>NC_136412.1:297961620-299265370 GCF_051521515.1 Lactuca serriola
TTCAGTGCATCCAATCGAAGCAAAAGCATGTCAATGTTATACTAGAAAGATGTTTGATACTTTCAAAAAAGAATGGACCGAAGCTATTACCAATTTGATCATGACACTATAGGAAAAACTACAAAAGAAAGCACATACCTAGTTGGGCAATTGGATGTTGATAAAAAATATTGGCGCATTGTTACCTTTCGTTCTTTGGATCAAGTCAGCGTCACATGTTCCTATGCTAAGTATTAGACAAATAGGATTTTATGTAAACATAGCCTATATGTGATGAATAAGAAGCATGTTAAAGAACTCCCGAGTCACTATATTTTACCACGATGGACCGTTAATGCTAGGTACAAACTGGGTAGTGCTAGTATCGGACTCGGAGAAATGAATAATGAAAATGGAGTTAGTGCCTACACACTATGGTGTGTCCGCTCAAATTTTACTAAACTCATTGAACAAGCTAGAGACTCTCATTCAGAGATACAAAAATTCAATACACTATTGATAAGTCTTTTAGATGATCAAACAAATTGAAGGAAATCTATGTCTTTGGAGAATGCATCTCAAGGTTCTTGTATGGGAGTTTCGCAAATAGATATGATGCCACAGTTATATGTCTGTGATCCTCTTGGTCCAACTACTACAAAAGGGCGTCCTAAACTTGCAAGTAGAATCAACTCTTCTTTAGAAGCCCACAAAAAACGAACATGTTCTTATTGTCAAGGATTAGGTCATTATGCTACTAGTTGTTCAAAAAGAAAGGTAACTATAATAATAATTTGATTTTCAGTATTGAGAACTCTAATAATCATATTAACAATTTTTTATGTTTTTCATGTATTAGGCGGATGAATCATTGCAAGAAACATAATGATGAGATGTGTTGTTTCTGTGAGCAAAAGAAAAACTAGATGCTTTATGACATTTTTTGGTTAACTTCACATTTTTCATGTTTTAATCACAAACGATGTATGGACAATTTAGAAGTTATTGATTGTTTTTAACAACTTTAATATTTTAGAAGTACGATGGTATTTTACGAAAAAAATGCAACTATAAGGGTATTCAGAAGTACAATGGTATTTTATGAAAAAAAATTATGAGGGTATTTTGTGAAAAAACAAAATTATGAGGGTATTTTGTGAAAAAACAGAAGTATGATGGTATTTTATGAAAAAAAAATATATGAGGCTATTTTATGAAAAAACAAAATTATGAGGGTATTTTATGAAAAACAAAACAGAGGTACGATGGTATTTTATGAAAAAACACAAAATTATGAGGGTATTTTGTGAAAAAACGAAATTATGAGGGTATGTTGTGAAAAAAACAGAAGTATGATGGTATTTTATGAAAAAAAAAAAACAAAATTATGAGGGTATTTTGTGAAAAAACGAAATTATGAGGGTATTTTGTGAAAAAAAAAACAGAAGTATGATGGTATTTTATGAAAAAAAAAACAAAATTATGAAGGTATTTTGTGAAAAATAAAATTATGAGGTTATTTTGTGAAAAAAAAACAAACAGAAATATAATGGTATTTTATGAAAAAAAAAAAAACAAAACAAATTTGCGAAGCTATTTTGTGAGAAAACGAAATTATAAGGGTATTTTGTGAAAAAAACAGAAGTGTGAAGGTATTATATGAAAAAACAAAATTATGAGGGTATTTTGTGAAAAAAAAAATTGAATTATAATGGTATTTTGTGCAAAAACGAAATTATGACAATATTTTGTAATAAAAAACGGGAGTACGATGGTATTTTGAGAAAAAACGGAAATGTGATGGTATTTTGTGAAAAAAAAAATGAAACTTTTCTGCAATTTTGGGTTAAAAATGAAAATAAGTTGTCATTTTGGATTCAAAACGAAATTTATCTGCAATTAAAGGTTAAGAAAGAAAGTATGCGATCATTTTTGTTAGTGTTGTGTTATCTACATATAAGTTTGATTTAACGTTGTTCGACGATTTTGCCCCTATCCCAAAGATGGTAATCATCAGGACCTCAGAGTGAATTATCTGAATTGAAAGTTGGTAATATTAAAGATTTTGACTTCAAAATCACCCAATTCTTTTTCCATATTCAGAATCAAATACGAATATTCTACAAAGTCAACACAATATTAACATTTTTAGCAAAAAACAAGGTTCAATTGAGCTATTACAAGTTTCTTGAGAATTCAAAGCATTATAGACCTTGAAGTCAGAACATAATGCCTGTTTCTTTTTCTTCTTTAAGATAAACTGCTTTATGCATAAAGTCTTTCTTTTTTGACTGAATACAAGTAATAACCATTTTAACCATTTTAACCCTTCGGTCAATCCAATTAGCTATACACATGAGTCTCTTTTTGACTTCAACATAAAAAAAAACAACTGAACTTAATACAGAAAGTAAAGGAAATGAGGCTTTCCCCATTTAATAGCTATATTGGCTTTAATTCCTTGTGTTATGATGTGTCAATAAACCAGTTTTCTAGGTGGTATACAGGATGCTCTAATCTGAGATACATCATGGTGAACAGGGACTCCAAGAGCCTGAAAAAAATCTTGAAAATTAATGGATGGAAAATGAAGAAGAAGGTTAAAAAGGGTTTGTTTAACTCACAACAGATGCATTAAAGGTACGAGCCCCATTTATATGAAGCTTTAAGTTATTCTTTTTGGCAAGCTCTCTAACCTGGTTTATGTAGTGTATAGAACTATGCCACCAGAGCTGCATCATTGAGTAGTCTCTATTGGGCATTTTGTCATACACTTGTACACCTAAATGATAAAATACAAAACAAAAAAATTAATCGTAACAAAGAAACATTCCTTGATGTATATGCATTTTGAGATCAAAATTTACTATACTTGCAACTAATATGTTGTCCAATAGAAGGTCCCAAGAGTCATCGATTCGAACCTTCTTTCCATTATATGAAATTTAGGTAAATAAGTACTCATGTATTCCCTTCTGTACATTTCAACAGCCTTTAATCAGAATATTGACTTTCACTCGGGCATTTTATCGAGCACCTTATGTGCACAACTTATGTTCTTCCCATACTAGCCCATTTACAGAGTAAAGTGGCGTACCTCAACAAAATATGCAACCGGATGGGTCAGAAACAGGTGGATTTTAACACCACCGTTTCGTCGAGTAAGAATCGTTAGGTGAAGAGAGGCGTGAAATCAAGTAGATAGAGAACCCATTGGATCAATGGATGACTGTGCCCCCTTTAACCTAAGAAAAAAAATCGAAAACATGTGTGTGGGATCGAAATACATGTTGGATTTTCAAATAATCGGATGTTAACTCAAATCCCCAACGATCACATCAATTGTTGGTTGATACGTGTTGAGTCTAGTGGATTGCGTCATGGGCTGGGTCCATAGCCTAGTTTAAACGCCGGTATTGGGCCTGTCCAGCCGTGCATAATTTTGTATTAGGGTTTAGTATATAAGCTGCATGCATGCAGACTTAGAAGATATCACTTTTATTGTTTTCGTTTTCAGAGCTTGTAAACCCTAGCTTGCCTCTACATCGGAAGTTCTTTATCGAGCTCTGCTGAGGCATGACTCGGTTTTGAATCATAAGCTCATATTTGATTCTGTTATGTGTTCGTTCTTGTTTTGTTCTTAAACTGTTAGATTTCTTTTATTGTACTTGTGAAAGATCTAAACGATCTAAGAGTTGTGAACTCGTCAATTGGTATCAGAGCAGGAGACTGTGTAATCTATACACACCTCTTCTGTCGAAGAAGTTCATAGGGTTTTTATTCCGCATTGATTGATATTTATTGAACCCTCATTCTTTATTGGTGTATCTCATTAATTGTTAATCTAACCCTAATCAAAAAATTACAAGTCTGATCTTTTACAGGTTTTCGATCAAAAGTATTCACAATGTCTATGGACGATTCTCAAACCAATCAGATAAATATCTCCAACAACATAAGGTCTACAACAAGAATACCGATCTTGTATACACAAGACTATGAAATCTGGACGCATCACTTTCAATATTACGTGATTGGATCGGAGGACAATGGGTATCTAATCTGGGAAGCAATCACTTCAGGCCCATTCTCTCATTCTAGCACATCAAAGATTGTTAAAACATAGAAAGAATACAATCAGCTTGTCAATGACGTCAAAGACATTCCTCAGGATGAAAAAGAGAAGTTTCAGTGCAACATCAAAGCTCTAAGGATGATAAGGTTTGCGCTGCAATCGGATACGTTTCGTTTGGTAAGTTCCTGTGCTACAGCTAAGGAGATCTGAGATAGATTGAAGGAATTATATTCCACAGATGAAGATCTGGAATACTCTATTCAAACCCTCCTGTTATCAGAGTTTGGTGATTTTAAGCAAAAGCCTGAAGAAAAACTTATCCAAACTTTCGATCGTTTCAATCATCTTTTGAGCAAGATGATAAAGCATGAGATTGAAAGAAAGGTGATTGAACAAAAGGTCACTTTCATGAATGGTCTAAGACCTGAATGGATGGCCGTTGTGTCAACTATCAAAGCTCATGAACAGTTCAAGTCATACTCTCTGGCAAAACTTGTGGGTATTTTAAAATATCATGAGAATGCCTTATCGAAGGAAACGAATGTAGTTTCGGGTCTGGGTTCCTTAGCTCTTGTCTCCAAAGGAAAGAGTTCGATTGAAGAAGAAGAGGAATTAGATCTTGCTGATTTTGATCTAACCGGCGAAGAATATGCAATGATGGTGTCAAACCCCAGAAAATTCATCAAGAAGAAATTCCCAGCCAACAAGAACCGAAACTGGCAGGGAAGTTATAGCGCCGAACGGATCAAGGAGGAACTGAAGATGGGATCAAAATCCAAAGAGTCAAAGAAGGAAGCTAAAATTGGAGGCGACTCAGGATTTGACTGTCATTACTGTGGAGGCAAAAATCATTTCGCTAAACACTGCACGCTGAGAAAGAAAGAAGAGAAGACAAGCGAAGATGATGAGGAAGCGAGCCTCCTGAGAAGATTGGAGGAGATAAAGAAAAGAAAGTCTGTTGTTAATAACTCTACTATGAATGCTTTAATTGTGCAGGGTTCAAACAACAATGATGAGTTTGGAGGTGTGGAGGTCTGGTCCATAGATTCGGAGGATGATGAAGTTAGGAAGCCTACTCACGGAAAAGCTATGATGGCAAAAGCAGAGCAGTCAATGGGAAGATGCTTTGTAGTGACCGAGGGTGTGCCCCAAATGAGAGGATAAACAACTGATGGGGGAGTTGAAGAAGAAAGAGAGCGAGAGGACATATGTTTTGCTGCCAAGCCTGTCAGTGCTCAGATCAACGAATGTGATGAGTTGATCAAAAAGGTACAAGATATTCTTGTTTCTCTAAAAATACCTGCTAATTGTTATGAAAAGGAATTAAATAATTTGAAGTCAAAATTCTCTAGCATAAGTAGCAGTCTCACTCAAACTCGTGTCACGAATTCTAACCTAACTGATCAAATCAGCAAGATTTCATCAAAGAGTGAGGAACGAAGAATGTGGATCGAGCAAAAGGAAAAGGAATTAATTAGATCTAAAGATGATTCTATTTATTTGCAAAGAGACAATCTTAAACTTCTCAAGCATAGAAATGTTTTTTGTTTAATTGCTAAGAGGCTTTATTTTAACATCACTCAGTTGCATCTTGATTGTGAAATAGGGAAGAAAACTCATTGTATGATTTTACCTTTCCTTGAATTAAAGGAGGATGAAATCGATGCAGAAGCATACAACTGTGTAAGCGTTGTATCTTCTGACGAAGTGTCTCCAACATATAAGATAGGTCTGGACATAATTGAATCTTACATAAAGTCCAAGGACCACAAGGATATGCTCAAAAATCTACTAGATGAAAATGATAGATTGAAACTGAGAGCCGAAACTATACAAAAATTTGACTCATTGAATGCCAACTTAAGTTCAGAAAACAAAATTGATGTTGAAAATACATCTGAACTTAATGAGGATGATGATATGAGTGAAATTTCTGTAGAAGATTTGGTAGACTGTTCTGAATTAGCCAAAAATGAGCCCAAGTCTAATAAAAACCTTATTTTTGAAAACTCCGTTGAGTTTGCTCGTTCCTCTACCGACAAGTCCAAAGTTCTCAAAGCTAAAGTTGTTGTGTACCAAAAGGTTCAGACTACCCCAAATCAAGTCTACACTGTGTCAGGAGTCACTCCACAACAAACTGCAGAGTTAACCACGATGGTAGAAGAAGACAATGCTGGTGGATGTGATGAATTCTTTTGGTTGGCCCCAATCGACAACGCAGACGAGACGAAGGGTCTTTCTCAGAAAACCTCATGGAGAGTGAAACGTAGATATATACCTGAACCACTAAATGAGCCTACAAAGTACGCTGTACCGAGCACAAGTGGAACTAAACCATCTGTGGATGAACCGATGCAAACCACGAGTGATACTTCTTCAACAAAGAGTGAATGTTGTGCTCATGCTTCTAAAAGAAAGGCCAACATTCATAGAAATCCAAAACAGGTGGCTGATCAAAAGCATCAACGAAACGTAAGATACAAGAAGATTCTCTCCGAAAGAAAGCGATTTTGGAACTCTCAGAATCCTGATTTTGTAAGGATTGGAAGGAAGTCTAAATTGGAAGAAAACTCAAGGAACCAGAAGCACAGTTACGATAGGAACCAAAAAGAAAGTTTCGGTCCTTCAACAGATAGGAACCGAAAGGGTAGTTTCAGTCCCTCGACTGAATACAACCGAAAGAGCAGTTTCGGTTCATCACCCATCAACAACCAAAAGGGTGGTTTCGGTTCACCTTCCAACTACAGCCGAATGGAGTGTTTCGGTCCCTCATCCTTGAACAACTGAAATGGCAGTTTCGGTCCCTCATCCAACTCCAACCGAAAGGGCAGTTTCGGTTCCTCATCCAACTCCAACCGAAAGAAAAGTTTCAGTCCTCAAGCCTACAAGTCTGATCACAGAAACCAAGAACCTAACGTCTCTCCTAATTCCAAATCTCTAAATTCCATTCCTTCTGTCAAAAACCCTAGTCCTCCTAAGTCAACAAAAATTAAAGTTTTCACCATTAAAAGAAAGGATGAAACAACTTTAATTAAATGCACATATATGGTTGATATTTCTCTTACTATACCATGTCATGTAAATGGCTCACAAGGACCCAAGAAACTTTGGGTTCCTAAATCTACTTAAATCTTTTGCACGTTATACGAGATGAGCAGTTTGACGAAGAATGGTACGTTGATAGTGGCTGCTCGCGTCACATGACAGGAAGGAAGGAGGAACTAAGGGAGTTTCGCTCTCTCAAAGATGGCGGTATTGTAAAGTATGGCAACAACTCTTTTGGAACTATTAAAGGCTACGGAATGATCACTAACGACGAGTTCTCTATAAGGAAGGTTCCATACGTTGAAGGGCTCCAACACAATCTCATCAGTGTATCACAGCTGGTGGTTGGTACCGGGTTAAAAATATCATTCGACGATGAAGGCTCAGAAATTGTCGAGAAAAAGTCATGCAACGTTCTATTAAAATCCAAGCGAAAAGGAGAAATGTATCCACTGAACCTCAATCCGATAAGAGGTAAACCAGCAATCTGTTTACTCACAAAGGCTCACTCCAATGAAAGCTGGTTATGGCACAGAAGACTCTCTCACCTGAACTTCAAGGACATCAACAAATTAGTTTTAGGTGATCATGTTCGAGGGTTGCCAGTTCTGAAATTTGATGAAGAACGTCTCCGTGCAGCGTGTGAAATGGGAAAGCAGAGTCGGCAGAGCCATCCTTCAATAATCAACACTAAGGTAATAGAACCATTGGAGTTACTGCATATTGATCTATGTGGTCCATCATCCATCGAAAGCATTGGAGGAAACAAATATATTCTGGTTATAGTAGACGACTTCTCAAGGTTCACATGGACCTTCTGTCTCAAGCAAAAGTCTGAAGCTGCACCACAACTCAAGCTCTTCATTAAACAGATAGAAACGCAACTCAGAAAGGTTGTTCGTAATATAAGGAGCGAAAATGGCCTGGAATTCAAAAACAAATATTTTGAATGTATCCTTGCTGAAAAGGGGACGACTCACAATTTCTCAGCTCCCTATACTCCACAACAAAATGGCATTGTTGAGAGGAGAAATCGATCCCTGTGTGAAGCTGCTCGCACCATGTTATGCTTTGCATCCTTGCCATTATACTTCTGGGCTGATGCAATTGCGGTTGCATGTTATACTCAGAATCAATCTTACTTGAATAAATGGTTCTCCATTACTCCATACGAGATCCTGAACAATCGAAAACCAAACATGAAATTCTTTCATGTGTTCGGTTCTAGATGCTTCATTTTCAACTCCAAAGAGAATCGAAACAAGTTCGATGCTAAGGCGGACGAAGGAATTTTCTTGGGCTACTCCCTGAACTCCAAGGCATATAGAGTTCTCAATAAACGCTTGAAGAAAATTGAAGAAACATACTATGTCACTTTTGACGATAGTTATGTTAAGAAGTTAAGAACAACCGAAGATGCATCACAAGACATATTTCCCAAGAATGGTCAGGTTACTATCTCCATCTCGAATCTTTTCGACCAATTCATGCTCTTGTTTGATGAGCCTCAGAAAGCAATTGACTCAGAATCAACTGCGAAAGACAACAAAGTTGCCAATATAAAACAACTTATAGATGATGCTGCTAGAAAAATGGCTGATGATCAATCCAAAGGAACCAAAAGTGCAGACGGAAGTGAACCTTCTGGTGACCATCCTACTGTTGAGGGGGAGGGTTCTTCTCCTCATCATGATCAAGGTTCTTCTTTCCAGGGGGAGAACTCATCGCCAAATACAACAGCCTCCACTGAAATTCCAACCAATGAAGGAGGTACAAATGCTGGTCCTGAACAGGAATCATTCTTCGAGGGGGAGAAAACAGTTAGTGAAGATGACAATTTGTCTCAACTCGAAGAAGAAATCAATGCTGAATTGGATCCCATCTATGATCCAAAGTTTCCTCCACTTGTGAAATGGACCAAAGATCATCCCCAAACTCAAATCATTGGGAATCCTCTGAAAATGTGTTGACTCACTCTCAAATCAAAGCAAAACAGGTTGTTCTATTTTCAAAAGTCGAGTTTTGTATGTTCAATTCATTTGTGTCCAAAATTGAGCCAAAGACTATTAATTCAGCTCTTGATCATTCAAACTGGGTTCAAGCCATGCAGGATGAGCTAAATGAGTTTGAACGAAACAAAGTATGGCGTCTTATTCCAACACCAAAGGATGCTTCGGTTGTCGGTCTCAAATGGGTGTTCAAAAACAAAATGGACAAAGAAGGAAATGTCATTCGTAATAAAGCAAGGTTGGTGGTCAAAGGGTATTGTCAGGAAGAGGGAATTGATTATGAAGAAACCTTCGCTCCAGTGGCTAGATTGTAATCTGTTCGTATCTTTCTAGCGTACGCTGCTCACAAGAACTTTGAAGTCTATCATATGGACGTCAAATGTGCCTTCCTCAACAGTGAAATTGACGAAACCGTATATGTTGAGCAACCTCCAGGATTTGTGAATGAGAAGTATCCTGATCATTGCTATATCCTCGACAAAGCTGTCTATGGGCTGAAACAAGCTCCCAGAGCATGGTATGAAACTCTCACTTGTTTCTTAAAAATGTCTAAATTCAAACAAGGTTCGGTTGACCCAACCTTCTTTCATAAGCGAGAAGGTAACCACCTTATGATAGTCCAAATTTATGTTGATGACATCATCTTTGGCTCCACGAATCCTAACTTAACAGCTGAATTTCGAAAGTTGATGGAAACTAAGTTTGAGATGAGCTCAATGGGTCCAATTAATTTCTTTCTTGGATTGAACATTAGACAGGGACCCGAAGGCATTTTTATTAATCAAGAAGCATATACCAAGACGTTGTTCACCAAGTTTGGAATGACGGGAGACTCCAAAGTAAAAGTGCCAATGGCTTTTGGAACGAAACTCACACCATCATTGGAGAAACCAGCTGCTGATACAACGCTTTATCGACAGATGATCGGGTCTCTGATGTATCTTACAGCCAGTAGACATGATATCATGTTCTCTGTCTGTTATTGTGCTCGATTTCAAGCCAACCCATGAGAACCTCATCTTCAAGCAGTGAAGAACATCTTTCGCTATCTAAAGCGAACTTCCTCTCTCGGTCTATGGTATCCAGCCAACTCCGGATTCTTTGTGCAAGCATTTTCAAATGCCGATCTGGGTGGCTGTGGATTGGATCGTAAAAGCACCACTGGAGGATGTCAATTTCTGGATGGAAAATTAGTCAGTTGGCAATCAAAGAAACAAACTTGTGTTTTGTTATCCACTGCAGAAGCCGAATACATTACTGCAACATCATGTACATCTCAAGTCGTGTGGATACAGAGTCAACTCCGAGATTATGGCTTAAACATGAAGAAAATCTCATTATATTGTGACTCTGAAAGTGCAATCAGAATTTGTCACAACCCAGTGCAACACTTGAAGACTAAGCATATCGCACTGAGGTACCATTTCATGAAGGATCACGTCGAAGATGGCAACGTCGAAATTCACTTCATCAGAACGACTGATCAACTGGCAGACATAATCACAAAGGCCTTACCTAAAGCAAGCTTCAATAAGATTTTACGAGGCCTAGGAATGATGCAAGTCGAGTCAGTACCGAAATCGCCTTCGCTCCCATAAAGGTAACAAGCCAAATAGAGCGAACCTATATGAACCGAAATGAACCGAACGTTCGGTCTATTTCGGGTTTGGTCCATTTCGGGTTCGGTCTATTTCGAGTGAAGTTGGTCCATGAACCGAAATGAACCGAGCGTTCGGTCTATTTCGGGTTCGATCCTTCTGAACTTGCTTATTTTTTTAAAGGTGTTTCAAAAGTATTCTTTTGTATATTTTTTTTCTTTTCTACTAATAAAATTCCAAAAATAATTTTTTTTCTTTTCGTTCATTTGGTCAATTCTCACAAACATCCAAAAATATTTTCTTTATTTTTTTTAAAAATATTTCCATATTTCTAACGTTTTTATGTTTGTCTAAGTGTGATTCTCGATGGCACATCTACGACAGGTAATTTTTTTTTCATTGGTTAGGCGTCCCTAGAAGCATGCTGTTGTATGTAGTCTCAAGCCTCAACTGATTCTAAGTGAAGCCTTAATAACATGATCAACACCAATCATGTTTTCCCAATCCAAGCTATCAAGTTCACTCTAATCATGAGTTACCTTAGTCTACTTAAACTGAGTTTAGAGTTGTCTGCTTGGACCCTCTTTTCTTTAATAAGCAGAGGTACATTCGCTTCTTATACCATCTCCATCATCTTTCTCCACTACATTTCGTTTCATCAATATAACCCCTAAGACTCTCAGTTTTAACCACTGAAGTTTATGGTTATACAAAATTTGCGTTCATGATCTTAGTTTCATGTCACTATGTACTAAGTGAAACCCAAAATTCAACACCACTAATGAATTGATGGTAAATTCAAGATATTACTTGTTACCCAATGAAATCTCCTTTTCTTTTTGAGTGATCTTTATGAGATTGCCTTTCACCAAGGTTTTTCTAACCCTAAAAGATTCAGTTTATTTTTTTTTGAGATTTCTTAAATTCTCTCGTCACTATAAAACATTTCTCACTTACTTGTTCAACAGATCACAATGATCTCACAAATACTTAATTCTCTTTTGCTCTTATGTTAAGTATCGAAATTATGAATTGAAGCAAAAGCCACCCACTTTAACCTTTAAAAGATGCCTTTCAAAACTTCTCAACAAGTTATTGATCGTTATTTCATGGGAAACCAAGCAAGCACTTCAATGTCTCTCTTGACTTTGAAGGAAGTGATTTTTGCCTAGAATCAATTGTTTTATGTCTAAATACGACATCATAGATAATCCCAAAATACTTGTTTTATTTCTTTATCTTTTACACCCTTTGCATGAAAATTTTTAATTTTTCAAAATTCTAAGTTTCACACAGATTCATGATTCAAAAGATCAAGGCACAAATACTCAAGCGTCATCAGGTGAAACGATTGGGATAAAAAGGTAGCTGACTCAGCAGAAATCCAAAAGGTTTAGCGGTTTGAAAAAGGTGATTTTATGAAAAGGAGTGAAAAAGGGGAAATGTTTTTCTCTCTCCTGCGTCATCTTCGGCACGCCAACTGTTCACACATCAACTCAGGCGATATTTTTGAGATAATCCAAGATTTCAGCCGGATTCTTCTCTCTCTTCCTTGTACGTATAAAAGGAATTGGAATGGTACTCTCTCAACCTTTATCACTTCCAAAAAGCTCTCAAAGAAACCCGGCTATTTTCTGCAACTGTTAATCATCATTCTCAAGCTCCTACAATGGCAGAATCTTCATCTATTCATGATACCTTAGTTCGTCAACCCCTACTCATTATAAAACCCCAACAAAACCTAATCCTTGATCTCACTCCCTTCGTTTATGAGTTGTATATGCTATATGTGGTTGAGTGTCTCAAATACTCACCACTCGTCGATGCACTGACAAAGGTTGAAGTTGTGCCTATGTCGTTCTTGTCACATGTCTACTCTACGGCGTTCTATGACAAGGCGAATGAACGTATCCACTTTGAGCTTCACGATGAGAAGGTCTCTATCTCAAAGAGTCGATTATGTGCCCTAATTGGTCTTTCTCAAGACCCGTCTCTGGTAAACCCTGATTCCATTACAACTGGCCAATTGTTTACAATGTTTTATCAAATGGGGTATACTGAAACCCTAACAACCGTCACCAAGTTCAAGAAGTCTTGCCTTCATCCTCAATGGAATGGCCTTTTCACACTCTTATTCAAGGGATTCTCTGAGCAGAGCGCTGGTTCTGACGGTGCTAGAAAGGCTTTCATGACGGTGTTGTATGGGTTGTACAGTGGGCTTAACCTTGACTATGGATCCATTATTTGGCAACAATTGGTTCAAAGCCTAGTCTCTTCGTCCAGGCACTCGGAGATTTCATGTGGGTGTTTCTGGACTATCATCACCAAATGGGCAATGGATCGTAATCGTGTCCCAATTATGGCGGATTCCTTGCTTTCTTCCATCGCCACCTTTCATACGACGAAGATCATCGTCACTGATCCCACAAAATTCTCATACATCGGCTCTATTCCTAAAACCATGCTCGGTTGTGTCTCAACATCAAGCAATCTTCTTCAGCAATATAGGAAACGTAAATCCGTTGGTCCACGTGATCTTACTCCCACAATGCTTCGCTCCATTGAAGAGGCTGACAAACCAACCAAAAGGGGCAAGAAGCCTGAATCGCAGAAGGAGGGACCGGTACAAAACCATCCAAGGGGCAGACCCCCAAGAAGAGGAAAAATGATAAAGCTACTCCTTCTCAACCTCAACCCAAAAAGCAGAAGAAGCCTGCTAGGAGACTTATTCTTCAATCCTCAAGCGATTCGGATTCAGAATACGTTCCTCCTAAGCAGAAGAACGCTCCATCTTCAGACTCTAAGAACGAAAGTTCTGATGAAGAGGCTTCGGGCCGAGGGGATACTCCACCTCGCTCCCTTACTCCAGAAATTCCGGTTCGTTCTTTGCCTCCTTCACCTCCACCTGTTACAATTCCTGCTTCTGTCCCTCCTATCTCTCAAACAACTACCTCTCAACCCTTCACTTCAATACCTATTCCCACTCCTATTTTCACAGATACAACCTCTACCACCACTACAAAACCTACATTCACTCTTCCCAAACTACCTATAACCGAACCTGCTTTTACAACCGAACCTCCTCTAACAACCGAACCTCCAGTAACAACCAAACCTCCAACTTCTTCAAAACCCTTATCTCCAACTCCTTCTACAGAAACAACCGTGATTTTGGGCGGTGAGGACTTGGAATTTGACTCCACATATTTCAGTCCTTATCGAGTATAAAGTGAGGATGATGACGATGAGCCTATCACCAAATGTCATCTCAAAGCGGTAAACGACAAGCTTGATCAACTGCTTTCCTCCTCTTCCTTAGGAGCTTATTCAGAAGCTGCATTAAAGGCCCTGTTCTCTTCGGTTGTTGCTGAACATTCAACCTCATTATCTACTGCAGCCAAGCCTATTGAAGCCTCCACTTCCCCAATGTCAACAGGCCTCTCGTGCTGTTGATGCCTCTATTAAGGAGTGCAAGGATGCGACCGCAAAAGTTGATAAACTAGTTTCCTAGGATCACTTGTTTTTAGATTCTTTGCAGGCTGCTGCTGCCAAGAATGCTGACACTGTCAATTCTTCCATAGAGACTCTTCAACAGACTCTTCAGTCTGAGTGCTCGAAGGTTGAAGCGTCACGCCTTGCTATTGAACAGGCAAATGACACGTTCCATGCTAATGTCAACGAACGCTTATCTCAACTACAAGCGGACTTAGCTATGGAAAATGGAATTATGGATGAGCTTGCCAGACGCACAAATCAGCTTAAATTGCAAACACACAAGCTGCGAACTGCTCATGCTGAGATTGATGACCTCAAGTCAGAAAGGGAGGTGATACGGAGTTCTCTGCAGATGTTCACTCCATCCTTCTTCATCTTATTGAAGGTCATGATCCATTTATCACTATCACCATCAGACGACATTTGGCAGAAAAGCTCAGACCGGCACTGGACGTTCTCAACCGTATCGAGGGTGTTCCAGTGACTGGTGTCCAACCGCAACAAGGGGGAGAGAAAGAGTTGAAGAAAGAGACGAATCAACCTCCTCCATCTAGCTCCAAGCCAGCTGCTGAACCGAAGGGTAATGAAGCTTGGGTCAGTAACAAGGATAAGAAAAAGAAGAAGATTGGTGAAGATGATACAGACAACGAAGATGATGTCTATGTTGAAATTCCCAGGAACCCCGTCCCAAAGGTTAATTCTTCTGAAAAACAAACTGAAGAAACTTCTATGAAGCAACGAGCTAAGCTAGAACAGAAGCGAAAGCAGGCGGAGCTCCTAGAGAAGAAAAAGGCCATGTTCCCAGAATGGACAAAAGATTCGCTTCAGAGGTGTGCAATTGACGAGCCAACTGTTCTATGGCTCGAGCCAATAATGTCATTTAGCCTTGACAACTCCAAGGATGCGCAGTTCGATATGCCAATCACTCGAAAGGCATTCATCTTCCACTATTTCAACTCGACTGCTGCCATTCCATCTCCAGACCCGAAGGTAGATAGGGATATGTTAGAGTTTTACTTGGAGTTTGCTCAACCTCAATACCAGACATGGAGCTCAAAGAAGATAACCACCGTCAAGGTGATGAAGCCCTATTCAGCAGGGAAATTTATCAATGTCAAATTCAGGGTGACTAAAGGAACCGAAGGCTCAGTTCACCATTTTTCCCTTGCTGATCTACCGAACCTCAACCCCCATGACTGGATACTCCTCAACAACATTCTTTTGTCAAATCCTCAGGAGTATCAGCCAATAATCGATCATGTCAAGCGTATGCTTGTTTGCTACATACATGAGGTAGCGAAGATGAACTAGGAAATTGCCTCTGCCATACACAAGTGACCAACAATCAAACCCATGGGCAGAGCTGGCAATGTCAATTCCATGATCAAGGGGAAGATAGATTCGAAGTATCACACGATCATGTTTCTCAGGGGCGAAGGTCAAAAATGTATGTTCGCTCTTGTTGATAAACACCTTTTCTCGACGACTTGTCTCGAGCATATCTTGGAGATCATACAGAGGTGTGACCAGAACAGTGCTGCTGATAAAAAGTTGTTCGTCAACATGCTGAGGTGGTACATTCTATTCCGACAGACTCTTCTCGCCAGTATTCCTAAACTAAACTGTTTAAAGTTATAAAGACGGTGAGACCTGCTTAGAAGAAATAATCTCTCGCCTCATTTGACGCAAAGGGGGAGATTGTTAAGTCTAGTGGATTGTGTCATGGGCTCGGTCCATAGCCTAGTTTAAACGCCGGTATTGGGCCTGTCCAACCGTGCATAATTTTGTATTAGGGTTTAGTATATAAGCTGCATGCATGCAGACTTAGAACATATCGCTTTTATTCTTTTCATTTTCATAGCTTGTAAACCCTAGCTCGCCTCTACAACGGAAGTTCTTCATCGAGCTCTGCTGAGGCGTGACTCAGTTTTGAATTATAAGCTCATATTTGATTCTGTTCTGTGTTTGTTCTTGTTTTGTTCTTAAACTGTTAGATTTCTTTTATCGTACTTGTGAAATATCTCTAAGAGTTGTGAACTCATCAATACGAGCTACCGCAGAAGAGCTAAAGACGAAGATTTGATTGGGGCTTGATAAACTTCATTCCCGATAAGTGGACGTTGGTGGCTCAATTGATCGATGCGAGTACGAGGAAGAACAAAGGCCCGATATATTCACTTAAACGACATCGAATATAAGGAATGGGTAGATAAACTTATATACCCTTATATATATATATATATATATATATATATATATATATATATATATATTAGGTGTTAGACTCATGTATTTTATCGGTTAATTAAAAAAATTAAATATAAATGTCTAAATATTTAAAACTTTGGATTTATAAGAAAATAAGATAAATAATTAATTATTAAAATTGATTTTTTTATCTTTTAAATTTAAATAGATAAACAAAATAAATTATTGAACTTTAATTTGGTTATTTTAAAATAAGAAGATAATATCATTAATGAAATTAATATTCATTTATTACTACATTTATTGTAATTATTACATTAAAATATTATGTGGAATATATTAAAAAATAAAACCATAAAATAACATGTGGAAAAGAAATTAATTCAAAATAACCACAACAAGATACTTGGCAAATTTAATGAGAGTGTGACGTGTAGCAAAAAACCTTTCATTTATTAGAGTATATATATATATATATATATATATATATATATATATATATATATATATATATATGTGTGTGTGTGTGTGTGTGTGTGTGTGTGTGTGTGTTTAGGTTTATTTGAGATCATGTTAATTTTGTGAGACCGTGAGACGCTATCTAAAAATAATTTTAAAATGCAAAATAAAAGGAAAATCCAAAAATTCTTTTTTTAAGTATTATTTTCGTGATTTTCTTTACCTAAAAGAATAAAAATAAATAAATGATAATTACCATTTTTTAAATACGTGAAATATTCTAATAGAATATAACACTAAATATTCCAATGTGGTTTTTAGAATGTTAGAATATTCTAGTATTCTAGTAGATTTGTCAGATATGTAAAATATTGTAATATCCTATTACAATATTCTAATATTATACTAGAATATTTCACAAATATTTAAAAAAAAACGATTTTTATATTTTTTTAATTTTTTTATAAATAAAGTGACGAAAATAATATCTAAAAAAAATTCAAAAACTTTCAATTATTTTGCATTTTAAAAATAATTTTTTTCTACAAAGTGAGTGGCTAGGCTTGCGTCTCCCCGTCTCACAAAATATAGTGGTCTCACATGAACCTAACCTTATGTGTGTGTGTGTGTATATATATATATATATATATATATATATATATATATATATATATATATATATATATATATATATATATGTTGAGAATGCAACCTTATAACAGAAGCACACCCGAGCAAGGAACTGGGGCGCTCAAACGAACAATTAGATAGGGTTCAAAGTTATTCTAGGGTTCCAAATCCACAAACTCCTATCAATCACCACTTTAGACACCCTACTCTCGATCGAGAAAAAAGTTTCCCTTTGAATATGGACAAATAGCTCTTGCGCTTTCCTCTGCTGGATCAAAAAAGTTGCCTCATTTCTATTCCTCCATAAAATATACAATGTGGCAATCCCTACAGAAACTAAAGCTTTTTTCCTGCAAGATGCCATTAGACTAGAGGGTATGGTGCGGTTTGGGACCGCACCTTGGTGCCACCTCAGCAGGGAACACCGCCCCCAGGGTGCGGTTTCCTGCCACTGAGACCGCAGTGCGGCCTTTGAAGACCGCGATATTTGATTGGTTGGTCAAATTTTTGACCGTTGAACGCAATTTCGTCTTTTTCTTTTTTTTTTGTTTTTTTTTTTGTTTTTTTTTCTTTCCTTCCTATATATATACACATATCAAACTTAATTTTTTTCACAATACAATCTTCTCTCTCTCAATTTTTTTTTTTTAAAATCACCACTCTCCAAAAAATGTCATCTTCTTCATCTTCTGAAGAATTTCAGACTATTTTTGATACCGCTATTGCGTGTGTTCAAATGGCGGAACAAACATACAACGTTGTATGTAACAACACAGTTGCAAGTTCTCAACAAAGAACACGAAGATACATTTACAGAAATCGTGAAGAAGCCAACCAACGTTTGGTGCAAGACTATTTTGCAGAGAATGCCACTTACCAAGGGTATTATTTTCGTAGGCGCTTCAGAATGCTCAAAGGTTTATTCGAACGTATAGTTGAAGATGTAACAAGGGAGTGCAGTTTTTTCCAACAACGCTACGATGCTAGAGGTACACCCGGTTTCACTCCGTTACAAAAATGCACGGCCGCACTTCGTCAGTTAGCATATGACATTCCGCCTGATGCGTTAGACGAAAGTTTTAGGATGTCTGCTAGGACAGCACGAGACAGTCTCCATTTTTTCTGCAAAACTGTCATTCAGTTTTATGGTCCAAAATATTTACGTAAGCCTACACGTAATGACATCTTGCAATTGCAAGCTCATCATGCTAGTGTGCATGGGTTTCCTGGAATGCTAGGAAGCTTAGATTGTCTCCATTGGGCATGGGAAAATTGCCCTACAGCATATCATGGGCAATTTACACGAGGTGATCATGGTCACCCAAAGGTGGTACTTGAAGCAGTTGCATCACAAGATATGTGGATTTGGCATGCTTTTTTTGGTTCTCCTGGTTCGATTAACGACATCAACGTTCTTAACCGTTCACCAATATTTAACAACATATACGATGGATCCACACCAGATTCTTCTTTTCAAGTGCATGGAACGCCATATAAGTATGGTTATTATCTGGTCGATGGAATCTATCCTGAGTATGCTGTGTTTGTTAAGTCGTTTTCAGCTCCACATGGTTCTAGACGAAAGAAATTCAAGAGAGCTCAAGAAAGAGCTAGGAAGGATGTTGAGCGTGCTTTTGGAGCTCTGAAGAAACGGTGGTTCATACTGAAAAAACCAGCAGCTTATTTGGGCGAGGAAAAACTTCAAGAAATCATGTATACGTGTATTATATTGCATAACATGATTATTGAAGACGAATGAAGAGCGATATGTGCGTTTGACGAGGAAGAAATAATATCAGAGACACAGCCAATAGAAATTGGTGGCGAAGAGTATATAAACAGAAGAGCAGAGATACGTTGCAATGAAACATTTCATAATCTTCGCAATGACTTGGTGGAACACATTTACGGGGTTCAAAACATTAACCTTAATTTGGATCCACCGGATGACCCCGAAGACGAATTCTCGGAGAACGACTTTATGTAGTTTCCTTTAGTTATTTTATTTATGTTTTTTAAGTTTATAGGGTTATTTAAATGTCATGTGTGTGGTTTTTTTTAGTAACGCAATGTACTGTTTTTTTTTATTTTCAAGTAATGAAGAATTATGTTTTTTTTTTATTAAAATAGAAGGTATATTAAATTAAATTAGTTAAAAAAAAAGAAGTTTTATTAAATTAAAATACTTAAAAAAAACAAAAAAATAAAAGAAATGCAAAGTGTGGCACCACACCCTTGGTGTGGCAAGAAACCACATTTAAGTGGTAAAATGTGACGTGGCGCTTACGTGGCGAGGGAGGGAGTGCGGTTTCGGTGACACCACTCCCTTCAGCCTTACCTTCCTCCTCCAACCAACTTAAGATCTGTTCCAGTGTTGTCGTATCCCGAGCTTTGAGATTCCACCATAATATCACTTTCTTCCAAACAACCTAAGCCAAATTACAAACTTTAAGGGCGTGTATAACTGATTCCTCGCCTAAATGACACACATCATAGAGGCTCGACAGTTAAGGAATCCCCATTTTGATCAGGTTTAGCTTAACCGCTAACTTGTTGTTAACCAACCTCGAAATAAAAATATTTAACTTCTTGGGGATCTACTTAGACCACCTATTTATCTCAGTCCAAGTATCTTTCTTTTTTATAATTGTTTTCTTATCCAGCTAACCAAGAATTTACCATTGGGACCCCTAGGACAGATCCACCTATCCACTTTGTTGACCGGTTGCACTATAGACAAGGTCTCACGTAGCCGAACAAGCTCTTCCATACTTCTACCAGTACGCAATTTGCCTCTCCACTCCCATGAACTACCATCTCCACGTAATCTATCTTCCACCAAACATATTTTGTTGTTCTCCAAATTAAACAATCTGGAAAACACCTCACGAAGTAGATCTTCCCCAATCCATCGATCAAACCAAAAGAGAGTGCCTTCGCCATCACCGATTTGTTTTTTATGAGCTTTCTGGGATCGAGATCAGCTTCATTCAACATATTCCACTATTGAACAATTCGCCACCACGTGTGGCCGTGTTTTATACATGCGCAAGATTCCAAGCATGTATCCTTACCATGAATGCTGTTAATAATTGAAACCCATAAAGCTCCACCCTCCGTTTTATATCTCTAGTACCATTTAGCTAACAGGGCCAGTTTAACAATTCCAAAGAACCAATACCTAATCCTCTTTTTCTTTATCCATTAGAGCTTTCTCCCATTGAATCCAAGGGATTGTCTTTACAGTTTGGTTTCTCCCCAAAAAAAAGTCACATCTCAGCCCTTCCAGAGTATTTATGATCTTCTTGGGGGTTACAAGAGTGAAAATAAATAGGTTATATATATATATATATATATATATATATATATATATATATATATATATATATATATATATATATATATATATATATATATATATATATATATATATATAGTCTGGTTCTGATGAGGACTTTTTTTTCGATGAGGAGTCGCGATAACACCTTAAAAAAATTTTAAAAAAAATAAAAATCATTTAAATTGAATCTTGATCATAAAAAGTGAATCAGGGATCTTAAAAATGATCCATGCTTCAATTTTAATTATCCAAAAAAAATTCAAATTGTTTTTTCTCTGCGATATATATATATATATATATATATATATATATATATATATATATATATATATATATATATATATATATATATATATATATATATATAATGAGAACCCAAAAAAAGTTAAGAACCATTTTTGTAAATGTTTTCATTAAAGACATTTTGGACAAATCCAATATTTATATTGTATTAATCAAACTTTTCCATTCCACTTTACAAACAATTTGACACTCGTATTTGCACCAACGTCGGACCGCCAGCAGATTATCATTAAAATTGAACATTTTCTGGTTTTATCCACACCTTAACATAACAAACATTCGTTCTCCTATTTCTTTGGTAATAGTTTATATTTTTCCAACAAAATATAAAAGAATTTAGTAGAAAAAAATAGAATTATGCCTTGACAATTTCAATTTTCTGTTTTTCTAAATTGTACATTTTTGTAAATGTATATTGTGTATAAGATATGTTCACACTTTAATAAACATATTAATTTACTAATACACAATTTAATATGTTGATGCATATATTTATTTATAATTTAACACAAATATTATATAGAATATACAATTTAAAAGAATCATTTTTTAGTTTAATACATAAACTTTACAAAATAACATAACAAAATTTATTACACACTAATTTGCATATTTAAAGAAGGTAAATCCAAAATTTACCACCACTACCACTGACTACCACAGGCCACCACCAACCACCTACGCCACTTTCGCAAGCTTCCTTTCGTATAAACCATATATGCATGAAAAGCCATTGATTGAAATCTTAAATACTATATTCACATCTTAGTAAACCAATTAATTCACTTATTCAAAGTTCACTGCATAATTATTATAAAACTAATACATTCTTACATATTTATACAACACAAAAAAAATATATTCAAAAAAAAAATTAATGCAAACATTTATATATAAAGCATTCATATTTTAACACAAAATTCATTAGAAGTTCACAATTTAATATAGTCACTTCACAATTCTGTACTCATAACTCACAACTTAGTATAATAAATTCATAGGTTTTTGCACAAAAGATGTACATTCACAATCATATCCTGAACTTAAGACTTACATGTATACCTACACAACTATAGTCTTGTGATTCTATCAAAGTTTTTTTTAACATAAATATTCAAAATTTAAATTTTACATACTTTAATCAAAATTAGATAAAATCATACATGTGTATAACGCTTCTTTCATCTTATATTTCAAATAGCAAACAAAAAATTTGTAACATAATCACAACTTAATGCCAATTCATTCACAACTTAATACAATCAATTCATAATTTAATATATAAAATTCACAGCTTAATATACTCAATTCACAGTTTAAAAAGAAAATTCAATTGTTAATGAAGCCGATTCATAGTTTAAAACAAAAAAAATACAGCTTAACAAACAAAATTTACAATTTAATACACAAAAAAGTATGCATCCACAACCAAATTATCAACTTAACACTCTTATTATAGTCAATTAATAGTTTAATACACAAAATTCATAGTGTGATACAAATAACTTCATAGTGTAATACACATAATTCATAGCTTAATCTAGTCGATTTATAGTTTAACCAGAAAATTCATAGTTTAATGTAGTCAATTCGTAGTTTAACAAGAAAATTCAGAGCTTAATGCAGTCAATTCACAATTTAAAACACAAAAATCACAGCTTAGTACACTAAATTCACATTTTAATACAAAAAAGTAGTTTCACATCCATATTATCAACTTAAAACTCTTATTATAGTTGATGCGTAATTTAATACAGAAAATTCACAGACTAGTACAATAAATTCAAAGTTTAATTCAAAAAAATTATACATTCACAACTGTCGTGGTATATTGGAGAGGGTTGAGTAGGGACTATGGATGAGATCCGTGCAAGTATCTTATCCTGATATCATAGTGCGAAAGAGAAAGAGGAGATCGTTAGTCGTCGTCCAAGAGGAATTCCTGGGACGAAGCTCCGACGATAAAGTTAGTATGAGGTCTGAGAAAGATAATAGTAAATCATAGGAACAAGAGTTTCGTCCCCTTCTTCGCGAGGAAGAAGGATCCTTTTATACCTGTTTGAGAGGCGTGCCCCTCAATTGATTCTGTTGAGCATTCCCTCGTGGGGTGCAACGTGGCAGACCCATATTGGCGGATCCTCTATCATGTCTTTTTGCCTCATTCCCTTATTGGATAGAGGGAAATCTTTTAATTATTATGAAGATCGTGGCTATCGTCTAATGGGCAAGTGGAACTCCCTGATTGGTCCCACGTATGCCGAGATGTAATTCCTTGGAGAAGAGTTAAGGTGCGGTTCTACACCTTAGCTGCCACCGGTGACCTTCGCGTTGGCGAAGGCCCAACATTGGCTTCGGACTGGGTCCGACCGGGTTCTAACCAGGCCAAGCCCGACGTTAGTTTGGGTTCTCCTTTTTTGATGTTCTTCCTGAGGGATACATTAACAAGTCCCTTAGGGTTGTAGGTGTATGCATCGGCTTAACAGGGTCGCCGTTCGAGCCTATATTTCAACATGTGTATGTCTGGGACTCTCTCTAGCATTTGACAAGCCTTAGACAGCGTCGTTAATGTGTGTCAGATCCATCGTGACATGGTTCGTGACACCAATTTTTTCTTTAAAATCCCCCCTTTTCCCAAGACCTTTCATCATCACATCCTTTCTTTACTTTCGATGTATCAACACAAGCATCTTACTGATTCAACTGTTTTTTTGGTTTCTTACCAGGGCACGATGTGATGATTCCAACAAAGGTGTTATCGATCTATGACTGTCCTCAAGGGAAAGTGGGGGTTCCTATCCCTATGTTCGAAACGGGGTTGCGCCTGCCAACCTCTGATATTTTTTTCTTATGATTGTGCATCATTACGGCTTCTCCGTTGACGAGTTAACCCCTAGTGTTGTCAACAAGATCGTAGGTTTTAAACTGATTTGTCGATCTCTGGGTTACATACCCACTTTTTGGGTTTTCAGTTACTTTTTTTGTTCGACTACGAATTTCGGAGTCCGCACTCTAGTGAAGAGAAGGGGCATAGTTGATTTCTGAACAAGATGCTCCAAAGAAAAATTGGCAATGGCAATGGCTTTGGGTTAACCGAAACCTTAAGGGGCATTTGTTTCGTAGAACCCAAGACTTTCCTGACCGTCTTCGCAAGTTGTTTGGGAATAATTTGACTGTTGGAAAGCGACTAGGAAACATCACGATCATTGGAAAGAACTGGGAAGATTTCATTCTTGCAGCGGTCGGTATGAGTGCCACCTGGAGAGCTTGCGGGAAGATGGAACAACTGTTCGTCGTAAGATGCGGTATTAGCTCATCTCCTCTTCCCCCTCCCCCTCCTTTTTAAAAAACAAAAAGGAAAAAAAGAAGAAGAAGGAATGAGCATAGGGTATCTTTTTGGCTTGTGAGGTCTTATTCTTGTCATTTGTTTTTACAGTTGCTAAAGCCGAGATTTCCTTGGAGATGGCCTTGCGTGGTCACTATTAGGGTAAGTTGTGCCACCGAGAGATCGATCTTGTAGAGGCCCTTCCTCCTCCCGTGTTTGAAAAGAGCATGAGAGAGCTCACTGGATTGCCCTCGGTAGAAAAGGGAAATACTGGTTCTAGTGGACCTGCTTCACCTTCCCGGCCTACCGTTGGGCTCACCTAGAGGTTCTTTCCAGCTAGGGAAGCCTTCCTTGGTTAGCAAAATAGGAACTTCGTCTCACCCCTTATCTTTTGAGGCCTATGCCCCGGGCTAGGCGATTACTATGGATTCCTTACTATCAGAAGACATTTCCGCCCAGGAGTGGAGCCGCTGTGCTCACTCCCGACCACAATGAATCTGCTTGCAAACCAATCAAGTGTTCATATAGCTGGTGAACTTCGTTATGTCACGGCTCATACTTTTGACCTTATGGTTTTTGCCGCCGACCGGGTTTGCGAGGTGACATGTCAAGCATAAGGTAGAAAATCCATGATTCTGAGGCTGAGCGGCGGGTCCTTTCTGAGTAGAATTGTATTGTGGTCTGTAAGAAGGCCTCTTTGGAAGATCATGTGGCCAATTTGGAGGACCAAATAGAACGACACAAAATCCAAGTGAGTTCTTTCACTTGGTAGAAGGGTGTGCTAGTGAGTGAGTTGGCCTGGTGCCAAATTCAACTAGCCTGTGCTCGTATTGATGGTGATGTCGCCTGAGGTGGTTTGCAATCATTGCTGGAGAAGGTGGTGGTTTGTGTAATTGATAAAGTTCTCGAGAGAGTGAAATTTTCCAGTAGGATCCAGGATGTTCATGAGGCATGTGAGGCCCTTAGGTTTGAAAAGTGGAAGCAACTATGTGGTTGTTCGACAATTGTCGATGAACTTGAAGTCTCGGATCCTGGCTGTGTCGCGATAAGGTCCAAAGAGGTGGATACTGCTCTATCGTCCCTTGCTAAGATGGATTTTCAGGCCTTTTTATCTTGGGGAAGCTAGATTATGATGGCTTCCGCCAGTCGTTTCGTAGGCCGAGTGTGGGAGGTTCTTCCTCGGACTCAGAGGGTTGATTTGTGTTTGTCCCTTTTGTTTGTTCTGTATTGTAGTTGCCTTTCTATGTACTATGTGTATAGTGAAAAAAACTGGTTGTTACTAACCATGAACTTTGCGTTTGGCTTTGTATTTAGCATGGAAGTGTTCTCTTCCCCATTTTTTGTTGTATATGTATACACATATTTTGAATTGTCTTGTGGTATCTTTAAGGACGGGCTAGTCGATGTTTCTACTGTATTTCTTTTCTGCACACTCCCTTGTTCTAGGGTTTGCGTTAATCGGCTAATGTGTGCTACGGACTTCGTATAGCTAATACTTATTGAGCTATGTTCTGTTGACTTGTATATTTTAATTAGGCTTATTATGTAAGGTGCGAAATGTTAGTCAATGTTGTTGACTATACTATATGGTTTAGCTACCAATATATTAGTCGTGATCGTCTCCTCATGACCTTTCACTGTTCAATTTTCAGGGGAAAGGTTATGAATCTTTTACAACCTCTTATTCTATGCCATTAATTGGGATTTATACATTCTCAGGTTTGTGATATTATTGCAACATTGTAGGTAAATATTATGACTCTTTTAAGTAGCGTAGGTGATCAGCCGTTATTGCTACTTGGAAAATATGCACAACCTCTACACTTTGCGTTTTTGCAATTGGATAAACAGAATTCTAGAAATCTCTTTCAAAATGCAAGTTATATTATTTCTAGAAAGAAAAAGAAAGACATGAAACACTAGAACCTGAATGTCTACGTATCAAGGCGTATTCCCGGTCTTCGCTTTGGCACCTGGAGTATGGTTCTCCTGTGCGGAGTTTTACCATAATCCTTTTTCTATGCCTCTGATTTATTTTTTGATCGAGTGTTCTTCTGTGGCTACCACATTGGCAATGTCTATTTTCCTCATATGTTGCAAGTACTTCTTGATAGGTTGGGGTTTCCTCTCGTTACCACCATCAGTGCCCAACATGAGAGAGTTGAATTTCGTCTTTCCTGCTCTGGAGACTTTCCCTTCTTCTTGACCCAGTGTGTGCTTAGACTATGGGGAGCGCCTCCCCTTGGCCGGATGATGGTACCAACTGCGTTTTTCTATATGCCTGTCAACCTTACATGTCACACTGTCACATAGGGTGTTGTGTAGCTTATCAGAGGCCCTTTTCAGTTCTCTTTTACAGGAGGGCTTATGGGTTAAAATAAGTGATATTCTGCCTCTATATTTGCTGCACCTGGCACTTGTCTTTTTTATCCCACTAGATTTTTTGACATTGGCCAAGATCTACTTCAAGTTCCAAGTCGCTCTTTGGTTGGGCATGGTTCGGTTATCGATTGTGGGCCAGGCTGGTGCTTGTGCCCATGGGTAGACATTTCTTTGCTTCGCGAGTTTTACTCCATATTCTTGCTGAGCCATCCTCAGGTCTGCACTCACTCCATTCTATAGGGGAGATGTTGTGAGCCGACTGAAAATGTCTCTTTGTGTTTTCCTGTAGTGTTGATTGAATCGAGTTTGAAATACAAATTAGAGTAGAGAAATGATTTAGAACACACAATCTAAATATAATCTGGTTGGCTCAATATATTGCTTTCATGAAGTACATAGAGAAAAATAGAGAATACAAGTTGTTCATCAAAAACTATTTCTAACTCTAGTACTCATCCTTTATTTATAGGGATCAAGAAAGTAAGCAAAAAATATAAGGGACTGGACATTAAAACCTTCGATACTACGTGCCCTTATAATAAATTTACAATCAAAATATTCGATACTACAAAAGACCCAGATGACCTTCGACACCTGACAACTATCTTCGACCTCAATATTCTCCCCCTTTGTGAGAAGTGTCAAATCCAAGTCTTCAGCATCTGACCAACTTGGTGAATAGTTCTTCGAATTTCAGTATACTAGTTGATCACCTTTCGAAGTTCAGCCTTGTCACCATCGTTGTTCTTAGCACAATTTTTCATCTTAACAAGAAGGTTTGTATAATGTGCAGTGGTATATCTTTCAACATCACATGCTTGGAATAGATATTTCGTTATCTTCCATTTCTTTCTTTTTCCCACAAACACAATACCAAATGGTTTCAAACATATCTCCCCATCTTCGTACTTCTTGAAACTTGCTTAGGATTTCATCATTGATTGAGGCACAATCATTTTCTTGTTAATGGACAATGCTAAATCAATATCAGTTAAAGCTAAAAATTTCTTAGTAGTTATCTATGAACAACTTCATATGAGCTAAACCAAGTAAGAAGTCTTCTTTGTTCGTAAGTTGAAGTTTTGAAACCTCGGTTCCTTCGAGGATTCTGGCAACACTGATCAAATCATGGACATTCATCAATGGAAAATCTGCCACTAAAAAGTCAAATGCCACATTGTTCGCCCTTACTTCATGATAGCGACAATTCTGCAATATACCCTTGAACAAAACGTCTTTGGATATATTTAGAACTCGAACTATCTTGACTAGTGACCGGATTTCTTCTTCTCATTTTCCAAGGACTGCATGAAAAAGCAACTTCATCCATTTTCAAACTTGTCAGCTATTTGGTATTGTTTAGCTATAAACAACATTTTTTTTATTGTAAAATCCAACTGATTGAAATCAGTATTCTCGATGGCATAGATCTTCTTAGGAACCTTCTCAGAATCATGCATTTCACCAGTAAGAGCCAAAGCTTCAATATTTTCATAACAATAATGTTTCGAAGGATCACCTTCGTCTAGACCAGGTGGATCACTGGCTCTCTATTGAAGAATGCTTTGAATATGCTTCTGCTTTTATATCACCTTCTCAATTATAGCTTTCTTTTCTTTTGTAGTATCCCTTCCCTTTGTTTTTCAGTTCTTCATTAGATGGAGATGGTTTTGAAGAACTTGAGCCTTTAGCACTAGATCCGATCACAATCCCCTTCTTTGTTTATGTTGAGGTAACAATAGTAGAAACTTTTGGTAAGGAAGTGTGAGGTTGAGTAGTTATCACCTTCCCAACAACCTTTGCATCGTTATCTCCTTTCAAAGATCCACTACCTCCCATGCTAACCTTCGAACTTCCCTCAATGCCAACACCAACACCTTCTCCCCCTTAGACCCCTGTTTGAATAGGTGGGGCATCCATTGGCATTAAATTTAACAACTTGGCTAAAGCATTGTTGTAAAAATCGTCGAGTTGGACGATTACTCGGCCGAGTACTCCTTACTCGGCCCCTTACCAAGACGATTTATAGAATCCGAGTACTCCCTGATCGGCACCTTACTGAAGCAAGAGTGTTTTAAAACTCTACTAGCTCACAAATACAATTACATATCACTGTCCCCAGATAATTCTTTGAATGAAAGGTCTCACACTACAACGAGTGGACTCAAACAAGAGCTACACAATAGAGGTAAAACCTAACATTCTAAAATTATTTAGTTTTCATAATATGTAACTTAGTATATTTGCTTACTATTTAGATGAAGTCAGTGCGAATTCCTAAAAAGCACAAACCAAGTAGCATTTGAGCATTGAGTATTCAGAATCAAGCATAACCTACACATGCCATTCTATCACTGATTGATCAGTACTAGCATGCAAGTCGGCCAACTCATACAATACGCATATAAAATCATCTATCCTAGCATTCTATCATGCAAATCCTGAGCAAATCCTTAGCTCTAACTAGCATGCAATCCATATATTCATAAATCAAAGCATATCATAGAACATGTATGTGTGTTTTGGTAAAACTTACTTGAGCTCAGTCAATTGCATGCACCACACCCTTTTCTTTTATTAGAAAACCTTTTTTATAAAACATTTCTTTGAAAAAAATTCTACCAAACCCTCAGTTTTAGTTCAGACACACCCGAGAGTATGTTTGAATCCCTCAAACTAAGGCTCTGATACCAACTTGTAACGTCCCAAAAATTAAGACCAAAAATTTTTGTTTTTAAATTAATAAAACTATTATCCAAAACATAATTATAAAAACATGGTGTAACAAAGTGTATCAATTACATCACAAAACATTAGAGCAACATAAAATGCAAAACGAGATGGTGTGTGCTCTGCAATCATCCCGGGCTCTTCCCCTTCGAACCAGAATTAATTGAAAACATAAAATGAAAACCGTAAGCACAAATCTTAGTGAGTTCCCCAAGACACCACATACTATACATAATAAACATATAATGGGCCCCACCCGACATCAAACCCCGCTCGATATATAGATATGTTAGTCATTGGGCCCTTCTCGTCATTGGGCGCCACCCGATATACATATAATAATATAAATAGATAAACACATAACACATGCAATAATCATAGATATAAATAGCATACAGAATAGTCGTCGAGCCCCGCCCGATATACATACAAACACATAGAATTTGCAAGAGTCACGCAAACATCTAGCATCCTAAACATAATAAACCATGGGTCGGCATTGGTGCCTTTGACCCGCTAGACACAGGAAGGAAACTCACCTCTAGCTACTAAAACACTAAAATGAATCTCGATTTACTTGACTGGAAAATCCCCATGCTAACATCATCAAAATAATATCCAATTAATAATTCGATCTCTACCCATAACCAACAATCTAAGCTACTTAGCCCATAACCAGGGTAAAAGACCATTTTACCCTTTTTCTTACTCATTCCAAAACCAAGGCCCAACCCAACTACTTAAAAGGCCAAAATCTTAAATGGCAACCTAAAGCTCAATATGGCCCAATTGTCCAAATTGGGACCAAAGCCCATCATGGGCCTAAATCCAAGGAAGCCCAATATATTAGTTAAAAGTCCAAATTAGAAGTCTAATGACCCATCAAGACCTAATCTTAAAAGTCCAAATCATTGACCAAATCTAAGAACGCCAATCCCATGCGTCCATCTACTTAGTACGTGAGGTCTACCCAACTTGTACGCCCAACGTACACCTCCGACTCCCAAACCACTTCATTAAGCACTTAAACACTTATGACCTTTTGCCAAACTCTCAAATTTGGTCCCTAAGGTATGTAAAGTTGGCAACTTTACACTCATGCATGGCTTAATGGGACTCAAAGCTCATAAAAGAGCTTAATAAAGATCTTAATACATGCATGGACCAATATCCTCCATAAAGTTTGGATTTTTATGAACATGGGGCCTTAATGGAGCTAAGATCTAACATCCATGGCTCCTGGAGCAGATTCAAAGCTCAACTTTAACTCTGAATACCCAAAAATGCATAAATTAAGTCCCAAAACTAAATCTAGCGTAATGAACCATCAAGTAGAGAACATTATTCCACAAATGGCTTGAAATGATGATGATGAAACTGGATCTACAAGCCTAAGCTACTCCTAAGCAACCAACAAGAGTTCTCATTCTTCTTCCTTTAGTAAAACACTACCAAAATCTCACTCACAAGCTCAAAACTCACAAGAGGCACTTAGGGTTTCGATATTAAGGAATAAGCTGATAGAGGTTGATCAGTAAGGTGTCCAAAGGGGAGAAAAGTTGTTCAAATAGGGTGTAAACCCTAAAAATTAGGGTTTTCCCCTACCTCGCATAAGCTATGCTTACTCCACGTATGCCCCACATACATGGATGGGTCTCGCAATCTAGAAATGGCTAGTACGCTAAGTATACTCCTAGAGTACGCCCCCAATACTAGGTTGTGGACCAAAAAGTTAACAATTTGCATTAAAGGGGATAAAAGGAAACTTACCAATTTACAAATGTTACATGATTGCGGTTTCTTCCATTCGTCAATGGAATATTTATTAGATGGATGTTAAGAATGTGTTCTAGAATGGTGATCTTCATGAGGAAGTATACATGTCTCATCCCCCTAGTATTTCTCACCAAACTGGTGAATTTGTCGACTTTGGAAAGCACTATATGGCCTCAAACAAACCACTAATGTATGGTTTGAGAAAATTTCTATGGTGATTACTTCTCTTGGTTTTCAAACAAGTAACCATGACCAGGCTCTATTTGTTCGATGTACGAGTTTAGGTCGGATTATTCTTTCCTTATATGTCGATGACATGATTGTTATTGGTGATAATAATGATGGTATAGAGTCTTTAAAGCGTGATTTGGCTCACCATTTTTCTATGAAAAACTTTGTAACATCCAGACTTCTAGGTATATTGTTTATTTATTTATTCAATTATTTTGAGGCCTATTGAGCTACTCGACGAGTCGGTGCTACAACTCGTCGAATAGAGTCGCGATGTGCCACGTGGGATTAATGACCTACTTGATGAGTCCGAGAGCCGACTCGCCGAGTGGACGCTGGGATGAGAAACCCTAGATCCTCGGGTTTGGGGCCTATTTAAAGGCACTTATAGCCTCATTTTCGGCTATACTTCCCTAAGAGAAACCCTAATCGCCCTTTGAGCTTATAGAGAGAGTGTGTGAGCTAACATTGAGTATTTTTGGTGTATCTTTGGAAGAGAAGAGAAGGATTTCAATCAAGGAGCAAGAGGAGGCTGTTAGATCTGTTGTTATTCATCCAAGAGCTTCTATTAAAGGTATAAAGTTTTTACCTTTTTCATTTGTTTGGGTAGATCTCATATTTGTGGAGACTAGGGCTTCTTTTCTATCTATTATTGGGACTTTGAGGGTATTGAGTTCATATGGAGGTTTAGACTTCAGATCTGGACCTTGTGAGGTCCCTAGCATCCAAAGGTCCCTGCTTTATTTAGCCTTAATGGAATTCTTGAGTGAAAAACCATTTTTAGAGCATGTTCTTGGCATTTAAAGCCCAAATTGTGTCACACCCCAAAACTGATAACGACGGAATACATTCTGGGGTGGAGGACGTCATGTACAGTATCATAACAATTGCATAATAGTAAATACAAGCGACAACAACCATTGCATTTATATAGTAAATTTAATTACAAACGTGTTCTGTAAAGTTTAATAGACACCAAAAGTATAACAAAATAAAAGATGGGTCTTGTATGTGCTCCATCTTCTCCAAAAGCTGCACCTGTACCTGTCTATCTTTAACCTGAGGATACAAGTTATTTTGAAAACGAGTATCAGCATAAAGCTGGTGAGTTCATAAGAATTTAGTGTTGTTGTTATGTAAAAGTGTTTACAAACTTATAGTATAAAAACTGAAATTTGTATTTATGAGTAGTAGAAATCCCTAGAAAATTCTATATTTTCCAGAAAAGTACATTGTAAGTTAAATCCTTTGAGTTGTGTGAAAGTATTATCATTGAACATCCTTTAGTTGTAAAAGTACGATAATAAATCTCATATAAGTAACATAGATGAAGAAAATTTATGCCTGCTGACAGTAGTAGTGGTGCAAACTTCCATTAGAAATAGATATTTACTTACTTCGGGATGTTAGCTTAGACTTAATTCTTAGTGTATTAGTTTGGATAAAGGTGTAACCCCTCATGTAACCAGACCGAAGTGATAATAGAGTACCCGATGACCTTCCCGGTCATGCGTAGTGTAGTGATGTAGTGCCACCCCTGGGCCTAGTCGGCTCGGATTGTAGCTAGCAGTCGGTATGTAATAGTGTCCGCCCCGTATAGATCTATATGTGTAGTGTTTCCTTCCTTTCGGAAAGCCCTGGTCACATGGTGTAAGCGTAGTAGAGTGTCTTATAAAGGGATAGTGTGTTATACTCTGGATTCGTGTATTCTTTGGTATTATAGTATAGTAGTCTTTTGTATAGTTCGTAGAGTGTTCTCTTATACGTGTATTAACTTGTAGTAATAGCAGTTATGGTGAGTATAGTAGTAGTGGTAACGAGTAGTAGTCTTAACTATACCTATTATAGTTAACTAGAGTGTATGATTTCCTGCCTTTGGATAACAAAGGTATTGAATAAGATGAAGACTTTCATATCTAACACAAATATATATGATATATAACTAAGAAATCAATGACAGTCGGACGGATAACAATGACAGTCGGACGGATAACAGATACCCTAAGACCACATCAAACAAGAACAGGAAATAAGGCGAGCTATCGGTCCTAAGTCCTTCAAGCCTTACTTATATAATTATATTAGTGTAGATATATTTTAAAAATAAAAGTGATTTAAACACAGTTTTAAAAACAGTTTAACAACAATTTAATCTTAAAAATGCATTTGATAATCAACTAAAACAGTTTTATGGGTAAGCAGCTAAAAGTATAGAAAAATCCCTTTATGATGATAATTTGTGAATCACATATGATTTAATAATAAAAGCTTGCAGAATTTAAACTTGTATCCCCCCTAAAACATGTAAAAACATTTAAAAAGGTTCATTAAGGGGTATGAACTCACCTGCAATGAGTAGATCGGGTGGAAGTGTCGAACTAGGTCGATTCTGAACTTAACCTGACGTTTGGGAGGTAAACCTGGAAGGTCCTCTGGAAAGACGTCTGGGAAATCGTATACAACAGGGATGTCTTTTGGATCTCTCGCTTCCTGGCTCGTGTTGACAACGTGTGCAAGGAAGGCACGGTATTCCTTACGCAAGTATTTCTGGACTTGAATACTTGAGATGATATGAAGGCTCGTATTGGGTTTGTCTTCGTAGATCAACAGAGTTTCGTTATTCGGTGGATTTAGGCGAATGGCTTTGTCGAATGTAACGCTCGTGTTTCTAGGCTAGCCATTAATATTTACATAATGGTCTAGGTTAACCTTTGTAACTCATTTAGAAGAGATGAAAAGGAATTATGTGAATTTTATGTGAATTATGTGTTTTATGCTTAATTATTAGGATTTAATTAATTAAGAATAAAAATAAGCGTCAAAATTAAAGTGTGAGATAAGCCCGCTATCTTTACATAAAGTTGTAGTGGTCGAAACAAGGAATTTGGGGATATAAAGAATGCCGAAATCCGAGTTATAACGAAGAAGTTATGACCTGTCGAAGTTTCGCGACAAAACCGGCACGGTACCGAATGTTATAAAAAGTGAGTTTTTGATAAACTACTTTTTAGCCTTAGTAATCTAAACAAAAGTCATAGTATTCGTTAAACCAAGAAGTTCAATAAAAAGAACGCCCAAATCTGACTTCGTATGAGGAAGTTATGATTTTTCGAAGTTTCAGCTTAGCAGTAGACAGCTAAAAACTCGAATTTTAGATCGAGCGATTTTTAGCCGACACAACCTAAACGAGAATTGAAGGTCTCGTCATTAGGAGCACAACGGTAAAAAGTCTGACGAAAACGGACGTCGGATGAAGAAGTTATGAATTTTTAACGGATTTCCTGTCCTGGTTTGTTAAAAATAATAATATAAAATTTAAAGTCAAAATTAGCCGACGAAGTCTAAACGGAAGGTGTATAGCGTAATTTTAGCTACGCGTGCGTATAAAGAACGTCAAAAACAGAGCTCGTATGCGAAAGTTAAGGATTTTAGAAGTTTTGGCGCGAAAATCGAGAAAATTCGCATAGTCACGAGTTGCCACGTCACCCTCGCTGAAAAAGTGCCACGTGTCCTGCTGAGTCACCAAGCTGCTGAGTCACCGAAGCTGCTGAGTCATGCGAAGCCACGTGTCGGATTCTGATTTGACCGAAGGGAGGTCCAATCCGAGGCTCGCATATGGACCGAACCTCGCACCTAGCTCCGAGCCTCGCATGTTTGACACGACTCCGCGGTCCAATCAGTGAGTGCCACCGAGACCCTCACACATGCTGACCACCTGCACATCGGACACACGCTTCAGACCAATCACAAGAAACCAGCAGCCCTTCGCACATGCTACCCTCGTGCGAGCCACCCCCCTGCGAAGCCTCTCAGCCGTCGGATCAGAAGCTTCTCAGCCGTTGGATCAGGACTTCGGACCCTATAAATAGAAGGGTACCTGCGAAGGCTCTCGGTTACTTTTGGAGTTTTGCCATATTTAGCCCCTCTCTTCATATTTTCTTCATCTTAGAATCCCCAAAGCCCCGGTATCGATTGTAAGCCACGGAATACGCCACGAAGTGGCCGAGAAGCCCGAAAAATTTATCTTTTCGGTTTCGAAGCCCGACCCTCACAGAGCCCGGTTTCTCAATAAAACTCCCGGTTTTATTAGAAACGATCATTTTAGGAAACGAATTGCTGCCCTGTTTTCATTAAATCAAGTGAGTGTATAGTTACTTTCACCTTACACATAGATATGAAGTATTTTACATAAAATACGTGTTGTGTGAATATATATATATATATATATATATATATATATATATATATATATATATATATATATTGTTTGTTTATTTGGGATGGGTGTTGAAGGAATGATTTATACATGTTTTTAAATAATTTAAACTATATATGTATTTTTATCTACGAAAAATGTTGGGTAAAACATGGGTAGATGAAATAGTGGGTATGATGAAATGTGAGTTGGATAAAGGAGATGATCAATAATATTGATCATGAGTTGAGGGTGAGTGGTGAAAATTTGAGAGAATCACTTACCCAAATTGTTGGCCCCCGTCATTCAGCAGAGTATGCCCGCAACCTGTAGGTGTAGTGAACTATATGTTCATTTGTTGTACTCTAAAAACCCATTGACATGTATTGCAGGAGAGAATACCTGAAAATAATACTGTCGATAAATGAGAGCTATGGACTTAGGACATGTTGAATAAACTTTGGCAGCTATGGAATTAGTGCCCATTGTATAAACCCCGGTCACGAGGTGACTTTGTGTCTATTCCTTAGGATGAATCCTTAGGAAGGAGTGATAGTTGATTCTTAGGGTAAACCCTCAAGAAATAAATAAAATAATGGGGTTTGGGGTAATTCGGTTGATTGATTGATGTTTAAACATAATAAATTTATGTATTGTAGGTTGAAAACCCTATATGCTCACCAGGCTTCCAAGCCTGACCCACTCAGTTGTTTATATTACAGGTAGAGGACCCCGAGCATAGTCGGATGATGATGATGAGTGAATTTTGGATTATAGGCCAGTAGTTACAAATAACTGTTGTAAGGCTTATAATGTCTTGTTTATGATTTTGATCTGTATCGGAACATGACATCCCGAGGTTTTGATAGAAAAGGAAATGATATATTTCTTAAAGAGAGGTTTTGACAAACTTTTATCATATTTTGTTTTGGGGACCAATTCCGCAACATCTTTTATAAAGATTTCTATGATTTGATTTTAAAAAGCATAAATTAAATCGGTCTTTTCTGGCCGAGAAATTAGGGGATGTCACATCGAAGCATAGAATATCAGCGCGATGAAGACTCAACCAGTCCATGCCAACAATGACATCGAGACTCTTGATCGAGACTGGTATGAGATTGATTGGGAATGAATGATCGTCTAACGTGAGGGTACAACCTATGTAAATTACGTTAGAGCTTTCGGTCTTTTCGTTAGCCATTTCTACGACGAATGTTTCTTTTAGTAGTTGTGGGGATTGTTTAAGTAAGTATTTAAAGTTTTGGTTTATGAAGCTTCTTTCTGCACCACTATCGAATAAGACATAGGCATAAGAGTTGTTGAGAAGGAACGTACCCGTGACTACTGCGGGATCCGCTACCGCTTCGTTGTGGCCAATAGCGAGTAGTCTTCCTGTTCCTCCCGCATTCCCAGCCTTTGGACAGTTTTTCTTGAAATGGCCTGCTTCACCGTAGCCATAGCAGGCCTGATTCACTCCCGAACTGGGGACTTGAGAGATAGGTTTGGGTTGGGATCTGCAAAACCGGACAGTATGGCCCTTCTGGCCGCAGTTGGTGCATTGCAATTCACGGCAGGGCCGTTGTGATGGAAGGGGCACTTGGGTAGGTTCCCAACATAAGTTTTTGCTGGTGCAGGGGTAGCAGGAGTGGTGGCAGCATGGACAGCCACAATTTGTTAATCTTTGGAGGAGGGTTGAGTTTTCTTGTCCTTCTTCCGATCCCAATGCTTCCTCTTTTTGTCGGTTGACTTGGGCGGTGCAGTGGCAGTTGTGGTTGCTGTAGCTGGAGTGGAAGGAGTTTCATGATCAATCAACCTGTGGGCCAACTCCTTGGCGCTGTCAAAGGTTGCAGGATGGGAAGAGAGAACATTTCCTTGATACAGGGGCACTAATCCCCAGATGTATCGCTCGATTTTCTTGCTCTCAGAAGGGATCATGTTAGGGCACATAGCTACCAGGTCGCAGAACCAGGCCGTGTAAGCCACTATGTCCGTTCCCTTCATCTTGAGGTTCCAAAGTTCCTCTTCAAGCTTCTGAACCTCCCCTCTAGGGCAATACTCCTTTCTCAGCAGGTCCTTTAGTGTATCCCAGCCCATGGCATTGGCTGTTACTAGAGAGAGTGAACTGACATGGCCATTCCACCATGCCAGGGCTCTTTCAGTGAAGGTGGCAGCAGCGAACTTGATTTTGCTTTCTTTGGGGCATGAGCACATTTCGAAAACAGATTCAGCTCTTTCGATCCATTGGGACAGAGCAAGGATTCCTCCGGTCCCATTAAAGAATGTGGGTTTACAGTTCATGAAATCCTTATAAGTACACCCCTGTATACGAGAGGGGATTTCACCATGTCTGGAGTTGGTGCCCATTCCGGCTCCACTAGCATCGCCAGAATTCATTTAGGCCATAGCTGCCGTCACAGCTGCGGTCACAGCTGTTTGAAACAACACTGGATCGAACTGCGGAGGAGGAGGTGGTGGAGGTGGAGTTTGAGTCACTGGTCTGCCTCTGTTTGGGCACTTTCGAGGAGGCATCTTTCACTAAAAGTTAATAGGGATGATGACAATAGTAAGAGTCTATTGCAAGTATGATAAGAGTATTTCACAGACTAAATCAACATAGTCCAAAAATTAGAGAGAGTGTCATAACAATAGAGTAGTTAACTGCCAATTTACTGGTATTGATGATGTAATACAAGTTCGGGAAAAGTGACCTAACAGTAGGTCTTACATCAAACCAAAAGGAAAATGTTGGCAGTCTAGAGGCCTAATTAGAGTACTTTCAAAGTTAGGAATGTTTACAGAAAAATGCTCTACCGAGCATAGAAAAGAAAAGGCTAGTCCTTAAACAAAAGAGTGAGATGATTTGACATTCTCTACTGGCGACGGGTCCCCAATGGGCGAACCCTCAGATCTGCTAGTTGGCGCATAACTTCCTGAAAGTTGTCGTTCATGAGTCCTCTGACGTGCTCGGAGTTCCTTAACTTCGGCTCGGGATGCAGCTAATTGTTGCTGCAGAGCCTCGTTGGTCCTCCTTTTCCTATCCATAGCTTCTTCAAGTTGGCGGATGTGAACAGTGTTGAGGTTTGAGTTGGCATCCACTTCTACAACTCGGCCAATCGCTGCCTGACCTTGCTCGACGTTCCTGGCAATCCTTCGGACCAGGATGGGCAGAACTTGGTCCGCTGATCCTCCCTCGCTTATGTTGTAGAAGCTTCGGTCTCCATTGTAAGGTAAGGGCTGACCCTGCTCCTCGCTCCATCGGTTCAAGGTTGTTGCCCACATGGGAGTGGGACCTTGAAATGTCGGACGGGGGTTGGGGTTTAGAGCTTCAGGGGGTAAATTGTTAACTTCTAGCTCGGAGCTGGAGCTATCCAAGAAGCCTTCTGCATGATGATCATCCAAAGGGATCGGGTGATCATCTTCTGGCTCCTCATTGATCCGTCCTCCATTGCCCTGGTTTGGATAATACGGATCGTCGGGATGGTGGAAGCCAGCCATGCTATCTACGCGAGAAAGGGGGAAAGAAAGGTTAATAGACGTACTTATCTAGGATACTTAAGAGATGGATCGTTATTGGTCGACCCAATACTTGCGTAGTGCATACCAGTTACATGTAACCGAAGCAAGATAGTCCTTCGAATAAGCAACCCTAACTTCAGATCCTCAATCAAACAAGAACAGGAAATGAAGCAAAGGCCACAGATTCTGAGTCTATAACGCCCTAGTCACACATACCCGTGGTGTATCCACTTAGCAACCATTGTCCTACCAGTAACGACCCTTTTTGTTATCACATACGTAGTTATTAGATGGCAGAATACTCCTATAGTATTCTTGTTCTAACGTTCTTGTGGTAGTGTTGGTAAGTTTTTAGACTTGTTGCAACACCACAATCACTCTTAGGCACATGCTAGTCACTCCTGGAAAAATGTAGTTGATCAGGCTACATCCAACCAGATGTGACTATATGTCTCTAAGCTTAATTGTGTTGTTTAACAATCTTAATACTTTTGTTCTGTTTTAGTATGATATTGACCCTTTTGTAGTGGTGAGTGTGTATATATATACTTAATTAAATATTTTAGTATTTATAAGTATATATTCTTGGTCAGAGTGTTTTAGTCCCGAAGTGTTTATAGTTCGTATATCTTTTATAGGTTGATATACTTGATTCACTATAAACAATGCTTTGATACCAATCTGTCACACCCCAAAACCGATAACGGCAGAATACGTTCTGGGGTGGAGGACGTCATGTACAGTATCATAACAATTACATAATAGTAAATACAAGCGACAACAACCATTGCATTTATATAGTAAATTTAATTACAAACGTGTTCTGTAAAGTTTAATAGACACCAAAAGTATAACAAAATAAAAGATGGGTCTTGTATGTGGTCCATCTTCTCCAAAAGCTGCACCTGTACCTGTCTATCTTTGACCTGAGGATACAAGTTATTTTGAAAACGAGTATCAGCATAAAGCTGGTGAGTTCATAAGAATTTAGTGTCGTTGTTATGTAAAAGTGTTTACAAACTTATAGTATAAAAACTGAAATTTGTATTTATGAGTAGTAGAAATCCCTAGAAAATCCTATATCTTCCAGAAAAGTACATTGTAAGTTAAATCCTTTGAGTTGTGTGAAAGTATTATCATTGAACATCCTTCAGTTGTAAAAGTACGATAATAAATTTCATATGAGTAACATAGATGAAGAAAAGTTATGCCTGCTGACAGTAGTAGTGGTGCAAACTTCCATTAGAAATAGATATTTAATTACTTCGGGATGTTAGCTTAGACTTAAGTCTTAGTGTATTAGTTTGGATAAAGGTGTAACCCCTCATGTAACCAGACCAAAGTGATAATAGAGTACCCGATGACCTTCACGGTCATGCGTAGTGTAGTGATGTAGTGACACCCCTGGGCCTAGTCGGCTCGGACTGTAGCTAGCAGTCGGGATGTAATAGTGTCTGCCTTGTATAGATCTATACGTGTAGTGTTGCCTTCCTTTCGGAAAGCCCTGGTCACATGGTGTAAGCGTAGTAGAGTGTCTTATAGAGGGATAGTGTGTTATACTCTGGATTCGTGTATTCTTTGGTATTATAGTATAGTAGTCTTTTGTATAGTTCATAGAGTGTTCTCTTATACGTGTATTAACTTGTAGTAATAGCAGTTATGGTGACTATAGTAGTAGTGGTAACGAGTAGTAGTCTTAACTATACCTACTATAGTTAACTAGAGTGTATGATTTCCTGCCTTTGGATAACAAAGGTATTGAATAAGATGAAGACTTTCAAATCTAACACAAATATATATGATATATAACTAAGAAATCAACGACAGTCGGACGGATAATAGATACCCTAAGACCACATCAAACAAGAACAGGAAATAAGGCGAGCTATCGGTCCTAAGTCCTTCAAGCCTTACTTATATAAATATATTAGTGTAGATATATTTTAAAAAGAAAATTGATTTAAACACAATTTTAAAAACAGTTTAACAACAATTTAATCTTAAAAATGCATTTGATAATCAACTAAAACAGTTTTATGGGTAAGCAGCTAAAAGTATAGAAAAATCCCTTTTTGATGATCATTTGTGAATCACATATGACTTAATAATAAAAGCTTGCAGAATTTAAACTTGTATCCCCCCTAAAACATGTAAAAACATTTAAAAAGGTTCATTAAGGGGTATGAACTCACCTGTAATGAGTAGATCCGTTGGAAGTGTCGGATGAGCGTTTGGTGTCAAGTAGAGACTTGTACACCCTTTATGACCCTAGTAACATATGAAGACATATGTTTACAAGTAATTAGTGATTTAGACTCTAATTATACACATATAGGCATTCTAATGTGATTAAAGGTATTATGGTTGAGTGCTAGAAGGCTAATGGGTTGTAAGGAAAGAGTATAAGACCTCACCATGGAGTTTACTCTTCTAAAACTCACCTTAAGTGAGTTTAAGGTTGGGAGACCACATCCCCCATGAGTTTACGGCCGTAAAGTCATGGGAGGAGTGTATTTGAGTGTTTTCAAGCCTCATGTGGTTCTAGAAGTGATTCTAAGGCAATACACAAGGTTATAGGGGTGTTCAAGGTTACAAAAGAGTACTCCCTTGGAGTTTACAGTCCAAGGACCACTCCTTGGGAGTTTACGGCCGTAAACCCCATGGTTTACGGTAGTAAACTCTTGGACACCTCCATTCTTTGCTTTCAAGGTCCTTGGCTTATTTCTAACAAGTTCTAGTGAGGGTTATAAGGCTCTTTAGGGGTTTAAAGGGTCCTTTGGCGTGGTTTAGGGGATTTTACGGTCTAAGCATATGCTTGGGCCGTAAACTCTAGTTTACCCTTCAAATGTTGATGTTTAGGTGTTCCATGTCCAAAATAGCAAGTCCCTAAGCCATATCTTAAGCCTAAATGTGGTTTGGAAGTGTTTTGGGCTTGGTTTGCAAACTTAGAGGGTGTTTACGGTCTAAGCATGTGCTTGGACCTTAAACCCTCTTTCTAGCCCTAAAAATTGTTGATTCAAGGTTCAAACACTTCTAGGCTAAGTCCAAAACTAGTTTCTAAGCTTAAAGGGAAGAAATTTGGCACTTTTGACAACATTTTAGGGGTTTACGGCCTAAGGATGTTCTTAGGCCGTACACTCCTCTTTTTCAGCCTTCATGAACGCTTTTTGAGTTAAAACAACAATAAATGATGTCTAGAACAAGTTAGGGTAAGGGATCTTACGTTTTGGAGGCGGAAACTTACGGTTTTGAGGCGAAATCGAACTTGAGGAGAGAGAGTAGAGAGAGAAAGTGGGTCTAGTGTGGTAAACGGTTTCTAAGGAGTGCCCACCCTCCTTTATATAGGAAGTGGGTGATGTACCCTGTGCACGACTACCCGATACTTATGTTTAACGAGATTTAAACTTTTTACCCGGTTAAATGGTCGTAACTAAAAATAAACATTTTTCAATAAAATGAAAAGATAATTTTCATGTTTTTATTTATTTTATTACGACGATAGTAACATAAAATACAAATAAATAAAACATTTATTTATCTGTCGACCCCAATTTAACGGAACTTTTATAAAATAGAATATTCTATTAACGAAAACGGGTTATAACGACGGACTAAATTTTGGGTTGTCACAAATTGCCATGCATGGACGTAATGTCTGTGACTTTACGTGATAAATGATCCTTGAGAGTGTAGATCTGGAGTTTGGAAAGGTTTTCTACCTTAAAATCGTCTGAATGGACTTGCCGAGTCGAGGAGCCGACTCGACGAGTCGGTTAGGGTTTGTCCCGATGAGCCGTCTACTTTGTTACTCAGCGAGTTAGGGGTTAACTCGGCGAGTTTGACCCTCACAAATACCTCTATGTAACGACTGGACTCGACGAGTCACATGAGTGCACTCGGCGAGTCAGGTCAATCCGGGACTGTTAACTCGAGTTGACGTTTTGTTGACTTTAGGGTTTGGCTAATGTAGTAATGGAGTCCGTGGAGGGGTAAAATGGTCTTTTACCCATTCCAAGAGTTAGAGAGAGAGAGAGTAAGAGAAACTTTTGGTGTATTTGAGTAAGAGTGGGGTATTGATTAGAGATGCTTATCTAATATGTTAGGTAGAGGCTAGTTCGGGATTTCCGAGTACGTGACTGTTACTTGCTAGTTTTACGAGGTGAGTCTTCTCACTATACTTACCAAGAGTGGTATTGTAATATTCTGCATTATGTCTTTGTGATTTATGCTGGATATTGTTATTATGAGTTTACTGAGTTGGGACCGGAGGGTCCCACTGAGACACATCGACCGGAGGGTCTTATTTGAGTTATGGCCTAGAGTGGCTAATGAGTTGTGTGTGGTATTTTGGGGAACTCACTAAGCTTTGTGCTTACCGTGTTATATGTTATGTGTTTTAGGTACTTCTCAGGATCACGGGAAGACACCGACGTGATTGTACACACTTGTTTATGATTATGTTGAGGATTCTGGGATTTGACTTTTGTTGGGAATTTATGTTGACATTGAGACACTTATGGTTTTATGAAATATAATATATGAGTTTTGTGTGCTTTAAAATGAAAAATTTGGTTTAAAATTTTACGGTGTTACAGACTTGAGTTTATTACTTTATTTCTTAGGGATTGAAGTTGCCCAGTCTCCAAAGGGTCATCTTTTATCTCAAACGAAATATATTTCAGATTTATTTGAACACGCACGACCCATGGGCAATGTGATAGTTGATACGCCTATAGAGAGTAATGCAAAGTACTCTCTAACTGATGGTGTCCCCTTATCATATCCAAGCATTTATCGTACAATGGCAGGGAGTTTGGTTTACCTGACTATCACTAGACCGGATATTGCTCATGCAGTTCATGTGGTTAACTAGTTTTTCACTGCCCCTTCTGCTTTTTATTGGGGAGCTGTTCTTCAAATTTTAAGATATCTTTGGGATACTCAGTTTTGCACCCTTGTGTTTGCATCTACATCATCTCTTGATTTATGTGCTTATAGTAATGCTAATTGAGATAGTGATATTTATGACTGTAAGTCCACTACTAGGTATTGTGTTTTTGTTTTTGGAAATTCATTGATATCATCGAAGATTGAGAAAGAAGATGTTGTCTCTCGATCTTCTAAAAATTTTGAGTATCATGCCATGGCTATCGCCACTTGTGAGATTGTTTGGTTGAGCTGGCTTGCGTTCACATCTCTCAGCCTACCCCTTTGTATTATCACGACGAGAGTGCGATAATGATTGCCTAGAATTCAGTGTTTCATGAGCGCACATAACACATTTAGATTGATTGTCATTTCACACGACATCATCTCTAGAAGGGCACTATCTCCATTCCTTATGTTCCTTCCACTCTGTAGATTGTTGATATTCTTACGAAGCCATTGGTTGCTCCATGATTTTATTTTCTGTCAGACAAACTCTCAATGCTTATTGTTGTTGAATTGTGAGTTTGGGGGGGGGGGGGGGGGGGGATATTAGCCTAATAAGATTTTGGGTTTTATTTTGCATTGGGTTTTATATTAGCACATTAGCTACACAACCCTAATTAGCTAGTCTATATATTATGTCTTTTCCTTTCATTATATTTTATACTTCTCATTCGACAATAATATGAAATCATAGCCGCTCTGTGTCTTGTTAGTTTACAAATCCATGATAAAGTTTGACAAAAAAAAAAAAAAAACCTCAAGTGTAGGGGGTTCGAAAGCATTGGTTTGATGTGGTGGTGATCTAAGTTGTTTGGTTATTTTCCTTTTCCTAAATAACATCATATAATGATGCAAAGATGATAATTAATTTTGTTCTCTTTGACTCTATTGCAGCGGTTTCCTTCTCTTTAGACATCTATGTACAAAGTTTAAGGTGTATTGGATAGATTTACTCAAGAATCCTCATTTGACTTTTTGATTCTTATATTTTTGTTAGGCTATGTTTTGGGAAGTTGTTTCAATAAATTTATGTTGGTTGTTTTAAAAAAGTTCGAACCATTCTTTTCTAATGTTGAACTAATATATTAACCCTCAAGTCTAAGCCAAACTGTTTTTCCTTGTAATGAATTCGTCAAATATGTGTTTGTAATAAGATCTTTTATGAAGAATCATTTACTATCTGGTCCATCTTTTTGGCAATAATACTTTTGCTTGCTTTCGATCTATCCTATTCTTTTGCCGATTCAAGTAAACCTATTTTTATGATGAAAAAGCATGGTATATGGATCGAACCAAAATAAGTCCAGAAAAAAGGACCACAATTCTTCAATTTTTTGAAGGGTATCCATCTCTTTAAGAAGGGGTAGACGTACCCAATGGAAGTTGATTTGAGGTGTTACAAATTTATGAAGACACTGTTGAAAGGTGGGTATGTGTAATTCTTACATTTATTGTTGAGTGGGTGATGTGTTGGGCTAGGAAAGATGCACCTAAACACACACATTTCTGGTCCCCTGTGGTGGTTGTAGTGATTGGTCAATGGGTGGAAGCTGTCAATCAACCGGTGATAGCCATCCATCGTTACGATTGTGCGGAGAGGAAGTTAATGAATCACACTTGCTATAACTAAATGTATTATGGTGATGAAAGCTTCAACTTGATTGCAAATTGATAAAGTTACATTACATTCGCAGGGCTTTAAAGGGAAGTGTACTCGGTCACAGCTTGGTTTTATGTATTTGTTAACTGATATACGTAAGTAACAGCAATAACGATGAGTAACCAAAATATATAATAAGAAAGAGTAAGATGGTGTTTGTTTTTCTAGCTAAAAAATAAGATATAATAAAAAATTGTGTCCTTTGTATGTGCATCGTTTTTATAGAAGACTTGGAAAATCGTCTTTAAAGACTTGCAGAGGTAAAAACAATACGTTCTTATCCATTTCATAAAATCAATTTATACAATTATTACGATGTTGTTAGTTTTTTTGAAAGAAAAATTCAAAAGGTCTACGGACTAGCTCTGCAATCCTTTTGCAGCAGAAGAGGTTGACCAAACAACTGCAAACTATAATAAGAAGTGTGCTTGTTTTTTAACATCTACAGATTGTTGCAAATATTAAAAAATTAAAATAAACTGATTTAATAAACCAATGACAGTTTTTAAATACCGAAAATTGAATAATTCTAGTTTTAAAACATTGAAATAAAATTCATACAACCAAACTTTAATAATTCTCATTCTATATTTTGCATCAAATGTTCAACAATTTCATCTCCTAACTAGATCATATATTCACCGTCCGCTGCAATACCATGTGTTGGAATCTCATCTTAATCATCATCAACGGCTACATTGTTATTTCGAACCGTGACATTTCAATCATCATATCGTGAAAATTACTCATCACGTAATCTCTCACTTCTTATAAAATTATTAAGCACGAAACATGCAAGGGTAATGTTTTGTTGTGTAACCAACGAGAATGGTACCATCTTCTTCAATATAAGGAATCGTGCTTTCAAGACACCAAAAGCATGTTCAATGATGTTCTGAAGTTTTGCGAGTGCATAGTTAATATTTTCTTTATTAGTTAATGCATGTCTTCGACAGAAATTTCAAATCCAACACCTCAATATATATATATATATATATATATATATATATATATATATATATATATATATATATATATATATATATAGGATGAGGTTCAATAGAGAACCATAATTAACCAAGGAACCAATCTTTTTTTCAACTTTTAGAACTTATTTTTTTATCAAAAAAATAAATAAATAAAAATACATAAATTCATAACTTTTTATCCTTTTTCCAATGATATAAAATTCGATTTTTTTTACGTCAAATTCATAATGTGAATCTTCAAAAATTCACAACGTGAATCCGGATTCACACGGTGAATCCGAAAAATATTTTTCACATTCACAATGTTAATATATGAATTTAAATATTTTTAGATTTTTTTTTTCGATAAAGAATAAGCTCTAGAAATTGAAAAAAAGATTTGGTTCCTTGAAGTATCCCTAATCATGGTTCTCTATTGAACTTTTCCTCTCTCTCTCTCTCTCTCTCTCTCTATATATATATATATATATATATATATATATATATATATATATATATATATATATTCAGTTTTCAAACTAACATAAAACTACTTAAATAACCATAAACTTACATGATGGTGGAAACGTGCATGTGTATTTGTTAATGCTTAAGATAATATTCTAGAATCATATGATATCACTTCCCAACTGGCCACAACAAACGTAAACATCATGTTGAAGTCACAAATTGTCAATACATTTTGGTAACAATCGCCTTTTCCCCTACTTCTATATAAATATCATTTGTTTGCAGGGACAATAACATGTATCAAAGTGTCATTAAGTGCACCAACATCTCCTTTGAAAACCCGCCGTAGCCTCCTATTATGTTCTGGAATGTTTGGACTCGGAATAAAAGAAGTTGGTACTATAATGTCATGTGCGAAAAGTAGAATTTTGTCCAACACTTCATGAAAAAATTTATGATGTTCGCTTTGAGTGTTGAAATCTTCACTTGATAATCACGTAACATTGGTTATGACCGATCATCATAAAAAACATAGCCATCTTTTCCTTAACTGATACAGGTTTGTTATCCTTTAATGTGTAATTTACTCTAAAATGAGCACATAGTCGGACAAATGATTCACGGGACATGCGTAGTACTTTAACATATTGAAGAGGATTACGGTGAAGTAACTCTAACGTAAATCATATCCTGTTATTTGTGTATCGTTGTCCCGCACTCGTTTCACACCCCTATTCCAAAATTAGCGGACGTACAAGTACATTAGAATTATGAGAAGTATCTGTTGAGTATTTGAGATATAGAAACTGATTTGGCATATTTGGTTATTTTGGGAAGCCTTTTTAGGGTTAATCATTTTATGATTCCCTACGGTGCCTTTATAGTAGAAGTTGTTAATCAAGCTCTTCTAAGGCATTGGTTTTATATTAGGCATTTATTTTATATTTATGGTAGATATTTATTGTTCCCTATAAATAATCATTAGGATAACTTTTGGGGTGAGCTTTTTACCAGATTAGGTTTTTCTCTGTACGTTCATCTCATAATCAATACAAGAAAAACCTTTATTAGAATACTTGCATATGTTTGTGATTGATTCTTGATTGTTCTTGATATTCCGCATTCGTCATCTCGGATTTATTCCCAACAAGTGGTATCAGAGCGGGTTCTTGTAGATCTCAACGATTTTTGCAAGAATCGATCTTGTTTATGGCGATATATTATCTTGAATCTCACCTTGTTCTTCAAGTTTTGTAAGTTTTCTGAAAAGAAAAAGTCTATACCTCGTTTTTATTGAAAAATCTTGTTCAGATCTATTTTATTCAATTCATTATTTCATCTGATTTGTTCTTGAATCATGTTCTGGAAGACATTTAGAAAAAAAAAATCGTGTTTATTTGGATTTTCGTGTTCAGATCTACTTTATCTCTCTAAATTCAATCTTAGATCTATTTTCTCTATCTAGAAACCCTTTCAGATCCATTTTTTCTCTCTAGAATCTTAGCAGATCTACTTTCTCTCTCTTTAAGTTCTATCATTTGTTGAAGATCTAATGGATAAAACAAATTTATTGTTTGATTCCATTTTAGAACTTGGATTAAAAGTTACTAAACCAATCTATGGTGTTAACAAAATGACCATGTTTCAAATCAGTGGTCGATCTATATTGAATGATATTCCTGAGTTGTATAATCTTCTTGTTCATAAGAAAATATCTAGATACTCATATGTTGTTAATCACCATGAATTAAGAGAGAATGAGAGAATAGTACAATAATTTCGTATTATCTATGAACATTTAGATCAAGAAAATAAACAGATGTTGAAGATGAAAAAGGCTGAAAAAGAAAAATAAGAAGTTCATGTTGTTCTTCAAGTTTCTGAAGCAAAAGTGACTCCAGTTGTTCTTGTTGAGGGGGAGTCAAGTGGTTCATATTTTTTAGAAGAGTTACATTCTGAATCTAGTTGTTCTGAAAATGAATCTCAAAGCAAATCTTTGGAAGTCATGAAAGTAAAGACATTTTGTTCTATTGGAACAACAATAGATGATTTATTGTGTTCTGATGATGTCTTTGAATGATTGGTTTCCTATAGAAAGCCAATAATTCAAGATGTTCATATCTATGCAACTCCTTAGGATTATGTTCAAAGGTCTTCAAATGTTCGTATTTAGAAATATGAAAAGGTTGTTCATATTCAAAATTCGTTTATCAAGCCTAGAAATTAGAAAAAAAAAAGAAGAGGAAGAAGAACAAAAGTAAAATGAAGAAGGTTTGGATGCCCAAGGTACAAGTGCCTAATGCTTGTGAAAAAGTTAAGTTAAGCTCGTTCAAAGAATCTCTGATTCTCATTTTTCTTCAGTTAAAAATGTTAGAATTTGGAAGAAAAAGAAAAGAGAATTTGATTGGTTTAATGAAATTTTTGGAAATTTTTGTTTTCCAACTAAAAGGCGGGTATTATTTTCAGAGGATGACAGATATTCTTCAAGAAACGAACTTCAATGTTGAACCTTAAATGGGTAGCAAAAGTCCCATAAAAGATTTTGTCCTTAAAAAAAAGACGAAAAAGTGACAAAATCTTGGTGAAATATGGTGAATTTGAGTCATAGATGTGAAAGTGTGTTGAAGAAATCAATTTTATTGTTTTTTTTAATTGTTGGAAATAAGAAAAGTTGAAAAGGTTGAAAAGATGGGATGAAAAGAGCATTTTTCTGAAAAAAGGGGTAATTTCCTGACACATTTCAGCAAAAAGGGTACAAGCTGTCAGTTTACTGTTATCAAAAGGGTCAGATTCGCTTTTATGCAAGTATTGGGGTTAGATTCGGAGTTATTGACAAAATGATTATCACTTTCGGTCTTTTGAGTACAAACTGCAAGTTCATTAAAACCAAAAGGGCTCTTAATGGAACTCTGGTAAATTGCTTAAACTTGGTTCCTGTAAATTGTCGTCCACGACAATCACATTCGCAGGTTATTGTTCAAGAACAACCAAAGGCAAACTCATCACAAGAAGCCAACTTGGGTCAGGGGGTGTTTGAATAGGAAAAAAAAATGATTATTGTTTATTCTTCGAATAAGTTAATTTAAATTAATTTAAATGATTGGATAAAATCATGTTTATTAATTTTAATAAGCCCGTAACCAATAACCAATAAGCTAATAGGTTCCAAATAATAACCATCTCTCCCAGAACCAATAAACTAATAGTGTCCAAAAATTGAAACCGAATGGAACCCAACGGAACCGAAGCGTTCAGTTTATTTCGCTTTGGGTATGAAATTGCAGCGAACCAGAGAGCTTTTGGTTCATGAACAATCGATTCGGAGCGAGATGTCATTGTTATGCAAACGAACTTGGATTATAGATTCTCAACCAACCTGACAAATCAATATGCGAAAGTTCGTCACTCGCCTTAAGACACAAAAGCGAAACTGCAATCATTCATAAGCAAAAATTGGAGCTGAAATCGAAATCGAAATTGTGGTTTTCTTTTGAACGCTGTTTCTCATCTATTCGATCGAGGTGATTTGCAGTTCTTATCATTCATGGTAAAATGAGGTCACGGAATCGTAACTCATTGTTGTGTTCAGAATCGGAACAAAGGTTTGAGGAATCGGCACTAATATCATACTTAAAATGGAACTCGCTTTCGTATTTATGGTATCGGAATATGGACGCCTTCAAAATGGAAATCGCATTCGGAATCAATACATCAAAACAAAATCGAAATTGGAACTTAATTCCTCACTCGGAATGACCCATCAATCGGAACAAGATTAAATGTTTTTGTGTATCTGTTCGCTTTTGCAGGTCAAACCATAAAAGTCAAAATTTAGGACGAACAAATTAGGAGCGAAAGGTGAGGGAATCGGGTTCGCACCCATTTCCCATATGTGAAACTAATTTTGGACTCGCCTCTCACAATCAACCTTATGCTCGGAACGAAAGTAAAAATGCGAGATGTTTTGGATTCGTGTTCTTCAACATACGCAAACGAGTTTTATCAGACGTCTAAATGGGGAAGAAGACTAAAAGTTTCATTGTCAGTCCCTGAAACTTCAGCGTTTTGAACGTTCCAGTCCTCCAATGTTTACAGACTTTTCAGTTTCTCCCGGTCCTTGGAAGATGCCACTTATTTCAGCACTACATTGAAGAAAATGGGTTATATTTTCAATATTTGCCCCTGACTTTCAGAACTTCACAGATTTAACCCTATATCCAAAATTCTTTTCAAATTTCTCGGATTTTTACCATTTTATCCCCTTCTTTCCAAAATATTTTAATTTCTAATCTTTTCTTTGGTCTTATTCTTTTTAAAACCCTTCTAAATTATTGCTTTTTTTTTTTTATTCTTTTGTCTAAATTTAAAAAAATCGAAAAATAAAAAATTAATTTTTGTTATTTTTCCGGTTTTAATTTTTGAAGATTGGTTTTATTCCAAAGGGATTTATTTCATCTCATCTGACGGGTTTTGAAGATTGTTGGTGATTCTTCTTAACTTTCTGGATTCTTTCAATGGTATTTGTTGAAGATTCAAGGGGGAGTGATGATTATTCAAGGGGGAGTTTGTATTTGGAAGATTATTTCTATTTCTCTCGCTTTGAAGACCCCATGTGCTGATGTGTATCGCAATTTAGGGGGAGAAATGCCAAGAAGATCAGAAATCGTGATCTTCATCAGTTTCAACATCTAGGAGGAGATTGTTGAGTATTTGAGATATTGAAACTGATTTGGCATATTTGGTTATTTAGGGAAGCTTTTTAGGGTTAATCATTTTATGATTCCTTATGGTGCCTTTATAGTAGAAGTTCTTAATAGAGCCCTTCTAAGGCATTGGTTTTATATTAGGCATTTATTTTATATTTATGGTAGATATTTATTGTTCCCTATAAATAATCATTAGGTTAACTTTTGGGTGAGCTTTTTACTAGATTAGGTTTTTCTCTATACGTTCATCTCATAATCAATACAAGAAAAACCTTTATCAGATTACTTGCATATGTTGGTGATTGATTCTTGATTGTTCTTGATATTCCGCATTCTTCATCTCGGATTTATTCCCAACATGATCTTTTTGTCGTGATCCATTAGGAACCTATTAATCAACACAAGTACCAAATTACATAACATAAAGCTCAAGTACCAAATAACATAAAACTCAAGTACTAAATAACATAAAGTAACACTCAAGTACCAAATAAGATAACATAAGATTCAAGTACCAAATAACATAACATATAACTCAAGTACCAAATAACATAAAATAAAACTCAAGTACCAAATAACATAACATAAGACTCAAGTACCAAATACCATAACACAAAACTCAAGTACCAAATAAAATAAAATTCAAGTACCAAATACCATAAATAACATTTAAGTACCAAATAACCAATAAACACAACCACATAGTTCCATCACATGCAATTAAAACCTAAACAACTTAAATATGTAAAATTAACGAACAATCTTTCCATCCTGTAAAACTTCTAAACTTGTAGCAGTCATCTCGATCCATCCTATTAATATCTGTGGATCATTGGGAAAATTTATCTCTGATACCAACTTGTAACATCCCAAATTTCGAGTCCAAAAATTTCTTTTAAAAACAATACTAATTCATAGCGTTAAGTCATTCAAACATATAGAAAGGGTTTATATGAAAAATCATAGTTTCATTTCCAAAACACTTGTTTAATTATCAGAGTAAACATCCTAGGCTAACTTGCCATGGTGTGTGCACTGCAACCCTCCTAAGCTCCTCTTCTGAAAACTGAATACCTGAAACCAAAACTGAAAACCGTAAGCACGAAGCTTAGTGAGTTCCCCAACTGTAACGCACATAGATCAAGGATAGTCAATTTAGAAACGATAAGCGTCAAAAATGACTTTTTGATAGAAGATTATTTAGAATGAATAATCTTAACTAAATTGTAGTATATGCTACAAGGATTCCGTACATATAAAAAACGCCGAAATCCAAGTTATAACGAAGAAGTTATGACCTGTCGAAGTTTCGTGACAGAACCGGCACGACGCTGGATGACGTAAAAAGTGAATGTACGATAGAGCGATATTTAGCCTTAGTGATCTAAAAGAAAGTCGTAAGGTTCGTTAAACCATGAGCGTGCATATAAAGAATGCCCAAATCTGACTTCATATGAGGAAGTTATGATTTTTCTAAGTTTCAGCTTAGCAGTATGTAGCCCGAAACTCGAATTCGAGACCGAGTGGTTGTTGGTCGAAACAATCTAAACGAGAATCGAAGACCTTGTTGATAGTAGTCCAATGGTAAAAAGACAGACGAAAACGGACGTTAGATGAAGAAGTTATGAATTTATAACGAAGTTTTCCAGTCCATGCATACTAAAAATAAATAATAAAAATAAAGTCAAAATTAGCCGACAGAGTCTAAAGTAAAGTTGTAGAGCATAGTCTCACCTGCGCGTGGATATAAAGAACGTCAAAAACGGAGTTCGTATGAGGAAAATATGAATTTCTGAAGTTTTTTAAATAATTAAAATATATTTATTTAATTATTATTTTGGATAATATCTGAATTCAAGGTGTCACCGATCCAATCCGAAGGGTATGCCCTGCATACCTAGGAGTACGCCACACGTACTTCGATCTTTCACGGTCCGGAGGACGCCACGATCCACCACCCAAAGCTCGACACGTGGAAGGCTGATCCGAACTATGCCCCACATAGTGCCTTGTACGCCCAGCGTACGTGCGAGGTTCAGCCCCTATAAAAGGGTAGCGAGGCCTCCGACTTTTGTTGCTAATTTTTACACTTCTTCACCCTAAACTTCTTTCTTCTTGGCAGTTTATACCCCCGAATGCCCGGTATCATTCCCGAGACCCGAAGTATGTCCCGAAGCCCCGAAGAACCCGATAAAAATAGTTTTCGAGCCGAAACTCTGCCTGCGTGAAGCCGGTTTTGGAGGAAAACATCCCAGTTTCGTCGCAAAAGATTATTTCAAGAGTTGTAGCGCTGTCTGATCATCTTTTAATCAAGTGAGTGTATAGTCACTTTCTTCTAACGCATAAGTATGAAGTATTTGCTATAAAATACATGCTATGTGTTGATATGTTGTGGTTTATTTGAGATGTTGGTGGAATGGATGAACCATATAGGTTTTAATGAGTTAAACTGTATATGTATTTTGTAACTACAAATATGTTGGGTAGGTCATGGGTAGTTTTAGATCTGTGAGTATGTATCAGATCAAGAGGTTAGTTTTAGATCCGTGAGTATGGATCAGATCAAGAGGTTAGTTTTAGATCCGGGATTATGGATCAGGTAAAGAGATAAAACTTGTTATTAGTCCGAGAGTATGGATTAAGACTAAGTTAATTGTCCCTAGTCCGGGAGTATGGATTAGGCACAATTATTGATCCGGGAGTATGGATCAGATCAGGATTAAGGTATATTTAATTGTCCCTATTCCGGGAGTATGGATTGGGTACAATTATTGATCTGGGAGTATGGATCAGATTAGGAGGTTAGTTTTAGATCCGTGGGTATGGATCAGGTAGTTTTAGATCCGTGAGTATGAATCAGGTAGTTTTAGATCCGTGAGTATGGATCTGGGGAAAATGTTAGTTTTAGATCCATGAATATGGATCAGGTGAAAATGTTAGTTTTAGATCTGTGAGTATGGATCGGGTGAAGAGGATAGTTTTAGATCCATGAGTAGGGATCAAGTAAAGAGGAAAATTTTAGATACGAGAGTTTAGATTGTGTCGTTGTGAGGATCGATGGGGTGGGATAAAAGTTGCTTGTATATAGTGAAATTGTATATGTTTGTGAGTTCTAATATATATATATATATATATATATATATATATATATATATATATATATATATATATATATAACATTGTGGGTTGAAAACCCTATATACTCACCAGGCTCCCAAGCCTGACCCACTTAGTTTTCTTTGTATTACAGGTAATGGAACAAGAGTATAAATTGGTGGACTTGACGAGAGATTTTGGATAATAGACCAGTAGTTGTAAATAACTGTTGTAAGGTCAAATTGTTCTGTTTATGCTTTTGGTCTGTATTGAACATGACATCCCGAGATTTTGTTATATAATGAAAATACGTTTCTTTAAAGAAATGCTTTGATAAATTCATATCATATTTTGTTTTGGGAACAAATTCCGCAACTGTTTTCTTTAAAATATTACTCTGATTTTAAAAACAAAGCATAAACAAATCAGTCTTTTCTGACTGTGAAATTGGGGATGTCACAGTTGGTATCAGAGCATTAGTTTAAGCGAACTAGGAATTTGTAGAAAATTTCTAGACTTAAACTTAGAATGCTAAGTAATAATCGTGAGGAGTGTGTCTAAAATATGTTTGGTAGTACACCTAAATTAATACAAGCACTAGTTTATTTTAGGAATGATGCCTAAAATGTTTTTATGTGCTAAATTTTTTGTGTGATAGCTATATTGATGCTATTATTTGTTCGGATCTATGGTCTATTGCCAACCGGATTTGGAAACCTTATGTGCTTAGGATTCTAAGCGTATGACTACGATATTAGAGCTAGCATGTAAACGTTTCGGAGTGATAAGGATGATTTAAAATATCTACCGTGAATGAGGATCTAAATTCAACTTATTCGGTGTGTAGATCAATAATGGTAAGAACCAGAAGTGGAGTTGGAAATGTGAACGAAGACAGGAATCAACCACCTGTGGTTGAGCGGGTACTTATTGTAGCAGCAGCACCTGAGCCAATAACAATGGTTGGTGTACAATTGATGATTCAGACGATGTTGGATCATCAAATGGATGAAACTAGACGTCTACTTTGTCAGAATCATGAAGAACTTTCAATGTTGATTGAACAACCCGAGTTGAATGAAGGGCATTCGGAAGGAGGTAAATTTTGTAGGACTGTTGGTCAAGCCAACCCACCGTTAGTTAGACAAAACAAACAAGAGGGATGAATTGATGGGCTTGGATGCAAGTACAAATACTTTTTGACTTGCAAACCATCGACCATCACTGGAAAAGAGGATCTGATCGGAGTGATGGATTGGATCTCAGAAATGGAGCTAGCCTTCATGACGTGTGGTTGCTGAGGCAAGTTGCAGACCACGTTCACAGTACGTCAGTTCAGAGGTGGCGCTGTCCGTTGGTGGAACACTCTAGGGAAGACCCTAAGCCCTAATGAGCCACTGCAACTGACTTTGGCAGAGTTCTTGGTGCAATTCAAGCGCAAGTTCTGCTTGGCCCAAAATTTGATAGAGTTGGAGAACAAGTTTCTGACATTAACAAAAGGCAGCATGTTAGTTGATGAATACACTAATGCCTTCACAGACAAGATGGAGTTTGGTTTGCACATCGTCCCAGACGAGCTGACAAAAGTTGACCGGTACGCAAAGGGACTCCCATGGGAGTATGCGGTGCCAGTGCATCAGGTACTTACTCTTAAGGCAGCTATCTGGGCTGCCAAGTTTGTTGAAGATATGATTAAGGGAAGAACCGCCAGCAAGGTTGAAGTTGGCGAGAAAAGAAAGTTTGAAGGATCCTCAAGGTCCGATGAGAAGAGAAAATTTTCAAAGTCTGGTGCGAAAAATCTCGAAGAAGAAGCACAATGGTGTGATAAGTGCAAGAGGAAGCACATTAGGAGATGCACTAAAGAAATGACCTGCTTCAAATGCGGGAAGACTGGTCATTATGCCAGCGAATGCACAAACAAAAGAGAAGCCTGCTTTAAGTGTGGTGAAGATGGACACTTCAAACAAAACTGCCCAGGAAGGGAAGAGATTACAAAGCCAAATGTGCTGCCAATGCCAAAGGCAAGAGCACTTCAAATGATCCTTGATGAAGCAAATGACAACGCGAGGAATCAAGGATGAGGATTTTATATCCAAAGATCAAGTTATGAATTAGCAGTGAGAATAGTAACTTATGGTGTAGCCTATTAGAGGCATATTATAGGGTGAACTTGAACTTTTGTGTAATAGTTTCAAGGAAATAATATAAACCCTAGTTTTGTTATCTGGTGTGTTGAATGATCGTATGATTTTCTTGTATGGTGACTTGGTCGACTGCAAGACAATACTTAGGACGAGTACAAGTAGGTGTGAAAGGTAGTAAATGCATATACTACCGGAAGCACAGGACTCGCACTTGGATCAGGGAAAGTCACAAGGTTACCAAGAAGCTAGTGATTGATTCCGTTTTATTCAAGTATGTCATTACCCTTGTTTCAGTAATGACTAGTAAGATGGTTGTTATTCCGACCCTAGTGGTCATATCGAATTGAGTCCGACTACGACAAGTTTTTTATGTGGCTCAGAGAACCAAGTTCGAAGTAACATCTGATGTAAGTCAAAAGATTGAAGTTAATGTGATCATTGGTATGGCGCTCGTTGTTAATGAAGTTTGTAGCTAGAAATGCTACATGCTGAAATATGATTATATCACATTAGAATATGAAGGAAGGTATATTCCATTCTGGAGTTTAACTCTAAAAGACCTGAGTCTAAGCATTGCATCATGCGATGAGAGGTCATGGAGTACGACCCATCGGTGTGTTACAATGGATAAAGGAAAGTATTTATCCTAATAAGAAGAAGGAGCCAATTATAAGGACTTATTTGGTAACTCGAAGGTTACGATTGAGAGTACAACATAGTATGATAAGCAGATGCAAGATTGGGCACCGTCTTCGGTCAAGAAAGCCATAGAGTTAAATACTCTTTCGAGGAAACATAAAAGTTACACTACCTAGGATGAAGAGGTAACGTATGGAATCATTGTTCAAGCCCTGTTTCGTTGATGATTCTGGGACGTATTCATCCTAAGGGGGAGATAATTGTCATGCCCGTAGATCAGGGCTAGTCAATTTAGAAACGATAAGCGTCAAAAATGAAATTTTGATAGAAGATTATTTAGAATGAATAATCTTAACTAAGTTGTAGTATATGTTACAAGGATTCTGTACATATAAAGAACGCCGAAATCCGAGTTATAACGAAGAAGTTATGACCTGTCGAAGTTTCGCGACAGAAACTACACGACGCTGGATGACGTAAAAAGTGAATTTACGATAGAGCAATATTTAGCCTTAGTGATCTAAACGAAAGTCGTAGAGTTCGTCAAACCCTGAGCGTGCATATAAAGAATGCCCAAAATCTGACTTCGTATGAGGAGGTTATGATTTTTCTAAGTTTCAGGTGAGTAGTATGCAGCCCGAAACTCGAATTCGAGATCGAGTGGTTGTTAGTCGAAACAATCTAAACGAGAATCGAAGATCTCATTGATAGTAGTCCAATGGTAAAAAAGACAGATGAAAACAGACGTCAGATGAAGAAGTTATGAATTTATAACGAAGTTTTCCTGTCCAGGCCTACTAAAAATAAATAATAAAAATAAACTCAAAATTAGCCGACGGAGTCTAAACGAAAGTTGTAGAGCACAGTCTCACCTACGCGTAGATATAAAGAAAGCCGAAAACGGAGTTCGTAGGAAGATATGAATTTCTGAAGTTTTTTAAATAATTAAAATATATTTATTCAATTATTATTTCGGATAATATCCGAATCCGAGGAGCCACCTATCCAATCCGAAGGGTACGCCCAACGTACCTAGGTGTACGCCCCGCGTATTTCGATCTTTCACAGTCCGGAGGAGACCACGATCCACCACCCGAAGCTCGACATGTGGCAGGCTGATCCAAAATACGCCCCGCGTAGTGCCTCGTACACGCAATGTACGTGCGAGGTTCAGCCCCTATAAAAGGGCAGCGAGGCCTCCGACTTTTGTTGCTAATTTTTACACTCCTTCACCCTAAGCTTCTTTCTTCTTGGCATTTTATACCCCGAAGGCCCGATATCATTCCCGAGACCCGAAGCAAGTCCCGAAGCCTCGAAAAACCTGAGAAAAATAGTTTTCAAGCCGAAACTATGCCTGCGTAAAGCCCGGTTTTGGAGGAAAACATCCTAGTTTCGTCACAAAAGATTATTTCAAGAGCCGTAGCACTGTATGATCATCTTCTAATCAAGTGACTGTATAGTCACTTTCTTCTAACGCATAAGTATGAAGTATTTGCTATGAAATACGTGTTATGTGTTTATATATTGTGGTTTATTTGAGATTTTAGTGGAATGGATGAACTATATAGGTTTTAATGAGGTAAACTGTATATGTATTTTGTAACTATAAATATGTTGGGTAAGACATGGGTAGTTTTAGATCCGTGAGTATGGATCAGATCAAGAGGTTAGTTTTAGATCCGTGAGTATGGATCAGATCAATAGGTTAGTTTTAGATCCGGGATTATAGATCTGGTAAAGTGATAAAACTTGTTATTAGTCTAGGAGTATGGATTAAGACTAAGTTAATTGTCCGTAGTCCGGGAGTATGGATTGGGCACAGTTATTGATCCGGGAGTATGGATCAGATGAAGATTAAGGTATAGTTAATTGTCCATATTCTGGGAGTATGGATTGGGTACAATTATTGATCCGGGAGTATGGATCAGATTAGGAGGTTTTAGATCCATGAGTATGGATCATGTAGTTTTAGATCCGTGAGTATGGATCAGGTAGTTTTAGATCCGCGAGTATGGATGAGGGGAAAAGGTTAGTTTTAGATCCGTGAGTATGGATCAGGTGAAAAGGTTAGTTTTAGATCTGTGAGTATGGATCGGGTGAAGAGGATAGTTTTAGATCCGTGAGTAGGGATCAGGTAAAGAGGAAAATTTTAGATGCAAGAGTTTAGATCGTGTCGTTGTGAGGATCGATGGGTTGGGATAAAAGTTGCTTGTATATAGTGAAATTGTATATGTTTTTGAGTTCTAATATATATATATATATATATATATATATATATATATATATATATATATATATATATATATATGATATAACATTATGGGTTGAAAACCCTATATGCTCACCAGGTTCCCAAGCCTAACCCACTCAGTTTTCTTTGTATTACAGGTAATGGAACAAGAGTATAAGTTGGTGGACTTGACGAGAGATTTTGGATAATAGACCAGTAGTTGTAAATAACTGTTGTAAGGTCAAATTGCTCTGTTTATGCTTTTGGTCTGTATTGAACATGACATCCCGAGATTTTGTTATATAATGAAAATACGTTTCTTTAAAGAAATGTTTTGATAAATTCTTATCATATTTTGTTTTGGGAACAAATTCCGCAACTGTTTTCCTTAAAAGATTACTCTGATTTTAAAAACAAAGCATAAACAAATCGGTCTTTTCTGGATGTGAAATTGGGGATGTCACACCAACCTACCGCATACCATACATATCTACTGATCCATACATGCCATACATATTACTGAGCACATAACCACATACTAGGCTCCCGCCCGCTGCATTGGGCCTTGCCCGCTATCGGAACCCATCCGTCACCAGGCCCCGCTTGGCTTCTAGCCCCGCTCGGCGTACATATATGTTTTCCTTAGTCCCTGTCTGTCTCCGGGCCCCGCCCGCTAACATATACTAGCATACAATCATATCACAACACATAACTAACATACTCTACTGGAATACTGTACTAAGGCCTAGCCTACCTTGGGCCTCGCCCCTGTCCTACTACTGATGAATCATGGAACCCCGTCCACGCTCCTACTGATAGTGAGATATGGGCCTAGCCCACACTCAATCTTTTCCTTACATGGGCCTCACCCCTGATCTACTGCTATTGAGGTATGGAACACCGTCCACACTTTGCTATTGGTGAGATACGGGACCTCTTCCACACTCACCTCCCTACCAGGCACATACATGTATCACACAGACAACAAGTATAACTATCATACAAACCATTACTTGGGCACCCGCCCACTAACATTGGAACTTAGTCCCGAATGTCATACTAGCATACTATGCCTAGGGCTAACCCCCGGGTCTTCCTACTCATAACTACATGGGTCGGCATTGTGGCCATAGACCCATTCACACAAAGGGAAACTCACCTGCACTGCTAAACCTTGCGGATAACTCTCTTGCTGCTGCCCGACAACTCTCCGAACCGCTGCTCCACTAGCTCCCCGAGCTACTATTATCAATATAACACTTAGTTCCAAACTGAACTCTAGAAGTCAAACTAAGTCAACTCTGGTCCAAGTCAAAGTCTTGGTCAAAGTCAACCTTCAAGTTGACTCGACTCGCCGAGTCAACTCATAGACTCGCCGAGTTCTTAAACTAAGAAACTCTCAAAATACGACTCAACCCGCCAAGTCACCCCAAGACTCGTCGAGTACAACGATCTTTGAGTCCCATCCTGACCAACTCACTGAGTCACCACTCAACTCACTGATCTGCGTCTTAACTAGAAAAGGTTGAGGTTCTACGACCACACTCGCCGAGTCCAAGAACAGACACGCCGAGTCCAAGGCAATCTTAACCAAACTTGTCGAGTTGTTCTTCCAACTCGCCGAGTCCATGCTCATGTTCATAAAACTCGCCGAGTACACCCATGTGACTCGCCGAGTCTCTTCAGATCTCAATCCATATAGTGGCTTTTCGAGCCATGCAGGGGCTCCAATCCATAGATCTACTCTTCTACAGTCTAACCCCCACGCAAAGTTGCAAACTTTACGTGAAACCAAGGAGCTAAAGGCCCAAAACACTCTAGGGATAGGGTTTAAGACAAAGGGCTTCGCCAATAACTCACTGACTGCTGCTTTAAGACATTCTGGACCATCACAACCCTAGATATGAAGTAGCAACCTCAGATCTAAGCCCTAAACCCAAAATAGATCTCAATCTTACCAAAATAGCCCCAAAACCTCATTCAAGAATAGATCTAATTGCAATAAAGCCTAAGCAACAACTTATTACCTCAAGGATGACCTCCCACTAAAGAATGATCCAACTCTCTGCATAGCCCCTTGCTCCAAGCTTCTTGATCTTCAAGATCTCTTCACAAAAACCACTTATCTGTAACGACCGAAAATTTCAACCAAATTAGAACATTATATTTGATTCAAAAACCATTAAGTTCATACATCTTGTTTTCAAAATATTTCAACCATCAGAGTATTTCCCAGAACCATATCATAAGAACATAAAACATGAGGAGCGGTATGCTCATGCCTTCGCCTTGCCACGATCTCCTGAAGAACCTGAAACAATGAACCACAACTGTAATCCCGAAAGCTTAGTGAGTTCCCCCAAAGTACCCATAAACACATAAACATATGCATACAACAAAGAACAACATACTATGAGTCAAATCAACCTTCCAATTGGAATACCCCTGGCCCTCAACCATCGGGTTGGAATGCCTACATATTACGATCCCAATCATCCTACCGGGATGGAATACTCTTGGCCCACAACCATTGGGTTGGAATGCCCATACCTATACGTACAACAATAACTACTATGGGTCCAATCATCTCTCAAGATGGAATACCCCAGGCCCCTCAACCATCGGGTTGGATTGCCAACATAATATGTGTCCAATCATCCTACCGGGATGGAATATTCCTGGCCCACAACCATCAGGTTGGAATGCCCCACTTCCTATACATACAGTAACAACTAGTACTATGGCTCCAATCATCTCGCAAGATGGAATACCCCATGCCCACAACCATCGGGTTGGAATGCAAACCTTCTATGAGTCCAATCATCCTACCGGGATGGAATACTCATGACCCACAACCATCGGGTTGGAATGCCAACCTACTATGAGTACAATCATCTTATCGGGATGGAATACTCCTGGCCCACAACCATTGGGTTGGAATGCCCCACACTAGCAAACATGCACACATAACAGGAAACCACATAGCACTCTACAGAACCAACATACTAGGGCCCTATTATCCTACCGGGATGGAATACCCTCTGCTCAGCATACATAACCCGTAGGTAACCTCCTACCAGCGTACATAAGGCAAGACCAACTACAAGTCTATAAATAACCACTGCCCAACTACCAGGGCACTGATCCAACATAACTAGCCATCACTTAACCATCCATTCCTCTAGGATACTAAGCTAACAAGGAATATCCTCATATCATCATCCTATCTACCAGGATACTAGCAATCATATCATCACATAAACATAACAAGCTCTAAAAAACAATTCAAAGGGCTGGCCTTGGTGCCTTAGACCCTTGAGTACAGTGAGGATAACTCACCTTGCAACTGCCGAAATCCTGCAAATCTCTGACCGCTGACTCACCGGAAATCCCAACTATCACATGAAAATCATCACATTAGAATCCATTCATTAAATCCATCTTCCTTGTATTAGGCCAAGTCCCAAAACCAAGTCCTTATGCAAAGCCCAATATTGGCCCAATTTACTCAATTGGGCCCACCTTTCTAATCGGGCCTAGATCCAAGGTCCATAATAATTATTGGGCCCAAATTACTCCATCTACACTGTTCAATCACAGCCCAAGCCCAACTGGCCCATAAACAGCCCAATACTTCACGGCCCAAAATCGAAAGCGCAACAGAGGGCGTACTCCTCTGGTACGCGGGGCATACGCACGTATGTACCAAAAATCCTTCCATATGCTTAATGGCTTAAGCACTTAAGCCCGTATGCTAGATCCAGTGACAAAAGGGCCTAGGACTCATAAAGTCTCAATCTTTATCCTTTTGGACGTCCATAAAGCTCTTAACTCAAGGTCTTAACCCATTAAGACCTTCCTACTTCATACATGGGACAACCAAGGCAATTGGGTCCTCATTTTTATCACTCAAGACCTCTCCAATGGTTTGAAAGGACAACTCATCTTAACCAAAACACATCATGCATCATAATAGGGGGTTTTTTTGGGACAAGAATGGTGTCGAAACTTCACCACACTTAGATCTACACAAAACAGATGTCAAGCAAGAAGCTTTATACCTTTAGGAGCTCTTAAACCACCAGAAAACTTCAGATCTACACGATGGCCTTCTTCCTCTACTCACTAGATGCAACACCTTCTTCTCAAAACACTCCAAATTCACTTCACAAGCTCACACACTCAAGAAGTTGGCTAGGGTTTGGGGAAAACGGCTCTAAATAGTAGAGGTTAGGGTTAGGGAGGGTTATGAGCTCTTAAGTTGTTAAAATAGCATCCACACTCGAAATATTAGGGTTTTTGGATGATAGACGTATGCTGGGTGTATGTCTAGGGACTCCCACGTTCATTTACTCCATTATGTTGGGCGTACATCCAGCTTACGCTGGGCGTACCCAGCGAAACACATGCATGCATGCTTAGCATGCATGGGACCCCTTTGCCAAACTTTCCCCTTTAGGGACCATTGATGCCAATATCTTTAATTTAAAATATCTCCTCTATCCTAAGTCCGTTCCCGACGAACTTTATATCCACGTAAAGGTGGCGACAATCCCCACGCTTCTAGAAACACACCCCGGTCCGAAACTTTCTCGAATGAAACCCATTGCCCATAAAACACTGAAACACCCTTACTCTTGATCTCGGGAACCCATAAATAATTACTTTTAGAACGGGGCGTTACATTATCTATGCTCCAAATTGCTTCCAAGGACTCTCACTCACGATTTAGGGTTTCTGGATCTCAAAAGGGTGGTAAAGAGGCTGGGGAAGGGATGTAATGTTCTTTAAATAGGGCACAATCCCCGGGATTAGGGTTTTTCTCGTCCAGACCAGACTCGCCGAGTCCAATAGCCGACTTGCCAGGTCGATCACTTACTCTATGCCCTGGATCCCGCTCCGACTCGTCGATTTCCTCCCTGGACTTAACGAGTTGACTCATGACTTAGAGATTTTCCTTTCTTTTCTTGGTCTTTCTGATTATGGGTGTTACAACTCTCCCCCACTTAAACTAGACTTCGTCCTCAAAGTCCGCTATGACCAACTATCCTACAATACGCTCACATCACCCCTGCCTGATGAATATATCTCCAGTCGACCACTTCCATGGACGTTCCGCCCGGTTACCCAGAATAAAACTAGTCCTTATAGTTATCAATCCTCAAGTGTACTCTAATCCCACCACTCCTGAGCACACAACTCACTCAACTGACAATCCTTCTAGTACTCCCCGAGTACTTATGCTGAAATCCTAGGGGTTCACCCCCCTTTGTCCTTGCGCGTTTTCCGGCCTTCCCAAGGAAATGTTCCACCACGAACCACCTCCTCTACCACTGTGAAAGACATATCCTTCATGGTATCCATTACTCCAACCACTCCTATTGCTGGTCACTACTATCGATACCTACCGAACACCTAATGCTACTCTAACTTAGCGCAGAGCACCCAACCCAGCGTATGGATCAGATAATCCTTCGAATAAAAGATTCATCCCTGTAACGGTTAGAATCCAACGAGAGCTTTGCAACAGGGTCAAACCCTTCCCTCTGAGATTATCCAACCCTGCTGAGAGAGGCGTAGCACTCCTCGGTCAACTAGCTGTCCCGCACCATACTTCTCTATCGTTACTTCCCTGCCTTAAAGTCCTGCCATTTCTCATTCACCTTCCGAATGGATCGAGACCACCCTGGTCCCTCCACAAATTCTTCCGGTAACTGGGTTACTGGATACTCACCGGTCACTACAACTAGAACAATCTCTTAGTCGCTCCCAGCGACTTCTGAAGAAACTTCGGCTATCTAAACTGCTGTATCTATCCTGTCACTCTGGTGCTATGAGTCTTGGGATCCTCGATCCCCTATCTTGACCCTAAGGTCCCTACCAGGTCCCACCTGTGTTGCTATAATCTCACGGACTCGCTCCACGGGTCTCACCCGACTATATCCTAGAGCGGTCCTCCCCTCTAGTCTCACCTGCCTAGCTACTATTACACGGGCCTCGCCCATAGGTCTCACCATACTACTGAGCAATCCTGCTCCCAGGTCTCACCTATATTGTTGCTAACATACGGGCCTCACCCACGGGTCTCACCCAACTGCATACTAGAGTGGCCTCACCTAACAAGGGCTATGCAGGCCAACTCTATACTAAACCTCAACGACCTAGCCTTTCCTAATCCCCATCGCTAACTATGAGATACGGGCCTCCGCCCACACTCCGTGAACCAGGAGATACGGGCCTTCGCCCACACTCCGCGAACTAAACTGCTAATGAACACTACGGCTTACCCACAGTCTTACGACACTTTCCTCATGACTTGCTACTAGGGAATTCTGCAGCTACCCCACAATCTTATATCCCGCCTAAACTCGTACTTGGCGAAGGCTCTGCGACCTAGTTTTCCCGAACCAGTCACCCGCTTGACATGAATACACAAACTCAAGGTTGGAAAGTTTCTCCAATTCCTAACTAACCTGATCCTCCATCCAAACAGCCACTTGAGCTGCTTCCTTCCTTACCAAGACTGTGAAACCACCCCAGTATTGTACTTACTTCTATCCTTGGCCACGCGGATGGCTCTCCCCCACTTTAACTTGACTAGCTCCTCACAATTCACAGCTCAGAAGAATTTCCAATTCTTCCTCCCATCCCCTGGCCACTTCGCTGAAAACCCAACTTACCACAACTGGGAATCTAACCGATCCATTTCCAATCAACACCTTCCTGAACTAGCGAGTCACTACCAAGCCCCTCACAGGCATGCTAAAAATAATGCATCCTAAGTAACCCACTCTAAAGGAGACGAACTCCAACTATCATTCTAACATCCAAGGTATGCAGATGGCATATAAATCAATCACCAGTAGGCCGCAAAATTCCGAAGTATCATTATTAATGCCGATGCAGAACCATAACAATAAGACCATATCATAAGCTGCTAGAGAAATCAAAGAAGATATGTACCTGACACATCGGGCTGCTCACACCTCATCTGAAACCAAATGGTACGCCCTTCTCCTCGCTGCAGGTGTCTCTGCCCGGGCCTGACGGTCGTCGGTGATCCTCATGGTTGTAGGGGCAGGTGCTATCACCTGTCCTGCTGAATGCAAACTCGGATATTACTCCTTCTTGTGGCCCCCCTAACTACAATGGAAACATAACAAGTCTGATCCCTGGGTGGTGGTAGCAGTACAATCTTTGCTGAAATGACCAATCCGGCCGCACTTGAAGCAACCAGAATCACCACCGCTGCCACTCTTACACACACCCTCGTGCGTCCTGCCGCACTTGCCACAGCGTCCTCGATCCTGAGGACCTCTCGATCTAGAGTCTGATGTCTTGGGCCTCTTGCCCGATCCCGTAGATACCGGAACCTCCTCCGGCTTCCTCTTCCGGAGGTGCTCCAGATCGATCTCCCTTTCCCTGGCCCGAGCAATCATATCCTCCAGCGTCTTGCAGCTGGACCGACTCACAAACTTTCGTATGTCGTCTCTCATCATATCGTGATATCGAGCCTTCTTCATCTCCTCATCCGCGACATATTGCGGAACAAGAAGAGCCCTCTCCCTGAACTTGGTGGTGATCTCTGCCACCGTCTTTGTTGTCTGTTGTAGATCCTGGAACTCCCGGGGTAACTGTTGCACCTCAATAATCCGTGCAAACTCGGCCTTGAACCTGGCCGAGAAATCACTCCATGTCATCGCGTCCAACGCGACATCATCCCTGATAGCATGACCAACCTCCTCCCACCAATCTCGTGCTCTGTCTTTCAGAAGACAGGAGGCGAGTCGAACCTTGTCCCCCTCGGGACACCGACTAGAACGAAAAGCGTTGGCGACATCAACCAACCATTTGCCACTAGCAATGGGGTCCCTAGCCCCATGATAATTTGCAGCTCCACAACCCTTGAACTCCCAGAAAGTCAAAGTACGCACTCCCAACATAGCCATCAGCTCTGTGCGAAAGGCTCCAAGCCTCTCATCCAAAATCTCTAGGATGCCCTCCTTGACCGTGCGAAAGATCACAAGAGTCTGGTCAAGAATACCGCGCGTAATCTTAGCTGATACAAACTCTCTCATCTGCTCCTCGAGCTGCTCGATCCCTGAACCTGAGCCTGACCCTTCTCTGACACATGATCCATCCACTGGTCCATCTTGCGATGTCGTCATACTGAAAGCATGCCATAACAATCATCAAAATACACATCACTGCTGAGGGACCTAACACACACTGCAAGTTCCCTGGTTTTGTCCCGGCCCCTCTTGAATCGAGTACAGATCCTCTGCTTTCAGTAGTACGATCCCATACTACCTTATACATCTATTCGTACTTTTCTCAAGAATTGCCAATCCACCAAGTCCCTTGTACTACTACCATCACTGCTCCCAGTACTAACCTCATCCTAGGCTTACCCTAGGGAAACCTCTGACCCAACCAGTCCTCAGCTGCTGAAGGTTTCCTCGTAAGTCTAATCAGCCATTACCTGAATACTACCACATGTGACGAGGCTCAGATAATCCTTCACGTAAAGGACTCATCCCTACATCAGTTAGACTTAAACGAGAGCTACGTCGTAGGGTCAAATCCAGAACTCTGAGATTATTCAACCCTGATCACATGTGACTTAACGTATTCATCTAATGACTAACTCCCATCACTCAGAATCCCACAAGGCATAGAGCAAGCAACATTCAGACAAAGGAAAAATCTAACCATAACATAATCCAATCAAACTATTCTATCCTCTACACAGAAATCTGTACTAGCATGCAGTATAAGCTCACATAATCAGGCATAACCTAAACAGGCTATCCTACCACTGTCTAACCAATGCTAGCATATAGCTCAATAAGCGCATATAATAGGCACATAAGGCAGGCATCCTCCTAGATCCTTAGACCTAAATCTAGCATGCTGATCACATAAACATATCATAACATAAACTTGTATGGGTAATTTGGGAAAACTTACTTGAGCTTGGTTGGTTGCATGCACCACACCCTTTTCTCTTTTCAAAGTTCCTTTTGCTTTTTCTAAAACCCCTTTCTTTCCTCAAAATCCTTTTTATAAATATGGTTTTTCTTTTGGAAAATTTTATACCACTTCCTCAGTTTGAGTTCAGACACACCCGAGAGCGTGCCCGAATCCCTCAAACCAAGGCTATGAAACCAACTTGTAACATCCCAAATTTTGAGTCCAAAAAAATTCTTTTAAAAACATTACTAATTCATAGCGTTAAGTCATTCAAACATACAAAAAGGGTTTATATGACAAATCATAGTTTCATTTCCAAAACACTTGTTTAATTATCAAAGTAAACATCCCAGGCTAACTTGCCATGGTGTGTGCACTGCAACCCTCCCGAGCTCCTCTTCTGAAAACTGAATACCTGAAACCAAAACTGAAAACCGTAAGCACGAAGCTTAGTGAGTTCCCCAACCTACCGCATACCATACATATCTACTGGTCCATACATGCCATACATATTACTGAGCACATAACCACATATTGGGCTCCCGCCCGCTACATTGGGCCTCACCCTCTATCGGACCCCGTCCGTCACCAGGGCCCCCTGGCTTTGAGCCCCGCTCGGCATACAAATCTATTTTCCTTAGGCCCCGCCTGTCTCTGGGCCCTGCCCGCTAACATATACTAGCATACAATCAAATCACAACACATAACTAACAAACTCTACCGGATTACTATACTAAGGCCTCGCCCCTGTCCTACTACTGATGAATCATGGAACCCCATCCACACTCCTACTGACAGTGAGATACGGGCCCGACCCACACTCACTCTTTTCCTTACTTGGGCCTCGCCCTTTCTCTACTGCTAATGAGGAATGGAACACCATCCATACTCTACTGTTGGTGAGATACGGGACCTCTCCCACACTCACCTCCCTACCAGGCACATACATGTATCACATAGACAAAAAGTATAACTATCATACAAACCATTCTTTGGGCACCCTCCTGCTAACATTGGACCTTAGTCCCGAATGTCATACTAGCATACTATGCCAAGGCTAACCCCCGAGTCTTCCTACTCATAACTACATGTGCCGGCATTGTGGCGGTAGACCCATTCACACGAAGGGAAACTCACCTGTACTGCTGAACCTTGTTTATAACTCTTTGGCTGCTTCCCGACAACTCTCCGAACCGCTGCTCCACTAGCTCCCTGAGCTACTATTATCAATATAACACTTAGTTCCAAATTGAACTCTAGAATTCAAACTAAGTCAACTCTGGTCCAAGTCAAAGTCCTGGTCAAAGTCAACCTTCCAGTTGACTCGACTCGCCGAGTCAACTCACAGACTCATCGAGTTCTTAAACTCAGAAACTCTCAAAATAGGACTCAACTCGCCGAGTCACCCCAAGACTCGTCGAGTTCAACGATCTTTGAGTCCTATCCTGACCAACTCACTAAGTCACCACTCAACTCACTGATCTGCATCTTAACCAGAAAAGGTTGAAGTTCTGCGACCAGACTCGTCGAGTCCAAGAACAGACTCGCTGAGTCCAAGGCAATCTTCAACAAACTCGCCGAGTTGTTCTTCCAACTCGCCGAGTCCATGCTCATGTTCATAGAACTCGCTGAGTACACCCATGTGACTCGCCGAGTCTCTTCAGATCTCAATCCATACAGTGGCTTTTCGAGCCACGCAGAGGCTCTAATCCATATATCCACTCTTCTACAGTCTAAACCCCATGTAAAGTTGCAAACTTTATGTGAAACCAAGGAGCTAAAGGCCCAAAACACTCTAGGTATAGGGTTTAAGACAAAAGGGCTTCACCAATAACTCATTGACTGCTGCTTTAAGACATTCTGGACCATCACAACCCTAGATCTGAAGTAGCAACCTCAGATATAAGCCCTAAACCCGAAATAGATCTCAATCTTACCAAAATAGCCCCAAATCTCATTCAAGAATAGATCTAATTGCAATAAAGCCAAAGCAACAACTTATTACCTCAAGGATGACCTCCCACTGAAGAATAATCCAATTCTATGCAAAGCCCCTTGCTCCAAGCTTCTTGATCATCAAGATCTCTTCACAAAAACCACTTATCTAAGCTCCAAATTGCTTCCAAGGACTCTCACTCACGATTTAGGGTTTTTGGATCTCAAAAGGGTGGTAAAGAGGCTGGGGAAGGGATGTAATGTTCTTTAAATAGGGCACAACCCCCGGGATTAGGGTTTTTCTCGTCCATACCAGACTCGCCGAGGCCACTAGCCGACTCGCCGAGTCGGCCACTTACTCTATGCCCCGGATCCCGCTCCGACTCGTCGAGTTCCTCCCTGGACTCGACGAGTTGACTCATGACTTAGAGCTTTTCCTTTATTTTCTTCGTCTTTCTGATTCTGGGTGTTATAGATATACAACAAATGGTAGAGTGTATGTTCGGCCTAACTCGAGCAACTCTAGCATCTCTAAACATTGAGGAATTGTAGGCCCATGAGTCAAATGTGGTAAAGCTTTTTGCATCTCCGTTGCTAAATCATCAGTAGTCGCAGAAGCTTTAGGTGAGGCACTAGAAGGTGGATCAGGTGAGGCACTAGGAGCTCGAGGTCTAGGAGTTGAGGGTTTAGCCATTTTGTTAGGGTTATGAGAAGGTGAAGCAGTAGAAAGTGAATCAGCAGAAGGTGGTGGTTGAGTAAAAGTCTCACTAATATGATTGGAAAAGTAATCATCCTCATCTATGTCAATAGAAGGGATGTCCATAAGCTGTAGTGGTTTTCAAGTATAATCATCATATATATTTGGCTTTAAGGTTGTCATAGGTGTTTTTCAATTGTTTTAGAGTTAAATCCATGTCATACTTTTCCTTAATGGCTATTCCTAACTTGTTCCATGAATGTTTGTGCAAACTCAAAACTTTTCTACCCATAGTTTGTAGTTCTTCAATACAAGTGTGCAATAAGAATTTATTTGCTCGTTGGTCCATATATGATTATCTCTCATTGCTACTAACAAAAAAAACATATGGAATTCAGACTTAAGCAAACAAAACCTTATACCAACAACTTTCAGCATAACAACTTGTATTGATTAAACTAATGAATTTCAACAAAGATTATTCACATTTCAACAACAATTATGACACTTCAGCAACATTTTAGCAACATTTTATGACATTTCAGCAACATTTTATGACATTTCAGTAACAATTCAGCAACATTTTATGACATTTCAGCATCCATTAATGACCTTTCAGCAGAATATGCGACATTTAAGCATAAATTTAAGTCATTGCAACAAGAACTTATCATTAATTTAGATAAAAACAACATCATCAAAGATTTGATAACATTAACATCAAGATTGAGCAAGAACAAACATATCAACAATGATTCAACAACAAAAATCAAAAAATTAAGATGAAGCATGAAAGATGAAGTTGTTCCACCAAGAAATCGAAAAACTCAAGAAAACCTATGCAAAATCGTTGCCTTCAACAACAAAATATGAAAAGAAAAAAGAAAAGAGAAATTACCGAACTCAAGAAACCGCTGTCGATGGAAGGAGAATCCGAGCGGTTGGGGATGCGCCGGGAGGAGGGTACGCTGGTGGGAGGTGCGCTGGTAGGAGGTGCGACGGTAGGGCTTTGGGAGGCTGCTTCTTGCGATCGATGTCCGAATGGTGGAAGAAAAGTATATGTAGCGCTTTTTTTATGGGGGTGTAGCCGATTTTTTTTATTTTTTATTTTTTTAGTTTTAGGTTTGAAGAGAGATATCAAGTGTTGTCCCGAACAGTACATCGTAGAGGTTTTTAACTTCGAGGTCTGCGAAAAAATAAACTACTGTGGGATAAAAAGGACTATGCGTGTGCTGTGCCGCGCAACACAAACTGATTTGAAGAGTTTTTTAGCAAATAAAAAAAAAAATAGTACCTAAGTCATATATCATAGCCTTTGTTTTTTTTTTTCGCAAGCTTGATATAAATTCATATTACTTATTTAAGAAAAGCATTCATATCATAAAAATTATGTTGTAACTATAAACAATAGATATTTTTTGAACTGTATTAATGTAAAATATTAAAATTAAATAATTAATAAAAAGAGAAGAAGCACTGTCTTTATATATAAACCCAAAAAAAAAAAGTCTGATACCAGAAGGAAAACATGCCAAATATTACAAATGTATTTCAATATATATACTAACTGTTTTCATTAACGAAGGCATTTATTCAATTCTAAACGATTCGATGATAATTTTAAATATATAATTTGTTTAAGGCTAATGTAATAGATTAGACCAGAACGTGTTTGTCCTAGTGGTACGATTAATTGTCTTCCTATTATCACTAGGACGTTTCAAGTTTCAATTGGAACATAAATGAGTTTTAGGTGTAGAACAAATTTAGATTAGAATGTGGTTTTATAAAAAAAAATATAACATAATTTAAAGATCTATGGGATCCAAAGCTTGAAAATTTAATTTAGTAAAAGGCAGATAAATACATAAATTTGCACAAAATCTACCTAAACTAAAGGAATTTATAAAATGCTAATTTGCAAGGGCTAAAACATGAGAAGATTTGTATTAGAACGGATCGAATATGAGCTAAAAGAAGAGAAAATTGGTTCCCACAACCCTAACAAAAGCAACTACTCGGTTCGTGAACGTCTTTTATAAGCAAACCCAAGCCAATACACATCACAATAGGTGGAAATGTTTATTTCGACATCCTTTGGAAAGAAAATGCCTTGTCCAGGAAATGATTTTTGGTATCATGAAGGTCCTTGTAGCCACATCCTTGTTTTGTGTTTTGACAAGGATTGAAAATAAACTGACTCAACATTTTGAGTAAATAATCAGTGTTTGTCATGTTATTTGGTGGTAAATAAGCCTCCAAATGAGATGCTGATATTGGTTAGCATCAATGTGTAAAATCTTGTTGCATTGATCTAGCTTGAAATTATGTTTTATGGGATAGGAATTTGGTATGCACCATAATTCACTGACATCCAAGGTGTATAAATTTGTTGGCTCAAGATAAGGTCATTTGGTGTACGAGCCACTTCAATACCCAAAAGATACTTTAGCTAGTGTTCCTAGGTATTTCGTATTCAACTTTAGATCAAGATTATTGTGTGTATTTTTTTTTTTAATCTTTGTGATGTCATTTCCAGTAACAATCACATCGTCAACATAGATAGGGATTGCCACATAGTTTTTATTCGATTGTAGATGAAGAGAGAAAGATATGTATTTGATTGCTTGAAACCGAGATTTGACAGTGCCAACATGAAATTTTGGTACCAGTTATCGGAAGCTTTTCGTAGCCCATAATATACTTTCTTAATCTACAAACTCTTGTATCCCCCATACTTTCATATACATTGTGGGATCTCCATGTACACTGTTTCATTAAAATCCACATGCAAGAATGCATTGTTCATGTTGAGTTGATGGATGAATTAATTCCTTTTTTTGGCAATGACGAGCAATCTTCATAGGGTAACAACCTTAGTTGCCGGTGCAAGGGTGTCATGATAATTAACTCCTCCTATTTGTGTGACTCTTTGCAAAGAGTTGTGCTTTATATCTTTCAACCTCTCCATCCGATATCTTCCCATTCAATCTCTGGTGGCCGTTGATGGACGATGGAGGGAAAATGTCATGTTTTTTCTTAGGACAAATAGGGGATTTTAAAAAACGTAAAAGTTTCGGTGACTGAGGGCTCCTAGGAATTAAACGATCGATTAACACACATTTAATGATTAATATGTAATTTTGACTTTTTCAAACTTATTAAATATTTGAGCATGCAGAGGTTGTCATTTAGTACTACAGTTGAAAAAGTTACCAAAGAACCCTTAATTTAAAGTATGAGATATTTTTAATAAATATGTGATATTTTTGTGTGTGTGTGTGTGTATATATATATATATATATATATATATATATATATATATATATATATATATATATATATATATATATATATATATATATATATAGGAGTAGGATCAAATGAGAACACCTAAAAGGTTGAGAACGCAAGAACAAATCTGGACCATCTAATTTTTAAGATGTGTGGCTATAATTACTTGTTATTTTTCTAATTATTAATACATTTAAATTTTAAATTTCAAATTAAAAAAATTATAAAGGGTATTCAGGTAAATAAACATTACCCTAATTTTGTAAACTCCTATAATTACTCTGCTCTATTCTGTTGACCTAATTTCATAAAGCATACAATCGACACCTTCATCACACGGCCGATCCCAATTATTTCCATTTTCCTTTTCCCTTGCTTGACAGATGAACCATCCACATCGAACGATGATGCTTCCTGATTTCACCCCAAATGTCGTTTTTTGTTGTTTGCTCCTTCCTCCATTTGTGCGCTGCTGATGACGACGATTAAGCCACAAGGGTCCCCGGAGAATCAACACCCTTCCTTCCTCTCTTCCCTCTGTCTCTTCAACCTCTTCGAACCCGGAGATGATCGCAATTGAACACAACATCCTGAATATCGGACAGCACACCTGCGATGCGAGCCTTTCTTCCCTTCCTGTCGTCCTATTGCTGCTGTCGCTGGTGAGTATAGAATGGATTCGAAACAGAGAAATCCACCACTAAAACCCCGATCCCCAAAACCACAAATAACATTTGATTCTGAGGTGTAGGTGGTCTTGCAATTGTTGTAGCAAATCCTACTGATCTAGTGAAGGTCCGTATACAAGCGGAAGGAAAACTTGCAGCAGGTGTTCCAAGGTGTTCCTCCGGGGCATTAAATGCTTATCCAACAATTGTCAAACAGGTAAATCTTTCCATCAGTTCAATTGTTGGTAATTTTTCTAAATAAAGAGTGAAATTTCAACCCAATTAATTGAAAATGAGTCAAAATTTGGGTATTTCAGGAAGGGATTCGGTCTCTATGGATGGGTATTGGACCTAATGTTACACATAATGCTATAATAAACGCAACTGAATTAGCTAGTTATGATCAAGTCAATCAGGTACTTTCTTCAACTTTTTCAGGTCAAATCAAGAATGATGGGAGATCCAAGCTACACAAGCACCATTGATTGTTTTGTTAAGACTTTAAAGAATGATGTAATCTCCATTGATTTCCTTTTTTTTCTCCTTCTTCTTGACTTAATGCAAAAAGAACCACTTAATACAGAAAGTCAGAGAAACGTGGGTTTCCTCATTAAGCCAGCCCTACCTTTTTACGAATTTACCTTCAAGTAATGTTTCCTTTAATTTCATGTTAGCAGGGACCTCTAGCATTCTACAAAGGCTTTATCCCAAATTTTGGACGATCAGGTTCTTGGAATGTCATCATGTTTCTAACTCTAGAACATGTATATGCACACACACACATCAATTCTATTGTATTATACTATTATTTAATTTCACATAATCACTAATTATAGCTGTGAAAAATGAAATTGCTTTGTAAATTGATGATATTGCTATAATTTTTGGTACATTTTTCAACCAGATTACGAACACCAAGTTTGTTTATTGGGTCAAAAGACAAGACATATGAATTTGTTCATTGATCTATTCATCAATGAATAAGTAAAATTGGCTTAAGACGTTAAGCTCTTTTTTTTAACTAACACCTTATTCATTTATGAACACTGAATATCATAGTTTTGCTTATTATATTACATTATTTTTTTCACTCATGTCTTATTCATTTATAAATATTGGGTTTTTATGTTGATATAGATACAATAGCTTGATCAGACAAAAATATACACATAGAAAGAATGCTATGGAAAAGGTAAGTCGAGTAACACAAAAGATTAAGGCGGTCTAAGAAAAATAATCGTCGGACTACCACGCCTCTATGACCCATCGGAGATCCACAACGAATCAATCTCTTTAACCGAGGAAGCCAAAGCCGATACCATATTAGAAATTCTTTGTCTCTTAACAGTGTTTTCTATTCATTTATGACTAAATGTGTATTCATTAGTGATAAAATGTGATTGGAAAATATATTCATAAGATTAAATGTATATTCATTAATGATTGAAGCAATTCATATTTAGATGTTTTCATTTATGTTGATGTTTTTTTAATTGTATTTTATTCATTTATGAATATAAATTAATTCATCTATTCATTCAAGGTTATTACCGGTTTCATATATGACTACAAATATATATTCATTCATGCATGATTAATAATATTCAGATAAAATGATTAATGTGTCAGTTTTTTGATGTGGTTGGTAAAAAAAACTTAAAAAAAAATAACGTTTTTTTTTAAATTATGCTAAAAACGTTTTTTTTAAATCATTTTATTGATTTTGTTAATTAAAAATATATTATATAGGTTCCTAATATTTTGGTAAAAAATCTATTAATCATATTAAATCCCATGATTTTAGGAATTAATTAACTACTCATAAATTATCCATAATTAATTATATTGTAAAATTCCGTTTATTCCCTTATATGATGATCGGTTCACAACTGTTCTCGCGTTCTCAACCTTTTAGTAGGACTGTTCACTATTCGGATAAAACCGAATTATCCAATTGAACAATTTGGATTGGACAATTTGGTTCGGATATTCGGATTTTTGGATTGGTTTTCAACAAAACCGAATTATTATTTTGGATTTCGGATTGGTTTTGGTTTATAAAATAAGAACCGAATAGTTCAAAAAAACCGAATAAACATTTGTTATTTATCTACTTATAATATATATCTATAGTTTTTTATTAATTTTTTAATTTATTTTTTCAAATAGGAACGTTTCACCCGATAAAAAAACATTAATATGCATTTTCACTCAAAAGTTTTCTATCTATAAAATATTTAACTATAATATATCTTCTTATTACTTGTTTATTAATTTCAAATCACAACTAAGTAGTTTGTTTTTGATTCTTGTGTAAAGTTTAGTAATCTTATAATTATTTTTCGTGTTAAAATGTTTCGGTTTTTCAAAACCGAATTATAAAAACCGATCCAACTGAATTGTAATTGGATCAGATCGGATTGGATTAAAATTTAGTTTGGACTATTCGGATCCATGTTTTGAAAACCGAAATCAATTTGGATTCACTTGATTGGATCGGATCAAACCGATCCATCCAAACGAACACCCCTACCTTTTAGGTGTTCTCATTTGATCATTTCTCTCTCTCATATATATATATATATATATATATATATATATATATATATATATATATATATATATATATATATATATATATATATATATATTAAAGTTATCCACCCTTAGGAAGAGTAAAGTTCCTAAGGGTTGCCAAAATGAGTCCCTATCATTATGTATGTTTGCTAAATGTCGTTGTTTATTGCCTTCTTTTTCAATTATTATTATTATTATTATTATTATTATTATTATTATTATTATTATTATTCGTAATACAATAAACTTTTAATACCATCTGTCTTTGCTCTAAGTAACGGGGATACCGTTACCATGCACAAAGTACTCATCAATTTTAGGTATACATACACGTGCCATTTTTTAGTCACGTCCGATCATTAATATTGATGTGAGGTTGTCACTTGTGAGGACATTGTCTCACAATGTTGATATTATATTGATGAGCTGTGTATTCATATATGTTAACATAGATACACTTGTATGCAAAGACACATATAACATCAAACAAAAACTGTCCACACATTCATTTGAGATTAAAAAAAAATAGAGGTATTGAGATTTAACCTCAGCCACATATTTCTTATTTGCCGTTCTAACACATCAGCATATCGACAACAGTGCAGTATGCCAAATCATAAATGATTATACATAATCATATATGATTATAACAGTTGGTAGTAGAAGAGGTGGTGATGGCAGAGGTGGCGGTGGTATAAGTGACGAAGATGACAGTAGTGGGATTGAATGGTGTAAGATGTGGTGTTAGTAGCGGTTGTGGTGGTAGGGATGGTGGAGGAGGAGAAAGGAACGGACGACACTATATAATCATTTATGATTATAACATGTTTGACGTGCCGGTACGCCGGAGGGTTAGTGCCGCAGATGTGAAATATATAGATGAGATTGAATCTCAAGATCTCTATTTTTTTTAATCTCAATGGTATATATATATATATATATATATATATATATATATATATATATATATATATATATATATATATATATATATATATATAGGGATAGGTCACTTGAGATTAAGAAAAAAGTAGAGATCTTGAGATTCAATCTGAGCCATACATTTCTCATTTGCCGCTCTATTGCTCCAGTGTACCGACAACAATAGTGTATGCGTAATAATAAATGATTATACATATATGTCTGTTTACAGACTAAGTAATCATATATGATTACGACGGGTGGTTGCTGAAAAAGTGATGGTAATAGAGGTGACGATGGTATAAGTGACGGATGTAACAATGGTGGGGTCGGCTGCTGTTAGAGGTGGTGGTAGTGGTAGTGGTGGTGGGGATGATGGCAAAGAACAAAGGAATGGGCGACGCTATTTAATCATTTATTATTATAATAGGCTTGTCGCACCAATAAGACAGATGGTTAGACCGGCTGACTTGAAATAGTTAGTTGAGGTTGAATCTCAAGATCTTTATTTTATTTTTAATCTCAACGAAACCTATCTCTCTCTCTCTCTCTCTCTATATATATATATATATATATATATATATATATATATATATATATATAGGTGGGTTCAAATGTGGATTAATAAATATTGTGTGGATGTAGGGATTAATTTAGGTCAAGTGTTACTTAATTTTAATAAATAACTATTTAAATCATTTACCCTATAATTTAGGCAAATTACTTTATTTAAAACCCTATTGCATCTTCCATCACCACCCACAAAACCGTATCCTCCCACTTCTATCGAAATTTACTGTGAAGCTACAATTGGAGTGCTGCAACCTTCAACCCCATCAGTTTGAACAAAAAAAAGGATTAACTATCATAACTCCTAAGTAGCAACTCAAAATTCTGAACATCGAACTATGCAATTGAAATTCTTCTCTTCGCAATTAGAATCGGCTTACTCTTCTTTCAAGCTTCCTTTATCTTCTTTGATCCTACAAAACATCAAAAATGCAATCTTATCACATCATGTATTAAGAATCTATAAGTAGGAACCTAATAGAGTTAGATAGTTAACTTACTTGAAGCGGAGTCATACACTTTGACTTTACCATCTCTTAGATCTCTCAGGTAGTTAGGGCAGCTTCGCAACCAATGCCCCTTCTCTTGGCAATAGAAACAAACAGACTATTTTGGAATGGTACACGGGACAATCTAAGACTTAGCCTTTCCCTTACCCTTGGAAAAAGAAATATTTTCTGGGCTTTCAATGTTTCCATTGTCAATGTCCATGGAAGTTTGGGAAGAAGATCTTGCAATAAACTTTGCATTACCAGTGCGCCAAATCATTGCTGATTCAATAGAAATTACCAAATATGTAAGATCGATAAGGGACATGTCGCGGTCTGTCATAATACTGGAGAGAGGCTTGGCTATTTTGGATAAATTATCCTTGAATCTCCAATAATAAACTACAAGCCTTATGAATTGGTGTACTTTGGTTGGCGTCCTTGTTGTTTTCCAATCCTTAACCACTTCTATCTTCACAGGATCGACATGAATCTCTTTATTGCTAACCACATGGTAGAGGAAATGCATTTTGTTAATACAACAATCACACTTGGAGAACTTTTCACAAAGCTTCTTTTTTCTTAATAGTTCTAGAACTAGTTATAAGTGCTGGCCATGTTCTTCCTTGGTTCCTCAATATGTTAATATGTCATCGATGAAAACGATCACGAACTTATCCAAATAAGGTTTACAAATCCGATTCAGAAGGTCTATGAATACAGTTGGTGCCTTGGTTATCCTAATGGCATAACCAGGAACTGGTAGTGATCGTACCAAGTATTGAATGTCGTCATTGGAATGTCTGCTTCTTGAACCCTGAGATGATGATAACCGGATCTTCGATCGATCTTTGAGTGGTAACAGGATCCTTGTAGTTGGTTGAATAGGGCATCGACCCGTGGGAGTGGATTTCGGTTTTTTTTGGTGAGTTTTTTCAACTCTTGATAGTCGATGCACATCCTGAATTATCCATCCTTCATTTTTATAAACAATATTAGAGCTCCACATGGTGAGAAGCTTGGTTAGATATAGCCATTCTCAAGAATTTCTTGGAGTAGACTAGTGTAACGCCTGTAGATCCAGGCTAGTCAATTTAGAGACGATAAGCATCAAAAATGACTTTTTGATGGAATATTATTTAGAAGGATTAATCTTAACCAAGTTGTAGTATATGTCACAAGGTTTCCGTGCATATAAAGAACGCCAAAATCCGAGTTATAACGAAGAAGTTATGACCTGTCGAAGTTTCGCGACAGAACCGACACGACCTAGCGCGACCCAGCACGACGTAAATAGTGAATTTAAGGTAGATAGATATCTATCCTTAGTGATCTAAATGAGAGTCGAAGATTTCTTCGATAGTAGTCCAACGATAAAAAGACAGACGAAAACGGAGTTCAGATGAAGGAGTTATGAATTTCGAACGAAGTTTTCCTGTCCCGGCCTACTAAAGATAATATATAAGTAATATACTTATAATATAATAAAAATAAAGTCAAAATTAGCCAATGGAGTCTAAACGAGAGTTGTAGAGCATAATCTCACCTTCGCGTCGATATAAAGAACGTCGAAAACGGAGTTCGTATGCGAAAGTTATGAATTTCTGAAGTTCGGGGCGCGAAACCCAAAACTGTCAGAGACCACGACGTGGCAAGCAGTGCCACGACGTGGCAAATCTCCTGACAACTCCGGGAGTCCCCCAGATGCATCTTGGGATGACGCATGCAGTGACGATCAAGCCCACGACGTGGCAAAAGGATCCCACGACGTGGCAAGGGCCAAATTTGCCCTATAAATAGATTTGAAAGGCCAGCCGACTATGGTTGCTCCATCCCTTCTCTCCCACTCCCAATACACCCTCTAAGCCCTATTTTAACCCCCCGAAGCCCCGGTATCAACCACGAGACCCGAAGCAAGTCCCGAAGCACCGAAGATCCCGAGAAGAAAAGAGTTTCCGAGCCGAAGCTCTGCCCGCGAGAAACCCGGTGTGGGAAGTGATCCCGGTTTCACTGAAGAATACTACTTCTACAAGCCGTAGTGCTGCCCGATCATCTTCTAATCAAGTGAGTGTGTGGTCACTTTCTTCTTACGCATAAATATTAAGTATTTGCTATGAAATACGTGCTATGTGTATAATATATCGTTGTTTATTCGAGATGATTGTGGAATGGATAAATTATATAAGTTTTAATGAGTTAAACTATATATGTATTTTTTTATCTAAAAATATGTTGGGTATGAAGTACACATTTGATTGGCGGGATGATGGAACGATTGATGAAATTCTTGAAGTTGACTCATGCCTTGTATATCGACCATGTGGGCCAATAAAGCGAAGCATATCTTTTTCAAACACCTTCTTGCCTTTCATGCAAGAGATTATTGTTAGATTATTTCCTAATTTATCTTTGTAAATCACGAGAGCTTCGTTGTTAGGTAAAGGTAGTTGAATGGAATTTTCGTAGCATCAAATTTCTGCTCGATGTAGTGATAACCAATCCATTCCAATGATTACATTGAAACTTCTGATGGTCATAGGTATTTGGTTGACGTGAAAGATGTGGCTATTTGTGGTGAGTAGGCAATTAGTGAGTAACTACTAAGTCCCATAATTTCAATGGACAAGAACAAAAAACAAATTATTAACTACTAATATTTTTAACCGTTATCTCGTCCAATAATTTATCCCTTACTTCTATATTTACCATCTTCTAGTTAGTAACACTATGTTCTACTTTCTCATGTACTAGGTCACCCAAAAGAACATGTAAATTCTAACCTATACTTCCTTTTCAGTCTTCCACATTTTCTTTTACAACCATAATATATAAACTTAGCCTTCATCTTAGTCATCTTTTTCAATCCCCTCCTCCATGGTGGCTTTGTATCGATTTGTTTTTGGGTTAATCCTTCTCCATCTAAACTACTATCAGAGTCACTACGAAGATCATCACTGTTCTCACTTGCATCTTCATTTACATCCAATCGAATTTTCATGTCTTCTTCATTAAAGTTTTCCATTTCATCTTCATCTTAAAAATTTTGGTTTTCACTTCCGTCTTCTGTCATATCATCATACGTATTGAGTTCCTCATCCATGATGCTTCATCATACATGAAACATTGAGATACAAGTACAATTAGTATTTTATTAATGAAAAACATATAACACATTAAACATATGAAATTAATATATAACATCGTCAATTATAATGAAATAGAAAAGTAATTGTGCGATTTATTGATATACGTATAGCAAACACACGCCTTATTGTTGTTGACGAGCCCCGTAGTAGTCGATAATGTTAGTAAATGAATAAGACTTTGGTTGTGATGGAATACTTAAAAGCAGTTTTTAGGATTTATAATAATCAGTTCCAAGATTAAAGTTGCTTACCTAATATCTCACATTACCTATGCAGATTGGAATTGTATTGTTTTGGTGAACATAATGAATATGAATTCTCTCTTTGTGTTGGAGCTAAAATTCATCCAATAATTGTCTTCCCAAAGCCACATTCATTCTTTACTTGTGTTGATAAATTCAAGTTGAAAGATCTTATATATCCAATAGTCATTATAGAATGATATTGTTAATAACATATGATCATATACAGTCACACTTTATAGGAAATTACCATTAATTGATTATTTATTAAAATAATGTTCTTATTAATAAATATTTCAACACTTGTATTTAATTGGAAAAACATTTTGGGAAATAATATTTAACAACATAGTACAAAAACTAACTTAATATCATACGGTATGATTATTAAAGTTGTGTACAAACTTTTGGACACTTTAGGTAACCAACCTAGTTTCTACCTCAAGTAGCTAGTTATATAAAGTAATGAACACTTGATTTTTGTCTCCTTTCTCTTACATGGCCGCAAATTATACAGTCGTGGTGGGGAAATGCTTTTGAATTGTTAATTACTTAATTCAATGCTCGTAAGAAAGCCTCCTCTTCACTTTGTGATATTGAATTTTGTATATATTTGAGGAAATATAATGAAGACATTTACTAGTGGTTTGGTTGGTTCTTTGATGCACGCAAACTTCTCTTATTGGCTGCCATACTATAAAATATATGAAGAATTCTCTATCGTCATCTTTCTTCCAATTAGTGCTAGAAATGCAGGTCTTCAATTTTTCTTATTTTTAAGAATATATTGGAATATATCTTAAAGCGTAAGAACAACATTTTACAAGTGAATGACTAGCATCTAATGTTGGTTTCATATTTCTTGGTGTATACATTATATAGAGCTTCTACTTTGGAGTTTGAAGCCATCTTCATCACTTCCTAATTGGCAAAATGAACAAAAGTCCTCAAAGGTTGTAATGTTTTCTTCTTCGTTGGTTATGTTAAATCTTTCTAAGTTCTTGCAAAATGATTATTGTCAAGATTTTTTTTTTTATAGTTTATTCAAATAAAAATGACTTCATTGTTAATTACATCTATTTTGGGACTAAAATTTGACTATTTTTTTAATAAAAATCCAACACAAGTCGCTTCCAAATTTTGATATGATACACTCTCGTCAACCCTACAATTATTTTGAAAATTTCAAAATTTTCAGGGAATTATGTGGCAGGTTCTTAAAATATTCTAAAAGTAATTACATTATGGATCCTTTTAGATTAATAGTTCAATTTTTCCTACACATAATTAAAAATTAAAATGAATCAAAAAATATTTTGATATTATAAAAAATGTTATGGCTAGTCATAAATGGCAATAATGTAATAATAATAATTTTTTACAATATTAAAATTATGAAGTTTAAACCATCAATATTTGAGTGTATCTATGACAGCTGGATCATTGCTCATTTGACATCCCTTATTTTCCTGAACCATAAAATTTTTTTCTTTAGACTTTGAAGAAAACCATAGCATATTTGTTTGCGGAAAATCTCTATATAGTAAAACATTTTGTGCAAACTGTTTCGTTTTATTAAAAATATATTTGAACAAAGATGTTTCAAAATATAAAACTCTAAGGATGTGATAATCAACATACAAAATTGCAAAAATGGTCCGTGTGTTATGCATTTTTTGTGGTTTTAGTCCAAACATCAACTTTTTTGTATTGATGGTCCTTTTGAGCTAGTTTACATGTAGTTTTGGTCCCTATCCAAACTAAAAAGACTACTATACCCTTAATGAATTTAATTTTCATTTTTCTTTCACTTTTTAAAATTATTAATATTATTAAATATAAAATCGGGCCCACCTCTTTTTTTTCTCTCTCTCTCTCTCTCTCTCTACGTAATTTAGTCATTTAATTGGTACCCTACCCTCCCCCGAGTCACACTCTATCCCCTTCATCATCTGTTTTATGCAGGTAACGAACGAAAGGAAAAAAATTTGTAATCCTCTTGATTAGCTTTTCGAATAGAAAAGAAAGTATGTTGAACGAAAGGTGATGGTGGCGATAGACTTACTGCATAGTAGAAGGCGATGGTGGATGGAATCATGGTGGCAGCAGCAGATAGTAGTTGAAGTAGTGGTCGGAGGTTGCTCCAGTAGCCTCTGTTGCTTCGTTCTTGCTTCTGTTCAGCGGGGATGACGACAGGGAAGAAAGACGATCGGTGTCAGGTGGTAGATGGTCGGAGTAGGGGCGTTCCAACAGTCACAGTGGTAGTGAGTGGTGAAGTGGGTTTGCCAACGGTGGGTGGTAGCTCTCATGCGGTTCACAACGAGAAGGAAGGGGAAACCTGCATTCCTGAATCATCCCTCAACTCTATAAAGAAGGTCGATTCCATGTATAAAGTATGTACAAATAAGTTGGATCTCTATATGTTATTCCCAAATCAAAAGTGAAACAAATAGGTTGTGTTTCCTAGAATTGGATTTTATCACATAGGTTTCAGTATGGCTTTCATATCGTCATCAATTGCAAGCATCCAATTATCCTTTTTACTTGCCTTTTCGAAGCTTATTCGGTCATAATCAGAGAAAAGAGGAAAATCTACACATTCATCAAAATTAATCGGTTGTTAAAGATTTTTTGTGCTCCACTGGTTCATTCGATTTGATTTCGGGATTATGCAAGATTGAAATAGACAAAGAAGGTGATAGGAGAGATTGGGTTTTTTCTTTCCCTTTACTGTCTTTGTTCACCCCACGATTGATCGATACTAACAATCGTAACTTCTCTTCTTCTCTATAATGCTTTGTTCAATTTGACTGAATTCAATTTTCAAATCGACTTTTTACAAAGGTATCGTTTCCACAACAATCTCAACTTCCATTTGCCAAAAAATGTCTCTCGTTCTCAGGGACATTACCATTAGTCATCGAGGGAAAAGAACCAACACATTATTCTTTTAGGAATTAAGATCCGAGAACAGAAGCTTTGCACCAAATCGCTTCTGCAATAGGTTTTCTTGTGGTAATTTGGGACGAGAAAGGAAACAAACGTAGAGCTCTCACCATTGAATTAATGGAGAAATCGATTTTCTTGTGTTGATTTAGTGATGTATAGTGAAGACAACCCAACAGAGAGAGAGAGAGAGAGAGAGAGAGAGGGAGAGAGAGAGGTGGGTCCCATAATTTTTATTAATAAAACTTTATATTAAAAAGAAAAAAACATAGAAAATATATCAAAAGGGTATTTTTGTCTTTTTAATTTTACGAGGGACCAAAACAAAAACAAAGTAGCTCAAAAGGACCGCCAATCCAAAAAAATCGAGGTTTTGACCAAAACCAAGAAAAAATGCATACCACATGGACCATTTTTGCCGTTTGGTCTAATCAATACACAACATAGTTACAATGTAAATACCTATAATCTTCGACTAAATTTTAGGTCTTCTCTTTAGTCATTCAGCATCTAATTCAAATCTCCAACAATCTTAATATCACTACCTATGATGCATATAAATGGAGACGGTCTGGTGAGACACATAGGGTTTTCAATACCACAATATTATTATGATATTAATATTTTTAAATAAATAACTTGTATTAATAACATAAAGTACTCTCAGAAGGGGGAGCTGCACCTAGGCGCATCGTGTCTTGCCACGTGTGAGCCATCAAGCAGTTGTCATGGGGAGGAAGGTTGTAATGTGACTGTGACACATGTCGCACTCCGGGTGGTGCCACTTGTCATGCTATCGTCAACCGGAATTAATTAATTTTCTAAAAATCGTAACCTTTTCATACAGACTCCATTTTTGATGGTTTTTATATCCACATGTAGCTATAGACGAGTACTACATCTTTCATTTAGACTTTGTCCGATAATTTTCAGTTTATTTTTCATTTTACCGTCCAAGAAGTCTTGGACTGTAGATAACACTACAAAATCATCACTTCTTCATACGAGCTCCGTTTTTGACATTCTTTATTGTGTCTGCTTCACGTTGAAAAGTTATACAAATTTTATTTAGATTTTTTTGGATACCAATCAACCAATTTTTGATTTTTATTTCTGTGTCGCACTCGAAACTTTGAAAAATCATAACTTCCTTATACAAAGTTAGATTTTGGCGTTCTTTATATTTACGTGTTCTTATTGACGAACACTTCAACCTTCATTTACATCACACAACATGCATATGTTATACATTACTTCCAAACAGGAACAACGTAGGTAACATTACTAACATCCTAATTTACAAGAAACAATACACATCAAAAGTTAGAATTGTTGAAACATGAAGTGACCCTCTTAATTTAGCCTACCGCAGCCTACAAGCATCCGCAGTCAAGCTCCCATCAGTAGCCTCATCCGAAGTCATCTAGTCAACCGTAGTCTTCTTACTTTACTTAGTTTATTTTTATCTATCTTTTTGTAATACTCTCTATTGTCCATTATGCTTTACATGGCTACTCTTAAAGAGTGAATCAAATGTAATTCTTGAGTCTCTATAAATAGAGCTCACTCTTTCTCAATCAATATATCTTGACACATAACTAATAAATATTTCTCTTCGGAGCAAGTCATTCGTGATTTTATCACTAAGCATGATCTCGCTCACTAACTTGGTTTGAATGCATTCGATGTTATGAATCAACTTATGTGTTTACTTGATATATCACCTGCTGTCATTTATGCTTCCTTACATTTCCGCAACTAACTATCTAACTATCTAACTCATTAACTTATTATTGTTGAGCTTTTAGATCCTTTGAGATTAACTAATTCCGCAACTATACTTGTTCTAACGTTTGTTCAAGTGTGTCTCAAGTTTTTCTCTCAACAATTGGTATCAGAGCCATAGTGGTTGCTTTTTGAAAAACAGAACTCTGATTTTCAAAGGGCCTTCTATACCACTGAAGCTCATTTCTTAAAACAAAAAAAAACAAGGAAAATGGCACAAGAACTTTCTCTAAATGTTTCCAACAGTGTTGGTGGTTCAAATCTAGCTCCAATATTCATGGCAAATGAATACCATCATTGGTCTCAATGAATGGAAAGATACTTAAGGAGACTTCGTAGAGATGTATGGCGATCTATTGAAGAAGAACCACATGTCCCTATTCTTACACCTGTTCAAATTGATGACGCCACAGTCGGACTAGGATGAGGACAACCAGTCATGAACCGTCCCACCAAAGATGATCTTGATAAAATGGAAAATGATGTTGTTGCTTTTTATGAAATCTCTTGTGGAGTTGCTCATGACAACTTCGACATTATCATAAACTATAAATCAGCAAAAGAGATCTGGGATGTTCTCAAGAACCTATATGAAGGCTCAGAACAAGCTCAAGATAAGAAGCTCACAACTGCACTCAATGAATTCAACAACTTCAAAGCTCATACTTCCGAAAGTTTAGATGACTCTTTCAAAAGGTTCAATCTGATAGTTACTAAGTTATCAAATGCTGGCACCATCCGCAGTAACCATGAAATAAACCTTCAGTTTCTCAACATTTTAAGAAGACATTGGACTATTTCTAAGATGATAGTTCAAGGAGATAGAAAGATTCATTCCCTGTCTCTCTACAAGCTATATGGGGAATTGCAAGCACAAGAATCCATCGTACTCAAATACTGTGCTGACTTCGGAGGACCACTTGCTCTTGTAGCACAAGCCTCTCACTACCAATCTTACTCTCCCTCGTATGACACTACACATCAGTCATACGAAGTTGAATCAGAGTATGATGATGAAGAAGAATTTCAGAAGGCTATTGCTCTTGATAGTAAACAGCTCAACCGGCTACCACCTCACTCTTTTCGCAAGAATCAACAATTCAACAAACCTCCTTTCAACCGTAAATTCAACCCACAAAAAAATCACTCTGATTATCCTAGAAGTTCACATCTACAACCGCAGTCTCAAAACACTCAACCAAAGGAGGCACCACAGTCCATTCAAACCTCTGACTCCGGTACTCCTTCAGAACACAAAAGTAATGTTGTAATATGTCACAAGTGCAACAAAGAGAATCATTTTGCAAAGGATTGCAAAGCTAACGTGGTGAAAGACAGAGCATTCTACCTTAAAATGGATCAAGAACTGGAGGAAAAGGAAAAGGCTAGGGCATATGTGACTCATGTCAAAAGAGACCATCAAGTTTGGTCATCCGGAGATGAAGAAGAAACCATCAGTAATATCAAAGGAAAAGGAAAGATCTGCATGCTAGCAACTGCTGATGATGATGGGTCTAAAAAGCTGGAAAGGAACTACTGCTACATGGCAAAGGATGGAACTCTAAGCATCGTCGAACAGGTAAAACTCATGATCCAAACTCTAAACTATAACATGCATGACTGTCAACCTTTCATAAACAATCTTAATGACACATAGGCTGCCGTCCTGACAGACTACAACAAAGCCTTAGATGTGAAGAACATAGCGTCCTAATAGATGTTTCATGTGAGAGGACGACTGGACAACAAAAGACTCAAAATGGCCATGTTAGAAAGAGATTTAGAGTTAGAAAAAGATGCAAGAATGTTGAGTGAAACACAACGAGAGATAGCTTTGAACCAAAGAGATTTAGCTCAGAGTAAGATTGTACGCTTAAATCTATTAATAGAAAAATTGTTCAATGAAAGTGAAGCTATTAAAAATTTGGTTAATAATAGAACTGTGGACAATACATACAATTCAGGTTGGTCCAATGGATATCCTATCGCAGAGGATTCCACACCCCGGTTTAACACATATTGACTCTATGTCCCTTCGGACCGAGAATTTCAGTTTCTAGTCAATGACAAGACTTGTCCCAAAGATATCAGAACACACTTCGGTTGACTTCATAATCTAAATAATAATTGTGTCATTGAGGAAATTGTGCCCGAGGTTTTGGATCACACATGTGATCAACCTCCTATCTGTGGCACAATGAACCCAAATTCTCAGACCTCATCCGTTGTTGATGAAGAAATTGTCATAGAAAGTCCCGAAGCCCCACATGACTTTCCACCTTTGTCTTCAGACCACAGTGCCTCTCACTGCATTCGTGATTCATAGAAAAATCCCACTCCAGTCACAACTCAGACTTACGCTACGGTAGCTAAGTCTTCGTTACCAAAGTCCAAAATCAAAAGTTCTATGACTCTTCAACCAATTCACCATGAACTACCCATAGAAAACTTTAAAGTAGGTCAATGCTCTCAAAACCCTGAATTTTCAAGTTCTTATGAGTCAAGCCCTCGTTGTCAAAACTTTTCATAGGCTTCAAGGAAACCGCAGTTGAACACTAATGACTGCGGATCTCCAAAAACTTTAGCAAAAAAGGCTTTCAAAGAGGATATTTGATCTCGAGGCACAAATCAACAAACCTTTTCTAAAAATAAAAGACATACCAAAATTCCAAAGTCTAGGAGTCCAGAAAAGTTTGCTTTTGCTCACTATTTTTCGAAAAAACTCTCCTATCAAGAAAACATGCAAAAAGGAATGTGCAGTTTCAACATCCATTCCTAACTCATCTGACAAAACCCAAAAGAAAGAAAGGTCTTTTCGACACAATGGTTTTCAAATCTATTCCTCAGATGATCCAAAATGGAAGGGTATCTTACCCATTCCAACACTTTTAAAATCACATCAAAATTTCAACAAGTGGAAGGGCATTTTACCAAATCCCAAGAAAAGGTCCAAGGTATCTACACGTGCAAAATCTTCTTCGAGAAAAACTTTTTCTAATTGCAACAACACACATGTCAGATCTTACCAACCTCGGACCAATCACAAATCAACCACATCCTTCCGATCGCTGACCAAACAAAGTGCCAAAACAAAATACAAAATGTCAACTTGTCAATGTCAATGTAGTTGTCAGAAAAAGTTATCTCATGTCAAAACTGATCCTTTTCATAAACCTCGTAACTTTTCAAAAGGGAACAATGCTCCAAAAACTCACAAACACCCAAGACTAGGATTAAAAGTTGACACGAAACCAGTCCCTGCAACCTCTTTTCATGCATCAATCAGAAACTCATCTGTTGTCCCAGGCTCCAAGCTAGTTTGGATGCCTAAACTAATCGTGTAATTTTCAGGCCTTGTGCATGGAGGAACAAGAAGAAGAATGGTTAATCGACAGTGCTTGCTCCTTACACATGATGGGAAGGTTAGAATACCTTCGAGATTTCAGGCCAATTTGCAATGGTGGAAATGTCACATTTGGGAATAATGCCAATGGGATAATCCGAGGTTATGGTGTTCTCACTACGAGAAAATTCTCTATTCAAAAGGTTGCTTATGTAGAAGGCCTTAAACACAATCTCATCAGTGTTGGTCAACTATGTAAAGTAGGCCATCGTGTTGAATTTGATGACCAATTTTGCTATGTAATGACAAGCGATAGGAGCAATTGTCTGATCAAGTCCAAATCCAAGGGTATTATGTACCCTCTGGATGTATCTCTGATCATAGGCAAACCACAATTATGTTTCTATCTTATGCTGTATCCAAATTCAGCTGGCTATGACACTGCAAGCTCGCTCATCTTAACTTCAGATACATCAACAATTTGGTCACCAGAGAACTAGTCAGAGGTCTTCCAATCCTCAAGTTCAGCAATGATACTCTCTGTCCTACATGTGAGTGTGGAAAGCAATTCAAGGCAAGTCACCCCATGGTGATTGACTCCTCAATCTCTGAACCATTGGAACTCTTACACATTGATCTCTGCGGTCCATCTACCGTAGCCAGTCTTCATCACAAAAAATACATACTGGTTATTGTGGATGGCTTCACACGTTTCACATGGGTCTTCTTTCTTTGACTCAATTTAGAAACACCGTAGGTGTTGATCAACTTCATCAGGGAAATCAAACTTCAGATCAAGTTACCAGTTAGACGTATCCAAAGTGATAATGGAACTGAGTTTACTAACCATCTTCTAAATAGTTTCTTGGTTTCCAAAGGGATTACACACAACTTCTCATCTCCTTACATACCACAACAAAATGGGCTAGTAGAAAGAAGGAACCACACTCTAGTAGAAGCTGCCAGATCTATGCTTAATTTTGCACACCTTCCTCTCTACTTCTGGGCAGAAGCAGTGGCCACAACCTATTCTGTACAAAATCGAAGCATTGTGTGCAAACGTCTCAACAAAACACCGTATGAGGGCCTTAACAACCACAAGCCAAATGTCCGATTAATTCATATATTTGGGTGTAGATTATTCGTAATCAACAACAGAGATCACCTCAACAAATTTGCACCAAAGTCTGATGAAGGCATCTTCCTTGGCTACTCCACTAACATGGTTGCTTATCGAGTTCTCATTTGACGCACAAGGTGATGGGTTTTAGCCATAAGAACATCCTATGTGCTCATGCGAACCCTAATGCTTGGATCTAGGTTTCTCTATTGTATATGCAATGTATCCAAGATTTACAATCTTAGATCTAACATATTATAAACTGAAATTAGGGTTTAGAGAATTACCTTTGATTGTTATGTAGCAATAACAATCTCAAATCCTCCTTGTAATGACTTTAGAAAGCTTAGAGTCACAATTGTCACTCCTCTAATGGCTCACAAACACCAAGAGAAAGAGGATGAAGAATAAGGAGAGAGGAAGCTGCCAAAAACGTACAGAAACCCTAGTGGAACTCTTAGCCACGCTTTTGGGGTTTAAGGGTACTATATATACATGTAGGCTATTAGGGTTTTCAACTAGGAAACCCTAATTTGACTACTTAAGCCCTAAGCAGCCCATGGACCCTTTTAGAATATCCCTTGGACGATTTCTAATGGGTTTCCCCATAGAATTCGTCCAACCTATTATTCCAAGGTAATCTATAGCCCAAATGAAATTATCTTATAATTACAGTTCCAGTCCCTTAAGTTTAATTAATCTCTTTTAGCCACAAAATTAATTATCAATTAATTCTTGACTAATATTAATTAAACAATATGATTTCACCTTTAATATATTATTCTCATAATATATTAATAAAGCATAATTAATCTTCTCTCTCCATAATTCATCCTATCAAGTTGCTTTGGTGAAGGCAACCCAAAAGGACCATGCACCATCGGGTCAAGTAAATACCAAAATAGTTATGGACTTAGACACTAATCCAACACAAGGTTGATAATTGAAAGTTTCGATGTGAAATTTGATGACAATCACATCCGCAACACCGCTCCATCAACTGAAACCACAACAATTCTAGAAACTGATATTCCTACCTCTTCGGGTCCATTAAATCTAGTTGAAGTAAACTATGACGATCTCTTTGATCCGGTAGAAACAACTAAGTTATCTGAAGTTCTTGTGTCTCAAGAAGCTCAGCAGCAGCATGCAGATGTATCTGGTCCAACAGTGTCCGAAGAAGTATTACTACATACTTTCACCTCGCCGATTGAGGAGGAAAACGCAACTCCGGGCCATACAACAACCATCTAGGTTCCAGTAACATAAGATGAAGCTCCATTCCGCAGAGAGTTTCAACCATCAAACGTTTTTTCGGATTCGGATGATGAAAACATAGAAAACATTGACACAAGAACAAAGTCAAGGATTATTACTCCTCCGTCTGCAATCCAGGGGGAACCTTCGTAGGTTCATGGCGAACTCCCTTCTACACTCCAGGGGGAACCTTCACCATATGCCCAAGATAACTCTGATCCAGCCTTCCCAGTTCAAGACAATTCAACAGGATGTTCTCAAGTCCAGGGGGAACTGCCTTCTCCAACCGCAGAGTCTTCTAATATTGAAGACATTCCCTCCACCGCAGCTGCTGATCATATGCAACCCTGTCTACACGTATGGATGAGAGACCACCCACCGGGTCAAATTATAGGCAACCCATCCGCAGGAATCCAGACTCGATCATCCAAGGACTTATCTGAATATTGTCACTACACAACGTTTTTGTCCTCAGTCGAACCTCGATCGATCAAAGAAGCATTACTTCAACCAGACTGGATTTCCTCAATGCAAGAAGAGCTAGAAGAATTCAAAAGGACCAAGGTTTTGTAGCTCATTCCAAAACCGCAAGGCCACACCATTGTTGACACTAGATGGGTGTACAAGAATAAGTTTGATGAATCTTGTGCGGTCGTCAGAAACAAGGCAAGACTAGTTCCCAAGGGATATAGTCAACTTGAAGGCATTGACTATGATGAAACGTATGCTCTGGTAGCACGAATGAAAGCCATCCGGATTTTCTTAGCATACTGATGTGTGCAAACTCACTTAGTTTTAAACCTACTTTTAATTATCAAATAACACACAAAAGGCAGTGAACCTATCAATTGTGGTATAGCTAAATAAGCAGGGTGTCGATCACAGGGAATGACAAATTAAATTAAAAACTAATTTTATCTAAGTTAATTAAGAAGTAGGGGTTTTCTCTAGTTTTACAAGACTAGAAACTTACTAACTATTACTAATTTAAGACTAGAAAATAACGACTTAACTAGATTCAATAATTGGAAAGGAACTTCTGTTTAGTTCAACTTGGTTAACTCTATGGTTGATTTCAAGGTAATGGTGCAATGGACTAATTCTTTCGTTGGTTACCGATTCAAGTGATTAGATTCGTATTCACTACCCTAATCCTTGGCAAATAAACTAACTTAAACAGTGGCCAATTGTCTAATTTAATTATATTCACTAGATTAATTATTCGGGTTAAATTAGACTTGCAATAGTTAACTAATTTATTCTTTTAATTAACTTCTTTTTTGATGGTCATCTTACAAGCTTGCACATGAATTTACTCAATTTTCTTATTAATTCTAGTTTCATATTCATTAATCCTAGACATATAGCATAGTGATCACATAGCATATGAGGTTAATAATCAATAGATGTTCATGCTAATCAATTATCTTCCTATTAACAGAAAATTAATTATTATTCACACACAAGGTTCTTTAGCAAACTAAAATAACAAAAATTCACCAACTTGGAATTAATCCTACCAATCAATCAAACCATATTGTCAACTTTGTATCCCCAAACAAAAGTCTAAAGGTTTTAGCTCATAATTGAAGTAAATAACAGCAAACAAACAAAGTCAAATTGCTTAACCATAATGATAAAACAAAAGAATAAATGGAATGATGAAATTTTGCCTCAATTACTCTCCGGAATTGAATTCTAGCTTCCTTCGTTGTCTTCTAGAGTTTTTCTGGCTTCTCAATCGTAGCAAAGTATTTCTGAATCGTCCCAGAACTCTCCTCAATCGATCTGTGGAATTATCTTTAAATATACGAATCGACTCGTTGAGTCAAGTGGTGACTCGTCGAGTCCCTCTCACATTCCCTGTATTGTGATAACTCTCTAGGATCCCGAGTCTTTATCTTCTCGATTCTTCGATTGGACTCGCCGAGTAGGTGCCATTTTTAGTGTTTTTCTTCTTTATTCCATTCTCGATCTTCTAACTGCTTCTCCCGCTTCCTTTCACTTCCGAGCTTCATCTTTGGACTGAAAAACATAATTTAACACTTTTAAGTACCTTTTGTCAATAATATGCAATAATTTAGCTAATAAATGAATAAAAATGTATACTTAATATGAACTAATTATGCACATATCAAAATACCCCACACTTGTCTTTTGCTTGCCCCCAAGCAAAACTGAATTTTAAACATATTAGAATCATATATAACAACTCCAATCTAACCCAGCCATTATGCCAAGACCGCAACGCATGCATTTGTGTCTAAAATTTTTCCTAAAAACCTCCTATACTCCAAATACTCACAATCCTCATAAACACTTGCCCACTCATCCCGAACTATGCTCATTTTATGCAACCCTTCGAATCCATCCGCAGAAAACCTCTTACCCTCAAGGTATTTTTGGTTGAGCAACCCAAGCATACATAATCTAGACAATTACAATTTATGATACCACATTGGAGCTCTTTGGAATTCTTCACTTCTTTGACATTTGATCTTTAATTTCTTTGAATTCACCACCTTCTTGTTTGATTTTTGGTATCTTCAACTTTTTGAATCTTCGGAATTTTGATCTTTTGATCTTCACTTTGATTGCTCCAAAATTCTTACAACTTTTCTTGTAATTCTCTTTTTTTTTTTTTTTTTTTTTTTTTTTTTTTTTTTTTTTTTTTTACATGTAACTCACTTTTTTCACTCAAATCCCTACATGCTTAAGCAGGGGCGCTCAACTTCAACCTTTATTGGCTAACGATAACAATCTTCCTGGATACATTTCAAGTTTAGGCTACTAAACATATTGCATCCCTCGGGCCGAGCATGGTTGTGTTTTTGTCCCATGATTTCACTAGAATAAGGAAGCCACAAATGCACTAGAACATATATAAGCTCAACTAAACATTTGGGTCTTCATGCAATCATCAACACAACTCTAACATGGAGTCCTAATTTTACTTTTACCAAAATTTTCTAATTTAGATCCTAAGTAATACTTTTGGTATGCAAAATTTTAGAATTTAGCCTAAATTAAGACTCTAAATTTTCTAATATGTAACCAACCCCCTACCCCACACTTATTTGATGCAATACCCTCATTGCATATTATGTATGACAAAAACATAAAAAAAACTAAAGAGGGAATTGGAACAAACTCCCCTGGGATAGCAGTGGATAGGTTGATCACTTCCTTTTCAGCTCCAACTTCAATTGACTTTAGACATGGTATCCATGCCTTGGGTGTCTCGTCTCGTGTGGGTCACTCCAAATACGCGGAAAACAGTGTAAGATCTTTAGGAATAAATATGGAAAGAATAGATAGTCAAGTGGTACTCTAATCAGCATCAAATTAGCAGCCCCTTCGACATGAAACCAAACGACTCGTCGAGTATATACCAGACTCATCGAGTTACTTCGGGAAATCTTCGGATTGTTGAGAATTAAGGGAGACTCGTCGAGTCAGTTTAGTGCACTCGACGAGTTGGTCACTGAACAAAAATAATAGAATTCTGCATCTGATCCAGCTTCCAATAAACTCTCTATACTTTCTATTCACTTCTAGACTCCCTTGCCAACATCTCTAAGGACCGGACTCAATACTTTAACTCTAACGCTCCTTTTTCTTGACTCTCTTTCTCACTTTGATTCTATAACTCTAAACCCTTTTTGAAGCTAGCACTCCTAATTCAATTCTGAAAAATTGTCAAAGCATCAAACATCAATTAAACATCAAAAACAAGTTTTAAAAACATCAAACAAACCAAATAAAAACAAACACAAAATTAAAAAGTGTTCAATAAAAAAAATCAATCCTCCTCATCATCATCATCAAGCCCTACTCCATTTCCTCCAGCCCCACTTCTTCTTGCACTTATCACTTCTTCCCATGATGGAATATATGGAAAGTTACCACCATCTATGTGTGGAATGTTAAAGTGGTCAAAAAGTTGGATATGCGATTGGTTGCTAAAATTCAAGCCACGCGCCATTTGATCCTATAGTCGCCTCATCTCCACATTGTACCAATCCATTGGTACTTCGTCATTCTCAACTGGAATCACCGGCGGCTCATCCTCAACATCCCGCTCTCTCCTTGAACGAACCCTCCTCCCCGGTGCTTCGGGACCAACAATCGGATCATCACTCGGGATGGCATAGTGGCCACCACCATAATCTTCAATAATCCTCGCTCTCCGGAAAAGAATTGGATTGAAGGGAGGTGTAGGGATCATCGTCATGAAGTTCCACGCACCGCGGTTCATCATCCCGAATGAATTGGCTAACCGGGTGACAAACATCCCACCATTAATTCGGGAAGTTTTGCGATCCTTGACCGCACCCTCCGAGAGATATGAAGCTAGACACCAAGGAATGTTGCAAAAAATGTCGGGTGTAATGATGCTCCATAAATAGAAGACGTCAAGGTTGGAAACCTTGTCATCATCCTTTCGTTGATTGATGGTGGATGAAATGAGGCGGTGTATGAGGCGGTGTATTGGGGATCGAATGCTCCCTTCTTGTGCCAACTTTGGAATATAGACCTTGTTACCAATAGTATTCCACCAGCCCGTACTCGTAACTCCTTCGGGAAACACCATATGGGTTTGTGCCAAAAAGGCCCGAAAGATGGGTGTTGAGACCAAGGGTTGATCATAAACCCCTAATCAACATGCAAGATCGACCATAGAGCATTGATGAAACTCTCCCCCAAGACAGAAACTGAAGTTGGACGGGTGATAAGCATCCACTCCCCCGGTGAAATATACCGTGGAGAAAAACTCCAAACAAAGCTCCAAATAAACCAGTTCTTGAATACGGAAGACCCGGCTCCACCCGTCACAAACCATTATTTCGCCTTCATGGTGAAACTCCTTCAAAAGATAAGGAGCTAACTCCTCCTCATAGCGAACATTCTGCAGCCAATCCCAATCTATCCGGTTGGGCACATAGACCTCTTTCTTCTTTATGTCAGCCAGCTTCTTCTTCCATTTCCGCAATGTCGAAGCGGACTCAATTTGTGGGAAGTTTAGCCACGGAAAATCCCCTTGGTGGCCACTGGAACTTTGCCCCCTTCTGAACATGATTTCTGCAAAACAAATACACAAAACCCAGAAAACACAGAGTATAATTAAAAAAAACATCTCGCATATGTTCCCCCGACTCGACTCGTCGAGTCCAAGTACGACTCGGCGAGTCGCACGATCTGCACGAGTCAGTCGGCGGGTCGATGAAAATTAGACCATGAAACCTGGAAATTTCGTCAAGGGTTTTGTCTGGGCACTTACTATTAAGGTATTAAGGCCAGAATAAGCAGTCAAAACAACATAATTCATGAAAAATCAAAACCCTAGAAATTTACTACTTTTCAAAAACGGGTTTTTCATGCAATTGCTACCATAGATGGCCTTATAATCACGTTCTTAACAGAAAACAAGAAGAAATTTGTTACCTTTTTAGATTGAACTTGAGAAATTTGAAGAAAACTTGAAGAACAAAGATGAATGCTTGAGAGAAAGTTTGAGAGAGAGGCGCACGGCGAGTGTATGTGTGAGAAGAAACCGATTCTTAGGGTTAAAACCCTAGTTACCGGTTGTAAAAGTAATTTTGAAATTATTTTTTTTTCTGTAAATAATACCGACTCGGCGAGTCTGGTCGCGAAGTCAAACTTTTTCTGAAATCCATATGGACTCGTCGAGTCGTGGTCAGACTCGGCGAGTCTCTTGCAAAAATTCATAATTTTCGAAATTTTGTTATTTATTTAAAATCATTTCACCCCACACTTAGCTCATGCACACTCTCAAGCAGACATGTAAGATGATTTGGAAGATTAAAATTCTAAAAACGAAAGAAAATTTTCAAACAAAATTAAAAAGTAAAAGAAAGCAAACTCTATATAAAGGGTTGCCTCCCGCCAAGCGCTTCTTTTTAAGGAGTCATTAGCTAGACTCATTCCCGTCTACGTCTCGTTATCTTCCAGCATCGGGAATGCACGCCTAGTCCTTTGTGGTTTGTACTTGGTCTTGTAAGCGTGAATCTTCTTCATGTAAGCCCTTTTCAATGCATCTCTTTTCTTTTTCACAGCATCATCCTCAGCTGCTTGGGCTTCCCTTTTCCTCTTTTTCTTCTTTCCCCCATTCTTTTTCACCTTCTCTTGCACTTCCTTCTCTTTAAATTTAATTACTTCATATTTCGTGATGGTTCGTGCTTTAGGTTTAGTAGTGAATGGTTGATCAGCTTCCACCTTTCTTTCCTTTGTCTCTTCATCCCCTCCTATGCTCAACCCATCTTCAAAAGGAATCGTATCAAGACATGCTACATCAGCGTATTGAACTTTCCTTCCCTTTCCTCCTTCCGCTGTTTGTTCTTCTAAAGAGTCATGAATAATATCTAAATCCAAGGTATGTGAAGAACTAGTAACAACCAGATCTAAGTCGGCCAAGTCTTTGTCAAATTCGACCGGACTCGTCGAGTCCATTAAGGTGACTCGGCGAGTCTGATCGGGTTCCATCAATTCTTGGGTGTTTTCTGAGTTGGCTCCTTCCATTAGCTTTTCTAACTCTTTCAAGTCCTTATTAACATCTACATCTTCTTCAGAGTGTATCAAAAATTTGCTTGGATCTTCTTTTATCAAACATGCAAGCTCTTCTTATAATATCTCATCATCAAATTGGACAATTGAGATTTCTTCATTCTTTTCTTCTTCTTGCTTGGCTTATGGAATAGCTTTAAACATTATAGATTCATCACCCACCCTTAATGTCAATGTAGACTCACATATATCAATTAAAGCACACGCGGTGTTCAAGAATGATCTCCCCAAAATAATTGGAATTTCGGGGTCTTCTTTCATATCAACTACCACGAAGTCTACTGGGAAAATAAACTTGTCAACTTTTATTAGGAGATCCTCACAAACGCCTTGTGGATGAATTATCGTCTTGTCCGCCAAATGGATCTTCATATTCACCGGCCTTGGTTCTGGTAAATTCAACTTCTTAAAGAATGACAAAGGCATCAAATTGATGCTTGCCCCCGAATCAGCTAATGCTCGGGTGAAAACTTCATTACCAAATTGGCAAGGGATCACAATATTTCCCGGATCACCCTTCTTTTCAGGTAGCTCACTCATCAATATTTCCGCGACTTCAGCCAAATCTTTCCTAGCAGCAAAAAGGCCCTTAAGCAAGTTGAAGTACTTAGGTGTTTGTAGTATTGTTTCCACAAATGGCACATTGACTTGTAAAGCTTTAACATGCGTCATGAAGGTTCTGTATGCTTCTACTTTTTCTGCAGGCATTACTTTGATTGGGTATGGCAGAGGAGGATTATAAGGCTTCAAAGAACTGACAGTTTTCTCATTTACGCATGGACTCGTCGAGTCCATTGGAGTGACTTGGCGAGTCGGATCGGGTTTTGCTGGGTCCGATTCTTCTACCTTTTCTGCCTTCTTCTTGGAGATTCTCAGTGCTTGTGTAACTGTTTCTTCACTGCTGGAGGTTATTACACTTACATTCTCCATTCTTGGATTGGGTTCGGTGTTACTCGGAAGTTGACCCGGTATTCTATCATTCACTTGATGCGCAAGCTGCCCCAGCTGTTTCTCAATGTTGAGAATTGATGCTTGCTGATTCCTAAGCATGTTTCTGCTCTCGTGTATGGCAGCATCGTGATCATTGTGTCTTTTTTCGGACGCGGCTATGAATCTAGTGAATAACTCTTCTAAACCGGCTTTCTTTTCTACCGGTTCTTCCTTTTGGTATAGTCCCCTCTCCTTCTACTTGTATTTCTCCTCCTTTGCCTTCTTATACTCTTCGTATGGTAGCCATTCCTTCTTAGGTTTCCGCCAATTTTCATCATATCGATCACCACTTGAATAAAAGACTTGAGCTTTCTTATTTCCATTCTCATCCAAATCACAATCCTTTGTGAGATGGGGCCCTCTACAATTTTCGCATCCTACCCTAATAGCATGGATTGCTTGATCCATTTTTGTCATTCTTCGATCTAGGCTATCAAGCTTAGCTATCACCGCCGCCATGCTATCATTTGCCGCGTTTACTGCCCCCCGACTTACTTCTTTTCTCGGATTGTGGTATTCTATAGAGTGCTTAGAGAATTCTTCAATTAATTCTTTAATTACCGGGGGCACCTTCTTTGTGAGCGGGCCTTGAGAATCAAGTAATTGCCTTGTGGTGACATTGACTCCATCATAGAAAATGGAGACCTCTTGTTGGCTATTAAGGTCATGGTGTGGGCAATTTCTAAGTAGGCTCTTGTACCTTTCCCAAGCTTCATAAAGAGATTCTCCGGGTTGTTGCTCGAAGTTGGCAATGGCTTTCTTTAGCTTGGCTATCTTGGAGGGCGGGCATAAATGGTCTATGAACTCTTCTTTCATCTTGGCCCATGTGGTGATCGATCCGGGAGGAAGTGACTTTAACCAATCTTTGGCAGCTCCTTTAAATGTGACAGGAAGCATGCGAAGAAGCTGGGTCTCGCGTGGAACATTCGGTACGTTGAAGTAATCGGCCACATCATTCACTTCGTCCAAGTGCTTGTAAGCGTCTTCGTGATCCTTCCCGTAAAAAGGAATCTCCTTGAGTTGGGCGAGAATATGGCCTTTTAGTTCGACAGTGGCGGTTACGGGAATTGCGGGTTGCACAAGTCCCGGCCCGGTGTCATCACGCATCCTTTTCTTCCACTCCCCCATGGGGACTTCATCAATGTTAGCCATTGTGATAGCTAACTCTTCTTCGGAATCGGTTTCATGCTCGTAAGTATGCTCTTCTTCTTCCTCGGTCTCGTACTCGATATCTTCTTGAATTGGTTCTTCAACTGTCAAAGAGGCACTGGATGCTCCTGATTTGCTGCTCTTCTTCTTGTTGAAAACGGATTTTAAGTTTTTGAGTGGTGAGATCTTTGAAGATGTGGTTTCTCCAACGACTTTTCCTTTGCTTCTTCTTAGTGCGGATTTCGGGTCTTCCAAAGGAGGGACCAGAGGCGTATCAGATCCTCGGGTCATGAAACAACTGTAAACAAACAAAACAAAAAAAACAGAACGCGTAAAAAGAACAAAAACAAAATAAAAATAAAGACTGAAACTGCAATGTACTCGCCGAGTCGGCACGAGTGCACTCGGCGAGTTCAAGGCAAAAACAGAAAAGAAAATTTCCAGTTATTCTAAAAACGATTTTTTTTATAAACTAATTCTACTTACTGAATTACTTTGTAAATAACTTTGTGTAAGATAAATCCCACACAAAGGATCGATTAAACTAGAATTTAATATTAATTTTAGAACCGTTCCCCGGCAACGGCGCCAAAAACTTGATGTGTGCAAACTCACTTAGTTTTAAACCTACTTTTAATTATCAAATAACACACAAAAGGCAGTGAACCTATCAATTGTGGTATAGCTAAATAAGCAGGGTATCGATCACAGGGAACGGCAAATTAAATTAAAAACTAATTTTATCTAAGTTAATTAAGAAGTAGGGGTTTTCTCTAGTTTTACAAGACTAGAAACTTACTAACTATTACTAATTTAAGACTAGAAAATAACGACTTAACTAGATTCAATAATTGGAAAGGAACTTCTGTTTAGTTCAACTTGGTTAACTCTATGGTTGATTTCAAGGTAATGGTGCAATGGATTAATTCTTTCGTTGGTTACCGATTCAAGTGATTAGATTCGTATTCACTACCCTAATCCTTAGCAAATAAACTAACTTAAACAGTGGCCAATTGTCTAATTTAATTATATTCACTAGATTAATTATTCGGGTTAAATTAGACTTGCAATAGTTAACTAATTTATTCTTTTAATTAACTTCTTGTTTGATGGTCATCTTACAAGCTTGCACATGAATTTACTCAATTTTCTTATTAATTCTAGTTTCATATTCATTAATCCTAGACATATAGGATAGTGATCACATAGCATATGAGGTTAATAATCAATAGATGTTCATGCTAATCAATTATCTTCCTATTAACAGAAAATTAATTATTATTCACACACAAGGTTCTTTAGCAAGCTAAAATAACAAAAATTCACCAACTTGGAATTAATCCTACCAATCAATCAAACCATATTGTCAACTTTGTATCCTCAAACAGAAGTCTAAAGGTTTTAGCTCATAATTGAAGTAAATAACAGCAAACAAACAAAGTCAAATTGCTTAACCATAATGATAAAACAAAAGAATAAATGGAATGATGAAATTTTGCCTCAATTACTCTCCGGAATTGAATTCTAGCTTCCTTCGTTGTCTTCTAGGGTTTTTCTGGCTTCTCAATCGTAGCAAAGTATTTCTGAATCGTCCCAGAACTCTCCTCAATCAATCTATGGAATTATCTTTAAATATACGAATCGAATCGTCGAGTCAAGTGGTGACTCGTCGAGTCCCTCTCACATTCCCCGTATTGCGATAACTCTCTGGGATCCCGAGTCTTTATCTTCTCGATTCTTCGATTGGACTCGCCGAATAGTCGACCGGACTCGCCGAGTAGGTGCCATTTTTAGTGTTTTTCTTCTTTATTCCATTCTCGATCTTCTAACTGCTTCTCCCGCTTCCTTTCACTTCTGAGCTTCATCTTTGGACTGAAAAACATAATTTAACACTTTTAAGTACCTTTTGTCCATAATATGCAATAATTTAGCTAATAAATGAATAAAAATGTATACTTAATATGAACTAATTATGCACATATCACATACACAGCGCACAAAAATATCAAGGTTCATCAAATGGATGTGAAAAGTACTTTTCTCAATGAAGAATTAAAAGAAGAGGTTTATCTTCAGCAACCTCCGGGCTTCGAAAGTATTGAAATCCCAGACCACTGCTACAAGCTTGAAAAAGCAATCTACGATCTAAAACAAGCCCCAAGAGCATGGTATGAGACTCTATTTGAATTTCTTGTCTCTTCCGGTTACAAACGAGGAGTGATTGATCCCACTTTATTTCGAAAAGAAAATGGTGATCATCTAATGTTCGTACAAATATATGTGGATGATATCATTTTCGGCTCAACTGATCAAAAGATGGTGGATGAATTTGCTAAGCTCATGACCAACAAGTTCCAAATGAGCATGAATAGAGAGATTAACTTCTTTCTAGGACTTCAAGTGAAACAAATCCCTCAAGGGATATTCATTCGTCAAGAAAAATACACCTCCGAACTATTAAAGAAACATTCAATGGACAACTGTTTTTCGGCTAAGGTCCCCATGGCCTTCGGATATAAGATATTTGCTGATCCCTCAGGCGAATCTGTTGATCACAAGACTTATAGAGGTATTATTGGCTCCTTGATGTACCTCACCACAAGCCGACCGGATATAGTCTTTGCAACGGGTGTATGCGCAAGGTACCAGGCTGACCCAAAAGTGTCTCACATGACCGCAGCCAAACACATTATATGGTACTTAAAGGGTAACAAAACTCTTGGCTTATGGTATCCCGCAGGAAATGATTTCAGTCTTCAAGCATTCATAGATGCGGATCATGCTGGATGCAAACTTGATCACAAAAGCACCTCAGGTGGATGTCAATTTCTTGGTGGAAGACTAGTCAGCTAGTCATCAAGGAAACAAAATTGTGTATCATTATCTACCGCAGAAGCTGAATATGTGGCCGCAGCCAGCTGTTGTTCTTAAGTCATATGGATGAAAACACAACTACTGGACTATGGATACAAAATGCTACGGATACCAATCTATTGTGAATCTGAAAGTGCTATAGCGATTTCTCATAATCCTATTCAACACTCCATGACCAAGCATATTGAACTATGGTATCACTTCATCAATGACCACATCCAGAAAGGTAACATTGAACTAATTTTTGTCCATACTCATGAAGTGATTGTTGATGTATTCATAAAGGCACTTGACTCTACAAAACTCAACAGTTTCTTACAAATGTTAGGAATGATGAATCCGGACCAACAATTCTTTTTGAATTGATAGGTACCGCATACTATCCTTGGTCTCTGTTGCGGTCCTTGTTGAAGTTATTTATGATAGATGGTTTTGATATATCCTATGCACCACAACCATATATCATACTTATACTTCAATGGTCATTACTGTTTGTTATTGCTAATCCTTGTTCAAGTGCTTCTCTCAGTTCTTCTGCCGCAGTCATCTATCCGACAACATATGATCCATCCGCAATGAAGTTTCAATCCGCAGTCACTTTAATTGATTTTCAAACTGTTACATTCTTTTGAAAAATAAAAAAAATGGTGTGCTATTTAATGATCCTTCATTAAATAAAGAAAACATTAAAGAAAAACATTCTTTGTGTAATTGTCTCATCCTTTTTTGAATAAACCTTGTGTCAGACCTATTTTAGGTATGATGACAAAAAGAAAGATTTTCCAAAATCAAATCCTTTTAAATATGCCTCTTCCTATTACCCTAAAACATCTAATCTGTTTCAACTTCCCTTTACCCAACGGATTAATCTCACCCTCACCACACATTCTCCAGACGTGGGTCTTAAACCTGATATTTCATTAAATGCAAACCTCTTTTTGGTAAATCTCAAAATACAGATTTAATCCTTTTCGTAATCTGTGGTTGAGATTAACTCTCTTATTTCGAGATAAACACCCAAACGTTTTACCTAAATTCACTTAGGGTAAAATCTATTCCCGCTCCCATAAGCCACTATAAAACCCCTTTCTTCTTCCCAAAGAAAAGTGTACGCTCTGTGAACCTCAACCTTCATCTTGCACTCTGTTTCCTTCTCTTACAAAGCTTCTTCAAAATCCTACAATGGTGAAATCAGGTGTATCCAAAAAAACACTCAAAAGCATATGGATCAGTAAAGCCTACTGGTTCAGACTCTGCCTCAAGACATCCTACGCCTACTATTGCCTCTAGCAATTTTAGGGTTGCGTTCGAAGAACATTCCTTCTACAATGCTCCAATAAAGTTGATGATCAAGTTCTTATCCAATCACCCACTGTTTGGGCCCTTTGATTCGTTCACAGACGTTGTTCCTCTTTCAACCCTATTCAAATGTGCCTTCTCAGCATATCGACCACTCGAGAATCCTCAAGAGGTGCATTTGAAACTTGTTAACGATTCTTTGGTCATTTTGACAAGAGAAAAGTTTCTCACTGCCATTAACCTTCTTGTTCATCCCTCAATCAAGATTTTTACACCATCCATGGTGGACATCCTTTTTGCGCTTTACCAGATGGGATATCAAAAGAAAATCAAAGGCATTGGGGATTCAAGAAAAACCACTGCCTGCGGTCTGGCAATTTGTTTGCCATTTCGTGATCCACAGTCTATCCGGCAGAACCGGAGGCACGGATAACATGGGACTCAAGCTCCTAGAGCTAGTATGGAGTATCTTTATCGGCCATGACGTCAATTACGGTCAGATACTATGGGACGATTTCTTGCAATACATTCCAAAGGAAAGCCCAAAAGAGAACCCTACCGAACTGACGTTTGCAAGGTTCTGGGCTCTATGCATCCCAGACCTTCATGCAGATGTAGGAATTAGCATGGGCAACGACATCAAACTCTTTGTCACCAAAGATCTCAAAAGGTACAATCCCTCATCTGATCAGTCTGTTTTTTAACCCATTAGAAGACTACCAACCCACATTCTTTCTTCTCTTGGTCTTGAGACTGCTGATGTCTCAGATCATATTGAAGCTACGGAAGGTATTGCCCCATAACTTCCTACCCTGCCTCTACAAACCCCATCCGCAATCATTGCCCCTGGTAGTACTGTAGTCCCATCTTCCACTACTCTTTCCAACCTGTCTTTATCCCAAAGACACAAACAGTTAATATTTGCTCGTCAAGGCCCCCGCAACACCAAGAAACAAGGAAATCCCAAAAAGGATGCTTCCAAACAAGACAATCCTTCAAAGAAAAGGAAAATCACCCCACCTGTGATAACATAAGTCGATGCAAGCAAACATCAATCTCCCTCTCCCTCTAGTAGTGATTCTGATGAGGCTGATCAACCCATCGCAATCCTTAAGAAAAGAAAACTTGATCCCACAAGCCAAATGTGTGACCGGACCGATACCTCAGCCTCTTAAAAGGCTCCGGTAGTCCTTGGGGTGGTGGCACACCCATTCGAATCAACCATCCAATACCACTCAGGCGTAAGTGGTGCATCTGCTTCACCGCAACGTGGAGACTCCCCCTAGGTCAATCCTAAGAGGATGGATCTGGCTCTCGTCGTAAGGTCTCCAGGGCTTCCCATCTTTATTTCTTTTCCCCAGAGGAGTTGCGCTCCATACTTTTGTCTGTTACCCAAACACTACAAACACCATCCCAACCGCAAGGCAACTCTTCAGCCTTTTCCAAAACTGAGCCGTGGCCAGACTTGACTTTAGGTCAAGGAGACCAAGGAAGCTCAAGAAATCCTACTCTGCTTACATCTGTAACAGGTGTTTAGGCACAGTCAGAACTAATGTGCAAGGATCCATGAACCCGAGGGACACCTCGGTGCGATACCAATGAATTGATAATATCGATCTGAATGATTCATGGAGAAAGTATCAACCATCCAATGATGCCAAAGCCAAGAAACATGTCGCTTTCCGTAGGGCATTCCAAGCAAGAAAGGCACGACAAACATAGCAGCTTCAACAAAAACAAAAAGAGTTCCAATTCGTAGCTAAGTATTGGGCAGACGCAATCAACAATGCCAATACCGTAGCTACTTTCTGAAAGGTTCAAGCTCTGATGGACAACATGGCTGATACTATCCGCAAAGCTCAAGAGGTGACTGCTGATCAAACTCCTTCAAAGCCCCTTCCATCTCCAACTGCCAAAGACTCTCAAGATGCAGGCACCAAAATCTAAGTCAGCTCTGCTCCCACCTTCGGTTTTAATGATGTTGATCTACAGGAGGTTAATCAGCCCAGTCCTTCAGATGATGACCTCATGATGTTTGTTGAAGAAGAGGAATCAAGTGGTTCTCAACACTCAACCTCTAAGCCTAAGAAGAAAAAGAAAAAGAAAAAGATGGCCGTTTCAAGAAAAGAATTCCTAAGGCCCCGTTTGATACGCATCTTTCCAGGTCCAAACAGATCTTTCTGGATGAATGGACCGGAAAGACTGTTTGATTTGCACAAAAGAAGGGGTCTTTCTCGGTAAGATATGTCTTTCCCAGAAAGCCTCAAAATCATATCTTTCTGGCTGAATGGGCTGGAAAGACAATTATACACAAAACTCCGCCTCTTTCTTTCTTTATTGGATTATTAAATTTTTTAAATAACTTTTTTTGAATTTATTTTTTATTTTTTATTACTTTTTTTCATCATTCAGCACAGTCAATCATATGTACAAGCAAACAACATGGTTTGTTTCCCAGTCAGAAAACTTTCTCAGACAACACTTAACCAGACAACACTTTCCCAAACAGAAACTATCAGACGGGACCTAAGTCTTCAATCCAAAGTAGACCAAATACTTGCCACAGTCAAGTCAACTCAACCGCAATCCGAAGACCATCCTGTACCGCAGTCCTCGATCGAAAGGATTGTAAGGTTGGAGACAAGGGAACATTTGGTAGCTGAGAGAATTTCTCTCAACGTAGAAATGGGAATTCGGTCCCTTAATAACAATCGTCAAGCAGATCACAAGGAATTCATGGCTGCGGCGGAGCGCCTCGTCTCTGAGGTATCTACAATCAAAGACAATCTGCAAATAGTCATTGCGGACCAATATTCTCTTTCCCAGAAACTGATAGTTGAGACTCACATTGCTTATGAGTCCACTATTTCAGTCCTCCATGCAACCATCAACAAACTCTAACGATCTTTATCTTCAAACTTCCATGGTCCTGAAATTCTCCAACTTACAAAGGAGATTCATCAGCTACTCTTTAACACCACCATTCCTGACAATCAGCAACTGGCTGATGTTCTCAAAGCCCATTTCCAGGAGGTGTGTGCCAACGTCGATGGTCTCAAACAATAGCTTAAGGAGGCTCCGGGTCTGAACTCCTCAAGAGCGGGAAGTGAAGAAGACCATCGAGAAGGAGAACACTATGAAGAAGATCATCAATCCAACAGTGCTTCTTAGAAAATCCCTTCATCGCAACCCTCACCACAACTATCTCATCACAAGAGTCCAAGCAATCAATCTCCTCCACCGCAACAAGAAATCGTTCCTTCCACTGAACGACCTGAGACTCCCCTCACTTTAAGAATCTGGTGGATCACATGTCTTCTCCAAGCTCAAATGACTCCCCTGTCACCAAACAGAAGAAAGTTGACTGGAAAGCAGCTAAACTTGTTGAGCTCATATGGAGAGAATGCGGTTTCGACACTGTTATGGATGAATCCTTCATAAACTCTTGGATCAATCCCAACCGCAGACTGCTAGATGAAGACTACAAACCATACCTCACTTATGTTGAACCCCCATCTGATGGCTACCGAGATGTTCCTATCTCCCCAAATGCTAAATACTTCACAGTATTTGAGCAGTTTGACCGTAGCCTTCCTGATCACAAAAGACTGCCAATGGAATTCGAGAGACTTAATCGATTCTATGCAAAGCATGCCTTTCCCATTGAGAAGATCTAGTCTAACGATAGACCATCAGTAGTTAAGAACTTCAAGCCCCGCAAATTCATGAAGGCTGACTTCGTGCAATACACACTCACAAGAAGGAATCAGGACTATGTCCGCAACCAAGCTTACTTCCCCTGTATGAACCCAGAAGAAGTTTTTCTTATAGCTAAGGTGTTCCAAAATAAGTGTGAAAAGCATCCGAAGATGAAGATAGAACTTGAATGGGGAAGCATTTATTTGAAGGAACCTGTCTGCAACTTCGCAAAGATCGATGCAGATATCCACCCAACCATTGCCAATAAATTTGAACTACTGCCACTAGATCCTGCACCGATGCCAACCGAAGGCTATCAAGATAGATCCCTGGGTGCAACAAACTTCCCTGAACTTGGAGTCATCTTCAAAAGGAAGACCGATCAAGTCAAGTACTTCATTTCCATGACCTCCATGAATCGTCTCACAAAGAAGCAACTTGAAATCTATCGAACCTCAATAGAAAAATCGAAACATACGACTACCGAAGTCAAGTTCGAGATTTTAAGGAGGATCACTTGGTTGGAAAATATCAGGAAGTTTTGGTGGATTCTGATCAAGTTTCTTAAATTTGATAAGTAAAAAATTAGAGGTCACTTAGGTGGAAATTTTTGAAACATGAAGTGACCCTCTTAATTTAGCCTATCGCAGCCTACAAGCATCCGCAGTCAAGCTCCCATCACCAGCCTCTTCCGAAGTTATCTAGTCAACCACAATCTTCTTACTTTACTTAGTTTATTTTTATCTATCTTTCTGTAATACTCTCTATTGTCCAGTATGTCTTGCATGACTACTCTTAGAGATTGAATCAAATGTAATTCTCGAGTCTCTATAAATAGAGCTCACTCTTTCTCAATCAATATATTTTGACACATCTAAAATCTGAATTATCTTCAAGCATTTCTCTTACAAATCTTATATCTTTCTTACCCTCTACATCCTCTCGAACATAACTGATAAATATTTCTCTTCGGAGCAAGTCATTCGTGACTTTATCACTAAGCTTGATCTCACTCACTAACTTGGTTTGAATGCATTCTATGTTATGAATCAACTTATGTGTTTACTTGATATATCACCTGCTTTCATTTATGCTTTCTTACATTTCCGCAACTAAGTATCTAACTATCTAACTCATTAACTTATTATTGTTGAGCTTTTAGATACTTTGAGATTAACTAGTTCCGTAACTATACTTGTTCTAACGTTTATTCAAGTGTGTCTCAAGTTTTTCTCTCAACAAGAATGATATATTTATAAACACTATTTTATAAGAACCAAAAAAAATTATTATACTTATATTTTTTTAATATATTATTAAATGCCGATTTTAAAGAGAAAATATATGTAAACTAATATATACACACAAATAAATAGGATTTAATATAAGGACATGGGCTGGTGCTAATAAAGTAGTGGTGTAGGATGTTACATAGGAAGTTGAGGAGATTATAATGTGGAATAACCGTTAAATTTATCTTCTCTTATTTGTTTATAGTAGTAGTGGGTTGTTTTGTATTTCATTTGATTAAATTGTCATTTATTTAATATCCAATGTTAACAAAATGAATTAAAAAAATCAAATTAATGATTCAAGAAGTTCTGGTTTATAATATTAAACTAACTTACATATTCAACGAAAAACAATATAATGAAATTTAAAAGACCAGAATAATCAAACTGAAGAAAAATATATACGATTTTTTACCAAGGGAGGAAGACAAAAATGGAAAACGTATTACACTGTTAGTTGACCAAAGTCAATCCGTAGTTAACCATACTAATATCCGCATTCGACATTATTGCGAATGTACAAACCATTTAATTCCTTTCGTTATTACATTATCAGACAAATATAAATTCAAATCATAAAGAAAATTAGTATCTTCATGAATGATTTTCTTATTTCTTATAAATTTAAACAAATATATAAGTACTTCCTATAAATGTATAAAAGACAAATATGGTTGTTTATTTAAAGATTACAAATATAAACAATTGGGCATAACAATTTAAACATAGTGGCCTAGGTTAGGCATGCAAAAACCGGTTTTTTTTTATGAACCGGGCCGGTTCAGAAAACCGGTTCGGTTCAAGTCCAAGTAGTCAAAACCGGTTCACACCCAAACCGGTTCACCCCCAAAAATATCCGAACATATGTAAACCGGTTCGGTTTATTAGAAACCGGTTCAGCAAAAACCGGTTCAAAACCGGATCAAAACCGGATCAAAAAACCAGTTCAAAACCGGTTCGACGCAAATAAGGTTTTCTAATTTTTTTTTTTTTTTTTTTTTTTTGGGCTAATAAGTGTAAAATAAAAATGAGGTTTTTTTTTTGTTTAGAGTATAAAGCTCTAAATTGTCTTAAACCATAAATGTCTTTGGCTTCACATTAGGTGGTTTGGGTGATTGGGAAGGCAAAGGCTTATAAGCCTTACATACATACAATACACTTATACACATACACGTCCATATGGAGTTATGGACCATGCCCAAAAGTTATTTATATATATATTTTTTTCTTGTTTAATAATATACATATCTTTTCATGTATTAACTTTTATTTTGGTTTTAAATTTTATGTTTGTGTATATGTAGAAAAACATAATGTATGTAAAAAATTGTTCAACTTGAATCAACACATTTTTTGGAGCAATTTTCAACCTTTTTTTTTCATTTTTTTTTTGTTTTTTTTATATTGGAAATACATAATACAATTTCAAACATAAAAACACAAAGCATCCAAATTGTCAAACTAATACATCTTCAAACATAAAAACACAAAACATCCAAATTTTTTTTGTTTTTGTTTTTTTATTCGTCATCCGCCATGTTGTTGTATAATGGAGAAGTTTATAAATAAATAAGTATATAACATGCAACTTATATTTTACACATTAAACGATTAAAAAATATAGATAATGTGTATTTACCGTCGTCATCATTACCCTTGACCTACTATCATTGTTCTTTCATCTTCCCTAAAACCATCTATCATTTTTGAGGCCCGTCCAAGATGTGGGAGATAGGGGCGACCGTTCAGGGCCTATCTTTCAAAAAGGCCCAAATTTTTTATGGAAATTATTATATTTAGAAGATATTACAAATAATTTTCTTTAATTTATTGAGTTATTATAAAAAACTTGATGACATTTATGTATTTTAAGGGCCTATTTTTTTCTCTCGCACTGGTCCCAAAATATGTTTGGAACAGCCATGTATGCATAAGAAGTTTCCTAATAAAAAATAACACCACTTCAAGCAAGGTATCAACGCAATTGTTATCACGAGAAAGAACACAACATGTTTCGTGCATCTTCTATGATTTTGATTAACTCGTAGACGATTAAAACATAAAAATACACTTTCATTCTTCTTCATTTAGTGTAATCAACGTTTTTCAACTTACTTTTGTAGATGATAATAGTTTTGCAACTTCTTTTTGTAGCAATATAAAGTTTTGTCAACGCCAATCCTTTCCCCTTGATCATCTTCATGGAGAAGTCTTAGCCCAAATTAGTTTAAGAGCATGATTAGAGTCGAATATAAGCATTATATTTGAAAGACTAAGGCATTTGTCACACAACTAAACTTCAAACTATACATGACATGAAGTGAAACTTTATTTATTATGATTAACCTTTAATTTCTACTACATTAGTTGTAAAACAATGTATCGAGCTGAACAACATGGGATTGTGTATAAATTAGCCTCACTTGATCATTTTCCTCCAAGCCGCGCGTAGGATGTACTTGAATACGGAGGAAGAAACCTTTTTACATCTATGTGCAATTGAAGAAAACCCATATGCTAGATACTAATTAGGAATGGTATAAATTATTCGTGATCAATTTATAGAAAAATATAATTTTTTTTGATTGGTTATCAATCTTAATTTTGATGTTAATATGATTTACAGGATGATTACTCCTCCAGCTGTAACTTTAATGATGGAATGTCGATGTTGCATTTCGCAGCAGATACAAGTCATTATGAAGCAAATTATGAGATTGGGATGATTTACCTCTCCATGGGGCACCTTACATGCTATCAAGATAAGTATATACTACACATTTAGGTAACTTATTATATATGATACATTATAAAAACTATTCACTATGTAAGACTATAAATTTAATATTCATATAAAAAACCTGGTTTAAGGATATTTTATTGTGTTTTATATTATGAAAGACATCTTAAAAATGTGATAATGAATTGATTGCTATGTCTAATATTTAACTGTAGGTTTGAACATAATTGAAGATTATTTTGGTGAAATGACAAGGTATTGTCAAGACTTTATTGATGCTTCAACAAATGTGAAAAATTTTATGATGAATATACCAATGAATCATAGGCCTACAACACATGAAATGATCTTGCAATATCCAAAGGATGACCATTCCATCGAATGGCAATTTGACAACATGTTGAATATTATCAAATATTGGATTTTTGCCATGTTTGTCATGGGTATACGGAGTACAAATCATTTTATAATTTTAGAATGTATCGTTAGTTGGCACTTTATGGTAATTGTTGTAAACACAATATTTTGTCTTTTTTTGTGGATGTGTACAGTGTTTAGTAGACAACATTTATAAATTTAATGTAATACGTTAATAACGTTAAATATTTTGTAAAATTAAAACTACTTGGGTTTTAATTATATATATACAATGATGTTTTTGTACTTATTTAACATAAAAAGTTGTTCTTATAATGACTTTCAACACGTTATTATATTCATACCAAACATACGGGATATGGGTTAAGGGTTATGCAAATAAGTCATATGGATAAGGGTTTAAGAGTTACGCTAAGTCATATTCGTTATGGTTGAAGAATTATGGAAACAAGTAATATGAGTAGAGGTTTAAGGGTTATGTCAATTAAGTCATATGGATTATGGTCAAAGAGTTATGGAAACACATCATATGGATCAAGGTTTAAGGGTTATGTCATTAAGTCATATAGGCTATGAAAATAAGTCATATAGTTAAGGGTTTAAGGTTTAGGCCATTAAGTTCTATGGGTTATGGTTTAAGGCTTATGGTTCATTTATCTGTTTTAAGGTTTATGCCATTAACAACAATTCAATAAATTTAAAACAACACTATCATTATAGCGAAGAAAAAAATATTAGCATCTTTTACATATTTCATAATACATGTACCACTAATACAATATACAATTAAAAATATAAACACATAACAGTGATTATTGAGAAACAAAATCGCATTCCAACCAAATTAATATAAATAATATAAGTTGTTAATTAATATAGTTTCCTTTATATTATATTTCCATCGAAAATAACAAATTGATATTTTATATACCGACTCATAACAAAAACAAAATGAATATATGCAACCATTTTTACTAAACGGTACACCAAACCGAAATAGAATCACAAAACATTTTGTAGTAAAACTAAATAAACATAAAAACATCAATAATTATATACTCCCCGAGTTACATAACAATAAATCTGAACGAAAAGTAAAAACACCATATAACCGATGAAATGATACAACATTGTGTACATCACATCTTCTATAGAAGAAAATTTGATTATTATTGATATCCTATGATTCATTGGCAAAATATATAACGTTCGCAGATTCGAGCTAATTAGTTCAGAGATAATAAACATCAAAAATGGCTTTTTGATAGAAGATTATTTAGGATAAAGAATCTTAACCAAAGATATTATATATGTCACAATGATTCTGTACATATAAACGACGCTGAAATTTGACTTATAATGAAGAAATTATGACCCGTCGTGGCACAACTCTGCATAAGGTAAAAAGTGAATTTTTGATAAATTATTTTTTAGCCTTAGTAATATAAACTAAATTCATAGTATTCGTTAAACCAAGAGCATATATATAGAGAGCACCAAATTTGACTTCATAAGAGGAAGTTATGATTTTTCGAAGTTTCAAGGTACCAGTATACAACTCAGAAACCGAATTTTTATATAGGTTAGTTTTTATCCAAAATGATCAAAATGAGATTTGAATATCTCATTAATAGGAGTTCAACAATAAAAATACATTCGAAAACGGAGTCTGTATGTCGAAGTTATGAATTTTACACTTTTATTAACAGTGTAATCTCCTCAGACTATTAAATTTAAAATTCGGTCAAGAATTTGGCAATGAGGTCAAAAGGAAAGTTATAGATCTTTTCAATACCTATGCGTGGATATAACTAACATCAAAAATAGTTCTTGTATGCGAAAGCTATGAATTTTTTAATATTGACTATTTTTACCTGCGGCCTACGCGACGTGTCAGTACCAGGCGAAGCCTTGGCACCTACACAAGCTCACGATGTGAGAGCCAAGTCTCAGGATGTAAAGAACCCCTGGAGTGCCTATAAATAGAGCTGGATTTCACTCATTTCTTCACAACTTTCAACTACATTCTCTCCAAAACCCCTAAGGTCCCAAGACCTTTTCCCTAACATTCCTAGGTGTTAGTAGCAATTCCCAGAGCGTCAGAAGGCACCGAGAAGAAGAGCTTTTGACTCAGAAGTTCTGCTCGTGCAGAGCCCGGTTCCTCGCTAAACCTCTTGTAAGTGAGTTATGCTTACCCTACTTTAAGTATAACGTATGTTTAAGTTCATTATCGATATTATGAACCTATAAACTGTTGGATTAGATGTCTAAGCCCATAACCATTATTGGTATGTACTCGGCCTGAGAGTAGCATTGTCCATTTGGGTTTCATGGCATCAGAACAATTGGATAGACAAGTGAGAAAAGGTTATTTGTGATTTATATTAATATATTCTAAGTTCTAATATATTAATATGAAATCATATAATCTGATTAGCATTGATCAAGAATTAATTTGGAATTAATTTTGTGATCAAAAGAGACTAATTAAATATATGGGGATTGATTATGTAAATCATTCATTCTTATATATGTGGGCTAGTGATCCATTCTCCTTCATGTTGGGCTTAACCCATGTGGTAACCCATGGATACTCCATGGAGGTTAAAGCCCATGGATCATGAAGGAAATGGAAAGTCATGCACGTTAGGGGTTACATGGTGTAACCCTAATGAACCACACTATATAAAAGATCCCATGGTTCATGAAATGGCACTAGTGGATACACAAAGTGAGGGCAAGGGCCGATTTCATAGGGAGAACCAAAGTAACCTCCTTCTCAAGTTATTCCATTTGTTGGTAGTGTCACTACAAGAAAAATACCTTTTACGACGCGCAAACCACGACACTCATTGATTTATGTTACACAAAAGAGAGTGACATTAAAAAAGTGTCATCTCTTCAAAAAATTTAAGGATTTACGTCACGCATTATTGTGTGCCCTTAAATTAGTGTTTCAAGAAAAGAAATTAAAAACACGGAGGGCGCTTTATTTTTAAGGCGCATCCTCTATACCTGTCGCTTTATAATTTTATTGAAGACGCACATTTAGTAGTGAGGGAAACGAAATCCCCAAAATTTTGAAAACCCATCTTCTACCTTCTTTCTATCTTTCATCTTCTCCCCTCTCCCTCTTTCTCTCTCCTCTCTAATCCGCTTCTTCGCCACTCCTGACCTCCTTATCGGTCTCATCAAACACCGTGTCCCCTCCTTAATACCTTTCGGGAATCTAAAAATTAGAAAACCCCGTCCTCACGAAGTCTAAGAAACTAGGGTTTTTTTCATCCCTCAAAGAATGATCCACATCCTCCATAGATCGATCTCTATTGCTTCATTTCTCACAAGAAATCGAACAGTTTACATTCATAGGGCCACAATTTCAAGGATTCTCACTCACATTTCTAGAGAATACCTTCGCATATATAACATGATCATCTTCGCGAAATGGCTGCCACCATTGCTTCAGTCGGCTCAAGCTACGATCGACAATCGGAGCTCAAAGCTTTTGACCAAACAAAAATCGGCGTCAAAGGCCTTGTCGATGCTGGATGATCGAAGCTTCTTGATGATAATAAATTGGACTATCCACACTCATTCTGCTATCTACTGAAGTTTATCTTCTTTCATTCTGTTGATATTCTTAGTAAAGAACCAGGGCACGAAACCTTTGTAAGGCTGAGAATCGACCCATCTGGTAATCTTCTCTCTCTCTCTCTCTCATCAGTTATCATCAATTATTGGTTTATATCATCTTTCACAAAGAGCTGAGTGTCAAAAGGTATTTGATTAATTATAATACGAATTAACAGGGGGTTTATGAGGGATTGTGTAGGCCCATACCAATTCATGTTGTAGCAGTGGTTGGATTTGATGAAACCCCTGATGGACAAAAGTATTGGTTAATTAAGAACTCTTGGGGAGAAGGTTTGGGAGATAAAGGATACATGAAACTTGAACATGGGCAAGGGTGGGGAGGTACACTGCGACATAGCATATTGGTGTGCTTATCCTACTTTTACCGACACCGGTGGATCACATGAAGAGAAGGGTCCAATGGTACACAATAGTCACGAACTCTAGATTTACAAGACATGCACTGCTTATCCTACATACTCTTGAAGACACCAGTCTCTCTCTCTCTCTCTCTCTCTCTCTCTCTCTGTAATTTCATCTACACAGAAACACATACACACAAGTATATGAAAAATGAATAATCCTCCCAATGTTGCTATTCCCACTCTGTCATCTCCTCTCACTAAAAGAAACACATTCATGCTTTTAGACTGGCTTCACAATTTAAGGGCATTGGGGGTTAGTTTACAAGAAAGGTTCTTGTCTTCCATAAAAAGGCTACTGTTCCTGATATGTCAGAGTTTGAGACACTAGAGGATGGTGTTGTTGTTCCCCTAGGACACCCCAAAAAGCAGCTGACTTCAAAGGTAAACTCAACTCCTCTTTATACTTTATATCACTATTACCTACTTTTCTTTCTAGTGTTAGTTTGGTTATTATGATTTATGATGACTGATCTTCTGAATCTATTGCAGGCTAGCTTATTATACAATGAGTATATTGCTTACAATGTCGATCAAATCAGGATGCGCTATGTTGTTCATTTCAATTTCAATTTCAACAAGTAACATTTCATGTCTTCTATTGGAAATGGAGAAATTATGCACGTTGCAGAGTTCCTTGGCATATTGACGGTATTTTCTTCTTTCTTTCTTCCTTTCATGGAATCTGGGGATGGAATGGAATGGAACACTCATGAAGGATTATGATTGTTTCTGTTTTAACTTTTTTATTTCTGGTTATAACTAAATAATGTATAGAGTAGAGCAGAACCTCCTCAGTACGATCATGCTGTCTTCCAAGCAGCAGTATCAACCGCCATGGCTACTGCTATGTCGCAGATCAATGCGAGTGGCACTAGCGGGGCAGGTAATGGTGACAACCCTTCTCCTCACGGGGATAGTCATGGACACCCAAAGTAGTGTTCATACAAGGATTTCGCAAACGCTAAACCTAAACCTTTCGACGGCATCGGAGGAGTCATTGCCTTAACTTGTTGGTTCGAGAAGACCGAATCAATATTCAAAATTTGTGCATATCCTGAAGCTTTTCACAGACAGAGCCCTCACTTTGTGGAATAGCCAAGTCAAGTCATTAACTATCCCAATAGCCAATGCTATGAGTTGGTATGATTTAAAAGAACCTTTGTTAGCAGAATACTGCTCGAGGGGGAGATGCAAAATCTAGAGCAGGAGCTTGGGAATCTAAAATTGAAGGGTTCCGATGTCTCTGCTTATACTGCAGATTTAGTGACCTCGCTCTTCTTTGTCCCGGGATGGTTACTTCGGAGAGTTAAAAGGTGGAAACATACATATGAGGATTGACACCCCCGACCCAAGGAAATGTTTTAGCTACCAATCCACTAACTTTTGACAGTGCCAAGCGTCTGGCACAAACCCTGGTAGATCATGGAAATCGTCAAGACTCCGTGACAGTTATCCCTGAGAAGACCAAGGAAAGTAGTGGCAAGAATAAATTCTGGAACACAAGAAAAGGGCAGTCATCTCAAGAGCCCTCAAAGAAACAACAAACCATGGTGGTTCACCCTGCTACTGTTCTTGCTACTCAAACACCTCCCAGTCGATATGTTGGGAACCACCCGAAATGCAACAAATTTATATTCCATCATCATGGACCTTGTCGAGAGTTGCAATGCACTAATTGCAGCAAAAAGGGGCACACAGCCAAATTCTGTAAGACGCCACTCCAACCAACCAATCAGGCCCCTAGTGGAGTAGTAAGCCAAGCTTGTTATGGGTGTGGTGAAACCAGGCACTACAAGAGGGACTGTCCGAAAGCAAGAAATACTGGCAATGTAGGAAGAGTGCTGGCAATGGGTCAGGAGGAAGCAGTAGCGGAACCCACATTAGTCACAGGTACGTTCCTTCTCGATAACTATTATGCATGTATACTATTTGATAGTGGTGCTGAAAGGAGCTTTGTTAGCCTTAAATTCAAACACTTACTCAAACACAAACAACAACAACTAAACGAAACATTCACTGTCGAAATGGATAACGGGAAGAAAGAGAGCACTAACAACATATTTATAGGTTGTACCCTCACACTAAACGACTATTCTTTCCCAATCGACCTTATGTTGGTCTCCATAAAAAGCTTCGATGTAATCATCGGCATGTACTAGTTAAGTTCCCATCATGCTGATATCCTTTGTTACGAAAAAGGCATTCGCCTCAATCTACCAAGTGGCGAAACCCTCATTATCTACGGCGACAAACCTAGTACGAACCTACGCATTATCTCTTGTATCAAAGCCCAAAAATACATGCGAAAAGAGTGTTACACATTTCTAGCTCATGTAGTCAACGAAAAACAAGAAGTAAATGACCTCGAGAGCATTTCCGAAGTCTATAATTTTCTTGACATCTTCCACGAAGATCTTCTAGGAGTTCCCGTTGAACGCCAAATCGAATTCTGAATCCACTTAATTCCTGGAGCTACACCCGTAGCTAAATCCCCGTATCGTCTAGCGCTATTAGAAATGCAAGAATTATCCAGCCAATTAAATGAACTGCTCAGTAAGGGATTTATCAGACCGAGCTCTTCACCCTGGGAAGCACTGGACTTGTTTATGAAGAAGAAAGACAGATCGTTCCGCATGTGCATAGATTACCGTGAACTAAACAAGCTTACCATTAAGAACTGATACCCTCTTCCACGGATAGACGACCTATTTGATCAACTCCATGGAGCTAGCTACTTTTCAAAGATAGACCTGAGATCAAGATGTCACCAGTTACGAGTCCATGAGAATGATGTTCCTAAAACAACATTTCAAACTCGTTATGATCACTAAGAGTTTGTAGTAATGCCCTTCGGTCTAACAAATACACCCGTAGTATTCATGGATTTAATGAATCGGGTGTGTCGTCCTTTCTTAGACAAATTCGTTATAATATTCATAGATGATATACTTATTTACTCGCGGAGTAAGGATGATCATAGGCAGCACCTGTGACAAGTCTTAGAAACATTGAGGGCGGAAAAGCTTTATGCAAAATTCTCAAAGTGTGAATTTTGGATTAGGAAGGTAAACTTCCTTGCTCACGTTGTCAGCGAAGAAGGAATACACGTGGACCCTTCTAAAATAAAGGCGATCGAGAACTGGTCAGCACCCAGAACGCCTTCAGATATCTGTTAATTTCTATGACTTGCTGACTACTACCGCGACAGTCATACATGGATGAAGGCGCTGGAGAGATCCTTAGCAAGCCTTACCCCTCGGAAGTAATACCATACCAACACGCAGAACAGGAAGACCTTACAAATCATCTCTGCTCCTTAAAAGATGAGGTGACCACCCTAAGGCAACAACTCATGGAAGCTGAGGAAAGGGCTATCTTAGTAGAGCAGATAGTGGAAAAGGCCACTCGTGAAATGAGCGAAATGGTTGGACACCTTGTACACTATTTAGGCATATAAGATTCATTAAAATATTCAAATAAAGTCCTAGGTTTACCATGTAATTCGTCACAAATAGTAGTAGTAAAATAAGAGAGGTACGCCCTATAAGAACTCATGTAACCTAAGCCAACTTAAGGATCTGATATCTATAATCTATTAGGCTAACTTAACATTTGTACAATACCTATTTCTACATACTACCATTAATACATCATAGGGATGTAGGTCGAGACAACGAGAATCGTGCAACAAGACATGTGATTTGTATGCATACATGCATAGGTTCATATCAATAATCATAGATGAGACACGACTAGAGATAACCATAGTTACTTACGAACTAGTTTCTCAACATGAAATAGAATCATGTCTTCACATGGAAACAACCAGCTAGCCGGTGAAACACCAATTCTACAGATAGACCCCACAACCTTCCAATCCACTGTAACAGCTGCCATGACAACTATTATGGCACAACTGAACACCAACAAGTCAAATGGACATGGAAATGGTGTCGATAATTCCAACCATAGTAACAACCAAGGAAACCAACAAGGGAAAATTTACCAAGACACCCCAAACTCCAAACCTATGGTCACGAAGCAAAAGCTAGGGAACAAGAAAGGAAGCACTTCGACTCAAGGAAACCTCCCGCTCCGCAGCAAGTAGCTACCATCATCATGGAGCATGCCAGGAATTACATTGAAATAGGTACAACAAGAAGGGCACATCGCCCGCCACTGTAGGGCCCCGACCCCATGCGTCACTGCAACCCTCAACCCAGAAGTAAGTCCGGTATGCAACACATGCGGTGAAATGGGACATTTCAAGAGGAATTGTCCAACAGAGAGGAATGACGGAGGAGAAAGAGGAGTTCAACAACTGGACATGAAGGGTAAGCGAGGGACCTTACTGAGATTTTTGGTACGTTCCCAAACAACAGAAAAAAAATTAAGCATCGAATTTTCACCAATATTTTTGTCAGCAAAAATCAAAAAGTGCACCCTCATCCAAACTAAGCATATCCTTCATAGAAACACTAAAGATCCTTGGGGAAGTTATGATAACATAGTGTAAACCTAAGGCCGTGCGTAATTAAGATTCTACAGACTTAGAGTACGTGGACCCGCCTTAATTCTTGATCCTTGTCTGACTATGGATTTAGGACATGACCACTCAGTCTACAATATTTTTAATCTTAAATTATGTACAACTAGGCTACATCAAACCATCATAGAGAGGTATAATAGAAATCAAACTACGAAATCACATCGTTTATATCAAGGCACTCATATTGCTAGGACACCCAAAAATTTAGAACGAAATTGAAATTCCCTAATCTACTTGTGTATCAATCAGATCCGTTTGATGGTGCGGAATCCCAATCAAACGGATGATGCCATATCATAAGAAGAAGAGAAGGAGAAGAAGATGATGATGAATCTATGTATGATATGATTAGAATGAAGATCCGGATACAAGATTCACACACACTAACACACACTCTTCTCTCTAGTTTCTCTTACACCTTAGAATACACACACTTAAGCTCCTTGATGTTCATCACCCTATTCCTCACACCCCTCACCCCTATATATATATATATATATATATATATATATATATATATATATATATATATATATATATATATATATATATATATATGGGCCGTAAACACCTCCTTGGCCATAAACCAGACCGTAAACACATAAGATATTACATAAAAATATAATTTCCTAGAAAAGCAAAATATAAACCATAATATTGACCCAATAATCTCCCCCTTAGTTTATAACTTTCTTTTCTTAATTGACCCAACAAGCTCCCCTTAAAAAGTAGTTGGCTTTTCTTGTTAATCTTCATTGGGAACTTGGCTTCAAGATGAACATGATGAATATTCAATAATTGACTTCATCTTGAGTAGTTGGGCATTTCTTTAGAATTTGGCATTGAACGCACGTTGGGTGAGGAGGCTTGACATACTGATTCTTGAAAAATAGTGCTTTCAGCTTGAGAATCTTCAGAGAGAACATCAGAGAGAACAAATCTTCTAGATCACTTCAGCAGGTTCAAGATAGCAACAAACTGATTGAGGAGGGTTCAATGCAATCCGTCACATAATCTTCAATCTCAGCTTCACCTTGCTTCTGGGGTAGTAAAATTAAATGTTAAAAGAATAATCTTCATTTCTTGCTCCTTTGAATGCGGATTCTTCGATGATCACGGATGAAGACTTGGCTCAGAAATCTTCGACACAAACTCCATGAATTTCATCTTCACCTGAATTCACTTTTCAAGACAAAACAAAACTAAAAGAAAACTTAGCACATAAACAAAAATATTTTTGGATTTTTTTTTTGTTGATTTTCTTGACCAAGAAATAAAACATAAATAACACTATTTTTGGATTGTTTTTTTTTTTTTTTTTTTTTTTTTTTTTTTTTTTAATTTTCTGATTTTTGTTTGGTTTTTAAAATTTTTAATTCTCCCCTAATATTTAAATTAGAAGAAACTATGAACAAATTTAACAAAAATAAAATGATATCTAATTTTAAGAATGATTTGGGATCAAAGTTTTTAGACAACCTTTATCCGCTTGTCGGTACCTTCTATCTTCACGTCTTTGTCTGGTCGATCGTCGGTATTGTTGTCCACTTAAACACGAAAAATTGTGACAGAATTTTAGGACATACTATTAGTTGTAAGGCAAAGTGATCCTATGTTCCTAGATAATATATCTGAACCTATGTTCCTAGAAGCTATTTCTTAAGGACCATTCAGTTGAAGACGACCAGGGATATTGTTGTCTACCTAAATTGAGCAGCGAGATCTATAAACAATCTATATATGTTCAATTTTAATTGTACTAGAACGTGTTTCCCACTTCCTGAAATGCCCCAGCAATCAAAGACTTCCAGAATACTCCTTACATTGGGTGAGCAGACAATTATGAAGAGAGAAGATAGATTTAGATTGCATATGCTATACACCCAGGTCAGATCTCTTCCAATCACGTAGAGGGTGAAACATATGACTAACTGAAGTTTTAGAGGGATTGAGAAGTAGAATGGTGCATATACTGTGTACCAGGTCGGATTGTGAGTCACGCAAAGGAGACATTATATGGCTAACAGATAGAAAGAATTGCATAGATAGAAGATGCAGAGAAATAGAGTTGCATATGTTACAGTCCAGGTCGGATTTTGAGTCACGCAGAGGAGGTAACATATGACTAACAGACAGAAAGAAAGAATATAACCTTCTACAGACCTAATTCATCGGAATTTACCAGTCGCCCCATCAATACCGGAATTAAGGACAGAATCCGCACATCGAGGAAAAGTTAAACCACGGTTTTAGATACAGGTTCATTTAATGTGACGAGTAGATTCCCATATATATCTCCCTGCTCAATCTATCCAAATATCGTATTGTCAGACTAAACAGATCTAACTAGGTCAAGAATTGTCAAGTCTATGAATTCCTTAAGTTCAACTCTGCCTAGTCATGTCCATTTAGAATCTTTTGTGCCTACCGACGCATCAAACCCAGAGCATAGACCCTTTAACTTTGGGTACGTTACGCAGACTTAGATTGCCTGTTATCACTTGATAATATCACTTCCCAAAACATCTCCCTCAAGAACATTTCATAAGCAACATATTTTTTTGATTTTCTGACTTTCTAATGTTTTTGGATTTTTTAAAATTTTCTAATTTTTGTTTTGTTTTTTTTCTCCCCCTAAATTTGTGCATATGAGAGAAACGAAAGTAAATGCGCAAATTTAAACTATCCTAAAACAAAACCAAGTCTTTAAAGTGAATCAGCTTAAGAAAAAAACTCAGGAGTATAGAGAAGAAAACTTAAACCGTAAGTCACAGATTGAATTTGCATCCAGAAGGTCTGAGAACAGCACACGTAGTCTCAGAACATATCCGAAAATTCTTCATGTCATTAAGCACTAACCCCATGTGATCCCTTCCTTTCTTCCTTTCCCGCAAGGACACATACTCTCAAACAAAGGTCTGAATGTTGTACATTTGAGAGATATCCCCCATCATGTGCCTGAAACAGTCACTACCAACAAACCGAAGTTTGATGATATGCCTCCATAACTGCTCCAACACAGAGCAGAATCAATTGGTCTTTGGAAACCAGTCCATTTTGAAACCGGGTCGACCTTTTTCATCCTTGCACGGTACTCTCTCCCATGACATATCCTGTTTATCACAAATAGAAGATGAAGAAATATTAAAGTCATTAGTTGATTTGGGAGAGCAAGCCTTTGGAACCCATTTGTAGTTGGGTTTAACCCATTTCTTTTTCGATTTGATGGGTGGCTCAATACTTGCTTTTGATCTTGATGTCGGCCGTTGAGATGACTTTGATATTGACTTTACGGGATCATCTCTTTGATTTGGCTTCTTGGCCGACATTCCCTTCTTGACTTTGGGATTTTGATTCTTGTCCTTTGGAATTTGATTCTTGGCCTTGGGAGTTGAATTCTTGGCCTTCTGCGTGTTCCATTCATCATGGTCTGAACGTGACCTTGAGGGGTTTCTTTTGAAGTATCTCCCACGTATGTTAGCCCGATGATCATCTTTACAGTTCCGGTATCCAGACTCTAACACGCACTAGAGGTGAGTTCAGACCCCTACGTTTTCACTATTTTCAATGTTTTCAGGGGGAGAATACAAGTAAAACACAAGAACTTGTGATAATATTCGAATGATTTCAAACCTATTCAAACCATTGCAATTGTTTCCAAACCGATTACTGCTACACTTTCAACATAATATATTCACATATATTTTTATATAAATAAGTTTCAACAGACTTAGAATTGGCAATTCTGCCTTAGATCTTGTTCCTTGTGTGGTTGTGGATTTAGGATAAAATTACTTATTCAACTACCTTTTTACTCTTGATTATACTTTTAGTAATATATGTAAGTATAAAACATATTGATAACCCTTTTGTATCATGAAGAGCAAAAGGAAATTTTATACAATTATTTTATCACTACTTTACACATATTGACAAATTGCAAAGGTTTTCAGTTCATTACAAAGTATACAATTAAACTATAATTGGTATAGTTTGAGAATCACTACACTATTTCACAAAAATCAAGAGCACTACAGAAACAAGTATATAAACTATAATAGGTATAGTTTATGGAACACTACTCTATTACACTAATTCAAGGATACACTACTAAATAATTATTTCAATGTAATTATTTTCATTACAAAGTACACTACTACAAGGTAATACATATGTTTCAATGTATAAGAGAACACTACTACAGTACACGTAAACTAGTTAATACAGGGTTGTGAGGCACAACTTCGGGGTACCCATCAGGGTACAGTAGTAAGTCCTGTAAATTATAACCAGAGTCTTCGGGAGGCAGAGCGTGAATTTGTGTATAGATCTATACGGGACTGACAATCCCGCACCTGAGCTGCTTGCAACAGTTAGGCCGGCAGACCTGAGGTGACAAATGTCATAACATTCCGACACCTGAAGAATGTCGTAGAGGCCACTAGTCATATCAAGCATGGTTATATGAAACTCACAATAGTATTAACTAAAACATATGTTTACGAGATTAACACTACTTCTAAGGATTTATTTTAATTAATGAAACTACAGTACATTACTTTATACTATAGTGCACAACTTTACACTACAGCTGGTGGATTCCATGCATTTATACAAAAGGTTTTTCATACAAACACTACTACTACGATACGCTACCTCTCTAAGTACAAGATATACTAGTACAACATACAAATTCAAGAAAAATTCATGACATAGTTTTATTTATTAATAAGACTAAATTTTGCTAATACAGACTATGGTTTACTACTTCAAAGTACATCTTACTATTTCAAAGTACAATCCACTATTTCAGAATACAGTAGTTACATACATTTTAGTCTTAATGTATTAGACTACATTTTATTCACTAAAGAAAATATTGGATTTTCTGGAAGTACATTATAACAGTTTCAAGGATCCAAGATAAGTTTTCCCATATCATAAACATACTTATGAACTCACCAACTTAAATGTTGGTACACTTTCAAAATCACTTGTGTTCTTAGGGAACCAGTAGACAGGTACACCAACATGATTTTGAGAAGTCGGAGCTTTATAGAGTCGCGTATTTTATACTTTTGTCATACACTCTTGATGTCATACAAACTATGTTATGAACAGATGTAAATACTATATTTTATCAATGTAATGGTTGTGTTTGCTTTGATTACTATTATACAATTATTGTGATACTATACATGAAATCCTCTACCCCCGAACATTTATGCCATTCCGGTTTGGGGGTGTGACAACTTGGGAGGAGTATGAGTAGGTGTGAACGGTAGTAAAGGCCTATATTATTTGAAGCACAAGACTCGCACTTGGATCAAGTTAACTCACAAGGTTACCAAGCCGCTAGTAATTGATTCTGTTTTGTTTATGTCTATCGTTACCATCATATCAGTAATGACTACGAAGATGATTATTATTCTGAGTCTAGTGGTCTTATCATATCGAGCCCGACTAAGACATGTATTCTATGTGGTCCAGAGAACTAAGATCTATGTAGCGTCTGACATAAGCCAGAAGATTGAAGTGAAAAATAATCGAACCGATCAGCAGAAGTATCGCAACAAGTAAGAAGCTTGTAGCTAGACGTGATAAATGCTAGAATGTGATTATATCACTTTAAAACATGAATGAAGGTGTCTTTCATTTTGGAATCTCACTCAAAAAGACCTGAGTCTAACCATTGCATCATACGATGAGAGGTTATTAGAATATGACCCATCGATCTGTTACGATAATCAATGTAAATAACTTATCTTAAGTTAATTCTATTTAAGAAGGAGCAGGAGTCTACAATAAGGATAGACTTTGTAACTCGAAGAGAATGAATGACATTCCAACATTGGATAAAGAGCTGGTGCTAGATTGAGCACCGTCACCAGTCAAGAAGTCCAAGAGTTAGATACTCATTTGAATGGACATAAGATTTACTATTATTAACTAGGATGAAAAGATAAATATGGAGTCATTATACAAGCCCTGTTTTGTCGATGATTTCGGGATGTAATCATCCTAAGGGGGAGATAATTGCAACGCCCGCAGATTCGGGTTAGTCAATTTAGAGATAATAAGCATCAAAAATGACTTTTTGATAGAAAATTATTTAGGATAAATAATCTTAACCAATTATATTGTATATGTCACAAGGATTCCGTGCATATATAGAAACGTTGAAATCCGAATTATAACAAAGAAGTTATGACCCGTCGAAGTTTCCGCGATTAAACCGGCACGACTCTGCGTAACGTAAAAAGTGAATTTTTGAAAAAATTATTTTTAGCCTTAGTAATCTAAACTACATTCATAATATTCGTTAAACTGAGAGCTTGCGTATAGATGATTTCAAAATCTGACTTCATAAGAGGAAGTTATGATTTTTTGAAGTTTTAGCGTAGCAGTATACAACTCAGAAATTGAATGTTTAGATTGGTCAAATTTTATCCAAAGTGATATAAATGAGAATTAAATATCTCATTAATAGAGGTTCAATGATAAAAAGATAGTCGAAAATGGAGTCTGTATATAGAAGTTAAGAATTTTAAACGGTCATTAATAGTGTAATCTTCTCAGACTATTAAAATTAAAATTGGTCAAGAATTAGCCAATGTGGTCAAAAGGAAAGTTATAGATGTCGTCAATACCTATGTGTGGATATAAAGAATGTCAAAAACGGAGATCGTATGCAAATGTTATGAATTTTTTAAGATCAGTTAATTTTACCTACGTCATGTGTCACGTGTCAGTACCAGACGAAGCCTTGGTGCCTACACAAGCTCACGATGTGAGATCCAAGTCTCACGACGTGAAGAACCCCTAGACAACCTATAAATAGAGCCAAATTTCACTTATCTCTTCACACCTTTCTACTCCATTCTCTCCCAAACACCCCAAGCCCCCAAGACCTTTTCCTTTCCTAGGTGTTAGTAGCGAGTCCCGGAGCATTAGAAGGCCCCGAGAAGAAGAGATTTCATCTCAGAAGTTCTTCCCACTTAGACCCCGGTTCCTCGCTAAACGCCCTCTTAAATGAGTTATGCTTACCCTAAATTAAGTATAACTTATGTTTAAGTTCATTATCGATATTATGAACCTATAAACAAGATTTATCAGTGATTCCAAGTCGTTATACTGATTGATCTACTTACGGAGATGATGTCTAGGTTTTGATTTAGCGAATTGTTTAAAGTGAGATTTCCAAACAGTATAGTTCGTATACCAAATGGACCTTACATCCAATATGATCCTACGTGGTTGTTCTTTCCTTGATAGACCATGAAAGTAGACTTTGAGTTAATGATGAATCTAGACTAATAATTAGTCGCAATAAATATTAGACTAAAATTTAGTGATAATAATACTAGGTTTCATCAACGGAAAAGATAAGTGTTAGAAGGGAAGCGTTGCCCAAATTTTGAGTCGTCACTTTAACAAGTGAGTGCATAGTCCATTTCATGAACATGATTTTAATGCAACTATTAATTAAATTATTAAATATATGTTTATATGTGAAATATTTGATATTGCCTGAAATATGTGTTAAGAGCATATTTGATAATATATGATGATTTAAGATACATAATAAACCTAAATTGATTAAGATGAATATCGGGTAGTATATACTTATGTGTATAGGTGAGATATACACAGAGGGTAGAACTTTAAAACTCATCGTTAATTCGAGAGCATGGATTAGACATAGTCATTCGTCCCCAGTCCAAGAGTATGAATTGGGCATAGTCATTTGTCATTGATCTGAGAGCATGGATTAGGTAAAGCTATTAATTTTAGATCTGAGAGTATGGATCAACTCGTTGTGAGGATCCACAAGGTGGGGTAAAATTTCTTATATGAGGTGAAATTGTATATTGCGAGTTCTAGAATACATATATATATATATATATATATATATATATATATATATATATATATATATATATATATATATATATATATATATATGAAAAAACATTATGGGATTGAATTCCCTATGTACTCACCGAGTTTTCCAACCTGACCCACTTAGTTTATTGTGTCACAGGTGGCTATATGAAAGATAAATTCTGCTAAGAGATTCAAGGAGTATTAGGTCACTAATTTAATTACTATAAGGCTTGTAGTTTTTCGTTATGCTTATGTATCTGTATTGACGATGACATCCCAATGTTTTAAATAAAAATACTTTTCTTCGAAAATGCTTTGATAACATCGTTATCATGTTTTATGGGAACAAATTCCGCAATACTATTTTTTCAAAAAGGATACTCTAATTTTTAAATAAGCATAAACAAATCGGTATTTTCTCGCTGTGAAAATAAGGATGTCACAAAATCAATGTCCAAAAAAAAGTCAAATTGTACCCATAATGAATCAACAATGTAAATCTAATGGGGATGTCACAAAATCAATATCCAAAATACCATAAACAACCGCACATTAAATTACCAATTTTCCATGATGTTTTATCAAGTGCCATGAAGTATAAACTATATTATCAGACATTGGAGTCGATGAGATTGTTTCCCACTCAGTAAAAAATGAATTAATCTTCAATATGACACCATTTTCCAATAACATGTACACATTACCTCTACTAGTAATTGGTTCATCATTCAACAACAATATTGGATCTTGTAAACATCATGCCCAATCTTTTTTGTTCAAAAACTTTTAAATCAAATACTTAATAATACACACCAGACTTCTTAATTATCCTACACATAAAAAATAATAATTATTTCAAGTATACCTTTTTCTAAATAACAATGATGTTCACATGGTAACTTACTCTTGATTTTGGTAAGATAATCGAATTATCCTATAATGGAACTGATTTCCACCAAAAACCACAATAACAACTTTATAGGTATGAAATCTATTTCTCTGATTTGGTATAGCCCTGAATTGTTTAGTAGCGGGTTTACACACAACGTAGATAATCATGACAACAGATTTTGGGTGGGCCGACTCACACAAAAGGATTCCATGTTTTGACGACACTACAATTCTAGAAGATAACGATAAAACATTCAGATCAACAGGCATCAAATAAGGGGATGCTACGAAATGATACTGAAGATCATATGAAAAAATGGTCTTTATTGAACTATAAAACCCGAAATAATATCGTTGTGCTGCCTATACAGACCGACAACAGAGATAGTCATAGGTAAGTCGTTCCACTTCTTTACTTGTAGCATTTATAATATCAACTGTTCTTAAATAAGTTTGAGAAATAACCTCAATCAGCATGTTAACATCAAAACGATAGTCTATTCTTGATATGTTTAACATCTCCATTGTACCCTACAAAATAAGATATAGTATTCTATAAGTTAAATAGAAACATTAAATGTTGCATTTATAAATAAGACGAACCTAACCAGTTATATATCCCTAGCAAACGATCTTTATCATGAATTTATCTTCAAAACCAATTTCGTTAATTAAATAATGAGAAGCATCTATATAAATACTTAAGCATACGATTAAAAAGAGAGTGGCCTAAATGGTTACGTGTGGAGTGTTGGAGGTTATATATTGACCACATGCAATACCCAGTATATTAAACTGACTTGCATATAGGAAATTACTATGGAAGTAGCAAAACATTGACCTCTCATATATGATAAGAACAACATTTACACTTAATAAAAAACGAAAAATAGTTCATCATTCCCATCCAAGTTAGATTGTAAATGTGATATTTTATTCAAAAGATTTTTGCAATACAAAGTAAGGACAACTGCCTTTATGTACGAATATAAGCTATTTTCCTTGTGTGTGTAAAGGAAAAAAAAACAACAAAACTTATAAAAAAATGACCATTTCCATACAAAAAACCCACCACCTCTATTAACCAAAAATATTATTATTAAGTAATTCTATTTGTTAAATTGAGAGAAATGAATGTAGTTTACCTCTCTATGTCTAAAGAAGACTGTTGAACCTGTAAACATATTGGAAAATGTTATTATTTTTATTATTTTTTTACCAATTGAAACTGTTTTATTCAACTCTTTTTGTATGTAGGTTGATTGTTTGAAAAAGATTTGGTAATTTTTAAGTCGAAATGTTTGTATAATTAACCTGAAAAGTCATAGACATAATGCTTTTGGAATAAAAAATTTCCAACCTTTAGAAGAAACTTATTAAGTGCTACAAACGCTGAGAACTAGAAAATAAACTAAGGCAGATTCAAATGTTCACTACATTTAACACATTAAGCTTGAATTAAGTAGTGTCAACATGAGGTTTACCATCAAAACTCGTGGCTCCATTTCTGTTAAAATCATACATCCTATAGAAGATAGAGGAAAAAAACCTCCATAAGCACAATATACACATGAAATCCAGTTCCACTATTTAAATGGAAAAAGGTGCATTATGACATTTCATGATCATAGTTGGTACTTGATACTTTATAACTGAGCCAATTTGAAGATTCTAAACATTATAAATAGGTTATGCTTTTAAAATTATGCCTTTAAAAGTATTTAGACTTTTTGTTTCAGTTCATAGTTGAAGTTTTCAATTTCTTGATAAATTTGACATCAGTTTACCCAGAATAAAGAACTAAATAGTAATGGGAAGAAATCTAAACAGTTGATGATGTTGAAGTTGTATATTATGCCAACTTGATCATTTTTTGAACACCTGTGATTAAAGAGAAGCTACAAAATATCCATATATACTAAAATCCAAAGGAATATAGGCGATAAATGTTAGCTAGAGAGAGAATCAATGAAAACATTAGCAAATCGGAATCATTTTTAACTTCAATGGGAATTAGTTGTTTCGTTATGTAAAGACATGGGGAAAACAAAATTTTTCCTTTAGGTCATCATCATGATGGAGAGACATTGATGAAAGAGATGGTATACCCTAGTAGACCGGCAAAGGTGGAGACGAGATGAATCCCATTTCTCACTTATCTATTGGATTGAATATTTATAAGATACTGATAGAGAATTAGAGATAATGGGAAGATCAATCGAGTAATAGGAGAGAGAGAGAGAGATGGAATCTTAAATTAGATTGGACAATTACCAGTTAGATTCAGTGATTTCCTGAAACCTCTACAAGTAATTTTTGCAAATCCCATAACCTCCGAAAAACCTAGCAGCGATGGAAGAAAAATAGTTTGTGGACATCGAATTGGGAGTTGGAATATTGACAAGTATTGTAATGGTTTTGGTCTGCTAATTTCTGTGACAACCCGAAATTTTCATTTGTACAAACTCTAAAGTCAATCACTTCAATTAAAAGTTAATTATATTTCTAATAATTGTTAGCCAATTTAAAGTCCGTTTGATTGTTTTTAGTAATTATTCTTCAAACGAATGGATGAAAGGAATTGTCGTCTCGGGTCTTGGAGTTGCAAAACCACACATACTACCTAATAAGGAGTTCACGGACAAACTTTTAGAGTTTGGGCCGTAAACTCCCATGTGGCCGTGAACTCATGGCTTAGACATGATTTTATTCCCGAAACTCCTCATTTCTCACTTCCACCCTCAAGTTTACTCCCCATTCTCTCTCAACTATCATCCCGTTCTTCACCTGATCTTCCGAAAATGTAAGTATTTCTCGACTTGATTTGTTGTTATAACCTAACATCTAGTAGTTATACATCATTTTATCCATTCATTCTTGCTTTTCATCTAGATCTTCAAGTGTTCTTCAAAACACCAAGAACACCAAGAACACACACTAGTGTTCTTGGACCTTAAACACCCAATCGAGCTTCTATCTTGTAAGTACACTTGCCCTAGCTTCTTTTGTGCTTAATATGAACTTGATAACACTTGAAAATCATCAAGAATCATAAGAACAAAGGAGTTCACGGCCAAAGATGTTCTTGGGCTGTGAACCCCTCTTAAGGTGGCTAAATGGACCCTAATTCCTTCCTAAGACTTGGATGCCAACCTTGATCCTTCCTAGAAGTGTTTAAGACTTTAAACAACAATCAAAACAAGTCCCCACAAGATTTTACAGCCGTAAACACCTAAGGAAGTAGTCCTTAGACCGTGAACTCTACAAGGTAGAGTTAGTGTGCCCTAATGTTTTCCTAAGGCTTGGACTTGATCATCGGATGCTCAATCATGACTTGAAAGACCCCAAAAAACAAATTGGCACATAGTACCATGAGTTTACGGCCATAAACTCATGGGGAAATGGTCATGGGCTGTAAACTCCATAAGGAGTGGTCCTTGGGCCATAAACTCCAATGCCATGCCATACAACCCTTAGATGCAACCCGTTGGTACCTATAACACTTGAATCAAAGTGTTTTCATGTCCTAGGGTGTCTTAACTTGATTAATTGGTGGTTAAATGTCTAATTGGATACATATATGTTTATTATATGTTAACTAGGATCATTGTGTCTGTACAAGTCTTCACTTGTCACCTAGCACCTTGTGCAACACTTCCATACAATCCACTCACTACAGGTGAGTTTATACCCCTTAATTAACCTTTGAAATGTTATTAAATGTTTTTAAATGCTTTTATTGGGGGGGGATACAGGTTGAATCATGTTAGTTATTAGATCAATCACATGTGATTAATAACTAGCATACAAATGGATTTTCTATACTTTAGACTATTTTACCAAACAAATGACTTCAAACTGCTTATCAAACTACTCTACATGTTAAACTCTTTATCAAATTCACTTTTGTATACTAAACCTTTCTTTTACGGTTTTCCAACTTATATATTTTTAAAACCATGTCTACTATATATATATATAGTTATATAAATAAGGTTTGAAGGACTTAGGAGAGATAACCCACTTTATTTCCTATCCTTGTTTGGTTGTGGACTTCAAGTACCCGGTTGTTTGTCTGAATATCGTTGAATCCTTACTTATATATTATGTATATATGTATAGATATAAAGACTTTTTTCTCAATTCAGTACATTCAGTCATACAAACAAGTCTACTAATAAACCATAATAGGTATAGTTTAGGGTTATACCACTAACTTGTAACGCCCGCGTTTCCAGGCTAGGCATTTTCGTTCATGTAATAGTCTAGGTTCACCCTTGTTACCAGGGACAACGCCGATTGCAAAAGCACCTTATCGATTACCACCGATGGAGATGAAGGACTTGATGATGCAACTTCAGGAGTTATTGGACAAAGGTTTCATTAGACCTAGTTCATCACCCTGGGGAGCTCCGATATTATTTGTGAAGAAGAAAGATGGAAGTATGAGAATGTGCATTGATTACCGAGAGCTGAATAAGACAACAATAAAGAATAGATATCCGTTGCCGAGGATTGATGATGTAACATCCAAAATTTCAAAACAATTAAAACTTTTCAAAATCACCCATTTTATTAACATTGTTGCAAAAAGGTTTTCAATACATTATTAAACAGAGTAATTTCCCAGGTTCAATTCATAAAACACCAACGCGAGGAACGGTACGATCACGCCTTTGCCTTGCCACAGACTCTTGAGAACCTGAAACATAAAACCACAACTGTAAGCCCGAAAGCTTAGTGAGATACCCCCAGAATACCAACCACATATACGCCTTTCCAGGCCCTGACCTTCCGGTCCATGTGTCTCAGGGGACTTTCGTCCCTGCTGGGTAAACCTTCCGGTCCTACCCACGCCGACCTTCCGGTCCATCACACAACATAATCGCCTTCCGGCCCATAACATATTGCCTTCCGGCCCATAACATATTGCCTTCCGGCCCATAAGCATAAAATGCATATATAACATATCAAACAATCATATAACAGTTCATAGACAACAATCGATCACAGATCACATATCATAGCATTACTCTAACAAGATACCGGTCTAGCCGGTCACTATCATAACATTACCCTATGAATCAGTCAACATACTAAATGCATACATACGCCTTTCCAGGCCATGACCTTCCGGTCCACATAGTAATGCCTTCCGGCCCATAACATGTATTGCCTTCCGGCCCATAACATATAACAAATGACAGTTACTCGGATTTCCATCCGATAAAAGGGTTGGCATTGGTGCCATAAACCCTAGCGATATAGTAAGGATAACTCACCTCGAAACTGCCGACTGAACAGATAGCTCAAGCTGCTCCGATCACTGATACGATCTCCACTCCTGGATAGCCGCCAATGCACTGAACTCAAACGATAAACAACAATTACCAAAAATACCCCTGGAACCACTGGTCAATCATTGATCAAAGACAAGGTCAAAGTCAACCCCTGACTGACCCTACTCGTCGAGTCAACCCAATGACTCGCCGAGTCACCCCAAGACTCGCCGAGTTCAACGACTCTGAGTCCACTCGTCCTTGACTCACCGATTCCTTAAGATTCCCTTCCTACTCGTCGAGTATCCCCTTTTTACTCGACGAGTTTCTCCTGGAAGAATCGCGGGGCCACCTCGACTCCACTCGCCGAGTCTGAAGAACAACTCGGCGAGTCCCAGTCAATCTTCAAGCCACTCGCCGAGTCTGAAGAACAACTCGGCGAGTCCATGCCATGCAGACGAGCAACTGCTTCCTGAAATACGTATGGTCCCGAAATACACAATCATGGGACCTTCTGGACCTCTAACCATCCTATTACTGGGTTACAAACGCTTGGGTAACAATATAATAATCCATTTAATCACCAAATGGGTTTCATAAACCCTAAATTCGTGCACACATCAATATAGCAGAAATGATCCGAAATATTACCTGAATAACACCCTCTCTGTGTCTCCAAACTTCAGAACTCGATCCCCTTGATATTCCTTTGGCCAAAACTCTTCTTCTTCTTGCCTAACAAATTCTTCAAGGTTCCAAAAGCTTTCTCTCCTGCTCTAGACGTCCACAACGATTAGGGTTCTTCTCAATCGGCCAAAAGACGGACAATGACGGCCTAAGAGGCGTTATATACGACCCAAAACCAAACGGCTAGGGTTTCTGCTGAACAGCGTCGACTCGCCGAGTCCATATCTGGACTCGTCGAGTCCATTCGCGAACCCGCGACCAAGTCTGCGGTCCTACTCGGCGAGTCTAGGCTCCAACTCGCCGAGTCCCCTCTTAAAACACCCCCAAAACATAATTATATTAATATTTGAAATTCCGGGCTATTACAACTCTCCCCCACTGGAACTAGACTTCGCCCTCGAAGTCTCACTCTGAAATTAGCTCCGAATGCTGCCCCCACATATCACGTTCCATACCACAGTTCATTTCCGATCCCCTCCGGTGCTGCCACTGAACTAACACCAGAGGTATCCCCTTGCTCCTCAGAACCTCGATCTTCCGTTCTCTGATGACTACTGGCTTCTCGGCATAATTCAGGCTTGCATCCACCTGAATGTCTTCTAATGGAAACACTGCCGACTCATCGGCTACATACTTCCTCAATTGCGACACATGAAAAGAAATATCATGGATTTGTCCCAAATCCGTGGGCAACTCCAGCCGTTAGGCCACGCGGCCTACCCCCGCAATCACATGAAAAGGCCCAATGTATCGGGGCCCCAACTTGCCCCTCTTCTTGAATCGAATCACTCCTCTCCAAGGAGAGGCCTTCAGGAGTACGAAGTCACCGACCTGAAACTCAATCTCGGACCGGCGTCTGTCCGCGTAGCTTTCCTGCTGGCTCTGGGCGGTCAATAACCTCTGTCTCATCTGTTGAGTTTGCTCTGTCGACTGAAGCCCGATCTCTGTACTGCACATCACCCTCTGTAACCCAAGAATTACCCAAGATGCAACTTGCTCTAAATCCCAACAATCACTCGACCAATAAGGGTTAGGAAAACCATGAACCACCGGATCCCCGATCCAAAGCCCACTTTGTCCATCTCGGACCAACTGAGAGATCCATTCTCACTCTCAGAGCAACTCTCACAAGTCCTTCTCTTGCCATCACATACACCTACTGAACTAGTCCCAACACTCGCAGGTTGGGAGACCCAATACACTGATGATATCCTCGAACATCTCCCAAGATGAACCACTACATCCACCCTATACTCTGATCAGGATCACACTGAGAATTTACGATTCTCTCTCCCCCTGCATCCCTTCTGAGCCTCAACAGACATCCCAACCCGGATGGGTTCCTACTTCTTGCCGCGCACACGATGCTCAAAGCCATACTCGAAATACTCTGACCATAACTTCTGCTCTGCAGCTTTCACTTCCGTGAACTTGCACTCCCCTTCGGAGTTACACACCTTTCTCTTTTCCTTTTCCAAGAAACCCTCTTGGCCATGATGCCACTCCAACTAGTGCCACGGTGCTTGCCCCAAGCGACACCACCCTTTTTGCGTAACCGCTATTCACATACTTTGGTTCTCATTGCAGGGGCTCTCAATCCCATGCACTCTCTTCACTCATCAAAATCACTGCCTCAGCTAAACAAGATTACTAACCCGGGGCCAGACCTTCCAATGCAACCACACTGTAACATACACGATCCGCAATACCAACAGAGCCTCCAGCATGACTGGACCGACTCTCATAACACATACTAGCCACTCGAGGCTATATCTCTGTGGGTCCGTACACCCAAACTCTGCGAACCCTCGGGTTCTAACTCTGGGAACCTTCCGGTTCCAGCTCTAGAACATGCACAACATAATCCCGTGGGATTAATACAGTACAACCCATCGCGTACCTCAAACATACCAATACTCTGATCACATAACCTTGGTTACTTACTCAAGCTTGATCCCGGCCTTCTCTCAGGCCTCCTCAATCAAAGGCCCTAGGTCTGTATCCCGCCCCGCATACCCGACACTCGCTCTCGTCGGCCTATACTCTGAGCTGACAATCACTGCTGAATCCCAACAGCTAAACACCCTCACATACTCATCGATCTCCCGGGGAATTCTCCAATTCTCCCCCACTAAAGCACTGACTAACTGCCACCGATCGTCATTAACGACTTTTCGGAACAATCCTGCACAGAGAAAACATTTACCCATTGACTGCTTGCCACAAGCATAAGCAACCCTCAGTAAAACACATCTCCTCCCTGATCAATCCACTCAAAAGAATCCGGTCTTTCAATTATCCACTTCACGACTACAGATGCTACCCGACTCTCAACCCAGTGCCGCATCTCCACTAACTACCCTCACGAACGATAACCAACGAGAATTCCCAGCAATAACCCGTAACCAAACCCACAACCTGCCAAAGGATGAATACCACCTCGAAAACCGCACGAGGCTACCGGCACCAAAACACCAGACTATAACCATACCAACCCATCAGGGAACAACGATTGCCAAAGCGAAAACCTGAAGCACCAATCCATAACCATGCCAATCCCGCAAAACAACGAATACCGCATCGAAATCCACACTACCAGCACAAACAATACGCCACAATCAACGCAAGCTCATCAAGCCATCAAGAAAGCATCATACCCGCAGCTGCCTCCGGCACTGCTCCGTCTCCCTCTGCCGCAAGCTAATAAGCACGACCCTGAGCCCTTGGGGCTCCACTCCATCCTGTCCTCCTCCTGAACTCCTCAAGGTGGCCGGTGCTAGAGCCTGCACCGGTCCTGCAGAAAGCTGTGGACAGTTGACCCTCAAATGTTCAACCTGCCGACACTGATAACGAATCCTCAAATCCCGAATTGGCACTGACTGCCAACAATCCCGTACACCGTGCCCCTCCTGTCTGCACTTGCGGCATGCACCCCCGGACCAACAAGCTCCGGTGCCATCCCTCCCACACTTCCCACAAGTGTGGCCGCTTCAATCCCCCCATTCTAACCCTACGATCTTGGACCGTTTCGGAGCCGACTGCGACTGCATCGGGCCTGCCTCAGCTCACGCAACTGCAACTCAACCTCTAACTCATGCCACATGGCGGCCTCCTGCAACTCCATCAGGGTCTCACACCTCTGCGCAGACACGAACTGTCTGATACCCCCTTGAGCATACTCAGATATCGGGGCATCTGAGCCTGCTCCGAAACGAACTCAGGGCAAAACATCGCCCTCCCAATAAACATCCTGGTGATCTCAGTCACCGACCCCAAATCCTGCTTCCGCTCAAGGAACTCCCGAGCCAATCTCTCCTTTTCATCTCGCGGAACGTAGCGAGTACTGAACATCTCTCCGAACTGATCCCATGAAACCGCAGCCCTCTGCGCATCGGAAAATGACCTCGTAGTCAATCTCCATCAATCCCTCGCTCCTAGCCTCAACAGGTTCTGAGCACACCTCACCCTCTGGTCAGCAGGGCATAAACTCGTGGAGAAATACCCCTCCATGTCTGATAACCATCTCATAGCAACAATCGGGTCCTGAACCCTATCGAATGTGGGAGGCTTCTTATAATAGAAGTCCCGATACTGAAAACTCCGACTAGCTCCTCTCTTTGCCGTTGCTACAGCCGCTGTAACTGCCGCGGCAGCCGTCTCTGCGAGAGCCGCATATCGCTCATCAAACTACTCAATCATAGCGGTCCTGATCGACCCAAACAATTATGGCGACTCAGCCCGCAACAATGCAGCAACCTCATCACGCAGGATCTCACGAATCCTCGCATCCCGCTCGCTCATGCTCGTCCGATCGATAACCTCCGACGGCACCGATCCACCCGGAACTCGCTCCCCAGCTCCCGATCCTGATCCGGATCCACTATCGTCATGCCTCGAGATCTCCATAATGAAAACACCCTATCAATCTCAGACACTTCCCAAAATCCTGGGATCCAACTCTCGCAACCCTACCCTAGAGACCATGGTTTCCCTGATACGCGTATGGGTCCTGTGCTTTCAGTAGTACGGGCCCATACTACCTTCCACACCTACCCATATTTGTATGAAGTACTACCACAATACCCTAGGGAACATGCATAACAACTATCAACCCTCACCACTAGAGGAACACTGAGAACATCCCATAAGGGACCCTAGGCTACAGGCATCACATATCAGGCAACATTATCATGAATTCCTGAAGATCCCTTGCCTAACTCTAGCATGCTGTTCTATCAAGCTCAATAAAACAAATATCACGTATGGTATCTTGGGGTTACTTACTGGCTCCGGCTGATCGTACCTCCGCGTCCTCTTCTACAAGATTTGGAAACCATTTTAAATTTCTCTTTTTAAAATCCTCCTCGATTTGAGACTGGAGTCACACGAATGTTTCCCCAATTCACTCAAACCAAGGCTCTGATACCAACTTGTAACATCCAAAATTTCAAAACAATTAAAACTTTTCAAAATCACCCATTTTATTAACATTGTTGCAAAAAGGTTTTCAATACATTATTAAACAGAGTAATTTCCCAAGTTCAATTCATAAAACACCAACGCGAGGAACGGTACGATCACGCCTTTGCCTTGCCACAAACTCTTGAGAACCTGAAACATAAAACCACAACTGTAAGCCCGAAAGCTTAGTGAGATACCCCCAGAATACCAACGACATATACGCCTTTCCAGGCCCTGACCTTCCGGTCCATGTGTCTCAGGGGACTTTCGTCCCTGCTGGGTAAACCTTCCGGTCCTACCCACGCCGACCTTCCGGTCCATCACACAACATAATCGCCTTCCGGCCCATAACATATTGCCTTCCGGCCCATAACATATTGCCTTCCGGCCCATAACATATTGCCTTCCGGCCCATAAGCATAAAATGCATATATAACATATCACCCATTTTATTAACATTGTTGCAAAAAGGTTTTCAATACATTATTAAACAGAGTAATTTCCCAGGTTCAATTCATAAAACACCAACGCGAGGAACGGTACGATCACGCCTTTGCCTTGCCACAGACTCTTGAGAACCTGAAACATAAAACCACAACTGTAAGCCCGAAAGCTTAGTGAGATACCCCCAGAATACCAACCACATATACGCCTTTCCAGGCCCTGACCTTCCGGTCCATGTGTCTCAGGGGACTTTCGTCCCTGCTGGGTAAACCTTCCGGTCCTACCCACGCCGACCTTCCGGTCCATCACACAACATAATCGCCTTCCGGCCCATAACATATTGCCTTCCGGCCCATAAGCATAAAATGCATATATAACATATCAAACAATCATATAACAGTTCATAGACAACAATCGATCACAGATCACATATCATAGCATTACTCTAACAAGATATCGGTCTAGCCGGTCACTATCATAACATTACCCTATGAATCAGTCAACATACTAAATGCATACATACGCCTTTCCAGGCCATGACCTTCCGGTCCACATAGTAATGCCTTTCGGCCCATAACATGTATTGCCTTCCGGCCCATAACATATAACAAATGACAGTTACTCGGATTTCCATCCGATAAAAGGGTTGGCATTGGTGCCATAAACCCTAGCGATATAGTAAGGATAACTCACCTCGAAACTGCCGACTGAACAGATAGCTCAAGCTGCTCCGATCACTGATACGATCTCCACTCCTGGATAGCCGCCAATGCACTGAACTCAAACGATAAACAACAATTACCAAAAATACCCCTGGAACCACTGGTCAATCATTGATCAAAGACAAGGTCAAAGTCAACCCCTGACTGACCCTACTCGTCGAGTCAACCCAATGACTCGCCGAGTCCCTATACTCAGAACTTCACTTAACCCGCGACCTAACTCGCCGAGTCACCCCAAGACTCGCCGAGTTCAACGACTCTGAGTCCACTCGTCCTTAACTCACCGATTCCTTAAGATTCCCTTCCTACTCGTCGAGTATCCCCTTTTTACTCGACGAGTTTCTCCTGGAAGAATCGCGGGGCCACCCCGACTCCACTCGCCGAGTCTGAAGAAAAACTCGGCGAGTCCCAGTCAATCTTCAAGCCACTCGCCGAGTCTGAAGAACAACTCGGCGAGTCCATGCCATGCAGACGAGCAACTGCTTCCTGAAATACGTATGGTCCCGAAATACACAATCATGGGACCTTCTGGACCTCTAACCATCCTATTACTGGGTTACAAACGCTTGGGTAACAATATAATAATCCATCTAATCACCAAATGGGTTTCATAAACCCTAAATTCGTGCACACATCAATATAGCAGAAATGATCCGAAATATTACCTGAATAACACCCTCTCTGTGTCTCCAAACTTCAGAACTCGATCCCCTTGATATTCCTTTGGCCAAAACTCTTCTTCTTCTTGCCTAACAAATTCTTCAAGGTTCCAAAAGCTTTCTCTCCTGCTCTAGATGTCCACAACGATTAGGGTTCTTCTCAATCGGCCAAAAGAAGGACAATGACGGCCTAAGAGGCGTTATATACGACCCAAAACCAAACGGCTAGGGTTTCTGCTGAACAGCGTCGACTCGCCGAGTCCATATCTGGACTCGTCGAGTCCAGTCGCGAACCCGCGACCAAGTCTGCGGTCCTACTCGGCGAGTCTAGGCTCCAACTCGCCGAGTCCCCTCTTAAAACACCCCCAAAACATAATTATATTAATATTTGAAATTCCGGGCTGTTACAGATGACCTGTTCGATCAACTACAAGGTTCAAGTTATTTTTCAAAGATCGACCTAAGGTCAGGATATCATCAGCTGAAAGTAAGAGAGCAGGATATAGAGAATACTGCATTCAGAACACGATATGGACACTACGAGTTCTTGGTTATGTCGTTTGGACTAACCAATGCTCCAGCGGTATTCATGGATTTGATGAATAGGGTTTGTAATCCGTTTCTTGATAAATCCGTGATAGTGTTCATAGATGACATTCTGATTTATTCAAAAAGCCAAGAGGAGCATGGCAGACACTTATGAGAAGTGTTAGAAGTCTTGAAGAAGGAGAAGTTGTATGCTAAGTTCACCAAATGTGATTTTTGGATTCGTGAAGTCCAATTCTTGGGTCACGTGGTCAACCAAGAAGGGATAATGGTTGATCCAGTGAAGATCGAAGCTGTGATGAAGTGGGAACAACCGAAAAGTCCCACAGAGATCCGAAGCTTTTTAGGATTAGTCGGATATTACCGAAGGTTTATCCAAGGTTTTTCTTCGATTGCTACTCCATTAACAGCTTTGACCCACAAAGGAGCTACTTATGCTTGGAGTGAGAAGCATAAAGAAGCATTCGAGAAGCTAAAGAAGAAACTATGCGAGGCACCGATACTTTCTCTACCCGATGGATTTGAAGACTTCGCTGTTTATAGCGATGCGTCTGGGGTTGGATTGGGTTGTGTTTTGACCCAAAGAGAAAAGATGATAGCATGTGCATCTCGACAGCTGAAAGAGCATGAAAAGAACTACCCAACTCATGATTTGGAGTTGGCAGCGGTAGTTTTCGCTCTAAAAATATGGAGGCATTACCTCTATGGCACGAAGTGCAAACTTTTCACTGATCATAAGAGTCTCCAATATCTCTTTGGTCAGAAGGAATTGAATATGAGGCAATGATGCTGGCTAGAATTACTTAAAGACTACGACTGCGAGATACTTTACCACCCCGGTAAGGCTAATGTTGTTGCTGATGCTCTCAGTCGGAAAGTCAATATTGAAAGGAAAAGGCCAAGAGCATTGAGAATTGAAGTTGTCTCGACTATTTTGGAAAGTATAAAGAAAGCTCAAAGCGAAGCTTCTGAAAAGAATGACCGAAAGGAAGAACATTTGGGCAAAACGTTGGTGTTCGGTGTAAACAGTCATGGACTAAAGGTGTTCCAAGATCGGATTTGGATACCTAAGACAGGAGGAGTCAGAGATCTTCTGATGGAGGAAGCTCACAAAACCATGTACTCGATTCATCCCGGTAGCACTAAAATGTATAGGGACCTAAAACCCTACTACTGGTGGCCGACGATGAAGCTTGATGTTGCAAAGTATGTGGCTGAGTGTGTGACTTGTGCGAGAGTAAAGACACAACATCAGAAACCGTACGGGAGTTTAGAACCATTGCCTGTGCCTATGGGTAAGTGGGAAGACATTGTTATGGATTTTGTCACTAAACTGCCCAGAACAAAGAATGGTCACGACATGATTTGGGTGGTCGTTGATCGATTCACTAAGAGTGCGCATTTCATAGTAGCCAAGGAGAAATGGTCTATGGAAAAGCTTGCGAATTCTTACGTGAAGGAAATTGTGAGGCTTCACGGTGTTCCGTTAATGATTGTGTCGGATCGTGATAGCCGTTTCACCTCGAGGTTTTGGAAAAGTCTACAAGAGGAATGGGTACCAAGTTGTGTTTAAGTACAGCTTACCATCCGCAGACTGATGGTCAGAGCGAACGAACGATACAAACGCTTGAAGATATGCTGAGAGGATGTACTCTGGAATTCCTAGGTAATTGGAATGAACATTTACCTTTGGTAGAATTTTCCTATAATAATAGTTTTCACTCGAGCATTAAGATGGCACCTTACCAAGCTTTGTATGGACAGAAGTGTCGTACGCCGTCTTGTTGGCTTGAGGCTGGGGAAAAGCAGTTTATGGGACCGGAGATGGTTCATCAAACTGCTGAAAAGTTGAAAATAATTAGGGAAAGAATGTTAGCAGCTCAGGATCGTCAAAAGAGCTATGCTGACAAAAAGCAAAGACCGATGACTTTTGAAGTTGGGGATTCGGTTTTGCTTAAAGTCTCGCCGTGGAAGGGACTTATAAGATTTGGTAAAAGGGGAAAGTTAACTCCAAGGTTTATTGGACCGTTTAAAGTTCTTCAGAGGATTGGGAACCAAGCTTACAAGCTCGAACTACCAGAAGAACTGAATGGAATTCATAACACTTTTCATGTGTGTTATTTGAGGAAGTTCATGGGGGAAGTTCCCGACATGATTCCACTTTCGGAGTTGAGAATCGATGAGAAAAAAAGGTTGATTGAAGAACCAGAGGTAATCGTTGATCGAAAGACAAAGAAGTTGTGACGCAAGATGGTCGAGTTACTGCTTGTCTGATGGAAACACACGAGTGGGCCGAATCTCACCTGGGAGACGAAGAGTGACATGATGGGTCGCTATCCGCATTTGTTTGTTGATGTGTGATTCCGGGGACGAAATCAATCTAAGGTGGAGAGAATTGTAACGCCCGCGTTTCCAGGCTAGGCATTTTCGTTGATGTAATAGTCTAGGTTAACCCTTGTAACTCTTTTTGAAGTATTAATGATGAAATATTTGAGTATTATGTGATTTATGTGTATTTGTGTGCTTATTACTTAATTATAAAGATATAATTAATAAAGGATAAAAATAAGCGTCAAAATTAAAGTGTGAGATAAGCCCGATATCTTTTCATAAAGTTGTAGTGGTCAAAACAAGGATTCCGGAGATATAAGAAATGCCGAAATCCGAGTTATAACGAAGAAGTTATGACCTGTCGAAATTTCGCGACAGAACCGGCACAACGCCGAATGACGTAAAATATGAATTTAAGATAGAGCGATATCTAGCCTTAGTGATCTAAACAAAAGTCGCAGGGTTCGTTAAACCGAGAGCGCGCATGAAAAGAACGCCCAAATCTGACTTCGTATGAGGAAGTTATGATTTTTCGAAGTTTCGACATAGCGGTATGCAGCCCGAATACTCGAAATAGAGATAGAGTGATATTTAGCCAAAAATTTCTAAATGAGAATTGAAGATCTCATTGATAGTAGTCCAACGATAAAAAGACAGATGAAAACGGATTTCAGATGAAGGAGTTATGAATTTCGAACAAAGTTTTCCTGTCCCGGCCTACTAAAAATACTATATAAGTAATATACTTATAATATATTAAAAATCCATTCAAAATTATCCAATGGAGTCTAAGCGAGAGTTGTAGAGCATAATCTCACCTTCGCGTCGATATAAAGAACGTCGAAAACGGAGTTCGTATGCGAAAGTTATGAATTTCTGAAGTTCGGGGCGCGAACCCCAAAGTTGTGTCAGAGACCACGATGTGGCAAGCAGTGCCATGACGTGGCAAGTCTCCCGACACCTCCGGGAGGCCCCCAGATGCAACTTGGGATGACGCATGCAGTGACGACCAATCCCACGACGTGGAAAAAGGTTGCCACGACGTGGCAAGGGCCAAATTTGCCCTATAAATAGATTTGAAGGGCCAGCTGTTTAGGGTTGCTATTTTCTCTCTTCTCTCTCCCGTTTTACATCGATTTGCATGCCAGAAGTACCCCGAAGCCCCGGTAATATCCCCGAGACCCGAAGCAAGTCCCAAAGCTTGAAGATCCCGAGAGGTGCGATTCCCGAGCCGAAGCTCTGCCCGCGAGAAGTTCGATTTTTGTAGAGATCTTCCAGATCTGCTGAGGATTTCTACTTCTACAAGCCGTAGTGTTGTCCGATCATCTTCTGATCAAGTGAGTGTGTAGTTACTTTCTTCTAACACATAATTATGAAGTATTTTATACGAAATACGTGTTATGTGTATAATTTTGTTGTTATATGTGTGAATGTATATTCATTCTCTTCTATCTCATAGATCTGATTTATTTTCTATGAAATACGTGTTATGTGGGTGTGCCTCATCTGTTATGTGGAATATATATTGAATGAAAATGCTATACAGGTTTTAAACTATGTATGAAAATATATATTTTTATCTACTAATATGTTGGGTAGAACATGGGTAGATAGTTGGTGTGTAATAAACAGATGAGAGGCCTCGATGTTGTTGTTGTTGTTGATCTAGTTATTCAGCGGAGTATGGATAACGACCACAGACTCCTTCTAGACAGTCTTGTGGAACGCTAGTAGGTTCATAACCTGTAGGTGTTGTGACCGATGTGTTCACCGGTGTACTCTATCCCCCTCATGGTTGCCTTTAGGATATCTATTGTTGAGGAAAACCCTTAGCAATAATGTCCGTCCCGATGGAAATCCTAGATTAGGTCCCTTGAGATAGATGTTGTTTTAGGGACGTAAAGTGAGGATAACGGGAATGGGTAATCGGGATAGTGATTGGTTGGTGAAATTAAATATAATTTATTTATTGCGGGTTGAAAACCCTATATGCTCACCAGGCTCCCAAGCCTGACCCACTCAGTTTTATTTGTATTACAGGAAGTGCCGCAAGGGCGTAAGATGGATGAATCATCGAGTTGTTTTATTTACAAGTCTGTATATGTATATATTTGTTGAATGACTTGTAATGTTATCGTGTATGCTTTATGGTCTGTATCGGAGCATGACATCCCGAGTTTTGATTATATAATGAAAATGCATCTCTTGATGAATTGCTTTGATAAATATTATTTTCTCATGTTTTGTTTTGGGAACAAATTCCGCAACACTTTTAAATCAAAAGGATTTACTCTGAAATTATTTTAAAAAGCATAAATGAAATCGGTCTTTTCTGGCCGTGATTTTGGGGATGTCACATAACTACTTCTAGTCCAATGAAGCATACAAGAGTCAGTTCATTCATGAGTCACTACTTACTATTATGAGAACTTATACAAATATACTATGATGAGAACATATACAACTATACTATGACGAGAACTTATACAACTATACTAGGATGACAACATATACAACGATACTATGATGAGAAACAATACATTCATTACACAAGTACATACATTACAAATGCAAGTATACTATTGATGGCATTTGAGCATTTTAACACTTCCTAAGTGTACATGCAACCCTAATAACCTTGGATCTATGTTTGTCTAATTATCATGCAAAGTTGATTTCCAAGGTTATGTTCCTATCTAGCATACATGGGGAACAATTTTTCTTTGAATGAAAGATAGAACTACATACCTTGTTGTTGAAAGTGTTCCTTAAAACCTTATGAGCCTAGCACCTCAAGTGTGATGCCTCAAATGCTTCACACAACACCAAATGCAATGAACAAACTTGAGAGAAAATGCTAACACTTGCAAAATCGGCCAAGCCCTCTTCTTCCAGTTAGTGTAGCCGATTTTGGGGAGAAACACATTGCTTATATAGTGTGTTGCATTAGGTAAACCCTAATGTAACATGAATCTTCATTTCTTGATCCATGGGTTAACTCCATGGAGCATCCTATGGGTGGAACCCAACTTGACAATCTATGGAGCCTCTTAGCCCACTATATAAGATATGGAAGATTTACATAATCTACCCATATATCTAATTAGTTATCATTTGATCACTTAATTAATTGTTGATCAAAACTAATTAAATAATATTATTAATATATTAGAACTTATAATATATTAATAAACCATAAGTGTTATTTCTTTCATTTAGTTTATTCAAATGCATGATGCCATGCAACCCAAATGGACCATGCCGGGTCGAGTCAAGTACATACTAGAAATTATTATGGACATAGACACCTTATCCAACAGTCTCCCACTTGGATAAGTCTAATTACTATAACTGTAATACTTCAGGAACCGATCAGCAATCGTAGCTTTTCAAGGTTTCTAGGAACTGAGAAAATATTGATACGCCATTTAAGATAAGTGATCACATAATCCTCTATTCTAGATATCAGCCGGACAAATACATGGAACAATGTCTTACTTATTGTCCAACAGTTTGTTTCCCGATTTCTGATTTATTTGACAAAGAACTTAATTGTACACATCAATTTAGTTTTGACCGGGCCCGGTACATAGGTCAAAACAAAATCATCGAGGGGCCCAGATATCAGCTTCTAATCCAAGAAGGAACAGATAAACTTCGAATCATATGTTTGTTCTACTACTCATTGAATTATACACAAAAGCACGTTTTATAACATCGAGTTACCAATGCATTTACGTACAATCAATGCATAATCAACTCTTAAGTAACAAATCATATCTTTAGGTTTGAAGACTTATGTGATATTACTGTCTCACGATCACTCGAGATAAATTCCATGAAGTGATTCCAGTGAGCGTGGGTTGATTCCAGTACTCAGAACTTATGAGTACTCATGAAGTGTTGTCCTTAACCTTGACACCTACAACCAACTTCATGACAGTCTTAATTCATATCTACTTCCAACATATGACTGACTGTGGAGATCTGAAGAATATGTAGAAACACAACATAATATTCTAGAAGTCAAAACATGCAAAAGAAATTATAGTAAATGATTCACAAAAGATAGTAACACTTTACTCATAAATAAACACCCAACTATTATTTATCATCAAATGTCAATTACACTTTACAAATTTCATAATTTATCTAACTACTAAAACTTATATCATCCTTTAGCCCTATGCTCCGAGCATGCCGAAGATGCTTAGCCCTACTCAGTCCCTTCGTGAGGGGATCTGCTGGGTTCTCATCTGATGATACCCTCTTTGCAACGAGGATTCCTTCTCTATGCGATGTATGATAAAATGATATTTTCTGTCGATGTGTTTGGATCTCCCGTGATCCCTTGGTTTCGTAGCTAAGGCAACAACACTTTCACTATCATAGAAAATTTCCATAGGCTCCTTTATAGCTGGTACAACTCCAAGGTCTCCAATGAAGTTCTTCAGCCATATTGCCTCCTTTGCTGCTTTGCTTGCTGCTATATACTCTGATTCACAAGTGGAATCAGCCACTGTCTCCTGCTTGGAACTCTTCCAAGTGATTGCTCCTCCGTTTAGGGTAAAGACCCAGCCCGACTGAGAGTGGAAATTATCCCTATCAGTCTGGAAGCCAGCATCACTATACCCTATAACTCTCAAGTCATCACTCCCGCCGAGGGTAAGGACCCAGTCCTTAGTCCTCCGTAGGTACTTGATGATATTCTTTACCGCAGTCCAGTGTGCCTTGCTAGGGCTCCACTGATACCTGCTAACCATGCTAAGGGCAAATGCTACATCAGGTCGAGTACACGTCATAGCATACATGATCGATCCTACAGCCGAAGCAAAAGGTACTTGACTCAGTTTTGCTATCTCAGCCTCAGTACTTGGGCTCTGAGCTTTACTCAATTTGGCATTACTCTGGATAGGTAACTCTCCTTTCTTGGAGTTCTGCATGCTAAATATCTTAAGCACCTTGTCCAAGTAGGTACTTTGACTAAGTCCAATTAGTCTTTTACTCCGGTTTCTCAAAATCCTTATCCCTAGAATATAGGCAGCTTCTCCTAGGTCCTTCATAGAGAAACACTTCCCAAGCCAGGACATGACTTCCTGCAGAGTTGGGATGTCATTTCCTATGAGTACTATGTCATCCACATACAATACCAGAATGCTAGCAATACTCCCACTAGCCTTGACATACACACAAGATTCATCTTCACTCCTAGAAAAGCCAAATTCCTTGACTTTCTCATCAAAGCAAAGATTCCATCTGCGAGGTGCTTGCTTTAATCCATAAATCGATTTCTCAAGCTTGCACACTCTATTAGGGTACTCGTTGCTGACAAAACCTTCTGGATGACTCATGTAAACATCTTCAGTCAACTTTCCATTAAGGAAAGCGGTTTTGACATCCATTTGCCATATTTCATATTTATGAAATGCAACTGTGGCTAACATAACCCTAATAGACTTAATCTTGGCTACTGGAGAAAAGATCTCACCATAATCCAATCCTGAAGTTTGAGAGAAGCCTTTTGCAACCAGTCGTGCCTTATAAGTGTGTACATTACCATCCATGTCGGTCTTCTTCTTGAAGATCCATTTGCACCCTACAGTCTTACGACCTGGTACATTCTCAACCAAGTTCCAAACTTGATTGTCATATATGGATTGTATCTCGCTGTCCATTGCCTCTTTCCATTTAGCAGACTCGGGGCGTGTCGTGGCTTCTGCGGAACTGTTAGGTTCATTAGAGGTACGGACTCGTCAATTGGTTCAACAGGAGTTTCCTCCTCAAGTTGAGGGCTAGGGTTTGAAGTTCCTTCACCACTTGTCTCTTGAAGTTCTTCAAGGTCAATTTGCCTCCCATTATCTCCTTGACTTATAAATTCTCTCTCACAAAAGACTCATTTTCTTGCTTCAAAGACCACATTATCACTGGGTTTGTAGAAGAGGTAACCAAAGGATTTCTATGGGTAGCCGATGAAAATACACCTCTCGCTTCGGGGTTCAAGCTTATCATGAGTCTCATGTCTCACAAAATCCTCACAACCCCAAATATTGATGTGGTCTAGTTTGGGTACTTTACCAGTCCACATCTCGTGAGGAGTTTTGGCAACTTTCTTTGTAGGGACTAGATTATGGATATGGACGGCAGTCTCTAAGGCATACCCCCAAAATCTGATTGGTATCGAAGCACGACTCATCATGGAATGAACCATATCCAACAAGGTTCGATTACGCCTCTCAGCCACACCATTCAACTGCGGTGTTCTGGGAGGTGTCAATTGTGAGACAATCCCACATTCCCTAATATAGTCGAGGAACTCTGAACTAAGATACTCACCAACTCGATCAAATCGAAGCATCTTAATATTCCTGCCCAATTGATTCTCGACTTCCTGTTTAAATTCCTTAAACCTTTCGAAAGTCTCTGACTTATGCTTGATTAAGTAGACATATCCATATCTACTGTAATCATCAGTAAAAGTCAAATAATAACGATTAGCATACATTGTGGCATGTTTGAAGGGTCCACACACATCCGTGTGTACAAGAACCAACAAACCTTAATCCCTCTCACAGGAACCTGTGATGGGTGACTTTGTCATTTTTCCAAGTAAGCATGAATCGCAACTGTCATCTGACTTTTGGTCAAATGACTCCAAGACTCCATCCTTTTGGAGTTGGCCTATGCGTTTCTTGCTTATATGTCCAAGACGACAATGCCATAATGATGCTTTATCAAAGTTATTATTATTAACTGAATCAATACACAATACATTATTTCCTAAGTTATCAACCACAGATACAGTTTCATACACGCCATCACAAGGTGATTCTTTAAAATAAAGAACATTATTAAAGAAAGCCTTAATCGAACCAACTTCATTATCAAATGAAAAGGTGAAACCTTGTTTATACAATGCATGAGAGGAAATAATGTTTCTTGCCATTTCTGGTGAATAACAACATTTATTCAAATCTAAACTAAACCCACTACTTAGCGATAAAGTATAAACTCCAATCTTGGTGACAGGTGAAGCTTTCCTGTTTCCCATGATCAAGTTTATTCTTCGTTACTCCACATTCTCACTTCTTCTTAGTCCCTGCAAATCAGAACAAATATGAATACCACAACCAGCATCAAGGACCCATGAGTTAGAATGGGGTGAGTTATTAGATAAGATAGTGTAAATACCTGCATGATTGGGTTTAAATTTCCCATCCTTCACAACTTGCTGGTACTTTGGGCAGTTCTGCTTCCAATGTGCCTTTTCATGGCAATATAAGCATTCAGCCTCTTTTGGGTCAGAAGAAGGAGCGACGAAACCTTTCTTGGTTCCACTTGAAGAAGAGCCATCAAGGGTCCTAGCCTTGGTACCCTTCGAAGAACTCTTTCTCTTCTTCCCTCGTCCTTTCCCAATTGCCAAGACAAGGGCGGAGTTGGTAGGAGTAGGAGTAGTAACAACTGCCTTACCCTTAAGACCACTTTCCACAGTCTTTAAGAGTCATTGAAGTTTGTTGAGAGTGACCTCCTCCTTGTTCATGTGATATGTCATGCAGAATTGATCATAACACGATGGTATGGAGTGTAAAATGATATCTATTGCAAGCTCCTCGAGGAAGTTCACATTGAGCTTCGGCAACCGGTCCACAAATCTTTGCATTTTCTGCATGTGGCCCGTGATGGGTTCACCATCCTTCATTCGGGTTGTTATCATGGAGGAGATGATTTCATACCTCTCTTGTCTTGCACTTTGATAGTAGTTTTCCATCAAATCTTGGTGCATTTCAAAAGGGTAGAAGTCCTTGTAGGACTTTTGGAGATCGGCTGTCATAGTAGCCATCATGATGCATGCCACCTTGGTGGCATCCCTTTCATGTGCCCTAAAGTGAGCGATCTCTTGAGGAGTAGTAATTGTCTCATTAATCTCCTTAAGCTCCTTATCGAGAACATATTCTTTGTCCTCGTAGCCGGTAATCATTCAGATGTTTCTGATACATTCATTAAAGTTGGACCCATCAAAAGTGACTTTCCCACACAAGTTCATTAGAGAAAAGGAGCCATTAGGATTAGAGCCAGAAGCAGCAGTGTTTGCAGACATTTGAAAAGAAGAAAACTTTAGTTTAGATATTGAGATAATCCTTAATAAAACACCCAAATGTAATATTAAGGCTAGGACCCAATCACAATATATTATACTTAGAAGAGGTATGTCGTAATCTAAGTAATAACATATTTGAAAGGTAGGTGAATGACGATTCACCAATTTCCACCTTGAAAAATGAAATTATTGATATTAGGTTTTTAATTGGTTCTTAGAAATTCCTAGATTCTTTGAGATTCATTGAACTTTTCAATGGCATGTTTCAATCTCGAGTGTGCCCACCAAGTTTTGTGATTGGGATGCCGAGGATCACAAAACGAGGTGTGAAGTAACCATGCAAATCACATGGTACCCTTAAAGAATTACCCCTCAATCGATGTGCCGGTTAACCACACACGCTCCATCGATACTATGATAAACATTAAGTCACCCTTTACCTACCTTGTTGAGTTCAAGTTAGTTTGCTGGTTAACCACACACGCTCCACTAACGATTTAAACAAAGTGTAAAGTGAAATTTCATGTATTAGCACCTTATTCACATTTTTCCTAAATTAACTAAGATTGGGAATTTAATAAAAGCATTTAGTTACTTTAATATATTCATCATACATTTAATGAGAATTTATAAGTCCTTGTCCTACCCATTCGGCTAACGACCCTCCACCGATCAAGGAAGCGGTGGGTGAGAGTGGACACCCATTAAGTTGCCATTTTATAGGCAACAACCTTATACCCCCCTTATAGACCGGCTTCGTGAATGAGGCATACTAGCGGTAAGACAACTTGATCTTATACATATATATATATATATATATATATATATATATATATATATATATATATATATATATATATATATATATTAACTTATAATATTATAAAGTATAAGGGTTGAATTTTAACTTTTAAAATTCTAAGGGTTGGAACTAAAGTTTTAATCAAGACTTTACTGATGGGTTTTGGTCATAGTACATCCTATGTGCTCATACAAACCCTAATGCTTGGATCTAGGTTTCTCTATTGTACATACTTTGAATCCAAGACTATAAACCCTAATTCTAGCATATGGAAATCAATATTAACATATAAATAGGTTTAAGAACATACCTTGATTGTTATATAGCAATAACAATCCCAATTTCTCCTTGAATTGACCTTGGAAAGCTGAGAGTCACAAGTGTCACTCCTCTAATGGCTTACAAACACCATAAGCAAGTGGAGAAGGTATATAGAGAGAGGAGGGAGGTTAGAATTCGTCCTTAGATCCTCTTGGGAAGGTGTACACGAATTCATGAGCCTTGGGGTCTTTATATAGGTGTAAAGATAGAGTTTCAGTCATTATCCTTATCTAGTTTCTTATCCACCAAGCAACCCATAAGATAATCCTTGAATCCTTATCATAGTCGAATTCTAAGTGATTATCACTTCAAATTCGTCCACCATATATATAAGATAATTCTTACCTTATTTTGTAACTATCACATAATTACAATTCAGCCCCTCTAGTTTAATTAATTACATTTGATCACAAAATTAATTTCTAATTAATTATTGACCAATATTAATTAAACAAATATGATTTCTCCTTTAATATATTATTCTTATAACATATTAATAAATCATAATAACCTCTCTCTCTATTAATTTCTCCATCGGGTCAAGTACATACCAAAATAGTTATGGACTTAGACACTAATCCAACAGTCTCCCACTTGGATAAGTCTAATAACTATTCTGCGTATGACTCCCGATCCTGATCTGCAATCGTAGCTTTCCAAAGCCGCTGTCAACTCTGATCAAATCAAATACGCGTGTCCTTAGATAAGGGATCATATATTCCTCCATTCTAGATATCATATGAGATATGATTTCAAATCATTCTCTTTGTACTACTTCTCGATTTCTAATTTATGATGACTGACCAATTGAACAAATCAAATTAGCCCTAGCCCGGCCGAGCATTTACGTTTGTCATCACTAAACCATCGAGGGGCCCAAATATATCGCTTTTATCCTACTTTGGATAAAGGAACGGATAAACTTTGATACAATGCTTACTTGCACTCACTAACCAAATCACACACAACAATATGTTTTATAACACCATGTTACTAGTGCGTTTACATATTATCAATGTGTAACCGATTTGCAAGATACAACTCACACATCTCGGTTTCAAGAATATAAGATGTTATCGTCTCACCAATCACTCGTGATACAATTCATGGAGTGATCCAAGTGAGCGTGGGTTTAATCCAATGCTCAAATCACATTCATAAGCACTCATGAACGTTGCAACAAACATTTGCTTATGTCTAATGCTCTTTAGACAATCCACACACCAATTCACGACAGTCTTCATTCATATCTACTTCCAACATATGAACGACTGTGGCCCGTTTGAATAATTCGATTATTCTTAATAAACTCAATTATTCTGGAATTCAAAACATGCAAATGTGAAACACAAGAATAATACTAATCCCATATGGCCTCAACCCTTTGAGCATAAAAAAACACGTTTTATTTATCACCATATTGATTACTCATTATTTGTCGTTTCGGGTAATCAACTTCTTACTTGAATTATTACACTTGTCTCATGCTCCTAGCATGCACACAATGTTTACCTATGGTTTTTACTTTGTGAAATAGATCAAATTGAACACATTTCCAATCATTCTCATTTCACAACTCCAAATCCTTTTTCATAAGTGTAAGAATATCAAATTCTTGCTACTTATAGAATATGGTAGATTCTAACATTTTATGCAACTTATCCTTTCGTAATGTCACTGCACCAAAGTCACAAAGACTATTGCCAATGATATTACAAAGTCCTATATCGGAGATTGTTACAAGACAATTCCATAGACGTGATGTCTCTCGCTCAAAGTACATTCTTTGAATATCCTTTTGCATAGAAGTTTCTAATCTAGTCATAGATTTATCAATATTCAATTCCCAATATGGACACACTTCCATATGTTCCATATGACAACTTATTCTTAATAGAATTTTTTCTATTCATAATAAAGTCGATATGGTCCATCCAATATGGAAACATTTCCATATTTTCCAATACTATACTTCCAACTACTCACAAGCGACCAATCCTCGTCTAACTTTGGATTGTCCTTTGATAGTTGTTTAATTATTTTAGTCAAAACCAATTCTAGTCCCTTTTCCCTCTAAATGCGCTAGACATTTGAAAAATTTTAGAATGGTCAAACATTAAAGCATTTGCAATCGATCCTATACCTGAAGCGTATGGGACACGACGCATAATGTTTTATTTGCTATGTTTTCAAAATTCGAATTATGAAGTGGAATGCCGTAATCATAATCGAAATTTTAAGAACACACTATGTACCCTTGACTAAATTTATTAACATTTCTCAACCTAAGCCTTTAGATTTGAAATGAAGCATAATATTCTCTCCCTTAATTATAGCAAAACAACTTTACAACCCTTACTACTTTGCAAGGTATGACTCTTGTTTTTCTATAATTAATATTGCCAACTTGCAATACTTTCCATAATAATCATACAATCATAACTTTTATGCTCCCACTATCATGATGATTACTATAAAACATAACACTTATGCTCCCACTAGCTTCGATATGTATTCATAAACATCTTAACTTTCAGAAAAACAATACTTATTGAATTTCTTAAGTTCATGTTTCTAATACTTAGTGCTTTGATAATCTTTTATCAAGGCTTCTTGAACTTATACACGTTTGCCTTCGATAGTTCATATGTGTGTCTAAACGATTAAGACTAATTGCCAAACCTCACAATTCAAATTATGGAAAGGGATACCGTAACCATAATCGAATTCGAGAATGCAATTTTACAATCACTATCTTCTTAAAATATTTCTTAATGAAAGCATTTCCTCACAATCATTTTCATGAAGGAGGAAATCTTATGACACTTAGATTTAAATGGTGTATGTGTTCCTATCCATGTGAATTTTTTAAAACTAAAGTTTACGACAAATTCAAACTCATATGGACCGAACTTTCTTAATCTTGATTTCTTGCCTTATGGTAGCACAGCTGTCCACCATGTCTTCCAAGTAGTAAAGCAGCTCACCCTTTCCTATCAATGTACCTTTCATTGATTAAGGTGCTTTGCCTTTTATGCTTTCAAAATGAGGACTCATAGTACTCACATGCATAATTAACTCGATTGGATTGGCACAGAAACAAAATAATGTCAACACGATAGGTTGTAAACCTCAACTCGTGTGCTAGTGATGATCGATAAGGTTTATTTGATTTGTTCTTGAAACCTTTCAAGACCATTGAGACTCCCACTGACTCTTTGACATATAAGATTCTCTTGTCAAAACATTTATTGACAAACAAATATTCAAGAGTTAGTGTAGCTTTTATCAAAACTCTTCATAAATTGGTCCTAGTTGGTCTTTGTCTTATCTAAGACATCACAACTTACCACATTTAATGAATGTTTTAAATCTTCTTAATACTTTTCACTCATTGTCACAATCTTAACTCTAAGACTTGTTTTGGAATGAAGTATGATTGACTTCTTGATTTAACCATTTCTTCAATCCTCAATTCCTCTTCTTAGACATACAATTGTACTAAGACTCACTTAGAGGATCAATTGAGATGTGGTTCTTAATCATTAAGACCTATCATAAAGCATAAAAGCTACTCTCCCTTCTTCTTAGAATGGAGAAACTTTTATCTTTCTGCCTACTTGATTCTTCTTATTCGTTCTGCTATTGATCAATTCAGAATTACACTTAATCTTGTAAGTATAATCATATTTACTAATCCTTTAGTAGATCATGACGAATATCTTGGTTACTCTTATGGTGGACTTGATCAATACGCAACTTGTGTACTTGATCTCCTAGTCCTTCACTTGACACTTTGTCAGTGAATTAGTCTAATTTCCAAATATGAAATTTCTCATTCATCTTGCAACCAAGTTGCATGATTCCAAGTTTTTGTCCAATTGAAACTTGGGCGAAGAGAAACTCTCGCTTTTTGGTAAATTCTCGACTTTCCATAAATAATATAATAAGAATCAAATCCATTATTGCTAATAATAGAAACATTTTAACATCAATTTTTCATACACGCCATTGTAAGGATAAATAAATAAAATTTAAAATCAAAATTTATTTTATTGCAGAAAAATTTGTCCTTACAATGCAACTCATTGAAAAACTTATGCTAATACATCTTTCTTAGCAATCTAATTCTAACTCTAAGTAGTAGTTCAAGAATCTAATCTTCGAGAAACGCGATCGAAATCCATTCCTTCACGGTTAGATTCTGCTCACTTCTTCCCTTAAGCTTCATTTCTTTTCTTCGATCCTACAAAACATCAATTGTAATCTTATCACATTATGTATTCAGAATCTAGAATGAAGCTTAAAAGAGTTAGTCAATGGATTTTACCTAAATTAGAGCCATACGTTTTGACTCTCCCATCTCATAGATCTCTTAGGTAAATGGGGCAGCTTCGTCTCCAATGCCCCTTCTATTGGCAATAAAAGCAAATCGACTCTTTTGGAACAGGACATGGAACTACTTCAGACATCGCCTTTCTCTTATGATCAAACTTTTCGATCATAGCATGTCTTTCGTTGCCATTCTCTATATCCATAGAGGTCTCGAAGGCAGATTCACCAATCAACTTTGCTTTTTTATTGCGCCAAACCATTGCTGATTCAGCAGCAATAAGAATATAGGTGAGATCTATAAGGGTCACGTCGCGGTTCATCGTATAGTACTCTCTTACGAACTCACTATACGAGTTAGGAAGTGACTGAAGAACCCAATCAACAGCCATTTCCTCACAGACAACGGATCCCAACATTCTTAACCTATCAATGTGTGACTTCATCCCTAGGACGTGTGCACACACCGACTTTCCTTCTTTACGTTTACTTGCCAAAAGGGCTTGAGTGATCTTGAACTTTTCAAGCCTTTGAACTTGTGGGTTAGGGAGAATAATTTGAGGAGGTGGAGGAAGTGAAGCATGATCTCTCGTTCCTCGATCGAATTGTGGAATATCATCTTCATGTGGAAAGCTTGTTCCACGGGATTTGGGAAGACCATAGTTGTCGAACTTTGACATCTACAAAACGGGAGAAAAACGAATTCAAGTTAGTTGATAGATTGAGTCCTTAGTAAATCACCCAAATGAAATACTAAGGCTAGGACCCAACACAATATTCTACAACTCGGGAGAGGGATGCCGTAACCCTAATTGCATAATATTTGAAGGTAAGTGAATGACGATTCACTAATTTCCACCATGAAAAACGAAAAAGAAATTTAAGTTTTAAATCTATGAAAACTCCTAGATCCTTTGAGATTCATTGAACATTCAATGGCATGTTTAAATCTCGATATGCCCCTCTCGTTTGTGACTGGGATGCCGAGGATCACAAAGCGGGTGTGAATAACCATGCAAACTTACATGGTGCCCTCACATGTTACAGTCACCTATTCAATGTGCCGGTAAACCACACACGCACCACCGAACTATGACAAACATTGAGTCACCCTTTGCTACCTTTGCTTAGAACCAATTAGTGTGCCGGTAAACCACACACGCTCCACTAACGTCTTCGCAAGGGCACGAAGTGTAATTTCATGGAATTGCATCAATTCACTTTTACTTAAGTAACTAAGATTGGGAATTTTATGAAAACATTTAGTTACTTTTATGCTTCATTATACTTATAATGGAAGGTTTCGTCCTATCCTACCCGTTCGGCTAACGACCCTCCACTAGTCAAGAGTGTGGTGGGTAAGAGTGGATGCCCATTCAATCGCCATTTTATAGGCAATTTCCTTAAACACCCCTTATAGACTAGCTTCATGAATGAGGCCTACTAACGGTAAGACTGACTTTTACTCATACATATATATAATGTTAGACTTTTAATGTTATATATAGTATAGGGTGTATTTTATACTTTCAAAATAGTAGGTGGTCTAATTTAACAATTATACTTTTAATTCAATTAAATTGTAAACCTAAACTTTTATGGATTTATTAAACTTCTTTTAATTATACACCTTAATTAATTAACAAAACCATAACGGTGTGATTTGAACGTTTTCAAAACTATACTAGAGTTTTAGAATTTAACATTCCTAATTAAACTTTTAATCAACTTTTAAATTCCAAAACTTGCGGGCAAATTTTGAAACATTTCAACACATTAGGGTTTCAACTATTTAAATTTCAAAACTACAAAACTATTGGGTTCAAATTTAAACTATAAAACCTAAAGGGCAAAATATGAAACTTTTCATAACAACACGGATCAAATAACAAATAATCTAAACTAACATTTAATTACATAATTATCCATATTTGATATGTTTAATGATTTCTTGCAAAACAATTTATCAATTTACTCAAAATAATTAATCAATTATCTTATAAGGAAACAATTATCTTATTAATTGATAAATATCTTCAATTAGATCAAGAATATAGTCAAATATATCATATAATTGGATTAATATAGATCTAACATGATAAGGTAACTATCCATAAGCAAAAACAGCAAGAACTCCCGGATATACCTCTGTCTGACGCTCAAACTCGCCGAGTTGAGGCCTACTCGCCGAGGACACTGTGGTACTCGCCGAGTTCAGGAGGCAGAACCACAAGAAACGAATTTTTAAAACTTACAATGCATCAATACAATAGAAACCAATCATGGCTCTGATACCACTGATGGGTTTTGGTTATAAGACATCCTATGTGCTCATACAAACCCTAATGCTTGGATCTAGGTTTCTCTATTGTACATACTTTGAATCCAAGACTATAAACCCTAATTCTAGCATATGGAAATCAATATTAACATATAAATAGGTTTAAGAACATACCTTGATTGTTATATAGCAATAACAATCCCAATTTCTCCTTGAATTGACCTTGGAAAGGTGAGAGTTACAAGTGTCACTCCTCTAATGGCTTACAAACACCATAAGCAAGTGGAGAAGGTATATAGAGAGAGGAGGGAGGTTAGAATTCGTCCTTAGATCCTCTTGGGAAGGTGTACACGAATTCATGAGCCTTGGGGTCTTTATATAGGTGTAAAGATAGAGTTTCAGTCATTATCCTTATCTAGTTGCTTATCCACCAAGCAACCCATAAGATAATCCTTGAATCCTTATCATAGTCGAATTCTAAGTGATTATCACTTCAAATTCGTCCACCATATATATAAGATAATTCTTACCTTATTTTGTAACTATCACATAATTACAATTCAACCCCTCTAGTTTAATTAATTACATTTGATCACAAAATTAATTTCTAATTAATTATTGACCAATATTAATTAAACATATATGATTTCTCCTTTAATATATTATTCTTATAACATATTAATAAATCATAATAACCTCTCTCTCTATTAATTTCTCCAATCAAGTTGCTTTGGTGAAGGCAACCCAAAAGGACCATGCACCATCGGGTCAAGTACATACCAAAATAGTTATGGACTTAGACACTAATCCAACATTTACTTGTTCCAAAACTTGAGGGCAAGTTTTGTAAACTTTCAAAAATTTTCATTTCTTGTAACTTATGAGTTAATAGAGTATTAAAAAATGAAGACTCTTCATTTTTTATAACTCATGTATTCTTTTAATGGCTTTTAACAAAGTGACTTTTGGTTTTCCATAACTTGAGGACAAGTTATGGACTCCATTAAAACACATAATGATCATGAATTCATCTACCACATAGGTTACAAACAATTCCTATGATCATCTAAACATTATAAGAACAAGAACATGAATATGAACACTTTCAAGAATCAAAAATTACACTTAAAAACTTTTAATTTTGATAATTGTCATATTAAATGGATTAGCATAAACATTACATCATCGAAAACATGTTTTCAAGTACCAAAACAATTTAGGGTAAAGTTTCTAGTCCATTTCCAGCAACAAAAGTCAAAATTCTGAAAACTACAGCCTCTACTCGTCGAGTGCAAGAACAAACTCGACGAGTAGCTTGCATTTGGTCATGGACTCGTCGAGTCCCCCCATGGACTCGGCGAGTTCATACGAGCAGAAAGCAGAAAATTGAATTTTTAAGCAGTTTGCACAAATAATCAACAAACAACCCTAGGCTATGATACCACTGATGGGATTTGAGCATTCTAACACTTCCTAAGTGTACATGCAACCCTAATAACCTTGGATCTATGTTTGTCTAATTATCATGCAAAGTTGATTTCCAAAGTTATGTTCCTATCTAGCATACATGGGGAACAATTTTTCTTTGAATGAAAGATAGAACTACATACCTTGCTGTTGAAAGTGTTCCTTAAAACCTTGTGAGCCTAGCACCTTAAGTGTGATGCCTCAAATACTTCACACAAAACCAAATGAAATGAACAAACTTGAGAGAAAACTCTAACACTTGCAAAATCGGGCAAGCCCTCTTATCCATTTAGTGTAGCCGATTTTGGGGAGAAACACATTGCTTATATAGTGTGTTGCATTAGGTAAACCCTAATGTAACATGACTCTTCATTTCTTGATCCATGGGTTACCTCCATGGAGCATCCTATGGGTGGAACCCAACTTGACAATCCATGGAGCCTCTTAGCCCACTATATAAGATATGGAATGTTTATGTAATCTACCTATATATCTAATTAGTTATCTTTTGATCACTTAAATAATTCTAAATTAATTCTTGATAAAAACTAATTAACTAATATTATTAATATATTAGAACTTATAATATATTAATAAACCATAAGTGTTATTTCTCTCATTTAGTTTATTCATTTGCATGATGCCATGTAACCCAAATGGACCATATCGGGTCGGGTCAAGTACATACCAGAAATAGTTATGGACTTAGACACCTTATCCAACAACTATAACATAAATGTGATCCACTGTATCGGAGCATGCCTTCATCGTCATGGCCCGAGTTGTAACCAAAATCTCTTGGAGGGAGAGCGTGAGTTTGCGTATAGATCTATACTAGATTGACTATCCTACACCTTACTGCTAGCTACAGTGGGAACTACAGGTCTTTGGGTGCCAAATGCCATACCTTTTGACGAATTACATTGTCGTGTTTCATAGTCAATAGTATGGTACAATTAATCACATAAGACCTTGATATAAATCCGGTTTAAGGTAGTTAGTACAACGGTAGTTCCTATAATTCAATACTATAGTACCACATTAATTTACCCTTTACATTTATTTGGTGATTACTTCACATAAACATTAATGTACAAACTAGATTTTGATAATGATAGTTACACTTGGGAAAATTACACACTTTTACAAGAAACAAACATACAAAACAGTTGTGCCTTGGTAGAAGGCTGCTTTTAGTAGAAAATATAGGATTTTCTAGGAGTTACAAGCTTTTACAAACACGCACAAACATATTCATACTTCTACTACAAACGTTTACAATTTTGTACTTCAAACAGTGTTTCAAACATTTTGATACAAACATAGAAACTAAATACTTATGAACTCACAAGCTTTATTGCGGATAAACTCTTTCAAAATAACTTGTATTCTCAGGTCATCAGTAGGATGGTACCGATGCCAACTTTTGAGAAGATGGAGCGTATACAAGACTCATCTGATATTTTGATTCATGTTTTGGTGTCTTATATACTACAAAACACACTTGTATTAAATTATATATTTAATGCACCGGATGATGGAGTTTACTTGTTTACTATTATACTGTGTTGTGATACTATACATGACGTCCTCCGCCCCAGAATGTTTCCGCCATTCTTGGTTTTGGGGTGTGACAGATTGGTATCAGAGCATTGTTTATAGTGAATTGAGTATATCAACCCATAAAAGATATACTAACTATAAACCCAATGGGATTAAAACACTCTCAACAAGAGTTTATACCTTCAAATAATAAAATATTTAACTAAGTATACAAGCCTGCATTCATACTAGCATCAGTGTCACAATGACAAATACAATTGTATTACGATTGTTGAATAGCACAAGTAAGCTTGTGGATTTATGGTCAGTCCTGAGAATGGCATAGCCTAATCAACTATGCTGGTCCGAGGAATGATTAGCATATGCCCAAGAATGGTTGTGATATGGCAACGAGTCTAAAAACTTACCAACACTACTACAATGGAAACACTAAAAGAGAACATAAGTCTAAAAATACTATAAGAGTATTTTGTGTTACTATAATTACATATCTAAGAATTAAAAAGGTCTCTATCAAGTAGGTCAATAGTTGTTAAGTGGATACTCTAAGGTTTTATGAAATTTAGGTGTTATAGACTCAAAATTTGTGACCTTTGCTTTATTTCCTGTCCTTGTTTGGTTGTAGATTTGGAGTTAGGGCCACTTATTCGAAGGTCTATCCTACTTTGACTTCATATAACTGGTATACACTACACAAGTATTGACATAACTGATAAATATCATCTTATAATTATCTTAAGTAGTACGTTTATTTATATAAGATTCTTATACCCCTTTTCTCGCATAGATATCATGGCTGGATTTCATCATGGCAACCCGTACATTCCACCCCATGGAAATGCTGGATGGATTGAGGAAGAGCACAAAGATGAGCATCCCATCCCTTTGGATGATCATCTCGCAGAAGGCTTCTCGGATGGTTCTGACTCTAAGCCTGAAGTCAACAACCTACCCCAAGTAGGCCAAGCCTCAATTAACAACTACCGACCCGCATTTCAAGGTCCCACACCCTTGTGGGCAACAAACTTAAATCGCTGGAGCGATGAGCAGGGTTAACCTCTACCCTACAATGGGGACCAAAGCTTTTACAACATAAGCGAGGGTTGCTCAGCTGACCGAGTCTTGCCTATCATGGTCTGCAGGATCGCTCAAAATATCGAGAAAGGTTGAGCAGCCATCGGCCAAATCGTGGAAATTGATGCCAACTCTGGTGTCAACACAGTCCGCATCCACCGTCTGGAAGAAGATATGGAAAGGATCAGGAGAACAAATGAGACTCTACAGCAACAGCTGACTGCCTCCCAAGCTGAAGTCATAGAACTTCAAGTTCGCCATAGGGCTCATGAGCGACACCTTCAAGAGGTAGCTCGTCAAGTGGAAGATTTTAGGGTTCGCCCGAAGAATTCCCATCGCCGTTAAAAGATGTCTAGCAGATCTTTTCTTTTGATTAAGGAATAGCCTTTCGTATCTATGCTCTATGTAGCACTTGTCTATAAAACATTCCTATCTTTCAGTACACTATCTAGCCTACTAAACTGTCAAATATTCCTCATATGATTTGATGTAAGACCTACTATTAGGTCATTTTTCCAAAACTCAATTACATCAGTAACACCAGTAATATTGACAGTTATCTAATATGTTGAAAAAATCTGTACTCTTGTGTTTCTCTACTCTTCTACTGTACTTCTATTTCAAATCATACACTCATTCAACTGTTGGACTATTGCGATTTAGCCCATGGATCACTCTCACCATGCTCACAATTGATTCTAACCACCATGTACATCTTTCCTTTAAACTTATAGTTGAAGGATGCCTCCTCGCAGATCAACAAGGCATAATCCTCCGAATACTTAAACTCCGATACCACCACCTCCTCCGCATTTCGATGCGGAAGCTCTGAATGCTGTGGTGGTTACGGCTGTGGCTACGGCCATGGCTCGATATCACTCCACTGATGCTAGCAGAGGTGGAACCCCTGTTAACTCTACTCAAGGTGAACTCTTTGTGCGCTCAAGAGAGTGCTCCTACAAGGACTTCACTAACTGCAAGCCAAAGTCCTTCAAAGGGACTAACGAAGTCATTGCCCTCTCGCAATGGTTCGAAAAGACGGAGTCAATCTTCGAGATTTGCTCCTGCCCTGCCACGAGCAAAGTAAAATTTTTTGCGTGCACCTTCGAAGAGAAACCCCTGACATGGTGGAATAGCCATGTCAAGTCACTAAACCTCACAGTAGCAAACGACATGGGTTGGGAAACTATGAAGGACCTCATGATTGAGGAGTACTCCTCGAGGGGCGAGATCCAGAAGTTGGAACAGGAGCTGTGGAGCCTAACCATGAGGGGCTCCAACATAGTCGCGTATACTGCCAGATTCAGTGAACTGGTGGCCCTCTGTCGCAACATGGTTCCCACTGAGGGGAAAAAGGTCGAAAGGTACATCTGGGGCCTGGTGCCTCCGTACCAGGGAAATGTCCTATCTTAACACCCTACTACCTTCGATAGTGCCAAGTGATTGGCACAACGACTCGTCGATCATGGAGTCCAATCCCCATCATCAACAACAACACCGGCCATCTCAGAACCCTCCAAACCCGCTGACAACAAGTGGAAGTTATGGGATGACAAGAAGAAACAGAAAGCTGCCAAAAAACAGCATATTGTGGCGGTTCATGCCGCGATAGCACCCGCCGCTGCTGCTCTGGTGAAGCAGTACGCTGAAAGTTTGCCAAAGTGAAACGAATGTGACTTCCATCACAACGGCCCCTGCCAGGAAATACAGTACTCCAACTGCAACAAGAAAGGACACACTGTCCATTTCTGCAAATCTCCGGCAAGGCCGATCACCCAAGTTCCCGGCGCTGGCGTGGGCCAGGCTTGCTATGAATGTGGCGTGGTGGGCCACTATAAAAGGGACTGCCCCAAATCAAGAAATGTTGGTGGAGTAGGAAGAGTTCTGGCTATAGGCCAAGGAGAAGCAGTTGCTGACCCTACGGTAGTGACTGGTACGTTTCTCCTCGAAAACTCTTATGCATGCATACTGTTTGATAGTGGAGCGGAGAGAAGCTTCGTAAATCATAAATTTGCTCGCCTACTTAAACAAAAACCACGCACACTTAAGGAATCATTCACTGTAGAAATGGCTAATAGGAAAACAGAGAGAACTAATAGCATATACATCGGATGTACCCTAACTCTAGATAGCCATTCATTTCCAATCGACCTCATCCCGGTCTCGACTAAAAGTTTCGACGTCTTCATCGGCATGGATTGGTTGAGTCTTCATCGTGTCGACATAATGTGTTACGAAAAGGTTGTACGCCTTAATCTCCCGTCTAACGAAACTCTCCTTATCTTTGGCGACAAACCCGGTACGAGTGTTCGTATCATCTCAATTATTCAAGAACAAAAGTATCTACGTAAGGAATATCGTGCATTCCTCGCTCACGTTGTCGATACGAGCCTAGCAACGAAAGAACTAAAGAACATTCCGGTAGTGAACGACTTTCCCGACATCTTTCCAGAAGAACTGCCAGGATTACCTCCGCAACGACAAGTCGAGTTTAGGATCAACTTAGTCCCAGGAGCTACCCCAGTAGCCAAATCGCCCTACCGATTAGCACCAACTGCAAGGGGCGAGTTACTTTTCCAAAATTGATCTAAGCTCTGATATCACTAGTTATGAGTGCTAGAGGAGGATGTTCCAAAGACAGCCTTCCGAACTCGTTACGGACACTACAAGTTCGTGGTGATGCCATTCAGATTGACTAATGCGCCTACAGTATTCATAGACCTAATGAATAGAGTATGTCGTCCTTAATTGGATCAATTCGTCATTGTCTTCATTGATGACATCCTGATCTACTCCCGAAGTAAGGAAGAGCATGGTGATCACCTGCGACAAGTTCTGGGAACTTTACAAACGGAGAAGCTCTATGCGAAGTTCTCTAAATGTGAATTTTGGATCCGAAGAGTCGAATTCTTAGGACATGTGGTTAGCAAGGAGGGAATCCACGTAGACGCATCCAAAATTAAAGCCATTAAGAACTGGTCAACACCGAAGACACCTACAGAATTTTGTCAATTTCTAGGTCTCGCTGGCTACTAGTGCAGGTTCATACAAAACTTCTCCTGGATTGAGAAACCTCTTACAACGTTAACCCAGAAGGGTGTGGCCATCAACTGGGAAGAGAAAAAAGAGAAGGCATTCCAAACGTTGAAACGAGCCTTATGCACCGCACTGATACTATCCCTCCCCGAAGGGATAGAAGTCTTCGTTGTATACTGCGATCCATCCAACCTACAGCTTGGTTGTGTTCTGATGCAACGGGGTAAGGTCATCGCCTATGCCTTGAGACAGTTGAAGACACACGAAGTGAACTACACCACACACGATATTGAGCTAGGGGCACTTGTGTTTGCCTTGAAGATCTGGAGACATTACCTGTATGGCACGAAAAGCACAATCTTTACAGACCACAAGAGTTTGCAACACATATTCGATCAGAAGGAGCTCAACATGAGACAACGACGATGGGTCGAGCTACTCAATGTCTACGAATGCGAAATTCGTTAACATCCGGGTAAAGCTAATGAAGTAGCATACGCCCTAAGTCGGAAAGAATATTCTGGTTGAAGGATCAAATCGTTGACAATGACTATCCATTCACACTTGTCTACACAAATTTCAGGCGGCTCAACTTGAAGCCTTGAAACCTGAAAACGTGGCGGGTGAATCCCTTAGAGGAATGTATAAGAACTTAGAAGCCAAAGGTGACGGAGCCTTATATTTCATGGACCGGATCTGGACACCGAAACACGGTGGCTTCCGACACTTAGTCATTACTGAGGCACACAACACTCGGTATTCTGTCCACCCAGGTTCAGCTAAGATGTATCTGGATCTTAAAAATTTATACTGGTGGCCTAACATGAAAGCAGAAATTGCTACCTTCGTGAGTAAATGCCTTACTTGCGCAAAGGTTAAGGTCTATACCAGAAACCCTCCGGTTTACTTCAACAACCAGAAATACCAGAATGGAAGTGGGAGCGGATCACTATGGATTTCATAACCAAGTTGCCCAAGACAACGGGTGGGCTTGATACCATATGGGTCATCATCGATAGATTGACCAAGTTTGCACACTTCCTGCCTATCAAAGAAACTGACAAGATGGAGAAGCTTATGAGAACATACATTAGGGAAATCGTACGACTGCATGGTATTTCTATATCCATTATATCCGATAGAGATAGTAGGTTCACTTCAAGGTTCTGGCAGTCACTGCAAAGTTCCCTAGGAACAAGGCTAGACATGAGCATAGCTTACCATCCTCAGACCGAAGGACAAAGTGAGAGAACCATCCAAACATTGGAATATATGTTGAGAGCCTGTGTGATCGACTTTGGGAAGGCATGGGATACTCACATACCCTTCGTCGAATTTTCCTACAATAGCAGTTATTACACGAGCATCAAGGCTGCTCCATTTGAAGCCCTTTATGGCCGGAACTGCAGATCCCCTCTGTGTTGGGCTGAAGTGGACGACACCCAGTTAGTAAGAGGACAAGTTCCTAACAGCACTCTCACAGGTCTGGAAATCATACAGGAAACGACAGACAAGATCGTTCAGATTCGTGAACGATTGAAAACCTCTAGAGACCGACAGAAAAGCTACGCTGACAAGCAAAGGAAACCCTTGGAATTCCACGTGGGAGACCAACTCCTTTTGAAAGTCTCACCCAGGAAGGGCTTGATACGCTTTGGTAAGCGTGGGAAGCTCAATCCAAGATACATAGGGCCTTTCGAGATTCTTGCTAGAATCGGCCCCGTAGATTACAAACTCAATCTACCCAACGAACTCAGTAACGTACATCATACATTTCACGTCTCAAACTTGAAAAAGTGTTTGTCCGACAAGACTCTGGTAATCCCACTCGACGAGATCGAGATCAACGAGAGCCTCAACTTCGTGGAAGAACCTGTAGACATCATGGACCGTGAGGTCAAGAAGACGAAGGAAAGCCGCATCCCGGTTGTGAAGGTTCGATGGAACGCCAAGCGAGGACCAGTAGGAGCAATAGCAGCTATGGCTTCGTGTTGCTGAACTCCCGGAACGACAATGAGTCACCTCCCTGAGGTCTGGCAGCAGCAACAGCAGCAGTAGCTGCGGCTGCAGCAGCCTCAGTCAACGTTGCGTACCGCTCATCAAAAGTCTCAATCAATGTGGTCTTGATGTCCCCAAACATCCCAGGAATCTCAGCCCAGATGGCAGCAGCCACCTCCTCATGAATCAATCGACGGATCTCCTCGTCGCTGACACCACTGATCTCAGGTGTATGTCGAGTCCCAACCATGATGCCTGTAAAATATAACAAAAATTATCAGAGATTCGATCGAACTTGCTCATACTCGATGACACAACCCTACTTGTCCTCCGTCGTCTAAAAGATTCTTACTTGAAATGCCCACTGGTCCGGTGTCTTCAGTAGTACGGGCCCAATACTACTGACCACACCGCATCAACATTCACTTCAAGTCCTCCTCCTTGGATCTTGGATCACAAGTACTTTATTCTCATGAGCTCCTAACTGCTATCACTCGCCCTCTAAGCATCTCAGCAGTAGAAAACTCCTAGGCTAAGGCATCACAAATCAGGCCACTCTAGTCCTAATATGTATACTTAGCCTACTCTAGCATACATAATATAACATATCTCGTAACACATAAAGTAAGGGTACTTTTGGGGAATTCGTCGTTCGGGCGCTGGCTGATCGTACACACGACTCTGCTCTGTTTGTCTCAAAACTCTTTTACTCTTTTCAAAAAATTTTACTTCATTATAAAAATTATCCTCAACTCCTCAGTTTGAGTTCAGATACGCCTGAAGATGCATCCGAATCCCTCAAACCAAGGCTTTGATACCAACTTGTAACAACGTAAATTTTCAAAACAATTTTTCATTTTCAAAACATTCATTTCCTCACAAAATAACACCAAACATATTGTATCAAATGTATTATGTTACAAAAACATCTCCCCAGAATCCAAAAACTTGAACTCCTCAAGTGTGTACGGATCATGCCAGCGCCTTCCCGCGCTCATCACTGGTACCTGAAACACATCACACAACAACTGTAAGCATAAATGCTTAGTGAGTTCCCCAAAATACCGCATACAACACATACGCCACTCAAGGCTATAATACGACCATACGGTCAATGTGTCTCAGTGGGACCCTCCAGTCCCGTAGCTCGTTGGACCCTCTGATCCGGTCATAGCTCGTTGGGCCCTCCGGCCCGGTCTGTATCGTTGGACCCTTCGGTCCAGTCTATAACAACATACAACATACACATAACACATAACACATAATCTTATAAATAACACATAAGACCCTCTAGTCTACACAATATACTACTCTAGGTAATGTATAGTGGGAAGACTCACCTCGATATATCGGTAAATATCTGACTCGGAATAAATGTGATCTAGCCTTCGCCTAATCACACAAAGTAATACACTCATAAATACAACAATACTCAATCCTAAAAGTCAACAAGGTCAACGGTCAACTTCGACCGGACTCGGCGAGTGCACTAGGGCGACTCGGCGAGTCTACACGTGTCCACTGACTCTCTTAGATCCTCTCTTGACACGCCGAGTACCTCCCTGACTCGACGAGTTTCACCTGACATGAATCGCGGGGCCACCACGACTCAACTCGCCGAGTCTCAAGAACAACTCGGCGAGTTCCGGCTTGAACTCAGTCCCCCTGACTCACCCTGACTCACTGAGTCGTTCCCTCAACTCGACAAGTCCACTCACTGAGTGATTACGGGTAAACTTCAAACTACTCGCAAAGTCTGTTCTTCAGACTCGGCGAGTTCATGCCATGCATAAACTCAAAACCACTTCTGAGGTCAGATCTGTTCCATTCAATCATAGATCTGGCCTCCCCAAGCATGATAATCACGTAAAGTCCAAACCTTGATGCTCAAACAACATCTATTTGCTCCTATATAATGTTTTAGCCCCATATCTCATAACCCATGGTCAAAACTCCCATGAATCCTCAAAAAGCTTGAGGAATAAAGCTTCTCTGGACCTCTATGGATCCCATTCCAAGCCTCATCACAAATAGGGACGAAATGGACATCAAATCTAACCAACAAAGAGGTCAAGAAACCCTAAACCTCCATGTTCAACATAACAACAGAAAGGGATCCAAAATATTACCTCCAAAATGATGCTCTAAGCTCCAAATTCGAAGTATGTCCACCTCCCTTTCTTCCTCTTAGCTAGAACCTCCTTTGCCTTGCCAAACAATGCGACAAAGGTTAACAATGGCCTCCTCTCTCTCCCAAAACGCTCAAGATCTCTTTAGGGTTTCTCTCTGGGGTTGGTGGCCGCAAATGACGGCCATAAGCCCCTTTAAATAGGTCTCAAACCCTGGAAATTAGGGTTTCATTAAACAGCCCTTGGACTCGCCGAGTCCAGACGCGAACTCGCGTGCAAAAACCGCGATCCTACTCGTCGAGTTTAGACTCCAACTTGACGAGTCTCCTCACAACACCCAAAAATAAAAGAATAAAAATTATACCTGGGAATCTGGATGTTACAAGTTTACTCCCAATTCTCTCTCAACTATCATCCCGTTCTTCACCCGATCTTATGAAAACATAAGTATTTCTGGACTTGATTTGTTGTTATAACCAAACATCTAGTAGTTATACATCATTTCATCCATTCATTCATGCTTTTCATCTAGATCTTCAAGTGTTCTTCAAAACACCAAGAACACCAAGAACACACACTAGTGTTCTTGGACCTTAAACACCCAATCGAGCTTCTATCTTGTAAGTACACTTGCCCTAGCTTCTTGTGTGCTTAATAAGAACTTGATAACACTTGAAAATCGTCAAAAATCATCAGAACAAAGGAGTTCACGGCCAAAGATGTTCTTGGGCCATGAACCCCTCTTAAGGTGGCTAATTGACCCTAATTCCTTCCTAAGCCTTGGATGCTAACCTTGATCCTTCCTAGAAGTGTTTAAGACCTTAAACAACAATCAAAACAAGTCCCCATAAGATTTTACAGTCGTAAACACCTAAGGAAGTGGTCCTTAGGTCGTGAACTCTACAAGGTAGAGTTAGTGTGCCCCTAATGTTTTCCTAAGGCTTGGACTTGATCATCGAATGCTCAATCATGACTTGCAAGACCTCAAAACACAATCTGGCAGTAAGTACCACGAGTTTATGGCCATAAACTCATGGGGAAACAGTCAGGGGCGGTAAACTCCATACGGAGTGGTCCTTGGGCCATAAATTCCAATGCCATGCCATACAACCCTTAGATGCAACCTGTTGGTACCTATAACACTTGAATCAAAGTGTTTTCATGTCCTTGGTCTTAACTTGATTAATTAGTGGTTAAATGTCTAATTGGATACATATATATTTATTATATGCTAGCTAGGATCCTTGTGTATGTACAAGTCTTCACTTGTCACCTAACACCTTGTCTAACACTTCCGTACAATCCACTCACTACAGGTGAGTTTATACCCCTTAATTAACCTTTTAAATGTTATTAAATGTTTTTAAATGCTTTTATGGGGGGGGGGGAATACAAGTTGAATCATGTTAGTTATTAGATCAATCACATGTGATTAATAACTAGCATACAAATGGATTTTCTATACTTTAAACTGTTTTACCAAACAAATGACTTCAAACTGCTTATCAAACTATTCTACATGTTAAACTCTTTATCAAATTCACTTTTGTATACTAAACCTTTCTTTTACGGTTTTCCAACTTATATATTTTTAAAACCATGTCTACTACATATATAGTTATATAAATAAGGTTTGAAAGACTTAGAAGAGATAACCCACTTTATTTCTTGTCCTCGTTTGGTTGTGGACTTAAAGTACCTGGTTGTTTGTTTGAATGTCGTTGAATCCTTACTTATATATTATGTATATATGTATAGGTATAAAGAGTTTTATCTTAGTTCAGTACATTCAGTTATACATACAAGTCTACCAATAAACTATAATAGCTATAGTTTAGGGTTATACTACTTACTACTTCTAGTCCAATGAAGCATACAAGTGTCAGTTCATTCACGAGTCGCTACTTACTTTTATGAGACTTATACAACTATACTATGATGAGAACATATACAACTATGCTATGACGGGAACTTATACAACTATACTAGGATGAGAAAATATACAACGATACTATGATGAGACACAATACATTCATTACACAAGTACATACATTACAAATGCAAGTATACCATAACATAAATGTGATCCACTGTATCGGAGCATGCCTTCATCGTCATGGCCCGAGTTGTAACCAGAATCTCTTGGAGGGAGAGCGTGAGTTTGAGTATAGATCTATACTGGATTGACTATCCTACACCTTACTGCTAGCTACAGTGGGACCGGCAGGTATTCGGGTGGCAAATGTCATACCTTTTGACGAATTACATTGTCGTGTTTCATAGTCGATAGTATGGTACAATTAATCACATAATACCTTGATATAAATCCGGTTTAAGGTAGTTAGTACAGCAATAGTTCCTATAATATAATACAACAATACTACATTTATTTACCCTTTACATTTATTTTGTGATTACTTCACTTAAACATTAATGTACAAACTATATTTTGATAATGATAGTTACACTTGGGAAAATTACACACTTTTACAAGAAACAAACAAACAAAACAGTTGTGCCTTGGTAGAAGGCTACTTTTAGTAGAAAATATAGGATTTTCTAGGAGTTAAAAACTTTTACAAACACTCACAAACATATTCATACTTTTACTACAAACGGTTACAATTTCGTACTTCAAACACTGTTTCAAACATTTTGATTCAAACATAGACACTAAATACTTATGAACTCACCAACTTTATTGCTGATAAACTATTTCAAAATAGCTTGTATTCTCAGGTCATCAGTACGCAGGTACCGATGCCAGCTTTTGAGAAGATGAAGCGCATACAAGACTCATTTTATATTTTGATTCATGTTTTGGTGTCTTATATACTACAAAACACACTGGTATTAAAATTATATATTTAATGCAATGGATGATGTAGTTTACTTGTTTACTATTATACTGTGTTGTGATACTGTACATGACGTCCTCCGCCCCAGAACGTTTTTGCCGTTCTTGGCTTTGGGGTGTGACAATTTCTATCAATATACTTGAGACCTACAACAATAAATCAAAACAAATTAGGAGCAAGATCAAGGAATAGAAAACTGACGAATAGGGGTGAAAGATTGATTTTGATTACGTAGTCACCAATCATGTTCTATATTTCATCAACTCACAAAGCCATCAACTTTTGGGACAAAACCCCTAAAACATCCCAAATGATAACACACAACAGAAAAGGAAGAAAGTTTTAAGCTTTATACCTCCAAATGAAGCTTCTCACACTACGAAGCTCAGATCCAAGTGCTTGGGCTCTTACTCCTTCTTCTCCAAAGCTTTCTTTCCACTCTCATGGCTCAAGAACACACCAACAATCTCTCAAGGGCACTCTCTTGCTTCAAGAACGAGGATTAGGATTTTGGATGGACAAGTCTCTGGAAATGGTGGGCAACAATGAGACCATAACATTTTTTAAATAGGGCGCTAACTTAGAATTAGGGTTTCATTTTGGGCCTGGTACGCCCCGCGTACTAGGAAACCTCCTCGTCATGAATACGCTCACGAGTACGCGCGACGTACTCTATATTACGCCCAACGTACTCGATCATCACACTAATTACACAAGGGCTAAAACTGACAACTTCAAGAAAGAAGAAGGGCCTAGGAGGTATACCTCATTTGGGGATGTTATGTAATGCCCGTGTTTCTAGGCTTGTCATTAATAGCGATGTAATAGTCTAGGTTAACCTTTGTAACCCGTTTTGAAATAATAGAAGTGTATTATTTGAGTATTATGTGTCTTGTGCTTAATTGTGTGTCTTAATTGAATTAAGAATAAAAATAAGCATCAAAATGAAATATTAGATAAAGCCGATATCTATGGATCATGTTGTAGTAGTTGAAACGAGGTTTCCAAATATATATATAGAATGCCAAAATCCGAGTTATAACGAAGAAGTTATCATCTGTCGAAATTTCGCGAGAGAACCGGCACGACGTTGAATGACGTAAAATACGAAATTAAGATAGAGCGATATTTAACCTTAGTGATCTAAGCGAAAGTCGTAGAGTTCGTTCAACCGAGACCGTGAATAAAAAGAATGCCCAAATCTAACTTCGTTTGAGGAAATTATGATTTTTCTAAGTTTCAGCTTAGCAGTATGCGAACCCGAAACTGGAATTCGAGATCGAATGATTGTTGGTGGAAACAATCGAAACGAGAATCGAAGATCTCGTTGATAGTAGTCCATTGGTGAAAAGACAGACGAAAACGGATTTCAGATGAAGAAGTTATGAATTTATAACGGAGTTTTCCTTTCCCGGCCTAATAAAAATAAATTCAGAATTGGCCGATGGAGTCTAAACGAAAGTTGTAGAGCGTAGTCTCACCTACGCGTGGATATAAATAATGTCGAAAATGAAGTTCGTATGAAGAAGATATGAATTTCTGAAGTTTTTAAAAAATTAATATTTATTATTTAATCTTTAATTCGGATGGTTATCCGAAGGAGTCAGCAATCTGATCCACACTACGCCCAGCGTACACCGAAGTGTGACCCACCTCGCACTCAAGTGCTCCAATGACGCATGCAGTAACAAATCCGGAGTACGCCCCGCGTACCAGAGCAATACACCCAACGTAATGTGAGGTTTCAGCCTCTATAAAAGGACATGCGAGGGCAGTCGATCCTTTTGCTCAATTTCTCTTCTTTTTCTCCCGTTTTGCATCGTTTTGCGTGCGACTTATACCTCGAAGCCCCGATATCATTCCCGAGCCCCAAAGCAAGTCCCGAAGCCCCGAGGATCCCGAGAAGTGAGATTCCCGAGCCAAAGTCTGCCCGCGAGAAGCCAATTTTTGTGAAGATCTTCTAGATCTACCGAAGAATACTACTTCTACAAGTCATTGTGCTGTCCAATCATCTTCTGATCAAGTGAGTGTGTAGTCACTTTCCTCTAACGCATAATTACGAAGTATTTTATACGAAATATGTGTTATGTGTGTATTTTGTTGTTATATATGTGAATGTATATTCACTTTCTTCTATCTCATAGATATGATTTATTCTCTATGAAATACGTCTTATGTGTATGTGTCTCATCTGTTGTTTGGAATATGTAGTAAATGAGAATGCTATATAGGTTTTAAACTATGTATATAAATATATATTTTTATCTACTAATATCTTGGGTAGAACATGGGTAGATAGTTGATGTGTGATAAATAGATGAGAGGCCTCGATGTGTGTAGGAATTTGTAGGATTTCGAGACTTAAACTTAGAATACTAAGTGGAGATTGTGAGACGTGTGTCTGCTATATTATAGTCACGAACACTAGTATATTTTAGGAAGCTGCCTAAAATGGTTTTATGTGCTACACATTATATGTTACCATATATGATATCATTTGTTCAGATCTATGGTCTGTTGCCGACCGGATCTGGAAACCTTATGTGTGTAAGATTCTAAGTGTATGGTTATGATATTAGAACTAGCATGTAAACGTTTCTGAGTGATAAGGATGATTTAATTATCAATCATGGATGAGGATCTAATTTCACCTTATTCGGTGTATAGATCAAAATGGTAAGACCCAGGAGTGGTATTGGAAACGCGGATGAAAACAGGAATCAACCACCAGTAATTGAGCAAATACATGTCGTAGCTACTGCACCGGAGCCAATAACAATGGCTGGGGTGCAAGACATGATTAGGGCTGTGTTAGCCGAACAAAGGGAAGAAATGCGACAGATGTTACATGAAAATAGGGACGAACCAATCATACCCATTGAGGAACCCAAGCTGATTCCCGAACAATCGGAGGAAGGAAACAATAGTCGCGCTGTGAGTCAAGTTGGGGCTCAAGGAGAATGAAGGAACGACCCGGAAAGAGGAAACAAAAAGGATGGGCGAATGTACAATGATTTCTTAGGCGCTAAGCCGCCAAGTCTCTCTGGGAGACCAAAGCCCGTTGAGATTATGGATTGGATCTCCGAAATGGAGATGGTATTTGATAGTTGCGATTGTAGCAACAAACAGAAGACTGTCTTTGTAGTTAGACAACTGAAGACTGGAGTCTTGAGCTGGTGGAAGTCGTTGGCGGATACTATGCCACGAGGAGAAGCCCTGAAAATGTCATGGGAGGAGTTCTTGGAACAACTAAGGGCACAATACTGTTCAGAGATAGATCTGATTGATCTGAACAATGAGTTCCAAAACTTGAAGAAGGGGAGGATGAGCATAGATGACTATGCTACCGCATTCACTAAGAAAATGAAGTTATTTCCGTATCTAGTGCCAACCGAACTCTCCAAGATCGAGAGGTTCGCTAATGGACTGCCTGCCGATTTTGGCCCGACAGTCAAGATGGCAACTACTCTGAAAACAGCTGTTTGAGCAGCTAAGAATATGGATGCCCATCAGAAGGAAAAGGGTGTGGAAAGGATAGAGGTTGGTGAAAAGAGGAAGTTCGATGGACCTTCAGGTTCCAACAAGAAAAGCAAGTTCTCGAATTCTAGTTCGAGAGGAGGATGAGGAGGAAGCGAAGCCAAATGGTGCGACAAATGTAAGAAGAAGCATCATGGAAAATGTGAAGTAGTGGCCACTTGTTTTAAATATGGAAAGCCAGGGCACGATGCCAATGAATGCACTCTCACCAAGAAAGTTTGTTATGGGTGTGGTGAGGAGGGTCACATCTCGAGAGATTGTTCGAAGAAGAAGGAGGCAGCAAAACCCAACATTCCGCCAAAGCCGAAGGTGAGAGCCTTCTGGATGACACTGGAAGCTGCAAAAGATGAAGCTGTTGTCGCGTCAGGTACCTTTCTCGTAAACAAATTGCTTGCCCAAATTTTATTTTATTATGGAGCCAACTTGTCACACCCCAAAACAATGAACGGCGGAAATGTTCTGTGGCGGAGGACGTCATGTACAATAACACAACAATGAAAAGTAGTAAACAAGCAACAACATCATCCATTGCATTAATAATATAATTTTAATACAAGTGTGTTATGTCAAATTATAATAGACACTAAAGTATAAATCAAAAATGAAAGATGAGTCTTGAACGAGCACCATCCTCTGTAAACCTTGCATCGGTACCTGTCTATCGTTGACTTGAGGATACAAGTTATTTTGAAAGCGAGTATCAGCTTTAAAGTTGGTGAGATCATAAGTATTTAGTGTCTTAATTTGTATGTAAGTATTTGTATATATGTGAAATGTAAGTATTTGTATGTATATGAACTGTAAGTATGAAAACGTTTTGAACATCCTAGACAACCATAAGTTTCCTACTAAAAGTATCCTTCTACCAAGGCATCTAGTATTTGTGTGAATGTCTCTTGTAAGAGTGTGTATTTTCCCACATCCGGCTATCATTATTCAAAATATAGCTTCTACATTACCGTGCATCGTGTGAATGTTCACGAAGTGAATGGAATGTGAAAATGAAATAGTACTACGGTCTAGTATCAAATAACTACAATCATACTAACTACCTTTAACGTATTGTAATCTCGTAAGTACCTTCGAACGGATTCCCGATACCTTACCAGACCACATCCCAACGGGGAAAAGGAAATAAACCGGGCTAACCTTCCTAAGTCCTTTAAACATTACTTATATAACTATACTTATATAGGCATGCTTATAACAGAGTCTATATGTAAATGTATCTAAGTAAATGTACTCATGTAAATGTACTCATGTAAATGTATCCATGTTAATGTACTCATGTAAATGTACTCATGTAAACGTATCTAGGTAATAGTATAGTAATGTACTGTAATGTTCTGCGTGTACTAGCTGTAACGTGTGTTCTCTCCCTATCTACCATGTATAGTAATGTACTATGTGTACTAGCTATAATGTGTGTTCTCTCTCTCTATCTAGCATTTATAGACTCATTAATGAACTGACTCGTGGTATGATTCCACATTCTGGTAAACGTATTAGTATCTTCCTAAACTACCCATATGGTAGCTTACTAGTAATGTAACTGGTATGTATGAACATGGAAGTACACCCTTGCTACCCAAGGGTATTGAACTGATTGGAAGAGCCTTTATGACTATATATGTACACATGATATATAACTAATATTTATATGACCTTCGGACGGATACCGATACCTTACCAGACCACATCCCAACGAGGAAAAGGAAATAAAGCGGGCAATCCTTCTGAAGTCCTTTAAACATTACTTATATAACTATACATATATAGGCATGCAATTGACAATGTAAAAGCATAAAATAAGTTTTGTAAAACTATTTGAAATAAACTATTTGGTAAAACAGCTAAAGAAGTAATAAATCCTTTTGTATGCTACTTATTAATAACATGTGATTAATATAATAACTAGCATGATTCAACTTGTATCCCCCGACATAAAACATTAAAAAACATTTAAATCATTGATAAAGGGGTATGAACTCACTTGAAGATGGTGGTTTGGATGAACTGAACGATGTAGGATTGCTAAGTTTCAAGTGAAAACTTGTACACACCCAAGGATTTTAGTTAACATATAATCACACATATATGTACCCAATTAGTCTTAAACTACTAATTGAAAATGTTAAGACCTCCTAGAACATGCTAAACACCTTATATAAGTGCTATAACCCCTAACAATTTCATCTAAGTTGTTGTAGGACAAGGCTAGTGGGTTTAGGGTTCCAAAGGACCCCATTCTTGAGTTTACTCTCCAAGACCATAACAACAATGAGTTTACAGTCGTAAACCCTTGAGTTTACGGCCGTAAGCTCCTAATCCTTAGTTTATTTGGTGTTTTGAAGTCTTACATGTCCCTTAGAAGTATTACTACTTGATGGCTTAGTCCTTGGAAGAGATTAGGGCACCTTTCAACTCCTTTGAGGAGTTCACGGCCCTAGAACCAAATCCCTTAGAGATTACGGCCGTAATCTCTCATGGGCATGGTGTTTTTGGTGTTTTCAAGTCCCTAACTTAACTAGGAATGAATCTAGGCTAGTGTCCAAGGCTTATGAAGAGTTAAAGCACACTTTGGCACTCTTGATTGGAGTTCACGATCCAAGAACTTCTTGGGCCGTGAACACCTTACTCTTGGTTTTCTTGGGGTGCTTTCTAGTCCTACATACATTAGGGTACGAGTCTAGGCTAGTATCATTGCAAAAGGAAGGGACTAGGGCACTCTTTTGTCCCTTAAAGAAGGGCTTACGGTCCAAGATGTTCTTGGGCCGTAAACTCTTTGATCTTGTTGTTTTCATATGATTTCTAGGTTATTAGACACATATCAAGCTCTATAATACACTTAGATAGAAGTACTCACGATTTGGGACGAAAGTCCTAAGATCCGTGAGAGAGAATTTGGCTTTTCTCTAGTTGGAAATGGAACAAATGAATAAATATGTCTAAGGACCTTATATATACCCCTAGGGTTTTTGGCATAAAATATTTTATTCAGGCAGTGAACTCTAATATCATAGAGTTTTGGAATAACAGAGTTGCACAAAACCCTAGTGCATCCTCTCTCCTTATATCTCTTTAAGTGTAAATCCTGAAATACTGAAACTTATACTAAAAGTCTGAAAATTTACTGCAATTGTTCTAACTTCTATTGACTTGATATTGTTTGTACATAATAGAAATTTCGAGTTGTCACATCATGCCCTCCTTAGAAGGAATTTTGTCCCGAAATTAGAATTTAGGTAAGGAGGTAGGCATGAATAATCAAACCAAGAATTGGGGATACTTCCTAATCGATCGATTCTCGCGCTCCCAAGTGAATTCGGGTCCCTGGTTGGCATCTCAGCAAACCTTCACTTAAAGGGAAACAACTATGAATCGTTTGCATGACCTCTCGGTCCATGGTCACTACAGTTCTTCCATGTAGGCGAGGATCTCGTTGATCTCGATCTTGTCGAGTGGACTTACGAGAGTCCTAACGGAAAGGTACGATTTCAAGTTCGAGACGTGAAGGGTAAAATATACGTTACTGAGCTCATGGAGTAGGTCTAGTATTTTAGATACAGGACCGATTCTGGTAAGAATCTCGGAGGTCCTAACCATCTTGGATTCAGCTTCCCATGCTTTACGAAGTGTATTAAGCCATTCTCAGAGTGAGACTTCCTAAAGAATTTTGTCTCTCACTTGGAATTCCAAGGTTTCTTTTTCTTGCTTATCTTCCCAGTCGAGGGCCACCCTCTGTTGGGTCAAAGTCGTAAGGGTTTCTGTAATTTGCGAGGAGTTTTGAATGGACTACGATAGTAGGTCTGCAAGACCTAGAATTTGTTGAATTTTTGTCGGCGTCTTCGGTGCCGACAAATTCCCAACGGTTTTGGATAAATTGACAGAGTACTCAAGAATTTCCACATCAGTAATAGTGTGTCTTAGGAATTTGACTCTTCAATTCCAAAACTCGTGTTTATAGAACTTCACGAAAAGTTTCTCTAAGGGTAATGTTTCCATGGGTTCCTTCTTACTACGAAGGTAGATAAGTAAGTCTTTACGAGGAGAATGGCGAACTTATCCCTGTAAGAATGGCGTACCCTACCCATTAAGCTCATGAATGCTATGGGTGTATTGGTCCTATCCGAGGGGTATCACTACGGACTTGAAGTGTCCACATCGAGTTCGGAAGGTAGTCTTCGGGACATCCTTCCCTAACACTCGAAACTGTTGATATTTGGATCTTGGTCCATTCCTGAAAGGTAAATCATTCCTTGTGTTTGCTCAACCAAATCATCTATGCGAGGCAGAGATAATGATTTCTAATTGAAATCTTGACGATTCCCCAATAGACGAGGTACCTATGATGCAATCAGTCTGCTTCTAGAAGATAAGACCAGAGCCCTCTAGGGTGAGAAGCCTGGCATTTCAATTCTATTGTTGAGTAGTTCTCTAAGTTGCTCGGATTGTTCTTGTAGTTCAGTGGGTGATTAGACTGTAAGGCGATCTGGTTACAGAAGTCGTACTGGGTTCTAAGTTTGTTCACACTATGATGTGATTACTCATAGTCTTGGGCAGTCTCCGTCCTGAAGTTCACATTTAGAAGTCATCCATGGTTCATCAATCACAATGTCGTGTATACGAGTCGTATATAATTAAGATTGAAAAGGTAGTCGGATAACTGATTCTTCTTTAAGCTCTTATCCCTACGAGGAGAAGAAGTTTAAGTGGAATCATCAATTCTAAACCTGTAGGACCTTGATTATATATCACCCCTATGTATACACTCTTCAGCGATAGATCAACCCTATGGATCTTTGGATTGAACTTGACGTACTGTACGAGTAGTACTTTGGGGATTTCTTCGGAAAGGAAAAGAACTATGAGGTACTCCATGCATGAGTACTTCGGAGTTCTGTAATGATAGCTTTGTTAAAAAGACGTTTTCAAAGAAAGAGATGTACGTATGAAGCTGATATTGTACGGATCAAATTGAATCTAGTCGTATGGTAATGTCGGAATCATAAGGAAACTTAAACACATTAGATTGAACATAAGGCGTTACAAGAAAAACACAACCGTGCAACCATCAACATACTTACAGTACTTTAGACTTACTACAAGACTATTGCTGCGAATAAGGGATACTGCAAAAGACAAGTATATGCAGCACGAGCATCCCTTTACTGAAGGGATCTCGCAAAAGGTAAGACTCTAGTTGCACTAGTTTTGGATGGTTTATACGTCTGTTACAACAAAACACCTTAATTACTTTTACGTGGGTTCGGAGTAGGTTCTCCTGCAGCTGTGATCCTGAGAATCTTCCCGTCTGCGCCAGAGTTCTTCGCTATCGGGCAATCTTTCTTGAGGTGTCCAATTCCACCGCATTGGTGACATATCCGGGCAGCACCAACATTGGTGGTGGAAGTGAAGTGTCGAGCAGGAGTTATGGGGACACGGTTGCTTTCGTTAATCTTCTCTTTTGGACAATTTCTGTAATAGTGCCCTGCCTCACCATAACTATAGCAACTAGGCTTGCTCCAGTGGTGGAGATAGTTCTACAGAAACGAGCAATGTGCCCCATCTTGTTGCAATTATTGCATTGTTGTACTCGGCAAATTCCCTTGTGGTGATAGTTGCACCGGTCGCACTTCGAGAGTGTTTAAGTAAGGAGTAAGAGTATGATCTCGGAAGTTTGACCTACATCCTTATGATGCAGTCCTAGTACGGATTGGAAGTATGTTCGCGAGGGTTTGACCTACATCCCTATGATGCAGTCCTAGTAATGAGTGGAAGTAAGTTCGTATAATGGTCTCAAGACGTTTTTCGTTCAAGCCGAGGTATCGTTGTTCGGTGAATAACATGATCCAACCACTAAAAGAGACTTGGAAATGTCTTCGGAGTTAAATCACTATAGTCCAATGTCTTGACTAAAGCATGTTTCAGATAGGCTCCAATGAAAGTATGATGAGAGTATTTGAATAAAGAATGACACAGAAGTTAGCCGACTGTCAATATCTTTGATATTCGTGACGTGAAAGTTTGGGAAAATGACCTTGTAATAGGTCTTACATCATATCCAGAGAAGATAGTTCTTGACAGCATAAAGGCCTAACTAAAGTACTTACAGTACAAGATAATTTCATAGAAAATGCTACATCAGGCATGGACAGAAAACGATTCCTTTTAACAAGGAAAATAAAGTAAAGCATCTACTACTGGCGACGGTCAGCCCTCTGGTGAACTCTCAGTTCAGCTAGTTGGCGTTCTACATCAAGTAGGTGTCTTTCGTACACCCTTTGGCGTACTCGGAGTTCTATGACTTCGGATCGTGATTCAGCCAGTGCTTGCAACAGGGTTTCATGGTCTCTCTCAGATCTCTCACGAGCATCTTCTAGATGAATGGTGCGGAGGGTATGCATTCTTGCATTGGCGACAACTTCTATGATCTGATGTAGGGCTGTCCTGCCTTGAATCTCATTTTGGGCCACTCTGCGGACCAGGATTGGCAAGATTCTGTCTGCTGAGCCCCCATTGCTCAGGTCATAAAAGCTTCGGTCACCGTTAAATGGCATGGGCTGATCTTGTCCTTGGCTCCATGTTTTCAAGCATTCCACCCACAGAGGCGTCGGGCCATGAAAAGCCGGACGAGGGTTAAGATTTAGAAAAGGGAGCTGCCTGGGGTAGGTTCTCAACCTCAGGTTCAGAGTTAGCACCATCCGAAAGGTCTTCATCATGGTGATCATTCAAAGGGATGGGATGATCATTCTCTGGTTCTTCTCCAAACCATCCAGCAATGACTTCGTTCGGAATGTACGGATTGTCGTGGGGATGGAGTCTAGACATGTTATCTACGCGAGAATTGGGGTAAGAAAATAATTATTAGACGAACTATCTAGATAATTATTTAGAAAATCTTCATTAGTTACATCACTATTTGTGAAGTGCATACCAGTTATATGTAATCGAAACAGGATAGGCCTTCGAATAAGTGACCTTAACTCCAAATTCACAAAGAATAGGGGTAAAGCAAAATTTTCGCAGATTCTAGGTATATAACACCCTAGTTACATATAGCCTTAGTGTATCCACTTAGCAACTATCAACTTGGTAATGAAGATCCCGTTTTAGTTCTCAAGTATGAAGTACATACAGTAACACCAAATACCCCTATAGTATTTTAAGTTTATGTTCTATTGTTCTCATTGTGGTATTGTTGGTAAGATTTTAGACTTGTTGCAACCACACAACTACACTTAAGCACATGCTAGTCAACTCTCGGATAATATAGTTGATCAGGCTATATCTTCCCAGTTTTGACCATATGTCTGTAAGTTCACCTGTGTTGCTCAACAATCGTAATACTTTTGTATTGTCCTAGTGACATTGATTTTAGTATGAATGCAGGCACGTATACTTAATTAAATATTTTATTATTTAAAGGATAACTCTTGGTCAGAGTATTTTAATCCCATTGTATTTATAGTCTGTATATCTTTTATGGGTTGATATACTTAATTCACTATAAACAATGCTCTGATACCAATCTGTCACACCCCAAAACCATGAACGGCGGAAACGTTCTGGGGCGGAGGACGTCATGTACAGTATCAGAATAATGAAAAGTAGTAAACAAGCAACAACATCATCCATTGCATTTAAAATATAATTTTAATACAAGTGTGTTCTGTCAAATTATAATAGACACTAAAGTATAAATCAAAAACGAAAGATGAGTCTTGAACGAGCACCATCTTCTCTAAACCTTGCATCGGTACCTGTCTATCGTTGACCTGAGGATACAAGTTATTTTGAAAGCGAGTATTAGCTTTAAAGCTGGTGAGATCATAAGTATTTTAGTGTCTTAATTTGAATGTAAGTATTTGTATGTATGTGAAATGTAAGTATTTGTATGTATATGAATTGTAAGTATGAAAACGTTTTGAACATCCTAGAAAACCATATATTTCCTACTAAAAGTATCCTTCTACCAAGGCATCTAGTATCTGTGTGTATGTCTCTTGTAAGAGTGTGTATTTTCCCAAATCCGACTATCATTATTCAAAATATAGCTTCTACATTACCGTGCATCGTGTGAATGTTCACAAAGTGAATGCAATGGGAAAATGAAATAGTACTATGGTGTAGTATCAAATAACTACAATCGTACTAACTACCTTTAACCTATTGTAATCTCGTAAGTAATGTAGTACTTGTAATAAGTGACTACTTTTGTACTAATATTGCCTTATTTGAGGGATAAGGCATAATGTGATGGCTAGATCCCAGGCTAGACGCTCCCCTGTCAAAGAGATTTTGGGACCCAAACATGACCCCTGCATGTTTGCAAGCCGTGAACATCCACATTACTATGATCATGTATACCCAATATAACTATCACAATGTGTTGTGATTCATTGGTATAGTTAGATCCTGAAGTCGTTCCATGCTATAGCACCTAGTTATGTCTGTCCTATCATCGTATATGATCTATGTAAAAGTATATGAAAGTATACCCTTGCTACCCAAGGGTATTGAACTGACTGGAAGAACCTTTATGACTATATATGTACACATGATATATAACTAATATTTATACCACCTTCGGACGGATACCCGTTACCTTACCAGACCACATCCCAACGGGGAAAAGGAAATAAATCGGGCTAACCTTCCTAAGTCCTTTAAACATTAGTTATATAACTATACATATATAGGAATGCTTATAACAGAGTCTCTATGTAAACGTATCTATGTAAATGTACTCATGTAAATGTATCCCTATAAATGTACTCATGTAAATGGAATCATGTAAACGTATCTAGGTAATAGTATAGTAATGTACTGTACTGTTCTACATGTACTAGTTGTAATGTGTGTTCTCTCTCTATCTAGCATCTATAGTAATGTACTGTGTGTGCTAGCTGTAATGTGTGTTCTCTCTCTATCTAGCATGTATAGACTCATGAATGAACTGACTCGTGGTATGATTCCGCATTCTAGTAAACGTATTAGTATCTTCCTAAACTACCCATATGGTAGCTTACTAGTAATGTAACTGGTACGTATGAACATCGAAGTATACCCTTGCTACCCAAGAGTATTGAACTGACTCGAAGAGACTTTATGACTATATATGTACACATGATATATAACTAATATTTATACGACCTTCGGACGGATAACCGATACCTTACCAGACCACATCCCAACGGGGAAAAGGAAATAAAGCGGGCAATCCTTCCTAAGTCCTTTAAACATTACTTATATAACTATACATATATAGGCATGCAATTGACAATATAAAAGCATAAAATAAGTTTTGTAAAACCATTTGAAATAAACTGTTTGGTAAAACAGCTAAAGAAGTAATAAATCCTTTTGTATGCTACTTATTAATCACATGTGATTAATATAATAACTAGCATGATTCAACTTGTATCCCCCCCCCCCACATAAAACATTTAAAAACATTTAAATCATTGATTAAGGGGTATGAACTCACTTGAAGATGGTAGTTTGGATCAACTGAACGATGTAGGATTGCTAAGTGTGAAGTGAAAACTTGTACACACCCAAGGATCCTAGTTAACATATAATCACACATATATGTACCCAATTAGTCTTAAACTACTAATTGAAAATGTTAAGACCTCCTAGAACATGCTAAACACCTTATATAAGTGTTATAAGCCCTAAGAATTTCATCTAAGTTGTTGTAGGACAAGGCTAGTGGGTTTAGGGTTCCAAAGGACCCCATTCTTGAGTTTACTCTCCAAGACCACAACAACAATGAGTTTACGGTCGTAAACCCTTGAGTTTACGGCCGTAAGCTCCTAAGCCTTAGTTTATTTGGTGTTTTGAAGTCTTACATGTCCCTTAGAAGTATTGCTACTTGATGGGTTAGTCCTTGGAAGAGATTAGGGCACCTTTCAACTCCTTTGAGGAGTTCACGGCCCTAGAACCAAATCCCTTAGAGATTATGGTCGTAATCTCTCATGGGCATGGTGTTTTTGGTGTTTTCAAGTCCCTAACTTAACTAGGAATGAATCTAGGCTAGTGTCCAAGGCTTATTAAGAGTTAAAGCACACTTTGGCACTCTTGATTGGGGTTCACGGTCCAAGAACTTCTTGGGTCGTGAACACCTTACTCTTGGTGTTCTTGGGGTGTTTTCTAGTCGTACATACATTATGGTACGAGTCTAGGCTAGTTTCATTGCAAAAGGTAGGGACTAGGGCACTCTTTTGTCCCTTAAAGAAGGGTTTACGGTCCAAGATGTTCTTGGGCCGTAAACTCTTTGATCTTGTTGTTTTCATATGATTTCTAGGTTATTAGACACATATCAAGCTCTATAATACACTTAGATAGAAGTACTCACAATTTGGGATGATAGGCCGAAGATCCGTGAGAGAGAATTTGGCTTTTCTCTAGTTGGAAATGGAACAAATGAATAAATATGGCTAAGGACCATATATATACCCCTGGGGTTTTTGGCAGAAAATATTTTATTTGTAACACCCCGAAATATCAAGAGTAGAGTTGAAGGGCTAAAAGAGTAAGTTGTGAAAGAGTGACTCGGCGAGTCCAGGGATGGACTCGGCGAGTAGAGTCGCGACTGGGTCGCGTGTTAAGTAGCAGACTCGGCGAGTCGGTAAGGAGGACTCGGCGAGTAGGCGCTGAGTGGAGAAAACCCTAATTCCTGGGGTTGAGCCCTATATAAAGAACATAACAGCCCACTCTCAGCCTCTTTATTCATCCCCAAGTCCAGAAACCCTTAGCCTTCGTGTGTGAGTGATCATATCTCATTTGGGAGCTTGAAGGAGATGATTATTGAAGGGATTTTGGGAGATTGAAGGCTTGGAGCAAGGGACTTTGCTTGGATTCAAATTACTTTGTAGTTGGGGTGTCCCTTGGAGGTAATATCTCGTTCTTGGGCTATTGTTATGTTGTTTCTTCATTTTGGGGTTTGTGGGAACTTGCCTTTGGATGTAATTGGAAATCTAGAGGTTAGATCTGAGGTTGCTACCTCAGATCTGGAATGAAGAAGAATCAGAGAGCATGAAAGTCCCTGTTTTGGAGTGTTTAGTGAAGCTTACATGTCCCAAACCCTAAACCAAAGTGCAAAAAACCTAGATCTCTTTGGATTCACGTAAAGTTTGCCACTTTACGTGATGAAGGGGTGGTAGGAAGCTAGATCTATGTTTTGGATAAATTGCATGGCTTGGAGTGCTTCTGTATGGATTCAGACCGGTGGTACTCGGCGAGTCACATGGGTGTACTCGACGAGTTGTTTGAAGATGAGCTGGGACTCAGCGAGTTGGAAGAACAACTCGGCGAGTTGGATGAAGATGGCCTGGAACTCGGCGAGTTGTATGAACAACTCGGCGAGTAGGTTGAAGATAGCCATAGACTCGGCGAGTCTTGTCGAAGAGTTCCGATATTCTCTGGTTGAGTCGAGAATCGGTGAGTCAAGGGATGACTCGGTGAGTTGTGTGCGAGAGGACTCAGAAGTTGTGGGACTCGGCGAGTCTCGGGGTGACTCGGCGAGTTAGGTCGCGGATTGAATGAAGTTCTGAGTATGGGAACTCGGCGAGTCATCAGGTTGACTCGGCGAGTAGGGTCAGTCAGGGGTTGACTTTGACCTTGTCTTTGACCAAGGGTTGACCAGTGGTTTCCAGGGGTATTTTGGTAATTATTGATTATTGTTTGAGTTCAGTGCATTGGTGGCTGTCCAGAGGTGGAGATCGTACCAGTGATCGGAGCAGCTTGGGTTATCTGTTCAGTCGGTAGTTTCGAGGTGAGTTATCCTCACTATATCAATAGGGTTTAAGGCACCAAGGCCAACCCTTTATCGGATGGAAATCCGGGTAGTGTCTGTTGTTATGATATTGCGGATTATGGGTCGGAAGGCATTATGATATGGGCCGGAAGGCATTATATGTTGTGGGCCGGAAGGCATTACATGTTGTGGGCCGTAAGGCATTGCGATGTGGACCGGAAGGTCACGGCCTGGAAAGGCGTATGTGTGTAATTAGTATGTTAACTGATTCGTAGGGTGATGTTATGCTAGTGACCGGTTAGGCCGGTATCTTGGTTAGGGTAATGATATGTTATGTGATCTGCTGATCGATTGCTGACTGCGAACTGTTATATGATTATATGTTATATGTATGGTTGCTTGGTCTGAGGTGTGACCCGGTATGCATGGTCGTTCTATGATCTGTTATGTTATGTATGCATTTTATGCTATGAGCCGGAAGGCGATATGTTATGGGCCAGAAGGTAATATGTTATGGGCTGGAAAGCAATATGTTTTGGGCCGGAAGGCGATATGTCTTGGACCAGAAGGTCGTGTCCTGGAAGGGCGTATATGTGGTTGGTATTTTGGGAGTATCTCACTAAGCTTTCGGGCTTACAGTTGTGGTTTTATGTTTTTAGGTTCTCAGGAGTCTGTGGCAAGGCAAAGGCATGATCGTACCGTTCCTCGCGTTGGTGTTTTATGAAATGAACCTGGGAAAATACTCTGTTAAATAATGTATTAAAAACCTTTTTGTAACAACGTTATTAAAATGGGTGGTTTTTGAAAAGTTTTAATTGTTTTGAAATTTTGGTCGTTACATTATTCAGGCAGCGAACTCTAATATCATAGAGTTTTTGAATAACAGAGTTGCACAAAATCCTAGTGCATCCTTTCTCCTGATATCTCTTTAAGTGTAAATCCTAAAATACTCAAACTTATACTAAAAGTTTGAAAATTTACTGCAACTGTTCTAACTTCTATTGACTTGATATTATTTGTACAAAATAGAAATTTCGGGTTGTCACACAACTACTCTTTTATTTCGCATGAATTAGTAGAAAACTAGCTTTGCCTGTTGATAGACTAGATAATGCTTTATTAGTCGAAGTTGCTAGTGGCAAGTTTGTACCTGTTATCCATCGTATGAAAAACATCTTAATTGACTTGAATGGGAATAAGTTCCACGAGGAATTATTGCCTATCGAACTAAATGGTTTCGACATCGTGCTGGGAATGGATTGGCTTAGCGCCAATGACGCCGAAATATTGTGCAAGAAGAAGATTGTAAAGGTAAATCCGCCAGGGAAAGAGTCATTTATGGTGTATGGAGACAAACGCAGAGTAAATTTTGGAATCATTTCGCTAATGAAAGCCAGAAAGTGTTTGGCCAAAGGATGTACATCATATTTGGCATTCGTGATCGATGCTAAGAAGGAGAAAAAGGCGATGCAGAGCATTCCTGTCGTGTGTGATTATCTGGAAGTATTTCCTAAAGATCTTCCCAGATTACTGCCTGATAAACAAGTGGAGTTTAGAATAGACTTGTTACCAGGTACGATGCCTATATCAAAAGCACCTTATCGATTAGCACCGACGGAGATGAAGGAGCTAATGATGCAACTCCAGGAGTTATTGGACAAAGGTTTCATTAGACCTAGTTCATCACCCTGGGGAGCTCCGATGTTATTCGTGAAGAAGAAAGATGGAAGTATGAGAATGTGCATCGATTAAGAGAACTGAACAAGGAAACAATAAAGAATAGATATCCATTGTTGAGGATTGATGACCTGTTCGATCAACTACAAGGTTCGAGTTATTTTTCAAAGATCGACCCAAGGTCAGGATATCATCAGCTAAAAGTAAGAGAGCAGGATATAGAGAAGACTGCATTCAGAACACGATATGGACACTATGAGTTTTTGGTTATGTCATTTGGACTAACTAATGCTCCAGCAACATTCATGGATTTAATGAATCGGGTTTGTAATCTGCTCATAGATAAATTTGTGATAGTGTTCATAGATGACATTCTGATTTACTCAAAAAGCCAAGAGGAGCATGGCAGACACTTGAGAGAAGTGTTAGAAGTCTTGAAGAAGGAGAAGGTGTATTCTAAGTTCTCCAAATGTGATTTTTGGATTCGATAAGTCCAATTCTTGGGTCACGTGGTCAACCAAGAAGGGATAATGGTTGATCCAGCAAAAATTGAAGTTGTGATGAAGTGGGAACAACCAAAAAGTCCCACGGAGATCCGAAGTTTTTTAGGATTAATAGGATATTACCGAAGGTTTATCCAAGGCTTTTCTTCGATCCCCAGTCCATTAACAGCTTTGACCAACAAAGGAGCTACTTATGCTTGTAGTGATAAGCATAAAGAAGCATTTGAGAAGCTAAAGAAGAAACCATGCGAGGCACCCATTTTATCTCTACCCGATGGAGTTGAAGACTTCTTTGTTTATAGCGATGCGTCTGGGGTTGGATTGGGTTGTGTTTTGACTCAAAGAGAAAGGGTGATCGCGTATCCATCTAGACAGCTGAAAGAGCATGAAAAGAACTACCTAACCCATGATTTGGAGTTGGCAGCAATAGTTTCGCTCTGAAAATATGGAGGCATTACCTCTATGGAACGAAGTGCAAACTTTTCACTGATCATAAGAGTCTCCTATATCTCTTTAGTCATAAGGAATTGAATATGAGGCAACGACACTGGCTAGAGTTAATTAAGGACTATGACTGCGAGATACTTTATCACCCCGGTAAGGCTAATGTTGTTGCTGATGCTCTCAGTCGGAAAGAAAAAGGCCAAGTGCGTTGAGATTAGAAGTTGTCTCAACAATTGTGGAGAGTATAAAGAAAGCTCAAGAGGAAGCTTCTATGAAGAATGATCGAAAAGAAGAACGTTTGGGTAAAACGTTGGTGTTCGGTATAAACAGTCATGGACTGAAGGTGTTCCAAGATCGGATTTGGATACCTAAGAATGGAGGAGTCAGAGATCTTCTGATGGAAGTAGCTCACAAAACCATGTACTTGATTCATCCCGGTAGCACTAAAATGTATCGGGACCTGAAACCCTACTACTGGTGGCCGACGATGAAGCCTGATATTGCAAAGTATGTGGCCGAGTGGGTGACTTGTGCGAGAGTAAAGACGCAACATCAAAAAACGTACGTGAGTTTAGAACCATTGCCTGTGCCTATGGGTGAGTAGGAAGACATTGCTATGTATTTTGTCACTAAACTGCCCAAAACGAAAAGTGGTCACGACATGATTTGGGTGGTCGTTGATCGATTCACTAAGAGTGTGCATTTCATAGCAGCCAATGAGAAATGGTCTATGGAAAAGCTTGCAAATTCTTATGAGAAGGAAATTGTGAGGCTTCACGGTGTTCCGTTTACGAATGTGTCAGATCGTGACAGCCGTTTAACCTCGCGATTTTGGAGAAGTCTACAAGAGGAATTGGGTACCAAGTTGTGTTTGAGTATAGCTTAGCATCCACAAACTAATGGTCAGAGCGAATGGACGATACAAACACTTGAAGATATGTTGAGAGCATGTACCCTAGAATTCCAAGGTAATTGGGATGAACATTTACTTTTGGTAGAATTTTCCTACAATAATAGTTTCCACTCGAGCATAAAGATGGCACCTTATCAAGCTTTGTATGGACAGAAGTTTCGTACGCCATCTTGTTGGCTTGAGACTGGGGAAAAGCAGTTGATGGGACCGGAGATAGTCCATCAGACTGCGGAAAAGGTGAAAATAATTAGGGAAAGAATGTTAGCAGCTCAGGATCATCAAAAGAGCTATGCTGACAAAAAGCGAAGACCGATGACTTTTGAAGTTGGAGATTCGGTTTTGCTTAAAGTCTCTCCGTGGAAGGGACTTATAAGATTTGGTAAAAGGGGAATGTTGAATCCAAGCTTTATTGGACCGTTTAAAGTTCTTCAGAGGATTGGGAACGAAGCTTACAAGCTCAAATTACCCGAAGAACTGAATGGTATTCATAACACTTTTCATGTGTGTTATTAGAGGAAGTTCACAGGAGAAGTTCCCGACATGATTCCACTTTTGGAGTTAAGAATCGATGAGAACAAAAGGTTTATTGAAGAACCAGAGGCAATCGTTGACTGAAAGACTAAGAAGTTGAGACGCAAGATGGTCGAGTTAGTGCTTGTCCGATGAAAACACACGAATGGGCCGAATCTCACCTGGGAGACGGAGAGTGACATGATGAGTCGCTACCCGCATTTGTTTGTTGATGTGTGATTCCGGGGATGGAATCATTCTAAGGTGGAGAGAATTGTAATGCCCGTGTTTTTGGGCTTGTCATTAATAGTGATGTAATAGTCTAGGTTAACATTTGTAACCCGTTTTGAAATAATAGAAGTGTATTATTTGAGTATTATGTGTCTTGTGCTTACTTGTGTGTCTTAATTGAATTAAGAATAAAAATAAGCGTCAAAATGAAATATTAGATAAAGCTGATATCTAAGGATAATGTTGTAGTAGTTGAAACGAGGTTTCCGAATATATAGAATGCCAAAATCCGAGTTATAACGAAGAAGTTATGATCTGTCGAAGTTTCGCGACAGAACTGGCACGACGTTGAATGACGTAAAATACGAAATTAAGATAGAGCGATATTCAACCTTAGTGATCTAACCAAAAGTCATAGAGTTTGTTAAACCAAGATCGTGCATAAAAAAATGCCTAAGTCTGATTTCGTATGAGGAAGTTATGATTTTTCTAAGTTTCAGCTTAGTAGTATGCAGCCTGAAACTCGAATTCGAGATCGAGTGATTGTTGGTCGAAACAATCTAAACAAGAATCTAAGATTTTGTTGATAGTAGTGCATTGGTGAAAAGACAGACGAAAACAGACGTCAGGCGAAGAAGTTATGAATTTATAACGGAGTTTTCTTATCCCGGCCTACTAAAAATAAATTCAAAATTAGCCGACGGAGTCTAAACGAAAGTTGTAGAGCGAAGTCTCACCTACACGTGGACATAAAGAACGTCGAAAACGGAGTTCGTATGAAGAAGATATCAATTTCTGAAGTTTTTAAATAATTAATATTTATTATTTAATCTTTAATTCGGATGGTTATCCGGAGGAGTCAGCAATCCGATCCACATTACACCCAGTGTACATCAAAGCGTGACCCACCTCGCACTCAAGTGCTCCGATGATGCATGCAATGACGAATCTGGAGTACGACCCGCGTACCGAAGCATTACGCCCAGTGTAATGCGAGGCTTCAGCCTCTATAAAAGGGCATGCGAGGGCAGCCGATCCTTTTGCTCAATTTCCCTTCTCTCTCTCCCGTTTTGCATCGTTTTGCGTGCAAGTTGTACCCCGAAGCCCCAGTATCATTCCCGAGCCCCAAAGCAAGTCCTGAAGCCTCGAGGATCCTGAGAAGTTAGTTTCCCGAGCCGAAGCTCTGCCCGCGTGAAGCCAATTTTTGTGAAGATCTTCCTGATCTACTGAAGAATACTACTTCTACAAGTCGTAGTGTTGTCCGATCATCTTCTGATCAAGTGAGTGTGTAGTCACTTTCTTCTAACGCATAATTCTGAAGTATTTTATACGAAATACGTGTTATGTGTGTATTTTGTTGTTATATGTGTGAATGTATATATACTTTCTTCTATCTCATATATATGATTTATTCTCTATGAAATACGTGTTATGTGTATGTGTCTCATCTGTTGTTTGGAATATGTATTGCATGAGAATACTATACAGGTTTTAAACTATGAATAAAAATACATTTTTTATCTACTAATATGTTGGATAGAACATGGGTACATATTTGATGTGATAAACATATGAGAGGCCTCGATGTTGTTGTTGTTGATCTAGTTATTCAGCGGAGTATGGATAACGACCACAGACTCTTTCTAGATAGTCCTGTGGAACGCTAGCAGGCTCATAACATGTAGGTGTTGTGAACGATGTGTTCACCGGTGTACTTTATCCCCCTCATGGTTGCCATTAGGACATCTACTGTTGAAGAAACCCCTTTGCAGTAATCTCCATCCCGATAAAAATCTTAGATTAGGTCACTTGAGATAGATGTTGTTTTAGGGACGTAAAGTGAGGATAACAGGAATGGGTAATCGGGTTATTGTTGGTTGGTGAAATTAAATATAATTGTTTATTGTGGGTTGAAAACCCTATATGCTCACCAGGCTCCCAAGCCTGACCCAATCAGTTTTGTTGTATTACAAGTAGTGGCGCAAGAGCATAAGTTGGATGACTTATCAAGATCTTTTGATATTAGACCTATTGTATGGTCTATCTTTTGTTGTTTAAGCTTTTGGTTTGTTTATCAGAACATGACATCCCAAATATTGTTATATAATGAAAATGCATCTCTTGATGAAATGCTTTGATAAACTTTATTTCATCATATTTTGTTTTGGGAACAAATTCCGCAACTCTTTTAAATCAATGGATTTACTCTGAAACTATTTTAAAAGCATAAATGAAACCGGTCTTTTCTGGCCGTGATTTTGGGGATGCCAAATGTTACAATTCTCCCCCACTACAATCGGACTTCGCCCTCGAAGTCTTGCTCCGCAAATAACTTGGGGTACTGCTCCTGCATCTCCAACTCTGGTTCCCAAGTCAAATCGGATCCCCTCCGATGCTGCCACTGGACCTGAACCAGAGGCACGTCCTTGTTCCTCAGAACTTTCACTTTTCGATCTAGGATCGCGACCGGCCTCTTGATGTAATTGAAGCCCTCATCCACATGAATATCCTCTGATGGTACTACTGTCGTCTCATCAGCCACACACTTCCGCAACTGGGACACGTGGAAGGTGTTATGGATCTGGCTCAACTCCTCAGGTAGCTCCAACTGATATGCTACTTTGCCTAACCTGGAAATCACCATGAAAGGTCCAATATATCGAGGCCCCAACTTACCCCGCTTCCTAAACTGAATTACTGCTTTCCAAGGGGAAACTTTCAAAAGCATAAGATCTCCGACCTGAAACTCAAGCTCGGATCGTCGTCTGTCTGCGTAACTATTCTGACGGCTTTGAGCCGTTTGCAACCTCTGTCAGACCTACTTAATCTGCTCAATCGTCTTCAACACTATCTCAGTACCGCCCATAACTCTCTGCCCCACCTCTCCCCAACAGATGGGAGTACGACACCTACTCCCATACAGAAGCTCAAAGGGAGGCATACCGATGCTCGAGTGATGGTTGTTGTTATAGGAAAACTCAGCCAGAGTTAGGTAGGAGTCCCAACTCCCACCGAAATCCATAACGCATGCCCGAAGCATGTCCTCGAGCATCTGGAATCGTCCGCTCACTCTGCCTATCTGTTTGTGGGTGATAGGCGGTACTAAAGCGCAATCGCATTCCCAACTCCTCATGGAACTTCTTCTAGAATCTGGAAGTAAAGCGCACATCCCGATCTGATACTATGGACATCGACACTCCATGACGAGCCACCACTTCTCGCACATAAATCTCTGCCAGCCTCTCAGTAGAAGAGCTCTCACTAATAGGAAGGAAGTGAGCAATCTGCGTCAACCGATCCACAATCACCCAGATCGCATCCACTCCACGCTCCATCCTCAACAATTTGGTAACAAATTCCATCGAGATCTGCTCCCACTTCCACTAGGGAATCTCCAAAGGCTGTAATGGACCATGTGGATGCTGGTGCTCTTCCTTGACCCGACGGCAGGTCAGGCACCTCTCAACTACCCACGCTTTATCCGTCTTCATACAGGGCCACCAATAGTCTCTCTTCAGATCCAAATACATCTTATTAGCCCCGGGATGGATCAAAAACTTTGACCTATGCGCCTCCTCCATCAGAGTGCTACGAGCCCCGCCCGCATATGGTACCCAAATCCGACCTCGAAAGGTCAAAAGCCCCCGACTATCCATCACAAACTCGGACACCTGGCTGATCAGCTGCACCTTCTTGCAGTTCTCTGGTCTCATGGGCTCCGCCTGGGCCTCTCGATTGATATCCAATACCAGTTTCATCATTGTCATCCTCATGCAAATATCCCGAATCAAGGCACTATTTTCCTTGCGGCTCAGGGCATCGGCCACCACGTTAGCCTTGCCTGGGTGATAGATAATATCATAATCGTAATCTTTTACCACGTCCAACCATCTCCTCTGGCGCATATTCAGATTGGGCTGATCCATCAGACACTTTAAGCTCTTGTGGTCCGTGTAAATGATACACCGAAGCCCGTACAAGTAATGGCACCAGATCTTGAGGGAGAACACCACTGCCCCCAACTCTAAATCATGAGTGGGATACCTCGTCTCATGAGGCTTTAGTTGCCTCGATGCATATGCTATCACGTGCCCCCTCTGCATAAGCACTCCACCTAGCCCGTATATAGATGCATCCCAGTAAACACCGGAGCTTCGCACAACCTCTGGCGAAGAGTCTCGAACGAGGTCTGCTGATCGGGACCTCAAACAAAAGCACCACCCTTCCGGGTCAACTTGGTGAGAGGAACAACAATCTTGGAGAAATCTTTGATAAACCTCCGGTAGTAGCCGGCTAACCCCAGAAAACTCCTGATCTCGGTGGGGGATCTCGACAACTCCCAACTCATAACCGCCTCAATTTTGGCCGGGTCGACCAAAATCCCATTCTGATTAACGAGGTGTCCCAAAAACTGGACCTCTCATAACAAGAAATCACACTTGGAGAATTTGGCATAAAGCCACTCCGATCTCAACACTCCGAGAACCTCTCTCAAATGCTCCTCATGTTGCTCTCTAGACCTCGAATACACCAAAAGGAATCAACATAGGACTGCATACCCGATTCATGAGATCCATGAACGTTGTTGGTGCATTCATGAGCCCGAAAGGCATCAACACAAACTCGTAATGCCCATAACAAGTTCTAAATGTTGTCTTTGGAATATCCTCCTCATGAACTCTCATTTGATGATAACCCGACCTCAAATTGATCTTGCAGAACCAAGATGCACCCAGTAATTGATCGAATAGATCGTCGATCCTCAATAACGGATAACGTTCTTGACCGTCTACTTGTTCAACTCCCGGTAATCAATTCACATCCGGTGTGAACCATCCTTCTTCTTAACAAAAAGGATCGACGCTCCCCACGGCAAGATACTCAGTCGGATAAATCCCTTGCCTAACAGCTCCTGAAGCTGCGAGAATAATTCTTGCATCTTTGGCAGCGTAAGGCGATACGGTGCCTTGGCGATAGCTACCGCCCCTGGAAGCAAATCAATGCGAAATTCCACCTGCCTCTCGGGAGGCACGCCCGGTAACTCCTTGGGGAAAATGGCCGGAAACTTGCTAACCACCAGAACCTCAGCGATAGAACTCGGTCTCTCCGAAACATCACGCATATCCAACACATACGCCAGAAAACTGATGCAACCCTGCTGCAAGCTCTGTCTCGCTCTGGCAGCTGAACAAAATGCTGACCTAGATCTGGTACCCTCTCCATATATATTAAGCACTCCCCCACTAGGGTCTCGTATTGTCACCATCTGACGCTTGCAGTCGATCATAGCTCCGTATCGACAAAGCCAATCCATGCCCACAATAACACAGAAATCACCTATCGCGATCGGTACCCGATCTATCAGAAACTCAACCCCGAAAATCTCGAGCACACATCCCCGGATCACATCAGTCGCAAACACCGCATGCTCGACTCAACGCCTCTCTTCGCATACAAATGTGGCAACTAAATGCTAAAAAATCGAAAGATCGACTCGCACCTAAGTCAAAAACGATCAAAGCAGGTACATAACTCACAAGAAAAGTAACTAAACATTATCACAAATAAGCACCATATATAAGAAAAAGAATAAACAAATATCACATACCAACCACAACGTTGGATGCCGTGCGGACCTCCTCCGCGTTCAACCGAAAGGCTCTCCCGCTAGCCTTCGGTGCCTCGACCTTCACTGGCCGACTCTCCCTAGATCGGATAGCAGTAGGTGTAGATCACTACGATGACCCCTACAACAACTGCAGGCATTCGGACTTCCGATGGCCAGTCAGGTTACAGTGAAAACAGACTGTGAACCCTTTGGGGCAATCTTTGGCTATATGCCCCTCTTTTCCGCACTTATAGAAAGCACCTGATCGACATACTCCCTTGTGACTCTTACCGCACTTTCCACAAGTGTGGCCCTTCTGGCCTCCCGGTCTCGAATCAGCGGGCTTTTCCCGCTTGGCCGTTGGCTGAGACTATTCCAGCCGGATATCCCTCATCTGAGACTCCGCCTCCTCCCTGGCCTGAGTCTCTAGCTCGATCTCCCTCTTCCCAGCGTTTGCCTGGAGCTCGGCAAATGTTCGATATGTCGAGTTCGTCACGAACTCACGGATGTCTCTCCTCAGTATGCTCAGATATCGGCTCATACGTGCCTGCTCGGTAGACACATGCTCAGGGCATAACAACGCCCTCTCATGAAAGATCCACGTAATCACAGTCACAGACTCAGTCCCCTTCTTGAGGGACAAGAACTCCTGGGCCAACCATTCCCTTTCCACTGGGGGAATGTACTCATCTCAGAACATAGCAATGAACTTCTCCCAAGTCACAGCGGTAAGCTCTGCAGTAGAGAAATCGGCTGTCACAAACTTCCACCAGTCCTTCGCTCCCGAGCGAAGTTGGTTCAGTGCGAACTGTATCGTGAGATGCTCTGGAAAAGAACATGTATAGAAGCATCCCTTAATGTCATAAATCCATCTCATCGCTGCTATCGGATCCTGAGTCCCATCAAACTCTGGTGGCTTCATGTTGCTGAACTTTCGGTACAGCAACGAGTCACCCCCTGTGGCCTAGCAGCAGCAATGGCTGCGGTGGCTGCAGCAACAACAGCATCGGTAAGAGCAGCGTGTCGCTCGTCAAATGTCTCAATCAGCGTGGTCTTGATAGACCCAAACATCTCCGACATCTCATCTTGAATGGCGGCAACCACCTTATCGTGAATCGTCCTGCGAATCTCATCATTGCTATCACCGCTGCTCTCTGGAGTGTGGCGCGTACCCACCATGATGCCTCTGAAAATACGACATAAAATAATTAGAGACTCGACCGATATTACTCATACTCGATCAACCATTCGTACTTGTTCCTTATCACCTTAAGGATTCTTACTTGGAATGCTTACTGATCCGGTGCTTTCAGTAGTACGGGCCTAATACTACCTTCCACACCGTATCCGTATCCACACCAAGTCCTCCTCCTAGGATCCTAACTCGCAAGTACTCTATACCACCCTGAATACAACCTACTCTCTAGCAGACATCTCACATGCTACTCTCTGCTACCTACATGCACTCAAAGCAACTCATAGCAGCAGAAACTTCTAGGCTAAGGCATCACATATCAGGCCACTCTAGTCCTAAGATATGAATTACATAGCCTACTCTAGCATGCATAACACATCTCATAACAACATAACACATAACATAAGGGTATTTTGGGAAATCACCGTTCGGGCGCTGGCTGAGTGTACACACTGCTCTTTTCTAGAAATCCTTTTCTCTCTTTAGAAAAATTGTTTCTTTTTGAAAACTTTTCTCAAATCCTCATTTTGAGTCCAGATATACCCGAAGGTGTATCTAAATCCCTCAAACCAAGGCACTGATACCAACTTGTAACGACATGATTTTTCAAATAAAATTTTTCATTTTTAATTAAACAAAACACATGTCATTTCATATAAAACACCATAATAGTCAACAAAGTTTTCTAAATATCATATCAAATCCAGGATCCACAATCATAAGTCAATGTCCCGTGTGTGTGTAAGATCACGCCGGTGCCTTCCTGCGATCCTCTGAGGTACCTGAAACACATAACACATAACACGATAAGCAAGAATGCTTAATGAGTTCCCCAAAATACCACATGTATATAAATTAGCCACTCGAGGCTAAAGCTCTATGATGCCTTTCGGTCAATGTGTCTCAGTGGACCTTCCGGCTCCATAACTCTGGTAGACCTTACGGCCCTACCATGATGACCTTTCGGTCCTGCTCTGTTGACCTTCCAGTCCTACTCTGTTGACCTTACGGCCCTACTCGGATGACCTTCCGGCCCAACCATGATGACGTTCCGGTCCAAGCCCTGTCGACCTTCCGGTCCGAACCAGGCAACTCATAACATAACATATCATATATATCACATATCACATAAAAGCACATACGACATTCCGGTCACACATAACTACCACTCTAGGTAAGGTATAATGAGAAGACTCACCTCGAACTATCTCGAAATAATATAGAACTCTAATCTTCGGTCTAGCCTTCGTCTAATACACATAAACAGAAATTCTTATTGAATAACAACACTCATTAAGCTAGACCACCCCCCCCCCCTTACGCTCTCATAGAAGGGTAAAATACCATTTTACCCCTTCTTTGAATCAAGAAGTCCATTTGTTGACCAAACCCTAAAAGTCAACAAAAGTCAACGTCTATGAGTACATTGCGCGTACCAGATTCCTACGATGGGCGTACTCGTCCACGACACTGATATCGGGCTGTTTGAACCCTACGCCCTGCGTACTGGGATTCACGCTCATCGTACGTCCCGGTTTCACTATTTCCTCACTTATGGTCTTAATCAGATAAGACCTTGGCTCAAAATGCAGATCTGGACCCCCTACAGTCTCTTAATCCATAAAGTCGAAGACTTTACGCCTTTGCATGGCTGGTTTGGTCATAAGCACTCTAAACCTTCATCCATTTTCATTCTGAAGGCCATATCTCATGCATGGGTAGTTCTTAATCACCAAAATTGGATTTTTATGACTTCATAACATGAAATACACTAGCAAGGGATAGATCTAGGTTCTTAAAGCTCATCAACTCACAAAGCCATCAACTTTTGGGACAAAAACCCTAAAACATCCCAAATGATAACACACAACAGAAAAGGAAGAAAGTTTGAAGCTTTATACCTCCAAATGAAGCTTCTCACACCACCAAGCTCAGATCCAAGTGCTTGGGCTCTTACTCTTTCTTCTCCAAAGCTTTCTTTCCACTATTATGGCTCAAGAACACACCAACAAGCTCTCAAGGGGACTCTCTTGTTTCATGAACGAGGATTAGGGTTTTAGATGGCAAGTCTTTGGAAATGGTGGCCAACAATGAGGCCATAACGTTCTTTAAATAGGGGGCTCACTTAGAATTATGGTTTCATTATGGGCCCGGTATGCCCCGCGTACTAGGCAACCTCCGCATCATGAATATGCTCACGAGTACACGCGACGTACTCTATATTATGCCCAACGTACTCGATCATCACATAAACTACATAATGGCTAAAACTGACAACTTCAGGAAAGAAGAAGGGCCAAGGAGGTATACATGATTTCAGGATGTTACACTTCTTACAATTAAAAATAAATACTTCAAAAACTTATTTCAGAATTTTATTCTACAAAGTCACTATTGTATTGAGTAGAATTATCCCTTAAATTTTTGTGATTTTTGGAAAAAATAATTCTTATTTTTGATAAAAAAAAAATATATATTTTTTTCAAATTTTCATTATTATGCTAATTTTATAGAGAATTAAATTTTAAAAACTTAGGTTTTTTAAATGTTTTGTTCAAAACAAAGTTATGGCAAAAAAACGAGTGAGTGGGAAAAAAATCCACCAAATAAGGGCTTAACACATACTATGAAGAGGAACATGAGGAGGGGGGGTGGGGAGGGGGGCAGAAATGTACATCTGTTTAACCTCAGAACAATTAACCTTTGCCGAAATATATCAAAATCTCGCGTATAATTACAAAAACGTCATATCATCTCGTGAGATAACGACGATAAATAAAATCAAATCTCCACCATTTATTTATTCAATCATGCGGCAAAGATTTGTTGTCGTAGTTCTCACTTATTGAGTCATCACTCCATCCTTATATATATATATATATATATATATATATATATATATATATATATATATATATATATATATATATATATACTTTTGATGTAAAAATAGACTTTAAAAAAATCTAATTACAGAAGAAAACTTCAAAAAAAAACATTATCCTGGTAGATGAATAATAGCATTTGTGAAAACAATAGCACCCATGACCTCTGAAAACCATTAGTCACCAGCAAAAAAAACATTTTAATATATTTTTAATATTTTATGTTTAAAAGCTATTGTATATTGCAAGGTAGTTAAGAACGTAATATTTTATAGTATTGTTTTTTGGTTTACTAGATTAGAATTGTAGAATTAGGATTAGGATTCTAAGATCCAAAAAAAAAAAAATTAAATCATTGGTTCAAAACATGAAAAATATCTCTAATATTGGGTTCACTTCAAATCCTATAAATACTTTTAAACATTATAGAGTAAAAATCGGAAAGTGATAAATTTAGTTTATTATTATTTTTTGGAAAATCTTTAGAAAAATATCAATATTTTACTTTAATTTACGAAAAATCACAAATTAAAATTTGTTTACGAAAAGCCATAATTACCAGTAAAAACGACGATTTGACCGTATTTTTCCGGTTATCGGTTTCATTACTTACCTGATTTTAATAAAGTCTCATTATTTTATTATAATTTACCAATAAGTCCCAAATTATAGTAAAATAATGAGACTTTAATGAAATTTATTGTAAAATAATGAGACTTTAATGAAACCGAGTAAGTATTGAAACCGATAAACCGCAAAAAAAAATGGTCATATCGTCATTTTTTCCGGTAATCGGGAGTTTTTATAAACTAATTTTAATTTGAGACTTTTTCGTAAATTATGGTGAAATATTAGGATTTTTTCGAAGATTTCCCTTATTTTTTTATTTAATTGTTTTATATTTTTTCAAAAACAATCAAGGTAGGTGGGATCGGATCGAATCGTGATTTTATGATCCTACCTCGTATACAATTCTATGATCATGATCGCGATTTTTACAACCTTGATATATTGTTTTTTTTTTTTTTGCCATAAATATGGGTTTGTAAGATTCTTATAAAAAAAATTAAAAACTATTATTTTTGCTAGAACTCGCTATTCATCTTGGATATATTTTTGCTAGAAATCGCCACCACTACCTAGACCACACCCACAACCACCACCCTCTATATGAATATTGTTTTTAAGGATTCGTTCTATAAAAAAACAAGTCACTATTTTTATATGTGATATTACTATGAATGTTTTTTATGATAATTTTGTAGGTATTATGTAAATTTCATAGGCGTAGTGTTCCATGCAAAATTGGTGATTATTCCATGAAAATGACCGACTTTAGTCAAATATGAAAAACAACCGTAAAAGATTTAGTTAAGTTTGTGTTTTCTTTAATTTTTTTGCTCAAAAAGGTAAGGTAGATTTCTGAATCGGGATCTGTATATATAATAACCAAAGGGCCTTTGGCGTAGTGGTAAATAGTGACTATCTCAAATAAGAGGTTATGGGTTCAAGTCTTACTAGAAGACATAGATGGTGTTTAGGATTAGATTAAGAGTAGGCATTTAAAAAAAAATCTGTATATATAATAATGGGCTATAATTGGTTGTTGTTAAGTTATATATTATTAATAAAAGGAGTAAATTACACGAATGATCCCTATGGTTTGGGATAATTTACATGTTTGGTCCCTAACTTGTTTTTTTAACTCGGAAGGTCTCTATGATTTATTTTTGTTACGTGCTTGGTCCCTACGGTTTGTTTCTGTTACGCGTTTGGTCCATTTCTTACCTAAAAAGGCTATTACTTAAATAGGAAAAAATGGTTGGGTAGATAAGATAAGGTGAATGGGGTGGGGTTGGGGGTGTGTTTACTTAAATAAATTAAAATATCAAGGAAAAATAGTATCTTTAGGTAAGACAGGGACCAAGCGCGTACAAAAACAAACAGTAGGGACCTTCCGAGTTAAAAAAATAAGTTAGAAACCAACCATGTAAATTACGCTAAACCATAAGGACCATTCATGTAATTTACTCTGATAAAAGTTGTCATTTTCACGAAGTAATCATATTACCAGAGGTGGGTTCCATAAAAACATCGCTTTCGATATAAATTGGACAAACTTTAGATATTTGACTAACGAATTAGTTTCTAATTAAAAAATAACACCACTTGAAAATAATTAAACATATTAAAACATGACCTTAAACCTCGCCAATATTAGTAGCCTTGTTGAAACTTAAATATATATATATATATATATATATTTCAAAAGTAAAATCAAAACCATCGATGATATGAAATATATTTATTTTTAAGTAATTTAACAAAGTTCAACCAATGGCAATGTGATATGCCTTTATGTTTAATTCATTAAAAGTATTCAAATTTCAAATGTAAAATGTAAAATGTGTTATTTTAAGTACGCTATGCCTAGCTATAATACATAAAGAAATTTATTCCTTCGAAAAAGAATGATTATATTAGCAACGACTTTATGTAAAGGGGTTGTTATGATGTATCTATGGAAAGGAATGAGAGCCCTCATAATAGACAAAGACTTGTATGGTTCCCAATACTAATGATACGTTGATACTTGCACATCAAACAACTCCACATTTCCTCCTTTGAATAGCAAGAGAAAATTATATATATATATATATATATATATATATATATATATATATATATATATATATATATATATATATATATATATATATATATATATATATATATGGAAAAGTGAATATACCCTTAAGGGTATATAAGCTTAGGTACTCAAACTCATTATAATACGTTGTTTTGTATCATATAATACATTCTAATTATCCAATATTCTTATAGTTTAACTTCTAACTTGATTTACGTCTAAGATTTTTGTAAATTACACATTTATCTTCCTCTTACATAATTTTTATTTTCATCTACAATATATATAGCCTAATAGGTGTTCGCCAAAAAGATGTGATATAAGAGAAAAATAATACGGAAATTTCGAATATCTTGAAAGTAAATCAACTTAGGGTTGAAGTTTAAGAACATTATAATGAATATATCAAACAAAACGACGTATTATAGTGTGTTTGGGTACCTAAGCTTATATACCCTTAAGGGTATATTCACTTTTCCCACATATATATATATATATATATATATATATATATATATATATATATATATATATATATATATATATATTGTATTCAAAGTAATTATTGTGTTATTGTATACATAAATATGGGTCAATCAATTTTACTTATTTTAAGTAAGTGATTATTATATATTATTGAATTACATGTAATTCAAAAATACAATCTATTCTAACTAGAAGGGTATTTTATTGAATTAATGTAGATTTAATAAAGGAAATTTGCATATTTTAAGGAAAGTTGCATATTTTAAGGGAAAATAGATTGTATTAATTTTTAAAATCTTATTGTATGGATGATAATTCTTCTAATTCGTAACATTCTGACGGAGTATGTTTATCAATATGGTTAAATGATCGACCTAACAATATATCTATGCCTCATCCCTCACCATCATCTAACAATGATGTTTCGATTAAGTCATGTACCATAAACTCCATCTCCATAACTCACTAGAGGTCCATCTGCAATTGATCAAAGATTGATCAAAGTTTTGTTTGATAGAAAATTTATAAATCAAGATATACATCTAAATACAAATAGTAACGCTGAAACATATTACAACATTTAGTATACCTTTTACATAACCAATCTCCCCTTTTCAACTCAACCTGATCCCGATTGTCTCCTGATAAGTGATGGATAAATTTAAAAACTATATTATCATTCAAGAGGTAGAGAAATTTCACAGAGGATTATTGTCAAACAGGTGATGTGCTTCAGCTCAGAAGCATCGTAAATTAGAAACCAAATGAAGAAAAATGTTATATACCTCATGAGATCAGGCCGATCATGGGTAAAGTTACGACAAACATATTTCTAGATGATGATTTTAGGGTTTGACATAGAAGCTTAAGCATCTTACCCTGATTCAGAAGGTCGTGATTCAATCCAAAACAATCAGCCATGAGAGTGGACGAATATGCCTCCGATACTAACCCACTGCCACCACAGCAAGGTGGCAGGTAGTCAACGATGGCAGCAATGGCCGATGGCCATGGCAGCCGATGGTGATGGTGATTTGAAGACGAAGACCAAACAAAAAAAAGAGGAGAATGAATGAGGAGAACCATTACCTTGGAACCGCAACTACTAGCCAAACACCTCTAGATTGACCTCTTATTCTCTAGATTAGTATAGTTCCTCGATCACAGCTTCACCTTTTGTCCCTTCCCCCTCATTGTTCTCTGTTGAAGCCGCACACACCAAAACTGGTTGCAGTTTAAAGGTTGACGTGTAACACCCCGATTCTCAGGTATTGATTTAAAAAAAATTCTTTTGTTTCCAAGGTCTACTCGACGAGTTGGTTGCCATACTCGTCGAGTAGCAGCGGGTTGGTCCAAGTGTTTTAGTGGCCTACTCGCCGAGTCCAAGAAGGGACTTGACGAGTAGGAGCTGGCAGATGAAACCCTAAATCCAAGGGTTTTGCACCCTATTTAAAGAAACACAAGCCTCCTTTATGTCACACCCCAAAACCGGAATGACGGAAATGTTCTGGGGCGGAGGACGTCATGTATAGTATCACAACATAGAAATAAAGTAAACAAGAAAACAACATCATTCGTTACATTAGTAATGTATTTTAATACAAGTGTGTTCTGTACGGTTTATAAGACACCAAAAATATGAATCAAAATAAAAGATGAGTCTTGACGTATGCTCCATCTTCTCAAAAGCTGGTCTCTATACCTGTCTACTGATGACCTGAGAATCCAAGTTATTTTGAAAGAGTTTATCAGCATTAAAGCTGGTGAGTTCATAAGTATTTTAGTGTCGTTGTTTGCATGAAAAGTATTGTAAGTTTTTGAGTGTGTAAGTTTGTAAAAATCTTTGTAGCAATGTTTTGTAACTCTTAGAAAATCTTATATTTTCTATTAAAAGTAGCCTTCTACCAAGGCATCAAGTGCTGCATATTAGTTCATTGTGAAAGTCAGTATTTCTCCCAAATGTGACTATCATTTATTTAAAATATAGTTTGTACATTATTATTCATGTGAAGCTCACAAACTAAATGTAATGGGGAGAATAATGTAGTACCATAGTATTATGCTATAACAACTACTGTTGTAGTAACTACCTTGATCCAATTGTTAATTAAGATATAATGTGATATAATTGCAACCATACTTGACCGACCTTAGTAAAACACGGCGCTCGAAGATGTCAAGATGGTATGACATTCATCACCCGAAGACCTGTAGGTCCCACTGTAGCTAGCAGCAACGTGTAGGACTTTCAAAGATGTTGCATTTGTTGCATTTCGACAAGTTCCCCGTGTACTGCTTTATCGGAGCAGCAACGACTGGTGCTATCGCGACATGAACCGCCACAATGTGCTGCTTTTTGGCAGCCTTTTGTTTCTTCTTGTCATCCCAGAACATTCATTTATTGTCAGTGAGTTTGGAAGGTTCGAGGATGGCCTTGGTGGTTGTTGAAGACGAGGTATGGACCCCATGGTCAATGAGACGTTGTCCCAATCACTTGGCACTATCGAAGGTAGTGGGGTATGAAGCTAACACATTCCCCTGAACCGGAGTCAGCAACCCCCATATATACCTCTGTATTTTCTTTCCCTCTGTGGGAACCATGTTGGGACATAGGGCCACCAGCTTGCTAAATCTGGTGGTATAAGAAACTACGACGGAGCCCTTCATGGTTAGGCTCCATAGCTCCTGTTCTAACATCTGGATTTCGCTCTGCGGGCAGCATTCCTCGATCATGAGGTCATTCAAAGTTTCCCAGCCCATGTCGTTTGCCACTACAAGGGTTAGTGACTTGACATGGCTATTCCACCATGTCAGGGCTTTCTCCTCAAAGGTGCAAGCAGCAAACTTGACCTTACTCGCGGCAAGGCAGGAGCAACTCTCAAAGATCGACTCTGTCTTTTTGAACCATTGCGAGAGGGCAATGACTCCGCCAGTCCCTTTGAAGGACTTTGGCTTGCAGTTAGTGAAGTCCTTGTAGGAGCACTCTCTCGAGCGCACAAGGAGTTCACCTTGAGTAGAGTTAACAAGGGTTCCACCTCTGTTGGCACCAGTGGAGTGATATTGAGCCATGGTTGTTGCCACAGCCGCAGGTACTGCAGCATTCAGAGCCGCTTATCGATTACTGGAGGAGGTGGTGGTATTGGAGTTGGAATAATCGGATGATTACGCCTTGTGGATTTTCTAAGAGGCATCCTTCAACTATAAGTTTAAAAAGATGAACATAAGAGTAAGAATCAATTGTAAGCATCGTGAGAGTGATCCATGGGCTAAATCATCATAGTCCAACAGTTGAATGAGTGTACGTTTCGAAATAGAAGTTCAATAGAAGAGTAGAGTAACATAAGTGTACAAATTTTTCCAATAGACTAGATAACTGTCAATATTACTGGCATTATTGATGTTACAAGGTCGGGAAAAATGACCTAACAGTAGGTCTTACATCAAACCATATGGGAAAAAGGTTAACAGTTTTTGGAAGTCTAGTTAAAGTGCTTGGAAAGTAGGGATATTTTACAGACAATTGCTTCATAGAGTATAGTTAAGAAAGGCTATTCCTTAAGTCAAAAGAAAAGATGTACTAAACGTCTTCTACCGGCGATGGGAATTCCTCGGGCGAACCCTCAGATCTGCCAGTTGACGAACCACTTCTTGAAGGTGTCACTCATGAGCCCTCTAGTGAACTCGAAGTTCTATGACATCAGCTTAGGAGGCAGCTAGCTGTTGCTGCAGAGTCTCATTGGTTCTCCTGGTCCTTTCCATAGCTTCTTCGAGATGGCGAATGCGGACCATGTTGACACTAGATGTGACAACCTGGAATTTTCATTTTGTACGAACATTATCAAGTCAATAGAATCTAGACCAGTTACAATGAATTTCAGACTTTTCCAAATAAGTTTGAGTATTTCAGGGTTTACATTTATGGAGATATCAGGAGAGTGGATGCACATGGGTTTGCGAAACTCGAGTATTTCAAAACTTCAAAATACTAGAGTTCATTTCCGGAATAATAATATTTTCGGCCAAAAATCCCAGGACTATAAATAGAATTCTTAACCAAATTATGTCATTAGTTACATTTCCAACTAGAAAAGCCATTTTCTCTCTCACGGATCTTCGGGTTTTTAACCCAAATCGTGAGTACACTTCTCTAGTTGTCTTATAATGCTTATAATGTACTTAATAACTTAGATTACATAGCAAATCTGTGAGATTCAGGAGTTTACCGCCCAAGAACGTTCTTGGAGAGTAAACTCCTATATGTGGCTTAAATGCTACCTAGTCTTTTCCCCAAGATAAGTAACGAACTTAGGTTTGTATATAAGTGTATTTAAGACTAGAAAACAAACAAGAACACCAAGATTAGGGTGTTCATAGCCCAAGAAGTTCTTGGACCGTGAACTCCAAAAACAAAGGCCAAAGAGTGCCTAAACCACTCCCAAAGCCTTGGACATTAGCCTAGCATTATTCCTAGCTAATTTGTGGACCTTAAAACATCAAAAACCCATCCCCATGAGAGATTATGGCCATAATCTCTAAGGGAAAAGGTTCATGGGCCGTGAACATCAAGGAAGGGTACCATAGTGTGCCTAATGCCTTCATTAGCCATAGATAATTGCCTAGAACCTATGCTAAATGAGTATGGGACTTGAAAACATAAAAATACCCACTTCCATATGAGTTTACGGCAGTAAACTCAAAAGGAAATTGACTTAGGGCCGTAAACTCCTAAAAGGAGTGTTTTAAAGCCCTAAACCAGTCCAAGGATTAAACTACCAAGTAGAACTTCTTCTAGAAATCAAGTAACACTTCAAAACAAATAATGTCATTATGTTTGAGAGCTTACGGCCGTAAAATCAAGGGCTTATGACCGTAAACTCCTTGTATGGATTTTATTGAAGAGTAAACACATATATAAGGGCCTTTGGAACCCTAAACCCCTTTAGCCTTGTCTCACAACAACTTAGAGGCAACCCTTAGGACTTATAACACTTATACAAAGTGTTTTCATGTTCTAGAGTGTCCCAACTTAATTTATTAGTTATTATTTGGCTAATTAGTTATATATATGCTCATTATATGATAACTAGGCTCGTGCGTGTGAAAAAGTCTCCGTTTTCCACCTAGCACAGTATCTGACACTTCAATCCAATCCACTCACCACAGGTGAGTTCATACCCCTTTGATTAACCTTTGAAATACTTCTAAATGTATTAAATGCTTTTATGGGGGGGGGGGGAATACATGTTGAATATTTATGGTTATTACATCAATCACATATGATTAATAACTACAAAACCAATGATTTTATTACTATTCAAACTGTTTTACTTCAAACTGGTTTACAAACTCTTTTACTTATCAAATACTTTTACTTAAACTTTGTTACACTTATTATAAATCGAATGCCCGTATATGTATAGTTATATAAGTAATGTTTAAAAGACTTAGGAAGGCTATCCACCTTGTTTCCTTTTCCTCGATTTGGATGTGGTCTGATAGGATATCGGGTACTCGTCCGAAGGTCGTTTAAATATTGATTATATAGATCATGTGTACATATATAGACATAAAAGTGCTTCCATATTCATGCGTACTAGTTACATCATTAGTAGACTACCATCGGGGTAGCACAGGATCATACTTATACTATTGCTAGATCAATGAGTCAGTTCATTCATGAGTCAATACTTATTACTATGAGAACATATACAACTATACTAGGAAGAGAACATATGCAACTATACTAGAAAGAGAACATATACAACTATACTAGGAAGAGAACATATGCAACTATACTAGAAAGAGAACATATACAATTATACTAGAAAGAGAACACACATACAACTATACTAGATAGAGAACATATACAACTATATTAGAAGGAGAACATATACAACTATACTAGAGAAAGAACATATACAACTATACTAGAAGGAGAACACATACAACTATACTAGAACAGTTCATTACATTACATATACATGAATACGTTAATTATTGTGATATGAATCGAGGAAGACTTAACTGTCATGGCCCGAGTTGTAGCCAGAGTCTCTTGAAGGGAGAGCGTGAGTTTGCCTATAGATCTATACTGGATTGACTATCCTACACCTCGCTGCTAGCTACAGCCGGACCTGCAGGTCTGCGGGTGCCAAACGTCATTTCTTTTTACGACCTACATTTGTCGTTGTTTATGCAGTCAGTAGTATGGTACAATAAATCACATGATACCATAATATAAATCTGGTTTATGGTAGTTAGTATAACAGTAGTTCCTATAATACAACACTACAGTACTAAAATAATTTACCCCTTGCATATATCTAGTGATTATTTCACTTAAACATTAATGTACAAACTATATTTTGTTAATCATAGTTACACTTGGAAAATTACACACTTTTACAACAAACGAACATACGAAACAGTTAAGCCTTGGTAGAAGGCTACTTTAATAGAAAATATAGGTTTTTTTCTGAGAGATTCAAACTCTTACAAACACTTACAAACATTTACATACATTTTAGAAACTTATACTTAAGACATGTTCAAACATTTTGATAACAAACACCGACACTAACTACTTATGAACTCACCAGCTTAATGCTGATAAACTCTTTCAAAATAACTTGTATTCTCAGGTCGACAGTAGACAGGTATCGAGGCCAGCTTTTGAGAAGATGGAGCGCATCCAAGACTCATCTAATTATTTTGAATTTACTTTTTGGTGTCTATAACTGTACAGAACACACTTGTATTAAAATTATATATTTAATGCAATGGATGATGTTGTTTGCTTATTTACTGTTATACTGTGTTGTGATACTTTATATGACGTCCTCCGCCCCAGAACGATTTCCGCCGTTCTTGGTTTTGGGGTGTGACAGATTGGTATCAGAGCATTGTTTATAGTGAATTGAGTATATCAACCCATAAAAGATATACTAAACTATCAACCCATATGGGATTAAAGCACTCTGATCAAGAGTCTATACTTTAAATATTAAAATATTTAATTAAGTATACTAGTCTGCATTCATACTAAAATCAGTGTCACAATGACAAGAACAAAAGTATTACGATTGTTAAATATCACAAGTGAGCTCGGGGATGTATGGTTAGTCCTGGGAATGGCATAGCCTGATCAATTATGCTGGTCCGAGGAGTGATTAGCATATGCCCTAGAATGGTTGTGATATGTTAACAAGTCTAAAAACTTACCAATAATACCACAAGGAGATCAGTAGAACCTAAACTTAAAATACTATAGGTGTATTTTCTACTACTACTAGATACATATATACTATATTCTTATACCTCTCTTCTTGCGTAGATTTAAATGGTTGGATTCCATCACGGCGACCCGTACTTTCCAAATGAAGGCAATGCCGGGTGGATCGAAGAAGAGCCCGAAGATGAGCATCCAATCCCTTTGGATGATCACCTTGCAGAAGGCTTTTCTGATGGATCTGACTCTGATCCTGAAGTCAACAACCTACCGCTAGTAGGTCAAGCCCCGAACAACAACCCCCGACCAGCTTTTCCAAGTCCTACAACCTTGTGGGCAACCAACTTGAATCGTTGGAGTGACGAATAGGGTCAACCGTTACCATACTTTGGGGACCAAAGCTTTTACAACGTCAGCGAAGGTGGTTCTGCTGATCGAGCTCTGCCCGTCATTATCTGCAGAATAGCTCGTAATGTTGAGCAGGGTCGAGCAGCCATCGACTGGGTCATGGAGATTGATGCCAACTCGGGTGTCAACACAGTCCGCATCCGCCGTCTTGAAGAAGACATGGAACGGACCAGGAGAACCAATGAAACCCTGCAGCAACAACTGGCTGCCTCCCGAGCTGAAGTCTTGGAACTTCGAGCCCGTCAGAGGGCTCAGGAGCGACACCTTCAAGAGGTGTTCCGTCAAGTGTCAGACCTCAGGGTTCGCTCGAGGAATTCCCATCGCCGTTAGAAGATGTCTAGTACATCTTTGTCTTTTGGTTAAGGAATAGCCTTTAATATCTGTGCTCTAAGTAGCACTTGTCTGTAAAATATTCCTAACTTTCAGTACTCTAATTAGGAATCTAGGAACTGTCAAACTTTTCCGTATGGTATGATGTAAGACCTACTGTTAGGTCGATTTTCCCTGAACTTATTACATTGGTAATACCAGTAATATTGACGTCTATCTAATCTGTGGGAAAAATCTGTACACTTGTGTTTTCCTACTAATATCCTTTGTTATGATCTCAAACACTCATTCAACTGTTGGGCTATGGTTAGTTAGTCCATGTGTCACTCTCACCCCACTTACAATTGATTCTTACCAATTTGTTTAACTTTATAAACCTATAGCTGAAAGATGCCTCCTCGCACCTCCACCACCTCCTCCTCCGGTCATCAATATCGCAGCCCTGAATGCTGCCGTAGCTGCAGCAGTGGAAACTGCCATGCCTCAGTATCACTCTACTGATGCCAGCAGAGGTGGAACCCCTGTTAATTCCATTCCGGTTGAAACCCCTATACGCTCGAGAAAGTGCTCCTACAAGGATTTCACCAACTGTAAGCCGATGTCCTTCCATGGCACCGGTGGAGTCATTGCCCTCACGCAATGGTTCAAGAAGACTGAATCAGTCTTCGAAATCTGTTCATGCCCTGCTGCGAGCAAAGTCAAATATGCCGCATGCACCTTTGAAGGAAAGGCCCTGTCATGGTGGAACAGGCACTTTAAAGCGCTGACTCTCGTAGTGGCGAATGATATGGGCTGGGAAACCATGAAGGACCTCATGATTGAGGAATACTGCCCGAGGGGTGAAATCCTGAAATTGGAGCAGGAGCTTTGGAGCCTGACAATGAAGGGCACCAACGTAGTCGCTTATACCGCCAGATTCAGTGAACTGGTGGCCCTCTGCCCCAATATGGTTCCCACTGAAGGGAAAAAGATCGAAAGGGACATATGGGGGCTAGTGCCTCCGTATCTGGGGAATGTCCTATCATCAAACCCCGCTACCTTCGATAGTGCCAAGCGACTGGAATAGCAACTCATTGACCATGGTGTCAAAACCCCTGCAACAACAACCACCCTAGCCATCCCGAAACCGTCCAAACCCGCTGACTCTAAGTGGAAGTTCTGGGAAGACAAGAGGAAACAGCGAGCTGCCAAAAAGCAGCAAGTTGTGGCTGTGCATGCCGCAATAATCCCTGCTGCTGCTACTGCTCCAGTGAGGCAGTATGCTGGAAGTTTGCCTAAGTGCAACAAATGCAACTTCCACCACAACGGCCCCTGCCGTGAAATGCAGTGCTCTAACTGCAACAAGAAAGGACACACCGTCCGTTTCTGTAAATCCCCGACGAGGCCGATCACCCATGTCCCCGGCTCTGGCGCGAGCTCGACCTGCTATGGATGTGGTGAAGCAGGCCACTATAAGAGGGACTGCCCCAAAGCGAAGAACGCTGGAGGAGCAGGGAGGGTACTAGCAATAGGCCATGGGGAAGCAGTTGCTGACCCGAAGGTGGTGAGTGGTACGTTCCTCCTCGATAACTTCTATGCATGCATTCTGTTCGATAGTGGAGCGGAGCGAAGCTTCGTGAACCATAAATTTGCTCGCATGCTTAAGCAACAACCATACACACTTAAAGAACAATTCACGGTAGAAATGGTTAATGGAAAAACTCAAAGCATGAATAGCATATACTTAGGTTGTACCCTAACTTTAGATAACCAGTCATTCCGAATCGACCTTATGTCAGTCTCAATAAAAAGCTTGGACGTTATCATCGGCATGGAGTGGTTACGCCTTCATCGCGCCGACATCATGTGCTACGAGAAAGCAGTCCGTCTAAACCTCCCGTCTAACGAAACTCTTATTGTCTACGGCGACAAACCCGGAGCGAGTCTTCGTATTATATCGAGTATTCAAGCACAAAAGTATCTGTGTAAAGAATACCACACATTCCTTGCTCACGTCGTCGATATGAGCCTCGAAACGAAGGAACTAAAGAGCATTCCCGTAGTGAGCGACTTTCCTGACATCTTCCCAGAAGAGCTACCAGGATTACCTCCGCAACGACAGGTCGAGTTCAGAATCGACCTAGTCCAAGGAGCTACCCCAGTAGCCAAGTCGCCTTACCGATTAGCACCAGCAGAGATGCTGGAACTATCTGGTCAACTTAACGAACTGCTCAGCAAGGGCTTTATAAGACCAAGTTTCTCACCTTGGGGAGCACCGGTCTTGTTCGTTAAGAAGAAAGGCGGATCATTCCGTATGTGTATCGACTACAGAGAACTCAACAAACTAACGGTCAAGAATCGTTACCCCCTGCCTCGCATAGACGATCTATTTGACCAACTGCAAGGGGCAAACTACTTTTCCAAAATTGATCTGAGATCCGGATATCACCAGTTACGAGTGCTAGAGGAGGATGTTCCGAAGACAGCCTTCCGAACTCGTTACGGACACTACAAGTTCGTGGTGATGCCATTCGGATTGACCAATGTGCCCGCAGTCTTCATGGATCTGATGAATAGAGTATGCCGACCTTACTTGGATCAGTTCGTCATTGTATTCATTGATGACATCCTGATCTACTCCCGAAGTAAGGAAGAGCATGGCGATCATCTGCGACAAGCTCTAGGGACTTTACGAGCGGAGAAGCTCTATGCGAAGTTCTCTAAATGTGAATTTTGGATCCGAAGAGTCGAATTCTTAGGACACGTGGTTAGTGAAGAGGGAATCCACGTGGACCCATCCAAAATTAAGGCCATTGAGAACTGGTCAGCACCGAAGACGCCTACAGAAATTCGGCAGTTTCTAGGTCTCGCTGGCTACTACCGCAGGTTCATACATAACTTCTCCCGAATTGCGAAACCTCTTACTACACTGACCCAGAAAGGCGTGGCCTTTGAGTGGGAAGAGAAACAGGAAAGAGCGTTCCAAACGCTCAAGCGAGCCTGATGCACCGCACCAATACTATCACCCCCGAAGGAATAGAAGACTTCGTAGTCTATTGCGATGCATCGAATCAAGGGCTCGGGTGTGTTCTGATGCAACGAGGTAAGTGTTGGGTTTTGAGCATTCTAACACTCCTAAGTGTACATGCAACCCTAAATACCTTGGATCTATGTTTTCTCTATTAAACATGCAAATAAGAACTTCCAAGGTATTATCCTAATCTAGCATACAAAATTATAACTATAGCAAGATAGAATACATACCTCTTTGGTGTAGAAAGTCTTCATGAAGCTTGAGTGCCTAGTGCCCCAAGTGTGACACCTCAAATGGAATCACAATCATCAAAACACTTAGAATAAGTTGAGAGAATTCTACAACTCATGAAATCGGCTAGCCCTTTCACTTCACACACTAGTAACCGATTTTGGTCAAGAATAAGATGCTTATATAGTTAGGGTTACACCATGTAAACCCTAATTGACATGGCCTTTCATTTCCATGATCCATGGGTACAAATACACCATGGAGCATCCATGGACCATCCTATGGGTTTTAGCCCAACTTGATTATCCATGGAGCATTAGCCCACTATACAAGTATGGATGATTTACACAATCAACGCATATATTTAATTAGTCTTCTTTTGATCACTTAATTAATCCTAGATTAATTCTTGATCAATACTAATTAAATAATCTTATTATTCTTATTATTAATATACTAGAACTTATAATATATTAATAACCATAAGTGTCTTATTTCTCTCATTATAGTCTATCCAAGTGCATGATGGTATGCAACCCAAATGGACCATGCCGGATCGGGTCAAGTCTTACCAATTATAGTTATGGACTTAGACATTAATCCAACAGTCTCCCACTTGGATAAGTCTAAAACTATTATTGCGTATGACTTCAGGAACCAACTGGCAATCGTAGCTCTCAAAAGCTTCTGTCGAACTCTGACCTTGTAGATGAAATCTGACCTTTGTCAATGACTTGTCTATTAGATAAGGGATCATATATTCCTCCATTCTAGATATCATATGGACTGAGACATGGATTATAATCATTCTCTCTATCCATTTGTTGTTTCCCGATTTTCCGATTTATGACGACTGACTAATTGAACAAATCAAATCAGTCCTGGCCCGGCCGAGCACTTCCATTTGTCATCATCAAATCATCGAGGGGCCCACAGATATCGCTTTTATCCCGAAGGTAAAGGGAACGGATAAACTTCGACTCATATGGCTTGTTCTACTACTTGTTGAATCATACACAAAAGCACGTTTTATAGCACCGAGTTACCAAATGCGGTTTCGTGCAATCAATGTACTATCAACTCATAGTAACAACTCATATCTCTAGGTTTGAAGAATATATAATATTATCGTCTCATGATCACTCGTGATAAAATCCATGAAGTGATTCCAATGAACGCGGGTTGAATCCAATACTCAGAACTTATGAGCACTCATGAGTGTTGTAGCCCTTTGTCCAACAACTTAGACCTCTACAAGCCAACCCATGACAGTCTTAATTCATATCTACTTCCAACATATGACCAACTGTGGATGGTTTGAATAACTTAGTCATTCCGGAAGAATAACCCAGTTTATTCGGGAAGTCAAAACATGCAAAATGAAACACAACAATAATTGAATCCAATATGGTCTCAGAACTTATGAATATAAATAAAACACCTTTTATTTATCACCATATGATTACACATTATTCTTTGTATACTGTTTCAGCTATCAACTTTATTCTTGAATTTAAAAACAATAGTTGTCCCATGCTCCAAGCATGTACACTATGTTTTCTTAAACACTAGTCATGCCATACACCAAGTATGCATACTATGTTTGTCTATGATCTTTACTTTGTGAACTAGATCAATTGAACATAACTTCAATGATTCTCTTTTCACAATCCCAAATACTTACTGCAAATGCAAGAATTCCAAATTCATGCCATTTACTGAAACCTGTTAGATTCTAAACTTATATGCATTGATCTTCTTGTAATGATTATGTACAAAATCAGAAAGACTTGACAACAATCATTACAGAGCATTCCAAAGGAGATCAGCTCCTTGGAAATTTCCTTCTTGCATTAAGTTTCCTTAATCTTACACAGATTGAAAATTCTAACTTTGAAACATTTCCAAATTCCATTCTGACTTATAACTTCTAAACAAGAGTTGCCTCCTTATAGACTATGTCAATATGGTCCTTCCAGAATTATCACTATACTTCCAATTGTCCTTGAGTAACCAATCTTTGGTAAACCTTAGATTGTCCTCGACAATTGTTTAATCCTTTTAGTCATATCCAGTTCTAAACCTTTTCCCTTCTTAATGCCCCAGGCATCTGGAAAATTTTAGAACGGATGAATATAGCACATGTAATCGATCCTATATCCGAAGCATATGGGACACGATTCATGATGTCTTACATAAAGACTAAACCAGTCTTTTTCTATAATATGTCCATTTCAATTTGCCAAGTTCTCATAATTCAGATTATGAAAAGGGATGCCGTAATCATAATCGAATTTTAGAACGCAAATAACGGACCCATATACAGAATTTCCTTATGTTGAGTCATTCCAACATGAAATTCATATATATATATATCCTTGACTAAATGATTAAAACCCCACGATCTAAGCTTATAGATTTGAGATGAAGTATAATTTCCTCTCCCTTAATTATAGCAAAACAACTTTTTTTTTTATTTTTTCTATAATTAACATTGCTAACTTGCAATACTTATCATAATTATCATGTTCCCACTAACATGATGATTATTAGCATAACACTTATGCTCCCACTAGCTTTGACATGTACCCAGAAATCAGCTGGACTTCTAGAAATCAATACTTCATTGACTTTCTTACCAAAGTTCAGATTTCTGATACTAGATTGTTTTGATAAGACTTTATCAAAATCATACACCTTCCCTTAGATAGCACACTTGTGAGTCTAAACAATTATGAAGAAGTATGCCGAAATCATAATGATTAGACCTTTTTTGCCACTTCTCACAAGTCCATATTAGTGTGCCGGTTAACCACACGCGCTCCACTAACGACTTTGAGAATGCAAATATCACAATTGCTATCTAGATAAAATCTACTTAGTGAAAGTGTTTCCTCACCATCATTTTCACGAATCGGAGAGAAACCTTATGACACTTAGATTTAATGGTGTATGAGTTCCTACCCATATGAATTGTCAAAATCATAATCATAAGACAAAGATAATGACAAATCCAAAACCATATGGATTGAACTCAATCTTAATTTCTTGCCACCTGGCAGCTCAAGGGCCTGCCATTGCTTCCAAGTTGTTATGCAACCAATTGAGAACTCTAAGAACTCATATGCAAAGCCAACTTTAACTGGAATGGGCACAGAATATGTCAACATGATAGATTATAAACCTCAAGTCGTGTGCTAGTGAAGAACTTCAGGTTCTATTCTTGATTAGTTCTTGAGACTTTCAAGACCTTTAAGACTCCCACTGTCCTCTTGACCTATAAGACTCCCTTGTCAAATATTCAAGAGATAGTGTGGATTCTAATCAAGACAAACACTTCACACAATTGGCCTAAGTTGGTCTTTGTTTTATCCAAAACATCACAACTTACCAATTTCAAATGTACAAGAGTAGAAAACTTTTACTCTTACATTTGACAAGTATTTTTAAACCTTCTTTAAGACATGTCACTCAAGTTACAATCTTGGAGTATGACTCTAAGACTTGTATTGGAACGAAGTATGACTCATCTTCTTGATTTAATCATTTCAACAATTCAAGTTCCTCTTCTTAGTCATAAGAATGCACTAAGATTTTCTTAGAGAACTAATTGTGCTATGGTTTCTTAATCATTAAGATGATCACAAAACTGATACTAAAGTACTCTCCCATCTTTTCAGATTTGAGAAACTTTTATCCTTCTGCCTAATTTGATTCTTCTTATTCGCTCTGCCTTACATTGGAACCTTTTCCAATGTCTCAGAGTTACACTTAAGCTTGTAAGTATAATCATATTTACTGAACTTAAGTAAATCATGACGAATAGTCTTATCAAACTTTTGTGGTGGACTTAATCAGTTCACAAGAATGTGTACTCGATCCCTTAGTCCTTTACTTGACTCACACATCCATGTGAACAAGTAATTAGTCTTAATTTTTCCAAAACTTGAAAGTTCTCATTCATCATGCTATACAACTTGCATGATTCCAAGTTTCGGTCCAATTGAAACTTGGGTGATGAGAATCTTTCCTTATTTGGTACATTTAGACATTACCACAAATGAAAGAATCAATTTCATATCTCCACTCTTGCTATTAATGGAATCATATAAGCAACAATTTTTCCTCAAATGGCATTGTAAGGATATTTTAAAATAAATAAAATCAAAATTTTCCTTTTATTTTAAAAACTTTGCGGAAAAACTTATCCTTACAATCCATATGAAAACTTGTTGTTATCTATTCCTTAAGCAATATCTCATAACTCCTAAGAAGTAGCTCAAGAATCCGATCTTCAAACTATGTGATAGAAATTCATCTATGCGATCAGATTCAGCATATTCTTTCTTTAAGTTTCTCCACTTTTTCTTTGATTCTTAAAACATCACCATGTGACCCAGTCACATCATGTAACAAGAATCTCAGAAAAGAAACTTAACAGAGTTAGATAGTGGAATTTACCTGAAGTAGAGTCAAACTTATTGACTTTAACATCCTTAGGTAAATTTGGCAGCTTCGCAACCAATGCCCCTTCCTTTGGCAATCTAAACATATGGACCCTTTGATAATGGTACACGAGACTATCCAGACTTAGCTTTTCTCTTTACCATTTGGTCAACCGAGTTGACTATGGCCGATCCCTTTCCATTGGGAAGAGAGAGCTTTACTAGATATCCAATGTCATCATTGTCAATGTCCATAAAGTTTTAGGAAGTTGATCTTAACAAATAGATAAGATCATTAAAGGTCTTGTCATAGTCTGTTTCACAGGTGTCCCAAAGGAACTCACTATGTGACTTAGAAAGTGATTGAACCACCAACTTTCTCAAGACTTTGACACCCAACTCTCCCGGCTTGTCAATATGTGACTACATCTTCAAGACGTGACCGCACCTAGACCTTGCCTTGCCAATAGGGCCTGAGTGACCTTAAACTTTTTTAAGAACTTGTGGGTTGGGGAGAATAATTGGAGGATGTGAATGAAGTATGATTTCCATGGGACATCATCTTCATTTAGGAAAGCTAGTTTCAAGAGATTTAGTAAGATCATAAATGTCTAAACCAGACATCTTTTGGGAGATATTCAAGATAGTTGATCTTAAGTCCTTAATATAACACCCAATATGCAATATTAAGGCTAGGACCCAACAAACTATTTTATAACTTAGAAGAGGGATGCCGTAATCCAAGCTATAAAATATTTGAAGGTAGGTGAATGACGATTCACCAATTTCCACCAAGATAAACGAAATGTATTATTAGGTTTTAATTGGTTTTGAAACTCCTAGATCTTTGAGATTCATTGAACTTTTCAAAGGCATGTTTCAATCTCGAGTGTGCCCTTCAGGTTTTGTGACTGGGATGCCGAGGATCACAAAACAAGGTGTGAAGTAACCATGCAAATCACTTGGTACCCTTAATAAATTACCCCTCAATCGATGTGCCGGTTAACCACACACGCTCCATCGATACTATGATAAATATTAAGTCACCCTTTACCTACCTTGTTAAGTACGAGTTAGTGTGCCGGTTAACCACACACGCTCCACTAACGACTTAGACAAAGTGTAAAGTGTAATTTCATGGGTTAGCACCTTATTCACATTTTTCCTAAGTAACTAAGATTGGGTATTATTAAGAGTTTAGTTACTTAGTATTTCTCATTAATACTTTTAATGAAAGGAGAATTATAGTCTTGTCAAACCCGTTCGGCTAACGACCCTCCACCAGTCAAGAAAGCGGTGGGTGAGAGTGGACACCCATTAAGTTGCCATTTTATAGGCAACAACCTTATACCCACCTTATAGACCGGCTTCGTGAATGAGGCGTACTAGTGGTAAGACTGACTTTACTCTTATACATATATATATATATATATATATATATATATATATATATATATATATTATTAACATATAATATTATAAAGTATAAGGGTTGAATTTTAACTTTTAAAATTCTAAGGGCTAACTTGGAATTAAAGTATTCATACTTGAAAACTTTTCAAATTCCAAAACTTGAGGGCAAGTTTTGAAACTATTCAAAAACTAATTAATTCCATAACTTATGTGTTTAAAGTAGTTTTAATCCAAAAACTCTTCAAGTTCCATAACTTGAGGACAAGTTATGGAAGACTTTAAACTAATAAAAAAAACTAACTTTTCCTTTATTTTATAACTTATGGATTTAATTATGGTTACATATTTTTCTTTAATGAAGTGACTCTTGAACTTCCATAACTTGAGGACAAGTTATGGAGTCATAAAAAATTATTCAATGACACAAGACTCTTCATTTTGTAACCATTGCCAACTCTTATGAATTTTATGAGTCTTTAATGTGACTCTTCATGTAACTTGAGGACAAGTTACACAAACACATTTTATACTCAACTCTTAGATTAAAATGGATTGAAAACAACTATTTCACTCAACATTTCTATTAATCTAAGCAACTCATAAGTACAAGATAATTCAAATCAAACTTTTTCATGTAATTAGTCTAAACCTTAAACTAATACAAAACATGAATCTATTGACAATTATCTTTGAAAATGGATTAGCATGAACATTACCACATCAAAAAACAAGTTTATAAGTTCAAAAACAACTTAGGGTAATGTTCATAGTCCATTTCTAGCCAAAAAACTCGAAAATATGCTGTCTGGGGGTCCAACTCGTCGAGTGCATGAACCAACTCGGCGAGTTGGATCGAATTGATCACATTTTAGGCATGGACTCGCCGAGTCTCCTGATCAGACAGCACCAAATTCGTTTTTTCAGCTTTTATTGCAGGTATAACAAGAAAACAAGCCTAGGCACTGATACCACTGTTGGGTTTTGAGCATTATAACACTCCTAAGTGTACATGCAACCCTAAATACCTTGGATCTATGTTTTCTCTATTAAACATGCAAATAAGAACTTCCAAGGTATTATCCTAATCTAGCATACAAAATTACAACTATAGCAAGATAGAATACATACCTCTTTGGTGTAGAAAGTCTTCATGAAGCTTGAGTGCCTAGTGCCCCAAGTGTGACACCTCAAATGGAATCACAGTCATCAAAACACTTAGAATAACTTGAGAGAATTCTACAACTCATGAAATCGGCTAGCCCTTTCACTTCACACACTAGTAGCCGATTTTGGTCAAGAATAAGATACTTATATAGTTAGGGTTACACCATGTAAACCCTAATTGACATGGCCTTTCATTTCCATGATCCATGGGTACAAATACACCATGGAGCATCCATGGACCATCCTATGGGTTTTAGCCCAACTTGATTATCCATGGAGCATTAGCCCACTATACAAGTATGGATGATTTACACAATCAACCCATATATTTAATTAGTCTTCTTTTGATCACTTAATTAATCCTAGATTAATTCTTGATCAATACTAATTAAATAATCTTATTATTCTTATTATTAATATACTAGAACTTATAATATATTAATAACCATAAGTGTCTTATTTCTCTCATTATAGTCTATCCAAGTGCATGATGGTATGCAACCCAAATGGACCATGCCGGGTCGGGTCAAGTCTTACCAATTATAGTTATGGACTTAGACATTAATCCAACAGTAAGGTCATCGCATATGCCTCGAGACAGTTGAAGACACACGAAGTTAACTACACGACCCACGATCTTGAGCTAGGAGCGGTGGTGTTTGCTCTGAAGATCTAGAGACATTACATGTACGAAACGAAAAGCACTATCTTTACCGACCACAAGAGTTTACAACACATATTCGATCAGAAGGAGCTCAACATGAGACAATGACGGTGGGTCGAGCTACTCAGTGACTATGAATGCGATATTCATTATCATCCGGGTAAAGCCAACGTAGTAGCAGACGCCCTAAGTCGGAAGGAATATTCTGGTCGCAGGGTCAAGTCATTGACAATGACCATCCATTCACACTTGTCTAAGCAAATTCAGGTGGCCCAACTTGAAGCCTTGAAACCTGAAAACGTGACGAGTGAATCCCTTAAAGGAATGGATAAGAATTTAGAAGCCAAGGGTGACGGAGCCTTATATTTCATGAACCGGATCTGGGCACCGAAACATGGTGGTTTCCGAGACTTGGTCATGACCGAAGCACACAACACTCGGTATTCCGTCCACCCAGATTCAGATAAGATGTATCTGGATTTTAAAAAGCTATACTGGTGGCCTAATATGAAAGCAGAGATTGCTACCTTCGTAAGTAAATGCCTTACTTGCTCAAAGGTTAAGGTCGAGTACCAGAAGCCCTCCGGTTTACTACAACAACCAGAGATTCCAGAATGGAAGTGGGAGCGGATCACTATGGATTTCATAACCAAGTTGCCCAAGACAATGGGTGGACTTGATACCATATGGGTCATCGTCGATAGATTGACCAAGTATGCACACTTCCTGCCTATCAAAGAAAATGACAAGAAGGAGAAACTTACGAGAACCCACATTAGGGAAATCGTACGGCTACATGGTGTACCTATGTCCATTATCTCCGATAGAGATAGTAGGTTCACCTCAAGATTCTGGCAATCGCTACAACATTCCCTGGGAACAAGGCTGGACATGAGCACGGCCTACCATCCACAGACCGACGGACAAAGTGAGAGAACCATCCAAACACTGGAAGATATGTTGAGAGCCTGTGTGATTGACTTTGGAAAGGCATGGGATACTCATTTACCCCTTGTCGAATTTTTGTAAAATAACAGTTATCACACGAGCATCAAGGCTGCTCCATTTGAAGCCCTCTACGGCTGAAAGTGCAGATCCCCTCTGTGCTGGGCTGAAGTGGGTGATACCCAATTAGCTAGGGGCAAGTTTCTGACAGTACTCTCACAGGCCCGAAAATCATTCGGGAAACGATAGAGAAGATCGTTCAGATCCGTGAATGATTGAAAGCCTCTAGAGACCGATAGAAGAGCTACCCTGATAAGCGAAGAAAACCTTTGGAATTTCAGGTGGGAGACCGAGTCCTTCTCAAAGTCTCACCCTGGAAAGGCTTGATACGCTTCGGTAAGCGTGGGAAGCTTAATCCGAGGTACATAGGGCCTTTCGAGATTCTCACAAGAATCGGCCCGGTAGCTTACAAACTCAACCTACCCGATGCACTTCGTAACGTACATTCTACATTCCACGTATCTAACTTGAAAAAGTGTCTGTCCGACGAGACTCTTGTAATCCCACTCGACGAGATCGAGATCAAGGAGAGCCTCAACTTTGTGGAAGAACCGGTAGAGATCATGGACCGTGGGGTCAAGAAGAGGAAACAAAGCCGTATCCTGATAGTGAAGGTTCGCTGGAACGCCAAGCGAGGGCCGGAATTCACTTGGGAGCGTGAGGATCAGATGAAACTGAAATATCCTTATCTTTTTACTTAGTTGTTTGTAAATACTTATTTGCTTAAATTCTAATTTCGGGACGAAATTCCTTCTAATGAGGGGATGATGTGACAACTCGAAATTTCCATTTTGTACGAACATTATCAAGTCAATAGAAGCTAGACCAGTTATAGTGAATTTCAGACTTTTCCGAATAAGTTTGAGTATTTCAGGGTTTACATTTAAGGAGATATCAGGAGAGTGGATGCACATGGGTTTTCGAAACTCGAGTATTTCAAAACCTCATAATATTAGAGTTCATTTCCGGAATAATAATATTTTCGGCCAAAAATCCCAGGACTATAAATAGAATTCTTAACCAAATTATGTCATTAGTTACATTTCCAACTAGAGAAAAGCCATTTTCTCTCTCACGGATCTTCGGGTTTTTATCCCAAATCGTGAGTACACTTCTCTAGTTGTCTTATAATGCTTATGATGTGCTTAATAACTTAGATTACATAGCAAATCTATGAGATTCAGGAGTTTACCGCCCAAGAACGTTCTTGGAGAGTGAACTCCTATATGTGGCTTAAATGCTACCTAGTCTTTTCCCCATGATAAGTAACGAACTTAGGCTTGTATATAAGTGTATTTAAGACTAGAAAACAAACAAGAACACCAAGATTAGGGTGTTCACGGCCCAAGAAGTTCTTGGATCGTGAACTCCAAAAACAAAGGCCAAAGAGTGCCTAAAGCACTCCTAAAGCCTTGGACATTAGCCTAGAATTACTCCTAGCTAATTTGTGGACCTTAAAACATCAAAAACCCATCCCCATGAGAGATTACAGCCGTAATCTCTAAGGGAAAAGGTTCATGGGCCGTGAACATCAAGGAAGGGTACCATAGTGTGCCTAATGCCTTCATTAGCAATAGATAATTGCCTAGAACCTATCCTAAATGAGTATGGGACTTGAAAACATAAAAATACCCACTTCCATATGAATTTACGGCAGTAAACTCAACAGGAAATGGCCTAGGGCCGTAAACTCCTAAAAGGAGTGTTTTAAAGCCTTAAACTAGTCCAAGGATTAAACCACCAAGTAGAACTTCTTCTAGAAATCAAGTAACACTTCAAAACAAGTAATGTCATTATGTCTGAGAGATTAAGGCCGTAAAATCAAGGGTTTATGACCGTCAGCTCCTTGTGTGGAGTTTATTGAAGAGTAAACACATATATAAGGGCCTTTGGAACCCTAAACCCCTTTAGCCTCGTCCCACAACAACTTAGAGGCAACCCTTAGGACTTATAACACTTATACAAAGTGTTTTCATGTTCTAGAGTGTCCCAACTTAATTTATTAGTTATTATTTGGCTAATTAGTTATATATATGCTCATTATATGATAACTAGGCTCGTGCGTGTGAAAAAGTCTCCGTTTGCCACCTAGCACAATATCCGACACTTCAATCCAATCCACTCACCACTAGTGAGTTCATACCCCTTTAATTAACCTTTGAAATACTTCTAAATGTTTTAGATGCTTTTATGGGGGGGGGGGGGATTACAAGTTGAATATTTTTGGTTATTACATCAATCACATGTGATTAATAACTACAAAACCAATGATTTTATTACTGTTCAAACTGTTTTACTTCAAACTGTTTTACAAACTCTTTTACTTATCAAATACTTTTACTTAAACTTTGTTACACTTATTATAAATCGCGTGCCCGTATATGTATAGTTATATAAGTAATGTTTAAAAGACTTAGGAAGGCTATCCACCTTGTTTCCTTTTCCTCGACTTGGATGTGGTCTGATAGGATATCAGCTACTCGTCCGAAGGTCGTTTAAATATTGATTATATATCATGTGTACATATATAGACATAAAAGTGCTTCCATATTCATACATACTAGTTAAATCATTAGTAGACTACCATCGGGGTAGCACAGGATCATACATATACTATTGCTAGATTAATGAGTCAGTTCATTCATGAGTCAATACTTATTACTATGAGAACATATACAACTATACTAGGAAGAGAACATATACAACTATACTAGAAAGAGAACATATACAACTATACTAGGAAGAGAACATATACAACTATACTAGAAAGAGAACATATACAACTATAATAGAAAGAGAACATATACAACTATACTAGAAAGAGAACATATACAACTATACTAGATAGAGAACATATACACCTATACTAGAAGGAGAACATATACATCTATACTAGAGATGTAACAACCCGTTATTTTCGGGCATTATAAATCGAGTCTTGTAACCTCTTTGGAATGTAATAGGAATATCATCGATAAATGAATTATTCAAAAGCTCTGATTGGAGTACACTATGTAGTAGATATCGTCTTAAGGTTTCCAAATATATAAAGAACACTAAAATCCGAGTTATGACGAAGAAGTTATGACCATTCTAAGATTTCCGACAAAACCAACAACACCGATTAAACGGAAAACGCAAAGTTTCAATATGATAGCATTTAGCGTTAGGTATCTAAATGAAAGTTATAGATAACATTAAACCGTGAGCGTACACAAAAAGAACGTCCAAATTTGACTTCGTATGAGGAAGTTATGATTTTTCCAAGATCCGCATATAGCAGTAGACAGCTAAAAACTCGAATCGGAGATCGAGCGACTTTTGGCCGGAATGACCTAAACGAGAATCGAAGGTCTCGACAATGGTATTTCAGCGGTAAAAAGTCTGGCAAAAACCGACATCAGATAAATAATAAATAATAAAAATAATAAAAATAATTTCGGAATTTGCCAACAGAGTCTAAACGAAAGTTGTAGAGCGTAGTCTCACCTACGCGTGGATATAAAGACCATCGAAAACGGAGTTCGTATGAAGAAGATATGAATTTTTGAAGTTTATTAAATAAATTATATATTTATTTAAATCAAAATTTCGGACCTTATCCGAAGAGGAGTCAGCGTCCTCATCCGGGTACGCGCTGCGTACCCCAGTACGCCCCGCGTACCCGAGAGACTTGGCCTCTGATCGTCCACGTCGCCCTATCCGAGCCATCCGACCCGTCCGACAAGTCCGCAGTACCCGACCCGTCCGACCCGCTGTCCCGTCCGACCCGCCGTCCCATCCGACCCGCGTACCCAGCAACTCGGCCCATCCGAAGCCGAGGCAGTCGAGGCTTCGGTCATGCATGACGTACGCGTACACGCTGCGTACGGGCGTACGCCCCGCGTTCGGAGGCGGTTCAGCCTTCCTATAAATAGGATGCAAGGGCTTCCGAGAAAAATGCTCATTTCTCTCCTCTCTCTCACAATCTTGCCTCGTTTTCCGTGCCCGTTCAAACCCGAAGCTCTGGTCTTTTTGCTCAAGTCCCGAGGGTCGATTTTACTCCCGAGATTCCCGAGAATCCCGAGGAAAGTCCGTTTCCCGAGATGAAACTCTGTCCGGTTTTCCATCTCGCTATCTTCAAACTATCAGGTGAGTTCATACCCCTGCAAGCACACTTTAAATGCGTTTTTAAATGCTTTTTATACTCTTTTAGGGGGGGGGGGGGAATACAAGTAAAGACACGACTAAAATCGTGTGAAACATCGATCTTTTCATATACTTTTCATACTGTTGCTTTAACGGTCTTATGAAGTCATTATCATGCAAAACGCTTCACAACACAACTTTACCCTCTTGGGATACAATATGTTTATAAATAAAAATATGTATTATTTATACGTTTGCATACAAATACATCATATCAAGGGTATCATTCTTTACTAAATCATTTTATGCATTCAAAGAACTTATGATTTATGCTTTGTCAAACATTGTGAAAAAGGATAAACTTTGCATACAAACTACTACTTTAATACAGACTTAGTTGAGAATCCATGAGACGTGTACACCTTCAAACACTGCCTTTTTGATAAAAGGTATCGCTACAAGTCCTGTCTATAACCAGAGTCTCCCGTTCGGAGAACGTGTCAAATGTGTATAGATCTATACGGGAAGTCATGATCCCGCGCCCTGACTGTTAGCTACAGTCCGTCTTTTGGGGTGACAGTTGTCATAACGCTACGACGCCTGAAGAACGTCGCTACAGGCATATTATGTTTAGTATGGTTATAAAACTCATCGGATATACAATTATTATGGTATTATGCTTTTATGAACGAGTAGCTATTAAAACTATTCGTCATCTAACAAGTGCGAATCTTCGTATAGCTTTACTATGTAAAACTATGACACAACTTACAAGCACGTCGTTTGCTTGCGATTTTCGGTCTTAGAGACTGCCAGTTATGTAAGGAAAATAAGGGTTTTTCCTGTATACAAACCAAACAACTAATAGGAAAATAAGGGATTTTCTCGGTACAATTAGTTGCAACTTATATCACGAACATTCATATGCATTTCATACTTTTATAAGAAAATAAGGGTTTTTCTTGGAAAACACAACAAATCATATCTCAACTATTAGGGAAAATATGGGATTTTCTGGATCTAATACATTCATTTTCAACACACGAATCATAGCTCACCACAATTGAAATACTACATTTTCTGGAAAACATACAAACACTTTCGAATGGCCTACATTTTTCTCAAAACACCACTTATGAACTCACCAACTTAAATGTTGACACTTTTTCTTTGAAATAACTTGTATTCTCAGGAAACCGCTAGACCAGGTAGGAACTACTTCTGAAGACTAACGCGCTGGCGTTAGTAACATATTTTGGATCACCATTTTGTATTTGATTTCTTTTGCAAACATGTAACATATACAATCATGTAAACTTTTCAAATATATTTATATTATGGTGGTGTGTACTTTCCTTTCTATGAACTGTTATGATACTGAATATGACGTCCTCCGCCCCCGAACGTTTCCGCCGTTCTGGTTTGGGGGTGTGACAGATTGGTATCAGAGCATCGTTTATAGTGAATTAAGTATATCAAAACTATTTTTGGTATACAACTATAAACTCAACTGGGCAAAAACACTCTGAGAAGAGTCATACTTTTGAAATTAAATTTATTTAGTTTTTGTAAAGTAAACATGCATTCATTTCGTACTAATAACAGTTTCACATCGGACTATCTTAGAAGTATTATAAAATAAGTTGTGCAGTGCAGGTACGCCTTGGGACATGTAATCGGAACTGGGAAGGATATAGCCTGATCAACTATATTTGTCCGAGAGCCGACTAACGTGTGCCGAGGGGTGTCTGCAGTGGACAACAAATTTTAAAACTTACCAAACCGTTACTAGAATCAAACACAAGAATTTAAATACTATAGGAGTATTTGCTATCTAAACTAATTTAACTTACATGTTTTGCATGTTTCAACTTTATTCAATTCTTATGACCCTATTTCTCGTACAGTCAAATGGCTGGATTTCACCACCCCAATGACCCCTACTTTCCCAACCAAGGCAACGGAGGATGGATCGAAGATGATCCCGAAGAGGATGAGGAACCCATAGAAGTGGGTGATGACTCCGGTACTGACTCAGAGCCGGAAGTGATCGATCCACCACCCATTCAACCTCCTGTCCATGTGAGGAACTTCCAAGGACCCACTCCCGTCTGGGGGAGTCACCTCCATCATTGGAGCCAACAACAAGGCATACGCCCTCCCTACGGCATGTGTCGGGATTTCTATGATGTCCGCGGTGGAAGCTCGGCTGATCGAGCACTCCCAGTAATGGTGGGTAAGTTAGCCAATCAGTCCTATCAATCCGGAGTTCAAGCAAGCCGACTCCGGGATGTCAACGTGGAAGTGCAGGTTCACACTTCTGACATCCGTAGGCTGGACAAGATACAAGATTATGCTCAACTCCAGTCTGAGGCATTTCAGGCATAGATGATTGCAGCCCTAGCCGAATTAAGGGAGCAACAAGCCGCTTTTGATCGGCGCCTAATGGAATCGAAGCAATCAGATGCGGAGTCAAGCTCCAAGCGCAACCTACGTCGCAAATAGTGCCTGCCAGGATTTCAAATTTTGTTATAAATTAGGACTTCGGATAAGAGTATTCTTTTCTTTAAAACTTTCTGTAATCGGAGACCTTTAGAAAGGTCAAAAAGTTTTGTCTAAACTCGGATGTAACACAACTATATGTTTAATATATATAGGGCATATCTCTTTCTTGTTTTAATCATGTGTAGTCCGTTCAATTCATAAGTGCATCCATTCAAACGTTATTAATGAATCAAACTCAAAACCCAGTGTTGGTCAAACCAAATTCTTAATCTATTTTAGGTAGTTAACTCAATAACATTCAACTCGCAACCACCGAAACTTATAATATCTCATTTTTTTTCTTTTGGCAGCGCAATGCCTCCTCGTAGATCAGCACGTACCAACGCAACCCCACCACCACCTCCACCACTAACTTATGATCCGGCAATGGTCCAGGCCGCTATCACAGCAGCAGTAGCAGCAGCTCTCTCTCAAATAAACTCCAATGCAAATGGAGGTACGGGAAGCAGCACGAATCATTCCAATCGTGGCCCCGGCCAGGGTCATGTGAGGGAGTGTACTTACAAGGAGTTCTCCAACTCGAAGCCAAAGACTTTTAATGGCAGTGGCGGAGTCATTGCATTAATGCAATGGTTCGAAAAGACCGAAACGGTCTTCGAGATCTGCTCGTGCCAAGAAACAAGCAAGGTTAAGTTCGCTGCTTGCACCTTCATAGATCGAGCCCTCACTTGGTGGAAAAGCCATGTGAACTCAGTGACGCTCACTATCGCTAACGCCATGAGCTGGGAAGAACTGAAGGTACTACTACTGGAAGAATACTGCCCGAGGGGTGAAGTGCAAAAGCTTGAGCAGGAGCTTTGGAATTTGAAAATGACTGGGTCTGATCTAGTCGCCTACACAGCTAGGTTCAACGATCTAGCCGCTTTGTGCCCTACCATGGTCAACCCAGAATCAAAGAAGGTCGAAAGGTACATTTGGGGGTTGTCACCCCAGATTCAAGGGCATGTCCTAGCTTCCAACCCTATCACCTACAAGAGCGCTAAACGCCTGGCACAACGACTCATCGACCACGGAGCGAAACAGAGTACCATCACAGCAGCCGCAATTCCACCTAGGGAGGCTCAGGGCCAGAGTAAGCCTTGGAACAAGAGGAGGGGACAAACCCTCCAGGAGAACCCCAAGAAACAACAAGTGATAGCAACCCACGCTATTACTGTACCTACCAATTCTGCCCCCACAAGCTCATACAATGGAAAGCTACCGAAATGTAACCAGTGCAACTTCCACCACCACGGTCCCTGCCGTGACCTTCAATGCACCAGGTGCAATAAGAAGGGTCATACAGCCCGCTATTGCAAGGAGCAAACCCAACAATTCGCCCCCACTGCTAATACCGGAGTAAGCCGCGCTTGCTTTGAGTGCGGGGGCACAGGGCACTACCGCAAGGACTGCCCGAAGGCAAACAACAGGAATACCGGCGGAAGAGGCCGAGTTTTCGCAATGGGACAAGATGAAGCCATTGCGGACCCTACTTTTGTTACGGGTACGTTTCTTCTCGATAACTCGTATGCATGCATTTTGTTTGATAGTGGAGCCGAAAGGAGTTTTGTGAGTCACGACTTTAAAAGCATGCTAAAACCAATACCACAATCATTAAGTGAACCGTTCATAGTAGAAATGGCCAACGGGAAAACCGAAGGCACTAAGGAGATATATTTAAACTGCACCCTAACTCTAAACGATAATCTGTTTCAAATCAACCTCATGCGAGTCTCGATTAGGAGTTTCGATGTCATCATTGGCATGGATTGGCTGAGTTCACATCGTGCGGACATCCTATGTTACGATAAGGCCGTTCGCCTTAATCTGCCAACCGGCGAAACCTTCCTTGTCTTGGGCGACAAACCTAGTACCACTCTTAGTATCATCTCAAGTATCCAAGCTCAGAAGTACCTACGCAAGGAGTGTCACGCATTTTTAGCGCATGTTGTAGACGTGAAACGCGAAGTCCGGGACATCAAGGATGTGCCCGACGTATGCGATTTTCCCGACGTGTTTCCCGAGGACCTTCCAGGAATACCACCCGTAAGACAAGTCGAATTCAGAATCGATCTGATTCCCGGAGCTACCCCAGTAGCCAAAGCGCCCTATCGATTAGCCCCGGCAGAGATGCAGGAGCTGTCCAGCCAACTGAATGAACTACTTGGAAAAGGATTCATCAGGCTGAGCTTCTCACCTTGGGGAGCACCCGTGTTGTTTGTGAAAAAGAAAGATGGGTCGTTCAGGATGTGCATCGACTACCGAGAACTCAACAAACTTACCATCAAGAACCGATACCCCCTACCCCGAATCGACGACTTATTCGATCAACTCCAAGGAGCCAACTACTTTTCCAAGATCGATCTAAGGTCGGGATATCACCAACTGCGAGTCCTAGAGAGTGATGTTCCTAAGACGGCCTTCCGGACGAGGTACGGACATTACGAGTTCGTAGTGATGCCGTTCGGACTGACCAATGCCCCGGCCGTATTCATGGATCTAATGAATCGGGTATGTCGTCCATTCTTGGATAAATTTGTGATAGTATTCATAGACGACATACTCATTTATTCAAGGAATAAAGAAGAACATAGTCAACACCTGAGACAAGTCTTAAAGACGTTACGGATTGAGAGACTTTATGCAAAATTCTCAAAATGTGAGTTTTGGATTAGAAAGGTGGACTTCCTCGGTCACGTGGTCAGCAAGGAAGGAATCCATGTGGACCCCTCGAAAATCAAGGCTATCGAAAACTGGTCTGCACCAACTACACCAATAGAAATTCACCAATTTCTAGGTCTTGCTGGTTATTACCGAAGGTTCATCCAAAATTTCTCCAGCATCGCAAAGCCTCTTACCGCTTTAACCCAGATAGGTGTGACCTACAACTGGGGAGAAAAGCAAGATGTCGCATTTCAAACCTTGAAACAAGCCCTTTGCCGTGCACCTATCCTTTCTCTTCCAGAAGGGACCGAAGATTTTGTGGTGTATTGCGACGCTTCAAAGCAAGGGATGGGTTGTGTACTAATGTAGAGGGGAAAGGTGATTGCATATGCCTCACGACAACTGAAAACGCATGAGGTCAATTACACCACTCATGACTTAGAACTTGGAGCAGTGGTCTTCGCTCTTAAAATCTGGAGGCACTACCTTTACGGTACCAAGTGCACAGTCTTTACGGACCACAAGAGCCTCCAACACATCTTCGACCAGAAGGAATTAAACATGAGACAACGACGTTGGGTCGAATTGCTCAACGACTACGAATGTGAGATTCGCTATCATCCGGGAAAGGCAAACGTCGTAGCCGATGCCCTTAGTCGAAAGGAGTACTCAGGCCGGAGAGTGAAGTCATTGGCTATGTCGATCCATTCGCACCTGTCAACGCAAGTCAAGGCAGCTCAAATAGAGGCTTTGAAACCCGAAAACGTGGCAGGTGAGGCCCTTAGGGGAATGGACAAGAACTTAGAAATCAAGAGTGATGGAGCACACTACCTCATGAACCGGATCTGGACACCCAAGTTTGGTGGATTGAGAGAGGTAGTTATGAGCGAGGCACACAGGACCCCATACTCCGTACACCCAGGTTCAGACAAGATGTATCTAGATCTCAAGCAACTCTACTGGTGGCCAAACATGAAAGCGGAGATCGCTACGTATGTGAGCAAGTGTTTAACTTGCGCCAAAATAAAAATAGAACACCAAAAACCCTCAGGTCTACTCCAACAACCTGAAATACCTGAGTGGAAATGGGAGCAGATTTCCATGGACTTCATAACCAAACTGCCCAAAACTCAGAGTGGCCAAGATACTATTTGGGTAATCGTCGACAGATTAACCAAGTCAGCCCATTTCTTACCGATCAAGGAAACCGATAGGATGGAAAAACTATCAAGAACCTACATCCGGGAGATCGTACGACTTCATGGAGTACCGATGTCCATCATCTCAGATAGAGACAGCAGGTTCACTTCCAGATTTTGGCAATCATTGCAAAAATCCATGGGAACAAGGTTGGACATGAGTACAGCATACCACCCTCAAACTGACGGACAGAGTGAGAGGACGATCCAAACCTTGGAAGACATGTTGCGAGCATGTGTAATCGACTTTGGCAAGGCATGGGATATTCACTTGCCTTTGGTCGAGTTTTCTTATAACAATAGTTACCATACTAGTATCAAGACCGCTCCATTCGAAGCCCTTTACGGCCGTAAGTGCAGATCACCCCTGTGCTGGACGGAAGTGGGCGACACACAATTGGCGACCGTGTACTACTGAAGGTCTCACCCTGGAAGGGCGTGATACGCTTTGGGAAGCATGGAAAGCTAAATCCCAGGTACATTGGACCCTTCGAAATCATTTCGAGAGTTGGTCCAGTGGCTTACAAACTCCAACTTCCAATCGAGCTTAACAAAGTGCATCCAGTATTCCACGTATCGAACCTGAAAAAGTGTTTGTCCGACGAAACATTTGTAATTCCACTCGATGAAATCGAGTTAAACGAAAATCTTAACTTTGTGGAAGAACCCGTCGAGATCATGGATAGGGAAGTTAAACGGACTAAGCAGAGTCGCATTCCAATAGTAAAAGTTTGATGGAATGCTAAGAGAGGACCCGAATTCACATGGGAACGGGAAGACCAAATGCTACAGAAGTATCCGCATCTCTTCCTCAGCCCCTAAAAACTTTTATATTGTATTTAATTTCAGGACGAAATTCCCTCTAACGGGGGGATGATGTAACAACCCGTTATTTCCGGGCATTATAAATCGAGTCTTATAACCTCTTTGGAATGTAATAGGAATATCATGGATAAATGAATTATTCAAAAGCTCTGATTGGAGTACACTATGTAGTAGATATCGTCTTAAGGTTTCCAAATATATAAAGAACACTAAAATCCGAGTTATGACGAAGAAGTTATGACCATTCTAAGATTTCCGACAAAACCGACAACACCGATTAAACGGAAAACGCAAAGTTTCAATATGATAGCATTTAGCCTTAGGTATCTAAATGAAAGCTATAGATAACATTAAACCGTGAGCGTACACAAAAAGAACGTCCAAATCTGACTTCGTATGATGAAGTTATGATTTTTCCAAGATCCGCATATAGCAGTAGACAGCTAAAAACTCGAATCGGAGATCGAGCGACTTTTGGCCGGAATGACCTAAACGAGAATCGAAGGTCTCGACAATGGTATTTCAGCGGTAAAAAGTCTGGCAAAAACCGACATCAGATAAAGAAGTTGTGAATTTTCAAAGAAATTCCTTAAACATGTTGAGTTATAAAATAAATAATAAAAATAATTTCGGAATTTGCCAATGGAGTCTAAACGAAAGTTGTAGAGTGTAGTCTCACCTACGCGTGGATATAAAGACCATCGAAAACGGAGTTCGTATGAAGAAGATATGAATTTTTGAAGTTTATTAAATAAATTATATATTTATTTAAATCAAAATTTCGGACCTTATCCGAAGAGGAGTCAGCGTCCTCATCCGGGTACGCGCTGCGTACCCCTGTACGCCCCGCGTACCCGAGAGACTTGGCCTCTGATCGTCCACGTCGCCCTATCCGAGCCATCCGACCCGTCCGAAGTACCCGACCCGTCCGACCCGCTGTCCCGTCCGACCCGCCGTCCCATCCGACCCGCGTACCCAGCAACCCGTCCCATCCGAAGCCGAGGCAGTCGAGGCTTCGGTCATGCATGACGTACGCGTACGCGCTGCATGACGTACTTATGATTTATGCTTTGTCAAACATTGTGAAAAAGGATAAACTTTGCATACAAACTACTACTTTAATACAGACTTAGTTGAGAATCCATGAGACGTGTACACCTTCAAACACTGCCTTTTTGATAAAAGGTATCGCTACAAGTCCTGTCTATAACCAGAGTCTCCCGTTCGGAGAACGTGTCAAATGTGTATAGATCTATACGGGAAGTCATGATCCCGCGCCCTGACTGTTAGCTACAATCCGTCTTTTGGGGTGACAGTTGTCATAACGCTACGACGCCTGAAGAACGTCGCTACAGGCATATTATGTTTAGTATGGTTATAAAACTCATCGGATATACAATTATTATGGTATTATGCTTTTATGAACGAGTAGCTATTAAAACTATTCGTCATCTAACAAGTGCGAATCTTCGTATAGCTTTACTATGTAAAACTATGACACAACTTACAAGCACGTCGTTTGCTTGCGATTTTCGGTCTTCGAGACTGCCAGTTATGTCAGGAAAATAAGGGTTTTTCCTGTATACAAACCAAACAACTAATAGGAAAATAAGGGATTTTCTCGGTACAATTAGTTGCAACTTATATCACGAACATTCATATGCATTTCATACTTTTATAAGAAAATAAGGGTTTTTCTTGGAAAACACAACAAATCATATCTCAACTATTAGGGAAAATATGGGATTTTCTGGATCTAATACATTCATTTTCAACACACGAATCATAGCTCACCACAATTGAAATACTACATTTTATGGAAAACATACAAACACTTTCGAATGGCCTACATTTTCTCAAAACACCACTTATGAACTCACCAACTTAAATGTTGACACTTTTTCTTTGAAATAACTTGTATTCTCAGGAAACCGCTAGACCAGGTAGCAACTACTTCTGAAGACTAACGCGCTGGCGTTAGTAACATATTTTGGATCACCATTTTGTATTTGATTTCTTTTGCAAACATGTAACATATACAATCATGTAAACTTTTCAAATATATTTATATTATGGTGGTGTGTACTTTCCTTTCTATGAACTGTTATGATACTGAATATGACGTCCTCCGCCCCCGAACGTTTCCGCCGTTCTGGTTTGGGGGTGTGACAGATTGGTATCAGAGCATCGTTTATAGTGAATTAAGTATATCAAAACTATTTTTGGTATACAACTATAAACTCAACTGGGCAAAAACACTCTGAGAAGAGTCATACTTTTGAAATTAAATTTATTTAGTTTTTGTAAAGTAAACATGCATTCATTTCGTACTAATAACAGTTTCACATCGGACTATCTTAGAAGTATTATAAAATAAGTTGTGCAGTGCAGGTACGCCTTGGGACATGTAATCGGAACTGGGAAGGATATAGCCTGATCAACTATATTTGTCCGAGAGCCGACTAACGTGTGCCGAGGGGTGTCTGCAGTGGACAACAAATTTTAAAACTTACCAAACCGTTACTAGAATCAAACACAAGAATTTAAATACTATAGGAGTATTTGCTATCTAAACTAATTTAACTTACATGTTTTGCATGTTTCAACTTTATTCAATTCTTATGACCCTATTTCTCGTACAGTCAAAATCCATCCAACATTTCCTTGATTTGGGAAGTACGGTTCGCCAGGAGGATAAAATCCAACCATGATATCTACGCGAGAAAAGGGGTACAAGAATCTTATATATATATATAGACGTAATATTTAAGATAATTATAATATAATCTTTATCAGTTACTTCAATACTTGCATAGTACATACCAGTTATATGTATTCAAAACAGGATAGACCTTCGAATAAGTGACCCTAACTCTAAACCCACAACCAAACAAGGAACAGGGAGTAAGGCAAAGATCATAGAATCTAAGTCTATGACAACCTAGATACACATAACCTCAGCGTATCCACTTAGAAAATATTGACCTACTAATAAAGGCCTTTTTAGTTCTTAGACAAGTAATTATAGTAACACAAAATACTCCAATAGTATTTTAGGTTTATGTCATGTTCAAATGTTATCATTGTAGTAGTGTTGGTAAGTTTTTAAACTTGTTGCCATACTACAACCATTCATAGCCATATGCTAATCACTTCTTGGACTAGCATAGTCGATAAGGCTATGCCACTCCTAGAACTGGCCATACATCCCCAAGCCTACTTGTGATATTCAACAATCGTAATACTTTTTGATGAGATTAAAACTTAATCTAGAAGATCGATTAGATCTTAAACAGGTAAATAAATATTAAACAGCAAGAACGAACGCAAAGCAAAGAACAACTTAAGAGTTAATCAAACGTGTCGAATGATTATAAAATAACCCTCAGAAGAGCTCGATCAAGAACATCAACTGTAGAGGGCTGGAGGTTTACAAGAACGATAAAGAAATCTGTAATACTATCGTAATAAATGTTACTTCTTAATCCTTGACCTAATATGCATGCAAGCATATCTTTATATAGTAAACCTAGCAAACTCACGGTTGGACAGGCCCAAAACCGGAGTACAAAACAAATGGACTAACAGCCGAGCCCAAAGATGCAACACTTAAACAAATCTTCAACCCAACAATCTCCCCCTTTGCGTCAATTGGAGCGAGATCTTCACTTGTTACTTGGGCCAGCAGCAGCACCAGGTACCTTCTTCTTCACGGTCTTAAACAGACGAGAGATCAGAGCAAGTATCGTCTGCCTGAATCTGATGTACCATTGGATCATGTCGTTGAAGTACTTGACATCGTCTGCTGCATTCTCTTTACACCTTCGGATGATCGACAGAACATGCTCAAGACAAGCATTGGTGTAAAGATGTTTATCCGCCAAAGCAAAGAGACATTTCTGTCCTTCTGTTCTAGTGAACATGACCGAATTACGTCTCGGATCGATCTTGCCCATTTTCATTTGATTGAGATCACTGGCCGATCCCACAGGAGCTATCTTCGGTTTCTTCTTGAAGACTGTGGCAATCTCCTGATCCATTAGGGCTACCTCCATGATGTAACAAACAATCATCCTCTTAAGATGGTCTATAATTGGACCATATTCTGCTTCATTCGTCAAAAGGATGTTGTGCAAAACAATCCAATCATGAGGGTTTAGGTTCGGTAGATCTGCCAGGGATATAAGATGTTCGGTTCTAGCAGATCCTCTTATCACCCTGAACCGAACGTTGATGAATCTCCCTTCGGTATAAGGCTTTAAGACCCGAACGTTCACGATCTTCTGAGCGCTTCATGTTTGGTACTGTGGTTGAGCGGCTTTCAGATAGAACTCGATAAGCTCCCTATCGACCTTAGGGTTCGGATGAGGGACTTCATAAATATTGGAGAAGGCGTGGAAGATAAACGCCTTTCGAGTCAACGGCGTATTGAACTGCAAATCGATAGAATTATTGCAGTCGAACGATATCACCGGTTCGAGCCATAGGATGCTAGGAGTATCTATGGCCTCCTTAATCATTCTCTCCCGAGTCCAATCAGGGAAAAGAGTCTTCCTGCTCTCGAGGAGATCGTGGGCTTCTTTCTTCTTGCGTTCGGCTTCTTCAGCTTCGCGCGCCACACGAACATTGTCATTTTCCACATTGCGACTGTTTTTGCGTTTAAGTAAGTCAGCAATGGTTTCCTTATCATCTTCATCTTCTTCCTCAGCTATATTCTTTCCTTTGTCCTTCACACCCGAACCCGAAGCTTGACCAGTCGGAGGTGGTTCGGTTGTGTGAGCAACTGTTGAGGAAGGAGGTGGTTTCGATCCGGACTTCCCTTCTCCCCCTTGTTTCGGATTGGACACAAAACTAGGTAAGCCTTCGATTTTGCTGAGAAGGTCCATGGCAGGAGTAAGTTTTTCAGCAAGGGTTCACCTCACCGAATGATTGAGAATCGGATCGTGTGCTTCCAGGATGTTGGATAGGGCAGCGTGTACATCCGAAACACAAGTTTTTATAACCTCCCGTTCAGATCGAAGAGCTTCAATCTGTTGTTGATAGTTTGAAAGCTGAGTGCTCTTGACCTTAAGGGCGGTGGTTTTGCTTGCTAGAACGTCCATTAATGAGTTTTCAGCTGCGAGATCCTCTTGAAGTTTAGCGAGGCGCTCATCAATGGAGGCACGAAGGGCCGAGTTGTCATCGCTAATGGATTGGCGAAGGGTAGCGAATGACTGTAACTCCGTTGAGACGAACGTGGCCAATTGTTGAACGATTGGTTCCAACATTGTCTTTGTGGCGTCAGCACTCTCCTGTAAGGACTTCAACAGGGAAGAGGCATCAGTGAATAGTTTATCGACTTTTGCGGTCGCAGCCTCACAGGCTTTTGTGGAGGCGTCAATGGCGGCAGTGGCTGAAGCAACAGAATCATGCTGAGCCCTGGAAAAGGCAACAACAATCTTCTGAAGAGCGGCTTTAGAGAGAGAGAGAGGACTGAGTTTTGGTGGATGACGCAAGAAGCAAATCAACCTTCTCGTTTAGCTCCTTTAGATGTTTCTTTGTTACTGGAGCATCGTCCTCATCGTCACTTTGAACCTGAAACGGACTAAAGTAGACCGAATCGAAGGTCATATTTTCACCGCCAAGGAACGGGTTATCTCCATCAGAGGCATGATCTGGAGATGGTGGAGGTGGTGAAGCTGGGGGTGTTGTGGTTTGGGTAGGTTCAGGTTGAGTGTTGGTGGGGGTAGTTTCGGGTGGTGTTTGAGTGTGGGTAGGTTCGGTTGTATGCTGGGTTTCGGTTTGAGGTGGTTCGGTTAAGGGTGGTGTTTCGGTTGCACTGGTATGAACCCCCGTATCAGATACGTTGGTTGTAACCTTTGCAGTTGTGGTAGTGGTATCTGTGAAAATGGGTGGTGGTATAGGGAAAGAGGTTTTAGGAATGGTGGTGGCGGGGTTTATGGTGGGAATAGAAGTAGGGATGGTTTGAGGAGGTGAAGGAACTGGTGAGAAATGAATTTCCATGTATGGGGTAGGTGATCGGGGTGGGGTGTTGCCTCTGGGAGGGGTTTCGCCTCTTTGAGAGCCGTCCGAACCCGAACTCTCGTTGTTTGAGTCACTCGAAGAGGAAGCGATGACAAGCTTTCACTTCGGTTGAGTCTTCCTTCTCTTCGGTTGCGGAGACTGAGCAGGTTTTGTTTGTTTCCTCTTCCTGGGAGAAGGACCTTTAGGAGCTTTGGTCACTTGCTTCCCTTTTTCCGCCTTTTTGCCCCTAACAGGTTTGTCAGCATCGTGGATGGACTTCAACATTTCCTAAGTAAGTTGCCTAGGTCCAGACGCCTTGAACTCCTTAACGGTCCGGATGATTCTGCTGTCAGAAGGAACATCGCCGTACATTGTCTCCGGAATAGAGCCAATGAACGAGAACTTGGATGCATCAGAGATGATGATCTTCGTGGTATGAAAAGTACCGATCGAAGACATCGATGCACCTGCAGCAGTGGGAATATCGAATTTGTCCATCGCCCATTTTGTAATGAGAATCCAGAACCGGGCATACGACACCTCAGAATGTCGTGATGAAGAAGAAAGGCTCTGGATGAGCTGTTGCTAGAGGACCAACCCAAAGTCTAGATTGACTCCGTTGTAAACTGCATACATAATCGACAAGAACAATCGACTAGAACCATCGGATCCTGAGCTCCGTTCAGATAAGCCCTTGAAGAGGACTGTAAACATGTCGTTCCACTGTGGCGGCAAGCATGATTTCTTGAACTTCGCGACGGAGGTGAGCGCCTCCGTGTATCCCATGTTGTAAAACATGTTGTAGAGATGCCCAATCGGAATCGTCTCCGGATTAACTCGTGAAGGATCAGCAGCCAACCCTAGCAGTGTACCAAATCGTTGTCGAGAAATGGAGGTCTTGTGATCAGCAACCTCGAAGAACACCCGCTCGATTGCTTTGTCGTAATATGCAGTCGCATACACCTACGAGAGAATCTCCATGGCCACAGACTCAACCCTAGAGAGAGTTGGAGCGATTTGTGAGTACTTCAGGCACTCGATGATCGATGACATATAAGAGTCGTACGCCAGAGGGTTTAGGTCGATCACCAAGCATAGGTGAGGACGAATAGGAAGTATGTGTGAGGTAGCATGGACTGAAGATGATTCTGCCATTGTGGAAGGTTGGAAGAAGAAGATGAACAGGAAAGCTTTTGGGAGTTTTTACTCTCTAGAAAATCCGGATGCAGTAAAGAGGTAAATGGGAGTGAAGACTGCCTTTTATAGTGGGTGAAAGGAGAGAGAAAAATCGTTTCAAATCTTCTATGGAAATACGAAAAGTTTTCCGGAATGATAGATGCGTGACAGTTAAGGCATGCGATGATCACGTAGGAGAGAGAGTGTCAGATTCCGAGGATCACGCCGCCCAACAAGCGCCGTTTCAGAACAAACCGTTTTAATTCCACACGCGCCTGGAAGTGCCAGAGAGGAGTCGCTTGAAAGTCGCACACGCATCCATGATGTCAGTAAAAGAATGGGCGTTTCAAATTCACACGCGTCCCCTTTTTAACTGCCGTTTGAATTTTAATCCTTTGAACTCCCGCCTGAGTCAGCAACCCTTTATCTTATCTTCGAAATGGCATCTTATGAATTAATTGCCCACGTGGATGATTTTTGACCACAACTTGATAATTAACCACCAAAGGAAAAATACAGCCTGTAATTATTAGTAACGGAATTTTGGAAAATCAAAGATTTTCGTGCTAAGAGTGTAAAAAAAAAGAAATAAAGCAACTCTTTTTAGGAATAAATGTGATGTCAATAATGACACGAAACAAGTGATCCCGGGCACGAATCTCTTCCTTCAAGATCAAGAGAGACCTTAAAGTGTTTATGTGGATTCCCGTTGAATGACGATCAAACATTTATTAATAAATGTTGAAAGGCTTCTTTTAATTAGGCTAAGTAAGGGTGGCTTTCGCTTTGATTCAGCAATTCTAATCTTGAAATAAAAAAGAAAGTGAACAAAGTACTTGTGAGACCGGTGTAGTCTTTTGAACAAGTAGGTAGGGATTTATTTTAAATAGCTTGGAAAATATAAAATCTCAACAAAAAAATAAAAACTGGATCCCAAGAGAAGAAATGTTATGGTGTTTAACAATTTCATAGGAATCACACAAAAATAAAATTTGAGATTTCAGTAAGATACATCCGTCAATTCTTTGGTGAAAACTTGAGCAAATTTATTGTTCACCGTCAATTCAGATTTGGTGTTGAATTTTGGGTTTCACGCAGCTCGTAGTGGCACGAAACTGAGATCATAAACACAGTTGTTGTGTAACCATAAACCTTAGTGGTAATTTATGAGAGTCTCAAGGGTTACGTTGATGAAACGAATGTAATGGAGAAATGTAATGGAGATGGTGTAAGAAATTAAAGTACCTCTGCTGCGAAAATAAGGACCAAGCAGAAAACTCTTATCTCATGTGAGAAGAGAGTGAGGTAGCTCACGATTAGAATAAATGTGATAGCCTAATTGGGAAGACAAGGTTTGTTTATACCAAGTCATTAAGGCTATTATTCAGAATCTTATGAGGCTTGGGACACATACAGCAACATGCTTCTAGGGACACTTAAGTAATCTAACAATTATATCCCTGTAAACGAACGAACACACAAACAAAATTAAAAGAGAAAAATATTTTTAGAGTTTTTGAAATAGATAAAAAAAATAAAAAAAATAAGCAAGGAAAAAAAATAAGACTTGGAAAGAGTAAGTAAAAAAAACTTTGGAAAAATTTGAAAAACCGAACCCGAGCGTTCAGTTGGTTTTGGTTGAAGAAAATTTTGAAAAACCGAACCCGAGCGTTCGGTTGGTTTCGGTTCAAGAAAATTTTGAAAAACCGAACCTGAACGTTTGGTTGGTTTCGGTTCAAGAAAATTTTGAAAAACAGAACCTGAGCGTTCGGTAGGTTTCGGTTTTGGAAAATTTTGAGAAACCGAACCCGAACCTTCGGTGGGTTTCGGTTTTGGAAAATTTTGAGAAACCGAACCCGAACCTTCGGTAGGTTTTGGTTTTGGAAAATTTTAGAAAACCAAGGAATTTAGACATGCAATCAGAAAATACTTTTAACAATAAGATAAACAACTTTGTACAAGAAATATACAACCAAGAAAACTACCTTTGTGGTGATGAGCGACTCAGATGATTTAACCGAACCTGAATGTTCGGTCAATTTTGCTTCTTACGTTTGAGGTTGAGAGGTAGTTTGAGGTACTGACTCTGATTCCATCATACCTAGCCCTTGTAAAATTCTGTTGAATGATGCTTCAGGAAGAGCTTTGGTAAAGACATCAGCCAGTTGATCAGTGGTTCTTACAAAGTGTACTTCGGCGTTTCCATCTTCCACGTGATATTTGATGAAGTGATACTTCAGTGCTATGTGTTTGGTTTTAGAGTGTTGCACTGGGTTATGACAGATCCTAATTGCACTTTCAGAGTGACAATATAGTGGGATCTTCTTCATATTGAGTCCATAGTCTCGAAGTTGACTCTGGATCCAAATCACTTGGGAGGTGCAGGATGCAACGGCTATGTATTCCGCTTCGGCAGTAGACAACGACACACACGTTTGTTTCTTTGATTGACAGCTAACCAACTTCCCATCAAGGAATTGACAGTCGCCAGTGGTGCTTTTTCTGTCGAGTCCACATCCTCCAAGGTCTGCATCTGAGTAGGCTTGAATGAAGAAGCCTGAGTTGGAAGGATACCATAGACCTAAGGAGGCAGTTCGCTTGAGATATCGTAAAATATTCTTCACTGCAAGCATGTGAGGTTCACATGGGTTTGCCTGAAATCTAGCACAGTAACACACATAAAACATGATATCAGGCCTGCTAGCAGTAAGATACATTAGTGAGCCTATCATTTGACGATAGAGCGTGATATCAACAGCCGGTTTGTCTAGGGATGGAGTTAGCTTGGTGCCGAATGCCATTGGGACTTTGACTTTGGAGTCTCCCATCATACCAAACTTTGCTAGGAGAGTCTTCGTGTAAGCTTCCTGATTGATAAAGATGCCTTCGGGTCCCTGTCTAATATTTAAACCAAGGAAAAAGTTAATAGGACCCATTGAGCTCATTTCAAATTTAGTCTCCATCAGCTTTCTGAATTCAGCTGTTAGGCTGGGATTCGTTGAGCCAAAGATGATGTCATCGACATAAATTTGAACTATCATAAGGTGGTTACCTTCCTTTTTGCGAAAGAAGGTTGGGTCAACCGAACCTTGTTTGAATTTAGACATCTTTAAGAATTTAGTTAGTGTTTCATACCAGGCTCTCGGAGCTTGTTTGAGACCATACACAGCTTTATCCAGAATGTAGCAATGATTTGGATATTTTTCGTTCACAAACCCAGGAGGTTGCTCCACATACACTGTTTCTTCGAGTTCTCCATTAAGAAATGCGCACTTGACGTCCATTTGGAAAACTTCAAAGTTTTTGTGGGCAGCATAAGCAAGAAATATTCTTACAGATTCCAGCCTAGCTACAGGAGCGAAAGTTTCTTCATAATCAATCCCTTCCTTCTGACAATATCCTTTTACCACCAGACAAGCTTTGTTCCTTATAACGTTCCCTTCCTTGTCCATTTTATTCCTAAAGACCCATTTGAGACCAACAACCGAGGCATCTGGAGGAGTTGGAATGAGGTGCCAGACTTTGTTCCTTTCAAATTCGTTCAGTTCGTCTTGCATCGCTTGAACCCAATCGGAGTGATCGAGAGCAGTGTTAACTGTCTTCGGTTCAACTTTGGATACGAATGAGTTAAACATGCAAAACTCAACTTCAGAAAATAAGGATGTCTGTTTTTCCTTTAGTTGTGATCGGGTCAGGACCTTTTCAGAGACATCACCAACCACTTGAGAGATAGGATGATCTCTGGCCATTTGGTAAGAGGAGGGTAGTTTGGATCAAAGGTGGGGTCCAGTTCAGCATTGATCATTTCTTCTGGCTCGGATTGGCTTTCGTAGTCGAGTGACATATCAGCATGCTCCCCCTCGATAGATGAGCTTTCTGGAATGCTTTGAGAAACTTGAGGTTTAGAGGTTTCTTGTGGTGCTGGGCTTTCAGGCGTTGATGCACCTTCGGTTGGTGAAGCACTTTCGGTTGGAGAAGTACTTTCGATTGGAGTTGGACTTTCTGGAGCAGTTGGAGAGCTTGGCTCCCCCTCCACATGTGAACCTGGCTCCCCCTTGACTGAAGCATCGTTAGATGGAGGCTCATCAGAATTCGATCCTCCTTCGTTCATTCTTCTGGCAGCTTCTTCGACAATTTGCTTCATATGGTCTACCTTGTTGTCTGCTGCGCCTGCTTCTGAGAGAGTAGCTTTGTCTAGTTCGTCAAAGAGCTCCATAAACTTCTCGAATAGATTAGCGATCGAGACTGTGACTTGGCCAGTTTGAGGAAAGATTTCCCCAGCTGTGTCTTCTTTGGCCTGTAGCTTTTTGACATAGCTATCATCAAAAGTCACGTAATAGGTCTCTTCGATTTTCCTGGAACGCTTGTTTAGGACTCTATATGCTTTGGAAGTAAGAGAGTAACCCAGAAAGATTCCCTCGTCGGCTTTGACATCGAACTTGTTGCGGTGTTCTTTAGAGTTAAAGATGAAACACCGTGAGCTGAACACGTGGAAAAATTTCACATTGGGCTTTCTGTTGTTGAGAATCTCGTAAGGTGTGAGCGTGAAGCGCTTGTTGAGATATGACCTGTTCTGCGTAAAACAAGCAGCAGAAATAGCATCAGCCCAAAAATAAAGAGGTAAGGAAGCGAAACTTAGCATAGTTCGGGCAACTTCACACAAATATCGGTTTTGTCTTTCGACAATTCCGTTCTGTTGAGGTGTGTAGGGAGCTGAGAAGTTGTGACTTATTCCCTTTTCTGCTAGAAATTCTTCAAATTTCCTGTGCTTGAATTCCAGACCATTGTCGCTCCTGATGTTGCGAACGACCTTCTTGAGCTCTACTTCAATTTGCTTGACGAACACTTTCAGCTTATGAGTCGCTTCAGATTTGAGCTTTAGAAAGAACACCCATGTAAATCGTGAAAAGTCATCAACAATAACAAGAATATACTTGCTACCACCGATGCTTTCGATAGATGATGGACCACACAAATCAATATGAAGTAATTCGAGTGGTTCAACAACTTTAGTGTAAATTATAGATGGATGACTTTGACGATTCTGCTTCCCCATTTCGCATGCAGCACACAAATGATCTCTGTCGAACTTGAGCAATGGAAGACCTCGAACATGACCTCCTGTGACAAGTTTGTTGATATCTTTAAAGTTGAGATAAGAGAGTCTTCGGTGCCACAACTAGCTTTCGTCAGATTGTGCTTTTGATAACAGACATATAGCTGGGTTTCCTTTGATGGGTTTAAGGTTTAGAGCAAACATTTCACCCTTACACTCCGATTTGAGAATTACTTTCTTCGTCTTCTTCTCAATAATTTCAGAACCTTCATCGTCGAATGAGACTTTGAGACCTGTACCTCCAACAAGCTGAGATACACTGATGAGGTTGTGTTGCAGTCCTTCCACATAAGCCACCTTCATTATAGTAAAATCACCATTAGTAATCATTCCGTATCCCTTTATGGTGCCGAAGGAGTTGTTTCCAAACTTGACGTTGCCACCATTTGAAAGAGATCTGTATTCCCTGAGTTCTTCTTTCCTCCCTGTCATGTGACGCGAGCAGCCACTATCGATGTACCATTCTTCGTCAAACTGATCGTCACTTATAACCTACAAAAATTAAGCAGATTTAGGAACCCAAAGTTTCTTGGGTCCACGTGAGCCTTTCACAGGAACAGGAATAGTAAGAGAGATGTCAACAAGATATGTTCGTTTTATTAGTGTTGTTTCATCTTTCTTTTTGATGGTAAAAACTTTGATTTTATTAGGATTAGGTGTGTTCGGTTTAGACTCTGGTTTGGATGCAGAAACCTTCTGTTTGGAAGAATTAGCTTTAGAGCAAGATGGAGATGAATTGGAAGAATTAGAAGAAATAGATGAATGAGAAGGAGTGGGCTTAGATTGAGATGACTTCTTGGCTGGAGACTCTAGGTGACCCTTTTGCTTTTGATCATTGGTGGGACTGACCTTAGAGTTTTGATTTCCTTTGATTACAGAACCGAACCTTGGCTTTCGGTTGGAGTCATCCTCAGAACCGAACCTTTGCTTTCAGTTGGTATTCTTTTCCGAACCGAACCTTGGTTTTCGGTTGTTTTGGTTCTCTTGCCCTTTAACAGGATTATTCTCAACCTTCAGATTCTTGTCTTGATGTGAGAAATATGCTTTCTGGGATTGCCAGAATTGTTTCCTTTCAGAGAGATTCTTCCTGTATCTCTGGTTCCTTTCACGTTTCTTATTCCTCATCTGCTTCGGTTGATGATGGATATTGGCTTTCATTTTCGGTTTCTCCTTGGCTGGTTCACTTTGGACTATGGGAGCTTCACTTTGAACTGACGAACTAGAGGGAACATCTTCTTTTGCTGAGCTTCCATTCTCTTGAGGAATGTCTTTCGTACCACTGGTACTTGGCACATCGAAATTATCCGGCTTGTTCAAGGGTTCTGGTATGTATCTACCTTTACTAATCCATGAAGTCCTTTCTGACAACCCTACCGTTTTATCTGCATTATCGATTGGAGCTGACCAAAAGAACTCATCGCAGCCATCAGCATTATCTTCGTTTACAATAGCTGTGAGTTCAGCAGTCTGATGTTCGGTTACTCCTATGACCTTGTACACTTGATTTGGAGTGGTCCTGACCTTTTGATATACAACTGCTTTTTCTGCTAAGATCGGGGACTTTTGTTGGGACAATCGAGCAAATTCCACTGAATTTTCTGAAATTAGATTCTTGTGGTTTTCAGGTTCGCTTTTCACAAATTCTGAGCAGTCAACCGTGTCCTCTACAGAAATTTCACTCATATTTTCATCCTCATTAAGCTCAGATGCATTTTCAACATCAATTTTATTTTCTGAGCTCAAGTTGGCGTTTAAAGAGTCAAATTTTTGAATGGTTTCGGTTCTCAGTTTAAGTCTATCATTTTCATCCAAAAGATTTTTAAGCATGTCCTTGTGGTCCTTGGATTTAATGAAAGATTCTATTTTGTCTAGTCCATACATGTAGGTCGGATTGACGTCATCAGATCATATCACACTCTCATAATTATAGGTTTCGGCATCGATTTCATCCTCCTTAAACTCAAGGAAGGGAAAAATCATGTGATGGATCTTTTGTCCTATCTCACAATCCAAGTGAAGCTGAGTAATATTAGTATAAAGACGTTTTGCAATCAAACAAAAAACATTTCGCTGTTTTAACAACTTTAAATTGTCTCTCTGTAAAAAATGTTTTCGTCTTTTATTTTAACTAATTCAGACTCCTTCAACTCGATCCACATGCGCCGCTCCTCACTCTTCGAAGACACCCTGCTTAATTGATCAGTTAGGTTAGAATTGGTGACTCGAGTTTGAGTTAAACTACTATCTAGATGTGAGATTCGTGAATTAACACTTTTTAGTTCTTTTTCATAGGAGCTTTGTGGTACTTTAAATGAAACAAAAACCGATTGTACCTTCTTGATCAGTTCATCGAGTTCGTTGAACTGCACGCTGAGCGGTTTGGCCGTAAAGCACATATCCGGTTGCTCCTTCAGTTCATTGCTTCCACCATCAGTGTTGTATCCCCTCATCTGAGATACTTCAGACAACATCAAGCACCTGCCTCCACTGCTCTCCTCTTTTGCCACACAAGCCTTTCCATGAGAAGGCTTCCTCACTTCATCGTCCTTGGAGTCGGTTGACCAAACTTACATGCCACCGAACTCATCATCAGCAACCGAACCCTTCACAATTAGAGCATTCATGGAAGGGTTAGCGGTAGATTTCTTCTTCCTCATCTCATCAAGCTTTTTCTGCAGCAAAGCTTCCTCATCCTTTTCCTCATCTTTTTCAGCCATCTTTTTGAGGACACAATCCTTAGCATAGTGATTTTTCCCACCACAGTAGTAACAGCTTACTCCAGAATCACCATCTGCCTTCGGTTCCTTCTTGGACTCTTCAACCTTCGGTTCATTGTTAACCTTTTCTGAACTATAACTCCCCTGCTAGTTTCAGTTTTTGTTGCTGGGGAATCTCTTCTTAATGAAGCTCTTGGGGTTAGACACCATCATAGCATAATCCTCAGACGTGAGGTCATACTCCTCCAAGTTGAAGTCTTCATCCTCCATCACAGCTTTACTTTTTGACAGGAGGTCCAACGAACCTAGGCTTGAGACAACATTCTTTTCCTGCAGCACAATTTTCTCCTGAGACTTGAGAATACCCACCAGTTTCGCCAAAGAATAAGATTTAAACTGTTCATGGGCTTTGACTGTAGACACCACTGCTCTCCACTCTGACCTTAGACCATTTAAGAACGTAACCTTCTGCTCGATAAGCTTCCTTTCGATGTCATGTTTGATCATCTTGCTGAGAAGATGATTGAAGCGATCGAACGTCTGGGTCACAGTTTCTTCGGCTCCTTGCCTGAATTCTCCAAACTCAGATAAGAGCAAGGTTTGTATAGAGTGTTCAAGATCCTCGTCTGTAGAGTACAGTTCACGAAGTCTATCCCAAACTTCCTTTGCCGTCGTGCATGAGCTTACCAACCTAAAGGTGTCGGACTGAAGGGCGAATCTGATCAACCTTAGCGCCTTGATATTGCACTGGAATTTGTCCTTTTCATCTTGCGCAATATCTTTAACATCCTTCAGCAGATCATTATACTCCTTTTGAGTTTTAATAATCCTCGACGTTGCAGAGTGAGAAAACGGTCCATTGATAATTGCTTCCCATATGAGGTATCCATTATCCTCAGATCCTATAACATAGTCTTCGAAGTGATGCGCCCAGACTTCATAATCATGGGTATATAGGATGGGAATCTTCGTGGTTGAACCGATGCTGTTGTAAATATTGATGGGATTCGATTGCTACTCGTCCATTATGATCGAAAAACCTGTTCAAAGATCAGACTTGTAATAACTCAGATTAGGGCAAAATAATAAATATCAAGATACGTCAATAATGAGATGACAGCTCAATAAATATCAGTAATTGCGGAAAAACCCTAATTGAAACCTTTTCACAGAAAAGAAGTGTATCGATTACACAGCCTCCTGCTCTGATACCAATTGATGAGATTAAAACTTAATCTAGAAGATCGATTAGATCTTAAACAGGTAAATAAATATTAAACAGCAAGAACGAACGCAAAGCAAAGAACAACTTAAGAGTGAATCAAACGTGTCGAATGATTATAAAATAACCCTCAGAAGAGCTCTATCAAGAACATCAACTGTAGAGGGTTGGAGGTTTACAAGAACGATAAAGAAATCTGTAATACTATCGTAATAAATGTTACTTCTTAATCCTTGACCTAATATGCATGCAAGCATATCTTTATATAGTAAACCTAGCAAACTCACGGTTGGACAGGCCCAAAACCGGAGTACAAAACAAATGGACTAATAGCCGAGCCCAAAGACGCAACACTTAAACAAATCTTCAACCCAACACTTTTGTTCTGTCCTAGTGACACTGATTTTAGTATGAATGGAGGTATGTATACTTAGTTAAATATTTAATTATTTAAAAACATAAACTCTTGGTCAGAGTATTTTAATCCCATTGTGTTTATAGTTAGTATATATTTTATGAGTTTATATACTCAATTCACTATAAACAATGCTCTGATACCAATCTGTCACACCCCAAAACCGGAACGGCAAAAACGTTCCGGGGCGGAGGACGTCAAGTACAGTATCACAACACAGAAAATATAGTAAACAAGCAAATAACATCATCCATTGCATTAATAATGTATTTTAATACAAGTGTGTTCTATATAGTTTATAAGACACCAAAAATATGAATCAAAATAAAAGATGAGTCTTGATGTATGCTCCATCTTCTCAAAAGCTGGTCTCTATACCTGTCTACTGATGACCTGAGAATACAAGTTATTTTGAAAGAGTTTATCACATTATTGCTGCTGAGTTCATAAGTATCTCAGTGTCCTTGTTTGCATGAAAATGATTGTAAGTGTTTGAGTGTGTAAGTTTGTAAAAATATTTATAGCAATGTTCTATAACTCTTAGAAAATCCTATATTTTCTATTAAAAGTAGCCTTCTACCAAGGCATCAAGTGCTGCATATTAGTTCGTTGTGAAAGTGAGTATTTCCCCCAAATGTGACTATCATTTATTTGAAATATAGTTTGTACATTATTATTCATGTGAAGCTCTAAAAGTAAATGTAATGGGGAGAATAATGTAGTACCGTAGTATTATGCTATAGCAACTACTGCTGTAGTAACTACCTTGATCCAATTGTTAATTAAGGTATAATGTGATATAATTGCAACCATACTTGATCGACCATAGTAAATCACGACGCTCGAAGACGTCAAGATGGTATGGCATTCATCACCCGAAGACCTGTAGGTCCCACTGTAGCTAGCAGCAAGGTGTAGGAAGGTCAGTCCAGTATAGATCTATACACGAATTCACACTCTCCATTCAGAAGACTTTGGTTACAAGTCGAGCCTTAGAAGAGATGCCATGCCACGAAGTAATGCCTCACATTTATGTTATAGTGTGTATGTATTGTATGTACTAGTGTTGTGAATGTCCTCCTTGACTCTCTTCATAGTATGTTCTTTAGTATAGTATTTAGTGTGTATGAATAGTATGTACTAGTAAACGTTCTCTCTTTCTAGTGTGTAGTATGTTCTCTCTGACTCTCATTATAGTATGTTCAGTTGCATAGTGTAGTGTATGTATTGTTTACAGTATGTATTGACTCATGTATGAACTGACTCTTTGTATGTTTCCTTGTATTAGAAATAGTAAGTAGCATGCTCCTAAACTAAACCTATTATAATTTACTTGTAATGTTGTATAAGTGACTTAGTAAGTATATACACTTTTGCTATCCAAAGTGTTGGAACTGAAGTAGAAGCTTTATATCTACACATATATACATAATATATAACTACGGATCAGACGACACTCGGACATACAATAGGGTACTCTAAGTCCATAACCAAACAAGGAACAGTAAATAAAGTAAGTTGTTAGTCCTAAGTCTTTCAAAACTTAATTATATAACTATATACGCATTAAACGTGATTTGGCAATATATAAGTTTAAAGAACTAAAAGTAAAGGTTTGGAAATTAAGAACAAGTTTTATAAACAGTTTAACATGAAAAGTATAGAAATCCATTTGTTTACAAGTTATAAATCACATGTGATTGATATTATAACTAGTTTGATTCAACTTGTATTCCTGCCCCTCATAAAAGCATTTAAAAACTTTTAAAATGTTGATTAAGGGGTATGAACTCACCTGTAGTGAGTGGTTTGGATGGAAGTGTTGGACAAGGTGCTAGGTGTCAAGTGATGACTTGAACACACAATGATCCTATTTAGCATATAAAGACATATATGTGAAGCTAATTAGTGATTATGACACCAATTAGGCAAGTATAAACACCCTAAAACATTGAAAACACCTTGGTCTAAGTGTTAGAGGGTCATAGGGTTGCATCAAAGGAGTGTAATGCATTGCATTTGAGTTTATGGCCCAAGGACGACTCTCCATGGAGTTTACGGCCTAGGGTTTACGACCCTAGTGGGTTTACGGTCGTAAAACCATGGAAAACTCCACAAACTTGAAGTTTAAGGTCCCTAGTTCAATGGTGAATGGTTCTAGTCCAAGTTCTAAGCATTGGGAAGGAAGTTAGGGCAACATTGCACCCTATTATGGAGTTTATGGCCTTGGGAGATGCATTGGCCATAAACTCCCTTCCATTCTAGATTTCTTGATTCTTCTAAGGTGTAAACAAGTCCATTCTAGTATACAATAAGCTAGGACAAGAGTACTTACAATCTAGAAGCTTGTTTGGGTGTTTAAGGTCCAAGAACACTAGTGGGTGTTCTTGGTGTTTTGAAGAACACTTGAAGATCTATGAAAAAGACAAGATTTCATGGATGAAATCATGTATAACTACTAGATGAAGTGTTATAACATCAAATCAAAGGAACAAAACACTTACATTCATGGAAGATTGAAAGAAAGGTCTTATGATACTTGAGAGAAAAGTTGATGTTCTTGAACTTGGAAGGTGAGAAATGAAGGAATGAAGACTAAACTCATGCTTTAAGCATGAGTTTACGGCGTTAAGTGTGTTTACGGCCCAAACGCCAAAAGTTTGGCCGTGAACTCCTTATTAAGGTGTTAAATGTTTGTTTGCTACTCTAAGACCCTAGAAAGTATTTCCTTTTATTTGCTTGCTTCAAGAATTAATATTAAAAACACTCAAACGGGCTTTAGACCGGCTAAAAATTAGCAGAAATGAGTTTGACTTTTATTTCTAGTGCTTGACTGTAGGGTTCGTACAAATGGAAATTTCGGGTTGTCACATCATCCCCCGTTAGAGGTAATTTCTTCCCGAAATTAAAGTTTAAGAAGTAAAGTAGTTTTAAATAACTAAGAGAAAAGATGAGGATATTTCAATTTCATTTGATCCTCGTGCTCCCAAGTGAATTCCGGTCCTCGCTTGGCCTTCTAGCAATTATTCACTATTGGGATGCGACTTTGCTTCATTCACTTAACATCACGGTCCATGATCTCTTTAGGTTCTTCCACGAAGTTGAGGCTCTCGTTGATCTTGATCTCGTCGAGTGGGATTACAAGAGTCTCGTTAGACAGACACTTTTTCAAGTTTGAGACGTGGAATGTAGAATGTACGTTACTGAGTTCGCGCGGTATATTGAGTTTGTAAGCTACTAGGCCGATTCGGGCAAGAATCTCAAAAGGCCCTATGTATATTGGATTTAGCTTTCCACGCTTTCCGAAGCGTATCAAGCCCTTCCAGGGTGAGACTTTCAAAAGAACGTGGTCTCCCACCTGGAATTCCAAAGGTTTCCCACGTTTGTCAGCGTAGCTTTTCTTTCGGTCTCTAGAGGCTTTCAATCGTTCCCAAATTTGAACAATTTTCTCTATCGTTTCCTGAATGATCTTCGGACCTATAAGAGCGCTGTCAAGAAATCGTCCTTTAGGTAACTGTGTGTCAATCACCTCGGCCCAGCACAGAGGGGATTTGCACTTTTGGTCATAGACGGCTTCAAATGGAGCAGCCTTTATGCTCGTGTGATAACTATTGTTATAGGAGAACTCGACAAGGGGCAAATGGGTATCCCATGCTTTCCCAAAGTCAATCAAATAGGCTCGTAACATATCTTCTAGTGTTTGGATAGTTCTCTCACATTGTCCGTCGGTCTGTGGGTGGTAGGCTGTACTCATGTTCAGCGTCGTCCCTAGGGAAATTTGTAGCGACTGCCAGAACCTCGAAGTGAACTTACTATCTCTATTGGAGATAATGGATATAGGGACACCATGCATTCGTACGATTTTCCCTAATGTAAGTTCTTGTAAGCTTCTCCATTTGGTCAGTCTCTTTGATTGGTAGGAAATGCACGGATTTGGTCAATCTATCGACGATGACCCAAATGGTATCAAGTCCACCCTTTGTCTTGAGCAACTTGGTCATGAAGTCTATAGTTATCCGCTCCCATTTCCACTCCGGTATCTCCGGTTGTTGAAGTAAACCTGATGGTTTATAGTATTCGACCTTAACCTTCGCGCAAGTAAGGCATTTGCTCACAAAGGTAGCAATCTCTGCTTTCATGTTAGGCAACTGGTATAGCTTTTTAAGATCTAGATACATCTTATCTGAACCCGGGTGGACAAAATATCTAGAGTTGTGCACCATAGTCATGACCAAGTCTCTGAAGCCACCATGTTTCAGTGCCCAGATCCGGTCTATGAGAAATAAGGCTCCGCCATCCTTGACTTCTAGATTCTTCTCCATCCCTCGCATGGATTCACCCGCCACATTTTTAGGTTTCAAAGCTTCGAGTTGAGCCTCCTTAATTTGTGTGGGCAGATGTGAATGGATAGTCATAGCCAGTGATTTGACTCTTCGACCATGGCGGCTGCTACTACATTGGCTTTACCCGGATGATAACGAATTTCACATTCATAGTCATTGAGTAGCTCAACCCACCGTCGTTGCCTCATATTGAGTTCCTTCTAGTTGAATATGTGTTGCAGGCTTTTATGGTATGTAAAGATTGTGCTTTTAGTACCATACAGGTAGTGTCTCCAGATGTTTAGAGCAAACACAACTGCTCGTAGTTCAAGATCGTATGTGGTGTAGTTCACCTCATGTGTCTTCAGTTGTCTTGAGGCATATACGATGACCTTACCTCGTTGCATCAGAACACACCCGAGCCCTTGATTTGACGCATCGCAGTAGACTACGAAGTCTTCTATTCCTCCGGGGAGGGATAGTATCGGTGCGGTGCACTAGGCTCGTTTTAGCATTTGGAATGCCTTCTCATGTTTCTCTTCCCAATCAAAGGCCACACCTTTCTGGGTCATTGTTGTAAGAGGTTTCATAATTCTGGAGAAGTTCTGTATGAATCCGTAGTAGTAGCCAGCGAGGCCTAGAAATTGACGAATTTCAGTAGGCATCTTCGGTGCTGACCAGTTCTCAATGGCTTTAATTTTGGAAGGGTCCACGTGGATTCCTTCTTCGCTAACCACGTTTCCTAAGAATTCGACCCTTCGAATCCAAAATTCGCATTTAGAAAACTTTGTGTAGAGCTTCTCTGTTCATAGGGTTCCTAGGACTTGCCGTAGATGATGACTATGTTCCTCCTTACTTCGAGAGTAGATAAGTATGTCATCGATGAACACGATGATGAACTGATCCAAGTAAGGACAGCATACCCGATTCATTAAGTCCAAAAACACCGCGGGTGCATTTGTCAATCCGAATGGCATCACTAAGAACTCGTAGTGTCCGTAATTTTGGAAGGGTCACTTTGGAACATCCTCCTCTAACACTTGCAACTGGTGATATCCGGACCTTAGGTCAATCTTTGAAAAGTAAGACGCCCCTTGCAGTTGGTCAAACAAAATGTCTATGCGAGGCAAAGGGTAATGATTTTGAACGGTTAGTTTGTTGAGCTCCCTGTAGTCGATGCACATACGAAACGATCCGTCTTTCTTCTTGACGAACAAGACCGGTGCTCCCCAGGGTGAGAAGCTTGGTCTAATGAAGCCCTTGCTGATCAGTTCGTTAAGTTGACCGGATAGTCCCTGCATCTCAGCTGGTGCTAAACGATAGGGCGATTTGGATACTGGGGTAACTCCTGGAACAAAGTCGATTTTGAACTAGACTTGTCACTACGGAGGTAACCTTGGTGGTTCTTCTAGAAAGATGTTGGGAAAATCGCATACTACGAGGATGTTTTTCAGGTCTTTGGGTTCTTGGCTCATATCAACAACATGTGCAAGGAATGCACGATATTCCTTACCTAAGTACTTTTGAGCTTCAATACTTGAGATGATGCTAAGGCTTGTGTCGGGTTTGTCGCCGTAGATAATAAGATTTTTGTTAGACGAGAGATTAAGGCGAACAACCTTCTCATAGCACATGATGTCAGCACGGTGGACTCAACCAATCCATACCGATGAAGACGTCGAAACTTTTAATTGAGACCGACATGAGGTCGATTGGAAATGAATGGCTATCTAGAGTTAGTGTACATCCTATGTATATACTACTAGTGCTCTTCCCATTAACCATTTCTACAGTGAATGGTTCTTTAAGAGTGTGTGGTTGTTGTTTAAGTAAGCATGCAAATTTCTGGTTCACGAAACATCTCTCCGCTCCACTATCAAATAGTATGCATGCATAAGAGTTTTCAAGGAGAAACGTACCAGTCACCACCGTTGGGTCAGCAACTGTTTCCTTGTGGCCAATAGCCAAAATTCTTCCCGCTCCACCAGCACTTATCGCCTTAGGGCAGTCCCTTTTGTAGTGGCCCACTTCGCCACATCCATAACAAGACTGGGTCACACCAGATCCTAAAACCTGGTTGATGGGCTTTCCAGGGATCTACAGAAGCGGATGGTGTGTCCCTTCTTGTTGCAATTGGAACACTACAATTCTCGGCAGCGTCCATTGTCATGGATGTTGCATTTGTTTCATTTCGACAAGTTCCCCGCGTACTACTTTATCGGAGCAACAACGACTGGTGTTATTGCGGCATGAACCACCACAATGTGCTACTTTTTGGCAGCTTTTTTGTTTCTTCTTGTCATCCCAGAACATTCGTTTATTGTCAACGGGTTTGGAAGGTTCGGGGATGGCATGGTCAATGAGACGTTGTGCCAATCGCTTGGCACTATCGAAGGTAGTGGGGTATGAAGCTAAAACATTCCCTTGAACCAGAGGCAACAACCCCCATATATACCTCTCTATTTTCTTTCCCATTGTGGGAACCATGTTGGGACAGAGGGCCACCAGCTCGCTGAATCTGGCGGTATAAGAAACTACACCGGAGCCCTTCATGGTTAGGCTCCATAGCTCCTGTTCTAACTTCTGGATTTCTCCCCGCGGGCAGTATTCCTTGATCATGAGTTCTTTCAATGTTTCCCAGCCCATGTCGTTTGCCACTACAAGGGTGAGTGACTTGACATGGTTATTCCACCATGTCAGGGCTTTCTCCTCAAAGGTGCAAGCAGCAAACATGACCTTACTCGCGGCAGGGCAGGAGCAAATCTCGAAGATCGACTCTGTCTTTTTGAACCATTGCGAGAGGGCAATGACTCCGTCAGTCCCTTTGAAGGACTTTGGATTGCAGTTAGTGAAGTCCTTGTAGGAGCACTCTCTCAAGCGCACAAGGAGTTCACCTAGAGTAGAGTTAACAGGGATTCCACCTCTGCTGGCACCAGTGGAGTGATATTGAGCCATGGTTGTTGCCACAGCCGCAGCTTCAGCAGCATTTAGAGCTGTTGTATCGATTACTGGAGGAGGTGGTGGTATTGGAGTTGGAGTAATCAGAGGATTACACCTTGTTGATTTGTGAGGAGTCATCCTTCAACTATAAGTTTAAAAAGATGAACATGAGAGTAAGAATCAATTGTAAGCATAGTGAGAGTGATCCATGGGCTAAGTCGCCGTAGTCCAACAGTTGAATGAGTGTACGTTTCGAAATAGAAGTACAATAGAAGAGTGGAGTAACATAAGTGTACAGATTTTTACAATAGGTTAGATAACTGTCAATATTACTGGTATTATTGATGTAACAAGTTCGGGAAAAATGACCTTACAATAGGTCTTACATCAAACCATATGGGAAAAAGGTTGACAGTTTTTGGAAGTCTAGTTAAAGTGCTTGGAAAGTAGGGATATTTTACAGACAATTGCTTCATAGAGTATAGTTAAGAAGGCTATTCCTTAAGTCAAAACAAAAGATGTACTATACATCTACAACCGGCAATGGGAATTCCTTGGGCAAACCCTCAGATCTACCAGTTGACGAACAATTTCTTGAAGTTGTCGCTCATGAGCCCTCTAGTGAACTCGAAGTTCTGTGACTTCAGCTCGGGAGGCAGCTAGCTGTTGCTGCAGAGTCTCATTGGTTCTCCTGGTCCTTTCTATAACTTCTTCGAGATGGTGAATGCGGACCGTGTTGACACCAAAGTTGGCATCAACATCCATGATTCGGTCGATGGTTGCTCGACCTTGCTCAACATTCCGAGCAATCCTGCGGACCATGACAAATAGGACTCGGTCAGCTGAGCCACCCTCGCTTATGTTGTAAAAGCTTCAGTCCCCGTTGTCGTGTAAAGGTTGACCATATTCATCACTGCAGCGATTCAAGTTTGTTGCCCACAAGGGCGTGGGACCTTGAAACACGGGTCAGGGGTTGCGATTTGGGGCTTGACCTTCTTGGGTAGGTTGTTAACTTCTGGCTCGGAGTCGGAACCATCAGAAAAGCCTTCTGCGAGGTGATTATCCAAAGGGATTGGATGGTCATCTTCCGTCTCATAGTCAAGCCATCCAACATTGCCTTGATTTGTGAATTACAGGTCGCTAGGAGGATAAAATCCAGCCATGATTTCTACGCGAGAAAAGGGGTACAAGAATCTTATATATATAGACGTAATATTTAAGATAATTATAATATAATCTTTATCAGTTACTTCAATACTTGCATAGTGCATACCAATTATATGTATTCAAAACATGATAGACCTTCAAATAAGTGACCCTAACTCTAAACCCACAACCAAACAAGGAACAGAGAGTAAGGCAAAGATCATAGATTGTAAGTCTATGACATCCTAGATACACATAACCTCAGCGTATCCACTTAGCAACTATTAACCTACTAATAAAGGCCTTTCTAGTTCTTTGACAAGTAATTATAGTAACACAAAATACTCCTATAGTATTTTAGGTTTATGTTCTGTTCAAACGTTATCATTGTAGTAGTGTTATTAAGTTTTTAGACATGTTGCCTTACTACAACCATTCCTGGGCATATGCTAATCACTTCTCAGACTAGCATAGTCGATAAGGCTATGCCACTCCTAGAACTGACCATACATCCCCAAGCTTACTTGTGATATTCAACAATCGTAATACTTTTGTTCTGTCCAAGTGACACTGATTTTAGTATGAATGCAGGTATGTATACTTAGTTAAATATTTTATTATTTAAAAATATAAACTCTTGGTCAGAGTATTTTAATCCCATTGTGTTTATAGTTAGTATATCTTTTATGAGTTTATATACTCAATTCACTATAAACAATGCTCTGATACCAATCTGTCACACCCCAAAACCGGAACGGCAGAAACGTTTTGGGGCAGAGGACATCAAGTACAGTGTCACAACACATAAATATAGTAAACAAGCAAACAAATTATCCATTGCATTGATAATGTATTTTAATACGATTGTGTTATGTACAGTTTATAAGACACCAAAAATATGAATCAAAATAAAAGATGAGTCTTGATGTATGCTCCATCTTCCCAAAAGCTGGTCTCTGTACCTGTCTACTGATGAACTGAGAATACAAGTTATTTTGAAAGAGTTTATCACATTAAAGCTGGTGAGTTCATAAGTATTTTAGTGTTGTTGTTTGCATGAAAATGATTGTAAGTGTTTGAGTGTGTAAGTTTGTAAAAATCTTTGTAGCAATGTTTTGTAACTCTTAGAAAATCCTATATTTTCTATTAAAAGTAACCTTCTACCAAGGCATCAATTGTTGCATATTAGTTCATTGTGAAAGTGAGTATTTCTCCCAAATGTGACTATCATTTATTTACAATATAGTTTGTACATTATTATTCATGTGAAGCTCACAAAGTAAATGTAATGGGGAGAATAATGTAGTACCGTAGTATTATGCTATAGCAACTACTGCTGTAGTAACTACCTTGATCCAATTGTTAATTAAGGTATAATGTGATATAATTGCAACCATACTTGTTCGACCATAGTAAAACAGGACACTCGAAGACGTCGAGATGGTATGACATTCATCACCCGAAGACCTGCAGGTCCCACTGTAACTAGTAGTAAGGTGTAGGACGGTCACTCCAATATAGATCTATACACGAATTCACACACTCCTTTCAAAAGACTCTGGTTACAAGTCGAGCCTTAACAGAGATGCCATGCCCCGAAGTAATGCCTCACATTTATGTTATAGTGTGTATATATATTATATGTACTAGTGTAGTGAATGTCCTCCTTGATTCTCTTCAGAGTATGTTCTTTAGTATAGTATTTAGTGTGTATGAATAGTATGTACTAGTGTATGTTCTCTCTTTCTAGTGTGTAGTATGTTCTCTCTGACTCTCATTATAGTATGTTCAGTTGCATAGTGTAGTGTATGTATTGTTTATAGTATGTATTGACTCATGTATGAACTGACTCTTTGTATGTTTCCTTGTATTAGAAATAGTAAGTAGCATGCTTCTAAACTATACCTATTATAGTTTACTAGTAATGTTGTATAAATGACTTAGTAAGTATATACACTTTTGCTACCCAAAATCATGGAACTGAAGTAGAAGCTTTATATCTACACATATATACATAATATATAACTAAGGATCAAACGACACTCAGACAGACAACAGGGTACTCTAAGTCCACAACCAAACAAGGAACAGTAAATAAAGTGAGTTGTTAGTCCTAAGTCTTTCAAAACTTAATTATATAACTATATACGCATTAAACATGATTTGGCAATATATAAGTTTAAAGAACTAAAAGTAAAGGTTTGGAAATTAAGAACAAGTTTTATAAACAGTTTAACATGAAAAGTATAGAAATCCATTTGTTTACAAGTTATAAATCACATGTGATTGATATTATAACTAGTTTGATTCAACTTGTATTCCTCCCCCCCATAAAAGCATTTAAAAACTTTTAAAATGTTGATTAAGGGGTATGAACTCACCTGTAGTGAGTGGTTTGGATGGAAGTGTTGGACAAGGTGCTTGGTGTCAAGTGAAGACTTGAACACACACAATGATCTTATTTAGCATATAAAGACATATATGTGAATCTAAATAGTTATTATAACACCAATTAAGCAAGTATAAACACCCTAAAACATTGAGAATACCTTGGTCTAAATGTTAGAGGGTCATAGGGTTGCATCAAATCAGTGTAATGCATTGCATTTGAGTTTACGACCCAAGGCCCACTCCCCATGGAGTTTACGGCCGTAAACCCATGGCAAACTCCAAAAACTTGAAGTTTAAGGTCCCTAGTTCAATGGTGAATAGTTCTAGTCCAAGTTCTAAGCATTGGGAAGGAAGTTAGGGCAACATTGCACCCTCTTATGGAGTTTACAGCCTTAGGAGATGCCTTGGCTGTAAACTCCCTTCCATTCTAGATTTGAAGATGTTTCTAAGGTGTAAACAAGTGCATTCTAGTATACAATAAGCTAGGACAAGAGTACTTACAATCTAGAAGCTTGTTTGGGTGTTTAAGGTTCAAGACCACTAGTGTGTGTTCTTGGTGTTTTGAAGAACACTTGAAGATCTATGAAAAAGACAAGATTTCATGGATGAAATCATGTATAACTACTAGATGAAGTGTTATAACAACAAATCAAAGGAAGAAAACACTTACATTCTTGGAAGATTGAAAGAAAGGTCTTATGATACTTGAGAGAAAAGTTGATGTTCTTGAACTTGGAAGGTGAGAAATGAAGGAATGAAGAGTAAACTCATGCTTTAAGCATGAGTTTACGGCCATAAGGGAGTTTACGGCCCAAACTCCAAAAGTTTGGCCGTGAACTCCTTATTAAGGTGTTAAATGTTTGTTTACTACTCCAAGACCCTAGAAAGTATTTCCTTTTACTTGCTCGCTTCAAGAATTAATATTAAAAACACTCAAACAGGCTTTAAATCGGCTAAAAAATAGCAAAAATGAGTTTGACTCTTATTTGTAGTGCTTGACTGTAGGGTTCGAACAAATGGAAATTTCGGGTTGTCACACTTTGGCCTCTCTACAGTCCATTGAGAGTCCCAAAAGGCCCTAACTCGAGTGTGTGTATTCTTTGGAGCCTTCTCTCAAGGATGTGACTTCATTGCAAGCTTAGGTGTTCCATTTTAGGGTCTTAAAGCCTTGCATGCACGTAAAGTTTGAAACCTTACGTGATAAGAATGGCTAAGGAAGTTGGATCTACAATTTGGGGCCTTGGAATGGCTTAAAAAGTGTTTGCATGGATGAAGGGCTGGAGGGACTCGGCGAGTTACATAGTCGACTCGGCGAGTTATATGAAGATAGGCATTGAACTCGACGAGTTGGATGAGCAACTCGGCGAGTCCAATGAAGATTTCCGTAGACTCGACGAGTTGGGTGAACAACTCGACGAGTCGGTTAATGTTTCCCCAAATTGATGAATGTGTGTGAACTTGTCGAGTTCTGGAAGGAAAACTCGACGAGTGACCTTAGGGTTTCGATCGCGGACCTTAGGAACTCGACGAGTCGCTCCGGGGACTCGGCGATTGGTCGAGTATCTCGAGGTACTCGACGAGTAAGGGTCAACATGGACTGTTGAGCTTGACTGTTGACTTTGACTTTGACCAGGGGTTGACAAGTTGACTTATGGGGTACATTGAAAGGTTTAGAACTTACAAGTATTGTTCTATTATGATAATAGATGGTGGAGTTTGTGGCTCTGATCTGAGAGTTGGAGTTTAGTTACCGAGCCGACATTTGCAAGGTGAATTACCCTCACTATACTAAGGGGTCTAAGGCACCAAGGCTGGCCCATTGAACATGTTATCCTAGCAGTGTTAGTACGTTGAGTATGAAGTTAATGTTGCATGCTCAATGGTTATGCCAGTTAGGTAGATAAGTAGGACTACCTATATTAATATATGATTATTTGCATGCTCAGTGGTTAACGCAGTTAGGTAGATCTGTAGGACTACCTGTGTTATATGATTATATGCATGTTCAGAGGTTATGTTATATGTTGATATGTTATGTGGGATGTGTTGAGGTGAGATTGCTTCATGCGGTAATACAACAAACCCGAGAGCATTCCAGTTACGGGCTAAGGGAGACTCGTACTATGGGCTCGATGGCAACCCATATGTGAGTTGTGGGCCCGCAACGCAATCCAGACTCACATTGTGGGCCCAGGGGTAATCCAGTCTATAAGCTGTGGACCCATTGCATTCTGTGCAATTTGTTATATTATGATGTTGATGACATGGTTATGTAGACTGTTTGTGTATCGGTATTTTGTGGGAACACACTAAGCTTTCGGGCTTACAGTTTCAGTTTATTGTTTCAGGTACTTCAGGGGTCGGGGCAAGGCTAAGGTGTGATCGAACAACTCCTCACTCTTTATGAATTTGTTTATGTGACACTCTAATATAATACATTTTGAGAACAAGTTTGTAATGTTTAATGGATTTGAAATGTTTTAAAATTTTAAATTGGCTTGAATTTTTATGGGTATTACAAGTTGGTATCAGAGCTTTGGTTTGAGTGAATTGGAGGAACATTCATGTGAATCCAGTCTCAAATCAAGGGAAGGTTTCTAAAATGGTTTCTAAAATGGTTTTCAAAATAAGTAAAGGAGGATGTAGGGCGTACGATCAGCCGGAGACATTAAGTAGACCCCAAAGTACCATACAATTATTTGATTATGTGATATGTTAGAACAACATGCTAGCACTAGGCTAGGGATCTTCAGGAATTGCGTGATAGAATTGCTTGATTACATGATGCCTGCTAGCCTAGGGTTTTCCTTATATGAGATTGACATCATTACTGTCGTTACTTGTGTATGCATCACGACTGTATATAATCAAGACCTTATAGCTTGAGAATGTTTAATTCGACCTTAGGGTAGGATCAGATATTTGTAAGGTCTATAGGGTCCAGCGTTATGTATGGTTGGCATACACTAGCACTGCAGGGTTGATGGAAGTTTCATGGATGGGTGGGTAGTGAGAGGCTGTGAGGCCGGTCGTGCGATAGTTTAGCATTCCTTTAGGAATGAGAATTGGTTGATAGCTATTAAGACCGCTATGATCGATTACTTTGACGAGTGTTACGCAGCCCTTACAAAGATGACTACCGTCGCAGCTGCATCAGCTGTAACAGCAGCAGGAGGAGGTGGAGTTGGACGGGGTTTCTAGTACCAGGACTTCGATAACACGAAGCCCCCGACGTCTGGCCTGGAGAGCTGTTTCTTCACGTGTTCATACCCCACTGACCAGAAGGTCAGATGTGCCCTGAACCTGCTGAGGCTAGGGGCCAAGGATTGGTGGAGACTAAAGACTAGATTATACACTGATGATTAAAGAGCTGCTGTTACTTGGGAGCAGTTCATGGATATGTTCTACGCACGCTATGTTCCATGGGTGGAGTGGGAGCGGTTGGCTCATGATTTTTTTAGTTTGAGACAGGATGGAGATTCGGTTATGGAGATCACCCGTATGTTCACAGAGAGGGCGATGTTCTGCCAAGAGTTTGCTTCCGAGCAGGCTCAGATGACTCGTTATCTGAGCATGCTCAAGACTGACATCCGTCAGTTTGTGTCTACCTAGTGATGTGATACTTTGTTGGAGTTCTGTTGGGCTGAAAAGAGTTTTGATGTTGCGTCTTTTGGGCTCGTTAGATTAGCCTTTTATTCTCCGGTTTGGGCCTGTCCAACCGAGAGCCTTTATGTATTGTATATAAGTTAAATGCTTGCATGCATATTAGGTTAAGATTCTAGAGATTATCGATACAGCGATTGATCAAGAGTATTATATTTTTCTGTTATCGTTCTTGTAATCTTCTAATCCTTTACAGTTGATGTTCTTAATCGAGCTCTTCTAAGGATTTTATTTAATCATTCGACACGTTTGATTCAAGCTGTTTGTTCTTATTATTGCGTTGTTAACTGTTTTATATTCATATACTTGTTCAAGATCTAATCGATCTTCTTAGATTAAAAGTTGTTTTAATCCCATCAATTGGTATCAGAGCAGGAGGCTGTGTAATCGATACACATCTTTTCTGTGAAAAAGATTTCCATTAGGGTTTTCCGCAATCATCGATATTTATTGAGCCGTCATCTTAATTGACGTATCTTAGTATTTATTGTTTTGCCCTAATCTGCTTTATTACAAGTCTGATCTTTGAACAGGTTTTTACGATCATTATGGACGCAACGCAATCAAACCCTATTAATATTTCCAACAGCATCGGTTCGACGACAAAGATTCCAATCTTGTACACCCATGACTATGAAGTATGGGCGCATCATTTCGAAGATTATGTGATTGGATCGGAGGACAATGGTTATCTCATATGGGAAGCCATCATCAGTGGACCGTTTTCTCATTCTACGTCGTCCAGAATCATTAAGACGCAAAAAGAGTACAATGATCTGCTCAAGGACGTGACGAATATCGCGCAAGATGAAAAAGACAAACTCCAGTGCAATATTAAGGCACTTAGATTGATCAGATTCGCCCTTCAGTCCGACACATTCAGGCTGGTCAGCTCATGCACTACGGCAAAGGAAGTGTGGGATAGACTTCGCGAACTGTATTCCACAGACGAAGATCTTGAACATTCCATCCAAACCTTACTTCTATCTGAATTTGGTGAATTCAGGCAAGGGGCCGAAGAAACTGTGACCCAGACGTTTGATCGCTTCAATCATCTTCTCAGCAAGATGATCAAACACGACATTGAAAGGAAGCTTATCGAACAAAAGGTTACTTTCTTGAATGGACTACGATCTGAATGGAGAGCAGTTGTTTCCACAGTCAAAGCCCATGAACAGTTTAAATCATATTCTTTGGCAAAACTGGTAGGTATTCTAAAGTCCCAAGAGAAGAATGTGGTTCAAGAGAAGAATGTTGTCTCTAGTCTTGGTTCGTTGGCTCTCCTATCTAAAAGTAAAGCTGTGGTGGAGGATGAAGAGCTCAACTTGGATGAGTATGACCTCTCAACTGAGGATTATGCCATGATGGTATCCAATCCTAAGAGGTTCATAAAGAAGAGATTCCCCAGCAACAAAAACCGAAACTGGCAGGGGAGTTACAGCTCAGAAAAAGCAAACAATGAACCGAAAGCTGAGGAGCCCAAAAAGGAACCGAAAGCAGATGGCGATTCCGGAGTAAGCTGTTTCTATTGTGGTGGCAAGAACCACTACGCTAAGGACTGTGTTCTTAAAAAGATGGCTGAAAAGGATAATGGAAATGATGAGGAAGCTGTGCTGCAGAAGAGATTGGATGAGTTAAGAAAGAAGAAGTCTACCGCTAACCCTTCTATTAATGCTCTTATTGTGCAGGGTTCGGTCAATGACGATGAGTTCGGTAGCACTGAAGTTTGGTCTACTGACTCAGAAGACGAAGAAGTGAGAAAGCCTACTCATGGAAAGGCATATGTGGCTAAGGAGGAAAGCAGTGGTGGAAAATGTTTCATGGTGACTGAGGTGTCTCAAATGAGGGGATACAACACCGACGGAGGAAGCAATGGACCGAAGGTGCAGGAGGATATGTGCTTTACGGCTAAACCACTCACCCAGCAGTTCAATGAACTCGATGAACTGATAAAGAAGGTACAATCTGCTTTTATTTCCTTTAAAGTACCACCATCCTCTTACGAGAAAGAACTAAAAAATATCAATACAAGAATTTCTCATTTAGATAGTAGCCTAACTCAAACTCGAGTCACCAATTCTAACCTGACTGATCAATTAAGCAGGGCGGCGTCGAAGAGTGAGGAGCGGCGAATGTGGATTGAGTTAAAAGAGTCGGAATTAATTAAAGTTAAAGATGAAAACATTTATTTGCAGAGAGACAATTTGAAATTGTTAAAACAACGAAATGTTTTTTGTTTAATAGCTAAACGTTTATATTCCAATATTACTCAACTTCACTTGGACTGTGAGATAGGTCAAAAGATCCATCGCATGATTTTTCCCTTTCTAGAATTTAAGGAGGATGAAATCGATGCCGAAGCTTACAATTGTGAAAGTGTGATAACGTCTGATGATGTCAATCCAACCTATATGTATGGACTGGACAAAATTGAGTCCTTCATTAAGTCCAAAGACCACAAGGACATGGTCAAAAACCTTTTGGACGAAAATGACCGACTTAAACTGAGAACCGAAACCATGTAAAAATTTAACTCTCTTAACGCCAACGTGAGCTCAGAAAACAAAATCGATGTTGAAAATTCATCTAAGCTTAACGAGGACGAAAACATGAGTGAAATTTCTGTGGAGGATACGGTTGACTGCTCAGAATTTGTTAAAAGCGAAACTGAAAACCACAAAAACCTTATTTCTGAAAATTCTGTGGAATTCGCTAGATTGTCCCAACAGAAGTCCCCGAAATTAGTAGAAAAAGCTGTTGTGTATCAAAAGGTCAGGACCACTCCAAATCAAGTATACAAGGTGACTGGAGTAACCGAACACCAAACAGCTGAACTCACAGCTATTGTTAATGAACACAATGCTGATGGTTGTGATGAGTATTTCTGGGAAGCTCCTATTGATAATGGAAACGAAACCGTTGGTCTTTCTGAAAGAACCTCCTGGATGAAGAAAGGGAGGTACATACCTGAGCCCTTGAACAAGCCTGATAATTTCAGTGAACCAAGTACAAGTGGTACCAAAGAAATTCCTCAAGAGGATGATTGTTTAGCAAAAGAAGACATTCCTTCAACACCTACAGCTCGAAGCGAAACTTCATCAGATACTCCTTCCACTTCCTCAGTGCAAACTGAATCTTCTTCAGATATTCCATCTGTTCATTCTGCACAAAGAAAAACTACTGAAGTTCAAAAGGAATCAGTCAAAGTTACAGCAAAAACAAGAGCGAACGTTCATCATCAACCTAAGCAGATGAGGGATAAGAAAATAGAGAGGAATCAAAGATACAGGAAAAATCTTTCTGAAAGGAAACAATTCTGGCACTCCCAGAACGCATACTATACACACAAGGACAAGAATCTGAAGTATGAAAACAATCCTGTTCGAAAGCCTGAAAGTTCCACTAACCGAAAGCCAAGGTTCGGTTCGCAAGAAGATACCAACCGAAAGCCAACGTTCGGTTCTGAAAAGGACGTCGACCGAAACCAAAGGTTCGGTTCCAAGAACAACACCAACCGAACACAGAGGTTCGGCTCCAAAATGAAAAAGGAACAAGACTCAAAGGTTAACCCCACCAACGATCAAAAGCAAAAGGGTCACCTAGAGTCATCAGCAAGGAAGACATCTCCATCCAAATCCAAATCCTCTCTTCCTAATTCTTCTCGTTCTTTCACTTCCACTCATTCATCTCCATCTAGTTCCAAAACTAATCCCGCTTGCCCTCGAAAACTTCATTCTTCAGCTGAACAGAAGGGAAAGCAAAAGGTCGATGAATCCAAACCTGAGTCCAAAACGAACATCCCTAATGTTCATAAAATAAAAGTATTTACCATTAAAAAGAAAGATGAAACAACTCTAATAAAACGAACATATCTAGTTGACATCTCTCTCACTATTCCTGTTCCCATGAAAAGCTCACATGGACCCAAGAAACTTTGGGTTCCTAAATCTGCTTAATTTTTTGCAGGTTATAAGTGACGAGCAGTTTGACGAAGAATGGTACATCGACAGTGGCTGCTCGCGTCACATGACAGGGAGGAAAGAGGAGCTTAGGGAATACAGATCCCTTGCAAATGGTGGGAACGTTAAGTTTGGAAATAACTCTTTCGGGACCATAAAGGGATATGGGATGATAACGAATGGTGATTTTACCATAAGAAAGGTGGCCTATGTGGAAGGACTTCAACACAACCTCATCAGTGTATCTCAGCTTGTTGGAGGTACTGGTCTCAAAGTTTCATTCGATGATGAAGGTTCGGAAATCATAGAGAAAAAGACAAAGAAAGTGATTCTGAAGTCAGAGCGAAAGGGTGAAATGTTTCCTCTGAACATGAAACCCATCAAAGGAAACCCAGCCATATGTCTGCTATCAAAAGCTCAATCCGACGAAAGCTGGTTGTGGCACCGAAGACTCTCTCATCTCAATTTCAAGGATATCAACCGACTTGTCACTGGAGGTCATGTTAGGGGTCTTCCATTGCTCAAGTTTGACAGAGAGCATTTGTGTGCTGCATGCGAAATGGGAAAGCAGAGTCGTCAAAGTCACCCATCCATAATTAACACAAAAGTTGTTGAACCACTTGAATTGCTTCATATCGATTTGTGTGGTCCTTCATCTATTGAAAGCATCGGTGGTAGCAAGTACATTCTTGTTATCGTTGATGACTTCTCTCGATTTACATGGGTGTTCTTTCTAAAGCTCAAATCTGAAGCGACTCAAAAACTGAAAGCGTTTATCAAACAAATTGAAGTCCAGCTCAAGAAGGTCGTTCGCAACATAAGGAGCGACAATGGTCTCGAATTCAAAAACAAAGAGTTTGAAGAGTTTCTTGCAGAAAAGGGAATCAGTCATAATTTCTCAGCTCCCTACACACCACAGCAGAACGGAATAGTCGAAAGACGAAACCGATCGTTGTGTGAAGCTGCCCGAACTATGCTAAGTTTCGCTTCCTTACCTCTTTATTTTTGGGCTGACGCTATTTCTGCTGCTTGTTATACACAAAACAGGTCATATCTCAACAAGCGATTCACGCTCACACCATATGAGATAATAAATAACAGAAAACCCAACGTGAAATTTTTCCACGTGTTTGGCTCAAGGTGTTTCATCTTTAACTCTAAAGAACACCGCAACAAGTTTGATGTCAAGGCTGACGAGGGAATCTTTCTGGGTTACTCACTCACTTCAAAGGCGTACAGGGTCCTAAACAAACGATCAAGAAGGATTGAAGAGACATACTATGTGACCTTCGACGATAGCTATGTCAAGAAGCTACAGGCCATAGATGACACTGCCAGGGAAATCTTTCCTCAAACTGGTCAAGTCACAGTCTCAATCGCCAATATGTACGAGAACTTTCTGGATCTCTTTGACGAACCGGAAAAAGCTTCTCTCTCCGAGGCAGGTGCAGCTGACAACAAGATAGATCATATGAAGAAGATTGTCGAAGATACTGCAAGAAGAATGCATGAAGGAGAATCGCCCACTGATGACTCTCCAACCAACAATGCTTCAGTCGAGGGGGAGCCAAGTTCTCATATCGAGGGGGAGCAAAGCTCTACAACCTCACCCGAAGGTACTTCTCCAACCGAAGGTGCCCCTCCAAACGAAGGTGCTTCAATGCCTGAAACTCCAGCACCACAAGAAACCCCTGAAACTCATGTTTCTCAAGACTCATCAATTGAGGGGGAGCATGATGATATGACGAATGATGACGATAGCCAATCTGAGCCCGAAGAGATGATCAATGCTGAACTAGATCCAACCTTCGATCCGAATTACCCTCCTCTCACAAAATGGACCAGAGATCATCCTATCTCCCAAGTAGTTGGTGATGTATCTGAAAAGGTTCTGACCCGATCTCAACTGAAGGCAAAACAGACATCCTTATTCTCAAAGGTTGAGTTTTGTATGTTTAACTCATTCGTATCCAAAGTTGAACCGAAGACAGTGAACACTGCCCTCGATCACTCTGATTGGGTTCAAGCGATGCAAGACGAACTGAATGAGTTTGAAAGGAACAAAGTCTGGCGCCTCATTCCAACTCCTCCAGATGCTTCGGTTGTTGGTCTTAAATGGGTTTTTAGAAACAAAATGGACAAGGAAGGTAATGTCATAAGGAACAAGGCTCGTCTGGTTGTCAAGGGATACTGTCAGGAGGAAGGGATAGATTACGAAGAAACGTTCGCTCCAGTAGCTAGGCTAGAATCGGTTAGAATATTTCTGGCCTATGCTGCTCACAAAAACTTTGAGGTTTTCCAAATGGACGTCAAGTGTGCATTTCTCAATGGAGAACTTGAAGAAACTGTGTATGTGGAGCAACCTCCTGGGTTCGTGAACGAAAAGTATCCAAATCATTGCTACATTCTGGATAAAGCTGTGTACGGCCTCAAACAAGCTCCGAGAGCCTGGTATGAAACGCTTACAAAATTTTTGAAGATGTCCAAATTCAAACAAGGTTCGGTCGACCCAACCTTCTTTCGTAAAAAGGAAGGTAACCACCTTATGATAGTTCAAATTTATGTCGATGACATCATCTTTGGCTCCACGAATCCCAGCTTAACAGCTGAATTCAGAAAGTTGATGGAGACTAAGTTTGAAATGAGCTCAATGGGTCCTATTAACTTTTTCCTTGGTTTAAACATAAGACAGGGACCCGAAGGCATCTTTATCAATCAGGAAGCTTACACTAAGACTCTCCTAGCGAAGTTTGGAATGATGGGAGACTCAAAAGTCAAAGTCCCAATGGCATTCAGCACCAAGCTGACCCCTTCACTAGATAAACCGGCTATTGACATCACGCTCTATCGTCAAATGATAGGCTCATTCATGTATCTAACTGCTAGCAGGCCTGATATCATGTTTTCTGTGTGTTACTGTGCTCGATTTCAGGTTAACCCACGCGAACCTCACATGCTGGCAGTGAAGAACATCCTACGCTATCTCAAGCGAACCGCCTCCTTAGGTCTATGGTATCCATCCAATTCAGGCTTTTTCGTTCAAGCCTATTCTGATGCTGACCTTGGAGGATGTGGACTCGACCGCAAAAGCACAACTGGTGGCTGTCAATTTCTTGATGGGAAGTTGGTCAGCTGGCAATCCAAGAAACAAACATGTGTGTCGCTGTCTACTGCTGAAGCGGAATACATTGCCGCTGCATCCTGCACATCACATTGCCGCTGCATCCTGCACATCACAAGAAGATCCCACTATATTGTGACTCTGAAAGTGCAATTAGGATCTGTCATAACCCAGTGCAACACTCTAAAACCAAACACATAGCACTGAGGTATCACTTCATCAAAGATCATGTGGAAGATGGAAATGTCGAAGTTCACTTCGTAAGAACCACTGATCAACTGGCTGATGTCTTTACCAAAGCTCTTCCTGAAGCATCATTCAATAAAATATTGCAAGGGCTCGGTATGATGGAATCAGAATCAGTTCCTCACACTACCACTCAATCTCAACCGTAAGAAGCGAAACCAACCGAACGTTCGGGTTCGGTTCAACCATCTGACTCGCTCATTACTTCAAAGGTAGTTTTTCTGTGTTGTATATTTCTTGTGCAAAATTTATTTTTCTTTACGTAACAAGTTTTTTTTTCTCTAAACTTCTTGGTTTCTTAAAAATTTTCAAAGACCGGAACTTCAAGAAGGTTCGGGTTCGGTTTTTCAAAATTTTCAAGAACCGAAACCAACCGAAGGTTCGGGTTCGGTTTTTCAAAATTTTCCTGAACCGAAACCAACCGAAGGTTCGGGTTCGGTTCTTCAACTTTTTCCAACCAAATCCAACCGAACGTTCGGTTTCGGTTTTACAATTTTTTCTTTCCAGATTTTTTTTAGTCTTATTTTTATTTTAACTCTTATTTTTTAATTTTTTATTTTTTTTACTATTTTTAATTTTTTTTTTTATTAATTTCATAAAAAAAAAAAACTGCAACAATATTTTATTTATTTGTGTGCTCATTCGTTTATGGGGATATATTTGATGACTTACTTAAGTGTCCCTAGAAGCATGCTGCTGTATGTGTCCCAAGCCTCATAAGATTTTGAATAATGGCCTTCATGACCTGGTATACACAAACCTTGTCTTCCCAATAAGGCTAACTCATTTATTCTAATCGTGAGCTACCTCACTCTTTTCTCACATGAGTTCAGAGTCTCCTGCTTGGTCCTTTTGTTCGCAGCAGAGGTACTATATCTTCTTTCACCATCCCCATTACACTTCTCCATAACATTCGCTTCATCACTGTAACCCCTGAGACTCTCAGACACTACCGCTGAGGTTTACGGTTACACAACATCTGTGTTTATGATCTTAGCTTCGTGCCACTACGAGCTGAGTGAAACCCAAAATTCAACACCAATGAATTGACGAATGTACCTTCCTGAAATCTCAATTTTTTTCCTGATTCCAATAAAATTGTTACACACCATAACGTTTCTTCCCATGGTATCCTGTTATAATTTTTTTTTATCTGAGATTTTATACTTAACCAAGTCACTTAACAATCAACTCTACCCTACTTGTTCAACAGACTACACCGGTCTCACAAGTACTTTGTTCACTTTCGTTCTTATATCAAAAATTGAATTGTTGAATCAAAGCGAAACCACCCTTAATTAGCCTTATTAAAAGAAGCCTTTCAACATTTATTAATAAATGTTTGATCGTAATTCAACGGGATTCCACACTAACACTTTGAGGTCTTTCTCGATCTTGAAGGAAGAGATTCGTGCCCGGGATCATCAGTTTCGTGTCATAATTGACATCACAGATTATTCCAAAAAGAGTTGCTTTATTTCCTTATCTTTTACACTCTTTGCACGAAAATCCTAGATTTTCAAAATTCCGTTACTAATTATTTTACAGGCTGGTTTATTACTAAGGATTACTAATGAAGTTGTGGCCAAAAATTAGCCACGTGGGTCCTCAATTGAATACAGCTGTTTAAAAAAGGGGAAAAAGACAAAAAGTTGCTGACGCGGCGGAAGTTCAAAGGATAGATATTCAAACGACGGTAAAAAGGAGGGCGCGTGAATTTGAAGCGGCCGCGCTTTTTCTGACACATTTGGACGCGTGTGCAGTATTGAAGCGTCATCCATCTGGCATTAATGGCGCGTGTGGAAATGGAAACGGTTCCTCTCTCTGAACCGGCGCTTATTGGGCGGCGTGATCCTAGGAATCTGACACTCTCTCTCCTACGTGATCATCGCACGTCCCAACTGTCACCAATCAGTCACTCAAAAATCCTTCCGTATTTCCATAAGAGATTTGAATCGATCTTTCTCTCTCCTATCACCTACTATAAAAACCCATCCAGACCACCTTTTACCTCTTTACTGCCCCATAATTTCCAAAGCAAATATACTTCCAAACTCTCTCCCGGTTATCTTCTTCTCCAACCTGCAACAATGGCTGAATCCTCTTCCGTCCATGCTACTTCTCAAATTCTTCCAATCCGTCCTCAGCAATGCCTCGTGATTGATCTGAACCCACTCGCCTATGATCCCTACATGTCGCCGGTTATCGAATGTCTCAAGTACTCCCAGCTTGCTCCCGCATTGTCCAGAATTGCAACGGTGCCAATGGTGGTTCTATCTCAAGTCTATGCGACGGCCTACTACGACAAGGGCGTTGACAGGATATTTTCGAAGTGGCGGAACACAAAACGTCGATTTCTCGTCCCCGCTTCTGCACCATGCTTGGGTTTGCTGCTGACCCATCGCGTGTTCACCCGGAGACGATTCCGGTTGGTATGCTCTACAACATGTTCTACAATATGGGCTACACGGAAGTTCTTACCTCCGTCGCCAGGTTCAAGAAGTCATGCCTACCGCCCCTGTGGAATGGGCTATTTACAGTTCTCTTCAAGGGACTGTCTGAGAGGAGCTCAGGATCGGACGGAGCCAGTCGTGTTTTCCTGTCAATCATGTACGGGGTATACAACGGGATCAACCTCGATTATGGGTTTGTTCTTTGGCAACAACTGATTCAGAGCCTTTCTTCCACTTCTCGCCACTCTGAAGTGTCGCTGGCCCGGTTCTGGATCTTGATCACAAGATGGGCCATGGACAGGTTTGAGGTCCCAACTGCTGACGGTGCCCCGATGTCTTCTGTTGGTACCTTCCATACCAAGAAGATCATCGTATCCGATGCATCGAAATTCTCCTTCATTGGCTCTATCCCGGAGTCGATGTATGGTAGTGTGCCATCAGACAGCAGTATGATCAAGGCGATCAAGGAGTTAGGGCCATCTGGTCCGAGGGAACTGACACCGGACATGCTGCGATCAATTCATGATGCCGACAAACCGGTGGCTAGGGGTAAAAAGGCAGACAAGGGGAAGAAACCATCCAAAGCCCCAAAACCTTCTCCCAAGAAGCGCAAACAACCGAAGGCTGCTTCGTCACCACAACCGAAAAGGAGGAAGACCCAACAAAAGCGAAAGCTAATCCTTTCCTCCTCATCAAGTGAATCCGAAGTTGAGAGTTCGGACGCTGAGGAATCACAAGCCGATGTCTCTCCTCTACGAGGCAATACACCCCCTCGGTCCCCAACCCTGGAGATGGAACTTCACCAATCCCCAGTTCCTTCCCCTCCACCCACAATACCTATTTCCATTCCCACCATAACCCCTACTATACCACCAACCTCATTCCCTATACCTCCACCCATATTCACCACCTCAACCGAAACACCACCTGTAACCGAAACCCCTCCCGTAACCGAACCTCCACAAACCGAAACCCATACACAACCACCACCCGAAATTAACCCCCCACCTACTCAACCTGAACCAACTAAACCCATAACACCCCCAGCTTCACCACCACCTCAATCTCCAGAAGACGCCTCCGATGGCGATGATCAATTCCTTGGTGGTGATCACATGAACTTTGATTCGGTCTACTATAGTCCGTTTCAAGTTCAGAGTGATGAGGAGGATGATGCTCCAGTGACAAAGAAGCATCTCCGCGATCTTACAAAGAAGGTTGATCAACTTCTCACCTCCTCTTCAAACCAGCAGTCCACCTTATCTGAAGCTGCCCTTCAGAGGATCGTTGATGCCTTCTCCAGGGCTCAACATGACTCAGTAGCCTCAGCAACTGCTGCGATAGACGCCTCCACCCGAGCCTGTGAGGCAGCGACCGAAAAAGTCGATAAACTATTCTCCGACGCTTCGGACCTGCTAAAGTCTCTGCAGGAAAGCGCCAATGCCACAAAAGACGACTCTTGAACCGATTGTTCAACAATTGGCCAAGTTCGTCTCGACGGAGTTGACTTTGTTCGCTACCCTCCGCCAAAACCTTAGCGACGACAACTCGGCACTCCGTGCCTCCATCGATGCCCGTCTGGCAAAACTACAGAGGATCTTGCGGCAGAGAACTCTCTGATGGACGTTCTGGCAAGTAAAACAACTGCCCTAAAGGTCAAGAGCACGCAGCTTTCCAACTCTGAACAACAATTGGAAGCTCTTCGATCCGAGAGGGAAGTCATCAAGACGTGTGTTTTGGATGTCCATGCGGCTCTATCCAACATCCTGGAAGCACACGACCCAATCCTTAATCATTCGGTGAGGCGCACCCTCGCTGAAAAGCTCTCCCCGGCCATGGCCCTCTTAAGCAAAATTGAAGGCCTTCCGAGTTTCGTGTCCATTCCGAAACAAGGGGGAGAAGAGAAGAAAGGATCGAAACCACCTCCGTCCTCCAACGCTACTCACACAACCGAACCACCCCAAACTGGTCATGCCTCGGGTTCGGGTGTGAAGAACAAGGGCAAACACATAGCAGAGGATGGAGATGAAGATGAAGATGAAGACAAGGAGACTATTGCGGACATGTTAAAGAGAAAGAACAGTCGCAATACTGATGACGATGTCAGTCGTGTGGCACGTGAAGCTGAAGAAGCCGAACGTAAACAAAAAGAAGCCAACGATCTCCTTGAGAGCCGAAAGTTGCTCTTCCCTGCCTGGACCAAGGATCGGTTGATAAAAGAGGCCATAGAGACTCCAAGCATACTATGGCTCGAGCCGGTGATATCGTTCGACTGCAACAACACCATTGATTCGCAGTTCGATATGCCACTGACTCGAAAGGCGTTCAGCTTCCACGCCTTCTCTAACATTTCTGAAGTCCCGCATCCGAACGATGAGCTTGACAGGGAGCTCATTGACTTCTACCTGGAGGCCGCTCGCCCTCAATTCCTTACATGGAGCGCCCAGAAGATTGTCAATGTTCGGGTGATGAAGCCTTTTGCCGTGGGGAGATTCACAAACGTCAAGTTCAAGCTTATCCGAGGATCTTCAAGAACTGCTCACATGATCTCTCTGGCGGATCTGCCCAATCTGAACCCTCATGATTGGATAGTCTTGTACAACATCCTGCTGACAAACGAAGCCGAATATGGTCCCATATTAGACCATGTCAAAAGGATGCTGGCGTGCTACATCATGGAGGTGGCCCTAATGGATCAGGAGGTTGCCACAGTTTTTAAGAAGAAACCGAAAGTCAAGCCTGTGGGATCGGCCAGTGATCTAAATCAAATGCTAATGGGCAAGATAGATTCGAGGCGAAACTCTGTGATGTTCACTAGAGCCGAAGGACAGAAATGTCTCTTCGCTTTAGCTGACAAACATCTTTACACTACAACTTGCTTGGAGCACATCTTATTCATCATCAAGCAGTGTAAAGACAATTCGGCTGATGATATCAAATACTTCAATGATATGATCAATTGGTACATCCGGTTTAGACAGACCATCCTTTCCATAACCAAGTGTCTGTTTAGTACCGTGAAGAAGAAGGTACCAGCTTCAGCCGCCGGCCCAAGTAGGAAGTGAAAGTCTCGCTCCAAATTGACGCAAAGGGGGAGATTGTTGGGCTGAAAAGAGTTTTGATGTTGCGTCTTTTGGGCTCGTTAGATTAGCCTTTTATTCTCCGGTTTGGGCCTGTCCAACCGAGAGCCTTTATGTATTGTATATAAGTTAAATGCTTGCATGCATATTAGGTTAAGATTCTAGAGATTATCGATACAGCGATTGATCAAGAGTATTATATTTTTCTGTTATCGTTCTTGTAATCTTCTAATCCTTTACAGTTGATGTTCTTAATCGAGCTCTTCTAAGGATTTTATTTAATCATTCGACACGTTTGATTCAAGCTGTTTGTTCTTATTATTGCGTTGTTAACTGTTTTATATTCATATACTTGTTCAAGATCTAATCGATCTTCTTAGATTAAAAGTTGTTTTAATCCCATCAAGTTCCAAGAGGCCGCTAGGCGGCGTGAGTTGGAGATCGAGCTGTAGTTGAGTGAGCAGCGGCCGGCCCTGACACAGACTCAGCTGACACCGAAGTGGTCCAAGATCGTTGATTGTAGTGCTGGGGGTCAGTAGAGTCGCACCTGTGGAAAGTGCGGTAGGAGTCATTCTGGGGTGTGTTGAGCAGGTAGCAGGTGCCATAGGTGTGGACAGAAGGGTCATTATGCGAAGGATTGTCGCCACGGCGCCTCGGTTTCGAGTATGAGGTTATGCTACCATTGTGATCAGCTTGGCCATGTGAAGGCCAACTGCCAATTGCTAGCCACCGATTCGGCGTAGGTTCCAGCGCCAGCTACCTTGAGGATCGCTGATAGGAGGCCTATTAAGGCTGAGCCCCTAAATGCTCAGGGGCGTGCTTTACAGCATTCGACGGAGGAGGCTAGAGTAGCACCAGATGTGGTTGCTGGTATGTCTTTCTCCTTTACCTATTATATAATATCTGTGTTATGCTTATATGTGGTACCTGTGCATAGGTACATTTTTGGTGAGCTCCTTGCCTGCTTTGGTATTATTTGACTCAGGGGCGACTCGGTCTTTCTTTCTCAGACGTTTAGTAAGGGGTTTGGCGTGCCAGTTGACGAGCTAGAGTGTCCGTTGCGAGTTTCTATCGCCAACGAACATGGAATTTCTTCTTCTTCGGTCTACCGTGGATGCCGTTTAGAGATCTTCAGAGTGATCTTTCCGATAGATTTGATTCCAATTCCATGGGGGAAGTATGCGTGATTGTGGGTATGGATTGGCTTAGTCGTTTTGGTACCATGATAGATTGCGAGGGCCAAAGGGTGGTACTTCAAACCCCAAGTGGGGGAGAACTCATTGTATATGGCAAGGGCACCAGAGCGGGGTCAAGGTTTTATTCAGCCGCTATGGCTCTGCAGTATATTTAGCACGGATGTGCGGGTTATGTACCGTACATGGTGGATACGCGAGTTGGAGACCAGAATTCAGTTTTAGAGGTCCCAGTGATTGATTAGTTGACCTACGGGGTACCTTGAAAGGTTGAGAACTTACGAGTATGGTTCTATTATGATAATAGGTGAAGGAGTTTGTGGCCATGATCTGAGAGTTGGAGTTTAGTTACCGAGCCGACATTTGCAAGGTGAGTTATCCACACTATACTAAGGGGTCTAAGGTACCAAGGCCGGCCCTTTGATCATGTTATCCTAGCAGTTTTAGTATGTTGAGTATGAAGTTAATGTTTCATGCTCAGTGGTTAAGCCAGTTAGGTAGATAAGTAGGACTACCTGTATTGATACATAATTATTCCTTCCTTAATCTTCATTATTCTCCATTTCATGTCAAGGAACCTGATTTCTCTCTCAAGTATCATAAGGATCTTCATTTTTTTCTTCAATAATGTAAGTGTTTCATCCCTTGATTATTTAATACATCTTCTTAACTAGCATAACCCTTTGATTTCATCCATTAACCTCATCTTTTGGGTTTGAGCTTCAAGATCACCAAGAACACCAAGAACACACACTGGTGTTTTAGGCCGAAATCAACTCTATTTGCTTCCATATTGTAAGTATCCCTTCCCTATACTTGTTACCTAGTAAGGACACTTGATTAGTACCTTGAAAACCTCCATTTCCCAAGAATACTAGGAGTTTACGACCAAGAGCATCTCCCTTGGCCGTAAACCCTTGTTAGGGGTGCAATTGTGGTCATAACTCTTCATATGTCTTGGATTTGAGTCTAGAACACTTCCTTGTTGACTATAGGACTTTAAAACACCATTTGGAACAAAGCATCATGAGTTTACGGTCGTAAACTCATGAGTCTGTGAACACCTTGGCCGTAAACACTAAGGGCCGTGAACACTTGGCCATAAACACTATTATGTGGTCATACACCCCTTAGATTCAACCCTTTTGTACTTCTAACACTTCAATCTAAGTGTTTCCTAAGTCCTAGGGTGTCTTTCCTTACTTGATTAGTTGTTTATACACTAATTATATACATATATGTGTCATTATATGCTTATTAGGATCCGTTGTGCTCAAGTCTTCACTTGACACTTAGCATCCTACAAACCGATCTTTCATTCGTATCATTCACTATAGATGAGTTCATACTCCTTAAATTATCCTTTAAATGATTTTAAATGCTTTTATGTGGGGGGGGGGGAATACAAGTAGAAACATCATAGTTATCATGTCAATCACATGTGATTAATAACTATCAGGCAAATGGCTTTCTTATATTTCAATACTGTGATATCAAACAAACTGCTTCAAATCGTTTTATAAACTCTTTTACATATTAAATACTTTATTTAAACTCTTTTAAACTTATACTTTATCAAATCATATCTATATAGATATAGTTATATAAGTAGGATTGAAAGGACTTAGGACTGATAACTCGCCTTATTTCTTGTTCCTTGTTTGGTTGTGGACTTAGGGTGTCGGTTGTTTGTTGGAAGGTCGTTTGAATCTTTAGTTATATATTATGTGTATGTATATAGATATTAAAGTTCTCCATTTAGTTCAATACCTTTGGGTAGCAAAGGTGTGCAAACATTTTCATTCATACAAACAATATTACTAGTAAACTATAGGTATAGTTTGGGAAGTCATTACTTGCTATTACTAGAACATTGAAACATACAAGAGTCAATTCATTCATGAGTCAATACAAACATACTATTATGAGAAACAAAAAGAACATACTATTATGAGAAACAAAAAAAACATACTATTATGAGAAACAGAAAGAACATACTATGATGAGAAACAAATAGAACATACTGTGATGAGAAACAAAGAGAACATATATTACACTATACAAGAAATCATACAATACACTAGTACAGAGAGAAAACACAATACACTAGAACATACTATACAAACAGTAGAACACTATAACATTAATGTGAGCCATTAGTTCATGGCATGACAATCTACTGCTGTGTCACGTTTTACAACCAGAGTCTCCTGGAGGGAGAGCGTGAGTTGGTGTATAGATCTACACGTGATTGACTATCCTACACCTTGCTGCTAGCTATAGTGGGACCAGCAGGTCTACGGGTGACTGATGTCATACCATTTCGATGCCTTAGAGCGTCATGTTATACTATTTGATCAAGTATGGTTACAATCATATCACATTTGACCTTAATTAACGAACTGGTTTAAGGTATTTAGTACATTGGTAGTTACTTACATACAACACTACTATACACTGTTATTTTCCCATTGCATTCACATTGTGATCTTCTCACATAATCGGTAATGTAAACTATATTTTGGTAATGATAGTCCAACTTGGGGAAGATACACACTTTTACAAACAACACAACACACAGAACATTTGGGCCTTGGTTGTTAGGTCCGGATCTGGATCTAATACTAGTAATCAAATAATCAAAAATCAAGAATAGCAATGAGATGAAAAAAAATTGATCTTGCACACGTTTATATCAAATAACCGTCTGGTACAAATCAAATAGTATCCGTAAACTGAAAAGCATCCAACAATTCAAATGACCAACTCCAAGCCTTTATATATTAGTCTAGACAGCAAACTGAGTTTGCGGTTGTAAACACGTTTACGGCCATAAACGTGCTTACGGTTGTGAACATGACAAAACAGTAAACAACTCAAAAATACTATTACAGACTCAAAACCAAACAAATCACATATAAAGCCTAGCCCAAACCATTTATCAGACCCTTCAATCCCCCCCTTGGTTTGGTGCTAGCATGAATTCAGTCTTTGTCGATGACCAGCACATTAGATCTCGCCATTGCTCCATTCCACATCTTCTTCTCAATAATTTGAGCCACCATCTTCATATATTCTTTCGTAGCGGGTTCAAATATGGATTCAACCACCACAATCTGTTTAGTAGCAACGTGATGTATGTCACACTTGTGAAATTGAAGCAAATCCCTTTTCTCATAGAGACAGATGCAGTCTTCCTTTAGCTTGATGACCGCAACATCCGTGGATTCATCATACACCTAATAAAGCATGGATGCAAGAGAACCATCAGGGTAATTTTCAAGAATAGGGACTTGCTTAACCTGAGCTGTAGCAGGCCACATTACTGAAGTAATTGGCTGTTTTGTTGAGGTATCAAATACCTTGGAGTGAACCTTTACAACAAACTCTACAGTCTTCATTGATGGAAACCCCTTGGCGACTTGATCTTCCAAGAAAGATTTGAACTAACTAGCCTTACGATTTCCTGATGGATTTGAAAAGGGAGCTTTGGATAGCTCAATGAGGTCAACCTTAGTAAAAGATTGAAAATCACGAGCATCCTTGTATAGTTCCTTATTCCCGCTCTTCCTTCTCAGCATAAACATGTTCTGCGTGTCATGGAATCCCCACGATACGATTCCTGACCTATCACCATAGACATACCTGAAAGTTTGGGTGCTAAGATCAGTAAGAGTAATTCGTGGCTGATCCCAGGGTGCCTTATGATCCATAATTCGTTTGAAAATCCATTTTCCTTTGTCATCCTCAGTAACAGCCTACTTCTTCTTCTTCTTTTTGGAACTCTTTGAAGCATTTTCCCTTGGAGCTTATTCCGGTTCCACTTCAAAGCGATCCACAATGATGGGGGAGCTGATCTGTTGAGAGATAGTAGGAGCATCAACACAGGTAGCGTCTGGAATGGGGAAATCGACATGTGGTTCTTCAACATTTGACTTAAATTCATCACCAAATTTTTCTTCAAGTTTCTTTTGTAACTCTAGGAAGTTAGCAGCCAAGTAACCATATTGCGTCTGAAGGTCAGCAATTTGCTTAGACTTCAAAACATTGTCTTCGCGAAGCTTGGCCACTAGATACTGAGCTCTGTATTTTTAGTTTGAAGTTTTGCGACCTTGATGACAAGCTCTATATTCCTTTGGTCAAGATCAACATTCTTCTGATTTAAAACGTCAATATGACTCTGGAGTCCATGGAGTGAAGGGGTTTCTTCTCTTGTGTTTTCACCTCCAATAAAAATTCCTTTGCCACGAGAAAGTGGTGTAGAGAGTTGTTCTTCAGCCAATAGTCGGGCTAGCCTAACCGAGGCATCATCTTTTTCTGGTCTGGGAGGAGAGTGGTTTGCTTGAAATGAGGAACCATCAGCTTTAAATATAGTAGTGGGACCATCACTGATAGGTTTGGTTGTGACAATAACAAGCGTGATTGTCAGTGGAGCTGTAGCACCTTGAGTCGTTGTACTCTGATTTGCTAGTCTCAGAACAAGTCTACGTCGCTTGTTTGGAGGAGTGGCTTGTGTGGTGGTGGGATCATCTTCCATTGGCATAGAAGTAGGTGAGACAGTATCAAGGGGAGGAATCCCTGATATTGGAACCATAGAAGTTGTTATTTCCGCCTCTGGATTGGAAACAATGGGTGCAACTTTGAGAATGTCTTCTACTTCCCTTGTCTCAGTTGTCATATGAACAACTTCATTGATATTGTCAAGCAAACTGTCGAGGTTTACTTCGTTCAGATAATCGTCATTGCTACCAAAATTCAATGAGATATCATCCTTATCAAATCCCATGAGATCAACATCATCAAGCCCTTCATTATCGATTCCTGTTCCCTTGTCGTAATTACTTTGTACTTGAACTGATTGTAATTCATGTTCGTCATCGACTCAAGCATTTGGATCAGGAGTCTCATTATCTTTGTGTTCTAAGGTCGTGATGATAAATTCAAATGGCACTCGTTCAGATGAAGTTGGCTCAAATATAATTTTCTCAGAATTTCCATGAGATTCAGAACACTCATTAATCTCTGCAAATTGTCCGAATTTCACCAGAGGATGCCGACCTTGAAACACTATCTTGCCCTTTCGATTTTGTTTAATGAGGCCAACAATGTGAGGGCCCAAGGATTTTGTGTCCATTTTATCACCAACTTTGACCATATCAGGGAATTGGTCATCAATAAAAACTTGAATGAATCTGGGATACATAAAAAATGCGTCCCTATTTCTCAGTGTCGTGGCGCCAATGTTCACCGGGAATTCATCAAGGACATACTTTGAGAAATTGAACTTGTTGCCAGCAGCCAAAGAAACGATTGCTCCTGTATTTCTAATGTAGATCTCATCTGGTCTAGATCTCCTTCCTGACATGCAGCTTATGAATACATGATCCAAGAAACGCCAGTAGGGAGGTAGAAGCTTCTTCATAGTTGGAGGATAAGAACCCACGTATCCCATCCTGTCAAGAATTCGAGGAATTTCTTTATCTTCAGCTTCAGTGGGATCATCAGATTCATCAAGGATTAACAAAGTGTCTCTGATATATTGCTCTGAAATTCTGATATTGCAGTTTTGCACCATTGCTTCAATAATCAGCTCTTTGTTCACCTCTATCACCTTTGCTGATCTCCAAAATTCTTGAATATGGCTCTCATAGATAACAGTATTCACCGTGATAGCATGAGCTAGGCAGGATTCTCGAAGTCGGTACATCATTGAAATAAATTCTCTGTGAGCCACTGGTGGATCATCCAATACAATGGCAAGGTTATGCATCTCGGCAGTCTTAAAAAACGCCATTATCTACACCAAACAAGCCAAGTAAGAAAACAAAATATTTGACAAATCAGGAAGAGATTACGGTCAAACTTGGTCAATCTACCGTAAACAGAGTTTACGGCCTTAAGGCCAAACCGAGTTTACGGTCGTAAAGACAAAATCCGTTTACTGTCGCAAGGTCACAAAATGGAGTTTACGGTACATGAATTTATGGTATATGAATTTACGGTTTATGAGTTTACTGTCTTTAAATATCCTTACACTGTAATCTCCGACGAACCTTAAATCGCAAATTACTCCTTCGATTTGCAATCGAATCAAACAACAAAATACTTTTTCTGGGTTGGATTTGACATACCTTCAACGTGGATTGAGCGATTTCAAGAGAACTAACACTTGATTTTTCAAGAATTTGAGAGAAAAGAGGCTGATTAAGGTCTAAGAAGAAAGGAGGCAGGAAAGAGAGTTTACCGGAGTAAACTCCTCCTTAAATACCACTTTGACTTTTCAACTTCCCTTACACAGTTAGATTACAGTCCAATTTCCAAATAAAATTTCAAAAACAAAATCTTTTTGAGGATTATTAAAGTTAAAATAAAAATAAAAATAAAAATTTATCCTAATTAAAAATTTAAGAAATAAAATTTGACACTTAAAAATAATAATAAAACAAAGAAAATTAAAGATAACCTCAAAAATAAAATAAAAGAAATTTTAAACAAAAAAATGCACGTATGTTATGTACCAGATCGGATTGGAAGTCACGCAAAGGAGATAACATATGACTAACATACGGAAAGAAAGAAAATGATATTCTACATACCTAATTTATCGGAATTTACCAGTCGCCCCATCCAACCGGAATTAAGGACAAAATCCGCACATTGAGGAAAAGTGAATCCACAGTTCTAGATACGGGTTATTTAGTGTGACCGGTAAATTCCCATGTATATCTCCCTGCTCAACCTGTCCGAGCGTCGTATTGTCAGGCTGAACGGATCTAACTAGGTCAATATTTGTCAAGTCTATAAATTTCCTAAGTTCAACTCTGCCTAGTCATGTCCATTTAAAATTTTTCATGCCTACCGACGCATCAAACCAGAGCATAGACCGTTCAACATTGGGTACGTTACGCAGACTTAGATTGCCTGTTATCACTTGATAATATCACTTCTCATACCTTCAACAACAAACTAAACTATTAGAGACAATATATATTTTTTAATTTTCTGAAGTTTTTATGTTATTGGATTTTTTTTAATGTTTTTCTAAAAAAAAATAAAACAGAAACAAAATATTTTTGGATTTTTTATTTTTATGTTTTTGGAATTTTTTTTTTGTTTATTTCTCCCCCTAAATTTGTGCATGGGAGAGAATGAAATGACTAAAAATGCGCAAATTTAAACTAAGAAAATAAAAAAAAAAATAATCCTCAAAACAAATCATTTTTAAAAATCCCACAAGCACATCGAATCGAGCTTTATGAAAAGGCTTTGTGAACAGGTCTGCCACATTATTGTCAGTGTGAACATGTTCTAGCCTGATGAGCGAACGCTCATAACAATCTTGGATAAAATGAATTTTGATGTCAATGTGCTTGGTTTTGGAATGTTGGACTGGATTTTTAGTGATTTCAATAGCAGCCTCATTGTCACAATGAATTGGGGTTTCTAAAAAATTCAAACCGTAGTCCAACAGCTGATGTTGGATCCATATGACTTGAGAACAACAGGCAGATGCAATGACATATTCCTCTTCTATAGTTGAGGTTGAGACTGTATGCTGCTTCTTACACTGCCATGAGACCAGTCTATCTCCAAGAAATTGGCATCCTCCTGAAGTCGATTTTCTATCAAGCTCACACCCACCATAGTTGCTGTCTGCAAAAAGCATAAAGGTCAAGTTCTGGATTTTTCGGATACCAAAGGCCCAGTTTTGGGCAACCTTTGAGATACTGAAAAATTTTTTAACAGCAATAAGATGAGAAATTTTAGGATTGGCCTGGAAGCGTGCGCATTGACAGACTGCAAACATTATGTCTGGACGACTAGCAGTCAAATACATGAGTGAACCGATCATCGATCGATAATACGTCTGATCTACGAATTCGCCTTCAAGATCAAGAGCAAGTAGAGGTCTTTCCGCCATGGGTGTAAGAGCAGGTTTTGTGTCTCTGAACCCGAACTTCTCCAGTATATCATCCACATACTTTGCTTGATGAATAAGGATTCCGGTAGAAGATTGTTTGAACTGAAGCCCCAGAAACATGGTCATCTCCCCAAGAGAACTCATCTCAAACCTTTTCTTCATTATGCCTTCAAACTCCTTGCAAAGCTGTAGACAAGTTGACCCGAAGATAATGTCATCAACATAGATCTGAATGAGTATCTAATCATTACCCACATGCTTAATGAACAAAGTTTGATCAATGGTTCCGTGAGAGTATCCATGCTCGAGCAAATGCTTTGTAAGAGTCGCATACCATGCTCGAGGAGATTGATGTAACCCATACAATGCTTTGTCCAACTTGTAGACACGATTATGGAACGTTGAGTTAACAAAACCAGGGGGTTGATCAACATAGATTTCTTCCTTCACCTTGCCATACAAGAAGGCAGTATTGACATCCATTTGGTAGACCGTGAAATTCATGTAAGAGGCATATGCGAGAAAGATGCGAATAGCCTCCAACCGAGCCATGGGAACAAATACCTTAGTATAGTCAAGACCCTCAATCTGTCGAAACCCACGAACCACTAACCTTGCTTTATTTCTGACGAGACTCTCGAATCATCTTGCTTATTACGATAGACCCAACGCGTGTCAGGAGCCCTTTTTCCTTTTGGTAAGTCAACCAATTTCCAAACCCCGAGCTTTTCAAACTGATTAAGCTCTTCATGCATCGCGTCTACCCAGCTGGGCTCATTCAAAGCCATTTCAACGTTTTGGGCTGTATTTGAGATATAAAGCAAGAGTAGAGACATTCATTTACGTCTCCACTTTGACTTCTGGTTTTAACTCCATCACCCAGCTGGCCAATGACATTTTCGATCTGATGATCGCGTTGAATTCTGGAAGGTATGTCTTGACTGATATCATTGAGAGAAACAGGAAGAGTGTGAATGTTGAAACCTCCATCATCTGCTGATTGAGTCATATTAGATGACTCTGCTACGAACTCATTTTCAATTTCTTCAGGAAAGTGTAGTTCCATAAAAGTTGAAATGGCAACGGAAACATCTCTAGACATGAACTCTCTTTCAATAGGGGTAAGAGGTGTAGCATCAGCATCAGAAGTTCCATCTTGAACTTTAGACTCTGGACTAGATGGTTGATCAGATGACTCCCCATCAGGTGTAGCAGAGGACTCTCCATCACATGGAGCAGAGAACTCCCCCTCAACCGATGGGGGTCTGTAGACAACTTCTTCGTCTTCGTCTTCATACACAATCGTCGAACCAGAAGAGGATCCACTAGAACTATCCGAAGACACATTAAGTGATTTGAAAAGAGATGTATAGTCAAATAACCAGTCGGGACCCACTTGAGAGTCTGTTTCATTCTCCTCCAGCCATTGCACGTCATAGGATTCAACGATCTGCTTAGTCCTTTTGTTGTAAACCCTATACGCGGTGCGCGTGGCATACCCCATGAAGTAATAGTCATCATCTTTGGCATTAAATTTAGGTTTGGATTCTAAGTGCAGAAGGGTGCAAGGGCACCCAAATATACGGAAATGGCTGACAGAAGGCTTGTGTCCATAAAGAATTTCGTATGGAGTCTTCATCTGTGCTTTGTTGATTAGAACACGGTTATGCACGTAGCAAGCAATGTTAATCGCCTCGGCCCAAAAGAAAACAGGTAGTTTGGAAGAACATAGCATCATCCTTGTGGCGTCTTTCAACGTTCTATTTCTCCTTTCAGCAACACCATTTTATTGAGGCGTGTGAGCAGAGCTATATTGACACACTATCCCCTTTTCTGCGCAAAAATGATCATGAACCGAATTCTTAAATTCAGTTCCATTGTCAGTGCGAAGCGCCTTCACTTGATTGTTGGTCTGCTTCTCAATCATCACCACGAACTTCTTTATCAGATCAGCAACCCCTGCTTTGTTGGATATGAAGAAGACCCACGTAAATCGAGAGAAATCATCGATCACAACGAGGCAGTATGAGCTTCGGTTAATGCTCAGGACGTTGACCGGTCCAAATAAATCCATGTGTAACAATTAAAGCACTTGACTTATGGAGTTGACTTGCTTGGGCAGGTGTGGTTTCCGATGATGTTTGCCATGAGCACAGAAAACACACTTTTCAAACGTGATAAAATCTCTGACAGGGAGGCCTCAAACCATTTTATTTTTCGCAAGACGATTTAGGTTTTTCGTGTTTGCGTGACAGAGTCTTCGATGCCATAGCATTACGTTGTGTTCAGAGATATTTGAGAATAGACAAGTGAGTTATTCCGGGAGATTGATGTTCATATCAATAATGTAAGCATTCCCATCTCGTTTAGATTTGACTAGAATCCATTCTTCTGGGATGACAATGTCTGGCTTGAGAATCATACACTCTTTATCAGTGAAATGGGTAGAGTAGCCTTTGTCGCATATTTGGGAAACACTCAACAAGCTGTACTTTAACTCGGGAGCGTAGTGACATTTTCGAAGCTCAACACTCCATTCGTAACAGTTCCGTGTTGTGTGATCTTTCCACCATCTCCGCCCACAAAGGAAACATAACCCCCATTAAAAGATTGAATTTCGCTCAGTTGGGAGATGTCTCCAGTCATATGCCGGGAGCAGCCGCTGTCGACGTACCAAGGACGAACGATATTCCTCCGCAACCGTCCCTGCAAAATGAGCGGAATCATTTAGATTTAGGAATCTAAGTCATCACTGTCCTGGGTTTCCTTTTCACTTTTTCTAATTTATATTTTAAAATTTTCAAATTAGGATCTTCATTCCTAATCACTTTAGAGGGTGGTAACGATGGATTAGAAAGTGATTTGGGCTTCCATTGAAGTTTAGGTTTTACAACATTCTCTGGTGATTTTGAAGTAGGTTCCATAGGAGTTTGCACAAACCTTCTGGATGTTCTACCAAGACTGGTTGAAGATCTAGAATTGCTTTTTGACGAAACCGATCTTGGCGGAGCCCTGTTCGGTTTTGGCAAACTGTTTTGAGCTTTGTTAGTAAAAATCTTTTTATATGTTTGAAGACCATCCCTTTTTCTGTTTTTATCATCTTTCTGATCATTATTTCGAGAACTATCTCTTGAGGATTTTCTAATTAAAGACCTTCCTCGAGATTCATTCTCCCCTCTTGGTGACAGATAGTTTACAAAGATCCTATTTTGACAATTCCTAGCTATGTGACCACCAACACCACAATTAAAACAAATTTGTTTATTATTTGAGCTTGTATTGTGTTTTTCAGATTCATTTTATTTACAGACACTCTTACTCTTCTCAGAAGAACATGCATGAGAAATAGGTTGAGAAATAAGTGAAGGTGCCTCATTCGTTTTGACTTGTGGAGTTGATGATTCTTCATGAGAATCACAAGCATCAGAATTACCAAACAATTCATCAAACATATCGAAAAAATTAAATTCAACAGTATCAGATGATGAGCCAACACAAGAAACATTTTCAGTCTTAACATCAGAAACACAATCAAAATTATTCGTAACAGAAACATCAGGTTTAAAAACAGAAATAGATTCTCCAGCTTCACGCTTTACCTCATCTAATGGTTGATCTGCAGAGGAAATAGAAACATTATTACTTTCAATGTTAATAAAACCTCTTGAAACAAAACCAGCTAGTTTGCCATATCGAAGATGTGGCTCCTTGTCAATTTCATCTTGTGTCATAGGGATGGATGTGTAGTTATGATTGAAAGGTGGAGGAACACAATCATACCCTAGACCCTTGTTTTGATTTTCTTCGAATTTTAATTGGGTTTCATACAAGCACTCAACGGTCTTACTTGACGCAGTGTAATTTTTGAAACAAACATCTATTTTTTCATTTTTAATATTCAAAGCACAAGTTCTCTGGTTACTGCATCAAATTGTCTCTTAACATAATCATACAGTTCACATTTTTCACTGTATTCTGATTGAATTTTTCTAATGTCCTTTATTTTTGCTTCTAGTTGGGACTTAAGGGGTTTTTGTCCTTTCCTAAGTTGATAATCCTCATATTTAAGATCCTCTACTTGCCTACGTAAGACTTGTATTTCATCACGAAGAAGTTTATCATATTCTTTACAAGCAAATGAACAATATGGTAGATTTACCTTGCTTTTCATGGGCTTGGAAGAGGTAGATACCATTATGGCAAGCTGTAGTTCCATCATCTCTGCTTCTGGATCAGCATCATTATTCTTTGAAGCAATATCATCAATTTGAGCTAGGTGAGCATTTTCTAGTCCTGAGATATTCAAGGCTTGAATTTGGTCCTCCTAGTCAAACGATTGAGCAACCATAGTTGTTTCTCCATTAGATGTAGCTCCTGCACGATTGTTTCCCACTGCAACCATCTGCTTGTTGTTGTTGCTTATGCGATTTGGTTTTGGGAAATCACGAGCAAAATGACCTAGCTCGTGGCAGTTTAAACATCTCAGCATGCTTTTATTGAATCCCACCTTCTTGTCAGCAATCATGGCCCATTTATTTTTCCCTGTCTTCTTGGTGAATTGTTTGGCTCTGAAAACAGGCATGGCAATTTGCCATGTAATGTCCATTTCCTCTACATCTTCAGGATGTATCTGGTCCAAATCAGCAAATGATAGCTGAGGTGGAAGATCTCCAGCTACAAAGGCATTGTAACAGTTAACTAGCCCAGTGGCTAAAGCCAGATTTTCATCAGATTCTTTGGAGTTTGAAGAAGAGACTTTAGCTGACATATTGCGAGCAGACCCGGTTTGAGGAACAGCAAATGGCACATTTGGAGTTTGATGATAAGGGATGGATGATGCAGCATTGAAGGTTTGAATCTGAGGTTGTTGAACTGCGAAAGCTTGACTTGAGGGAGTCATGAAAGATGATAGAGCATTGTTGGATGAAACTCCAAGATTTGTAGTAGAGTATGAATTCACATGGTTGATTTCTCTCTGTTTGTCATCAATGTTACAGGCCTTGATAACCGCCATGACTTATGTAAGAGAGAGGCGATTCAAATCCTTGGTTTTCTTAATCACAACAACATTCATATCCCATGATCTAGGAAGAGCATTTAGAAGTTTCTTGTTGATTTTTGACTTGGTCAAGAAAATCCCTGAAATATTCATGTCAGTTGTGAGTGTAATGAACCTTTGCAGTTGAGCTTCAAGAGTCTCTCCTGGAATGTAGTTGAACATGTTGAATTTTTGTCTCAGCATGTCCTGCCGACTCTCTTTCATATCTTCATTACCCTCATAGACCTCAATAAGAGCTTCCCATAGAGCTTTAGCTGAAGTGTACTCACGAAAACCTTGAGCAATATCAGGAGATAATGCCATGGTTAAAATGGCTAATGTTCTTTCCTGTTCCTCAATCAATTCAAATCCTCATCAGTGTAGTTTTCAACAGATTTGTCAACCAATTGACCTCCAACAGTCACAGTAATTCTGAAAGGATCTCTAAGAATGCTTCTCAAGATCTTGAAATCTTTCATTTTAATATATTTCTCTATTCTGTACTTTCACTTGGGAAAACCTTCAGCAGACATCAATCTTGGAATACGTGTAGTCGTGCCCATAACAGCATCAAGTTCTTGAAACTGAGTTTGACTTTGAGAATCCATTTGAAATTAAAGTAATTCAACAGTTCCAAAGGGGTTTACGGGTTTCCTCTTTTTTTTAAAAAAAAAATTAAGTTGATTATGACAGTAAACGGAGTTTACTGTTAATGAATTTGCGACCGTAAACTGAGTTTACGGTATGAGTTCACGGTTTCTGGTTTTACGGTTTTGAGTTTACGGTTTAAGTTCACGGTTCTTCGATCCTGATTACGGTTCTTGAAGATTAACTATTTACGATTGATGAGATTCTTCCTTTTACGACCATAAGCTAAGTTTACGGTTGGGCAGTAAACTCACAAACAGCCTTCAAAACATGTTTTTAAGATGGAATTCATCTCTTCAAAGCCTAGAACATAGAAACTAATGCTCGAACAATGAGAATGGTAACTTGAACACTCAAAAACTCGATCAAAAGAATTTTGATACCAATTTCTTCTCTGATACCAATTGTTAGGTCCGAATCTGGATCTAATACTAGTAATGAAACAATCACAAATCGAGAATAGCAATGAGATGAAAAAGAATTGAGCTTGCACACGTTTATATCAAATAACCGTCTGGTACAACTCAAGTACTAGCCGTAAACTGACAGGCATCCAACAATTCAAATGACCAACTCCTAACCTTTATATACTAGTCTAGACAACAAGCTGAGTTTGCGGCCGTAAACACGTTTACGACCGTAAATGTGTTTGCGGTCGTGAACATGAAAAAGCAGTAAACAACTCAAAAATGCTATTACACACTCAAAACCAAACAAATCACATATAAAGCCTAGCCCAAACCATTTGTCAGACCCTTCATTGGTAGAAGGCTGCTACTTAGTAGAAAATATAGGATTTTATAGAAGATACAAATAATTACTACAAACACTAACAAACATTTACAAACACTTTCATACAAGAAATGACACTAAAATACTTATGAACTCACCAACTTTAATGTTGATCTATGCTTTTAAAATAACTTGTACTTTTCAGTCACCAGTAGATAGGTACCGATGACCAGGTTTTGAGAAGATGGAGCACGTTCAAGACTCATCTCTTATTTTGATTCATATTTTTGGTGTCTTATAAACTATACATAACACACTTGTATTAAAATTATATTATTAATGCAATGGATGATGTTGTTGCTTGTTTACTACTATCCATTGTGGTGATATTGTACATGACGTCCTCCACCCCCGAAATTTTCCGCCATTCAGTTTTTAGGGTGTGATGGATTGGTATCAGAGCTTTGTTTATAGTGAATCGAGTATATCAACCCATAAAAGATACACAAACTATAAACACATCGGGATTAAATACTCAGACCAAGAGTTTATACTTTTAAATAATAAAATATTTAACTATGTATAGATACCTGCATTCATACTAAAATCAGTGTCACTAGGACAAAACATAAGTATTACGATTGTTGAACAACACAATCAGGCTTGAGAACATATAATCAGATCTGGGAGTGATATATCATGATCAATTGTATCTTTCTGAGAAGTGATTAGCATGTGCCTAGGAACGGTTGTGGTGTTGCAGCAAGTCTAAAAACTTACCACCACTACTACAATGAAAACATTAGAACAGAACATAAGCTTAAAATACTATAGTAGTATTTTGTGTTACTATAATTACTTATTTGAGAACTAAAGGTCTTTATTAGTAGGTTAATAGCTGCTTGGTGGATACGCTAAGGTTATATGTGACTAAGGCGTCATAGACTTAGAATCCGTGATCCTTGCTTTATTTCCTGTTCCTTGTTTGGTTGTGGATTTGGAGTTAGGGTCACTTATTCGAAGGTCTATCCTGTTTTGATTGCATGTAGTTGGTATACACTATGCAAGTATCGAAGTAACTGATAAGGTTCATCCTATAATCATCTTAATTAGTACATCTTTTAATTATTTCTTTTATCCCTATTCTCGCATAGATAACATGGCCGGATTCGATCCACACAACGACTCGTACTTCCCTAACCAAGGTAACAGATGTCACACCCCAAAACCATTGAGTGGCGGAAACGTTCTGGGGCGGAGGACGTCATGTATAGTATCACAACAATGAAAAGTAGTAAACAAGCAACAACATCATCCATTGCATTAATAATATAATTTTAATACAAGTGTATTATGATATGTATAATAGACACTAATAAATAAATCAAAATGAAAGATGAGTCTTCAACGAGCTCCATCTTCCCAAATTCTTGCATATGTACCTGTCTATGATGACCTGAGGATACAAGTAATTTTGAAAGCGAGTATCAGTTTTGAAGCTGGTGAGATCATAAGTATTTTAGTGTCTTAATTTGTGAGTAAATACTTGTATATATTTGAAATGTAAATATTTGTATGTATACAATTGTAAGTATTGAAAATGTAAATGAACTGTAGGTATGAAAATGTTTGTAAAACAACTGTAAACTTTTGAAAAGCCCTAGAAATCCCTTTGATTCCTATTAGTAATAAAAGGATGTCTTCTACCAAGACTTAACTGTTCTCAATGTAGTCTTCTACCAAGACTCCACTGCTCTGAATGTAGTCTTCTACTAAGACTTGATTGATCTGACTGCGGTCTTCTATAAAGACCTAACTGTTCTGAATGTAGCCTTCTACTAAGACCTAACTGTTCTGAATGTAGTCTTCTACCAAGACCAAGCTGTATTAGTATTACCCTTTGGAACAAGGGCAACTAACAATGTTAACTGAAGACATCCATAGATGTACATTTACCTCTGTTGCTAACAGCTGGGTATAGGAATAGTCAGTCCCCAAAAGTATACCTGTAATGGTATCAACCGTTGACATCCGTGGATGTGCTTTTACCTCTGTAGCTAGCAGAGATTTTAGGAATGGTCACTCCTGCAATGTATCCCTGGGTACTAGGATATTAAATCCATTATATCTCGTCGATTATGTGACTAAATCACAAGGTAAAGATAAGAATGAGGATTTTATAACAGAATCTATACATATATAATGTACTAGTAATTCTTGTAAGTGTACTTATGTAAATATAATCATGTGACCATATCTATGTAGTAGTATGGTAATGTACTGTAATGTTCTAGCTAGTATTATACGTGCTCTCTACCTAGCATGTATAGTAATGTACTCGTTCTAGTATCGTTGTATATGTTCTCTTTCTAGTATAGTTGTATATGTTCTCTCTCTAGTATAGTTGTATATGTTCTTCTCTAGTATAGTTGTATATGTTCTTCTCTAGTATAGTTGTATATGTTCTTCTCTAGTATAGTTGTATATGTTCTTCTCTAGTATAGTTGTATATGTTCACATAGTAGTAAGTATTGACTCATGAATGAACTGACTCATAGTACGATATTGTGTTCTAGTAATAGTTCTAGTATCTTCCTAAACTACCCATATGGTAGTTTACAAGTAATCTAACTGGTACGTATGGACATGGATGTATACCCGTGCTACCCAAGGGCATGGGATGAACTGGAAGGACCTTTATGACTATATATGTATATATGTTACATAACTAATATTTAAACGACTTTCGGACGAGTACCCGATATCCCACCGGACCACATCTCAAGCGCGAATAGGAAATAGCGTGGATAATTGTCCTAAGTCTTTTAAACATTTCTTATATAACTATACATATAGAGGCATGCAATTTATAATATAAAAGCATAAAATATGTTTTGTAAAACCTTTGAACATAATTATTATCAAAGAAAAGATCGACTTGATGTCAATTTATAAAACGTTTTGAAGACATGGGTTTGATAAAACAACTTTAGTATAAGGAAACATTTGTTTGAATCACAATTGTGAATAAGTTTGAAAAGTAATATACAGAGTAAAATGTACAGAGAAATAAGGAGTTTTAAACACATAAGGTGTTTATGAAAGACATTTGAAGGAAACTGTTTAGTAAAACGGCTAATGAGTAGCCAATCATTTGAATGTTGTTTATTAATCACATGTGATTGATATAATATCTAGCATTATTCTATTTGTATCCCCCCCATAAAACATTTAAAAACAGTTTAAAACATTGATTAAGGGGTATGAACTCACCTGTAGTGAGTGGTTCTGATGAAAATGTTGGATCAGTTGCTAAGTATCAAGTGGTGAGTTGAGTACACACGCGAATCCTATTTAGCATATATTGACACATATATGAATATAATTAGTGTTATGAACAACTAATTAATGAATTTGGGACCACCTTAGGGACTAGTAAACACTTATAATGAAGTGTTACAATCATATATGATTGTATGAGGGTTTATAAGGCTATATAAGGGAGTGTATGGCCAAAATACACACTATATGAGTGTGTGCGGCCAGGTGTGTGGCCTAGTGAGCTGCCAGCACATGTGTGCGGCCCTGTGTGCTGCCAGATGGTGTGTGCTGCCATGTGTGCGGACAGATGGTGTTGTTGGTGTTCTTGGTACCTTTTTATGAAGATCTTCAAGGAGATTTGAATGATACTTGAGAGGATTTCGAGTTCTATGCTTGAAGAAGTGAAAGAAGTGTTCAAAAATGACTAAGTGTGGTATATATAGGTGGAGTGTGCGGTTGGGAAGGGTGTGAGGCCGCAAACACATGTGTGTGGCCGCACACTCAAGACTGTGGCCACACACTCCATGTGTTGGAGAGTTTGGCCTCTTTTTGATTCCTACACTTTGAGTTAACCCCTTTCCACACTCCAACCTTGATTATAACACGTTTAGAACGCTCCAATAGACCCTAAATGGTACTACAAGATAGCAAAACGAGTCTATTATTATAAGAAATGAAGAATGCAAGCTAGAAATTTCGAGTTGTCAAATCATCCCCCTGTTAAAGGGAACTTCGTCCCGAAATTAGAATTTAGACAAGGAAGTAGGTACGAATGATCGAGTCATGAGGAAACTTTCTAATCGTTTGGTTCTAGCGCTCCTAAGTGAAATCGGGTTCTCGGTTGGTATCCTAACGAACCTGCACTAATGGGCAGTGGCGATGCTTCGTCCGCTTGACCTCTCGGTCGAGGGTCACTACGGTTCAAATACGAAGGCGTGGATCTCGACGAGTGGACTTACAAGAGTCCTAACGGAAAGGTACGGTTTCAAGATCGAGACGCGAAGAGTAGAATGTACACTACTGAGTTCACGGAGTAGGTCTAGTTTGTGCGAGACACAGGACCGATTCTGATAAGAATCTCGGAGGTCCTAACTATATTGGATTTAGCTTTCCACGCGATCTGAAGCGTATAAAGTCATTCCCAGAGTGAGTTCTCCTAAGGAACTTGGTCACTCACTTGGAATCTCCAAGGTTTCTTTTTCTTGTTTAACTTCCCAGTCAAGGGCCACCCCTTGATGGGTTAGAGTCGAAAGGGTTTTTGTGATTTACGAGGAGTTTTGGATGAACTATGACAGCAGGTTTGTAAGACCTAGAATTTGGCGAATTTCTGTTGGTGTCTCCGGTGTCGACAAACTCTCAACGATTTTGGATAATTGCCAGAGTACTCAAGAATTTCTACATCACTAATAGTGTGTCTTTAGGAAATTTTGACTCTTCAATTCAAAAACTCGAGTTCATAGAACTTTGCGAAAAGTATATCCGAAGGTAATGTCTCCAGAGGTTCATTCTTACTACGAGGGTCGATAAGTAAGTCATTACATGGAGAAATGACGAACTGATCCAAGTAAGAAAGATGTACCCTACTCTTTTAGCTCATGAAAGCTATGGGTGCGTTGGTCCTATCCGAAAGGTATCACTACGGACTCGAAGTGTCTGCATCGAATTCGGGAGATAGTCTTTCGGACATCCTTCCCTAACACTCGAACTGGTGATATTCGGATCTCAGATCCATTTCTGAAAGTAATTCTTTCTTTGCGTTTGTTCAAACATTTCATCTATGCGAGGCAGAGATAACGATTTCTAATGAAAAATCTTGATGGAGTCCTCGATATCCGAGGCACATACGATGCAATCCGTCGATCTCTGGGAGCATAAGACTGGGGGTTCTCCAGGGTGAGAAGCCTAGTCTTCTTATTCTATCGTTGTGCAGTTCGTTAAGTTGTTTGTACTGTTCTGGTATCTCCGTATGTGTTTAGACTATAGGGCGATCTGTTTACAAGAGTCGTACTGGGTTCTAAGTTTGTTCCCATGACGATGCGATTACTCGTAGATTTAGGCAGTTCTCCGTCCTGAAGTTTATATTAGAATTCATACATGTTTTTACAATCACAATCTCGTGTATACGAGTCGTATATAATTAAGATTGAAAAGGTAGTCGAATAACTGATTCTTCTTTAAGCTCACATCCCATCGGGGAAAAAGGAGTTAAAGTGGAATCATCAATTCTAAACCTGTAGAGCCTTGATTATATATCACTCTTATGTATACATTCGTTAGTGATAGATCAATCGTATGAATCCTTGGATTGAACTTGACGTACTGCACGAGCGGTACTTCGGGGATTTCTTCGGAAAGAAAATAACTAAGAGGTAATCCTGGCATGAGTACTTCGGTGTTCTGATATGACGGCTTCGCTGGAAAAGTAATCTAGAAGAAAGAGATGTACGTATGAAGCTGTTTTTGTGAGGATCAAATTGAATCGAGTCATATGATAATGTCGGAATCATACTGAAACTTAAATACATTAGATTTGAACATAAGACGTTTACAGACAAAACACAACCATGCAACCATGAACAGAGTTACGGTACTTCAGATTTACCACTAGACTATTGCTGCGAATAAGATATAGTACAAAAGACAAGTATACACAGCATGAGCATCCCTATAAAGACAGGATCTCGCAAAAGGTAAGACTCTAATTGCACTAGTTCTGGGCAGTTTATAAGTCTGTTACAACGAAACGCCTAAATTACAATAACGATGGTTCCGGAGTAGGCTCTCCTGCGGCTGTGATCCTAAGGATCCTCCCATCTGCGCTAGAGTTCTTTGTTATAGGGCAATCCTTCTTAAAGTGCCCTTTCTCCCTGCACTGGTGGCATAACTAGGTAGTATTAGCTTTGGTGACAGGATTGCGGTGTTTAGCCAGTGTTATGTGGACACGAGTTCCTTCCTCGTTACTCCACTTTGAAAATTGCTTCCTAAAGCATTCGGCGTTATAACTACTCTCGTGTGTAGGGTTAATCCCGATGAAAGGGACTTGAGTGATGGGTCGTGCCGGTGCTCCACAGCTACGAGCATGGTGCCCTATTTTTAGGCAATTGCAACATTGCATATCATGGCAAGCCCCATGATGATGGAAACTACACTTATCACACTTTGGGAGTTTTCCTTCGTATGGCCTGCTCGGTACGGGAACAGGAGGGGTTTCCAGGTGCTGTTGTTGTATAGCCAGCCTTTGGGATCTCTTGCGTTCTTTCCGGGCTTGACGCTTTCATTTCTTGTTTTCTGCTTTTCGGCTTTGCAAGTCTGTGACTGTTACTGTTTGGCGATTTCTTGGATGGATACCACGATTGGAAACTTTATTCCCATCAGCAGCATTGACTGTGCTGATAGCGCTACGGTGCGCAAGGACCGCGGTTACGGCAGCCACCACGGCAGCTGTAACTGCTGTTTGAAAGGTAGCGGCGTCCATAGGAAAGGCGGAGGTTTCTTCGTTCGACTGATTGCTTCCGGATGACGACATGATTATTTAACACGAAAGATAAGGATTTTGTGAGCAATTCTGGTTGACCCTAGGGGTACTTCGATTGTTCAAGTAAAGAGAAAGACTATGTTTTTTAAAGTTTGACCTACATCCCTATGATGCAGTCCCAGTAATGGAATGGAAGTATTATCGCAAAGGTTTGACCTACATCCCTATGATGCAGTCCTAGTAATGAGTAGAGGTATGTTCGAAGAATGGTCTCAAGACGTTTGTCGTTCAAGCCGAGGTATCGTGGGTTGGTGAATAACAAGATCCAACCACTGAAAGAGACTTGGAAATGTCTCCTGGAGCTAAATTACTATAGTCCAATGACTTGACTAGAACCTGATTTAGATAGACTCCAATGAAAGTATGATAAGAGTACTTGAATAAAGAATGACACAGAAGTTAGCCGTCTGTCAATATCTTTGATATTCATGACGTAAAAGTTCGGGAAAATGACCTTGTAAAGGGCTTACATCATATTCGGAGAAGATAGTTCTTGACAGCATAACGACCTAACCAAAAGTACTTATAGTACAAGGTAATTTCATAGAAAATGCCACATCGGGCATAGACAGAAAACGATTCCTTTTAACAAGGAAAATAAAGTAAAGCGTCTACTACCGGCGACAGTCATCCCTCTGGTGAACTCTCAGTTTAGCCAGTTGACGTTCCACATCAAGTAAGTGTCTTTCGTACACCCTCTGGCATACTCGGAGCTCTATGACTTCGGCTCGTGATTCAGCCAATGTTTGCAACAGGGTTTCATGGTTTCTCTCTGATCTCTCATGAGCATTTCTAGACGAATGGTGTGGAGAGTATGGATTCTAGCATAGGCGACCACTTCGGTAATCTGATGTAGGGCTGTCCTGCCTTGAATCTCATTTCGGGCCACTCTGCGGACCAAGATTGGCAAGATTCTATCTGCTGAGCCCCCACTGCTCAAGTCGTAAAATCTTCGGTAGCCATTAGATGGCATGGGCTGCTCTTGTCCTTGGCTCCATGTTTCCAAACTTTCCACTCACTCAGGGTCGGGCCATGAAAAGCCGGACTAGGGTTAGGAATTGGAAAGGGAGCTGCTCGGGGTAGGTTCTCAACCTTTGATTCGGAGTTAGCATCATACGAAAGGTCTTCATCATGGTGATCATTTAAGGGGACAGGATGATCATTCTCTGGTTCTTCTCCAAACCAACCAGCTATGACTTCATTCGGAAGATACTGGTTGCCGAGGGGATGGAGTCCAACTATGTTTTCTATGCGAGAATTTAGGGTAAGAGAATAATTATTAGACGAACTAGCTAGATAATTATTTAGAAAACCTTCATTAGTTACATCGCTATTTGTGAAGTGCATACCGGCTATGTGTAATCTCAATAGGATAGACCTTCGAATAAGTGACCTTAATTCCAAATTCACACATAATAGGGGTAAGGAAAAATTTTCACAGAATCTAAGTCTATAACATCCTAATTACATATAGCCTTAGTGTATCCACTTAGCAACTATCAACTTAGTAACAAAGATCCCGTTTTAGTTCTCAAGTATAACGTACTTATAGTAACACCAATTACTCCTATAGTATTTTAAATTTTAACGTTATGTTCTATTGTTCTCATTGTGGTAGGGTTGGTAAGATTTTAGCATTGTTGCAACCACACACTTAAACTTAGACACATGCTAGTCAACCCTCAGATAATATAGGTGATCAGGCTATATCTTCCAAGTTTTGACCATATGTCTCTAAGCCCACTGGTGTTGCCCAACAATCGTAATTCTTTTGTACTGTCCTAGTGACACTGATTTTAGTATGAATGCAGCACGTATACTTACCTAAATATTTTATTATTTAAAGTATAAACTCTGGGTCAGAGTATTTTTAATCCCTTATGTATTTATAGGTAGTATATCTTTTATGGGTTGATATACTTAATTCACTATAAACAATGCTCTGATACCAATCTGTCACACCAAAAAACCATTGAACGGCGGAAACGTTCTGGGGTGGACGACGTCATGTATAGTATCACAACAATGAAAAGTAGTAAACAAGCAACAATATCATCCATTGCATTAATAATATAATTTTAATTCAAGTCTATTCTGATATGTATAACAGACACTAATGAATAAATCAAAATGAAAGATGAGTCTTCAACGAGCTCCATCTTCCCAAATCCTTGCATCTGTAGCTGTCTATGATGACCTGAGGATACAAGTAATTTTGAAAGCGAGTATCAGCTTTGAAGCTGGTGAGATCATAAGTATTTTAGTGTCTTAATTTGTGAGTAAATACTTGTATATATTTGAAATGTAAATATTTGTATGTATACAATTGTAAGCATTGAAAATGTAAATGAACTATAGGTATGAAAATGTTTGTAAAACAACTGTAAACATTTGAAAAGCCCTAGAAATCCCTATGATTCCTATTAGTAATAAAAGGATGTCTTCTACCAAGACTTAACTGTTCTCAATATAGTCTTCTACCAAGACTCCACCGCTCTGAATGTAGTCTTCTACTAAGACTTGAATGATCTGACTTCGGTCTTCTATCAAGACCTAACTGTTCTGAATGTAGCCTTCTACTAAGACCTAACTGTTCTGAATGTAGTCTTCTACCAAGACCAAGCTGTATTAGTATTACCCTTTGGAACAAGGGCAACTAACAATGTTAACTGAAGACATTCGTAGATGTACATTTACCTCTGTTGCTAACAGCTGGGTATAGGAATAGTCAGTCCCCAAAAGTATACATGTAATGGTATCAACCGTGACATCCGTGCATGTGCTTTTACCTCTGTAGCTAGCAGAGATTTTAGGAATGGTCAGTCCCGCAATGTATCCTTGGGTACTAGGATATTAAATCCATTCTATCTCGTCGATTATGTGATTGAATCACAAGGTAAAGATAATAATGAGGATTTTATAACAGAATCTATACATATATAATGTACTAGTAATTCTTGTAAGTGTACTCATGTAAATATAATCATGTGACCATATCTATGTAGTAGTATGGTAATGTACTGTAATGTTCTGGCTAGTATTGTACGTGCTCTCTACCTAGCATGTATAGTAATGTACTAGTTCTAGTATCATTATATATGTTCTCTTTCTAGTATAGTTGTATATGTTCTCTCTCTAGTATAGTTGTATATGTTCTTCTCTAGTATAGTTGTATATGTTCTTCTCTAGTATAGTTTTATATGTTCTTCTCTAGTATAGTTGTATATGTTCTTCTCTAGTATAGTTGTATATGTTCACATAGTAGTAAGTATTGACTCATGAATGAACTGACTCATAGTATGATATTGTGTTCTAGTAATAGTTCTAGTATCTTCCTAAACTACCCATATGGTAGTTTACTAGTAATCTAACTGGTACGTATGGACATGGATGTATACCCATGCTACCCAAGGGCATGGGATGAACTGGAAGGACCTTTATGACTATATATGTATATATGTTACATAACTAATATTTAAACGACTTTCGGATGAGTACCCGATATCCCACCAGACCACATCTCAAGCGCGAAAAGGAAATAGCGTGGATAATCGTCCTAAGTCTTTTAAACATTTCTTATATAACTATACATATAGAGGCATGCAATTTATAATATAAAAGCATAAAATAAGTTTTTTAAAACCTTTGAACTTAATTATTATCAAAGAAAAGATCGACTTGATGTCAATTTATAAAACGTTTTGAAGGCATGGGTTTGATAAAACAACTTTAGTATAAGGAAACATTTGTTTAAATCACAATTGTAAATAAGTTTGAAAAGTAATATACAGAGTAAAATGTATAGAGAAATAAGGAGTTTTAAACACATAAGGTGTTTATGAAAGACATTTGAAGGAAACTGTTTAGTAAAACGGCTAATGAGTAGCCACTCATTTGAATGCTGTTTATTAATCACATGTGATTGATATAATATCTAGTATTATTCTACTTGTATCCCCCCCCATAAAACATTTAAAAACAGTTTAAAACATTGATTAAGGGGTATGAACTCACCTGTAGTGAGTGGTTCTGATGAAAATGTTGGATCAGTTGCTAAGTATCAAGTGGTGACTTGAGTACACACGCGAATCCTATGTAGCATATATTGACACATATATGAATATAATTAGTGTTATGAACAACTAATTAATGAATTTGGGACCACCTTAGGGACTAGTAAACACTTATAATGAAGTGTTACAATCATATATGATTGTATGAGGGTTTATAAGGCTATATAAGGGAGTGTATGGCCAAAATACACACTATATGAGTGTGTGCGGCCAGGTGTGCGGCCTAGTGTGCTGCCAGCACATGTGTGCGGCCCTATGTGCGGCCATGTGTGCTGCCAGATGGTGTGTGCTGCCATGTGTGCGGCCAGATGGTGTTGTTGGTGTTCTTGGTACCTTTTTATGAAGATGTTCAAGGAGATTTGAATGATACTTGAGAGGATTTCGAGTTCTATGCTTGAAGAAGTGAAAGAAGTGTTCAAAAATGACTAAGTGTGGTATATATAGGTGGAGTGTGCGGTTGGGAAGGGTGTGAGGCCGCAAACACGTGTGTGTGGCCGCACACTCAAGAGTGTGGCCGCACACTCCATGTGTTGGAGAGTTTGGCCTCTTTTTAATTCCTACACTTTGAGTTAACCCCTTTCCACACTCCAACATTGATTATAACATGTTTAGAACACTCCAATAGACCCTAAATGGTACTACAAGATAGCAAAACGAGTCTATTATTGATAAGAAATGAAGAATGCAAGCTAGAAATTTCGAGTTGTCACAACAGAGGATGGCTCGATACAAATCCAGAAGAGAATCATCCAATCCCTCTGGATGACAACTTCGCAGAGAACTTTTCGGAGGATTCTAACTCCGAACCCGAAGTCAATAACCTACCCCCAGTGGCTCACATCCCATACCCTAACCCTCGTCCATCATTTCATAGCCCCACACCCCTATGGGCAACAAACATGAACATATGGAGTCAGAACAGGGTCAACCCTTACCTTACAACGGAGATCGAAGTTTCTATAACTTGAGAGAAGGAGGCTCGGCGGACAGAGTCCTACCTATTCTAGTCCGCAGAATTGCTTGTAATGATGAGTAGGGTAGAGCGACCATCAACCGAATCAAAGAAGTTGATGCCGATGCGCGAGTCAATACCATTCGCATTCGCCATCTGGAGTCTGCTTTTGAAAGAACTTAGAACCAGAATGCGGTACTGCAGAGAAATCTTACTGCAACCCAAGCTGAAGTCAGGGAACTTCGAGCTTGGCAGGCAACGTATGAAAGACGCATGAGCGATATGGAGCATCGTCTGGCAGAATCAAGGACTCATTCTAGTGGTTCTTATCGTAGATAGAGCATACTCAACTTTATCTTTTGGATATAACTTAAGTCTATGTAAAAACTCTAGTTTTAGTTTCATATATGTGATAAGACTTTGAACTTTTTAAGTCTTTTTGGGTCTTAGTTCTATAAAAATTTTCCTATCTTGGTGTGATGTAAGACGTACTCCTCAGTCATTTTTCCCAAATTTGCTAAATTTGTAATCCCAATATTATTGACAGATATCAAATCTCATGGAAATTTAATATCCAAACGCGTTAATCTTTCTAGTACTAGATCTGTATTCAATCATACATTCGTTTATGTTGTTGGATTATGGAGTGTTAGTCCATGAGTCACTCTCATCGTTCTCTCTATCAAATTCTTACCAATATCTTCATCTTTGTGATCTTATAGCTACAAGATGCCTCCGCGTCAATCAGTGAGGCGCACTAAGCCAATAACTCCGAATCAAACTCCTCCTCCTCAATACAACCCAACAACTATCCAAGTTGCTATGAATGCGGCTGTTACAGCAGCTTTAGCATAATTCACCACTACCGGTACTAGCGGGAGTGGGACTTATGTGCCTCCCACTATTTTCGAAGCCCTAGTGTGCTCTAGAGAGTGCTCATATAAGGACTCCCCCAACTGTAAACCCAGGGCATTCAATGGAACTGACGAAATCATTGCCATCTCGCAATGGTTCGAGAAAACAGAGTCGATCTTTGAGATCTGCTCCTGTCCAGAAGGGAGCAAGGTAAAATTTGCCGCCTGCACCTTCGCGAACAGAGCCCTGACATGGTGGAATAGCCATTTGTAGGGTCCAGTATATGTTGAGTATTGGGCTCGTTCTAAGTCCAATTTTGTATCCGGATTAGGCCTGTCCATCCATGAGTTATTTCTAGGGTTTAGTATTTATAGATGCTTGCATGCATCTTAGTACGTAAGATTTGAAGTCGATCATTCACAGATATTTACTTTTATCGTTTGTAACCCTAGTAGCCTCTACAACGGAAGTTCTTTGTCGAGCTCTGCTGAGGATTCAATCTATTGAATCATTCGACATATTTTGATTCACTTTTGTGTTTGATATTTCTGTTTACGATTTCTGGATTAACCTGTTTAAAGATCTAAATGATCAAAGAGTTATTCAACTCATCAATTGGTATCTGAGCAGGAGACTGTGTAATTCATACACATCTCTTCTGTGAAAGAAGTGATTAGGGTTTATTCTGCATTCATTGATATTTATTGAGCCGTCACTCCATAATTGACGTATCTCACTAATTATTCAACTTGCCCTAATATTACGTATTACAAAGTTTGATCTTGTAACAGGTTAAACGATCAAGCATGGACGATTCTCAATCTAATCCTATTAACATCTCTAACAGTATAGGATCAACAACCAAGATTCCAATTCTCTACACTCAAGACTATGAAGTGTGGACGCACCACTTTGAAGACTACGTTATTGGATCTGAAGATAATGGGTATCTGATATGGGAAGCCATTGTATCTGGCCCTTTTGCTCATTCAGGAACATCTAGAATCATTAAAACTCAAAAGGAGTACAATGATTTGTTGAAAGATGTGAAAGACGTTACTTAGGACGAAAAGGAGAAGTTTCAATGCAACATTAAGGCATTGAGACTGATTCGATTCGCTCTTCAATCCAACACGTTTTGATTGGTTAGTTCTTGCAGTACAGCAAAGAAAATCTGGGATCTGCTGCGAGAGCTGTATTCCACAGATGAAGATCTGGAGCACTCAATTCAGACTTTACTTCTCTCTGAATTTGGAGAGTTCAAGCAGAAGCCAGAAGAGGTTGTTACGTAGACATTTGATCGCTTCAATCATCTTCTCATCAAGATGATCAAACACGATATTGAAAGGAAGCTCATCGAATAGAAGGTCACTTTCCTGAATGGCCTAAGATCCGAATGGAGAGTTGTTGTGTCAACGGTTAAAGCACACGATCAGTTCAAATTGTACTCGCTGGCGAAACTGGTGGGGATTCTGAAATCCCTGGAAAAGACAGTGCTGCAAGAGAAAAGCGTGGTTTCAATCTGGGGTCCTTGGCGCTTCTGTCTAAAGGTAAGAGTGCAGCAGAAGACGAAGAGGATCTAAATCTGGGAGATCACGATTTGACAGCTGAAGACTATGCTATGATGGTGTCAAATCCCAGAAGGTTCATTAAGAAAAAATTCCCTACCAACAAAAATCGTAATTGGCAGGGAAGCTACAGCTCTGAAAAAGTGAAAGAGGAGCCGAAGGTTGAAGAATCAAAGAAGGAAGCGAAGGGTGAAGCTGACTCTGGTGTCAGTTGCTTTTACTGTGGTGGGAAAAATCACTACGCAAAAGATTGCATGCTGAAGAAGATGGCAGAGAAAGATGAAGAGAAGGATGAAGAAGCTAGTCTCCTAAAAGACAAGAGGAGATTAAGAGAAAGAAAGTTGCTGCTAATCCCTCTATGAATGCTCTTATTGTGCAGGGTTCGGTAGATGATGATGAGTTCGGTGGCGTGCAGGTGTGGTCGACTGACTCAGAAGATGATGAAGTGAGAAAGCCTTCTTATGGAAAGGCTTATGTTGCAAAGAGTGGTGAAACTGATGGAAGATGTCTGATGGTGACAGATGTATCTCATATGAGGGGATACAACACTGATGGTGGAAACGAAGAGGCTAAGGAGCGAGAGGACTTGTGCTTTACAACGAAACCTCTCAGTGTGCAGATCAGTGAGCTTGATGAACTGATCAAGAAGGTACAATGTACTTTTATTTCATTTAAAATTCCATAAAAATCGTATGAAAAGGAACTAAATAACTTGAATTCAAGAATTTCAAATCTAGATAATTGTTTAACTCAAACACGGGTCACGAATTCTAATCTAACTGACCAAATATGCAGGGTGTCATCCAAGAGTGAGGAGCAAAGGATGTGGATAGAGCAGAAAGAGTTGGAGCTGATTAAGTCTATGGATGAAAACATTTATTTGCAAAGAGACAATCTCAAATTACTAAAACAAAGGAATGTTTTCTGTTTGATTACCAAAAGGCTTTATGCTAACATTACTCAGCTGCATTTAAGCTGTGAAATAGGACAGAAGATACATCGCATGATTTTACCCTTCCTTGAGTTTAAGGAGGATGAAATTGATGCCGAAGCATACAAATGTGAAAGTGTTGTATCTTCTGATGATGTCAATCCTACTTATATGTATGGTCTGGACAAAATTGAATCTTTATAATGTCCAAAGACCATAAGGACATGCTTAAAAATCTTTTGGATGAAAATGATAAGTTGAAACTCAGGGCCAAAACCATACAAAAATTTGACTCATTGAGTACCAATTTGAGTTCAGAAAATAAAATTGATGTTGAAAATGCATCTAAACTTAATGAGGACAATGACATGAGTGAAATTTCTGTAGAGGATGAAGTTGACTGTTCCAAGTTCATTAGAAGCGAACCTGAAAACCACAAAAACCTGATTTCTGAAAATTCTGTGGAATTCGCTCGTTTGCCCAAAACTAAGTCCCCAATCCTTAAAGAAAAGGTCGTTGTGTTTCAAAAGGTTAGAACAACTCCCAATCAGGTGTATAAGGTCACAGGAGTAACCGAACATCAGACAGCCGAACTCACTGCCATAGTGAATGAAGATAATGCAGATGACTGTGATGAGTTTTTCTGGTCTGCACCGATAGATAATGCAGACGAAACAGTCGGTCTGTCGGAGCGAACATCATGGAAGACCAAAGGTAGATATGTGCCCGAACCTCTGAATAAGCCTACCAACTTTGACGTACCAAGTTCCAGTGGCACAAAAGAGATTCCCGTGGAAGAAGTCACCTCAACTAGTGATACCTCTTCCAAGAAGAGTGAACCTGCTGCTACGAAGCTGAAACAAAAGGCAAATATCCACAGACAACCGAAACAAGTGAAAAATCAAAAGCAGCAGAGAAACTTGAGATACAAGAAAAATCTCTCAGAGCGAAAGCAGTTTTGGCGCTCCCAAAGTCCTCACTACACTCACTTTGACAAAAATTCTAAGTCAAAAGGAGAAGAAAACAAGAGTCAAAGGATCCTCGAATCACCGATTCAAAAGAACCATAGGAAGACTTTTGGGCCACAGGAAGAATAGAACCGAAGGGATAGGTTCGGTCCCGAAAGCAACAACAACCGAAAAGCTAGTTTCGGTCCGCCCAACAACAACAGGCAAAGACCTGATTTCAGCCCGTCAAGCTTTTACAATAAAAGACCCAGTTTCGGGCCACTAACCTACAACACCCGAAAATCAAGCTTCGGTTCATCATCAAACAGCAACCGATGGTCCAACTTCGGTCCCTCAAATGACCACAACCGAAAGGGACATTTCGAACCTCAAGTCAGGAAAGATTCTCATTCTAAATTCTTTTCCTCTAATTCTTCTCGTTCTCAACCTTCTTCTCAGCCTAATTCTGGTCCTACACCAAATTCAAGATCGTCAAAGGATTTGAAAGGAAAAAAGGAAGATTTCCTCAGCTAAGGAAGACCGAAAGCAGGCTAAAGTCTAAAAACCAGAACCTGAATCCAAAACTCCTGCATCTAATTCTAATAAAATCAAAGTGTTTACTATTAAAAGAAAAGACGAAACAACCTTAATAAAACAAACATATCTCGTTGATGTTTCTCTTACTATTCCTGTTTCTGTAAAAGGCTCATGTGGACCCAAGAAACTTTGGGTTTCTAAATCTGCCTAATTTTTGCAGGTTATCAGTGACGAGCAGTTTGACGATGAATGATACATAGACAGTGGCTGCTCACGTCACATGACAGGAAGGAAGGAAGAGTTAAGGGAGTTTTGGTCACTTCAAAATGGTGGCAATGTCAAGTTCGGTAACAACTCTTATGGAACAATAAAGGGTTATGGGATGATAACTAATGGAGACTTCACAATAAGGAAGGTGGCATATGTAGAAGGGTTGCAACATAATCTCATCAACGTATCTCAACTGGTGGGAGGTACCGGTCTCAAAGTCTCGTTCGACGACAAAGGTTCAGAAATTATAGAGAAGAAATCCAACAAAGTCATTCTCAAATCAGATCGAAAAGGTGAAATGTTCCCTCTGAATCTCAGACCAATCAAAGGTAATCCAGCAATATGTCTTTTGTCCAAAGCTCATTCAGACGAAAGTTGGTTGTGGCACCGAAGGCTTTCACATCTCAACTGCAAAGACATCAACAAGCCTGTCACCGGTGGTCATGTTCGGGGTCTTCCACTACTTAAATTTGATCGAGAACATTTATGTGCTGCATGTGTAATGGGAAAACAAAGTCGTCAAAGTCACCCATCCATCATAAACATGAAACTTGTTGAACCACTTGAGTTTCTTTACATCGACTTATGTGGTCCATCATCAATCGAAAGCATTGGCGGTAACAAGTATATCCTTGTTATTGTTGATGACTTCTCACGTTTTACTTGGGTATACTTTCTAAAGCACAAATCTGAGGCGACTCCCAAGTTGAAGATCTTTATCAAGCAAGTCGAAGTGCAACTGAGAAAAGTCGTTCGAAACATCAGGAGCGACAATGGACTGGAATTCAAGAACAAAGAATTTGAAGATTTCTTAACTGAAAAAGGCACCAGTCACAATTTCTCAGCCCCCTATACAACTCAACAGAACGGAATTGTCGAAAGGCGAAACCGATCACTGTGCGAGGCGGCCTGAACCATGCTAAGTTTTGCTTCTCTTCCCTAAGAAACCTTATTGACCCAACATCATTTTCGTGTTCAACACTTTGGCACATCATCCCAAAAAAATGAGAAACTCCGACCTCCTAAAAGACTTTGGCACAACAAGCTTCTTGGCGCAAACTACTGCCTCGCTTTCTCATCTTGCGCATCCTCACATATTCTTGCTTCCTGGTGCAACTCCTCTCACTCGCAAGGATCTTGGCGCAACATCTTCCCTTGTGCATCTTCTCTGCATCGCATCTTGATGAGAATAAAACTCTAGATCGATTAGATCTTTCATAGGTATGAATATTGAAATCAAACAAGTCAAGAACAGTAAAAGAATGAACACATAATATAATCAAATGTATGCTTATGATTCAAAATGAAGTGACGCCTCAGCAGAGCTCAATGACGAACTTCCGCTGTAGAGGCGAGCTAGGGTTTACAAAACTTTAGAGAAAATAAACGATGAAAGCGATAACTCCTAAGTCTGCATGCATACAGCTTATATACTAAACCATAGTACAAAAATATGCATGGTTGGACAGGCCCAATACCGGCAAAGAAAACGGGCCAAGGACCGAGCGCATGACGCAATCTAATAGACCCAACAATCTCCCCCTTTGCGTCAAATGAGGCGAGAGATTACTTCCTCTGAGTAGGCTTCACCGTCTTTATTACTTTAAACAAACGAGGAATTATAGCGAGAAGTATCTGTCTAAACTATATGTACCACCTCAGCATGTCAGTGAATAATTTGTTATATGCAGCACTGTTCTAATCGCACCACTGAATGATCTCCAAGATGTGCTCCAGGCAAGACGTTGAGAAGAGGTGTGTGTCAACAAGAGCGAACATACATTTTTGACCTTCGCCTCTGAGGAACATAACAGTGTGATACTTTGAATTGATTTTCCACTTGATCATGGTATTGACATTTCCAGCTCTGCCTATAGTCTTGATCGTTGTTCGCTTGTGTATGGTAGAGGCAATCTCCTGGTCCATCTTTGCTACCTCATGTATGTAGCAAACAAGCATACACTTGACATGATCGGTTATTGGCTGATACTCCAGAGGATTTGACAGAAGAATGTTATTGAGGAGTATCCAGTCATTGGGATTAAGGTTTGGTAGATCAACGAGGGTAAAGTGATGGACTGAGCCTTCGGTTTCTCGAGTCACCCGGAATTTGACATTAGTAAATTTCCCTGCTGAATAGGGCTTCATAACCTTGACAGTGGTAATTTTCTTTGAGCTCCAACTCAGGTATTAGGGTTGAGAAAACTCCAAGTAGAACTCCAGAAGATCCCGGTCTACCTTCGGGTCTGGGGACGGAATAGCAGCAGTCGAGTTGAAGCAGTGGAAGATAAATGTCTTTCGAGTGATTGGCATATCGAACTGTGCATCCTTGGAGTTGTCAAGACCAAAGGACATTATTGGCTCAAGCCAGAGAATGATTGGCTCATCAATTGCACATCTTTGAAGCGAGTCAATGGTCTAGATAGGAAACATGGACTTTTTCTTCTCTATGAGCTCCGCCTCCTTTTGCTTCAGCTCTAACTCAGCTTGATTTTTTATTCCACTTCTTTTTCAGAGGTCTTAACCTTTTGGAAGGGTTTCGTGGGATTCTCGACATAGACATCATCTTCATTGTCTGTGTCGTCCTCGCCAATTTTCTTCTACTTTTTCTCCTTATTGCTGACTGAAGCTTCATTACCCTTCAATTCAGTAGATGGTTTTGATCCAAAAGGAGGAGGTTGACTTGTCACCTTCTCTCCCCCTTGTTTCGGTTAGACCCCAGTCACCGGAACTCTCTCGATACGGCTAAGAATGTCCAATGCCGGTCAGAGCTTGTCTGCCAGATGACGCTGGACGGTTATAGTGATGAGCGGATCATGAGCCTCAATGAGATGAAGGAGGATGGAGTGAACACGAGTAGCAGAACTCCTAATGACCTCCTTTTCTGACTTGAGGGCATTAATCTAAGCATTAGCAGTACGTAGCTTGTGGGTTTGCAACTTAAGTTGTGCAGTGCGTCTGTCCAGCTCATCCATAATGCGATTCTCTACAGCTAACTCCGCCTCCAGTTGAGTTAAGCGGTCATTGACGTTAGCATGGAGAGCTTAGTTGGCTTCTTCAATGGCTTGGCGTGCCGCTTCAAGGTTTGAGCGTTCAGATTGAAGAGACCTTTGAAGGTTCTCTACTGAAGCGTTAACAGTTTGAGCGTTTTTAGCAACAGCAGCCTACAAGGAATCTAAAAACGAATGAGCTTCGAAGACTAGTTTATCGACTTTTGCGGTCACTTCCTTGCAATCCTTAGTAGAGGCATCAACAGAAAGAAAGGCTTTTTGACATTGCGAAGTAGAGGCTTCGATTGCCTTGGCTGCAGCAGATAAAGTGGCACTATGTTCGGTAATGACCGAGGAGAACAAGGCCTTCAATGCGACTTCAGAATAGGCACCAGAGGAGGAGGATGAAAGCAGTTGATCAAGCTTTTCATTTACCGCCTTGAGATGACACTTTGTAACAGGCTCATCGTCATCATCATCGCTCTACACTCGGTAAGGACTGAAATATGTGGAATCAAATTCCAAGTCCTCACCGACTAGAATAGGGGTTGTTTTAGTGGATTGTGTGGGAGATAGGGGTTTTGAAGTTAGTGGAAGTTCGGTTGTTACAGGTGGTTCGGTTACTGGTGGATTAGGAACAGTGAAGTGAGGTTTTGTGATAGTGGTGGTAGTAGTGGTATATGTAAAAATAAGAGTGGGTATAGGAATTGTTGTGAATGGTTGAGTGGTGGTAATGGGAGATATAGGAGGGATGGATACTGGGATGGTTACAGGTGGAGGTGACGGAGGATTAGAGCGAACTGGAAATTCTGAGGTAGGGGAGCGAGGCAGAGTATCACCTCGGCCTGAAATCTCTTCATCAAAGCTTTCGCTCTCAGATGCTGAAGGAGGAGCGTTCTTGTGCTTAGGAGGGACATATTCTGAATCCGAATCACTTATGGATTGAAGAATAAGCCTCCTAGCAGGCTTCTTCTGCTTCTTCGGTTGAGCCTGAGAAGTGAAAGCTTTATCAGACTTTCGCTTCTTGGGGGTTTGCCCCTTAGTTGGTTTAATGACAGGGCCTTCCTTCTGTGTTTCAGGCTTCTTACCCCTTTTGGCTGGCTTGTCAGCCTCGTCAATAGAACGAATCATGGCTGGCATAAGCTCTCTTGGACCAACCGATGGACACTTCCTGTACTGTTGGAGAACGTTACTCGACGCAGAGATACGGCCGAGCATTGCTTCAGGAATGGATCCAATAAAAGAAAACTTGGTTGGATCAGTGACAATGATTTTTGTCGTATGAAAGGTACGAATAGATGAGAGCAAAGAATCCACCATTATTGGAACACGAAGAGACCAAGCTTTGAACCAACTGTTGCCAGATAATAGACCCATAATCTAGGTCAATCCAATGGTACAACCCATACAGCACCATCATCAAGGACTTGCACCATCTGAGCCAGCGCTTTGCTAAGAAAGTCCTTTGAACAACAACTTAAAGAGGCCATTCTATTGAGGAGGAAGGCAGGACTTCTTGAACTTTGTAATGGTGGTTAGGGTTTCGGTATTCCCCATCTGATAGAACATAGAACACAATTGGCCAGTTGTAATGGAGTCAGGGTTTACCAGAGATGGATCTTGAGAAAGACGAATTAGGGCACATAATCGATGCTTAGAGATGGAGGTCTTCTCATCGTGGAGTTCAAATTGAATTCGTTCATTAATCTTGTCGTAGAAGGCAGTAGTGTAGACAAGAGACAAGCACGACATTGGAACAACTTCGACTTTAGTCAGCGCGTTGATGAGCGGTGAGTATTTGAGACACTCAACCACATACAACATGTAGGGCACATAGATAAACGGGTTAAGATCGATGATCAGGTTCTGCTGGGGTTTGATGGTGAGAAGAGGTTGACGAACGGAGGTATCGTGAACTGATGATGAGTCTGCCATTGGAGTAGCTTTGAGAAGATGATGAACAGTTGCAGAAAATCGCCGGTGTTCTTTGAGAGAGATTGGTAAGTGATAAAGGTTGAGAGAGTACCATTCCAATTCCTTTTATACGTACAAGGAAGAGAGAGAAAAATCCAGATGAAATCTTGGATTATCTCAAAAATAGCGCCTGACTTGATGGGTGAATAGTTGGCATGTCGAAGATGACGCAGGAAAGAGAAAGGACGTTTCCTTTTACACGCCATTCCATAAAATGCACTTTTTCAAATCACCAAACCGTTTGGATAGCTGCTGAGTCAGCTTCCACTTTATCCCAAGCGTTTTTTCATAATACGTTTGAATCTCTGTGCGTTTAGCGCGTTATTGAACAATCTGAACAGAACTAGAGTTTGGAAAATCAAAAATTTTCGTGCTTAGGGTGTAAAAGATAAAGAAATAAAGCAAAATTTAAGGGATAATCCGTGATGTCGTATGTAGACATAAAGCAATTGATTCTAGGCAAAAATCACTTTCAAAGTCAAGAGAGACATTAAAGTGCTTGCTTGGTTTCCCATTTAATAACGATTAATAACTTGTTGAGAAGTATTGAAAGGCATCTTTTGAAGGTTAAAGAGGGTGGCTTTCGCTTCAATTCATAATTTTGATACTTGACATAAGACCGAAACTGAATTAAGTACTTGTGAGATCATTGTGATCTGTTGAACAAGTAGGTAGGATAAAGTTTATAGTGATGAAGGAAGTAAGCAAATCTAAAAAAAAAAATTAACTGGATCTTTTATGGTTAGAGAAGTCTTGGTGAAAGGCAAGCTCATAAAGATCACTCAAAAAAAGATTTCATTAGGTAACAAGTAAGATGTTGAATATTGGAATTCACCGTCAATTCATTAGTGGTGTTGAACATTGGGGTTCACTTAGTACATAGTGGCATGAAACTAAGATCATGAACACAGTTTTGGTATAACCATAAACCTCAGTGGTTAATACTGAAATTCTCAAGGGTTATATTGATGAAACGAATTATAATGGAGAAAGATGATGGAGATGGTATAAGAAGCGAATGTACCTCTGCTTTAAAGAAAAGAAGGACCAAGCAGAAAAATCTCAACTCAATTTGAGTAGAGTAAGGTAGCTCATGATTAGAGTGAATTGGATAGCCTGGATTGGGAAAATATGATTGGTATATATCATGTTATTAAGGCTTCATGTAAAATCTTTCGAGGCTTTAGTCAACATACAACAGCATGCTTCTAGGGACTCCTAACTAAGAAAACCATTTACTAGCCGTAATTTCGCCATTGAGAATCATACTTATGCAAAACAAAAAAAACAGTAGATAAAAAGAAAAAATAAAATAAAAATATATTTTTGTATTTTGTGAGAGTTGACCAATGGAACGAAAGAGAGAAATGTTTTTGGATTTTATAAAAGTAAAAGAAGTATTTAAAAAATGTATAGAAGAACACAGTCAAAATGCCTTGGGAAAAAAATGAACGAGTTCAGAGGGACCGAACCCGAAATAGACCGAACGTTCGGTTCATGGTCAAACTTCACCCGAAATAGGCCGAACGTTCGGTTCATTTCATTTCATTTCGGTTTGCTCTATTTCGCTTGTTACCTTTATTAAAGCGAAGGCGATTTTGGTACAGATTCGGCTTACATCATTCCTAGTCCTTGTAGAATCTTATTGAAGCTTGCTTTAGGTTAGGCTTTCGTGAATATGTCTACCAATTGATCAGTCTTTCTGACGAAGTAAATTTCTACGTTACCATCTTCGACGTGATCCTTGATGAAATGGTACCTCAGTGCTATATGCTTGGTATTCGAATGTTGCACTGGGTTGTGATAGATCCTAATTGCGCTTTTAGAGTCACAGTATAGTGGGATTTTCTTCATGTTTAGCCCGTAATCCTTGAGTTGACTTTGTATCCATACGACTTGAGATGTGCAGGATACTGCAGCAATATATTTAGCTTCTACAGTGGATAGCGAAACACAGGTTTGTTTCTTCGATTGCCAACTTGCTAATTTACCATCTAGAAATTGACATCCTCCAATGGTGCTTTTACAATCTAATCCACAGCCACCTAAATCAGCATTTGAAAATGCTTGAACAAAGAATCCTGAGTTGGCTGGATACCATAAACCGAGAGAGGAGGTTCGCGTCAGATAGCGAAAGATGTTTTTCACGGCTTGAAGATGAGGTTCGCGTGGATTGGCTTGAAATCGTGCACAGTAACAGACTGAGAACATGATGTCAAGTCTACTGGCTGTAAGATACATCACAGACCCAATCAGTTGTCGATACAGTGTGATATCAGCTGCTGGTTTCTCCATTGCGGGTGTAAGTTTAGTTCCAAAGGCCATAGGCACTTTGACTTTGGAGTCTCCCATCATCCCAAATTTGGTTAACAAAGTCTTGGTATGCTTCCTGATTAATAAAAAAGCCTTCGGGTCCCTTGTCTAATGTTCAATCCATGAAAGAAGTTAATTGGACCCATTGAGCTCATCTCAAATTTAGTTTCCATCAACTTTCTGAATTCATCTGTTAAGCTAGGATTCGTGGAGCCAAAGATGATGTCATCAACGTAAATTTGTACTATCATAAGGTGGTTACCTTCTCACTTACGAAAGAAGGTTGGGTCAACTGAACCTTGTTTGAATTTAGACATTTTTAAGAAATGAGTGAGAGTTTCATACCATGCTCTGGGAGCCTGTTTGAGGCCATATACAGCTTTGTCAAGGATATAACAATGATCGGGATACTTCTCGTTCACGAAGCCTGGCGGTTGCTCAACATATACGGTTTCTTCAAGTTCACCATTGAGGAAGGCACATTTGACGTCCATCTGATAGACTTCAAAGTTCTTGTGAGCTGCGTATGCAAAAAAGATAGGAACAGACTCTAATCTTGCAACTGGAGCGAAGGTTTCTTCATAATCGATTCCCTCTTCCTGACAATATCCTTTAACCACCAGCCTTGCTTTATTACGAATGACATTCCCTTCCTTGTCCATCTTGTTTATGAATACCCATTTAAGACCAACAACCAAAGCAACCTTTGGAGTTGGAATAAGACGCCATACCTTGTTTCTTTCAAACTCAGTTACTTCATCTTGCATGGATTTAACCTAGTCTAAATGATCAAGAGCTGAGTTAACAGTCTTCGGTTCAACTTTGGAAACAAAGGAATTGAACATACAAAACTCGACTTTTGAAAAGAGTGCAGCCTGTTTCGCTTTGATTTGAGAGTGAGTTAACACTTTTTCTGAAGAGTCCCCGGTAATTTGACTTTGAGGGTGATCTTTGGTCCATTTTATAAGTGGAGGAAAATTTGGATCATAGATAGGATCCAATTCAGCATTGATTTCTTCCTCTAGTTCAGACAGAATGTCGTCATCACCGACATTGGTGTTCTCCCCCTCGAAAAATGACTCCTGTTCAGGACCAGTATTTGTATCCCCTTCATTGGTTGGAATTTTAGTAGACCTGGATGTATTTGGCGATGAGTTCTCCCCCTGGAATGAAGATCCTTGATCGTCATGAGGAGTTGGACCCTCCCCCTGGACATTAGGATGGTCACCTGAAGGTTCGCTTGCGTCTGCTTTTTCGGTTTCTTTGGATTGATCATCAGCCATCTTTTTAGCAGCGTTGTCAATAACTTGTTTCAGATTATCAACATTGTTGTCTTTTGCAGTTGATTCAGAGCCAAACGCTTTTTGAGGCTCATCAAACAGGAGCATGAATTGGTCGAAAAGATTCGAGATAGAGATAGTAACTTGACCATTCTTTGGAAAGATCTCTTGCGATGCATTTTCTGTTGATTTCATTTTCTTAACATAACTATCATCAAAGGTGACATAGTATGTTTCTTCAATTTTCTTTGAGAGTTTATTGAGAACTCTATACGCCTTGGAGTTCAGAGACTAGCCTAAGAAAATTCGTTCATCAGCCTTAGCATCAAACTTATTTCTATTCTCTCTGGAGTTGAAAATGAAACATCTTGAACCAAACACATGAAAGAATTTCACATTTGGTTTTCGATAGTTCAGGATCTCGTAAGGGGTAATGGAGAACCGCTGATTCAAATATGATATATTTTGAGTATAACATGCAGCAGCAATTGCATCAGCCCAGAAATACAAATGTAAGGACGCGAAGCATAGCATAGTTCGAGCAGCTTCACACAGGGATCAGTTTCTCCTTTCAACAATCCCATTTTGCTGTGGAGTATAAGGGGCTGAGAAATTGTGAGTCGCCCCCTTTTCAGCAGGAAAATCTTCAAAATCTTTCTTCATGAATTCCAAGCCATTGTCGCTCCTCACATTGCGTACTACCATTCTTAATTGTGTTTCTATCTGTTTAATAAAGAGCTTAAGCTTTGGAGTGGCATCAGACTTTTGCTTGAGAAAGAACACCCATGTAAATCTTGAGAAATCGTCCACAATAACCAGAACATATTTGTTTCCCCCAATGCTTTCGATGGACGATGGACCACACAGATCGATATGTAATAACTCCAATGGTTCTATCACCTTAGTATTGATAATAGAAGGATGACTCTGCCTACTCTGCTTTCCCATTTCACATGCTGCACAAAGATGCTCTTTATCAAATTTTAGAACTGGAAGGCCTCGAACATGATCACCCAAGACCAACTTGTTAATATCCTTGAAATTTAGATGAGATAGTCTTTTATGCGATAACCAGCTTTCATCAGAGTGAGCCTTTGTGAGTAAGCACACAGCTGGTTTGCCTCGAATTGGGTTGAGGTTTAATGGAAACATTTCCCCCTTTCTCTTTCACTTCAGCAAAATGTTGTTTGATCTCTTCTCGACAATTTTTGAGCCTTCATCATCGAATGATACTTTAAATCCAGTGCCAACCACCAGTTGTCATACACTGATAAGATTCTGTTGAAGTTCTTCATCATAAGCTACTTTCATTATAGAGAACTCGTCATTAGTGATCATTCCATAGCCTTTCATAGTTCCAAACGAGTTGTTGTCGCACTTTACAATGCCACCATCTTTGAGAGAACGAAACTCCCTCAATTCCTCCTTCCTTCCGGTCATGTGACGTGAGCATCCACTATCGATGTACCATTCTTCGTCAAACTGCTCGTCACGAATAACCTGCAAAATATTAAGCATATTTAGGAACCCAAAGTTTCTTGGGCCCTTGTGAGCCTTTTACAGGATAGGGAATAGTAAGAGAAATATCAACCATGTATGTGTGTTTAACTAAAGTTAATTCATCTTTTCTTTTAATAGTGAAAACTTTAATTTTAGTTGATTTAGTAGGACAGGAATTTGTGGTGTTGACATTAGTATTCTTTTGATTCTCTTTTGGAAGATTGTTATCTTCAAGGTAGAGTTTTCCTTTTCCCTTTGAAGTAATTGAAGGACCAAAATTTGAATGGGAAGAGTTGAATTTAGAAGTGAGTTTGTAATCCCTGTTTTTCTTATTGGACTTGTAATGGGGACCGAAACCACTATTTCGGTTGATATTGGATGAAGGACCGAAACTCTCCTTTCGGTTGTTATTGGATGAAGGACCGAAACTCTCCTTTCGGTTGTTATTGGATGAAGGACCGAAACTCTCCTTTCGGTTGTTATTGGGTGAAGAACTGAACCTGTTGTTTTAGTTGTTACTGGGTGAAGGACCAAAACTCTCCTTTCGGTTGTTTTCGGTCGGGGGACCGAAACCACCCTTTCGGCTCCTATTGGTCAAAGGACCGAAACCATCTTTTCGCCTGCTTTCAGTAGAGGGACCGAAATCATTCTTTCGGTTGGAATTGTGGTGAAGACTGAAACTGCTCTTTTGGTTTATTCCCAACGTGGGACCGAAACTTCCCTTTCGGTTCCTTGAGTCTTCTTGTGATTTGTGCTTCCTTTCTATCCTTATAAACTCAGGATTTTGGGAATTCCAAAACTGTTTTCTTTCTGAGAGATTCTTCTTGTATCTCAGATTTCTTTGATGCGTTCTATCAGCCACCTTTTTTGGATTTCTGTTAATGTAAACCTTTCTTTTCGAAGTATGAGCACAACATTCACTTTTTGCCGAAGAGGTATCACTAGTGGTTTGCATCGGTTTGCCCAATAGGGGTTTAGTGCCACTTGTGCTTGGTACATCATACTTTGTAGGCTTATTTAGTAGTTCGGGTATGTATCTACCTTTCACTCTACATGAAGTTTTCTGAGAAAGACCCTTCGTTTCATCAACGTTATCTATTGGGGCCGACCAAAAAAATTCGTCACATCCTCCAGCATTGTCTTCTTCTACCATAGCTGTTAACTCTGCAGTTTGTTCTGGAGTGAAACCCAGTACTGTGTAGACTTGGTTTGGAGTAGTTTGTACCTTTTTGTATACAACAGCTTTGGCTTTGAGAACTTTGGTTTTGTCGGTAGACGAACGAGCAAACTCAACGAAGTTTTCAAAAATTAGGTTCTTGTGTGACTTAGGTTCGCTTTTGGAAAATGCAGAACAGTCCACCAAATCCTCTACAGAGATTTCACTCAGATCATCATCCTCAGTAAGTTCAGATGCATTTTCAACATCAATTTTATTTTCTGAACTTAACTTGGCATTCAAAGAGTCAAATTTTTGTACAGTTTCGGTTCTCAATTTCAATCTATCATTTTCGTCTAACAGATTTTTGAGCATGGCCTTGTGGTCTTTGGACTTTATGTAGGATTCAATTTTGTCTAGACCTATTTTATATGCTGGAGAAACTTCGTCAGAAGATACAACACTTTCACTGTTGTAGGCTTCAGCATCGATTTCGTCCTCCTTCAATTCAAGGGTAAAATCATGCGATGTATCTTATTTCCTATTTCACAATCAAGATGCAAGTAAGTGATGTTAAAATAGAGTCTCTTAGCAATTAAACAAAACACATTTCGCTGTTTAAGAAGTTTAAGACTGTCTCTTTGCAAATAAATAGAATCATCCTTAGATCTAATTAACTCCTTTTCCTTTTGCTCGATCCACATCCTTCGTTCCTCACTATTTGATGAAATCCTGTTGATTTGATCAGTTAGGTTAGAATTTGTGACACAGTTTTGGGTGAGACTGCTACTTATGCTCGAGAATTTTGACTTTAAGTTATTAAATTCCTTTTCATAATTAGTAACAGGAACTTTTAGAAAAGCAAGAATATTTTGTACCTTTTTGATCAACTCATCACATTCGTTGATCTATGTACTGACAGGCTTGGCAGCAAAACACCTATCCTCTCGCTCCCTTTCATCTTCAACTCCCCCATCAGATGTGTATCCTCTCATTTGGGACACACCCTCGGTCACCACAAAGCATCTTCCTGTTGCATGTTCTTCTTTTTCCAGCATAGCCTTTCCATGAGTGGGCTTCCTGACTTCATCATCCTCAGAATTTGTGGACCAGACCTCCACACCACCAAATTCATCTTTGTTGTCTATATCCTACACAAATAAAGCATTCATGGTAGTATTGTTAGCAGCAAAATTTCTTTTCTTGATTTCCTCCAATCTTCTCAGGAGGCTCTCTTCCTCATCTTCTTCATTTATCTTCTCTCTTTCTTTCTTAGCATACAGTCTTTAGCAAAATGATTCTTGCCTCCACAGTAATGGCAGTCGAATACTGAGTCTCCTCCCACTTTTGCTTCCTTCTTTGACTCTTCGGACTTTGACCCCATCTTCGATTCCTCCTTGATCCTTTCGGTGTTGTAACTACCCGGCCAGTTCCGGTTCTTGTTGGCTAGGAATTTCTTCTTAATGAATTTTCTGGGATTGGACACCATCATGGCGTATTCTTCACCAGTTAGATCATAATTGGCAAGATCTAATTCCTCTTCTTCTTCAACCGAACTCTTTCCTTTAAAGACAAGAGCTAAAGAACCCAGACTGGAAACCACATTTGTTTCCTTAGATAGAGCACTATCATGGGATTTCAAAACACCCACTAGTTTTGCCAAAGAATAAGATTTGAACTTTTCATGAGCTTTAACTGTTGACACAACAACCATCCATTCGGGTCTGTGGCCATTCATGAAAGTGACTTTTTGTTCGATAACTTTCCTTTCAATCCCATGCTTTATCATCTTACTTAAAAAGATGATTGAAGCGATCAAAAGTTTGAACAAGTTTCTCGTCAGGCTTCTGCTTAAAGTCACCAAATTCAGACAGCAAGAGAGTTTGGATTGAATGTTCCAAATCTTCGTCCATGGAATATAATTCTTTCAATCTATCCCATATCTCTTTAGTTGTAGCACAAGAACCTGCTAAACGAAACGTATCCGATTGCAGCACAAACCTTATCATCCTCAGGGCCTTGATGTTGCATTAAAACTTCTCCTTCTCATCCTGAGTAATATCTTTGACATCATTGACAAGCTGATTGTACTATTTCTGTGTTTTAACAATCTTAGATGTGCTTGAGTGAGCGAATGGGCCTGCAGTAATCGCTTCCCAGATTAAGTATCCATTATCCTCTGATCCAATCACATAATCTTCAAAGTGATGTGTCCAAACTTCATAGTCTTGTGTATACAAGATTGGTATTCTTTTTGTAGACCCTATGCAATTGGAGATATTGATCGGATTGGTTTGTGAATCATCCATGGACATCGTAAAGACTTTTGATTGATAACATGTAAAAGATCAGACTTGTAATATTCCGTTAGGGTTAGATTAACTATTAATGAGATACGTCAATATAGAGAGACAACTCAATTAATATCAATCAATGCGAAATTAAAAACCCTAATAACAAGGACCGAGTCCATGACGCAATCTAATAGACCCCACACATCTTCTTTGGCGCAATACCTTCGGTAACCGACTCCCCTTCGTAGCTCCTTGGCGCAACAGCGCAACCTCATTGGTGGAATTGAGGCCTCGCACTTCACCTTGACGCAACAACCAATTTTGGTCTCTCCTTCTTCTTGCACCATACATTTCTCCTCTTGCTCCAACCCACTTCCTCTTCCATCATACATCTCTTCTTCTTGCGATAGCCAACCCCTCTTTCGCAAACCAACTCATGTCCAACTCCTTATTCCTCTTGCACCATATCTTCTTCTTGCACCGTCCTTCCTCTCTTGTGCCATACCCCTCTCTTCCCTATCTTCCCTCTTGACCCTCCCCTCGCCTACAACTCCTCTTGCACCATCTTTCCCTCTCAGTCCTCCCTCCCTTTTCATAATTAATCTCCTTCTTAAGACTCCTCCTGCTCGCAACCTTCTCCTTGCTTGTGAGTTTCCCCTCTTTCTTCAACCTTCTCATTGGTGCTTCCCCCCCCCCCCCCTTGTGCCATTTTTTTTTCTTCTCCTCTGTTTAAGTTTTTTTTGGACTTAAATATCCATTTTTTAAAATATAAGTAAATAAATAATAAATAATTTTGTTATTATTTTTGTTTTAGCTTTTGAAATCTTAGAATTTGTTAATTTCAAAAGATATCTACAATATTCCAAAAGATCCATTTATTTTATTTTTTTATTTAAATATAAATAAACAAATAATATCCATTTCTTTTATCTTTTTATCTTTTTAAATTTTGATGAACCATAAATATTCCAGATGTAACACCCAAATTTTTAAATAATTTTTCACATTTTAAAAACACACTTTCATTCATATTTGCTCTAAAAATATGATTTATCACATAATTAGTTCATAACACCACATCGCAAGATCACAAAATGTAAAAGCTCCTCATGTGTGTACTGATCAAGTCGGCGCCTTCCCACGATCCTCACTGGTACTTGAAACACATAACACAACATTGTAAGCATAAATGCTTAGTGAGTTCCCCAAAATACCACACACAACACATATTAGCCACTCGAGGCTATAACTCTGTTTGACCCTCTGGTCAAAGTGTCTCATTGGGACCCTCCAGTCCCATAACTATGTGGGCCCTCTGGCCCTAACTCTGTGGACCTTCCGGTCCTAACTCTGAAAACTTGTATCATACATAGCATAAATCAGATAGAAATCACATCATGTAAAAACATACAAAATATTCTGTCACATAACTCTAATTACCATTCTAGGTAAAGTATAGTGAGAAGACTCACCTCGGGTAACTTTTTAAATCTCGAACTCTGTAAAATCGGGTCTAGCCTCCGCCTAATCATATGAAATAAGCACTCTAAATCAATACATCTCTCAAGGCTAGACTATTTCTTCTCTTAGTACTCTTAGAAGGGTAAAAGACCAATCTACCCCTCGTATGGCTCATAGACCCTAAAGTTGACCAAAAGCTAAAAGTCAACAAAAGTCAACTCTTCGGGTTACGCTGCGCGTACCAAACATGTACGCTGGGCGTACCCGACATTCTCATAGAAACGGGGTGTGCGACCTCTTACGCCGCGAGTACTGGGATTACGCCCCGCGTAACTCCCAGTTTCAGACTCTAAGCTCTTGAGATCTTAAACAGTTAAGACTCACATCCAACTTTTAGATCTGACCATTTCTAAGCCTCCTAATCCATAAAGTTGGTGACTTTAAGCCTTTGCATGGCTGGACAAGTCACCAACACCCATAACATTCCATTTCCCAACTCTAGAAAGCTCATAACTCAAGCATCACCTCATAACAACGACCAAGATGGAAACTTTATGGATCTATAACACAAATATCACTGAAATGGGACAGATCTAGGTCCATGGAGTACATTACACTCATAAAGTCTCCACCTTTGGGACTTTCAACCCTAGAAATGGTCCATGCAATCATCAAACCAAATAAAGAGGAAAGTTTTGAACTTTATACCTCTAGATGAAGCTCCTTTCTCTGTAGATCTCAGATCCAAACTTGCACTTCCTAGCCTCCACAAGCTCTTCTCCTTCTTCTTCACTAACACACCAAGACACTTTTAGCTCCAAAACACACACACTCAAGCTAAGGATGATGGAAGGCTCTCTCTTAGGGTTTCACTCTCTGATATGGAGGCTGAGAAATGAGCCTGTGCATCCTTTAAATAGTGCACAAGCCAAACATTTAGGGTTTGCATCTGGACCCGTTACGCCCAGCGTACCCAGGCGAGTCCACGTCCAAATTAAGTGCATAAGTACGCACAACGTACTCTCCAGTACGCCCAGCGTACTCATTTGCTACAAGAACTCTCTCAAGGGAACAATCTTGACAACTTGATAAAATGGAAGGGTTAAATAGCTTACCTGAATTTCAGGATGTTACACCAGATGATCCAGCAATTGATGTCTTGATGCTCCACATATGATCTAGATGTGCTATCGTTGAAGTCCATTTTGACGATCGGTGTGTGCGGAATAAGAACATCTGAGATTTAACGATCCTAAAAATATGAAGAACACAAAAGAGATGAGTAATTCCACTATTTTACTAGAAATATGAAAATAAAATATTACATTAAAAAAAATAACCACTCTTGAGGCATTAAAGGTCTTCAGCTTCGAGGTCACCACTCTTGAGGCAGAAAAATACGATCCAAATCTTCAAAGTAGTCATAACTACAATGATCAAGTAGAAGATCCAATCAGAAAAAAAACTTCGGCTTCAAGAAGTCCAAAAATATCTCTAGTTCTCGAATCATAGTACATGCAAAATTCTTCAAAAATAATAACTTGCTAAAAATGTGAAACATCCTCTGGTAGAGATTGAATAATAAATAATCTAGATCCGAAAAACATCTAGTAATGCCAAAAATTTGATCCAAAAGATGAACAAAAATCAGTGCCATGTTGAATCACTAAATAAACCATTGTCTTCATAAGTCTTCAAAAATCAAAACTCAAACAATCATAAAAACATATCCGACTGATAACATAATATTCTCTTCCTATTTTTGATAACCAATGACCAGATATCAAAAATAAACAAATCATCTGGATGGAGAGTGTCAGATACCAAGAGCTTTGCATGCTCTCCCTAGATGTATGAAGGGTCTCGATAAAACACGATAATGAGAGTAAAATAAATACTCTCCGGTAATCAGTAGCCGGTTAATTCTGTCGCTAAAAACTATTCGAACCAATACCAAAGTAACAAATAATAACTCTACATGAAAAATTTATGGTGTGCTGATGAATACCAATGTACCGAAACTGAGGTCCCGGAACTCCTGAAGTGGTCTTTAATAAAAAAAAGTCCACATGCTCAATATATAAGGTTCAATAACTGAAGATCAAGAGTAACAAGTCATAAGAATTCTGTATAGCGAAGGTTGCGTAACAGTTTTGTTAATTAGACACACCTGCGGTGCAATCCTCGCAAAAAAAATATGATGTCCGACTGCGGTATGGAGTAATCCTCATGGAAAGAATAATAAATATTTTCCAATATAATCAACAAGAAGTATGTCATAACCAACATTTTTAGCTCGGAAATTTTGTCCTCATGTAAGCATCAACTATTGTAAAACTTGTACTAATACGTTAAAGTTTACATTAGGTTTCCTAATGAACCATGTATTGTTATAATACAATGCATATATATATATATATATATATATATATATATATATATATATATATATATATATATATATATCAAATCTTCCTATGTATCTCCCTTAGTCGAAAACAACTCAAAATGAAACGAGAAAGCTCAAAAGAACAAGCCCATTCCGGAATACACTATTTATTCTCAGAACCTCTCTTCTTAGTCTGGAACCCTCTTGGTCCGGAACACCTCTTGATTCGTAACCTCTTAAGTGACTTCGGACCCTTCTAAAAGGACTGTATAATCTCGCACTTCGGACCGGAGCCTTCGCTGCCTCAGAGCCCTCGCAGGCTCAGAAGGTAATGACTCCGGATAGGAGCTGACTGCGTAACCCTTGAGTTCGAAACTGCTGTACAACTCTACAACCTAAAAAGGGACTTCAGAACTCACCATTTGACTCTGGAATTCGAAGATTGACTCCGGAACCGAACCTGTTCGGAAGCACCAATCACTCCGGAAACTACTGAATTGGCTTCAAAACTCCCTTTACTCACTTCATACCCTTGCAGATTCAGGACTCCACTCTGGATTTTAGACCATTTCGGACCATTTCATCATTTTAAGAGAGTTTATCGTCGGGAATCCCACCAAACTCGTATTTTTCGTAACATAGACCCCTTAAACCTATTTTATGCCAAATTTGAATATTTAAAAACATATTTACATAAAATAATATCTAAGATTTATAAAGGTATTATTTTAAATCACAAGATGTGAATAAGATAAGGATAATAGGGTTTGACTTTATGATTTGATGTAATTCCCATTCTCCATGCAATTCACAGTAACCTACACATTACCCACCAAATAACAATGTTTGAACCTTCAGATTTCCATGCACATATTTCCCCCTTTTATCCCTTAAAGCAATGACAGTAAGAGAGCTTTAAACCCCACGATTTCTCTCACCTCTCTCATATTCTCTCTAATACTTCTCTAAAGAGTAAGAGTAAGGATCTTGCTAAAGGCTTAACTCCTCAAGTTCTCCTTAGAGTTTCTAAGTAAGTTATTCCATTTATCTAATATTTATATAATTTTCAAGATAAATTCACATTATTTCACCCATAATGATATGTGAGAAAAACTCTTAGGACAACATTCCTTCCAAGGAAGTTCCTCAACTCATCCAAAAGTTTAGCCTTGAGATCTTCACCCCCATCACTCTAATTAACTCATCATCCAACTCAAGGTGAGCTTCATACCCCTATTTTTGTGTTTTTATTGTTTTGGGGGAGGATACAAGTCAAAGCCTTATTTAAATCTTGGTATATTTGCTTGTTACGCATGCATGCTAAGTTATGTGTGTTCAAAATTATAAAAACTCCATACGAATTAGTTCAAGATCTCAAAACCTTCAGCAAGCCTCAAGGGTTTGAACCATATTTCACAAATTATTAATAGAAACAAGAACTAGTATGTTACAAAGTATAAGTCACAATTTCTTATGAAAAAAACCACAAGGATTTGCTTTAAAAAATTCTTAACCGGGTATTTTAGAAAAAAATGGGCCATTTTCAACAATTCACATAGTTTTGAACCACTTGTGACACCTTTTGATAGATATGACTCTTATTTGATAATTTATAAAAATGATGGACCATCTTTGCCAACATCGATAATATTGGGTCATCTTTGACAAGCCTGATTCAAAAAGGATTATTTTCAATAAAAGAAAAAGAAATATCTAGTCAACGAGTACAACTGTTGTTATTTATTAATTGATAATGAATTACAACAATTTTGCACAAACACCTGTTAGTATTCTATTCAGACGCATCTTTACTATACCTATATATATATATATATATATATATATATATATATATATATATATATATATTAGTGTACGTTTCAAGTCCTGGAGGGACAGTGGGAATTTGTGTATAGACCTATATGGGGTTGACACCCCGCACCTTCGTTGTTCTCTACAGCTAGACCGGCCAGTCTAGGGTACCAAATGTCTTAAACAAAACCGACGCCTGAAGAACGTCAGGACAGGCACTCCGTCATATTAGGATGGTTATAACGACTCACGTAGAATATAACAGTTATTATAGAGAACTTTACGCAAGTCACACCTTTCGATTATAAACAACTATTGTTTGGATACCACACAAGTCTTAGGGTTTTAAGACTTCTATTTTATACATCAGAAAATATAGGATTTTCTGGGGGGAAAACGATTTTCTTCGATTTCAAAAAACTATAAACCAAAACACACATGCAACTTTACTTGATTGGAGACAAGACTTACAACTATTTTGATAAGAAAATATGGGATTTTCTGGTTTCCGACTATCACAGATTTTTATAAAAAATGCTTATGAAGTCACCAACATATTTTATGTTGAAGCTTTTCAAACGACTTGTATTCTCAGGAAATCAGTAAGCAGGTTGGTGGAATACGGATTCAAGATTATTTTGCTGTAGTTTGGAATTTACTCAATATTGTCTCTCTTGTGTAATTCAAGAACATAAACAAGATGTAAAACAATGTAAGTTTGTTATCTCACTGTATGATGTTTGGGTTTTCTATGTTTCATTTATATTCAATTTTTATGATACTACACAATAATGTCACCCGCCTCTGGACGTTTCCACCATTCTGGTTCGGGGGTGAGACAAATTGTTATCAGAGCATTGTTTATAGTGAACTAGTATATCTAGCCATACAAATATATACAGCTATAAATAGAATAGGACAAAAGAACTCTGACTAAAAGTATACTTTAAAGATATAAGTATTTTATAAAAGTATACATACTTGCTAGGACCCTATCATAATAGGAACAAAACAAAAGAACTTAAAGGTTGAACACTACAGTCAAACCTGGACAGTTATGTAATCATATCTTCGATAAATATAGCCTGGTCAACTATATTTATTTGAGATATGACCAACATGTGTTCGGGAGTGGTAGTGGTGTTGCAACAAGTCTAAAACTCCCTAACTCGTTATCCAAAAGTTTTAAGAGCCAAACCTAAACAATTAAAATACTATAGGAGTATTTTGGAACCTATTTACACGTACTCTCCTTACACGTTTCTCACCCCTTGTGCAGACACTATGGTCGGATTCCATCATCCATAAGATCCCTATTTCCCCAATCAGGGAAATGGTGGATGGTTAGAGCTAGAGGAAGAGCCTATAGGAGGACCGGCCGCACCTGTAGCTGACTCAGACAAGGAGGAGGATGATGGTAGCGACACAGATGATTCGTACACTGAGTCTGAAGTCATCACTGCGCCCTACATAGAAAGAGTGCCCCCATACAGGATGGGCCCCAATGGTCCTACTCCCCCATGGGCGCACGAGTTCTGGAGGTGGAGTCGCCAACAAGGGGTAGGACTACTACGACTTAAGTCACAGTGGACCTGCAGACTGATCCGCCAACCAGGACTACTACGAATTAAGTTGCGGTGGACCTACAGATTGAGCCCTGCCTGTGATAGTGAGGAGGACACGCGACATTGCCTAGCAGACACAGACATCCTCCAGCCAAATGGTGGCCATGAGGGTCGTTGTTGAGATGTAGTCAGGGACTACCATGCGCCAGGCAATATTAGAAGGCCGGCTTCGGGCCGCCGAGCACCACCTGGCTAGACTTCAAGGCGCATCTACCTCGTCGACAACACCACCCGACCCTACTCGTTGCAGCTAGTACCCGTTTACTCGTTACCATCATGATTTTCCTTTATACACTACTCTGTGTATTATCAGCTACATAATTAAGTGATTACACTACTCATGGAGTTGTTACTCTATCAAATTTTATTCCACTTCATTGTATGCCTTATGTAGGCAAATTTTCATGTACTCAAAAGATTATTATCAATAAAAATGGCTATATATTTTCTCATGATGTGTTACCTATTATGTGCTCTATTACTATTATTATATGTTGATTTTATGCACACACTTGCTTATATACAACCAAATCACTGACACTATTCCATAATCAAGAAATCATGAAACAAAAATACATTGGATACTCATTGTCCTTCTTCTCCATAACAGAAAGATGTCGAGGAGACCGATTCGTAAAAATAACGACGTAGCAGCACCATCGCTGCCCCCGCCAGAGATGAACTCTGTGGCCTTCCAAGCGGCAGTTTCATCTGCAGTGACAGCGACTCCAGCCCACATTCAAACCGGAAATAATGGTGGTGGAAATGGCCAAGGGACAGGAAGCTCCCACCAAGGGATGAATCAAGGGCCTGAAAAGGTCTGTACCTACAAGGACTTTTCCACTGCAAGACCTCGCACTTTCAACGGGACTGGAGGAGTCATAGCCTTGAAACAATGGATCGAAAAGGTTGAGTCGGTATTTGAAATATGCGAATGTCCGGAAGGGAGTAAAGTGAAATTTGCAGCCTGCACCTTCATCAATCAGGAATCGTCATGGTGGAACGGTCACATTGAAGCTATGACACTCCTTGTTGCAAATTCCATGTCTTGGGAAGAACTCAAGGAGACGCTAATCGTCGAGTATTGTCCCCAAGGGGAGGTACAAAAACTCGAGCAAGAACTGTGGAACCTTACGGTGCATAACTCAAACATTGACGCATAAATCTCTAGGTTTAGTGAACTAGCTCTTTTGTGTCATGGTATGATTACATCCAAGGTAAGGAAGGTCGAACAATTCATCCGAGGGTGGACGCCTCCCATTCAAGGTGTAACAGCCCGGAATTTCAGGTATTGTTATATTTATGATTTTGGGTGTTTTAAGAGGGGACTCGGCGAGTTGGAGCCTAGACTCGCCGAGTAGGATCGCGGATCTGGTCGCGGGTTCGCGACTTGACTCGACGAGTCCGGATATGGACTCGGCGAGTCTGCGCTGTTTAGCGAAAACCCTAACCGTTCAGGTTTGGGATGTATATGAGGGACTTTATGGCCGTCATTGTCCACCCTAGTCCTCTGAGAGAAACCCTAAATCGATTGTGAGTGCCTGGAGCAAGGTTGAAGACCATTGTTGATTTTGGAAGTGTTGTTTTGCAAGGAAGAAGAAGTTTTGGTTAAGGGAACAACAAGGGAAGCCACGTTCTGTAGATTGGGGACACAGAGAGCACGTTATTCAGGTAATATTTCGAGTTACATTCCTCTATGTTGATGTGTATATGGATTTAGGGTTTATTGGACCCTTTTGTGGCTAGATTGAGTATTACCTTAGTCCCCCAAGCGATTGGAACTCTGTATTGGGACCTTTGGAGGTTCAGAATGTCCCATGCCTGAGCATTTTGGGAATCAATGGAGGTTTTGGATTGGAATCCTTATGCCTTAGGTCAAAATGTAAATTATGAGTCATGGGGTGTATTATGAGCACCGAAATGAGGGCCTTACGTGATGAATCAGTCTAGGAAGGCCAGACCTAGGAATGGTCGGAGCAGTTCTGACCTTAGAAAGCAGTTTGAGCGGTTGCATGGCATAGACTCGCCGAGTCCGATGAACAGACTCGGCGAGTAGCTTGAAGATTAACTGGGACTCATCGAGTTGTTCTTCAGACTCGACGAGTTGAGTCGGGGTGGCCCCGCGATTCTTCCAGGAGAAACTCGTCGAGTCAAGGAGGATACTCGACGAGTAGAAAGGGAATCTTAGAGAACTGGTGAGGACGTCTAGACTCGCCGAGTCGCCCTAGCACTCGCCGAGTCAGGTCAGGTTGACCGTTGAGCGTTGATCAGGGTTGACCTATGTTTGACCTCTTAGGGATAGTGAAACTTAGAAGATAAAAGTGTTAATAAGAGATGTATGATATTATAGGGAGATTATAGCTCAGCGGATCGAGTACGAGTGACTTCGGGATTTGCTAGCTTTCGACATTCACGAGGTGAGTCTTCTCACTATACTGTACCCGGAAGGGTTTGACTGTGTGATCGGAAGGTCAGATATGATATGTGATATGTATGTCTTATGTGCTATGTATGATATATTTGATATGGGCCGGAAGGCGAATATGTTATGGGCCGGAAGGCGTTGTGTTATGGACCGGAAGGTCGGCGTGGGTAGGACCGGAAGGTTTACCCAGCAGGGACGGAAGTCCCCTGAGACACATGGACCGGAAGGTCAGGGCCTGGAAAGGCGTATGTGCGTAAGTTGTATATTGGGGAACTCACTAAGAATTTATGCTTACAGTTGTTATGTATGTGATTCAGGTACTAGCGAGGACCGTGGGAAGGCACCGGGGTGATCTGTACACACTGAAGGATGTTTTGTGATCTTGGGATTTAAATGATTTGTATTTTGTCATGACACTTGAAATGTTTATGCCTTGTTTTGGAATAAAAATACTATATTTTGAAATGAAAAATTTGTTTGAAAATTTACGGTGTTACAAATTGGTATCAGAGCCTTGGTTTGAGGGATTCGGGTGCACCTTCGGGCGTAACTGAACTCAAACCGAGGATTTGAGGAACACTTTTAAAAAAATAAAGGCATAAACTTTTATAAATGATTTTGTGGTAAGCAAGAAAGAAGCAGTGTGTACGATCAGTCAGCGCCCAAACGGTAAAGATCCCCAAAATACCTTACAATGTTATGTTAAGAGATAAGATACAATGTGAACTGTTATGCATGCTAGAAGACTAGGTATTCATGATAGGACTAGAGTGGCCTGATTTGTGATGCCTTAGTCTAGGGAAGTTTGCTGATATGAGATGCTTTGATAGCGTACAGATAGATAGTGCATATCAAAAGTAGAGTACTCACTATCCGGTGTTTGGGGAGGAAGATTTGGGATGAATGCTGATGCGGTGTGGTCGGTAGTATTGGGCCCGTACTACCGAAGACACCGGGTCAGTGGGAGGCCCAAGTAAGAATCCTTGGATATCGGAGACTGAGTAGGGTTGCGTTATCGAGTGCGATTATACTCGATGGAGTCTCTGATAGTTTTATGTCGTATTTCAGAGACATCATGGTTAGACCACGCCACGGAGCTAGTTCGAGCGGTGCGAGTGACGAGGATATTCGTCAGATGATTCATGAGGAGGTGGCTGCAGCGATCCGGGCTGAGATTCCGGAGATGTTTGGGTCTATTAAGACCACTTTGATGGAGACTTTCGATGAGCGGTACGCCGCATTGACCGAGGCTGCAGCCGCTGCAGCTACCGCAGCCGTGGCCGCTGCCAGGCCACAAGGGGGTGACTCGTTGCTGTTTCGGGAGTTCAGCAACACGAAGCCACCTGAGTTTGATGGGACGCTGTGACACCCAAATTTTTTTTTTTTTTTTTTTGCAACAATTTTAAACTTTTAAAACCCATCTTAAATTAAATTAAAACAACTGAAATAGTCATAACATAATCCATCAACTTAATAACCATATAAAATAAGTGCGGAAGTAATAATAATAATAAGGTCCCAACAAAATAACTAGTAGCGATGTCCCGATGCTCCATGTCAAGCCTTAGCCTCTTTAATCTTAACACCTGAAAAGTTATAAGGGAAAAACGTAAGCACGAAGCTTAGTGAATTCAAACACAGACATTGTACTAACATTCATATTTACTAGCCCTAATCCATTTTCCAATTATAATGATAAAGACAAAGAACGAATCAATGTCTATATTACGAGAAGGACTTGTAGGTTTGAACCGCACCGGGAAGATCCCGTATCATTTGGCCCTAATCACCGCACCTCACGAAGAGTATTACGTTGGTGATCTTACCTACCCACCGCACCGGTAAATCCGTATCCTTTGGTGGTGTCCCCATATCCATAATTAGTTACATACAGTGCACATGTACGAATTAAAACAATACTTATATAGCATGCTTTTATAATAAATTCAAATAATCACACACGAGCTAACTAGCAAACACAATCATCAATACAACGGTGTGAGAGAACTCACCTTGAGTGATTATTAAGGATGGATAACAATCAAATAATGCTACCAAGCTTGAGCAAACTTCAAAACCTCGCCTAAGAAGGACTAAAGGTTAGAAACGAGAAGTAATGAAGCTATGAGTTGAGAAAAGAGTAATCACAGCAAGGTCTCTAAAACAGACCTGCTGTTCAAAACGGATTTACTCCAAAATCTAAAACAGAAACATAGTTTTAACTAAATTTTATAGGAAACTATGATTGCTCAGGATTCCATAACTATAAAGAACTCATTCTAACTCCAAAAGATGAATTAAATATGAATTTTACAAAATGGTGTATCACTTCTGTCTCCAACAATACAGTCAAGTGATGTTGGCCAATTCTACCCAACTTGTGAGTAGAATTCGTCCAAAAGAAAATTAAGAGAAGTAAAGGACATACAAGTGAAAGTCTTAGAGTTGGAATTGAATGAAAAGCATCTCTCAAACTCCAGATATAAAATTCACATTGTGGACAATCACAGCACTAGCAAAAGCTGGTGACTGCCCACTGACCTGGAGTGTGGATCCATTCTAACCAATTTATAATTGGAAATAACACCCCATATTCTCCAGATCTTAAATTCATAATATAAGGAACATATAGAAACTTGGAATCACTCTGGATCCTTTTCCAAGCCTTAGAAATGATGAAAACAAAATGACATATCAGAACAGACCCGGATCAGACCTAACAGCAAAGATGCCATTCTTTCACATAGATAAAGCCCTTATCAGTGAGGTTGGCCTTCTTAAGAAAGTTAGCAAACTCAATTTGTGAACTTTTGGAACTGGTTTGGGGTCCGTTTGAGTCCTAGAGCTCCAGATATGATTTTTACAAAATGACTACAGATCTGATGGAAAACAGAATCGTAGCCACCCGTGATTCCTTTTTGGCTTATCCATCCTTCTCCTTTTGAAACACATTTTAAGATGTGTTCATCATCCCAATTCAGTCCCCATGATAATGGTGGTACTAAAAAGGGTTAGGGATCATTAGGATTTCATTTAGCCTCAAGGATGTAATAATAATCAACATGAAAATAAACATAAGCACATAAAATCATCATTCTCCCTTTTAGGGTTTCCATGATCTTTTGCCACATGTAATCCCCTAGATCCATCATCCACCATATATGGGGTGAAGATAGGATCTTGAGATGATGTATAACATACAATTACAAATAAAATAAGAAGGAGAAGAGGTGAAGATGAAATCATAAAACTAGAACAAGGTTATGAATCAAGTTGTAAGAAAGGATAAGGAGGTTCATACCAATACGAATCAAGGCTGGAAATGAACAAGAATTAAGCTCCAAATAGCCCCTTGGCTGCTCTTGATCCCAAAGAGATAGAGGGGGACGATTTTTGAGAGAGAGGGAGGGTTTAGAGTGTTTTCCTTGTGTGTGTTCCAAATGATTCAATTTACACATTAAGTACTATTAACTAGGTGGACTTTGCAAATAGGCCCATAGCCCATGGACTTCAATAAAAGGAGTTTACAAGATGATCAAAAGAGTCCAATAACATAAGAAATTAGACATTGGTTAAATAAATTAACCCAAGGTTACAAGGATAATTAAATTAAAATAACCAAACGTACCGAGAAAACCCGGGGCGTTACAACTCTCCCCCACTAAGAACGGACTTCGTCCTCGAAGTCAACACCTAGAAACAGATCCGGATAATGAGCCCGCATCTCGCATTCCGGTTCCCAAGTCCATTCCGAACCCTTCCTATGTTGCCACTGCACTTTAACCAGGTTTATAGTCTTGTTGCGAAGAGCTTTCGTCTTTCGTTCTAAAATAGCGATTGGTTTCTCAACATAATTGAGACGCTCGTCAATTTGTATGTCCTCCAGTGGTATCACAGCGGTCTCATCAACAATGCATTTTCGTAACTGAGACACATGGAACGTATTATGAATTAGACTAAGCTCGTCAGGAAGCTCTAAACGGTAAGCCACCTTCCCCACACGAGCTATGACCTTGTAGGGTCCAATGAATCGGGGTCCGAGCTTTCCCCGCTTCCGAAATCGAATCACACCTTTCCAGGGGGAGACTTTAAGCAACACATAATCTCCCACCTGGAACTCAATATTGGAGCGTCTTTTGTCAGCATAACTTTTCTGACGACTGCTCGCTGTGACCAAATGATCCCGAATCACTTGGATTTTCTCCGTAGTCTGTAGCACGATATCAGTACTCCCAAGTACCCTCTGCCCAACCTCGCCCCAACAAACGGGCGTCTTGCACTTCCTCCCATACAAGGCTTCATACAGAGGCATTTTAATGCTCGAGTGATAGCTGTTGTTATAAGAAAACTCAGCTAGATGTAGATGGTCATCCCAACTACCCCCAAAATCAATCGCACACGCCCTAAGCATGTCCTCCAAGGTCTGAATCGTCCGCTCACTCTGCCCGTCTGTCTGCAGATGGAAGGCGGTACTAAAATGTAATCGTGTGCCCAATTCCTCTTGAAACTTCCTCCAGAACCGAGAGGTAAATCGGGTGTCTCGATCGGAGATGATAGAAACGGGCACCCCATGTAATGAGACAATCTCCCGAACAAAGATCTCGGCTAATTTCTCCGCCGATGAGCTCTCCTTTATAGCCAGAAAGTGAGCACTCTTAGTCAAACGATCAACAATCACCCATATCGTATCTGATCCTCGGGCAGTTCTAGGAAGTTTTGTAATGAAGTCCATGGTTAGATGCTCCCATTTCCATTCAGGAATCTCCAATGGTTGCAACTTCCCATGCGGTTTCTGGTGTTCCGCCTTGACCTTTCGACAGGTCATACATTCTTCCACAAATCGAGCCACATCATTCTTCATTCCATGCCACCAGTAAGCCTCATGAAGGTCCCGATACATTTTAGTAGCACCAGGATGGATAGAAAATTTTGACTTATGAGACTCATCCATTAGGGTTTTCCGATTTCCCCCGGTATATGGAACCCAAATCCTACCGTAGCGAGTCAGCCAACCACGCCCGTCTCGTTCCATCTTAGGCAACTCTTTCCCAATCTTCTCACGCCTGATGTTTTCCTCCAGTATTGCCGTCTTTTGGGCGTCCCGGATTAGATCTAACAAAGACGACACCATCGTGATCCGGAGACACTTAGCTCGAATCGGTTCGGCAGATTGTTTACGACTAAGAGCATCAGCTACCACATTAGCTTTACCGGGGTGGTAGTGAATTTCACAATCATAATCTTTTACCACATCTAACCATCGGATCTGCCTCATATTCAAATCCTGCTGCTCGAACAAATATTTTAGACTCTTATGGTCAGTGTATATGATAAACTTCACTCCATAGAGATAGTGTCTCCAAATCTTAAGAGCGAAAACAACAGCCCCAAGCTCCAAATCATGAGTGGGGTAGTTTCGTTCGTGGGGTTTCAGCTATCGGGAGGCATAGGCTATCACCCTATCTCGTTGCATTAACACGGCACCAAGACCTTGAAGCGATGCATCACAGTAAACCACCATATCCTCAACCCCATCAGGTAAGGCCAAAATCGGAGCTTCACACAATCGTTTCCTTAACTCATCAAACGCCAGTTGCTGCTCCGGGCCCCAAACGAATTTCATTGATTTCTTGGTCAATCGGGTGAGTGGTAAGGCGATTTTAGAGAAATTTTCAATGAACCTCCGGTAATAACCGGCTAAACCCAAGAAACTGCGAATTTCAGAAGGTGTTTTCGGAATCTTCCATTGTTTAACCACATCAACCTTGGCTTGATCGACCTTGATACCCTGTTTGTTTACCACATGCCCCAAGAACTGAACTTCTTCCAACCAAAATTCACATTTTGAAAATTTAGCATAAAGCCTTTCTCTTGCCAGAGTTTCCAGAATCTCCCGAAGGTGTTGCTGATGCTCCTCTTTGCTCTTAGAATAGACTAAGATATCATCTATGAACACTATGACCGAACGGTCAAGCATCAGGCTACACACCCGGTTCATGAGATCCATGAACGCTGCGGGTGCATTGGTGAGCCCAAAAGGCATCACTACGAATTCAAAGTGCCCATATCGAGTACGGAATGCTGTTTTCTCAATGTCTTCTTCACAAACACGCATCTGATGGTAACCGGAACGTAAATCAATCTTGGAAAACCAAGATGCTCCTTGAAGCTGATCGAAAAGATCGTCAATACGTGGCAACGGGTACCTATTCTTTATCGTGCGCTTGTTTAGCTCCCTATAATCAATACACATTCGCTGGGATCCATCTTTCTTCTTCACAAAGAGAATAGGAGCACCCCAAGGCGAGCAGCTTGGCCGTATAAACCCTTTATCACTTAGATCTTGAAGTTGATCTTGGAGCTCTTTCATTTCAGGTGGTGCCAAGCGGTAAGGAGATTTCGCTACCGGAGTCGCACCTGGCACCAAATCAATGCGAAACTCCACTTGCCGAACAGGTGGCAAGCCAGGGAGTTCCTCCGGAAAGACATCGCTGAAGTCGGAAACGATAGGAACGTCGTCTAGTGCTATAGCAGAAGAGCAAGAAGCCATAGCCAGGCGGGGAATGTCCCCCTGAATAATAAGTTCTCCACCTCTAGGGTTTCGAACACGAACTTGCTTCTTACAACAGTGGATTTCCGCATCAAACGCATCAAGCCAATCCATGCCTACGATAACGCAGAGCTCTCGCATCGCAATAGGGATAAGATCGATAGGGAATTCAACTCCAGAAAACTCGAGAGTGCAACCCCGATAGACATCGGTGACATAAATAGTGCGGTTGTCGGCAACTTCGACAACCATTGGGCGAGCCAATTTTCCGATACTACACCCCAGACGATTAATAAACGTGCGAGATACAAAAGAATGGGTAGCACCGCTATCAAACATAACAACAGCAGGCTCGGAATCTAGCAAATAAGTGCCTGATTTACCACATACAATCATGTAAACAATTCTAATTACCATTTATTAAATAATGGCAGGAGAGAAAAGAAAAAAAAAAAGAAATTTACCTGCCACTGTCGCGGTAATCACCGGCTCATCCGCAGTCATCTGGTGAGCACGACCTCGTGTCACCATAGTGGGTCCCTTAGAAGACGATGCAATTGCAGGATTTGTACCCCCGCTTCCTTTACCAGCCTTCAACTTTGGACATTCGGGCTTCTTGTGTCCCGTCTCGTTGCAGTGATAGCAAACGGGAGCAGCAGAAGTAATCTGAGGAACTGCACTCGCAGGGGGAGCCCTACAATTCTTCCAATGATGCCCTGGCTTTTTACAGTTGTAGCATATCAACGGATTTTTCTCGCCCTGACTTGAAGACGGCCTGTACTCATACCTTGACTTACCACCCTGCTTTTGCTTTTTCTGGGCATCTCCGGATGTCTTGGAGGAGGTGTCATTGGCCTTCCTCTTGGTCTGGGTCTGCAACTCGATTTCCCTCCTCCTCGCTGCATCCATGATCGCAGATAAAGTCGGGAACTCCTGCATGCTAACGAATTCCCGAATCTCGGTACGTAGAATGGTAGTGTATTGGCTGACCAACCAGGCCTCATTCCCAGCAAATGAGGGACAAAAAGATAGCATCTCCAAGAACTTGGCGTTCAAGTCGCTAACAGACTCGGTAGTTTGCTGTAAGGCCATGAACTCTTGCTGCATCCGCTGCTGCTCCACCTTGGGCACATATTGTGCCTCGAACCTCTCCACAAATTGGGCCCAAGACATGGCCCTCACTTCTTCCTCGTTTAATAGAGCGTTGATGGTGTTCCACCATGTCTTTCCCCTTTTTCGCAGCTGATTCATGGCGATCACAACTTTGTACTGGTCCGGACACCCAACAGTCATGAAGGCGCCCTCAACATCTGACACCCAATGCTTAGCAGCAACTGGGTCGGATTCACCATTCCAAAGAGGAGGGCTACACTTGTTGAACTTCTCGAAGTAGTATGCCGAATCCCGAACGGGCGGAGCCGATAACGCTCCCCCGGGAATAGCTGCGAGGCGCTCATCCAGAAGAGCTTTGACCTGGTTGATTATGTCATTGGTCACGCCCGGGATTAATTCATTGAAAGCGTTATTGAATTCCTCAGCGACAATATTCCTAACTTGCTCCATTTGGAGCTGATTAAGGCGAGCAGGCGGAGCCATCTGTATCCGTAGAAGGAGGAAAATATTTAGAAATAATTCAGCCTAGATATTTCTAGGAAGACGAAACACTCAGCTTGCCGAAAAATTTTCAACCTTGCCCCGACTCGAAACCGGCACCGATGTTTCAAATAGTAGGGGCCCTTCTACTACCTTCCACACAAGTTCCAATTTCGCATTCGCGTCTAGTTTCAAAATTTCCAGTTCGCTCTAGCCGTTAATTTTACAACTCTCTCACATGTTAACACTAACTAAGTGTGTAATCTAATATTTTAAGGCTAGTAGAATCCAATTCATAGTCAACAATTTAACATAAACATTTAACATAAGAAATAAGGCTTACTTGGCTGGCTGACTGGTACACCGCGACATCTTTCACTACTAGTCTTCAGAGAGTTTGAAAAATATTTTAAAAAGAGAATAAACTATTATAGAGCCTCAAATTTGAGTCTAGAACATCCACAAGAATGCCTAGTTCCCTCAAACTGTGGCTCTGATACCAACTTGTGACACCCAAATTTTTTTTTTTTTTTTTTTTGCAACAATTTTAAACTTTTAAAACCCATCTTAAATTAAATTAAAACAACTGAAATAGTCATAACATAATCCATCAACTTAATAACCATATAAAATAAGTGCGGAAGTAATAATAATAATAAGGTCCCAACAAAATAACTAGTAGCGATGTCCCGATGCTCCATGTCAAGCCTTAGCCTCTTTAATCTTAACACCTGAAAAGTTATAAGGGAAAAACGTAAGCACGAAGCTTAGTGAATTCAAACACAGACATTGTACTAACATTCATATTTACTAGCCCTAATCCATTTTCCAATTATAATGATAAAGACAAAGAACGAATCAATGTCTATATTACGAGAAGGACTTGTAGGTTTGAACCGCACCGGGAAGATCCCGTATCATTTGGCCCTAATCACCGCACCTCACGAAGAGTATTACGTTGGTGATCTTACCTACCCACCGCACCGGTAAAGCCGTATCCTTTGGTGGTGTCCCCATATCCATAATTAGTTACATACAGTGCACATGTACGAATTAAAACAATACTTATATAGCATGCTTTTATAATAAATTCAAATAATCACACACGAGCTAACTAGCAAACACAATCATCAATACAACGGTGTGAGAGAACTCACCTTGAGTGATTATTAAGGATGGCTAACAATCAAATAATGCTACCAAGCTTGAGCAAACTTCAAAACCTCGCCTAAGAAGGACTAAAGGTTAGAAACGAGAAGTAATGAAGCTATGAGTTGAGAAAAGAGTAATCACAGCAAGGTCTCTAAAACAGACCTGCTGTTCAAAACGGATTTACTCCAAAATCTAAAACAGAAACATAGTTTTAACTAAATTTTATAGGAAACTATGATTGCTCAGGATTCCATAACTATAAAGAACTCATTCTAACTCCAAAAGATGAATTAAATATGAATTTTACAAAATGGTGTATCACTTCTGTCTCCAACAATACAGTCAAGTGATGTTGGCCAATTCTACCCAACTTGTGAGTAGAATTCGTCCAAAAGAAAATTAAGAGAAGTAAAGGACATACAAGTGAAAGTCTTAGAGTTGGAATTGAATGAAAAGCATCTCTCAAACTCCAGATATAAAATTCACATTGTGGACAATCACAGCACTAGCAAAAGCTGGTGACTGCCCACTGACCTGGAGTGTGGATCCATTCTAACCAATTTATAATTGGAAATAACACCCCATATTCTCCAGATCTTAAATTCATAATATAAGGAACATATAGAAACTTGGAATCACTCTGGATCCTTTTCCAAGCCTTAGAAATGATGAAAACAAAATGACATATCAGAACAGACCCGGATCAGACCTAACAGCAAAGATGCCATTCTTTCACATAGATAAAGCGCTTATCAGTGAGGTTGGCCTTCTTAAGAAAGTTAGCAAACTCAATTTGTGAACTTTTGGAACTGGTTTGGGGTCCGTTTGAGTCCTAGAGCTCCAGATATGATTTTTACAAAATGACTACAGATCTGATGGAAAACAGAATCGTAGCCACCCGTGATTCCTTTTTGGCTTATCCATCCTTCTCCTTTTGAAACACATTTTAAGATGTGTTCATCATCCCAATTCAGTCCCCATGATAATGGTGGTACTAAAAAGGGTTAGGGATCATTAGGATTTCATTTAGCCTCAAGGATGTAATAATAATCAACATGAAAATAAACATAAGCACATAAAATCATCATTCTCCCTTTTAGGGTTTCCATGATCTTTTGCCACATGTAATCCCCTAGATCCATCATCCACCATATATGGGGTGAAGATAGGATCTTGAGATGATGTATAACATACAATTACAAATAAAATAAGAAGGAGAAGAGGTGAAGATGAAATCATAAAACTAGAACAAGGTTATGAATCAAGTTGTAAGAAAGGATAAGGAGGTTCATACCAATACGAATCAAGGCTGGAAATGAACAAGAATTAAGCTCCAAATAGCCCCTTGGCTGCTCTTGATCCCAAAGAGAGAGAGGGGGACGATTTTTGAGAGAGAGGGAGGGTTTAGAGTGTTTTCCTTGTGTGTGTTCCAAATGATTCAATTTACACATTAAGTACTATTAACTAGGTGGACTTTGCAAATAGGCCCATAGCCCATGGACTTCAATAAAAGGAGTTTACAAGATGATCAAAAGAGTCCAATAACATAAGAAATTAGACATTGGTTAAATAAATTAACCCAAGGTTACAAGGATAATTAAATTAAAATAACCAAACGTACCGAGAAAACCCGGGGCGTTACAGACGCAGGACCCGATTGTTGCGATGAGGTGGATCGCTGATATTGAGGGGTGCTTCTACACTTGTTCATGTCCGGAGCATCTGAGGGTACGGTTCGCTTTGAACCAGCTCCGTCTGGGAGCAAAGGATTGGTGGAAGTTCGTGACGGCGAACTTCACTTTGGCAGAGATTTCAGCAGTGACATGGGAGGGGTTTACCTCTATGTTCAGAGACGAGTACGTTCCCCCGGTGGAGAGGGAACGATTAGTTCAAGAGTTCTTGACCCTCAAGCAGGGTACTGATTCGGTTGCGATGATCACACGGAAGTTTCATGAGAGGGCGATGTTCTGCCCCGAGCTGGTGTCCAGAGAGTAGGCTCGGATGAGCCGGTACTTGGGTGTTTTGAGGAGGGATATCTGGGAGTTTGTGTCAAACTCCACCTATCATACCTTTGCTGAGCTTCAGGCGAATGCCAGGAAGCGTGAGATTGAGTTGGAGACCCAGGCCAGGGAGGAGGCCGAGTCTCAGCGGGTGGACCGGCGGCCGGCTCAGTCTCAGCCGGCAGCCAAGCGAACTAAGTCCGCCGATTCGAGGACGGGAGGTCCAAAGGGCCGCACTTGCGGAAAGTGCGGCAAGGGTCATGATGGGGCGTGTCGATCTGGTGCTTGCTACAAGTGTGGCAAGGAGGGGCACATTGCTAGGGAGTGCCCCAAGGGGTTTACGGTTTGCTTTCATTGCAACCAGACAGGCCATCAGAAGGCCCGAGTGCCCTCAGCTTCTTCAGGGATCTGCACCTACTGCCGGGGCTACTGCGTCTCGACCGGTGAAGGCCGAGGCCCCGAGGGCTCGTGGGAGGGCCTTTCAGCTGACTGCGGAGGAGGTCTGCGCTGCGCCTGATGTTGTGGCAGGTATGCTTTATTTCATGTATTTATTTTGATGTCGAGATGTTATGCTTATGTTATGTTATGCGTAGGTACTTTCCTTGTGAACTCTGTGCCTGCTTTAGTGTTATTTGACTCGGGTGCGAGTAGGTCCTTTGTATCTTTAGCTTTTACTCAGCATATCAGCGTTAGTCGTGAGCCGTTGAGTCGGCCTCTGAGAGTTTCTATAGCTGACGAGAGAGTGATTTGTGCCACGGAGGTTCTCCGGGGATGTGTGCTAGAGATTTTCGGGGTCGAGTTTCCGATTGACCTGATTCCTATTGCGATGGGTGATGTCTGTCTCATTGTGGGCATGGACTGGTTGAGCCGATTCGGCGCCGTCATCGACTGTGAGCGTCAGCTGGTGCCTATACGAGACCCTAGTGGGGGAGTCCTTTCAGTGTACGGCGAGGGTACCCGTTCGGGATCAGCTTTTTGTTCGGCCGCTAGGGCGAGGCAGTGTCTACAGCAGGGCTGTAAGGGTTTCGTGGCGTATGTGATGGATACGCGGGAGGCTTCCGAGGGACCGAGATCAGTTGAGGAGGTCCCAGTGGTGCGTGAGTTTCCAGATGTTTTCCCCGAGGAGCTGCCGGGAGTACCTCCTGTGAGGCAAGTAGAGTTTGGTATCGATCTGGTTCCGGGGGCCGCGCCTATTGCTAAGTTGCCTTATCGTCTTGCACCTCCAGAGATGCAAGAGTTGTCCTCGCAGCTTCAGGAGTTGCTGGGGAAGGGATTCATTCGGCCGAGCAGCTCGCCGTGGGGAGCACCTATTCTGTTCGTCAAGAAGAAGGATGGTTCACACCGGATGTGCATTGATTACCGGGAGTTGAACAAGTTGACGGTCAAGAACCGTTACCCATTACTGAGGATCGATGATTTATTCGATCAGTTGCAGGGAGCATCTTGGTTTTCCAAGATCGATCTGAGGTCAGGGTACCATCAGGTGAGAGTGCGGGATGAGGACGTCCAAAAGACAGCGTTTAGGACGCGATATGGGCATTATGAGTTTGTGGTGATGCCTTTCGGGCTCACCAATGCCCCGGCTGTGTTCATGGATCTCATGAACAGAGTATGCAGGCCGATGTTGGATCGGTCAGTGATTGTATTTATCGATGATATTCTAGTGTATTCAAGATCTAGAGAGCAGCACGAGGAGCATTTGAGGGAGGTCCTTGAGGTTTTGAGATCGGAGAAGCTTTATGCAAAGTTCTCCAAGTGTGACTGCTGGTTGCGGGAGGTCCAATTCCTAGGACATGTTGTTAATCAGTAAGAGATATTGGTCGATCCGGCCAAAGTTGAGGCGGTGATGAGTTGGGAAGTGCCGAAGTCACCTTCTGAGATCCGGAGCTTCCTTGGGTTGGCAGGGTATTATCGGAGATTTATTAAGGATTTCTCCAAGATCGCAGTGCCGCTCACCAGATTGACCCGGAAGGGTGTTGCATTCTCTTGGGGACCCGAGCAGCAGACCTCCATTGAGACACTTCGCCAAAGGTTGTGCGAAGCCCCGGTATTAGCTCTCCCGGAAGGGATGGAGGATTTTGTAGTATATTGCGATGCATCGATTTCGGGGCTGGGTGCAGTGTTGATGCAGAGGGGTAATGTGATAGCTTATGCGTCGAGGCAGCTGAAGCCTCATGAGGCGAGATATCCCACGCATGATTTAGAGTTGGGGGCAGTAGTGTTTGCTCTCAAGATTTGGCGTCACTACTTGTATGGGGTCTGATGTACGATATACATGGACCATAAGAGCTTGAAGTATTTGATGGATCAGCCCAACCTAAATATGCGTCAGAGGAGGTGGTTGGATGTGGTCAAGGATTATGATTGTGAGATCCTGTATCACCCAGGCAAGGCTAATGTGGTAGCCGATGCATTGAGCCGTAGGGCGGAGAGCACTCCACTGCGAGATGTATGTTTGAGATTGACTGTGATAGCTCCAGTATTGGATGCTATTCGTGGGCCACAGGCCGAGGCTGTGCGACCAGAGATGCAGAAGAAAGAGCGGGTCGTTGGTTTGGTTTTAGAGTTCGTTACGGATGGACGAGGGCTTATGACGTTTCAGGGTCGGATTTGGGTACCGTTCGTGGGTGGTATGCGTATTATTTTGATGGAAGAGGCTCATCGATCGAAATTCTCGATCCATCCCGGGGCTACGAAGATGTATTTGGATTTGAGGAAAGAGTATTGGTGGCCCTGTATAAAGAGGGACGTCGCATGGTTCGTTGAGAGGTGCTTGACGTGCCGTAGAGTTAAGGTCGAGCACTAGAGACCGCATGGCAAGTTGCAGCCATTGGAGGTTCCCGAGTGGAAGTGGGAACAGATCACTATGGATTTCATCACCAAATTGCCGAGGACTGTCAGAGGAGTCGATGCAATTTGGGTGATTGTGGATAGGTTGACGAAGAGTGCACACTTCCTTGCCATCAATGAGGGTTCTTCAGCGGAGAAGTTGGCGGAGATATATGTGAGAGAAGTGCTATCTCGGCATTGGGTGCCGATCTCGATTGTTTCAAACCGTGATGTGCGCTTCACTTCCAGATTCTGGAAGAAATTCCATGAGGAGTTGGGTACTAAATTGCATTTTAGTACCGCATACCATCCCCAGACAGACGGTCAGAGCGAGCGAACGATTCAGATGCTGGAGGACATGCTTCGAGCGTGTGTGTTAGATTTCGGGGGTAGCTGGGATGCGTATTTACCCTTGGCAGAGTTTTCCTACAACAACAGCCATCATTCGAGCATTGGTATGCCACCCTTTGAGCTGTTGTATGGTAGGAGGTGTCGGACCCCCATTTGCTGGGGAGAGGTGGGACAGAGAGTGATGGGCAGTACCGAGATCGTGCTTCAGACTACAGAGCAGATTCAGCAGGTTAGACAGAGGTTATTGACCGCCCAGAGCCGACAGAAGAGTTATGCTGACAGGCGCCGATCCGAGCTTGAGTTTCAAGTCGGCGACTTCGTTCTCCTGAAGGTCTCTCCTTGGAAAGGAGTGATTCGATTCAGGAAGAGGGACAAGTTGGGACCCCGGTATATTGGGCCATTTCGTGTGATTGCAAGGATAGGCCGGGTAGCCTATCGTTTGGAGTTGCCAGCAGAGTTGGGGCAGATCCACGACAATTTTCATGTGTCGCAATTGAGGAAGTGTATAGCCGATGAGTCGGCAGTGGTTCCATTAGAGGATATTCAGGTGGATGTGAGCCTGAATTATGCCGAGAGACCAGTGTCTATCAGGGATCGGAAGATCAAGGTTCTGAGGAACAAAGAGGTGCCTCTGGTGTTGGTTCAGTGGCAACACCGGAAGGGATCGGAAATGACTTGGGAGCCGGAGCGTGAGATGCGGGAGCAGCATCCGGAGCTATTTTCAGAATGAGACTTCGAGGACGAAGTCTAGTCCTAGTGGGGGAGAGTTGTAACAGCCCGGAATTTCAGGTATTGTTATATTTATGATTTTGGGTGTTTTAAGAGGGGACTCGGCAAGTTGGAGCCTTGACTCGCCGAGTAGGATCGCGGATCTGGTCGCGGGTTCGCGACTGGACTCGACGAGTCCGGATATGGACTAGGCGAGTCTGCGCTGTTTAGCGAAAACCCTAACCATTCAGGTTTGGGAGGTATATGAGGGACTTTATGGCCGTCATTGTCCACCCTAGTCCTTTGAGAGAAACCCTAAATCGATTGTGAGTGCCTTGAGCAAGGTTGAAGACCATTGTTGATTTTGGAAGTGTTGTTTTGCAAGGAAGAAGAAGTTTTGGTTAAGGGAACAACAAGGGAAGCCACGTTCTGTTGATTGGGGACACAGAGAGCACGTTATTCAGGTAATATTTCGAGTTACATTCCTCTATGTTGATGTGTATATGGATTTAGGGTTTATTGGACCCTTTTGTGGCTAGATTGAGTATTACCTTAGTCCCCCAAGCGATTGGAACTCTGTATTGGGACCTTTGGAGGTCCAGAATGTCCCATGCCTGAGCATTTTGGGAATCAATGGAGGTTTTGGATTGGAATCCTTATGCCTTAGGTCAAAATGTAAATTATGAGTCATGGGGTGTATTATGAGCACCGAAATGAGGGCCTTACGTGATGAATCAGTCTAGGAAGGCCAGACCTAGGAATGGTCGGAGCAGTTCTGACCTTAGAAAGCAGTTTGAGCGGTTGCATGGCATAGACTCGCCGAGTCCAATGAACAGACTCGGCGAGTAGCTTGAAGATTAACTGGGACTCATCGAGTTGTTCTTCAGACTCGGCGAGTTGAGTCGGGGTGGCCCCGCGATTCTTCCAGGAGAAAGTCGTCGAGTCAAGGAGGATACTCGACGAGTAGAAAGGGAATCTTAGAGAACTGGTGAGGACGTCTAGACTCGCCGAGTCGCCCTAGCACTCGTCGAGTCAGGTCAGGTTGACCGTTGACCGTTGATCAGGGTTGACCTATGTTTGACCTCTTAGGGATAGTCAAACTTAGAAGATAAAAGTGTTAATAAGAGATGTATGATATTATAGGGAGATTATAGCTCGGCGGATCGAGTACGAGTGACTTCGGGATTTGCTAGCTTTCGACATTCACGAGGTGAGTCTTCTCACTATACTGTACCCGGAAGGGTTTGACCGTGTGACCGGAAGGTCAGATATGATATGTGATATGTATGTCTTATGTGCTATGTATGATATATTTGATATGGGCCGGAAGGCGAATATGTTATGGGCCGGAAGGCGTTGTGTTATGGATCGGAAGGTCGGCATAGGTAGGACCGGAAGGTTTACCCAGTAGGGACGGAAGTCCCCTGAGACACATGGACCGGAAGGTCAGGGCCTGGAAAGGCGTATGTGCGTAAGTTGTATATTAGGGAACTCACTAAGCATTTATGCTTACAGTTGTTATGTATGTGATTCAGGTACTAGCGAGGACCGTGGGAAGGCGCCGACGTGATCTGTACACATTGAAGGATGTTTTGTGACCGAGGGGGAAAACAAACAAGAAGGAGGTAACAAGAAGAACTGCGAGAACAAATGAAAGGGGTGACATAATTCAGGATCGTCCAAGAAACCACAGACAATAGAAGTCCATTCTGCTACCGCTCCAGCCGCACCAGCTCCATGCGCCCCAGCCTCAACCACATCAACGCCTGCCAAGTCATACGCAGGTTCCAATCCCAAATGTGACAAGTGTAATTACAACCACTTCGGGGCATGCAAGGACTTCCAATCCACCAACTGCAATCGAAAAGGGCACACTGTCTGATATTGCAGGATGCCCCCATAACAAAACAAGCAGCCCAATGACAACAACGCCAAAGCTAGCTATGCATGTTACGGATGCGAAGAAACCGGCCATTTTAAACACAACTGCCCCAAGACCAATAAACAGAACGCAGAAAGGGTCCTAGCCATGGGGCAAGGAGAAGTGGTGCAAAATCTAGCTGTAGTGACTGGTACATTTCCCCTCAACAACTCTTATGCGTGCATTTTATTTGATAGTGTTGATGAGCGAAGCTTCGTAAGTCACGAATTCAAGGGCCTACTCAATCAAAATCCCCACAAATTGAACGAATCTTTTACGGTCGAAATGACAATGGTAAAACAGAATCAACCAACGATATCTAAGTAGGGTGGACGCTAGCATTAAATAATCACCCTTTCCAATCGATTTGATGCCTTCATCTACCCAACAACAAAAACCTAATAGTTTATGGCGATAAACCTGGCACAAACCTCCGACTCATTTCTTGCATCCAAGCACAAAAGTGCTTGCATAAAAAGAATCACGCCTTTCTTACTCATGTCGTGGATAAGGCAACGGATGAGAAAAATCATTAACAATATTCCAGAAGTACATGACTTTCCTGACCTATTCCGAGGATTTTCCAGGAATACAACCTGAGCGTATGGTTGAGTTCCGAATCGATCTGATACCTGGAGCCACTCCAATCGCCAAATCACCCTACATATTAGCTCCTGCCGAGATGCAAGAGTTGTCTAGCCAACTGAGCGAACTTCTCGACAAAGGATTCATCTGGCCGAGCTTTTCACCCTGGGGGGCTCCGGTCCTATTTTTCAAAGAGAAAGACGGATCTTTCAGAATGTGCATTGATTATCGGGAGTTAAGCACTCTTAATGTCAAGAATCGATACCTATTCCCTCGAATCGATGATCTATTCGACCAGCTCCAAGGAGCCAACTACTTCTCCAAGATAGATCTTAGGTCCGGATACCACCAGCTAAGGGTCCGAGAGGAGGATATTCCAAAGACTGCTTTCCAAACCCATTATGGGCATTTCAAATTCGTAGTCATGCCTTTTGGTCTCACAAATGCAACAGCAGCCTTCATGGACCTGATGAATAGAGTATGTCGGCTGTTTCTCAACAACTTCGTGATTTTTTTCAATGATGATATACTCGTTTACTCTGAGAGTAAGGAAGAGCACAGCCAGCACTTATGACAGATTTTGTAAACATTGAGAGCAGAGAAGCTTTACGCAATGTTCTCCAAATGTCTGTTTTGGATTCGTAGGGTGCAATTCTTGGGACATGTAGTCAGTGAAGAGGGAATACATGTGCACCCTACCAAAATCAAAGCAAATGAGGGCTAGGCAACCCCAAGAACCCCAACTGAAATTCGAAATTTTTTAGGCCTTGCTAGTTATTACCGAAGGTTCATCTAGAATTTTTCCAAAATCGCCAAGCACCACTCTCACCCAGAAGGGTGTATCCTTCCATTGGAATGACAAACAAGAAGCTACCTTCCAAACCCTGAAACAAGCCCTCTGCAGTGCTCCATTGTTGTCCTTTTCAAAGGGAACGGAAGACTTCATAGTATACTACGATGCCTCTAATGAAAGGTTAGGTTGTGTGCTTATGCAGCGCGGAAAGGTGATAGCTTACGCATCTAGGCAACTAAAGACCCATGGAGTAAACTACACCACCCACGATCTCGAGCTAGGAGTTGGGGTCTTTGCTTTAAAGATTTGGAGGAACTACTTATATGGTACAAAGTGCACCATTTTCACAGACCACAAGAGCCTCCAGCACATTCTGAATCAGAAGCAGTTGAACATGAGACAACGGAGATGGGTCGAATTGCTAAACAACTATGAGTGTGAAATCAAGTACCACCCATGCAAGGCGAATGTGGTAACCAATGCCTTAAGCCGAAAGGAGTACTCAGGTCTCCAGGTAAAGACCTTAACAATGACCATCCATTCTCATCTAGATGAGAATTAAATTCTAGATCGATTAGATCTTTCACAGGTATAATTATGAAAATCAAATCAAGCAAGACAAAAACAGTAAGAGAATGAACACAGAATGGAATCAAATGTATGCTTATAATTCAATAAAGTCACGCCTCAGCAGAGCTCGATGAAGAACTTCCGCTGTAGAGGCGAGCTAGGGTTTACAAAACTCAGAGAAAAATAATAAAAGTGATAACTTCTAAGACTGCATGCATGCAACTTATATACTAAATCCTAGAAAAAAAACATGCACGGTTGGGCAGGCCCAATACTGGCAATCAAAACTGGGCTAAGGACCAAGCCCATGACGCAATCTAATAATCCCAACAATCTCCCCCTTTGCGTCAAATGAGGCGAGAGATCATTTCTTCTGTGTTGGCTTCAATGTCTTTATTACTTTGAACAGACGAGGAATTATTATGAGAAATGTCTGCCGAAACTAGATATACCACCTCATCATGTCAGCGAACAACTTCTTGTCAGCAGCACTGTTCTGATCACACCTCTAAATGATCTCCAAGATATGCACCACGCAAGACGTTGAGAAGAGGTGTTTGTCAACGAGAGCGAACAAGCATTTCTGACCTTCGCCTCTGATGAACATAACAGTGTGGTACTTTGAATCTATCTTCCCTTGACCATAGTGTTGACATTGCCTGCTCTGCCCATAGTCTTGATCATGGTTTGCTTGTGAATGGCAGAGGCAATCTCCTGGTCCATCTTCGCTACCTCGTGAATGTAGCACACAAGCATACGCTTGACATGATCAATTATTGGCTGGTACTCCTGAGGATTTGACAGAAGAATGTTGTTGAGGAGTATCCAGTCATGGGGATTAAGGTTCGGTAGATCAGCAAGGGTGAAGTTGTGAACTGAGCCTTCGGTTCCTCGAGTCACTATGAATTTGACATTAATGAACTTCCCCGCTAAGTAGGGCTTCAAAACCTTGACAGTGGAAATCTTATTGGAACTCCAGGACAAGTACTGGGGTTGAGCAAACTCCAAGTAAAACTCCAGCAGATCCCTATCTACCTTCGGGTCTGGGGACGGAATAGCAACAGTCGAATTGTAGCAATGGAAGATAAATGCTTTTCGAGTGATTGGCATATCGAACTGCGCATCCTTGGAGTTCTCGAGACCAAAGGACATTACTGGATCAAGCCAAAGAATGCTCGGCTCATGGATTGCACATCTTTGAAGCAAATCTATAGTCCAGACAGGAAACATGGACTTTTTCTTCTCTAGGAGCTCCGCCTCCTTTCGCTTCTGCTCGAGCTCAACTTTTTGTTTCTTGTAGTTTTCTTCCATAGCCTTTTCAGAGGGCTTTACCTTCTGAAACGGATTCTTAGGATTCTCCGCATAGACATCATCCTCATTGTCTGTGTCATCCTCGCCAATCTTCTTCTTCTTTTTCTCCTTGTTACTGACCGAAGCTTCATTACCCTTCGGTTCAGTAGATGGTTTCGGTCCAGAAAGAGGTTGAGTAGTCACCTTCTCTCCCCTTGTTTTGGCTGGACACCAGTCACCGGAACACCCTCGATACGACTAAGGATGTCCAATGCTGGTCTTAGCTTGTCATCCAGATGGCGTCGGATAGTTATGGTGATGATAGGATCGTGAGCCTCAAGGAGATGAAGGAGGATGGAGTGAACATCAGCAGCAGAACTCCGAATGACCTCCCTTTCTGACTTTAGGTCGATGACCTCAGCAGTAGCAGTACGCAGCTTGTAGTTTTGCATTTTTAGCTGTGAGGTACGCCTGTCTAGCTCATCCATGATACGATTCTCTACAGCTAACTCAGCCTCCAATTGAGTCAATCGGTCATTGACGTTAGCATGTAAAGTTTCGTTGGCTGCTTCAATGGCCTAGCGGTTGCTCAACATACACAGTTTCTTCAAGTTCCCCGTTGAGAAAGGCACATTTAACGTCCATCTGATAGACTTCAAAGTTCTTGTGAGCTGCATAGGCAAGAAAGATACGAACAGACTCTAATCTTGCAACTGGAGCGAAGGTCTCTTCATAATCGATGCCCTCTTCCTGACAATATCCTTTGACCACCAACCTTGCTTTGTTACGAATGACATTCCCCTCCTTATCCATCTTGTTTCTGAATACCCATTTGAGACCGACAACCGAAGCATCCTTTGGAGTTGGAATAAGACGCCATACTTCGTTTCTTTCAAACTCATTTAACTCATCTTGCATGGCTTGAACTCAGTCTGCATGATCAAGTGCTTAGTTAACAGTCTTCGGTTCAACTTTGGAAACAAAGGAGTTAAACATGCAAAACTCTACTTGTGAAAAGAGTGCAGCTTGTTTCGCTTTGATTTGAGATCGAGTTAACACTTTTTCTGAAGATTCCCCGATAATTTGACTTTGAGGGTGATCTTTGGTCCATTTGATAAGTGGTGGGTAATTTGGATCATAAGTGGGATCCAATTCAGCATTTATTTCTTCTTCTAACTCAGACAGAATGTCATCATCATTGACGTTGGTGTTCTCCCCCTCAAAGAATGACTCCGGTTCAGTAACTGTATTGATATTCCCTCCTTTGATTGGAATTTCAGAAGAGCTTGAAGAATGAGACGATAAGTTCTCCCCCTGGAACGATGAACCTTGATCATGATGAGGAGTTGGACCCTCCCCCTGGACATTAGGACGATCACTTGAAGGTTCACTTGCTTCTGGCCTTTCGGTTTCTTTGGATTGATCATCAGCCATCTTTTGAGCAATGTCGTCAATAATTTGTTTTACATTATCAACTTTGTTGTCTTTTGCAGTAGATCCAGAGTCAAACGCTTTTTGAGGCTCATCAAACAGAAGCATATATTGCTCGAAAAGATTTGAGATAAAGGTCGTAACTTGACCATTCTTTGGAAAGATATCTTGCGTTGCACCTTCTGTTGATTTCATTTTCTTAACATAACTATCGTCAAAGGTGACATAGTATGTTTCTTCAATCTTCTTTGAGCGCTTATTGAGAACTCTATACGCCTTGGAGTTCAGGGAGTAGCCATAGAATATTCCTTCATCAGCCTTAGCATCGAACTTGTTTTGATTCTCTCTGGAGTTGAAGATGAAGCATCTTGAACCGAACACATGAAAGAATTTTACATTTGGTTTACGATTATTCAAAATCTCATAAGGTGTAATGGAGAATCACTTGTTCAAATATGATCTTTTTTTAGTATAACATGCAGCGGCAATTGCATCAGCCCAGAAATACAAAGGTAAGGACGCGAAGCATAGCATTATTCGAGCTGCTTCACACAGAGATCGGTTTTGTCTTTCAATGATACCATTCTGCTGTGGAGTATAAGGGGCTGAGAAATTGTGAGTCGTCCCCTTTTTAGCAAGAAAGTCTTCAAAATCTTTGTTCTTGAATTCCAAGCCATTGTCGCTTCTCACATTACGAACGACTTTTCTTAGTTGTGTTTCTATCCGTTTTATAAAGAGCTTAAGCTTTGGAGTGGCTTCACACTTTTGCTTCAGGAAGAATACCCATGTAAATCGAGAGAAATCGTCCACTATAACCAGAATGTATTTGTTCCCCCAATGCTTTCAATGGACGATGGACCACACAGGTCAATATGTAACAGCTCTAATGGTTCTATCACCTTAGTATTGATAATAGAAGGATGACTTTGCCTACTCTGCTTTCCCATTTCACATGCTGCACAAAGATGTTCTTTATCAAATTTTAGAACTGGAAGACCTCGAACATGATCACCCAAAACCAAGTTGTTGATATCCTTGAAATTCAGATGAGAGAGTCTTCGATGCAATAACCAGCTTTCATCAGAGTGAGCCTTTGTGAGTAAGCAAACTGCTGGTTTACCTCGAATTGGGTTGAGGTTCAAAGGATACATTTCCCCCTTTCGCTTTGACTTCAACAGAACGTTATTACATTTCTTCTCGACAATCTCTGAGCCTTTATCATCAAATGATACTTTCAATCCAGTGCCAACCACCAGCTGTGATACACTGATAAGATTGTGTTGGATCCGTTCAACATAAGCCACTTTTCTTATAGAGAACTCGCCATTAGTGATCATTCCATAGCCTTTGATAGTACCAAATGAGTTGTTGCCGTACTTCACAATACCACCATCCTTGAGAGACCGAAACTTCCTCAGTTCTTCCTTCCTTCCTGTCATGTGACGTGAGCAGCCATTATCAGTGTACCATTCTTCGTCACACTGCTCGTCTCGAATAACCTGCAAAATATTAAGCAGATTTAGGAACCCAAAGTTTCTTGGGTCCTTGTGAGCCTTTTACAGGACAGGGAATTGTAAGAGAAATATCAACCATGTATGTGCGTTTAACTAAAGTTGTTTCATCTTTCGTTTTTATGGTGAAAACTTTAATTTTGGCTGATTTAATACAATTGGAATTAGTGGTGTTGACTCCATCATTCTTTTGGATCCCTTTTGGAAGACGGTTATTTTCAGGAAAGAGTTTTCCTTTTCCCTTTGAATCAATTGAAGGACGAGAATTTAAATGGGAAGCGCTAGATTCAGAAGTGACTTTGGATCCCCTGCGTTTCTGATTGGACTTGTATGGATGGGGACCGAAACTGCTCTTTTGGTTGCAGTTGGATGGAGAGCCGAGACCGCTCTTTCGGTTGATATTACTTCGAGGACCGAAACTATTCGGTCGGTTCCTTTCAGTCGAGGGACCGAACCTCTCCTTTCGGTTCCTTTCGGTAGATGGACCGAAACCTTCCTTTCGGTTCCTTTAAGTCGAGGGACCGAACTTCTCCTTTCGGTTCCTTTCGGTAGAGGGACTGAAACCTTCCTTTCGGTTCCTTTCAGTCGAGGGACCGAATCTCTCCTTTCGGTTCCTTTCGGTAGAGGGACCGAAACCATCCTTTTGGTTGGTATTGTTCTGAGGACCGAAACTACTCTTTCGGTTCATTTCTGTCATGGGACCGAAACTCCCCTTTCGGTTCCTTGATTCCTCTTGCGATTTGTGCTTCCTGTCTATCCTTATAAAGTGAGGATTTTGTGATTTCCAAAACTGTTTTCTTTCTGAAAGATTCTTCTTGTATCTCAGATTTCTTTTATGGTTTTGATCAGCCACCTGTTTTGGATTTCTGTGAATGTTGGCCTTTCTTTTTGAAGCATGAGCACAGCATTCACTTTTTGCTGAGGATGTTTCACTAGTGGTTTGCAATGGTTCGCCCAATGAGGTTTTGGTTCCACTTGTTCTCGGCACATCATATCTTGCAGGCTCATTTAGTGGTTCGGGTATATATCTACCTTTCACTCTCCATGAGGTTTTCTAAGATAGGCCCTTAGTCTCGTCAGCGTTGTCTATTGGGGCTAACCAGAAAAACTCGTCACATCCTCCAGCATTGTCTTCTTCTACCATAGCTGTCAATTCTGCACTTTGTTGTGGAGTGACACTCGGAACTGTGTAGAGTTGATTTGGAGTGGTTTGTACCTTTTGGTACACAACAGCTTTAGCTTTGAGAACTTTGGTTTTGTCAGTTGACGAGCGAGCAAACTCAACAGAGTTTTCAGAATCAGGTTTTTGCGTGACTTAGGTTCACTTTTGAAAAATTTTGAACAGTCCACCATATCCTCTATAGAGATTTCACTCAGATCATCATCCTCATTAAGTTCAGATGCATTTTCAGCATCAATTTTATTTTTTGAACTTAATCTGGCATTCAAAGAGTCAGTTTGCTGTACGGTTTCGGTTCTTAATTTCAATCTATCATTTTCGTCTAATAGATTTTTGAGCATGTCCTTGTAGTCTTTGGACTTTATGTAGGATTCAATTTTGTCCAGACCTATTTTATATGCTGGAGAAACCTCGTCAGAAGATACAACGCTTTCACAGTTGTAGGCTTCAGCATCGATTTCATCCTTCTTTATCTCAAGGAAGGGTAAAATCATGCGATGTATCTTCTTTCCTATTTCACAATCAAGATGCAACTGACTGATGTTAAAATAGAGTCTTTTAGCAATTAAACAAAACACATTTCGCTGTTTAAGAAGTTTAAGATTGTCTCTTTGCAAATAAATTGAATCATCCTTAGACCTAATCAACTCCTTCTCCTTTTGCTCGATCCACATCCTCGTTTCCTCATCTTCTTCATTTATCTTTTCTTCTTTCTTTCTTAGCATACAATCTTTTGCAAAACGATTCTTGCCTCCACAATAATGGAAGTCAAATCCTGAGTCTCCTCCAACTTTCGCTTCTTTCGTTGACTCTTCATATTTTGACCACGTCTTCGGTTCCTCCTTGATATTTTCGGCACTATAACTACCCTGCCAGTTTCGGTTCTTGTTGGCTGGGAATTTCTTCTTAATAAATTTTCTGGGATTAGACACCATCATGGCATATTCTTCACCAGTTAGATCATACTTGGCAAGATCCAATTCCTCTTCTTCTTCTACCGAGCTTTTTCCTTTAGAGACAAGAGCTAAAGAACCCAGACTGGAAACCACATTCGTTTCCTTAGACAATGCACTTTCATGGGATTTCAAAATACCCACTAGTTTTGCCAGAGAATATGACTTGAACTGTTCATGAGCTTTAACTGTAGATACAATAGCCATCCATTCAGATCTGAGACCATTCATCAAAGTAACTTTTTGTTTGATAACTTTCCTTTCAATCCCATGCTTTATGATCTTACTTAAAAGATGTTTGAAGCGATCAAAGGCTTGAACAAGTTTCTCTTCACGCTTCTGCTTAAAGTCTCCAAATTCAGACAGCAAGAGAGTTTGAATTGAATGCTCCAAATCTTCGTCAGTGGAATATAATTCTTTTAATCTATCCCAGATCTCTTTAGCCATGGCACAAGAACTTACCAAACAAAACATATCTGACTGCAGCGCAAACCTTATCATCCTCAGGGCTTTGATGTTGCATTGAAACTTTTCCTTCTCGTCTTGAGGAATATCTTTAACATCGTTAACAAGCTGATTGTACTGTTTCTGAGTTTTAACAATCTTAGAGGTGCTTGAGTGAGCGAATGGACCTACAGTGATCGCTTCCCATATCAAGTATCCATTATCCTTTGATCCAATCACGTAATCTTCAAAGTGATGCGTCCAAACTTCATAGTCTTGTGTATACAAGATTGGTATCATTTTCGTAGAACCAATCCTGTTGGAGATGTTGATTGGATTGGTTTGTGAATCATCCATGGACATTGTAATGAATTTTGATCGATTACCTGTAAAAGATCAGACTTGTAATATATCGTTAGGGTTAGATCAAAAATTAATGAGATACGTCAATATGGAGTGATGGCTCAATTAATATCAATCAATGCAGAATGAAAAACCCTAATAACTTCTTTGACAAAAGAGATGTGTATGAATTACACAGTCTCCTGCTCTGATACCAATTGATGAGAATTAAATTCTAGATCGATTAGATCTTTCACAGGTATGATTATGAAAATCAAACAATACAAAAAAAGTAAGAGAATGAACACAGAATGGAATCAAATGTATGCTTATGATTCAATAAAGTAACGCCTCAACAGAGCTCGATGAAGAACTTCCGCTGTAGAGGCGAGCTAGGGTTTACAAAACTCAGAGAAAAATAATAAAAGTGATAACTTCTAAGACTGCATGCATACAACTTATATACTAAACCCTAGAACAAAAACATGCACGGTTGGACAGGCCCAATACCGGCAATCAAAATTGGGCTAAGGACCAAGCCCATGACACAATCTAATAATCCCAACACATCTATCCTCACAAATCAAGGAGGCTTAGCAGGAAGCCTTGAAGCCAGAAAACATCGCCAATGTGATATTATGCAGAATGGAAAAGAATCTGACGGTCAAAGAAGACGGACCCTATTATCTTATGTACCAAATCTAGACACCAAGGTTCGGTGGGTTTCGTGATGTGATAATGAATGAGGCTAACAAAACGAGGTACTCTATCCATCCAGGTTTCGATAAGATGTACCTGGATATCAAACAACATTATTGGTGGCCAAATATGAAAGCAGAGATTGCCACTTACGTAGATAAATGTCTCACTTGTGCCAAAGTTAAAGTGAAGTATCAGAAGCCCTCAGGTCTACCTCAACAACCCGAAATAACCGAGTGGAAATGGGAGAGAATAACAATGGATTTTATAACCAAATTATCCAAGCCGGGAGACAGTTTGGATGCTATCTGGGTGATCGTTGACCGATTAACAAAATCCGCCCATTTCCTGCCAATAAAGGAGACGTGCAAGATGGAAAGACTAACACAAATATACCTGAAAGAGGTGGTGAGACTTCACGGATTCCCCATATCTATTATCTCAGATCGAGATAGTAGATTCACCTCTCGTTTTTGGCAGTCACTCCAGAAAGCGCTGGGAACCCAACTGGATATGAGCACTACCTGCCACCCTTAGATTGATGGCCAAAGAGAGCAAACTATTCAGACTCTTGAAGACATACTCCGAGCATGCATAATAGATTATGTCAAATCATGGGATACCCACCTGCCCCTAGTTGAATTTTCATATAACAACAGCTACCACACGAGCATAGGATTTGCTCCCTTTGAGGCCTTGTATGGCCGGAAGTGCAGATCGGGCCTTTGTTGGGCTGAAGTGGGTGACACCCAGCTGGGAAAAGGGCAATCATTCGAGAAACTACAGAGAAGATAATCCAAATCAAATCCTGAATCCAAGCATCACGTGACCGACAAAGGAGTTACGCTGACAAACGACGAAAACCTCTGGAGTTCCAAGTCGGAGATCGAGTGCTATTAAAGGTCTCTCCCTGTAAAAGGATGACCCGTTTTGCGAAACGATGAATGTTAAACCTGCGATACATCAGACCGTTTGATATTGTTTCCCGAATTGGTTTGGTGGCCTATAAGTTGCAGCTACCTTTGGAGCTCAGCAACGTACACCCTGTGTTCCACGTATCAAATTTGAAAAAGTGCTTAACAGATGAAACCCTTGTCATTCCTTTATAAGAGATCAAGATAATAATCTCCCATTCATCGAAGGACCGGTCGAGATAATGGATAGGGAAGTGAAGTGCATGAAACAGAGTCGCATTCCGATTGTGAAGGTTTGATGGAACACTAAGCGTGGACCTGAATTCACTTGGAAACGTGAAGACCAGATGAAGAAAAAGTACCCTCACTTATTCTCCCATTCATGATCCTACCTTTCAAAAGAATTTAGGGACGAAATTCCCTCTAACGAAGGGGGGGGGGGGGGTGATGTCACAACCAGCATTTTTAGCTAGGAAATTTTGTCCTCATGTAAACATCAACTATTGTAAGACTTGTACTAACATGTTAAAGTTTACATTAGGGTTCCTAATGAACTATGTATTGTTATAATACAATGCATATATATATATATATATATATATATATATATGTGTGTGTGTGTGTGTGTGATATGCATATATATATATATATATATATATATATATATATATATATATATATATATATATATCAAATCTGTCTTTGACTTGAAGCTGTATAACTGCTTGTTCAAGATGGACCATGGACGAAATTCAACTGCCTTTGAGCATTTGGGCATGCCTCCATTGTACATGATGAGCCATGTGCAACCCTGTTGAGCCATCATTGTGATCGTGTTGATCCATTGACTTGAGTTGAGCCACCAAGTACTCATGTTGATCTGACAACGTCTTGTTGAGCCATAGAGTTATGGATGAGCCAACAATGTTTCTGATGAATCATCAATATTCCAGATGATCCATCAATTAATTTCTTGATGCTCCATATATGATAAGTTTTTTTAGAAAATGTAAATCAATACTCAACTTATTTCAAGTGATAATCACAAAAAAATATTTCCAACACCCACGAGGCGATCCAGTCATACCAAAGGCACAAAGAAAGGTCTGGATAGGCTGTAGGCCCTATAAGGCTGTCCAGTCATGCAAAAAGCTCGTGGAGTGGTCCACATAGGTTGTAGGCCCTGCGAGGAGGTCCGGTCAGGCTGAAGGCTCATATTTGCATGCTTCGTTTGTAATGTTGTGTGAGGGTACCTTGGGGAACTCAGTAAGCTTTGGCTTACAGTTTTAGTTTATTGTTTCAAGTACTTATGAGGGTCATAGGAATACGAATGCCTGATCGTGCACATCTTCCTTTATTTATGATATTGGTTTTTGGGACACTGTGATATGACTTTACTTTTGAAATAATGGTTCTTTTTGTAAAACATGATGGTTAACGGTTGATTTTGAAAATTTTAAATTTTTATGATTTTTGTGATGTTACAAGTTGCTATCAGAGCCTTGGTTTGAGAGAATTGGAGGAGCATTCGTGTGAATCCAGACTCAAACTAAGGAATTGAAAAAGTTTTAAAATGGTTTTCAAAAGTAACCAAGGAAGGATGTGATGTGTACGATCTGTCGGAGCTAAAAAAGTATACCCCAAGTTACCACACTATTATTTGATATGATGTTTATGATAGAACAACAAGGTAATGGTAGGCTAGGGATCTTCAGGAATTACATGATAAGATTACCTAATATATGATGCCTACTAGCCTAGGGTTACGTCTTGTATGGAATTGACATCATTACTGTAGTTGCTTAGTGTATGCATTATGTTGGGTTGAAGATTTGTTTAAGTGTTGCGTCTTTGGGCTCGGCTGTTAGTCCATTTGTTTTGTACTCCGGTTTTGGGCCTGTCCAACCGTGAGTTTGCTAGGTTTACTATAAAAAGATATGCTTGCATGCATATTAGGTTAAGGATTAAGAAGTAACGATTATTACGATAGTATTACAGATTTCTTTATCGTTCTTGTAAACCTCCAACCCTCTACAGTTGATGTTCTTGATCGAGCTCTTCTGAGGGTTTATTTTATAATCATTCGACACGTTTGATTCATCCTTGAGTTGTTCTTTATTTTGCGTTCGTTCTTGCTGTTTAATATTTATTTACCTGTTTAAGATCTAATCGATCTTCCAGATTAAGTTTTAATCTCATCAATTGGTATCAGAGCAGGAGGCTGTGTAATCGATACACTTCTTTTCTGTGAAAAGGTTTCAATTAGGGTTTTTCCGCAATTACTGATATTTATTGAGCCGTCATCTCATTATTGACGTATCTTGATATTTATTATTTTGCCCTAATTTGAGTTATTACAAGTCTGATCTTTGAACAGGTTTTTCGATCATAATGGACGAGTCGCAATCGAATCCCATCAATATTTCCAACAGCATCGGTTCAACCACGAAGATTCCCATCCTATATACCCATGATTATGAAGTCTGGGCGCATCACTTCGAAGACTATGTTATAGGATCTGAGGATAATGGATACCTCATATGGGAAGCAATTATCAATGGACCGTTTTCTCACTCTGCAACGTCGAGGATTATTAAAACTCAAAAGGAGTATAATGATCTGCTGAAGGATGTTAAAGATATTGCGCAAGATGAAAAGGACAAATTCCAGTGCAATATCAAGGCGCTAAGGTTGATCAGATTCGCCCTTCAGTCTGACACCTTTAGGTTGGTAAGCTCATGCACGACGGCAAAGGAAGTTTGGGATAGACTTCGTGAACTGTACTCTACAGACGAGGATCTTGAACATTGTATACAAACCTTGCTCTTATCTGAGTTTGGGGAATTCAGGAAAGGAGCCGAAGAAACTGTGACCCAGACGTTCGATCGCTTCAATCATCTTCTCAGCAAGATGATCAAACATGACATCGAAAGGAAGCTTATCGAGCAGAAGTTTACGTTCTTAAATGGTCTAAGGTCAGAGTGGAGAGCAGTGGTGTCTACAGTTAAAGCCCATGAACAGTTTAAATCTTATTCTTTGGCGAAACTGGTGGGTATTCTCAAGTCTCAGGAGAAAATTGTGCTGCAGGAAAAGAATGTTGTCTCAAGCCTAGGTTCGCTGGCCCTCCTGTCAAAAAGTAAAGTTGTGATGGTGGATGAAGACTTCAACTTGGAGGAGTATGACCTCACGTCTGAGGATTATGCTATGATGGTGTCTAACCCCAAGAGGTTCATTAAGAAGAGATTCCCTAGCAACAAAAACCGAAACTGGCAGGGGGGTTATAGTTAAGAAAAGGTTAACAATGAACCGAAGGTTGAAGAGTCCAAGAAGGAACCGAAGGCAGATGGTGATTCTGGAGTAAGCTGTTACTACTGTGGAGGGAAAAATCACTATGCTAAGGATTGTGTCCTCAAAAAGATGGCTGAAAAAGATGAGGAAAAGGATGAGGAAGCTTTGCTGCAGAAAAAGCTTGATGAGATGAGGAAGAAGAAATCTACCGCTAACCCTTCCATGAATGCTCTAATTGTGCAGGGTTCGGTTGCTGATGACGAGTTCGGTGGCGTGGAAGTTTGGTCAACCGACTCCGAGGACGATGAAGTGAGGAAGCCTTCTCATGGAAAGGCTTGTGTGGCAAAAGAGGAGAGCAGTGGAGGCAGGTGCTTGATGGTGTCTGAAGTATCTCAGATGAGGGGATACAACACAGATGGTGGAAGCAATGAACCGAAGGAGCAACCGGATATGTGCTTTACGGCCAAACCGCTCAGCGTGCAGTTCAACGAACTCGATGAACTGATCAAGAAGGTTATAAGTGACGAGCAGTTTGACGAAGAATGGTACATCGATAGTGGCTGCTCGTGTCACATGAAAGGGAGGAAAGAAGAGCTTAGGGAATACAGGTCTCTTACAAATGGTGGCAACGTCAAGTTTGGAAACAACTCTTTCGGCACCATAAAGGGATACGGAATTATTACCAATGGTGATTTCACTATAAGGAAGGTGGCATATGTGGAAGGACTACAACACAACCTCATCAGTGTATCTCAGCTTGTTGGAGGTACCGGTCTCAAAGTCTCATTCGACGATGAAGGTTCTGAAATTATCGAGAAGAAGACGAAGAAAGTAATTCTCAAATCTGAGCGTAAGGGTGAAATGTTTCCTCTAAACCTCAAACCCATCAAGGGAAACCCAGCTATATGCCTGTTATCAAAAGCACAATCTGACGAAAGCTGGTTGTGGCATCGAAGACTCTCTCATCTCAACTTTAAAGATATCAACAAACTTGTCACTGGAGGCCATGTTCGAGGTCTTCCATTGCTCAAGTTCGACAGAGATCATTTGTGTGCTGCATGCGAAATGGGGAAGCAGAGTCGTCAAATTCATCCATCTATAATTAACACTAAAGTTGTTGAACCACTCGAATTACTTCATATTGATTTGTGTGGTCCATCATCTATCGAAAGCATCGGTGGTAGCAAGTATATTCTTGTTATTGTTGATGACTTTTCACGATTTACATGGGTGTTCTTTCTAAAGCTCAAATCTGAAGCGACTCATAAGCTGAAAGTGTTCATCAAGCAAATTGAAGTACAGCTCAAGAAGGTCGTTCGCAACATCAGGAGCGACAATGGTCTGGAATTCAAGAACAGGGAATTTGAAGAATTTCTAGCAGAAAAGGGAATAAGTCACAACTTCTCAGCTCCCTACACACCTCAACAGAACGGAATTGTCGAAAGACGAAACCGATCTTTGTGTGAAGCAGCCCGAACTATGCTAAGTTTCGCTTCCTTACCTCTTTATTTTTGGGTTGATGCTATTTCTGCTGCTTGTTTTATGCAGAACAGGTCATATCTCAACAAGCGCTTCACGCTCACACCTTACGAGATTCTCAACAACAGAAAGCCCAATGTGAAATTTTTCCACGTGTTCGGCTCACGGTGTTTCATCTTTAACTCTAAAGAACACCGCAACAAGTTCGATGTCAAAGCCGACGAGGGAATCTTTCTGGGTTACTCTCTTACTTCCAAAGCATACAGAGTCTTAAACAAGCGTTCGAGGAAAATCGAAGAGACCTATTACGTGACTTTTGATGATAGCTATGTCAAAAAGCTACAGGCCAAAGAAGACACAGCTGGGGAAATCTTTCCTCAAACTGGCCAAGTCACAGTCTCGATCGCTAATCTATTCGAGAAGTTTATGGAGCTCTTTGACGAACCAGAGAAAGCTACTCTCTCAGAAGCAGGCGCAGCAGACAACAAGGTAGACCATATGAAACAAATTGTCGAAGAAGCTGCCAGGAGAATGAACGAAGGAGGATCGAATTCTGATGAACCTCCATCCAATGATGCTTCAGTTGAGGAGGAGCCAAGCTCACATGTTGAGGGGGAGCCAAGCTCTACAACTGCTACCGAAAGTCCAACTCCAACCGAAAGTGCTTCACCAACCGAAGGTGCTTCAACGCCTGAAAGCCCAGCACCACAAGAAACCTCTGAACCTCAAGTTTCTCATAGCTCATCAATCGAGGGGGAGCATGGTGATATGTCACTCGACTACAAAAGCCAATCCAAGCCAGAAGAAATGATCAATGCTGAACTGGACCCCACCTTTGATCCAAACTACCCTCCTCTTACCAAATGGACCAGAGATCATCCTATCTCTCAAGTGGTTGGTGATGTCTCTGAAAAGGTTCTGACCCGATCACAACTGAAGGCAAAACAGACATCCTTATTTTCCAAAGTTGAGTTTTGTATGTTTAACTCTTTCGTATCAAAAGTTGAAACGAAGACAGTTAACACTGCTCTCGATCACTCCGATTGGGTTCAAGCGATGCAAGACGAACTGAATGAATTTGAAAGGAACAAAGTCTGGCGCCTCATTCCAACTCCTCCAGATGCCTCGGTTGTTGGTCTCAAATGGGTCTTTAGGAATAAAATGGAAAAGGAAGGGAACGTGATAAGGAACAAAGCTCGTCTGGTGGTAAAAGGATATTGTCAGGAGGAAGGGATTGATTATGAAGAGACTTTCGCTCCTGTAGCTAGGCTCGAATCTGTAAGAATCTTTCTTGCTTATGCTGCTCACAAAAACATCGAAGTTTTCCAAATGGACGTCAAGTGTGCATTTCTTAATGGAGAACTAGAAGAAACAGTGTACGTGGAGCAACCTCCTGGGTTCGTGAACGAAAAGTATCCAAATCATTGCTACATTTTGGATAAAGCTGTGTATGGACTCAAACAAGCTCCGAGAGCCTGGTATGAAACGCTAACTAAATTCTTAAAGATGTCCAAATTTAAACAAGGTTCGGTTGACCCAACCTTCTTTCGCAAAAAGGAAGGTAACCACATTATGATAGTTCAAATTTATGTCGATGACATCATCTTTGGCTCAACGAATCCCAGCCTAACAGCTGAATTCAGAAAGCTGATGGAGACTAAATTTGAAATGAGCTCAATGGGTCCTATTGACTTTTTCCTTGGTTTAAATATTAGACAGGGACCCGAAGGCATCTTTATCAATCAGGAAGCTTACACGAAGACTCTCCTAGCAAAGTTTGGTATGATGGGAGACTCCAAAGTCAAAGTCCCAATGGCATTCGGCACCAAACTAACTCCATCTCTAGACAAACCGGCTGTTGATATCACGCTCTATTGTCAAATGATAGGCTCACTAATGTATCTTACTGCTAGCAGGCCTGACATCATGTTTTATGTGTGTTACTGTGCTAGATTTCAGGCAAACCCACGCGAACCTCACATGCTTGCAGTCAAGAACATTCTACGCTATCTCAAGCGAACTGCCTCCTTAGGTCTATGGTATCCATCCAACTCAGGCTTCTTCGTTAAAGCCTACTCAGATGCAGACCTTGGAGGATGTGGACTCGACAGAAAAAGCACCACTGGCGGCTGTCAATTCCTTGACGGGAAGTTAGTTAGCTGGCAATCAAAGAAACAAACGTGCGTGTCGTTGTCTACTGCCGAAGCGGAATACATAGCCGCTGCATCCTGCACCTCCCAAGTGATTTGGATCCAGAGTCAACTTCGAGACTATGGACTCAATATGAAGAAGATCCCACTATATTGTGACTCTGAAAGTGCAATTAGGATCTGTCATAACCCAGTGCAACACTCTAAAACCAAACACATAGCACTGAGGTATCACTTCATCAAAGATCACGTGGAAGATGGAAACGTCGAAGTACACTTTGTAAGAACCACTGATCAACTCGCTGACGTCTTTACCAAAGCTCTTCCTGAAGCATCATTCATCAGAATTTTACAAGGGCTAGGTATGATGGAATCAGAGTCAGTACCTCAAACTACCTCTCAACCTCAAACATAAGAAGCGAAATTGACCGAACATTCAGGTTCGGTTAAATCATCTGACTCGCTCATCACCACAAAGGTAGTTTTCTTGGTTGTATATTTCTTGTACAAAGTTGTTTATCTTATTGTTAAAAGTATTTTCTGATTGCATATCTAAATTCCTTGGTTTTCTAAAAAATTTTCAAAACCGAAACCTACCGAAGGTTCGGGTTCGGTTTCTCAAAATTTTCCAAAACCGAAACCTACCGAAGGTTCGGGTTCGGTTTTTCAAAATTTTCTTGAACCGAAACCAACCGAACGCTCGGGTTCGGTTTATCAAAATTTTCTTGAACCGAAACCAACCGAACGTTCGGGTTCGGTTTTTCAAAATTTTCTTGAACCGAAACCAACCGAACGCTCGGGTTCGGTTTTTCAAAATTTTCTTCAACCAAAACCAACTGAACGCTCAGGTTCGGTTTTTCAAATTTTTCCAAAGTTTTTTTTTACTTGCTCTTTCCAAGTTTTATTTTTTGTCTTCCCAATTAGGCTATCACATTTATTCTAATCGTGAGCTACCTCACTCTCTTCTCACATGAGATAAGAGTTTTCTGCTTGGTCCTTATTTCGCAGCAGAGGTACTTTAATTTCTTACACCATTTCCATTACATTTCTCCATTACATTCGTTTCATCAACGTAACCCTTGAGACTCTCATAAATTACCACTGAGGTTTATGGTTACACAACAACTGTGTTTATGATCTCAGTTTCGTGCCACTACGAGCTGCATGAAACCCAAAATTCAACACCAAATCTGAATTGACGGTGAACAATAAATTTGCTCAAGTTTTCACCAACGAACGGATGTATCCTACTGAAATCTCAAATTTTTATTTTTGTGTGATTCCTATGAAATTGTTAAACACCATAACATTTCTTCCCTTGGGATCCAGTTTTTAATTTTTTTTCTGAGATTTTATATTTTCAAAGCCAATTTAAAATTAATTCCTACCTACTTGTTCAACAGACTACACCGGTCTCACAAGTACTTTGTTCACTTTCTTTCTTATTTCAAGATTAGAATTGCTGAATCAAAGCGAAAGCCACCATTACTTAGCCTAATTAAAAGAAGCCTTTCAACATTTATTAATAAATGTTTGATCGTCATTCAACGGGAATCCACATAAACACTTTAAGGTCTCTCTTGATCTTGAAGGAAGAGATTCGTGCCCGGGATCACTTGTTTCGTGTCATTATTGACATCACATTTATTCCTAAAAAGAGTTGCTTTATTTCTTTTTTTTTACACTCTTAGCACGAAAATCTTTGATTTTCCAAAATTCCGTTACTAATAATTACAGGCTGTATTTTTCCTTTGGTGGTTAATTATCAAGTTGTGGTCAAAAATCATCCACGTGGGTATTTAATTCAAAAGATGCCATTTAAAAGATAAGACGAAGGGTTGCTGACTCAGGCGGGAGTTAAAAGGATTGAATTTCAAACGACGGGAAAAAGGGAATGCGTGTGCATTTGGAACGCCCATACTTTTACTGACATCATGGACGCGTGTGCGAATTTCAAGCGACACCTCTCTGGCACTTAAAGGCGCGTGAGGATTTGAAACGGTATGTTCTGAAACGGCGCTTTTTGGGCGGCGTGATCCTAGGAATCTGACACTCTCTCTCCTACGTGATCATCGCATGTCTTAACTGTCACGCATCTGTCATTCCGGAAACCTTTTCGTATTTCCATAGAAGATTTGAAACGATTTTTCTCTCTCCTTTCACCCACTATAAAAGGCAGTCTATACTCCCATTTACCTCTTTACTGCATCCGAAATTTCCAAGAGAGCAAAAACTCCCAAAAGCTTCATTGTTCATCTTCTTCTTCTACCTTCAACAATGGCAGAATCATCCTCAGTCCATGCTACCTCACACATACTTCCTATTCGTCCTCACTAATGCTTGGTGATCGACCTAAACCCTCTGGCGTACGACTCTTATATGTCACCGATCATCGAGTGCCTGAAGTACTCACAAATCGCTCCAGCTCTCTCTAGGGTTGAGTCTGTGCCCATGGAGATTCTCTCGCAGGTGTATGCGACTGCATATTACGACAAAGCAGTCGAGCGGGTGTTCTTCGAGGTTGCTGATCACAAGACCTCCATTTCTCGACAACGATTTGGTACACTGCTAGGGTTGGCTGCTGATCCTTCACGAGTTAATCCGGAGACGATTCCGATTGGGCATCTCTACAACATGTTTTACAACATGGGATACACGGAGCCGCTCACCTCCGTCGCGAAGTTCAAGAAATCCTGCTTGTCGCCACAGTGGAACGGCATGTTTACAGTCCTCTTCAAGGGCTTATCTAAACAAAGCTCAGGATCCGATGGTTCTAGTCGACTGTTCTTGTCGATTATGTATGCAGTTTACAACGGAGTCAATCTATACTTTGGGTTGGTCCTCTGGAAACAGCTCATCCAGAGCCTTTCTTCTTCATCACGACATTTTGAGGTGTCGTATGCCCGGTTCTGGATTCTCATTACAAAATGGGCGATGGACAAATTCGATATTCCCACTGCTGCAGGTGCATCGATGTCTTCGATCGGTACTTTTCATACCACGAAGATCATCGTCTCTGATGCATCCAAGTTCTCATTCATTGGCTCTATTCCGGAGACAATGTACGGCGATGTTCCTTCCGACAGCAGAATCATCCGGACTGGTTAAGGAGTTCAAGGCGTCTGGACCTAGGCAACTTACTCAGGAAATGCTGAAGTCCATCCACGATGCTGACAAACCTGTTAGGGGCAAAAAGGCGGAAAAAGGGAAGCAAGTGACCAAATCTCCTAAAGGTCCTTCTCCCAGGAAGAGAAAACAAACAAAACCGGCACAGTCCCCGCAACCGAAGAGAAGGAAGACTCAACCGAAGCAAAAGCTTGTAATCGCTTCCTCTTCGAGTGACTCAGAAAACGAGAGTTCGGGTTCGGACGACTCTCAAAGAGGCGAAACCCCTCCCAAAGGCAACACCCCACCCCGATCACCTACCCCAGATATGGAAATTCATGCCTCACCAGTTCCTTCACCTTCTCAAACCATCCCTACTTCCATTCCCACCATAAACCCCGCCACCACCATTCCTAAAACCTCTTTCCCTATACCACCACCCATTTTCACAGATACCACTACCACAACTACAAAGGTTACAACCAACGTATCTGATACGGGGGTTCATACCAGTGCAACCGAAACACCACCCGTAACCGAACCACCTCAAACCGAAACCCAGCATACAACCGAACCTACCCACACTCAAACACCACCCGAAACTACCCCCACCAGCACTCAACCTGAACCTACCCAAACCACAACACCCCCAGCTTCACCACCTCCACCATCTCCAGATCATGCCTCTGATGGAGATAACCCGTTCTGTGGCGGTGAAAATATGACCTTCGATTCGGTCTACTTTAGTCCGTTTCAGGTTCAAAGTGACGATGAGGACGATGCTCCAGTAACAAAGAAACATCTAAAGGAGCTAAACGAGAAGGTTGATTTGCTTCTTGCGTCATCCACCAACACTCAGTCCTCTCTCTCTGAAGCCGCTCTTCAGAAGATTGTTGATGCCTTTTCCAGGGCTCAGCATGATGCTGTTGCTTCAGCCACTGCCGCCATTGACGCCTCCACAAAATCCTGTGAGGCTGCGACCGCAAAAGTCGATAAACTATTCACTGACACCTCTTCCCTATTGACGTCCTTACAGGAGAGTGCTGACGCCACAAAGACAACGTTTGAACCAATCGTTCAACAATTGGCCACGTTCGTCTCAACGGAGTTACAGTCATTCGCTACCCTTCGCCAATCCATTAGCGATGACAACTCGGCCCTTCGTGCCTCCATTGATGAGCGCCTCGCTAAACTTCAAGAGGATCTCGCAGCTGAAAACTCATTAATGGACGTTCTGGCAAGCAAAACCACCGCCCTTAAGGTCAAGAGCACTCAGCTTTCAAACTATCAACAACAGATTGAAGCTCTTCGATCCGAACGGGAGGTTATAAAAACTTGTGTTTCGGATGTACACGCTGCCCTATCTAACATCCTGGAAGCACACGATCCGATTCTCAATCATTCGGTGAGGCGAACCCTTGCTGAAAAACTTACTCCTGCCATGGACCTTCTCAGCAAAATCGAAGGCTTACCTAGTTTCGTGTCCAATCCGAAACAAGGGGGAGAAGGGAAGTCCGGATCGAAACCACCTCCTTCCTCAACAGCTGCTCACACAACCGAACCACCTCCGACTGGTCAAGCTTCGGGTTCGGGTGTGAAGGACAAAGGAAAGAATATAGCTGAGGAAGAAGATGAAGATGATAAGGAAACCATTGCTGACTTGCTTAAACGCAAAAACAGTCGCAATGTGGAAAATGACAATGTTCGTGTGGCGCGAGAGGCTGAAGAAGCCGAACGCAAGAAGAAAGAAGCCCACGATCTCCTCGAGAGCAGGAAGACTCTTTTCCCTGCTTGGACTCGGGAGAGAATGATTAAGGAGGCCATAGATACTCCTAGCATCCTATGACTCGAACCGGTGATATCCTTCGACTGCAATAATTCTGTCGATTCGCAGTTCGATATGCCGTTGACTCGAAAGGTGTTTATCTTCCACGCCTTCTCCAATATTTATGAAGTCCCTCATCCGAACCCTGAGGTCGATAGGGAGCTTATCGAGTTCTATCTGAAAGCCGCTCAACCACAGTACCAAACATAGAGCGCTTAGAAGATCGTGAACGTTCGGGTCTTAAAGCCTTATACCGAAGGGAGATTCATCAACGTTCGGTTCAGGGTGATAAGAGGATCTGCTAGAACCGAACATCTTATATCCCTAGCAGATCTACCGAACCTAAACCCTCATGATTGGATTGTTTTCCACAACATCCTTTTGACGAATGAAGCAGAATATGGTCCAATTATAGACCATCTCAAGAGGATGATTGTTTGTTACATCATGGAGGTAGCCCTAATGGATCAGGAGATTGCCACAGTCTTCAAGAAGAAACCAAAGATAACTCATGTGGGATCGGCCAGTGATCTCAATCAAATGAAAATGGGCAAGATCGATCCGAGACGTAATTCGGTCATGTTCACTAGAGCAGAAGGACAGAAATGTCTCTTTGCTTTGGCGGATAAACATCTTTACACCAATGCTTGTCTTGAGCATGTTCTATCGATCATCTGAAGGTGTAAAGAGAATGCAGCAGACGATGTCAAGTACTTCAACGACATGATCCAATGGTACATCAGATTCAGGCAGACGATACTTGCTCTGATCTCTCGTTTGTTTCAGACTGTGAAGAAGAAGGTACCTGGTGCTGCTGCTGGCCCAAGTAACAAGTGAAGATCTCGCTCCAATTGACGCAAAGGGGGAGATTGTTGGGTTGAAGATTTGTTTAAGTGTTGCGTCTTTGGGCTCGGCTGTTAGTCCATTTGTTTTGTACTCCGGTTTTGGGCCTGTCCAACCGTGAGTTTGCTAGGTTTACTATATAAAGATATGCTTGCATGCATATTAGGTTAAGGATTAAGAAGTAACGATTATTACGATAGTATTACAGATTTCTTTATCATTCTTGTAAACCTCCAACCCTCTACAGTTGATGTTCTTGATCGAGCTCTTCTGAGGGTTTATTTTATAATCATTCGACACGTTTGATTCATCCTTGAGTTGTTCTTTATTTTGCGTTCGTTCTTGCTGTTTAATATTTATTTACCTGTTTAAGATCTAATCGATCTTCCAGATTAAGTTTTAATCTCATCACATTATAATTGTACATAACTATCATTTTATAGCCTGAGAATATTTGGTTTAGCCTTATTTCATGTTCCTTTTTTCGTTGTGGGCTTAGGGTAGAATCAAGTATTCGATTGTCTATAGGATCCAGTGCTATGTATTATTAGCATACGCGAGTGCTACAAGGTTGGTGGAAGTTTCATGGATGAGTATATGTGTGAGCAGTTGGCCAGATGAGGAATGTTTATCCACTCCCGAGAGAGTGAGGGTAGGATGTATGTGTATCCTAGTTGTTGCATTTGTTTTGGGTGGTTGTAATGATCCTTTAGACAAATGCGGGTAGGTATGCAAGGTAGTATGGGTCTGTACTACTGAAAGCACAGGACCCATACGCATCGCAAGGAAGTCATGAACCCCAAGGGGGTAGTCTTGTCATGTGGTTGAAGCAATGTATATTATGGCATTCTGATGCATTTTGGTTCTATTTAGTATGGAGATCACGAGGGGATCTAGTTCAGGGCCTGGAGCTAAGGAAAAACATAGGTCGGGGTTGATTGTTGATTAGATGCAGGAGATGATTACCATTCAGGTTTCACATACTATACAGGAAGAATTGTCTGGTATTATGGATCGGGTCACTAACAGGCTAATTACCAAGTTCGAGGAGCAAACTGCAGCTTTACAGACTGTGAGGGGGGGAATGTTAAGATGACTATTGGGGAAGATTGCATGGTTTGATACCATGATTTATGGTAGTTTTTCCATATATGTCAGTATTTGGTTATGGTTGTTCTGGAATGAGAATGGTTCTGGTGATTATTTGGGCCTTAGTTTTCATTCTAGTTTAGATTTGAATGATGCAGACCTTGGTGAGTTAGTTGGTTTTGAGTTCTCGAGGTCCTTGCTCGATGTCGTGCTAGTTGAGTCACTGTAATCAAGAAGGAAGCGACTGTTATGATCGAATTGAGGATTGGAGCTGGAAGCTAAGTGGTTAAAAGACGGATTGGAATCTCGTTATCTCCAATGAATTTCTGTTTTTACAACTTGCTCTACTCGAAGAAAATATATAGCAGATATGTAATCTTCAAAGTTGGGGTGTAGAACCAGCACAAGGCTACATAGTTGCAGTTTTTGGTTGCATGTATGGAAGTGTAGGAATGTATAAGAGGATCCTTATGGTATGATTGTCTTGAGATGAGATCAAGGGTATGATTTCTTTGAATATAGTGAGGACATGTGCTAATTGATTGCTTTATGTGATCATGGAAGTGAATTAGGAATGACAACTTTTGTTGTCTTAGACGTATCCCAATTATGAGAATGGTGCCTCTTGTATTTATGAATGATCCTCGCGATGAATTGATGGTTGGGGATTTGCAGGTGAGGAGTGTAGAAGCCTATTAGTTCTAGATAGAAAGTTGTCATGAATGGACTATCAATTATAGCTTATGCATTAGTGTAGAATTATGGATGTTTGAGGAAGTTATGATTGGAAGTTTTTGAAGTTCCCATCTGGAGATCCAGAATCTCTTTGATTTTTCTTGATCTTTAGTTGGAAGATCAACTTGTGTTGTGTTATACATTCCAATAGGTTAGTGATACTGTTTGTCTGGGTTAGCCGATTTGAGTATTTGTTCAGTTTTTCAATATCAATTGGTGGTAGTTAGAATCCTAAGTGGGAGGGACTAGGTAATCTTCTTCGAGGATCATCAATATATTCTAGTTTTTGGTATCAAAAGAAGGGTTCATAGGCATCTGATGCTTGGGTATGCAGGACTTTGGTTCAGGAATGGTCAAGACAGAGTTTTGGTAGTTTGTGTGTATCCAATGATACAGTACCCTTGTTGAGCTTTAGGATGTCGCAAGGAGGCGGGAAATTGAGATAGAGACTCAGGCAAGGGAGGAGTGTCAGGCTCCATCTCAATTCCAGCCTATGGAGAAATGCTTTAATTCTGACGGTTGGAGTTCAGGAGCAGCTGAGGGGAGGTGCGGATCTTTTGTATGTCATAGGTGTGACAAGGTTGGCCATTTTGGTAGATATTGCAAGTGGAGTGCGCAGGTTTGTTTCCATTGCGGACTGGAAGGCCACATCAGAGTGTGTTGTCCTTTTCTCATTTTCGGTGAGGTGCTGAATCCTACACCATTGGCTTAGCATTTACCCAACAGTCATCATGGGACGATCGGAGTCCCAAGGATAGAGAGTTAAGTTGACAGATCTTCTATTCATCAATTGTTGTAGTATTGGTATTCATATGTAATTTCTATTTGTGTTTCAAAGTTCAGTTTCTAATCTTAGATGATCATTTAAATGGAATTATCTTATTAGCTCTATTCTAATGGAATTCTTATTATGAATGGATTAATTATCTTTGTCCTCCATTGTATGTGTATTGGAATTTATGAATGTTGTGTGGGTTCATATTCTCCTATGTGTGTGTGTGTGTGTGTGGATATGACTGGTTGGGATCAAGTAGTAGAGTTCAAGCAGGCCTGGGTATCAAAGGACCGTGAAGCTATCAAATTCTAGCGTATTGCAAGTGGGGAAGAGTGGAATCTCGCAGCAAGAAAACCTTGTACCATGGTTCGATTCTCAGTCGAATTTCTCCAAGCTCAAGACTTTCGTGCAACTGTTGAATCTTCTTGTTTCACGTCAAGATCGTCATCAACTGATGGATTTCCCTTCAAGTCGTGTTAGTTTTGGTTATGGCATCATATGTAGGGCATGTTTGTGCTTTAGACTCTAGGTGTTAGGAGCCCAGGTTGAGGGATATGATGAGGGCTTCCTTGTCTTTTATTGTTTGATTGGGGCTTGGAGGCCTGATTTATAACCTGAAGACCTGGTAAGGTCATTTAAGTCTTGTTAGGATCGAGTGTTGTTGTCGGTTAGAGTATCAGGGGTAAGCCCGGGTATTGTTATCGGTTAGTGGATCGGGGGTAGTTATCGGTTAGTTGATTGGGGGTAAGCCCGGTTTTTGTTATCGGTTAGTTGATCGAGGGTAAGCCCAAATGTTGTTATCATTTAGTTGACAGGGGTAAGCCTGAGTGCTATTGTTGATTAGTGGATCAAGGGTAAGCATGAGTGTTCTCAGTAGATATCTAAGTGGGGCTATCAGAGCCAAGTAGGAGCGTGTCCTAGTTTGGTATGTGACCAGTTGGTTCTCGTCGCGATGGTGAACTTATGTGCGGGATTAGCATGAAAACGTTTATCTGAGAAGGTGTGGAGCCAGTGGTTTTTCGGTTATTTTAGTTTATCTAAGGGGTTGCATCATGAACTGGAACCGAGAGCTAATTTCGAGTACGAAATCTAATTTAAGTGGGGGAGAATTATAACATCTTGTTTCCTACCATTTCTGGGCCATGGGCCAGAAGTCAATTGTGTAAGGCTTTGGGCCTTAAGGAGACAAATTTTAGTCCTTGTGGAAGGATTTAATGTTAATTAAGAGATTTAACTCTTGAATTTTCTTTTAGGGCGAAGGGTATAAAGGGAAAAATTCATAGGTCGGGCTCTTGCATGAAATATGGATTTTTTTTCGTGAAGATTTTTGTCCAAGATATTTAGATAATATTGTAGAGCACTTCAACAACTTTCCATGGATACAAGTTACGACTGTTTGAAGTTAGGACGCTTTTTGGGTTAGCTGTGTATGCTGGGCATATGGGGAGTACGTTGGGCGTAGTAGGGCATCTGTGGTATGCTAGGCGTACCAGTACTACACTAGGTGTATGTGATCAGTGCCCTAACCCTATTTTCATGGTTTAAGCCCTATTTAAGCTCTTTAACTCCCCCAAACTCATTACATTCTTAGCCTCCACCTCTCCAACACCCTCTCTTGAAATCCTAACCCTAGTTTCAACCTTATGAGCAAAAATAAGGTGTTTTTAAGTGCTTTGGGAGTGCTCTTGCTGAAACTTCGAGAAGAAGGAAAACATTGAAGAAGCATTGGTTGCATTGTAGCTTGTAGATCAAGACCTTGTTTACCTTGATCTTTCTTCTGGAGGAATAAAGTTTGAATCTTGATGACGAAATGGTTAAATCTAGCTAGTTTTGGGTGTTATGAGCTTTTGGTCATTTTAAGTACATAAAGTTTGGATCATGAAAGTTTGTGACCTTGTTATGGATAACATTGGAAACTTTATCCATCCAAACATCATAATGATTCAGATCTGAAGTTTGGAGTCTTGGACTTAATGAATTAAGATGAAAAAGATGCACTTTTGGTCCCTTTAAGACTTAAATACTAGATCTTGTTTGTTGGGACCATTCTAATGGATAAAGTTGGAAATGTCATCCATTATGGAGGTATTAGGAACCATAAAAATGTGATCTTTTTCCTTCTATCCCTTCCATGCAAGAGTTGTGATGTCTTAATGGATTAATAAGTTAGGGTTTTAGCTTTTGGACCTTCCCTAGCCATGGAAAGTCATAAAGGTGGAAACTTTATAACTTAAGACAATGTTTTGAGTTCTTCATGATGGAGTGGGATCAGGTTACGTATGTTGGGCATACGTTGAGTACCTTGGGCGTACATAACTACCTTGGACTTTGAATTTTGTTGACTTCCGTTGACTGTTGACTTTTTGAACAAGTTTGACCTTGGGTCAAACTTGAGGATTTTAGGATATTGATTAAGATTTTATTTGGTTCTAGTGTTTGTGGATTAGCGGGTGCAATCAGTGTAGAAGGGAGCATATCGCAGTCTTTCAAGGCTCTTCGATTGAGGTAAGTTTTCCTCACTATACTCATGAGTCGAAGGAACCAATGTCGGACCACTAGATTATGTATCCTAGTTATAGGATAGTGTATGCTAGTATATGAATGATTAGTAGATCTATATGATTATCTATATTTGCTGGTTCTGTGTTTATGTTTCCCTGTTACATATGTCAACATATTGTGGTTGGGTTGAGGCGATCCTGCTTTGTGTGGAAGGCCAAGATACTCAGGGTGGTCCAGATAGGATGTAGGCCCTGCGAGGTTTTCTAGTTAGGACAAAGGCCCGGAGAGTAGTCCGGATAGGCTGTAGACCCTATGAGGAGGTCCAATCCTGACAAAGGCTCGTAAAGTGATCCAGATAGGCTATAGGCCGTATGAGGCAGTACAGTCAGGATGGAGGATCATATTTGCATGCTATGTTTCTTATGTTGTGTGATGGTACTTTAGGGGAATGTAGTAAGCTTTTGCATATAATTTTTGTTTATTGCTTCATGTACTTATGAGGATCATGGGAAAGCGAAGGCCTGATCATGCACATCTTCCTATTTTCATGATATTTATTTTTGGGACACTCTGATATGACTTTACTTGTGAAAGAATGGTTCTTTTTGTAAACAATGATGGTTAATGGGTGTTTTTGAAAATTTTAAATTTCTATGATTTTTGGAATGTTACATGTGTACAAGTTCTCAAAAGTTGTTACTTTGGTGTATGGGAAACAATATTTGTGCATACCAACTATCAATGATGTCCAGCAGTTGTACACAGTGCAGGAAGGCAAGTACTGGTTCCCAGGAATGCTAAGTAGTATCGATTGCATGTATTGGGCTTGGGCATTGTGTCGTAATGCATTGCGTGGTCAGTACAAGGGTGGCGACCACAGAGAGCCGACGATTGTCCTAGAAACAATTTTATCACATGATCTTTGGATATCACATGCATTCCTTTGGTCCAGCTAGTGCAAACAACGACATCAATTTCTAGACCAGTCGCTGGTATTCAACAATATCTACCCTGGAAAGTCGCATGATGTACCTTTTCATGCAAATGGGGTAGCATATAAGCGCCGGTGCTATCTTACTGACGGTATATATCCTCCCTTATCTATTTTTGTGAAGTATTTAAATGTCCGAACGACGAAAAAAAGTTTAATGATATGCAAGATTCAACTAAGAAGGACGTGGAGCGAACATTTGGTGTACTCAAGAGGCGTTGACAAGTATTAGCAGTCGGGGCACGGTCTATAAAGTGAGAAGGTTGCACCACATAATTTATGCATGCATCATATTGCATAAATTTATTCTTCAAGACGAAGGAAGAGCGATATGTCGATACAATGAAAACGAAGTTTTTCCAAATGTCGAAGGAGTAGCCATTGGTACCCAAGAGTGTAGGGCAGATAGAAAAGAAGTACACAATCGTGACATTCATCACACCATTCGTGCTGATTTGGTGGAGCATGTTTATAGGACTCATATTCAGTCACCGACAGAGTATTGACATGATGATTTATATGACGAATCAGATGCGGATTTGAATATGTTCGTCGACAGCGAGGATTCTGATGACGACGACAAGATTGATGTTGATGAAAATGACGATGATGATGATGTCGATGACGAGGGCGACAATTCCGAGTGACGTATTTTGTTTTTTTTAATTCGGATACTAATTATATTTTCTAGGTTGTGGTTTTTTAATATTTATTGTTTTCTAGTTTTCTTTTATTAATAATCTTGCTTATTTTAATCTATCATTTATGTAATTTTATTTATTAATGAAGTGGTTTTTATGTTTAAATAATTTTTATGTTTATTATTCTTTTAATAAAATTGTAAATCATAAAAATCAATTATTAAAATAAAGTGAAGGAAGCTTTCCGCACACACCTTGACTTTTGATGAGAGAAAGGAAAGTGAGAGAAATAATGACGTGACAAACAAAAATGTCGAGTATTCGAGATATAGAAACTGATTTGACATTCCATGTTGATTATTGAAGAGTTTATATTTTTTGTAGTAGATTTTGTTATTCCGCATATATATATATATATATATATATATATATATATATATATATATATATATATATATATATGTAGCTTAGCATGTTAGGCAAATTTTTTCTCAAAAAGTTTGTTTGTATGTTCCATTTCTAAATTAATAACATATAAAAGCTTTACAAATTATGTGGAATTTTATGATAATTGATTCATGGTTGTTATTCTGATTCCACACTCGTCGTTTCGTTTTGGGTTTCACAAAAAAGTGAGGGAAGCTTCCCATATGTACCATCCGGCCTTAATGAAATCTAATTTCCTTCCTTATTCGTAATATTTCGTATCATTGTATTCCTTCCGTATTCGTATGTGGCTAGTCTGCATTTGCAGTGCCCTAATTAAAAATGAAAAACCACATGTCGTCATTTTTAGAAATTCATGAGTCACGAACCAAGAATGCATTCACATTGTATGAATGTTTTCATTTTTCACTTTATTTCGATGTTAACGACTTTATGAATTTTTTGCCGAAAACCACTTTTTTGATTTTAATTACTTTATGACTTTATGATGAAAAAAACCACATTTTTTAAAAATACATTGCTTATTTATTAAAAGGGTTTATATGGGTTGGGTTCAACCCACTAACTTGTGAACCCACGAACTCATACACTTAAACAAGTTATATGGATTGGGTTGGGTTGAGGATTCCAACCCACCAACCCTGACCCGCCAATCCATATATGGGTTGATTTGAGTTTCTGTTTTTTTAACCCGCCAACCCATCACCCGTCAAAATGAACCCGATCCATGACACGCCAACGTGAACCTAACCCGATTGACAGGCCTCGAAGAGACTAGTCAAAATATATGTTTTGAACAAACAAAAAATCTATACAATAAATGAATATAGGCATCAAACTTTCAAAAAAAAAAAAGCAAATTATGATTAAAAAGAAAAAAGAAAAAAAAAGAATTGTAATTTTTGAGCAAATATGTAATTTACTATAAAGATTAAAAGAATAATAGTAATAAAAATAATATGCAATTTAAGATGCAAATTAGTCTTTTACATATATTTAAAGATAAAAAAATGAAAGAGGTTAAGGAAAAGATCAAACAATGAGTAAAACATGTTAATTAAACTATTTCTAGAAATAAATAATAATTAAACCTATCTAGCCCGTAATAATTTCCGATTAGATGTTATCCAACCGATTTGAAAAATCCTAGCGATAATCAATGGATATTTAACACTTTGAAAGTATTTTTTTCAGTAGTGATTATCTGATAAATTATTGGTGTTGTATTAATCATATTAATCTATTTTATTATGATATTAATGGTATTTACCAATTTTGTTATGATATTAATCATATTTTTTTTCAAATTTAATGAATTTCTAATTTAAGATTTTCGACTAGTCGCTAACTAATCCTTAGTCGTTAGTCAACCGATTTAGTACTGTCCGACAACTTTTACAACATTGCTTAAACCGAAGAAAAATACAAGACACTATGCTTGATGTTTATGACTTTTTATTTATATATTTACAAAATATTTCTATTATATTATACTTTTGGAAGTAGCAGTAGCAGCCAAGAGCTTCAAAACATGTGACTTTAATGAAATGGCAAAAAAGGTATTAATATTTTCCCCCTTTTGCTAGCAAAATATTTCCACTTTCGAAAAGGCAACGAAAAGCAATCTTTGTTGGATTGTTCTTCAAAAGATTATTGCTACATGTGTGGTGGTATATAAAGACACCAAAGACTGAGTGTTATGGACTTATGGTTTTGATACATCACTGAATAAGATTTAATCGCATCGTAAGGGCGACGTGATGTTTATTGAATGATTGGGCCCAGGGGCATTAAATAGCACAATGGGGTATAGGTGAGCCTCCATTCATTTTTTATTAAACAATCATAAATTTATTTATTTTTTTGGTTTTCGAAACTGAACAATCATACAATAAAGCTAAAATACAAATATACCAAATGTAGTAGTCTAATTCTAAATTTGGAAATAAGACAGTTTTTCTATTGTACACTTATGTATATTTTATATTATTCTGTACTGCTACGGCACTATTTAAATTATTATATTTTCAGGTATTGTCTTTTGCGTTTTTATTTATTTATTTATTTATTTATTTATTTTTTTCACATGTGACGTCTAAACTATGTTTATCAACCTATTCCTTCATTTAAGAAAAAAAAATCTATAATTTGTCTATCCAACCAACCAAATTGAGATTTTAACTATTTATTAATAACCTAAAACACAACAAACAAATATATTAAATTTTGCAGTTATATATATATATATATATATATATATATATATATATATATATATATATATATATATATATATTTTGAAGTTCAATAAAAAAAATCATTATCAACAACGAACAAATAAAACAGTTATGAGCGTCGGAAATCATAATTGATCAAAGGGCAAAGAAAAAAAATGTACACTTGTAAACTGGATTATACTATAAAACTCAACTCTTTACAAAAAAACACATATTTTTTCGTTTAATTTTTTTAAGCTACATTTTTTATCGGAAAAAAAAAACAAATATACAATTGTTCACGAATTTTCATCATTTTTCCATAGAAATTTATGCTGATACAAAAAAAACAATATGAATATGACTTAATATTTCATCTCAATTTTTTGTCCTCTAATAATAAATATCGACATCGATTAAAAAAATCGATCAGTTTAAATTCACATTGTGAATTTAAATTGAAAATATTTCAATTTTAACATTCCCAATATGAATTTGATTTAATACTTCAACTCTTTGATCTTTCACAAATTAAATGAAATTTATATATGTATCGAAATGTTTTTCATGTAGTTTTATAATATTTTAATGTTTTCATTACTAATAATAACTTTTGTAAAATCAACAAATAGGTTAATTCACATTGTGAATCTGAAGTGTATATAACTTAGTTATCAGAATTCACAATGTGAATCTAACTTACTATTATTCACACTGTGAATCTGAGCAGATGCACAATATGAATTTGAACTGAAATTTCGATTTATTTTAAACATCAATACGAATCTATGATTAAAGTATAGAAAAAAATATGAATTTTGATATATTCATTAATTTTTTTTCGATAAAAAATAAACCTTAACCTTTTAAAAAACAAAGAATATGAAGTGAGTTTTTTTTTTTGAAAAAAAAGTCTATTTTTTATATATCAATATGGATCTATATGGAAAGAGGATGAAAATTTATGAACAATTGTATATTCGGGTTTTTTTTTTTTTTGATAAAAAACATGGCCGGAAAAAATTAAACAAAAAAGTGGTTTTGTTATAATTTAGTGCATGTGCGTCCATTGTAAAAGTCTACAGCTCTTCATTTTATCGTTGATCGCTTTAAATTTTGACCTTTTTGGATTGATTCATTGGTTCCTTGATTAATAATGGTTATCTATTGAACTTTTCAATATATATATATATATATATATATATATATATATATATATATATATATATATATATATATATATATATATTTGACATCTAAAATAGAGATAAAACTTTTCATTTTAAAGAAAATCATTTAATTCGATACATCAATTTTTCAAAATCAACCACAATACAATATATCAAATCATTAGAGTAAAATAGTCATAAATGCGTAATCACGAGGGGAATGATATGTGATCACGTCGGACCCTTCTCTTTCGAATTGGAAGTACCTGAAATATTAAACCACAAAAACTGTAAGCACAAAACTTATCGAGTTCCCCAAAAATACCTCATGCCATACATACAAATGTCATGGGCTACCCCCATGGTCTTTTCCCTAAAAATGTCATGGTCAACCCCTAAGGTCTTACAAGTTTCATGGGTTTCCTCCATGGTCTAACATCCAAGTGCCATGGTCTACACCATGGTCTTTCATGAAATTGCCCTGGGCTACCCCCATGGTCTTTCATACAAATGTCATGAGCCATCCTCAGGGTCTTCCATGAAAGTATTATAAAGACAACTTACATCTTACACAATCCAATAGGACGACATTGATGCCTTCAACCTACAAGTATAGTACGAAGATTCGCCAATCAGATGATGATCAACTGCTACGACTCTTACTCCCAAGAGTATAGAGGCTATGAACCACCTATACAACCATACAAAGTACACCCTTAACTTACCTTCCAAAACTAGGGGTCAAGACAAAATTCAACAATTAAAGTTCACTCACCACGTCGTGGCCATCCTTGGCCACATCGTAGCCCTCAAATGACAAAACATACTCGTTTTCCTCCAGTCGTCACGTTGTGGGCACTAGGTTCAAAACATCTTAATGGGTTAGGTCGAATCCTCCAATCCCAAAGGTTCCAAAGTCCAAATTTGATCATTTTTTTCTAAGTGGATAAAGTCTCCAACTTTATCCCTTAAGACTCTCCAAGAGGTCAAGATCTCAAGTCTTAGGTCCAAAGCGGCAAAAACATGACATGGGCTCAACCAATAAGCTCTTAATCCTGTACGTCCATAACCCATTCACTCCAAAAACAACTTCTAACACTAGAACCCGCTTAAAGGGTTGTGATTTCTATGTTTGCATCTATAATGCATGTATTGGACTCATATTAGGTCAAAACTGAAGATTGTGACCAAAATCTCATGCATGGTTCAATCAACCAACCATACTTCAGATCCAAACCATGAATTACTCCAAATGATCTTGAGATTCATAAAGTTGCAACCTTTATGAAATCGAACCGTACCAACTAACAAGATCAAGAAGAAAATGGGACAAAACTTAAGATCTAGCAACCTAGTAGAATAAAGGTGGAGCCTTTAACACTTATAAGGGTCAAAAATTGAGCTAGTAAGAGAAATGGGGACTTGCTTGTTGATCCTTGGCTTACTCATTTTTGCTTTTTCCTTCAAAACCTCTCAAAAGCCCTCAGGAAAGGTTCAAGAATGGAGGAAAGGAATTAGCGTTTCTTTAGAGCTAAAAAGAGTAGTGGAGGCTGAGGGTGAGCAAACCGTAGCCTCTACAATCCTTTAAATATGCTGTAAAACCCTGAAAAATAGGGTTTAAGACACCAACAGTACCCACGCCATGGGATTTACACGCCACGTCGTGGTGTGTCAAAAGAGACTCGTGACCAAAAATGCCACGCCACGCCATGGCAATCATTCCCCAAGTTGTGGAGACTCCCAAAAATCAAAATTTAATTAAAATAAAATATACCTCTAAATTCGGATGTTACAACTCTCCCCCACTTGGATTAAACTTCGTCCTCGAAGTCCGTTGTCGCAAATAGCTTCAGGTAGTGTTCTCTCATCTCCTCCCCAGGCTCCCACGTCCACTTTAAACATTTATGGTGCTGCCATTGCACCATAACTAAGCCCACCACCTTGTTACATAAAGTCATTGTCTTCTTTTCAAGGATCACGGTCGGCCTTTCTACATCAACCCGAATATCATCCAACAGAACCACTACGGAATCGTCAGCTAGGCACTTCTTTAACTGAGAGACGTTGAATGCGTTGTGCATCTTACTGAGCTCATGAGGTAGGTCAAATCGGTATCCAACCTTTCCTATCCGGGAAATAATCCTAAAGGGGCCACTGTATCGGGGGCCCAACTTTCCCCGCTTCCGGAATCGAATGTCACCTTTCCATGGTGACACCTTCAGGAGCACATAATCTCCGACCTGAAACTTGAGGTCTAATCGTCGTCGGTCGGCATATGTAACATACATGTTTTGTTATCGTGTTATGTAATTTGAAAAGTAAGTAATATAATGAAATATTATATGAATTTGAGAGTTGAGTTCTAACAGATAGTTTTTACTAGAATTTAAGTAAAACTATTTTTAGAATCATTCAGAAAGTATGGGAAGTCTTATGAGATTCCGATCAAATGTCATCTATTGAAATTTACGAAAATGTAAAATTAAGTTAGAAATAAGTAAAATTATATTATTGAAAGTTGTAAAGAATCTCGTTAGAAACATTTAGGCGAACACCTCATCGAAATCTGAGTTATAAGGAAGAAGTTATGACTTATTGAAGTTTCGCGACAGAACTGGCACGACGCCGTAGGACTTAAAAAATGAGTTTTCGATAAACTACTTTTAGCCTATATGATCTAAATGAAAGTTGTAGTATTTGTTAAACCGAGAATTTTCATAAGAAGAACGTCAAAATATGAATTCGTATAAGGAAGTTATGATTTTTCTAAGATTCGGTATAACAGTAGACAACTAAAAACTCGAAATAAAGATGGAGTATTTTTAGCCGACAAAACCAAAACGAGAATTGAAGGTCTCATTAATAGTAGCACAATGGTAAAAAGACAGACGAAAACGGACGTCAGATGAAGGAGTCATGAATTTTTAACGGACTTTTCCTGTCCCGACCCGTTAAAAATATGATATTAAAAATGACGTAAAAATTAGCCAATGGAATCTAAACAAAAGTTTTAGAGCATCATTTCACCTATACGTGCATATAAAGAACGTAAAAAATGGAGCTCGGTTGCAAAAGATATGAATTTTTGAAGTTCTGGGCACAAACTTCGAAGCTTATCTGAAGGGAACGCGCTGCGTTCGAAAGGAACGCCCCGCGTTCACGTATACATGGTATGGAGTCAAGACACATAAACCCCTTCTTCGCATACGACACGTGTCACGCATGTTCAACACGTCTGGAGCCACCTCGCATCTACGCGCTGAGGTCGAAGGAACGCGCTGCGTTCGAGGGATCAACCTCCAACTATAAATAGAAAGCAAGACCCTCGGGTTTTGTTTACAAAATTCAATCTCTCTCACCATTTACTCTCTTTCAAGATATTTCTAACCCCCCCTCCCCCCCCCCCCCGGATGTCCTGGTATCATCCCGACACCCGAAGCAAGTCTCGACGCCCCGAAGTTCCCGAGAAAATCATATTTCCAGTCAAAACTTTGCCCGAGTAAAGTCGGATTTCAACTAAAATCCTTGGTTTCATCAAAGAAAGTCATATGTAGAAACGAAGTGCTGCCAGAATCAACATTTTATCATTCGGTTATTCCACGGTGAGTTCAATATATAGGAACAATTGTATGATATGTGTTATAGATGCTATGTGCTTTTCCATTTTATTTTCCCGTGCTATTATTACAGGCTATTATGGTAGCAAAGTTGTACCTTTGACCATGTGATCAGTGGAAGGACTTAGATTCACAATGGTAATGGTATGTAGCCTATGGCCGTGTAGAGCATGTCTTGTAAGAGAATGACTTCTACCCGTATGGCATTGGTAGAAGGTTAGATAGTGCTAAAAGCCTAAAATCATCCAAAATGTTTAAATCAGAAATTGTATGTCTTTTGTGCCATTTGGGCCGAAGCATTATTGATGTATATCAAGTATTGAAATTGTTATGTCTCATTGATTGTATATCTTTGAATCAAATCATTGACTGATATGGAAAGCTTGCCGCATGCTTCACATATACCTTTGTTGTTCCTTGTTCCCTTTTGCTTCTGCCATATTGAAGTATGTATATGGCATAACGTTATATTGTATCTATTATTGAACTCACTAAACGTCACCACTTACCCCTCTTAGTGTTTAACAATTGCAGGTAATAAGCATCCAATATAGTTGTATACTAATAGAAGATTTTGAATAGTTAAAACTATTACTTTGTATTTAGTGCTCATGTATGTATAAAACTATAATATCCTGGGTAGTTTTGTAATATATAATACTTTGTAAAAGTCTAAATAGTCGGTTTGCATCCGGTACTTTGTAATCAAATTATCAATATAAAATATTATTTATGAATATGCATGTAGCATGTTTTGGAGTATTATTGTCTCAAGTATGAAAGTGTGGGTCTTTCAATTCATGGTATCAGATCAGTAGTTTAAGCGAACTAAATACCACAGATTGGTATTTAGACTTAAATCGTTGGAAGTTCAATATATAAACGGATTCATTAGCAGTATATGGGTACAAACCATATGAATGATTTAAGTGGGGTATTGGGTAGTGATAAACCCTAGTATTCTAAAATATTAAGTTACTTCAAAAATTTCAGAGAATTAGTTTAAGTGAACTAGGAATTTTGAGAATTTCTAGACTTAAACATGGATGGCTAAGGGATGATGATACGACGTGTATCTAGTATATTTTTGGTCGAATACCTAAATGGACACAAGCACTACAATATTAGATGAGATATGCCTTATATTCTAATATGTGCTAAATGATAAATGAATATAGCATGCCTTAGGTTGCTTACTTATATTGCTATTACTTGAGAAAGTTTAAGGTCTGTTGCCGACCTTGGTCTGGAAGAATAAATTTCAAGTATTCCAGATTCTAAAATTTCCGTGTTATAACTGATAAGAAACTTTTCGAAGTGATAAAGAGACTTATGATAGTTGACATCGATAATTTTATAGATAAACGATCGAGGGATATCGTAAAATAATAATTATGAAGTGTTATCGTAAATAATGTGTTAATACCTATAGAGTGGTATTGTAAATAATATTTGGAAGAATGATGTGCGTTTGAAACACATTTGGGCAAGATAGATGTGCCGGTGCAATCTATGAAGTTGTTCCACCGATGTCCAGATTGAAGCAGTGATTGGTTATAGAGTCAGAAGAACCGAAGATGGTGATCAATACTTCGGTAGTATCGCAATTGATGTTCTGCAAGATTTAGAAGAATTAAATGAAGATCAAAGGAAAGGCTAATGAAGTTTTCAAACCCAATAGGCCAAAATTTTGCCTAAACATTTTGATGTATTATGTAGTTCAAGTAGTAACCCTATACAGGATGTTCAGACTTAGTATTTAATAATACTGAGTGATGATTGACTTCTACCACATCCTTATGGAAGTTCCATTGTGTGTTAAGCTGACTTTAACATACATGATTAGGATGGTGAATTAAGTCATTTAGTGGTAAAAGGCTAAGTAACTTACTTGTCTAAGTAAGGTAGAATGCTTAATTAAAGAAGGAATACACTCATAGTATTGTATGAGAAGAGATGTTGTAGTTAGGAATGACAGAGAACCAAGTTGAAGCTAGTAGAACTTGATGAGATGCAACTATAATGAGGACTTCCTAGGATAGACTCCTATGAAGTAGACTTAAAAGATACATCCATGAGAGAAATTTTTTTCCATATAAAGGTATGACGATGTCATGAAAGGATGTGACATCCCCAAAATCACGGCCATAAAAGACCGGTTTTGTTTATACTTTATTTCAAAATCAGAGTAACCTTTTAATAAAAGAGTTGCGGAATTTTTCCCAAAACAAAATATGATAAAGATTTATCAAAAGCATTTCCATAGAAATGTATTTCATTAAAAAGACTTGGGATGTCATGTTCGATACAGTACATAAGTATAAACAATACATCATAGGTCTTACTACATTATTCCGTATTAACAGGCTTAAAATCCATTAATCTCTCATCCCAAGACATCACATCTATGCTCATGCACCACTACCTGTAATACAAGAAACTGAGTGGGTCAGGCTTGGGAGCTTGGTGAGCACATAGGGTTTTCAACCCACAATAAATAAGTTTATTAACTTTATCAAACCAAACAAACCCGATTACCCATTCTTGTTATCATCACTTTACGTCCCTAAGACATCTAACACAAGGGACCTAGTCTAAGGACTATCATCGAGATGGATACTACTGCTAAGGGGATTCCTGAGCAATAAATGTACTTAAGGCAACCATGTAAGGGATGGAGTACATCTGGTGAGCACATAGTTCAAATAAACATACAGTTCGAATAAACACCTAAAGGTTGCGAGCCTGCTAGTGTTCCACTAGACTGTCTAGAATAGTCCGTGGTCGTCATACGTACAATAATTTCTATATGCCTATTATGTATCTGCACCCCCTGGGAGCGATAAACCTTTTGGACCTTATTAACCAAAGAGATACGACTTTGCACTATAGTTAGTTCAGCACCAATGAACACTTTCCGTTTTTGATTATTCTCTTTACCAAACATATGCGGATCCAATCACGATCTTATAATAAGAACAAGAGATCCTCTATGCTCTGCGAGATGACTAGATCATCAATAACATCTATAACGATGCCTCTCATTATTTCATTTTATCACACATCAACTAATACATCTACCCATGTTTTACCCCAACATTTTCGTGGATATAAAATACATATACAGTTTAAATCATTGAAAACATGTATAAAAATGTTCATCCAGCATAGATAGCAAGTATTCAGGTATTATGCACACATAGCACGTAATTTAGATAAAATACTTCATATCTATGTGTAAGCTAAAAGTAACTATGCACTCACTTGGAAGGTGGTGACTCAGCACTCGGACAACGCTTCGATACTCTCAAAACGATTTTCCTTCGATAAAACCTAGTACCAATACCACTAGGGTTTAGTCTAACGATAACCACGACAAATTAATTAGTCTGACTATTATTATTGTTAATAACACTCAATATAACTCATAATAATAGCCCAAATCATTATTTTAAGGACCTAATAACATTCCTATAATTATTTGAAAGCCATATTAAAAATTGCGTAAGCGTAGCACACTTACAGCGAATTTTATCGAAAGTCAGAACTTATTTGGAGCAGCGTTTCGAAACCGAAAGACTCTTTTTCTCTGGACTCCAGAAGCCTCGGGCTTCCCTCGGGAGCTAAGGGTTTTATCTAGGGCTTAGGGGGGTTTAGAGCACTTAGAGAGAGAAACTTTTTAGAGACAGAATGAGTTAAGGTGAAAGAAAAATGGCTGCCCTCGCTGCCTTTTTATAGCCTATGAGGCCTTGGTACGTTGGGCGTACCTCGGACCTACGCTGGGCGTAGTGGCTCGGATAAGATCAGCAGGTGGCAGTCTCCGAAGGGTGCGATGTGGCTCAAGCTGGACCGCAGGAGGCTGAAGTACGCGAGGCATTCTGACCTCGCACGCGGCGCGTAAGGAGAACGCTGGGCATCCGATGCGATTGCTGGCCATCCGAGAGGCGACGTGTCCTTCATCCGAAGCGAGCCGTGATTAGCAAGCGACAGCTGGGATCTTGCCACGTCATCGTTCTAGCATCAGATTTCGCAAATTGCATTCTTAACTTCTAAAAATCATAACTTTCACATACGAGCTCCGTTTTCAACGTTCTTTATATCCACGCGAAGGTGGGAACGTACTCTACAACTTTCGTTTAGACTTCGTCGGCTAATTTTGAATCGATTTTAAATTTTATATTATTAACAGGCCGGGACATGATTGGTTCGTTAAATCCTCATAACTTCTGCATCCGACGTCCGTTTTCGCCCATCTTTTTCTCGTTATGCTACTTTTAACGAGATCTTTGATTCTCGTTTTGGTCGTGTCGGCTAAAAACTGCTCGATCTAATATTCGAATTTTGGGTTGTACACTGTTAACTCGAAACTTCGAAAAATCATAACTTCTTCATACGATGTCAGATTTGGGCGTTCTTTTTATCGATATTCTTAGTTTAGCACATTCTACGACTTTCGTTTAGATTCCTAAGGCTAAATCTCGCTCTATCGCATATTCACTATTTACGCTTCCCGGTATCGTGTCGGTTCTGTCGTGAAACTTCGACGGGTCGTAACTTCTTCGTTATAACTCGGATTTCGGTGTTCTTTATATACCCGGAATCCTTGTTTTGACCACTACAAATTTATGTAGTGATATCGGGCTTATCTCACACTTTAATTCTGATGCTTATTTTCATTCTTTATTAATTATACATTTATAATTAAATAATAAGCACATAAATACACATAATTCACATAATACTCAAATATTTCATCTTTATTACTTCAAAAGAGTTACAATAGTTGACCTAGACTATTACATTGTCAAAAATGCTTAGCCCCGAAACCCGGGCGTTACAATTCTTTCCCCCTTAGGTTGATTCCGTCTCGGAATCATGCATCAGCAAACAGATGTGGATAGCGACTCATCATGTCATCCTCTGTTTCCCAAGTGAGATTCGGCCCATTCGAATGTTTCCATTGGACTAGCACTAATTCGACCATCTTGCGTCGTAACTTCTTAGTCTTACGGTTAACAATTGCCTCAGGCTCTTCGATCATCCTTTTGTTCTTATCCATCCTTAACTCTGAGATTGGAATTATGTCAGGAACATTTCCCTTGAATTTACTCAAATAACACACATGGAAGGTGTTATGAATACCATTGAGTTCTTTGGGCAATTCCAGCTTGTAAGATTGGTTCCTAATCTTTTGAAGAACTTTGAACGGTCCAATAAACCTTGGACTCAACTTCCCTCGTTTACCAAATCTTATAAGTCCATTCTATGGTGAGACTTTAAGCAAAACGGAATCCCCAACTTCAAAAGTCATTGGTCGTCTTTTCTTGTCAGCATAGCTCTTTTGATGATCCTGAGCCGCTAACATTCTTTCCCTAATCACCTTCAACTTCTCAGCAGTCTCACGGACTATCTCGAGGCCCATAAACTGCTTCTCTCCGGCTTCAAGCGAACAAGACGGCGTACGACACTTCTGTCCATACAAGGCTTGATAAGGTGCCATCTTGATGCTCGAGTGGAAACTATTGTTGTAGGAAAATTCTACCAGAGGTAAGTGCTCGCCCCAATTCCCTTGGAGTTCGAGAGTACATGCTCTCAGCATATCTTCTAGTGTTTGAATCGTTCTTTCGCTCTGACCATCAGTTTGCGGATGGTAAGCAGTACTCAAACACAACTTCGTACCCAACTCCTCTTGTAGACTCCTCCAAAACCTCGATGTGAAACGACTATCACGATCTGATACAATCGTAAGAGGAACACCGTGAAGTCCTACAATTTCCTTCACGTAAGCATTTGTGAGCTTATCCATAGACCACTTCTCGTTGGCTGCTATGAAGTGTGCACTCTTGGTGAAACGATCCACGACTACCCAAATCATGTCGTGTCCGTTCTTCGTCCTGGGCAGTTTAGTCATAAAATCCATGGTGATGTGTTCCCATTTACCCATGGGTACAGGTAAGGGTTCTAAACTCCCATAGGGTTTCTGATGTTGTGCCTTAACTCTCGCACATGTCACACATTCGACCACATACTTCGCAACATCGAGCTTCATCGTTGGCCACCAGTAATAGGGTTTTAGGTCCTTATACATTTTAGTGCTACCGGGACGAATTGAGTACATGGTCTTGTGTGCTGGAGACTCTTATGATCAGTGAAGAGCTTGCACTTCGTGCCTTAGAGGTAATGCCTCCATATTTTTAGAGTGAAAACTACTGCTGCCAACTCCAAATCGTGAGTGGTGTAGTTGTTTTCGTGCTCCTCCAATTGTCAAGATGCGTATGCTATCACCTTTTCTCTTTGGGTCAGAACACAACCCAAACCGACTCTAGATGCATCACTATAAAATACAAAATCTTCAACTCCATCGGGCAGAGAATGTATCGGTGCTTCACATAACTTCTTCTTTAGCTTCTCGAATGCTTTATCGTGCTTCTCACTCCACGTATACGTAGCTCCTTTGTGGGTCAACGCTGTTAATGGAGCAGCTATCAAAGAAAAGCCTTGGATAAATCGTCGATAATATCCGGCTAATCCTAGAATGCTTTGGATCTCCGTGGGACTCTTTGGACGTTCCCACTTCATTACAGCCTTGATCTTTGCGGGGTCAACCATTATCCCTTCCTGGTTAACCACGTGACCCAAGAACTGGACCTCTCGTATCCAAAAGTCGCATTTGGAGAACTTAGCGTAAAGCTTCTCCTTCTTCAATACTTCCAACACTTCTCGTAGATGCTTGCCATGCTCCTCCTGGCTTTTCGAGTAGATGAGAATGTCGTCGATGAACACTATCACGGATTTATCGAGGAATGGTTTACAAACCCTGTTCATCAATGCTGCTGGAGCATTGGTTAGTCCAAACGACATAACCAAGAACTCATAGTGTCCATATCTTGTTCTGAACGCAGTCTTCTCGATATCCTGATCTCTCACTTTCAGCTGATGATATCCAGACCTAAGGTCGATTTTTGAGAAGTAGTTCGAACCTTGCAGCTGATCGAATAGGTTGTAAATCCTCGGAAATGGATACTTGTCCTTCACCGTTGCCTTGTTCAGCTCTCGGTAGTCTATACAGATTCACATGCTTCCGTCCTTCTTCTTCACGAATAACACCGGAGCTCCCCAGGGTGATGAACTAGGTTGAATGAAACTTTTGTCCAACAGCTCATGAAGTTGCGTCATAAGCTCCTTCATCTCCATTGGTGCTAATCGGTAAGGTGATTTTGCTATCGGTGTTATACATGGTAACAAGTCTATCCGAAACTCCACTTGCCTATCAGGTGGTAATCCGGGAAGATCTTCGGGAAAGACTTCCGGATAATCACACACAACCGGTATATTCTGCACCTCTTTCTTCTCCTTCTTAGCATCAATTACGAATGCCAAGTATGATGCACATCCCTTGGACAAACATTTCCTGGCTTTCATCAGGGAGATGATTCCAGAATTCACTCTGCGTTTGTCCCCATACACCATAAATGATTCCTTTCCGGGTGGGTTTATCCTAACTATCTTCTTTCGGCATAATATATTGGCATCGTTGGTGCTAAGCCAATCCATACCCAAAACGATGTTGAAACCATTTAACTCTATGGGTAATAGCTCCTCATGGAATCTGTTTCCGTTTAGGTCGATGACGATGTTCTTAATACGATTACTAACAGGTACGAATTTTCCACTGGCAACTTCTACAATCAGGGCATTATCAAGTTTTTCTACAAGCAATGCTAATTTCCCACTAAATTTATGCGACACAAAAGAGTAGTTGGCTCCGGAATCAAATAGTATATTTGCAGGCAAACCATTTACAAGAAAGGTACCTGAAGCGACGTCTGCTGCCTCCTTTGCAGCCTCGAGCGTCATCTGGAAGGCTCTCGCCTTTGGCTTCGGTGGTATGTTGGGCCTTCCCGCATCTTTCTTCTTTAGGGCAATCCTTAGCAATATTCCCTTCTTCACGACACTCGTAGCGCATCCCCTTATTGGTGGTGCACTCATTGGCATAGTGCCTCGTTTTCCCACACTTGTAGCAGGTTACTTCCTCACCACATTTTTCTGAGTGCTTCTTCTTGCACTTCTCGCACCATTTAAATTCATTTCCTCCCCCGAACTTTTTTGAACCGAACTTGCTCTTCTTTTTGTTGGGTTTAGCAGACCCTTCAAATTTCCTCTTCTCTCCAACCTCGACTTTCCTGGTAGCTCTTCCCTTAATCATATCCTCCATAGACTTAGCAGCCCAAATAGCTGCCTCCAAAGTAGGTGCCTGATGCACTGGCACCGCGTACTCCCATGGCAATCCCTTTAGGTACTTATCAATTTTCGTCAGCTCATCCGGAACAAGACGCAAGGCAAACTCCATCTTTTCTGTGAAGTTGTTCATGTATTCATCGATTGACATGCTTCCCTTCTTCAGGGTTAGAAACTGGTTCTCTAACTCGAGTAGGTTTTGAGCTGAGCAATACTTTCGTTTGAATTGCACCAGAAATTCTGCCCTTGTCACTTGCAGGGGCTTGTTGGGGCTTAAAGTCTTCCCCAAGGTATTCCACTAACGTACAGCGCCTCCTCGAAACTGACGCATTGCAAACGCAGTCTGTAGCTTTCCTCTGCAACCGCACGTCATGAAAGCTAACTCCATCTCAAAGATCCAATCCATGACCCTGATTGGATCTTCCTTTCCCGTGAAATTCGATGGCTTGCAAGTCCAAAAATCCTTGTACTTGCATGCATTCCTCTCGACTTCGTCACCTTGGTTGTTTTGTTGAACTATTGGTGGGTTGGCTTGACCAACAATTCCACTGTAGTCTCCCTCCTCAGTCTGCCTTTCGTTCAACTCGGGCTGTTCGATCTGAATAGTCGCTTCCTCTCGATTTTTCTGGAGCAAACGTTTGGTTTCCTCCATTTGACGATCCAACATCGCCTGGATCATCGCTTGCACTCCGACCATCGTTATTGGTCCAGCAACGGCTTCCACAACTGGTATTTGCTCGATCACTGGGGGTTGGTTTTTGTTCCTATTTGCATTCACGCTTCCGCTACGGGTCCTTGCCATCTTGATCTATACACTGAATAAAGTGAATTTATATCTTTATTTAGGATAGACATTGTAACGCCTGTGTTTCCGGGCTTGCCACTTTTAGCAATGTAATAGTCTAGGTTAACCTTTGTAACCCATTTTGAAATAATAAGATTGTATTATTTGAGTATTATGTGTTTTGTGCTTAATTGCTTAATTATGTGGTTTGATTAATTAAGAATAAAAATAAGCATCAAAACTTAAGTGTAAAATAAACTTAATATCTTTGATTAATGTTGTAGTACTTGAAACGAGGTTTCCGAATATATATAGAACGCCCAAATCTGACTTCGTATGAGGAAGTTATGATTTATTGAAGTTTCGGCTTAGCGGTATGCAGCCTGTTTTACTCGATTTGAGATCGAGGGGTTTTTAGCCGAAGCAATCTAAATGAGAATCGAAGATCTCATTGTTGGTATCGAAGCGATAAAAAGTTAGGCGAGAACGGACATCAAACGAAGAAGTTATGAATTTATAACGAAGTTTTTCTGTCGCGGCCTATTAAAAATAAATAATAAAAATAAAGTCAAAATTAGCCGACAGAGTCTAAACGAAAGTTGTAGAGCGTAGTATCACCTTTCCGGGGATATAAAGAACGTCGAAAACGGAGTTCGTATGAAGAAGATATGAATTTCCGAAGTTTATTAAATAGTTTGTATTTATTTTTAAATGGAAATTCGGAAGCATTATCCAAAGGAGTCACCGGTCTGATCCGAGGTACGCCCCGCGTACTCCGAAGGTGTCGACACTCACAGCAAGTGGCTCGGATGACGCATGCAATGACGATTTCGGAAGCAGTACGCAACGCGTACTGCAGTACGCCCCGCGTACTCCGAGGCTCCAGCCTCCTATAAATAGGATGCGAGGGCAGCCGACCCAAATGTCAATTTCGTCTCTTCTCTCTCCCGTTTTGCATCGTTTTGCGTGCCAGAAATATCCCGAAGCCCCGGTATCATACTCTAGCCCCGAGGCAAGTCCCGAGATCCCGAAGATCCCGAGAAGTGCGGTTCCCGAGCCGAAGCTCTGCCTGCGAGAAGTTCGATTTTTGAAGAGATCTTCCAGATCTGCTGAGGATTACTACTTTTGAGTGTATTAAGTATATTGTTGTTTATATGTAGGAATATGTATTCACTTTCTTCTAACTCATAGATATGATTTATTCTCTATGAGATACGTGTTATGTGTGTGTATGCCTCATCTGTTATGTGAAATATGTGTTGATTAAAGCATGCTATACAGGTTTTTATCTATGTATAAAATGTATATTTTTATCTACTAATATGTTGGGTAGAACATGGGTAGATAGTTGGTGTGTAATAAACAGATGAGAGGCCTCGTTGTTGGTTGATCTAGTCATCTAGCGGAGTTTAGATGACGACCACATACTTTTCTAGATAGTCTTGTGGAAACATTAGCAGGTTCGCCACCTGTAGGTGTTAATGAACTTGGGTGTTCATTCGCTGTACTCCATCCCCCTCATGGTTGCCTTATTTGACTTATATTGCTGAGGTACCCCCGAAGCATGTGTTGTCGCCCCGATGAAATATTCTTAGACTAGGTCCCTTATGTTAGTTGTTTTAGGGACATTAAAGTGAGAATAACGGGAATGGGTAATTGAGTTATTGTTGGTTGGTGAAAATTAAATATGATATTTATTGTGGGTTGAAGACCCTATATGCTCACCAGGCTCCCAAGCCTGACTCTCTCAATTTTAAATTGTATTACAGGAAGTGGCGGAAGGGCATGAGATGGATGAACCATCAAGTTGTTTTGTTTACAAGTCTGCATATGTTTATATTTGTTATATGACTTGTAATGTATTCGTTTATGCTTATTGGTTTGTATCGGAACATGACACCCCGAATTTTGATTATAATGAAAATACATTTCTTTTATGAAATGCTTCGGTAAGCATTGTTTTATCATGTTTTGTTTTTGGGAACAAATTCCGCAACTCTTTCAAATCAAAAGGATTTACTCTGAAAATATTTAAAAGCATAAAGGAAAATCGGTCTTTTCTGGCCGAGATTTTGGGGATGTCACAGTTGGTATCAGAGCATTAGTTTAAGCGAACTAGGAATTTGTAGGATTTCTAGACTTAAACTTAGAATGCTAAGTGGAATTTTGAGATGTGTGTCTGTTGTGTTTTAGACACGAGCACTAGTTTATTTTAGGAAAGTTGCCTAAAATGCTTTTATGTGCTAAATGTTATATGTTGCCATATATGATATTATTTGTTCGGATCTATGGTCTGTTGCCGACCGGATCTAGAAACCTTATGTGTGTAGGATTCTAAGCGTACGTCTACGATATTAGAACTAGCATGTAAACATTTCGGAGTGATAAGGATGATTTGATTATCAATCATGATTGAGGATCTAATTTCACCTTATTCGGTGTGTAGATCAAAATGGTGAGAACAAGAAGTGGAGTTGGAAATGCTGACGAAAACAGGAATCAACCACCAGTGATTGAGCCAATACCTGTTGTAACAGCAGCACCTGAGCCAATAACCATGGCTGGTGTGCAATTGATGATTCAGACGATGTTGGATCGTTAGATGGATGAAACTAGACGGTTACTTCAACAAAATCGTGAAGAACTTTCGATTCGTGTGGAAGAGCTTGAATTAAATGAAGGGCACTCAGAAGGTGGAAACTTCAGTGGGTCTGTTGGTCCAGCCAACCCACCGATAGTTAGGCAAGATAACCGCGATGGAAGGAATGATGGAATGGGATGCAAGTACAAGTAATTTTTGACTTGCAAACCATCGACCTTCAATGGAAAGGAGGATCCGATTGGGGTTATGGATTGGATCTCCGAAATGGAGCTAGCCTTCATGACGTGTGGCTGCAGAGGTAAGTTGCAAACTATCTATGCAGTGCGTCAGTTCCGAGGTGGAGCCGTTCGTTGGTGGAACACTCTAGGGAAGACTTTGAGCCCTAACGAGCCACTGCAATTGTCATGGGCAGAGTTCTTGGTGCAGTTTAAGTGCAAGTTCTGCTCGGCTCAAAATCTGTTGGAATTGGAGAACAAGTTCCTGACATTGACGAAAGGCAGCATGTCAGTTGATGAATACACCAATAACTTCACCGATAAGATGGAGTTTGCCTTGCGTATCGTTCCAGACGAGCTGACAAAGGTGGACCGATATGTGAAGGGACTTCCATGGGAGGACGAGGTGCCAGTACGTCAGGCACTTACTCTAGAGGCAACTATCTGGGCTGCCAAGTCTATGGAGAAAATGATCAAGGGGAGAACCACTAACAAGGTTGATGTTGGTGAGAAAAGAAAGTTTGAGGGGACATCTGGTTCCGGTAAGAAAGGAAAATTTTCGAAATCTAATTCGAAAAAGTTTGGAGGAAAAGGAGGCGAAGCAAAGTGGTGTGATAAGTGTAAGAAAAAGCACTTTGGGAAATGTAGTGAGGATGTGACCTGCTACAAGTGTGGAAAGGTTGGACATTTTGCCAATGAATGTCCGAACAACAAAAGGATGTGTTTTGGTTGTAATGAAGAAGGGCATATTTTGAAAGACTGTCCGAAGAAGAAGGAGGCAGCTAGGCCCAACATTCCACCAAAGCCGAAGGCGAGAGCCTTCCAGATGACACTTGAGGCTGCTAAAGATGAAGCTGATGTCGCTTCAGGTACCTTTCTCGTAAATGAATTACCTGCTCAAATTTTGTTTGATTCTGGAGCCAACTACTCCTTTATTTCGCATGAGTTTGGTAGGAAGCTAGCTTTGCCTGTTGATAGACTAGATAATGCTTTATTAGTCGAAGTAGCTAGTGGCAAGTTTGTACCTGTTAGCCATCGTATGAAAGACATCTTAATCGACCTTAATGGGAATAAGTTTCACGAGGCGTTATTGCCTATCGAACTTAATGGTTTCGACATCGTCTTGGGAATGGATTGGCTTAGCGCCAATGATGCCGAAATTTTATGCAAGAAAAAGATAGTTAAAGTAAACCCGCCTGGAAAAGATTCGTTTATGGTGTATGGGGACAAACAGCGAGTGAATTTTGGGATCATTTCTCTAATGAAAGCCAGAAAGTGTTTGACCAAGGGATGTACATCATATTTAGCGTTTGTGATTGATGCTAAGAAAGAAAAGAAGGTGATGCAGAGCATTCCAACGGTGTGTGATTATCCGGAAGTATTCCTCGAGGATCTTCCTGGATTACCACCTGATAGACAAGTGGAGTTCAAAATAGACTTGTTACCAGGAACCACGCCAATAGCAAAAGCACCTTATCGATTAGCACCGACGGAGATGAAGGAGCTGATGATGCAACTTCAGGAGTTATTGGACAAAGGTTTCATTAGACCTAGTTCATCGCCCTGGGGAGCTCCGGTGTTATTCGTAAAGAAGAAAGATGGATATCCATTGCCGAGGATTGATGACCTATTTGATCAATTGCAAGGTTCAAGCTATTTCTCGAAGATCGATCTAAGGTCAGGATATCATCAGCTAAAAGTAAGAGAGCAAGATATCGAGAAGATTGCATTCAGAACTAGATATGGACACTACAAGTTCTTGGTTATGTCGTTTGGACTAACCAATGCTCCAGCAGCATTCATGGATTTAATGAATAGGGTTTGTAATCCTTTCCTTGATAAATCCATGATAGTGTTCATAGACGACATTCTGATTTACTCGAAAAGCCAAGAGGAGCATGACAGACACTTGCGAGAAGTGTTAGAAGTTTTGAAGCAGGAGAAGCTGTATGCAAAGTTCTCCAAATGTGATTTTTTGATTCGTGAAGTCCACTTCTTGGGTCACGTGGTCAACCAAGAAGGGATAATGGTTGATCCAGCAAAGATTGAAGCTGTAATAAAGTGGGAACAACCGAAAAGTCCCACGGAGATTCGAAGCTTTTTGGGATTAGCCGGATATTACCGCAGGTTTATCCAAGGCTTTTCTTCGATTGCTACTCCGTTAACAACTTTGAACCACAAAGGAGCTACTTATGCTTGGAATGATAAGCATAAAGAAGCATTCGAGAAGTTAAAGAAGAAGCTATGCGAGGCACTGATACTTTCTCTACCCGATGGAGTTGAAGACTTCGCTGTTTATAGCGATGCGTCTGGTGCTGGATTGGGTTGTGTTTTGACCCAAAGAGAAAAGGTGATAGCATATGCGTCTCGATAGCTGAAGGAGCATGAAAAGAATTACCCGACTCATGATTTGGAGTTGGCAGCGGTAGTTTTCGCTCTGAAAATATGGAGGCATTACATCTATGGTACGAAGTGCAAACTTTTTACTGATCATAAGAGTCTCCAATATCTCCTTAATCAGAAAGAATTGAATATGAGGCAATGACGCTGGCTAGAATTACTTAAAGACTACGACTGCGAGATACTTTACCACCTCGGTAAAGCTAATGTTGTTGCTGATGCTCTCAGTCGGAAGGTCAATCTTGAAAGGAAGAGGCCAAGAGTGTTGAGAATTGAAGTGGTCTCGACTATTTTGGAAAGTATAAAGAAAGCTCAGAGCGAAGCTTCTGAGAAGAATGACCGAAAGGAGGAACGTTTGGGCAAAATGTTAGTGTTCGGTGTAAACAGTCATGGACTGAAGGTGTTCCAAGATCGTATTTGGGTACCTAAGTCAGCAGGAATTAGGGATCTTCTGATGGAAGAAGCTCATAAAACCATGTACTCAATTCATCCGGGTAGCACTAAAATGTATAGGGACCTGAAACCCTACTACTGGTGGCCGACGATGAAGCTTGATGTTGCAAAGTATGTGGCCAAGTGTGTGACTTGTGCGAGAGTCAAGACACAACATCAGAAACCTTATGGGAGTTTATAACCATTGCATGTGCCTATGGGTAAGTGGGAAGACATTTCTATGGATTTTGTCACTAAACTGCCCAGAACAAACAATGGTCACGACATGATTTGGGTGGTCGTTGATCGATTCACTAAGAGTGCGCATTTCATAGCAGCCAAGGAGAAATGGTCTATGGAAAAGCTTACGAATTCTTACGTGAAGGAAATTTTGAGGCTTCACGGTGTTCCGTTAACGATTGTATCGGATCGTGATAGCCGTTTCACCTCAAGGTTTTGGAAAAGTCTACAAGAGGAAATGGGTACCAAGTTATGTTTAAGTACAGCTTACCATCCGCAGACTGATGGTCAGAGTGAAAGAACAATACAAACACTTGAAGATATGCTGAGAGCATGTACTCTGGAATTCCTAGGTAATTGGGATGAACAGTTACCATTGGTAGAATTTTCCTATAACAATAGTTTTCACTCGAGCATTAAGATGGCACCTTACCAAGCTTTGTATGGACAGAAGTGTCGTACGCCGTCTTGTTGGCTTGAGGCTGGGGAAAAGCAGTTTATGGGACCGTAGATGGTTCATCAAACTGCTGAAAAGTTGAAAATAATTAGGGAAAAAATGTTAGCAGCTCAAGATCGTCAAAAGAGCTATGCTGACAAGAAGCGAAGACCGATGACTTTTGAGGTTGGAGATTCGGTTTTGCTTAAAGTCTCGCCGTGGAAGGGATTTATAAGATTTGGTAAAAGGGGAAAGTTGAGTCCAAGGTTTATTGGACCGTTTAAAGTTCTTCAGAGGGTTGGGAACCAAGCTTACAAGCTTGAATTACCCGAAGAACTGAATGAAATTCACAACACTTTTCATGTGTGTTATTTGAGGAAGTTCACGGGAGAAGTTCCCGATATAATTCCAATTTCCGAATTGAGAATTGATGAGAACAAAATGTTGATTGAAGAACCAGAGGCAATTGTTGACCGAAAGACTAAGAAGTTGCGACGCAAAATGGTTGGGTTAGTGCTTGTCCGATGGAAATACACGAATGGGCCAAATCTCACCTAGGAGACGGAGAGTGACATATTGAGTCGCTATCCGCATTTGTTTGTTGATGTGTGATTCCAGGGACGGAATCATTCTAAGGTGGAGAGAATTGTAACGCCTGTGTTTCCGGGCTTGCCACTTTTAGCAATGTAATAGTCTAGGTTAACCTTTGTAACCCATTTTGAAATAATAAGATTGTATTATTTGAGTATTATGTGTTTTGTGCTTAATTGCTTAATTATGTGGTTTGATTAATTAAGAATAAAAATAAGCGTCAAAATTTAAGTGTAAAATAAACTTAATATCTTTGATTAATGTTGTAGTAGTCGAATATATATAGAACGCCCAAATCTGACTTCATATGAGGAAGTTATGATTTATCGAAGTTTCGGCTTAGCGGTATGCAGCCTGTTTTACTCGATTTAAGATCGAGGGGTTTTTAGCCGAAGCAATCTAAATGAGAATCGAAGATCTCATTGTTGGTATCGAAGCGATAAAAAGTTAGGCGAGAACGGACGTCAAACGAAGAAGTTATGAATTTATAACGAAGTTTTTCTGTCACGGCCTATTAAAAATAAATAATAAAAATAAATTCAAAACTAGCCGACGGAGTCTAAACGAAAGTTGTAGAGCGTAGTCTCACCTTTCCGGAGATATAAAGAACGTCGAAAACGGAGTTCGTATGAAGAAGATATGAATTTCCGAAGTTTATTAAATAATTTGTATTTATTTTTAAATGGAAATTCGGAAGCATTATCCGAAGGAGTCACCGGTCTGATCCGAGGTATGCCCTGCGTACTCGTGTATGCCCCGCGTACTCCAAAGGTGTCGACACTCGCAGCAAGTGGCTCGGATGACGCATGCAATGACGATTTCGGAAGCAGTACGCCCCGTGTACTCCGAGGCTCCAGCCTCCTATAAATAGGATGCGAGCGCAGCCGACCCAAATGTCAATTTCCTCTCTTCTCTCTCCCGTTTTGCATCGTTTTGCGTGCCAGAAATATCCCGAAGCCCCGATATCATACTCTAGCCCCGAGGCAAGTCCCGAGATCCCGAAGATCCCGAGAAGTGCGGTTCCCGAGCCGAAGCTCTACCTGCGAGAAGTTCGATTTTTGAAGAGATCTTCCAGATCTGTTGAGGATTACTACTTTTGCAAGCCGTAGTGTTGTCCGATCATCTTCTGATCAAGTGAGTGTATACTACCTTTCATAAACACGATAATAATACAAGTATGGTTTGAGTGTATTAAGTATATTGTTGTTTATATGTGGGAATGTGTATTCACTTTCTTCTAACTCATAGATATGATTTATTCTGTATGAGATACGTGTTATGTGTGTGTATGCCTCATCTGTTATGTGAAATATGTGTTGATTAAAGCATGCTATATAGGTTTTTATCTATGTATAAAATATATATTTTTATTTACTAATATGTTGGGTAGAACATGGGTAGATAGTTGGTGTGTAATAAACAGATGAGAGGCCTCGTTGTTGGTTGATCTAGTCATCTAGCGGAGTTTAGATGACGACCACATACTTTTCTAGATAGTCTTGTGGAAACATTAGCAGGTTCGCCACCTGTAGGTGTTAATGAACTTGGGTGTTCATTCGCTGTACTCCATCCCCCTCATGGTTGCCTTATTTGACTTATATTGCTGAGGTACCCCCGAAGCATGTGTTGTCGCCCCGATGAAATATTCTTAGACTAGGTCCCTTATGTTAGTTGTTTTAGGGACATTAAAGTGAGAATAACGGGAATGGGTAATTGGGTTATTGTTGGTTGGTGAAAATTAAATATGATATTTATTGTGGGTTGAAGACCCTATATGCTCACCAGGCTCCCAAGCCTGACCCTCTCAGTTTTAAATTGTATTACAGGAAGTGGCTGAAGGGCATGAGATGGATGAACCATCAAGTTGTTTTGTTTACAAGTCTGCATATGTTTATATTTGTTATATGACTTGTAATGTATTCGTTTATGCTTATTGGTCTGTATCGGAACATGACACCCCGAGTTTTGATTATAATGAAAATACATTTCTTTTATGAAATGCTTCGGTAAACATTGTTTTATCACGTTTTGTTTTTGGGAACAAATTCCGCAACTCTTTCAAATCAAAAGGATTTACTCTGAAAATATTTAAAAGCATAACTGAAAATCGGTCTTTTCTGGTCGAGATTTTGGGGATGTCACAGACATTTAAATCATCCTTATCACTCCGAAACGTTTACATGCTAGCTCTAATATTGTAGTCGTACGTTTAGAATCCCAAACACATGAGGTTTCCAGATCCAGTCGGCAACGGACTATAGATCCGAACAATTAACAGCATATCAAGCACAAAGCATTTAGCACATAAAAGCTTTTTAGGCATAATTCCTAAAATAAGCTAGTGCTCACGCCTCACAATCATCGCTTAGCATTTTAAGTTTAAGTCTAGAAATTCTAAAAATTCCTAGTTTGCTTAAACTAGTGCTCTGATACCAACTGTGACATCCCCAAAATCACGGCCAGAAAAGACCGGTTTTGTTTATACTTTATTTCAAAATCAGAGTAACCTTTTAATAAAAGAGTTGCGGAATTTGTACCAAAACAAAATATGATAAAGATTTATCAAAAATATTTCCATAGAAATATATTTCATTAAAAAGACTCGGGATGTCATGTTTGATACAGTACATAAGTATAAACAATACATTATAGGTCTTACTACATTATTTCGTATTTCCAGGCCTAAAATCCATTAATCTCTCATCCCAAGATATCACATCTATGCTCATGCGCCACTACTTGTAATACAAGAAACTGAGTGGGTCAGGCTTGGGAGCCTGCTGAGCACATAGGGTTTTCAACCAACAATAAATAAGTTTATTAACTTTATCAAACCAAACAAACCCGATTACCCATTCCCGTTATCTTCACTTTACATCCCTAAGACATCTAACACTAGGGACTTAGTCTAAGGACTATCATCGGGATGGACACTACTGCTAAGGGGATTCCTCAGCAATAAATGTCCTTAAGGCAACCATGTGGGAATAAACACACAGTTCGAATAAACACCTACAGGTTCCGAGCCTGCTAGTGTTCCACTAGACTGTCTAGAAGAGTCCGTGGTCGTCATCTATGTTCCGCTAGATGACTAGATCATCAATAACATCTATAACGAGGCCTCTCACTATTTCATTTTATCACACAGCAACTAATACATCTACCCATGTTTTACCCAAACATTTTCGTAGATATAAAATACATATACAGTTTAAATCATTGAAAACATGTATAAAATGTTCATCCAGCATAGATAGCAAGTATTCAGGTAATATGCACACATAGCACGTAATTTATATAAAATACTTCATATCTATGTGTAAGCTGAAAGTAACTATGCACTCACTTGGATGGTGGTGACTCAACACTCGGACAACGCTTCGATACTCTCAAAACGATTTTCCTTCGATAAAACCTAGTACCAATACCACTAGGGTTTAGTCTAACGATAACCGCGACAAATTAATTAGTATGACTATTATTATTGTTAATAACACTCAATATAACTCATAATAATAGCCCAAACAATTATTTTAAGGACCTAATAACATTCCTATAATTATTTGAAAGCCATATTAAAAATTGCGTAAGCGTAGCACGCTTACAGCGAATTTTATCGAAAGCCGGAACTTATTTGGAGCAGCGTTTCGAAACCAAAAGACTCTTTTTCTCGGGACTCCGGAAGCCTCGGTGCTTCCCTCGGGAGCTAAGGGTTTTATCTAGGGCTTAGGAGGGTTTAGAGCACTTAGAGAGAGAAAGTTTTTAGAGAGAGAGTGAGTTTTGGTGCAAGAAAAATGGTTGCCCTCGCTGCCTTTTTATAGCCTGCGAGGCCTCGGTACGCTTGGCGTACCTCGGTCCTACGCTGGGCGTAGTGGCTCGGATAAGATCAGCAGGTGGCAGTCTCCGAAGGGTGCGACGTGGCTCAAGCTGGACCGCAGGAGGCTGAAGTACGCGAGGTGTTCCGACCTCGCACGCAGCGCGTAAGAAGAATGGTAGGCGTCCGATGCGAACGCTAGATGTCCGAGAGGCGACGTGTCCTTCATCCAAAGCTAGCCGTGATCAGCAAGCGACGGCTGGGATCTTGCCACGTCATCGTTCTAGCATCAGATTTCGCAAATTGCATTCTTAACTTCTAAAAATCATAACTTTCACATACGAGCTCCGTTTTCGACGTTCTTTATATCCACACGAAGGTGGGAATGTACTCTACAACTTTCGTTTAGACTCCGTCGGCTAATTTTGATTCGATTTTAAATTTTATATTATTAACAGGCCGGGATAGGATTAGTTCGTTAAATCCTCATAACTTCTTCATCCGCCGTCCGTTTTCGCCCATATTTTTCTTGTTACGCTACTTTTAACGAGATCTTCAATTTTTGTTTAGGTCGTGTCGGCTAAAAACTGCTCGATCTAATATTTGAATTTCGGGCTGTACACTGCTAACTCGAAATTTCGAAAAATCATATCTTCTTCATACGAAGTCAGATTTGGGCGTTCTTCTTATCGATGTTCTTAGTTTTGCTCATTCTACGACTTTTGTTTAGATTGTTAAGGCTAAATCACGCTCTATCGTAAATTCACTATTTACGCTTCCCCGTATCGTGCAGGTTCTGTCGCGAAACTTCGACGGGTGATAACTTCTTCGTTATAACTCGGATTTCGGTGTTCTTTATATCCCCGAAATCCTTGTTTCGACCACTACAACTTTATGTATAGATATCGGGCTTATCTCACACTTTAATTCTGACACTTATTTTCATTCTTTATTAATTATACATTTATAATTAAATAATAAGCACATAAATACACATAATTCACATAATATTCAAATATTTCATCTTTATTACTTCAAAAAGAGTTAAAATAGTTGACCTAGACTATTACATTGTCAAAAATGCTTAGCCCCGAAACCCGGGCGTTACAAAGGATAATGAAATGAATAAATGTGCATGGTGACTTGTATGAGGTCGATGTAACACTCGGATTCCCAGGTATATTAATTATTCCTTTATTTTTTTGGAGGTTGAGAGGGGACTCGATGAGTTGGTGTTTAGACTCGCCGAGTATGGTCGCGGATTCGTATCTGGGTTCACAGCTGGACTCGACAAGTTCATGAGTGGACTCGGCAAGTCCACGCTGTTTAATGAAACCCTAATTTCCTGGGTTTGGGACGTATTTGAAGGTCATTAGGGCCGTCATTTGCGGCTACCAAACCCCAGAGAGAAACCCTAAGAGATCTAGAGTGTTTGTGAGGAAGGAGAGGCCATTCTTGATCATTTTGTTGGTGTATTTGCAAGATAGAGGTGACCAAGGCAAGAGGAGGCTGAAGGAGAGATCATAGACTTCATATTGAGGTATTTATTCGGACCTTCTTCAGATTTGGTGTTGATTCTTAGAGTTAGGGTTTTCTAACCCCTTTAGAGGATAGATATGTGGAGCAATTGGTCCCTTCTCGAGTTATGCTTTGGATCTGGAACCAAAGAGGTCCAGAGACCTTAACCCTTGGACCTTTATGAGCTATTTTGGGAGCCATGAACTTAGGATGTTATTTTTGGGGCTAAATCACAAAGTTAGACCATCTAGATGTTATATGAGTGTCAAGGTCTGAACTTTACGTGATTATCATGCATGGGAAGTTCAGGTCTATGGATTAAAGGAACGAATCTGATCTCAGGAGGTCTATGGAGTTTGTGCATGGCATGAACTCGCCGAGTCCAAAGATCAGACTCGGCGAGTAGGGTAAGGGTTTCCCGTAAATCACTCAGTGAGTAGACTTCCGAGTTAGGAGATAACTCAGCGAGTCAGAGAGAGTTAGGGGACTGGAGTTCATGGCGGAACTCGCCGAGTTGTTCTTGAGACTCGGCGAGTTGAGTCGGGGTGGCCCCGAGATTCATGCCAGGTGTGACTCGTCGAGTAAGGGGAGGAACTCGACGTGCCAAGCAGGACTGAAAGAGTTAGTAGATACGTGTAGACTCGCCGAGTCGCCCAAGTGCACTCGACGAGTCGGGTCAAAGTTTGACCGTTGACTTTTTTTTACTTTTAGGGTTTGGTCAACAATGTGGCCTTTGAGCTGACAGAGGGGTAAAAGTGTATTTCGCCTAGAGAGGGTTGAGTCTAGTCCCGAGAGTTATATTTATGAGAATATTTACTTTGTGTGATAAGGTGGAGGCTAGAACATATTTCTACCGAGTCAGAGATATACTGAGACACCTGAGGTGAGTCTTCTCACTATACTTTACCTAGTGTGGTAACAGAGTTATGTGACAGAGTATTTTTTAGCTATATGCCAGTGTATTTGTATGTTATTATGTGTTGTGATTTATTGTGTTATGAGATATGCATGATTCAGACTTTACAGAGTTATGGTACCAAGAGGGTCCCATAGAGATATTCGACCAGAGGGCCAATAGAGTTACAGTCATGAGTGGCTGATATGTGTATATGTGGTATTTTAGGTAACTCACTAAGTATTTATGCTTACAGTGTTATGTGTGGTGTTTCAGGTACCCGTGATGATCTCGGAAAGGCGCCGGCATGACTCGTACACATGCACACTGGAGTTCATATGTTTTGATCTTGGGATTTTGTATTGAGATAATGATGATACAATGTTTTAAAATGTGGATGTGAATGAAATTATATGGTTTTTAAAATGCGAAAAATTGTTTAAATTTTTACGGTGTTACAAGTTGGTATCACAACCTTGGTTTGAGGGATTCAGATGCATCTTTGGGCGTATCTGAACTCAAACTGAGGATTTGAGGAAAATTTTGATAATAAAGTAAAATTTTTGAGAAGTGTAAAAAGAGTTTTGAGAAAAACAGAGCAGAGTCGTGTGTAAGATCAGCCAGCACCCGAACGGTGATTTGCCAAAATACCCTTACAGTAAGTGCTATCAGATATGTTATGTTATGTTATATGATGAATTATGATATGCATGCTAGAGTAGACTAGGTATTATTATTAGGACTAGAGTGGCCTGATATGTGATGCCTTAGTCTAGGGGCTTTTGCTGCTAGAAATGTTTGAGAGTGTTTAGATAGCAGCGAGATGCTTATGAGATATCTGCTTGTGAGTAGCACATGATTAAGAGAGTAGAGTGCTTGGAAATTTGGGACTCTGGGTGGAGGACTTGGAATGAATGCTGAGTCGGTGTGGTCCGTAGTATTGGGCTCGTACTACTGAAGGCACCGGGTCAGTGCACAACCCAAGTAGGAATCCTTACGGTACCAGGAACCAAGTAGGATTGGGGGTATCGAGTGTGTGCAAGCTCGAGCGAGTCTTTGATATCTTGTGTTGTATTTCAGAGAGGTATCATGGTGGGAACGCACCACAGACCAGGGACTAGTGGAGGGTGTGAGCGATGAGGAGCTCCGCCAGATGATTCATGATGAGGTGGCTGCTGCCATCTGTGCTGAGATTCCAGAGATGTTCGGGTCTATAAAGACCACATTGATAGAGACATTTGACGAGAGATATGCTACTCTTTCTGATGCTGCTGTTGCTGCGGCCACTGCAGCTGTAGCTGCGGCTAGACCGCAGGGTGGTGATGCGTTGCTGTTCCGGGAGTTCAGCAACACAAAACCACCGGAGTTTGATGGGAACCAGGACGGGGTTGTAGCGTTGAGGTGGATTTCAGACATTGAGGGGTGTTTCTTTACTTTCTCATCTCCTGAGAATTTCAGAGTCCGGTTCGCGCTGAACCAGCTTCGCTTGGGAGCAAAGGACTGGTGGAAGTTTGTGACGGCGCATTATACGCCTGCTGAGCTTGCTGCAGCGACCTGAGAGAGGTTCACCACTATGTTTCGAGACGAGTACATTCCCCAAATGGAGAGGGAGCGTTTGGCCCATGAGTTTTTGACCCTCAAGCAGGGTACTGAGTCTGTCACAGTGATTACGAGGATGTTCCATGAGCGGGCGATGCTCTGTGCAGAGCACGTGTCCTCCGAGTAGGCACGTATGAGCCAATATCTTAGCATTTTGAGGAGATATATAAGGGATTTCATGGCGAACTCGACGTACCGGACATTTGCTGAGCTTCAGGCAAATGCCCGGAAGAAGGAGATAGACCTGGAGACTCAGGCTAGGGAGGAGGTTGAGTCTCAGGGGAGGGATCGGCGAGCGGCGCAGTCTTAGCCGGCAGGCAAGCAGGCCAAGCCCGCTGATTCGAGATCTGGGAGTCAGAAGGGTCGCACTTGTTGTAAGTGCGGCAAGAGCCACGATGGGGTGTGTAGATCAGGATCTTGCTACAAGTGTGGCATGGAGGGGTATATGGCCAAGGATTGCCCCAAGGGGTTTGCAGTGTGTTTCCACTGCAACCAGACCAGACACCGCAAGGCAGAGTGTCCACAGTTGCGAGGGACAGCTCAGGGAGCACCTCAGGGATCTGCCCCTGCTACCATTAGAGCTGTTGAGAGCCGGCCAGTGAAGGCCGAGGTACCAAAGGCACGAGGGAGAGCCTTTCAGTTGACTGCGGAGGAGGTCCGCGCTGCGCCTGACGTTGTGGCTGGTATGTATCCTTTCTTGTATTTATTTTGATGTTGGGATATCATGTTTATTTTATGTTATGCGTAGGTACTTTTCTTGTGAATTTTGTACCTGCCTTGGTGTTATTTGACTCGGGTGCGAGTCGGTCTTTTTTATCTTTGGCTTTTAGCCAGCACATTAGTATTAGTCGAGAGGCGTTGAGTCGACCTCTGAGAGTTTCCATAGCTGACGAGAGGATGGTGTATGCCGCCGAGATAATCCGAGGATGTGTACTCGAGATTTTTGGCGTCGAGTTTCCAATTGATTTGGTTCCTATTGCGATGGGGGATGTATGTGTCATCGTGGGCATGGATTGGTTTAGCAGAGTGGGAGCGGTTATCGACTGCGAGAGACAGCTGGTGACCATATGAGACCCCAGTGGGGGAGTTCTTACGGTGTACGGCGAGGGTACACGTGCTGGGTCAGCATTTTGTTCGGCCGCCAGAGCGAGACAAAGTCTATAGCAGGGCTGTAGGGGATTTGTAGCATATGTGATGGATGTGAGGGTTGATTTTGTAACAACGCAAATTTTCAAACAAATTTTTCATTTTAAAAATATATTTATTTCCATTCAAAACAAGGCATAAATAGTTTAAGTATTCTGTCAAATACAAATAATCAAAATCCCAAGATCATAAAAGCATTCTTCAGTGTGTATCGATCACGCCGGCGCCTTCCCACGGTCCTCGCTAGTACCTGAAATACATGCACAACAACTGTAAGCATAAATGCTTAGTGAGTTCCCCAATATACAACTTACGCACATACGCCTTTCCAGGCCCCGACCTTCGGGTCCATGTGTCTCAGGGGACTTCCGTCCCTGCTGGGTAAACCTTCCGGTCCTACCCACGCCGACCTTCCGGTCCATCACACAACATATCGCCTTCCGGCCCATAACATATTGACTTCCAGCCCATAATATAATCGCCTTCCGGCCCATAACATTCATAGCACATATAACAAATAACTTACCACATATAGCATACATATCACATATCATATCCGACCTTCCGGTCACACAGTCAAACCCTTCCGGGTACAGTATAATGAGAAGACTCACCTCGTAAATGCTGAAAGCTAGCAAATCCTGAAATCACTCGTGCACAAACCGACGAGCTACAACCTCCCTATAACATTACATATCTCATTAGCACTTATATCTTCTAAGTGTGACTATCCCTAAGAAGTCAGACTTAGGTCAACTCTGGTCAACGGTCAACGGTCAACTCGACCGGACTCGGCGAGTACCATGGCGACTCGGCGAGTCTAGACGTCCTCCAACTTTCTGAGATTCCTTATCTACTCGTCGAGTATCCTCCTCGACCCGACGAGTTACCCCTGGAAGAATCGCGGGGCCACCCCGACTCCACTCGCCGAGTCTGAAGAACAACTCGGCGAGTCCCAGTAAATCTTCAAGCTACTCGCCGAGTCTGAAGAACAACTCGACGAGTCCATGCCATGCAGACGATCAACTGCTTCCTGAATTACGTATGGTCCCGAGATATACAATCATGGGACTTTCTGGACTTCTAAACACCTTATTACTGGGGTATAAACGTTTGGGTAATAACATAATAACCCATCTAATCACTAAATGGGTTTCATAAACCCTAATTTCGCATACACATCAAAATAACATAAAGGAATCCGAAATATTACTTGGAATATGCCCTCTCTGAGTCTCCAAACCGCAGAACTCGAATCCTTTGCTGTTCCTTTAGCCAAAACCCTTCTCCTCCTTGCCCAACAATCTCTTCAAGCCCTAATATCCTCCAATCTTGCTCTAGATGCCCACAGCCGTTTAGGGTTCCTCTCAATCGACTAAAGACGGACAATGACGACATATAAGAGCATTATATACGATCCAAAACCGAACGGTTAGGGTTTCTGCTGAACAGCGTCGACTCGCCGAGTCCATATCTGGACTCGTCGAGTCCAGTCGCGGACCCGCGACCAAGTCTGCGATCCTACTCGGCGAGTCTAGGCTCCAACTCGCCGAGTCCCCTCTTAACTCACCCCAAAAACATAATTAAACAATACCTGAGATTTCGGGCTGTTACAACTCTCCCCCACTTGGATTAGACTTCGCCCTCGAAGTCTCACTCTGCAAATAGTTCCGGATGCTGCTCCCGCATCTCGCGTTCCGGTTCCCAAGTCATTTCCGATCCCTTACGGTGTTGCCATTGAACCAACACCAGAGGTACCTCCTTGTTCCTCAGAACCTTGATTTTCCGATCTCTGATAGCCACTGGTCTCTCCGCGTAATTCAGGCTCCCATCCACCTGAATATCCTCCAATGGAACCACTGCCGACTCATCGGCTATGCACTTCCTCAACTGCGACACATGAAAAGTGTCGTGGATCTGACCCAACTCCGTTGGCAACTCCAACCGATAGGCTACCCGGCCTATCCTTGCAATCACACGAAATGGCCCAATATACCGGGGGCCCAATTTGCCCCTCTTCCTGAATCGAATCACTCCTTTCCAAGGAGAGACCTTCAGGAGAACGAAGTCGCCGACTTGAAACTCAAGCTCGGATCGGCGCCTGTCAGCATAACTCTTCTGTCGGCTCTGGGCGGTCAATAACCTCTGTCTAACTTGCTGAATCTGCTCTGTCGTCTGAAGTACGATCTCTGTGCTACCCATCACTCTCTGTCCCACTTCTCCCCAACAAATGGGGGTCCGACACCTCTTACCATACAACAGCTCAAAAGGTGGCATACCAATGCTCGAATGATGGCTGTTGTTGTAGGAAAACTCTGCTAAGGGTAAATATGCATCCCAGCTACCCCCGAAGTCTAACACACACGCTCGAAGCATGTCCTCCAGCGTCTGAATCGTCGGCTCGCTCTGACCGTCTGTCTGGGGATGGTATGCGGTACTAAAATGCAATTTGGTACCCAGCTCCTCATGAAATTTCTTCCAGAACCTGGAAGTGAAACGCACATCACGGTCTGACACAATCGAGATCGGCACCCCATGCCGAGATACCACTTCTGTCACATATATCTCTGCTAACTTCTCTGCTGAAGAACTCTCGCTGATGGCAAGGAAATGTGCACTCTTCGTCAACCTATCCACAATCACCCAAATTGCATCAACTCCCCTGGCAGTCCTCGGCAATTTGGTGATGAAATCCATAGTGATCTGCTCCCACTTCCACTCGGGGATCTCCAATGGCTGTAACTTGCCATGCGGTCTCTGGTGCTCAGCCTTAACCCTACGGCAGGTCAAGCACCGCTCGACGAACCATGCAACGTCCCTCTTCATACAGGGCCACCAATACTCTTTCCTCAGGTCCAAATACATCTTCGTAGCACCGGGATGGATCGAGAATTTCGATCTATGAGCCTATTCCATCAAAGTAATACGCGTACCGCCCACAAACGGTACCCAAATCCGACCCTGAAATGTCATAAGCCCTCGCCCATCCTTAACGAACTCTGAAATTAATCCCACGACCCGCTCTTTCTTCTGCATTTCTGGTCGCACAGCTTCGGCCTGCGCCCCACGAATAGCATCCAAAACTGGAGTCATCACAGTCAGTCTCAAGCATACATCTCGCAATGGAGTGCTCTCCGCCCTGCGGCTCAACGCGTCGGCTACCACATTAGCCTTGCCTGGGTGGTACAGGATCTCACAATCGTAATCCTTGACCACATCCAACCACCTCCTCTGACGCATATTTAGGTTGGGCTGATCCATCAAATACTTCAAGCTCTTATGGTCCGTATATATCGTACATCGAACCCCATACAGGTAGTGACGCCAAATCTTGAGAGCGAACACTACTGCTCCCAACTCTAAATCATGCGTAGGGTATCTCGCCTCATGAGGCTTCAGCTGCCTCGACGCATAAGCTATCACATGACCCCTCTGCATCAACACTGCACCCAATCCCGAAATCGATGCGTCGCAATATACCACAAAATCTTCCATCCCTTCCGGAAGAGCTAATACCGGGGCTTCGCACAACCTCTGGCGAAGTGTCTCAAAGGAGATCTGCTGCTCGGGCCCCCATGAGAATGCAACACCCTTCCGGGTCAATCTGGTGAGTGGCACTGCGATCTTGGAGAAATCCTTGATGAATCTCCGATAATACCCTGCCAACCCCAGGAAGCTCCTGATCTCAGAAGGTGACTTCGGCACCTCCCAACTCATTACCGCCTCAACCTTGGCCGGGTCGACCAATATCCCTTTCTGATTGACAACATGTCCTAGAAATTGGACCTCTCGCAGCCAGAAGTCACATTTGGAGAACTTTGCATAAAGCTTCTCCGACCTCAATACCTCAAGGACCTCCCTCAAATGCTCCTTATGCTGCTCTCTACATCTAGAGTACACCAGAATGTCGTCGATGAATACAATCACTGACCGATCCAACATCGGTCTGCATACCCTGTTCATGAGATCCATGAACACCGCTGGGGCATTGGTGAGTCTGAAAGGCATCACCACAAACTCATAATGCCCATATCGCGTCCTAAACGCTGTCTTCTGGACATCCTCGTCCCGCACTCTCACCTGATGGTACCCTGACCTCAGATCGATCTTGGAAAACCAAGACGCTCCCTGCAACTGATCGAATAAATCATCGATCCTCGGTAACGGGTAACGGCTCTTGACCGTCAACTTGTTCAAATCCCGGTAATCAATACACATCCGGTGTGAACCATCCTTCTTCTTGACGAACAGAATAGGTGCTCCCCACGGCGAGCTGCTCGGCCGAATGAATCCCTTCCCTAACAGCTCCTGGAGTTGTGAGGACAACTCTTGCATCTCTGGAGGTGCAAGACGATAAGGCACCTTAGCAATAGGCGCGGCCCCCGGAACCAGATCGATACCAAACTCTACTTGCCTCACAGGAGGTACTCCTGGCAGCTCTTCGGGGAAAACATCTGGAAACTCGCGCACCACAGGGACCTCCTCAACTGATTTCGGTCTCTCGGAAACCTCCCGCGTATCCATCACATACGCCACAAAACCCTTACAGCCCTGCTGTAGACACTGCCTCGCCCTAGCGGCCGAACAAAAAGCTGATCCCAATCGGGTACCCTCGCCGTACACCGAAAGAACTCCCCCACTATGGTCTCGTATGGTCACCAGCTGACGCTCACAGTCGATGACAGCGCCGAATCGGCTCAACCAGTCCATGCCTACGATGACACAGACATCACCCATCGCAATAGGGATCAGGTCAATCGGGAATTCAATCCCGAAAATCTCTAGTACACATCCCCGAATAACCTCCGTGGCACAAATCACTTTCTCGTCAGCTATAGAAACTCTCAAAGGTCGACTCAACGACTGATGACTAACGCTGATATGCTGACTAAAGGCTAAGGACACAAAGGACCAACTCGCACCCGAGTCAAATAACACTAAGGCAGGCACAGAGTTCACAAGAAAAGTACCTACGCATATAATATCATAAGCATAACATCTCGACATTAAAATAATTACATGAATTACAACATACCTGCCACAACATCGGGCGCAGCGCGGATCTCCTCCGCAGTCAGCTGAAAGGCTCTCCCCCGAGCCCTCGGGGCCTCGGCCTTCACCGGTCGAGTCGCAGTAGCTCCGGCAGCAGGTGCAGATCCCTGAAGAAGCTGAGGGCACTCGGCCTTCCTATGGCCAGTCTGGTTGCAATGAAAGCAAACCGTAAATCCCTTGGGACACTCCCTAGCAATGTGCCCCTCCTTGCCACACTTGTAGCAAGCACCAGATCGACACGCCCCCTCATGACCCTTGCCGCACTTTCCGCAAGTGCGGCTCTTCGAACCTCCTGTCCTCGCATCAGCGGACTTAGTCCGCTTGGCTGCCGGCTGGAACTGAGCCGGTCGCCGGTCCACCCGCTGAGACTCGGCCTCCTCCCTGGCCTGGGTCTCCAACTCGATCTCGCGCTTCCTGGCATTCTCCTGAAGCTCAGCAAAAGTATGGTAGGTGGAGTTCGACACAAACTCTCGGATATCCCTCCTCAACACTCCCAAGTACCGGCTCATCCGAGCCTGATCAGTGGACATCAGCTCGGGGCAGAACATTGCCCTCTCATGAAACTTCCACGTAATCACCGCAACAGAATCAGTACCCTGCTTGAGGGTTAAGAACTCCTGCACCAATCGTTCCCTCTCCACCGGGGGAACGTACTCATCCCTGAACATGGCAGTAAACCCCTCCCATGTCACCGCTGTAGTCTCTGCCAAAGTGAAGTTCGCCGTCACGAACTTCCACCAGTCCTTCGCTCCCAGGCGGAGCTGGTTCAAAGCGAACCGTACCCTCAGGTGCTCCGGGCATGAACACGTGTAGAAGCACCCCTCTATGTCCGCGATCCACCTCATCGCAGCAATCGGATCCTGCGTCCCATCGAACTCCGGTGGCTTCGTGTTGCTGAACTCTCGGAACAGCAACGAGTCACCTCCCTGTGGCCTAGCAGCGGCCACAGCTGCGGTAGCTGCAGCGGTTGCAGCCTCAGTCAACGCGGCGTACCGCTCATCGAATGTCTCCATCAGGGTGGTCTTAATAGACCCAAACATCTCCGGGATCTCAGCCCGGATCGCGGCCGCCACCTCCTCGTGAATCATCTGACGAATATCCTCGTCACTCACATCGCTCGTACTCGCTCCGTGGCGTGGTCTAACCATGATGTCTCTGAAATACAACATAAAACTATCAGAGACTCCTCCGAGTATAATCGCAATCGATACGCAACCCTACTCAGTCCCCGATATCCAGGGATTCTTACTTGGGTCTCCCACTGACCCGGTGTCCTCGGTAGTACGGGCCCAATACTACCGACCACACCGCATCAGTGTTCATCCCAAGTCCTCCTCCCCAAACTCCGGATAGTGAGTACTCTACTGCTGATATGCACTATCTACCCGCATGCTAGCAACACATCTCATATAGGCAAATTTCCCTAGACTAAGGCATCACAAATCAGGCCACTCTAGTCCTATCATGGATATCTAGTCTTCTAGCATGCATAACAATTCATATCATATAATATTGTAAGGTATTTTGGGGATCTTTACCGTTCTGGCGCTGACTGATCGTACACACTGCTTCTTTCTTGCTTACCACAAAACCATTTACAAAAGTTTATGCCTTTATTTAAAAAGTTTCCCTCAAATCCTCGGTTTGAGTTCAGCTACTCCCGAAGGTGCACCCGAATCCCTCAAACCAAGGCTCTGATACCAATTGTAACAACACAAATTTTCAAACAAATTTTTCATTTTAAAAATATATTTATTTCCATTCAAAACAAGGCATAAATAGTTTAAGTATTCTGTCAAATACAAATAATCAAAATCCCAAGATCATAAAAGCATTCTTCAGTGTGTATCGATCACGCCGGCACCTTCCCACGGTCCTCGCTAGTACCTGAAATACATGCACAACAACTGTAAGCATAAATGCTTAGTGAGTTCCCCAATTTACAACTTACGCACATACGCCTTTCCAGGCCCCGACCTTCGGGTCCATGTGTCTCAGGGGACTTCCGTCCCTGCTGGGTAAACCTTCCGGTCCTACCCACGCCGACCTTCCGGTCCATCACACAACATATCGCCTTCCGGCCCATAACATATTGACTTCCAGCCCATAATATAATCGCCTTCCGGCCCATAACATTCATAGCACATATAACAAATAACTTACCACATATAGCATACATATCACATATCATATCCGACCTTCCGGTCACACAGTCAAACCCTTCCGGGTACAGTATAATGAGAAGACTCACCTCGTAAATGCTGAAAGCTAGCAAATCCTGAAATCACTCGTGCACAAACCGACGAGCTACAACCTCCCTATAACACTACATATCTCATTAGCACTTATATCTTCTAAGTGTGACTATCCCTAAGAAGTCAGACTTAGGTCAACTCTGGTCAACGGTCAACGGTCAACTCGACCGGACTCGGCGAGTACCATGGCGACTCGGCGAGTCTAGACGTCCTCCAACTTTCTGAGATTCCTTATCTACTCGTCGAGTATCCTCCTCGACCCGACGAGTTACCCCTGGAAGAATCGCGGGGCCACCCCGACTCCACTCGCCGAGTCTGAAGAACAACTCGGCGAGTCCCAGTAAATCTTCAAGCTACTCACCGAGTCTGAAGAACAACTCGGCGAGTCCATGCCATGCAGACGATCAACTGCTTCCTGAATTACGTATGGTCCCGAGATATACAATCATGGGACTTTCTGGACTTCTAAACACCTTATTACTGGGGTATAAACATTTGGGTAATAACATAATAACCCATCTAATCACTAAATGGGTTTCATAAACCCTAATTTCGCATACACATCAAAATAACATAAAGGAATCCGAAATATTACCTGGAATATGCCCTCTCTGAGTCTCCAAACCGCAGAACTCGAATCCCTTGCTATTCCTTTAGCCAAAACCCTTCTCCTCCTTGCCCAACAATCTCTTCAAGCCCTAATATCCTCCAATCTTGCTCTAGATGCCCACAACCGTTTAGGGTTCCTCTCAATCGACTAAAGACGGACAATGACGGCATATAAGAGCATTATATACGATCCAAAACCGAACGGTTAGGGTTTCTGCTGAACGGCGTCGACTCGCCGAGTCCATATCTGGACTCGTCGAGTCCAGTCGCGGACCCGCGACCAAGTCTGCGATCCTACTCGGCGAGTCTAGGCTCCAACTCGCCGAGTCCCCTCTTAACTCACCCCAAAAACATAATTAAACAATACCTGAGATTTCGGGCTGTTACAGATTTAGAGAGACCGAGGTCAGTTAATGAGGTCCCAATAGTGCATGAGTTTCCGGATGTCTTTCCAGAGGAGTTGTCGGGTGTGCTTCCGGAGAGGCAGGTAGAGTTCAGTATTGATTTGGTTCCGGGGGCTGTGCCTATCGCCAAGGCGCCTTATTGCCTTGCACCTCCAGAGATGCAGGAGTTATCCTCGCAGCTCCAGGAGCTGCTGGGGAAGGGGTTTATTCGGCCAAGCAGTTCGCCATGGGGATCGCCTAACCTTTTTGTTAAGAAGAAGGATGGTTCACACCGGATGTGCATTGATTACCGGGAGTTGAACAAGCTGACGGTCAAGAACCGTTACCTGTTTCCGAGGATCGATGATTTGTTCGATCAGTTGCAGGGAGCATCTTGGTTTTCCAAGATCGATTTGAGGTCTGGGTATCATCAGGTGAGGGTGCGAGATGAGGACGTCCAGAAGATAGCATTCAGGACTCGTTATGGTCACTACGAGTTCGTGGTGATGCCTTTTGGACTCACCAACGCACCGGCGGTGTTCATGGATCTCATTAATAGAGTGTGCAGACCGATGTTGGATCGCTCGGTGATCGTGTTCATCGATGACATATTGGTGTATTCGAGATCCAAAGAGCATCATGAGGAGCATTTGAGGGAGATCCTCGGAGTCTTGAGATCGGAGAGGCTTTATGCCAAATTCTCCAAGTGTGATTTTTGGTTGTGAGAAGTCCAGTTCCTAGGGCACCTCGTGAACCAGAAAGGGATATTGGTCGACCCGGCCAAGATTGAGGCAGTGATGAGTTGGGAGGTGCCGAGGTCACCTACCGAGATCAGGAGTTTCCTAGGGTTGGCTGGTTTTTATCCGAGATTTATAAGGGATTTCTCCAAGATCGCCATGCCACTCACCAAGTTGACCCGGAAGGGTGTTGCTTTTCCATGGGGTCCAGAGCAGCAGGCCTCCTTCGAGACACATCGCCAGAGATTATGCGAAGCTCCGGTGTTAGACCTTCCGAAGGGGATGGAGGACCTCGTAGTGTATTGTGACGCGTCGATATCTAGGCTGGGAGCCGTGCTTATGCAGAGGGGTCATGTGATAGCATACGCATCGAGGCAGCTGAAGCCTCATGAGACGAGGTATCCCATTCACGATCTGGAGTTGAGGGCGGTAGTGTTCGCCCTCAAGATCTGGTGTCACTATCTGTATGGGGTTCGGTGTACTATATACATGGACCACAAGAGCCTGAAGTATCTAACAGATTAGCCCAACCTGAATATGTGTCGGAGAAGATGGTTGGATGTGGTGAAGGATTACGATTATGAGATCCTGTACCACCCGGGCAAGGCTAATCTTGTAGCCGATGCACTGAGCCATAGGGAGGAAGGCGCCCCGATGCGAGATGTTTGTTTGAGATTGACAGTGATGACTCCGGTGTTGGACACTATTCGTGGTACCCAGGCTGAGGCCGTGAGTCCAGAAAGCCAGAAGAGATAGCGAGTTGTCGGGCTGGTATCGGAGTTCGTTACCGATAGTCGGGGGCTTATGACATTTCAGGGTCGGATATGGGTACTGTTTGTGGGCAGGACGCATACCATGTTGATGGAAGAGGCTCATAGATCGAAGTTCTCGATCCATCCCGGGGCCACTAAGATGTACTTGGACCTAAAGAGGGAGTATTGGTGGCCCAGTATGAAGAGGGATGTTGCATTGTTTGTGGAGAGATGCTCGACCTGTCATAGGGTTAAGGCCGAGCACCAGCGTCCACATGGTAAGCTGCAGCCGTTAGAGATTCCTGAGTGGAAATAGGAGCAGATTACCATGGATTTCATCACCAAATTGCCAAGGAATGCGAGAGGTGTCTATGCAATTTGGGTGATTGTGGACAGGTTGACGAAGAGAGCTCATTTCCTTGCTATCAGTGAGAGCTCTTCCGCGGAGAGGTTGGCAGAGATGTACGTAAGAGAGGTGGTATCGCGACATGGAGTGCCGATTTCGATTGGCTCAAATCGAGATGTACATTTCACTTCCAGATTCTGGAAGAAGTTTCATGAGGAATTGGGTACGAGACAGCATTTTAGTACCGCATAACACCCACAGACTGACGGGCAGAGTGAGCGGACGATTCAGACGCTCGAGGACATGCTCCGGGCATGTGTGTTGGATTTCGGTGGGAGGTGGGACACGTACTTGCCCTTGGAAGAGTTTTCCTACAACAACAACCATCATTCGAGCATTGGTATGCCACCCTTTGAGCTGTTGTATGGGAGGAGGTGTCGGACCCCCATTTGTTGGGGAGAGGTAGGGCAGCGTGTGATGGGTAGTACTGAGATCGTGCTTCAGATGACAGAGCAGATTCGGCAGGTCAGACAGAGGTTGTTGACCGCTCAGAGTCATCAGAAGATTTATGCAGACAGGCGTCGGTCCGAGCTCGAGTTTCAGGTCGGCGACTTCGTGCTCCTGAAGGTCTCTCCTTGGAAAGGAGTGATTCGATTAAGGAAGAGGGGCAAGTTGGGGCCCCGATATATTGGTCCTTTCAGGGTGATCGCGAGGGTAGGCAGGGTAGCCTACCGTTTGGAGTTACCTGCAGAGTTGGGTCAGATCCACGACAGTTTCCACGTGTCGCAGCTGAGAAAGTGTATAGCCGATGAGTCGGCAGTGGTGCCATTAGAAGATATTCAGGTGGATGCGAGCCTAAACTATATTGAGAGAACAGTGGAGATTAGGGATCGGAAGATCAAGGTTTTGAGGAACAAAGAGGTGCCTCTGGTGCAGGTCCAATGGCAACATCGGAAAGGGTCAAAGTTGACTTGGGAGCCGGAGCGTGAGATGCGAGAGCGGCATCCAGAGTTGTTAGTAGAGTGAGACTTTGAGGGTGAAGTCTAATTCTAGTGGGGGAGAATTGTAACACCCGGATTCCCAGGTATATTAATTATTCCTTTATTTTTTTGGAGGTTGAGAGGGGACTCGGCGAGTTGGTGTTTAGACTCGCCGAGTATGGTCGCGGATTCGTATCTGGGTTCACATCTGGACTCGACGAGTTCATGAGTGGACTCGGCGAGTCCACGTTGTTTAATGAAACCCTAATTTCCTGGGTTTGGGGCCTATTTAAAGGCCCTTAGGGCCGTCATTTGCAGCTACCAAACCCCCAGAGAGAAACCCTAAGAGATCTAGAGCGTTTGTGAGGAAGGAGAGGCCGTTCTTGATCATTTTGTTGGTGTATTTGCAAGAAAGAGGTGACCAAGGCAAGAGGAGGCTGAAGGAGGTGCGATTCTGGTGACTTTAGAGTTCATAGACTTCATATTGAGGTATTTATTCGGACCTTCTTCAGATTTGGTGTTGATTCTCAGAGTTAGGGTTTTCTAACTCCTTTAGAGGATGGATATGTGGAACAATTGGTCCCCTCGCGAGTTATGCTTTGGATCTGGACCCAAAGAGGTCGAGAGACCTTAACCCTTGGAGCTTTATGAGTTATTTTGGGAGCCATGAACTTAGGATGTTATTTTTGGGGCTAAATCACCAAGTTAGACCATCTATATGTTATATGAGTGTCAAGGTATGAACTTTACGTGATTGTCATGCAAGGGAAGGTCTGATCTATAGATTAATGGAACGGATCTGACCTTAGGAGGTCTATGGAGTTTGTGCATGGCATGAACTTGCCGACTCCAAAGATCAGACTCGGCGAGTAGGGTATGGGTTTCCCGTAAATCACTCAGTGAGTAGACTTGCCGACTTGGGAGATAACTCAGCGAGTCAGAGAGAGTTAGGGGACTGGAGTTCAAGGCGGAACTCGCCGAGTTGTTCTTGAGACTCGGCGAGTTGAGTCGGGGTGGCCCTGCGATTCATGCCAGGTGTGACTCGTCGAGTAAGGGGAGGAACTCGACGTGCCAAGCGGGACTAAAAGAGTTAGTAGATACGTGTAGACTCGCCGAGTCGCCCAAGTGCACTCAACGAGTCGGGTCAAAGTTTGACCGTTGAGTTTTTTTTTTACTTTTAGGGTTTGGTCAACAATGTGGCCTTTGAGCTGATAGAGGGGTAAAATGGTCTTTCGCTTAGAGAGGGTTGAGTCTAGTCCCGAGAGTTATATTTATGAGAATATTTACTTTGTGTGATTAGGTGGAGCCTAGATCATATTTCTACCGAGTCAGAGATATACCGAGACACCTGAGGTGAGTCTTATCACTATACTTCACCTAGTGTGGTAACAGAATTATGTGATAGAGTATTTTAGAGCTATGTGCCAATGTATTTGTATGTTATTATGTGTTGTGATTTATTGTGTTATGAGATATGCATGATTCAGAGTTTACAGAGTTAGGACCAGTGGGTCCACATAGTTATGGTACCAAGAGGGTCCCACAGAGATATTCGACCAGAGGGTCAATAAAGTTATAGTCTTCAGTGGCTGATATGTGTATATGTGGTATTTTGTGGAACTCACTAAGCATTTATGCTTACAGTGTTATGTGTGGTGTTTCAGGTACCAGTGATGATCGCGGGAAGGCATCGGCATGACTCGTACACACGCACACGGGAGTTTATATGTTTTGATCTTGGGATTTTGTATTGAGATAATGATGATACAATGTTTTAAAACGTGGATGTGAATGAAATTATATGGTTTTTAAAATGCAAAATTTTTGTTAAATTTTTACGGTGTTACAGTAGAAGATGATGCAAATAGTTGGAGACCGTTTGTCTCCAAACTACTAGAGTAAATTTTGTTATAATGTGTCCTGTAAAGTAGACACTATCCGAGAAAGAATTTAGAAGTGAAATTCCTATCGACTTAGGAAGAATATTAGGATATACTAGATCGAGCTTATACATAAAAAGAATTCTAGAAGGTGAATTTAATAAATCCAAGATATGTTTTATAGAAACGTGAAATCCCTAGTTGAGTCTAGGAGAAATTGTTGTATGTACTTGTTTGAACACGCTCAGTTGTGAAAAAAATGCTTTGTGAAAACTTTTGAATGGTGACTTGGAAAAATGTGAGAAAATACTTGGGATGAGTATGAGTAGGTGTGAATAGTAGTAGAGTCCTACACTACTGGAAGCACAAGACTCACACTTGGATTAGGGAAGGTCACAATGTTACCAAGAAATTAGAAATTGATTCTGTTTTTGTTCGAGTATGTAATTACCTTCATTTAGGTGATGACAAAGAAGATGATTTTCATTCAGACCTTAGTGGTCATAAAGAATCAAGTATGATTAATATAAATCTATGAAGTGAGTTGATTGGTTCAGAGAACCATGTCTTGTGTAGCGACGACACTTCAGCCGGAAGATTGAAGAAGGAGATGGTCGTGGTAGTCGATAAAAGTATAACAACCTTCATTAAGGGATTAAGCAACTATTAACTAGAAATGCTACTAGATATGAAGATATTATATCACATTAGAACATGAAGGAAGGTTTCTTCTGTGATAGTGTTTCACTAATAGAATTAAGAGTATGATTAGTTGTGTGTCTTTTGCATTATGAAATCAAAGTTCATTAGAATATGACCATTCAAGTTGTTGTAGCAAAAGTGAAAACCTTATCTTGGGTTGACTCTGTAAATCAAATTTAATAAGGAGTAAGAGTCTGCAATGATGATTGGTTTTTCTCAGAGATTAGAACTGAAGGCCCAATAGAGAATGAAGAGCGAGTGCAGATTTAAGCACCGCCATCAATTAAGAAGTTTGAAGAGTTTGAAAATCATTTAGTTAAAGTCCATACATTTCAGATTACCATTGAAAAGGCACGCATGGACCTGAATGTTGTGACTGGTTCATTTCTCGTCAACTCTAGACATGCTCATATCTCATTTGATTTTGATACCTTAGATTCTTTTGTGTCTCATGAATATACGCGTTCTTTTCAAATTACTTGTTATACATTCGCCAAATCATTTCATGTAGATACTGCGGGAACTGTATCATTACTTGTTGATAAAGTCTATAGAGATTATGTTATAGAAATTAAAGGTTATAATTTTCTTGCTAACCTGATTCCTATCTCTTTTCCCAACTTTGAAATTATTCTCGGCATGAATTGGTTGTCAAGAACCGCACATAACTCCTTTGTAACGAAAAGATGGTATGCATCCCTATCGAAGGGGAGAATCCTATTTATGTCCACGATAAACAAAGACTTAAAAATCTTAAAAACAATCTCTTCACTAGAAACCCATAAACTTATATCGATGGGGTATTCTGCTTATCTAGCCTATATAGTTGATATCTCAAAAGAGGGGAAGAAAACTGTAATTGATGTTTCCATTAGTAGTGAATATCTCAATGTTTTCCCCGATGATTCTCATGGACTTTCCCCGGATAGGCAAATAGAATTCTTAACTGGCTTTATGTCTAGTGCTGCTCCAATTCCCAAAGACTGCTAGATGGAATAATAGCATTTGGGTAATTGTCGACCGACTAGCTAAGAGTGCACATTTTCTTGCCATGCATGAAATAGCTCCAATAGAGAAATACGAACAAGTATACTTGGATGAAACTGTTGCGAGACATGGTGTACTGCTAAAGATTATTTTCGATCGTGATAGTAGCTTCACACTCAGCATAGCTTAATATCCCCAGACAGATGGTCAGAAGAAGAGAACAATCCAAACCGTAGAAAATATACTGAAGGTTTATGAAGCACTATATGGGCGTAAATGTCATACTCTATTATGTTGGTGTGATTGTCAAACCCCAAAACCTGAACGGCGGAAACGTTCGCGGGTGGTGGACGTCATGTTTAGTATCACAAGACATGCATCATAGTAATCAAAGTAATAAACAACAATTTCATTAGAAAGAAAGTGTTTACAAAGTATGTGGTTCACATAACATAGAATACAAAGTAAATAACAAAATAAGACTTGAAGCTATACTGCTCCATCTTCTAAATCCCAGTGCGCGTACCCGTCTACTGGTCTCCTGAGAATACAAGTTATTTTGAAAGCATAGATCAACATTTAAGCTAGTGAGTTCATAAGATTTTAGTGATGTAAGAAGTTGTAGTAAGTTGTAAGTTCTGTTTAGAAAAGTTCGCTTGTTCCTTCAGAAAATCTTATATTTCTTGCTTTGATTATAGATAAGTAAAAATGACTATACAATCCTTTCTATGAATACTAAATGGATACAAGTTATATAAAACCTAGAGCAAACAAACAATCGGTTGTATTTATCTACCCTAAACCCACAACCAAACAAGGAACAGGAAATGATCCAAAAAGCACGCATCCCATTGTTTGTTAGATCTTTGTTGTATATAACCCTGGTGTATTCACTTCGTACTCTCAGAGTTAACTGTAACAGTTCCTTTATATTTGATGAAAAGATTCTTTAAGAAAACCCTTATTTCTTTTATTAAAAATGGTAACCATAGTGGTTCCTTCTATAATCACTTAGTTTAAACTAGCTATATATAATCCAATATCAAATAGATAGTTAATTGAGTGAATCTGCCCTAAGCCCACAATCAAACAAGGAACAGGAAATGAGGTGGAAAACACACATCTAACTACCTATTGGGTATTAATTATATATAACACTGATGTATAAACTAAGGTATTATAGAGTTAACCACCAAAGGTCCTTTAAGTTTATACTGGTTTAATAAAATGGATTAAACCCTTTACTGTTAAGTTTCTAGTTTTGTCTACCAAATGCTATATTTGAAAAGTATGTTTTGTACTAGAAAACGGTGTATTGAATTTGTATACTATGACCTGGACCATAGCTGGTACTCCTTGTGATTACTTGGTGTATACGGAATATATATATATATATATATATATATATATATATATATATATATATATATATATATATAGCTAAGATCGGATAGATACTGGGTTGGGTGAATCTGCTCTAAGCCCACAACCAAACAAGGAACAGGAAGTGAAGCGGAAAGCACACATCCTACTACCTGTCGGATTTGATTAATATATATCCCTGATGTATAAACTAAGGAATCATAAAGTTATCAATACAGGCCCCTTCCTACTGAATGTACTAGACTCGACTGTTCTGTTTGTCATTTATAAAATGTAAGTTTTCCCTAGTTTATAACTATCTTAGCTCGAAAATAGTTTGCATTAACTATCAAGTGGAAATGTCACAATATGAAAGTAATGGGAAAATGTAAGTACACAGTTGTCTTTTGAATTGATATCTTGACATACAGATTACCTTAAAACATGTTTGTTTTATTAAGTTCATAATGTGATGGATAGTACCCATACTATACGCTCTCCTTGCAAGAGATTCTGGGGACCAAACACGATTTCTGCAAACAACTGGCTAGGCCGTGTAAATTCACATTAAAGTTATATGATCAAGTATACCCAATTTACTATCACCTTTTGTTTAGAACAATGCGTTAGTGATTATTGGTATAGTTAGATCCCGTATTGTTCTCCTGCTATAGCATTTAGTATGTTCTTTCTGTTATAGTATCTAAGTATGTTCTTTCTATTATCGCGTATTGTATCTTTCTCCATGTTTCTCTTTATAGTATGATCCTGATGTTATCGTGTATTGTATATACCTCCCTGATTCTCTTTATAGTATGTTCTAGTATGTAGTATGAACTGAACCCCTAAACTATACTTAATATAGCTTACTAGTATCTTTACTTGAACTGTTATTGAAAAGACTCATTTATCTACTAAGTTATGATTGTACTTTAAAAACGGCATTTTATAAACTATAAAGTTGTTGGATTAGTGTCTAAGTCCATAACTATATTTGGTATGTACTTGACCCGGTTGTGCATATTCCTTTTGGGTTGCCTTCACCAAAGCAACTTGACAAGGTAATTTGAGGAGAGAGAGAGAGAGGATATTATGGTTTATTAATATATTACAAGAATAATATATTAAAGGAGAAATCATATTTATTTAATTAGTATTAGTCATAAATTAATTAGGATTTAATTTGGTGACTAAAAGAGATTAATTAAATAAAGGGGCATAAACTATCAAAAGTGTGATAGTTGAGTTTTGGGCTAGGAAACCTAATGGACTAAGGGGGAATGAAATTATGATGAGGGATCATCATATTTTCGTCCAAGGGCCTTATTCCAGAAGGTTCCGGTTCCTAGTGCTGCTTGGTGGCTAAGTTGTCCATTAGGGTTTAGAATGAAACCCTAGTAGCCTGCACTATAAATTAGACCCACAAGGCTCCAATTTTCGGCCACTTGCTTCCAAGAGAAACCTTAGGGCCGAAAATTAGCATCCTCCCTCCTCTCCAAAAGTTGCCTTTGCTTGTGGTGTTTTTGACTCATTAGAGGAGTTACATTTGTGACTCTAGGCTCAACAGAAGGAGATTCAACCTACTATTTGAAGAGGTAAACATCTAGATATAATGTGATTAGCTAATTTTGAAATTATGTATGCTAGATTAGGGTTTGCAAGTCTTGGATTCATTGCATGTACAATAGAGAAACTTAGATCTAAGCATTAGGGTTTGTATGAGCACATAGGATTGTTCCTATGCATAAAACCCATCAGTGGTATCAGATCCTTTATTGGTTTCTGTTGTATGTAATGCTATGATTGATTATCTGTTGAAAAACATTTTCTGGCGCTCTGTTCGAACTGACTCGGCGAGTCACTTCATGGACTCGGCGAGTCACTTCATGGACTCGGCGAGTCGAAGCGTCAGACAGAGGGATTTTCGAATTTTTCTTGCTGTTTTGCTAAAGGATAATTGCCTTATATGATTTTAACTGATAAGATTCGAATTTTATTGTTATTGAAAGATTATCCTTGCAAAAATATATGATAATTACCAACTGATTAGATAATAAATTCCTTATATGATTAAAATTGATTATTTGAATTAATTGGGTAACTTATCTTGCAAGAAACTGAATTAGGTCAAACATAGATAATCACTAAATTAATTGTTTGATTTATATTATTTGTTATTTGATCCCTTGTGTTTTGAAAAGTTCAAAACTTGCCCTCAAGTTTTGAAATTTAGATTCCATGATTAAAAGTTTAATTATAGAAAAGGTTTTAAATTTCAATCCTTAGATTTTTACAAGTTTAAAAATCAACCTTATACTTTATTTACAAATTTCAATCACTAGTAGGCCTCATTCACAAAGCCAGTCTATAAGGTGGGTATAAGGTTTCTGCCTATAAAATGGTGCTTAATGGGTGTACACTCACACCCACCACTTGCTTGATTGGTGGAGGGTCGTTAGCCAAACGGATAGGATAGGGCACTTAATACCTCATTATAAGTATAATGAATATTGCAAAGTAACTAACATGTTTTTCCAAATTCCCAATCTTAGTTACTTTAGGGTAAAATGTGAAAATGATGCTATTCCATGGAACTACACTTTGTACCCTTGTCAAACTTTAGTGGAGCATGTGTGGTTAACCTAAACACTAATTTGGGATTGACATTGGTGGCAAAGGGTGGCTCGCTGTTTGTCATAGATCAATGGAGCCTGCGTTGCTAACCGACACATTGATTAGGTGATAGAGACATTGAGTGCACCTTGTTAATTCGCATGGTTATTCACAACTTGTTTACGATCCTCGGCATCCCAGTCGCAAATTTGAAGTGCATATCGAGATTTAAACATTCCATTGAAAAGTTAAATGAATCTCAAAGATGTAGGAGTTTTCAAATACATTTAAAACTTAATCTTTTTCGTTTTTCATGGTGAAAATTAGTGAATCGTCATTCACTTACCTTCAAATTATTTACTTTTAAAGTACGGCATCGCTTTCAAAGTTGTAAATAATGTTGTTGGATCCTAGCCCTAATTTCTCATTTGGGTGTGTAATTGGGGATTCAATTCTAATCAAACTTTATTCCTTTCTATTTTCAGATGTCTAATGCAAACCCAAACAACACTGCTCCTGGTTCATTCTCGCTAATGAGCCTATCTCAAAAAGTGACATTTGATGAATTGAATTTTAACGAATGGATGAGATAAATTCGCATGATTGCTCGTTACGAGGACATAGAATATGTCCTCGATGAGAAGCTTCAAAAGATCAATCTAGAAGTTGCTACTCCCGAAGAGTTGGCTATCTTTGAGGCCCACAAGCATGATGCAACGAAAGTTCATTGCATTATGCTGGCCACCATGAACCTTGAACTCCAAAAGTCCTATGAGGAAATGTATCCATATGAAATGCATCAAGATTTGCTTGAGAAGTACCACTAAAGCGCAAGGCAAGAGCACTATCAGATCATCACCAAAATGATCACCACTAAGATGGGGAGTGGAGAGTCCTTAACGTCGCATTTGCAGAAGATGCAGAGGTATGTTGATCGTCTTCGCAAGTTAAATGTTAGCTTTGGGGAATATTTGGCTATCGACATCATTCTCCACTCCTTGCCCTCGTGCTACAACCAATTCAGAATGACCTACCATATGAATAAAGAAGAGGTCATCTTGAGCAAACTCCAAGGGCTCCTAAGGACTGCTGAGAGCAATCTCAAGGACAAATCTATTACATCATCCTCTACTGTGGCTGCTCCCGTGTTGACAATAGGTCAAGGAAAGGGTAAGAAGAGGAAGGCTCCATTTAAGAGCCACCAAAAGGGTAAGCCCCATGATGGTTCCTCTTCTAGTGGAACCAAAGCTGGTTCAGTCAAACCCTCTTCTGACCCCAAAGAAGCAGAGTGCTACTACTGCCACGAGAAGGGCCACTGGAAACGAAGTTGTCCTAAGTATCTGCAAGACATAAAGGATGGGAAGATAAAGCCCACCTTTACAGGTATGTATTCTATTAAATTTAACAACTCATCACGTGCTATTTAATGGGTTCTTGACACAGGATGTGGTTACCACATTTGTTCAGATTTGCAGGGCCTAAGAAGAAGTAGGGAGGTGGAACATGGGACGATAAACTTGATTATGGGAAACAAAAGATCGTCGCCTGTGACCAGAGTCGGAGTTTATTCTTTAGTGTTGAGTAATGGGTTAGGGTTGGATTTAAAGAATTATTGCAATTCGCCAGATATGGCAAGAATCATCATTTCATTTCATGGATTGTTTAGACAAGGTTATAGATACGCATTTGATAATAGTAATGGTTCTTTTAATGTTTATTTGAATGGTATCTTTTATTTCAATGCCTTACCTTGTAATAGGATTTATGAATCTCTGTTGGCTATTTATAATTTAGGAAATGATGTGTTGAATATTGATTCGTCTAATAGTCTAGACAAAGCATGCTTGTGGAATTGTCGCCTTGGCCAAGTCAACAAGTAATGCATAGCCCAACTCCAAAAGGATGGAGTTTTGGAGTCATTCGACCTAAGGGACGATGACGTGTGTGAATCTTGTTTACATGTGAAGATAACCAAGTCACCCTTTACTGGCACTTGTGAAAGGGGTGAGGGTATATTGGATTTCATACACACCGATGTGTGTGGTCCCTTTAGATCAACCGCAAGGGATGTTTGCCGCTTCTACATGACTTTTACGGATGACTATGGCAGATATGGATATATCCACTTAATCAAGCATAAGTCAGAAACCTTTGAAAAGTTCAAAGAGTTTAAGAATGAAGTGGATAATCAACTAGGCTAGAAAATCAAGATGCTTCGGTTAGACCGAGGAGGAGAGTACCGAAGTCTTGAGTATCACGACTATCTAAAGGAATGCAGAATTGTTTCGTAATTGACGCCTCCGAGAACGCCACAATTGAATGGTGTGGCTGAGAGACGTAATCGGACCTTGTTGGACATGGTTCGTTCTATGATGAGTCGTGCTTCATTGCCGATAGCTTTCTGGGGGTATGCCTTAGAGACTAACACTCATATCCTTAACTTAGTTATCTTACTATAAAATTTTTCATAACTATTCTATTTTCAAGATTGATTGTCTTAAATACGAAACTTTGTTCACTGAATTCGACCAAAAATGGTTTCCCATGATCAATATATGACATTTCAAAGACAAGGGTAAATTATAGGAAAATTTTGAAATAAGAGCTTTGACTTTTTAAACAAAAAAATCTCATACGCACATTGCTATTAACTAGATATGCTAAAAACAAAACGGAAATTACAATGCACTTTCTATCCACTAAACACAGTTACAACAACTCAAAAGAAATTTAAAAATTACAATTCAAAACATTGTACAGGCAAATATGTCAAATCTCAAAGTACATTGATATTAACTAAAGTTGTTAAAAAACAAGAATTACAGGCAAATATGTCAAATTAATAAGATTATAATATTAATAATTAAAAACACTAAAGGGTAAATGGTAGTTTTCAATCATCAACTACCGTGCAATCCAAAAAATCTTAGAAAAATTTAATTACATAAGACACACATACATACATATAGTTAATCAAAAGTCATTGTGCTTTTCTCATGGACATTTTATCAAACATGTAGAGTGCAACATCAACTGCAAGGTTAGAAAGACAAAAGTAAAATATTGAAAAACTAATACTAACATTTATAATGAAGAATACTAATGCATTCAAAGATCACAGTCAAATACAACACTACAGAGAATTAAAAAATTGAATACAATTAATAAAAATTAAAACAACAAATTAAAGAAGGAACCTAAATGACGAACATGATACTACAAAGGGTGATATTGTTCGAACATGATGCTGCGAAAGGTCTTAAGGAAACATAATGTACGAACAACAACACATGATTTATACATAACTTTCAATAATGATTATGGAAAGGATATCAAATTTTGAATTATTTGATTCTTTAAAATTGAGTGACGATATCCCATTATAGATATGTTTCAAATAATGGATGTGTATTGAAAGAACATACGAAAGGTGTCATCTAAAAACTTAATTTTAATTAGGAAGGAACAAAATTTATTTTCAAAAATTATGATGAAGTTAAAATCAGTTTAGTGCATTCCTTTTAAAAATGAAGTTAACATTAAAGAAGTTAGTCAAGGTTTCAAATTTAGTCAATATTAGTTTAATTTAATTCAATTTTAGGATGACATCATCAAAATAATCCAAAGGTTGAAATTAATCAAGGAAACACAATGAATGGCCCTGATTGTTGAATATGATGTCATTAGGTTTCTCTTTTAATATATATAGAGATGGATCTATTTCTGCTTTTAAAAATGGTGTATTTTATTTTGAAACTTTAGCGTGTGATGTTTTGTATGAAAGTGTGATGGTTGTAGACAATTTAGGTAATAGTGTATTACAAATTGATTCGTCTAGTGGTTTAGATAAAGCATGCTTGTGGCATTTTCGTCTTGGACATGTCAACAAGAAATGTATCGTCCTACTCCAAATGGAAGGAGTGTTGGAATCGTTTGACTTAAGGTCAGATGATATGTGTGAATATTTTTTACATGGAAAGATGAAAAAATCATCTTTCACTGGTTTTTGTGAAAGAGGTGAATGATTGTTTGATCTCATACACACAGATGTGTGTGCGCCCTTCAAATCCACGACAAGGGATGCAAATTGGTTCTGCGTGACTTTTACTAATGATTATAGCAACTATGGCTATATCTACTTAATCAAGCATAAGTCAGAAACCTTTGAAAACTTCAAAGAGTTCAAACAAGAAGTCGAGAATCAATTGGGCAGGAAGATCAAGATGCTCACATCCAATAGAGGTGTGAGTATCTTAATATCGAATTCCACGACTACCTCAAGGAATGTGGAATAGTTTCACAATTGATACTTTCTAGGACACCTTAACTTAATGGTATGGATGAGACTTGTGATCGAACCTTGTTAGACACGGTTCATTCCATGATGAGTCAAGCATCACTTCCAATCTCATTCTAAGGGTATGCCTTAGAGACTACCGCCCACATTCTTAATGTTGTCCCAACAAAGAAGGTTGCCAAAACACCTCAAGAGATGTGGACAGGGAAGGTTCCCTCATTATCACATATCAAGGATTTGGGTTGTGAAGCCTCCGTTAGACGAGAGACTCCTGAAAAGCATAAACCTTGAAGTGAGAGATGTATTTTCATTGGCTACCCACAAAAATTCTTTGGATATTTGTTTTATAGACCTAGTGATAACATGGTCTTCGTAGAACGAAGAGGATTATTTTTCGAGAGAGCTCGTATGCAAGAAGGACAATGGGAGTACAACTGATCTTGAAGAAATTCAAGAGTCAAGTAGCGCAGGAACCTCTGAAAATGCTATGGCTCAACTTGACGAAGAAATTCTAGTTGAATCAATTTACGAGTCGTTACCTCTTAGATGTTCCAGCAGAGCTAGAACGTCATCTGAGTTTAATGGCTTCCATATTACTACAGATGGTGATATGTTTATCAGTGATAGCACACTGGTAAATTTGGATGAACCTTCTAAATATACGGAAGCTATGGCGGCCTCTGAGTCTGCCAATTAGAAAGAGACAATGGATAGCGAGATCAAGTCCATGTATGACAACCAATTTTGGAATTTGGTTGGCTAGCTCAGAGGGTTTAATGGATGCTAAGCACCCCAATAGAGTGTCTAAGCTTGAGAAATCAATCTATGGATTAAAACAAGCTTCTCGCAGATGGAATCTTTTCTTTGACGATAAAGTTAAAGAGTTTGCCTTCATTAGAAGTGAAGTTGAATCTTTTGTATATTGTCAAAGTTGGTGGGAGTATAGTGAACTTCATGGTATTGTATGTTGATGACATAGTTTTCATAGGAAATGACATTCCAACCTTGTAAGAAGTTAAATGTTGGCTTGGAAAGTGTTTCTCTATAAAGGATCTGGGAGAGGCTACCTATATTCTAGGGATAAGTATTTTGTGAAACAGGAGTAAAAGACTAATTAGACTTAGTTAAAGTATGTATTTGGATAAAGTGTTAAAATGTTTTAACATGGAGAACTCCAAGAAAAGAGATTTGCCTATCTAGAGTAATACCAAACTGAGTAAGACTCGGAGTCCGAGTACTGATGTAGAGATAACAGAAATGAGTCGATATCCATCTGCTTCCGCCGTTGGTTCGATAAAGTACGGTATGACATGTACTCGCCCTGATGTGCCTTTTTATTTGAGCATGGTTAGTCAATATTAGGGAAATCCAGGTAGATCACATTGAATAGTGGTCAAGAATATTCTTAAGTATCTACGAAGAACTAAGGACTGGGTCCTTATGCTTGGTGGCAGTGATAACTTGAGAGTAACTGGGTACAGTGACTCCATTTTTCAAACAGACAGAGACTACTTCCGTTCTCAATCTGGATGGGTGTTTACCCTTAATGGAGGAGCAGTATGTTGGAAAAGTTCCAAGCAGGTGACAGTGGCTGATTCTACCCGTGAATCAGAATGCATAGCAGGAAGCGAAGCATCGAAGGAGGCTATATGGTTGAAGAACTTCATTGGAGACCTTGGAGTTGTTGCAGCCATAAAGGAACCAATATAGATTTTCTATGATAATGAAGGAGTGGTTGCCTTGACAATGGAACCGAGAGATCATGGTAGATTAATACATATCGACAAAAAATACCATTTTATGATACATAGAGTAGAAGAAGGACACCTTGTAGTGAAGAGGGTATCATCAGAAGAGAATCATGCGGATCTCCTCACAAAGGGTGTGAGTAGGGTTAAGCACCTTGAACATGCAAGGAGTATTACTCTAAAACATGATATTAGTTTTAGTGGTTAGATAGATATTTAGAAGCTTGTAACAAAGTAAATGTAATTGACATTTGATGATTAATTCATGGAGATTAATTTAAGAGTATTGTTTACTATCTTTTGTCAATTGTTTATTATTGTTTTTCATTTTGCATGTTTTACTTCTTGGATAATTAGATTATTCAAACATCTACAGTCATTCATACTCTTGGGAGTAAGTAATGAATCAAGACTGTCATGAAATGGATTGTAGATTATCTAAAGAGTTTTAGACATAGCAATGGTTTTGCTGAAATATTCATGAGTACTTTGAAATGGTGATTAAAGTATTGGATTAACCCAGCCTCAGAGAAATACTTCATGGAATTTATCATGAGTAATTCAGAGACGATAATATCTTATAATCTTTAAACGGAGATATATGAGTTGTTGTTTATGAGTTGGTTGTGCATTGATGATACGTAAATGCATCAGTAACTTGAAGCTATAAAACATATTGTTGTGCGTGATTTGATGAGTAAATAGTACAAGCAAATAAGTCAAAGTTTATCTGTTCCTTTTGACCTAACCGAAAAAGTGATATACTAGGCCCCATGATGATTTGGTGATGATTTATAGTGTCGTGCCCGACCAGGACTAAATTGATGTGTTCAATTAGTAGTTCTTTGTCATTACACATCGGAAATCCAGAAACAAGGTTTTGGACAAAGAGATTTATTTTGTTCCATGTCATTTTTCCACATGATATTTTGCAGAACGGAGGATTATATGATCACTTATCTTAGGACATGTAACTGACTGGGTCAGATTTTGAGAGTGGATTTCTACGATTTGCTAATCAGTTTTTGAATTTATACTTGCAACTACATTTATTAGACATATCCAAGTGGGAGAGTGTTGGATTAGGTGTCTAAGCTCATAACTATAATTGGTATATACTTGAATTGATAGTAACACAGTCCTTTTGGGTTGCCCTCATAACTAACAACTAGACAGGAAGAATTTTAAAGAAAGGTTGAATTTATTATTTGATTAATAAATTGAAATAAATGATTTTTTAATGTATTATGAAAATAATATAGTAATTAGAAATCATATTGTCCAATTAATAATTAATTAGAAATTAATTTTGGGATTAATTGAATTAATTAAAAGTTCAAGGGCTGTTTAGCAATTTATTGATTGTTGGGTAGTAGATTTGTTTTGTATTGCGTCATTGGGCTCGGTTAATAGTCCAAGTTTTGTACTCCGGTTTGGGCCTGTCCAACCGTGAGCTGATAGGGTTTAGTATATAATAATGTGCTTGCATGCATATTAGGTTAACGATTTAGAACGATTGATAGCAATTACGATAGCTTTACAGATTTTCTTCATCGTTCTTGTAAACCCCAAATCCTCTACAGTAGAAGTTCTTGATCGAGCTCTTCTGAGGATTGTTTATTAATCATTCGACATCTTCGATCCATTATTGTGTTCTTGCTGTTTACTCGTTTATTTCTTTACCTGTTTTATAGATCTAATCGATCTTCAAGTTAGTTTTCTAATTATCAATTGGTATCAGAGCAGGAGGCTGTGTAATCGATACACTTCTTTTCTGTGAAAAAGGTTTCGATTAGGGTTATTCCGCATTTATTGATATTTATTGAGCTGTCATATCATAATTGACGTATCTCGATACTTATTGTTTTGTCCTAATTTGATATATTACAAGTCTGATCTTTGAACAGGTTATTCGATCAATTATGGACGAGTCGCAATCCAATCCTATTAACATTTCAAACAGCATTGGATCAACAACGAAGATTCCCATCCTGTACACCCATGATTATGAAGTCTAGGCGCATCAATTTGAAGATTATGTTATAGGATCTGAGGATAATGGATACCTCATCTGGGAAGCAATCGTTTCTGGACCCTTTTCTCATTCAGCAACTTCAAGGATTATTAAAACTCAAAAGGAGTACAATGATCTTCTGAAAGATGTTAAAGATATTGTGCAAGACGAAAAAGATAAATTTCAGTGCAATATCAAAGCGTTAAGGTTGATCAGATTTGCTTTTCAATCCGATACTTTCAGGCTGGTAAGTTCATGCACGACTGCAAAAGAGATATGGGACAGGCTACGTGAATTGTACTCTACAGACGAAGATCTTGAACACTCCATTCAAACCTTACTCTTGTCTGAGTTTGGTGAATTCAAGCAAGGAGCCGAAGAAACTATGACCCAAACGTTCAATCGCTTCAATCATCTTCTTAGCAAGATGATCAAACACGACATCTAAAGGAAGCTTATTGAGCAGAAGGTTACGTTTTTGAACGGACTCAAATCTGAGTGGAGAGCAGTTGTGTCCACAGTTAAAGCACACGAGCAGTTCAAATCCTATTCTTTGGCGAAACTGGTGGGCATCCTAAAATCTCAAGAAAAGATCGTGTTACAGGAGAAAAATGTGGTTTCAAGCCTAGGTTCGTTGGCCCTCCTGTCCAAAAGCAAAGCGGTGATAGAGGACGAAGACCTCAACTTGGATGACTATGACCTCACTTCTGAGGACTATGCTATGATGGTGTCAAACCCCAAGAGGTTCATCAAGAAGAGATTCCCCACTAACAAGAACCGAAATTGGCAGGGGAGTTACAGTTCTGAAAAGGTCAAAGATGAACCGAAGGCTGAAGAGTCAAAGAAGGAACCGAAGGCTGAAGGAGATTCGGGAGTGAGCTGCTATTATTGTGGTGGAAAGAACCATTATGCAAAAGATTGCGTCCTCAAAAAGATGGCAGAAAAGGATGAGGAAAAGGATGAAGAAGCTTTGTTGCAGAAAAAGCTAGATGAAATTAGGAAGAAGAAATCTACCGCTAACCCTTCTATAAATGCTCTAATTGTCCAGGGTTCGGTAGCTGATGATGAGTTCGGTGGCGTGGAGGTTTGGTCAACCGACTCTGAAGATGATGAAGTGAGGAAGCCTTCTCATGAAAATGCTTATATGGCGAAAGAAGAAAGCAGTGGAGGAAGATGCTTGATGGCATCCGACGTATCTCAGATGAGGGGATACAACACTGATGGTGGGAATGATGACACGAAGGAGCAACAGAACTTGTGCTTTACAGCCAAACCGCTCAGCATGCAGTTCAACGAGCTCGATGAACTGATCAACAAGGTACAATCAGTTTTTGTCTCATTTAAAGTCCCACAATGCTCATATGAAAAAGAATTAAAAAGTGTTAATTCAAGAATCTCTCATCTAGATAGTAGTCTAACTCAAACTCGAGTCACCAATTCTAATCTAACTGACCAATTAAGCAGGGTGTCTTCGAAGAGTGAGGAACGGCTGATGTGGATCGAACTGAAGGAGTCGGAATTAATCAAAATAAAAGATGAAAACATTTATTTGCAAAGAGACAATTTAAAGCTTTTGAAACAGCGAAATGTTTTTTGTTTGATTGCCAAACGTCTTTACTCTAATATTACTCAGCTTCATTTGGATTGTGAAATAGGACAAAAGATTCATCGTATGATTTTGCCCTTCCTTGAGTTTAAGGAGGATGAAATTGATGCTGAAGCGTATAATTGTGAGAGTGTTATTTCATCTGAGGATGTTAATCCGACGTACATGTATGGACTGGACAAAATCGAATCTTTTATTAAGTCCAAGGACCATAAGGACATGCTTAAAAACCTTTTGGATGAAAATGATAAACTGAAACTGAGAACCGAAACCATACAAAAATTTGACTCTTTAAACGCCAACTTGAGCTCAGAAAATAAAATTGATGTTGAAAATGCATCTGAGCTTAATGAGGACGACAATATGAGTGAAATTTCTATAGAGGATACAGTTGACTGTTCAGAATTTGTCAAGAGTGATCCCAAAAACCACAAGAATCTTATTTCAAAAAATTCAGTGGAGTTCGCTCGTATGTCCCAACAAAAGTCCCCGATTCTTGCAGAGAAGGCTGTAGTATATCAGAAAGTAAGAACCACTCCAAATCAAGTGTACAAGGTCACAGGCGTAACCAAACATCAGACTGCTGAACTCACAGCTATTGTAAACAAAGACAATGCTGATGGCTGTGACGAATTCTTCTGGTCAGCTCCCATTGACAATGCTGATGAAACGGTAGGTTTGTCTAAAAGAACTTCTTGGAAAAGCAAAGGCAGATATGTGCCAGAACCTTTGAATAAACCTGATAGCTTCGATGTGCCAAGTACTAGTGGTACGAAAAATGTTCCTCAGGAAAATGAAACTCCTACAAAAGAAGTCACATCCCCAAGTGAAACTTCATCCGTTCAGAGTGAATCAGCTAAAGAAAAACAAAAACCGAAAGCTAACATCCATCATCAACCGAAGCAGATGAGAAATCAAAAACGTCAAAGGAATCAAAGATACAGGAAGAATCTCTCTGAAAGAAAACAGTTTTGGCAATCTCAGAATGCCTATTTCTCACATCAAGACAAGAACTTAAAGTCAGACAAAAGTACTGTTGGATCGAAAGAGAGCAACAACAACCGAAAGCAGAGGTTCTGTTCGGAGAAAAACATCAACCGAAAGCAAAGGTTCGGTTCAGAAAATGATTCCAACTGAAAGCAAAGGTTTGGTTCTGAGAATGACTCAAACCGAAAGCAGAAGTTCGGTTCAGAGAACTACATCAATCGAAAGCAAAGGTTCGGTTCTGAAATCAAAAGAGATCAAAACTCTAGGGTCGGTCCCACTGATGATCAAAAGCAAAAGGGTCACCTAGAGTCTCCAGCCAAGAAGTCATCTCAATCTAAGCTCTCTCATTCTAACTCTTCTAATTCTTCAAACTCTTCTAACTCTTCTCCACCTCGTTATAAATTCCATTATGTTCCTTCTCAAAAATCTCAATCATCAGCTGAACAAAAAGGTAAACAAAAGGTTTCAGTGGTTAAACCAGAGTCAAAACCGAAAGCAACGAATTCGAATAAAATTAAAGTTTTTACCATCAAAAAGAAAGATGAAACAACACTAATAAAAAGAGCATATCTAGTTGACATCTCTCTTACTATTCCTATTCCTATGAAAGGCTCACGTGGACCCAAGAAGCTTTGGGTTCCTAAATCTGCTTAATTTTTGTAGGTTATTAGTGACGAGCAGTTTGACGAAGAATGGTACATTGATAGTGGCTGCTCGCGTCACATGACAGGAAGGAAGGAAGAGCTAAGGGAATACAGGTCTCTTTCAAATGGTGGAAACGTCAAGTTTGGAAACAACTCCTTCGGCACCATAAAAGGATATGGAATGATTACAAACGGTGATTTCACGATAAGGAAGGTTGCATACGTGGAAGGACTACAACACAACCTCATCAGTGTATCTCAGCTTGTTGGAGGTACTGGTCTCAAAGTCTCATTCGACGATGAGGGTTCTGAAATAATTGAGAAAAAGACGAAAAGAGTTATTCTCAAATCGGAGCGTAAAGGCGAAATGTTTCCTCTAAACCTCAAACCCATCAAAGGAAACCCAGCTATCTACCTGTTATCTAAAGCACAATCTGACGAAAGCTGGCTGTGGCACCGAAGGCTTTCTCATCTCAACTGTTAAAGATATCAACAAACTTGTTACTGGAGGTCATGTTCGAGGTCTTTCATTGCTCAAGTACGATAGAGATCATTTGTGTGCTGCATGTGAAATGGGGAAGCTGAGTCGTCAAAGTCATCCATCTATAATAAACACTAAAGTTGTTGAACCACTAGAATTACTTCATATTGATTTGTGTGGTCCATCATCTATCGAAAGCATCGGTGGTAGCAAGTATATTCTTGTTATTGTTGATGACTTTTCGCGTTTTACATGGGTGTTCTTCCTGAAGCTTAAATATGAAGCGACTCATAAGCTAAAGGTGTTCATCAAGCAGATTGAAGTACAGCTGAAGAAGGTCGTTCGCAACATCAGGAGCGACAATGATCTTGAATTCAAAAATAGAGAATTCGAAGAATTCCTGGCAGAAAAGGGAATTAGTCACAACTTCTCAGCTCCCTACACACCTCAACAAAACGGGATTGTCGAAAGACGAAACCGATCTTTGTGTGAAGCAGCCCGAACCATGCTAAGTTTCGCTTCCTTACCTCTTTATTTTTGGGCTGATGCTATTTCTGCTGCTTGTTTTACACAGAACAGGTCATATCTCAGCAAACGTTTCTCTCTCACTCCTTATGAGATCATCAACAACAGGAAGCCAAACGTGAAGTTTTTCCATGTGTTCGGTTCACGGTGTTTTATCTTCAATTCTAAAGAAAACCGCAACAAGTTCGATGCAAAGCTGACGAAGGGATATTTCTGGGCTATTTTCTCACTTCCAAAGCGTACAGAGTATTAAACAAGCGTTCGAGGAGAATAGAAGAAACTTATTACGTGACTTTTGATGATAGTATGTCAAAAAGCTAAGGGCCAACGAAGACACAGCTGGGGAAATCTTTCCTCAAACTGGCCAAGTCACAGCCTCGATCGCTAATCTATTCGAGAAGTTCATGGAGCTCTTTGATGAACCAGAGAAGGCCACTCTCTCTGAAGCCGGTGCAGCAGATAACAAGGTAGATCAGATGAAGCAAAGTGTTGAAGACGCTGCAAGGAGAATGAATAAAGGAGGATCATGTTCTGACGAGCCTCCATCACCCAATGCTTCAGTCGAGGGGGAGGAGCCGCAATCATTATCCCAGCCGAGCTCACAAGTTGAGGGGGAGCTAAGGTCTCAAACTACACCCGAAAGCACTTTGCCAACCGAAAGTGCGTCACCATCCGAAGGTGCATCAACGCCCGAAAGCTCAGCACCACAAGAAACCACTGTAGCTCAAGATTCTCAAGACATTCCTGTAAGATCATCTATCGAGGGGAGCATGCTGATATGTCTTACGACTATGAAAGCCAGTCCGAACCAGAAGAAATGATAAACGCTGAATTAGATCCAACCTTTGATCCAAACTACCCTCCTCTCACCAAATGGACCAGAGATCATCCTGTCTCTCAAGTTGTTGGTGATGTATCCGAAAAAGTTCTAACTCGATCGCAACTCAAGGCAAAACAAACTTCCTTGTTTTCAAAAGTCGAATTCTGCATGTTTAACTCATTCGTATCAAAAGTTGAACCAAAGACAGTTAACACTGCTCTTGATCACTCCGATTGGGTTCAAGCTATGCAAGACGAACTGAATGAATTTGAAAGGAACAAAGTTTGGCGAATTATTCCAACTCCTCCAGATGCCTCGGTTGTTGGTCCCAAATGGGTCTTCAGGAACAAAATGGACAAGGAAGGGAACGTTATAAGGAACAAAGCATGTCTGGTAGTGAAAGGATACTGTCAGGAGGAAGGCATTGACTATGAAGAGACTTTCGCTCCTATAGCTAGGCTGGAATCAGTAAGAATATTTCTAGCCTATGCTGCCCACAACAACTTTGAGGTCTACCAAATGGACGTCAAGTGTGCATTTCTCAATGGAGAACTCTAAGAAACTGTGTATGTGGAGCAACCTCCTGGATTCGTGAATGAAAAGTATCCTAATCATTGTTACATTTTGGATAAAGCCGTGTATGGACTGAAACAAGCTCCGAGAGCCTGGTATGAAATGCTGACTAAATTTTTAAAGATGTCCAAATTCAAACAAGGTTCGGTTGACCCAACCTTCTTTCGCAAAAAGGAAGGTAACCACCTTATGATCGTTCAAATTTATGTTGATGATATCATCTTTGGCTCAACGAATCCTAGCCTAACAGCTGAATTCAGAAAGCTGATGGAGACTAAATTTGAAATGAGCTCAATGGGTCCTATTAACTTTTTCCTTGGTTTAAATATTAGACAAGGACCCGAAGGCATCTTTATTAATCAGGAAGCTTACATGAAAACTCTCTTAGCAAAATTTGGCATGGTGGGAGATTCAAAAGTCAAAGTTCCAATGGCGTTCGGCACCAAGCTCACTCCATCCCTGGATAAACCGGCTATTGATATTATGCTTTATCGTCAAATGATAGGCTCTCTAATGTATCTCACTGCTAGCAGGCCTGACATAATGTTTTCTGTCTGTTACTGTGCTAGATTTAAGGCAAACCCACGCGAACCTCACATGCTTGCAGTGAAGAACATTTTACGATATCTCAAGCGAACTACCTCTTTAGGTCTATGGTACCCTTCCAACTCAGGCTTCTTCGTTCAAGCCTACTCAGATGCAGACCTTGGAGGTTGTGGACTCAATAGGAAAAGCACCACTAGCGGCTGCCAATTCCTTGACGGGAAGTTGGTTAGCTGGCAGTCAAAGAAACAAACGTGCGTGTCTTTGTCTACAGCTGAAGCAGAATACATTGCAGCTGCATCCTGTACCTCTCAAGTGATTTGGATCCAGAGTCAACTTCGAGACTATGGACTCAATATGAAAAAGATCCCATTATATTGTGACTCTGAAAGTGCAATTAGGATCTGTCATAACCCAGTGCAACACTCCAAAACCAAACACATAGCACTGAGGTATCACTTCATCAAAGATCATGTGGAAGATGGAAACGTTGAAGTACACTTTGTTAGGACCACTGATCAACTGGCTGATGTCTTTACCAAAGCTCTTCCTGAAGCGTCATTCAACAAAATACTACAAGGGCTATGCATGATGGAATCAGAGTCGGTACCACAAACTACCACTCAAACTCAAACGTCAGAAGTGAAATAGACCGAACGTTCGGGTTCGCACTACCAAAAAAAGACCCTTTTACGACGCGCAAAACACGACGCTCTTTGATTTATGTTACGCATTAGAGAGCGACATTAAAAAAGTGTCATCTCTTCAAAAATTTTAAGGATTTAGGTCGCGCATTACTGAGTGCCCTTAAATTAGTGTCTCATGTAAAAATATTAAAAACACGGAGGGCACCTATAATAAAAAGGGCGTCCTCTACAAATGTCGCTTTATAATTTTAATAAACGCACGTTTCTGGGACTCAGGGGGGAAACTAAATCCCCTAAAATTTTGAACACCCGCTTCCTCTTCCTCTCTACTCTCTACACCCGCCAAATCGACTTCATTCTCTCCCTTCTTTCTCTCTGCAAACCCCTTCCTCTCCGATCGACTTTCACTTCCTTCTATGTGCAAACCCTAATCAAACATAACACATTTGAAATAGTAATATCTTCTTTCATTTTCTCCCCTGCTACTCTCTGTAAAACCTAGCAGCCGCCACCACTAGAAACATGGAAAATCCCCCAAAATTTTGAAGTACCCCGCTCACTCCTCTTCACCTCTACCCTACTCCATCTACAATGACTCCCCACGTTTACAAACCCTAGTCTAGTTGCGCTTCTAGCCTGGGTCCTATTTCTTCATCCATTCAGCAAATTAGGGGAACACGACTTCTCATTCATCCCTCAACTTCATCTTCTCAATCAAGAAAAAAAGATTATGGTTTTTTTCGTGCATCTGCATCATCTTGGTGGCGATAAACTCTCTAAGGTTCGTTAATTGTAACCCATTCCCGATTTTTTCTCCCAAATATGGTAAAGTTGTTCGTTTAATTGAAGTTTCCTTTCTTCAACAAAAATTGTGTTTAACTACGGCCAACAACTACGATCTCATATTTCTCCCAGGAATCGGAGGTGTTACTATGCTATGAAAAGGACGCTTCTACCATCTCCTATTTCTTCAACAAAAAAGTTTATGATGGCGGAGTCGACAACTACGGCCGCCACGACTACTACTGTGTGTATGTTTTTTCTGATTTTTCGTTATATTGATTAAATTTCAGTTTAAAATTTGTGTTTAACTACTTGATGTTTGTCTTTAAAATGTTGAGAGTGATGAATCTGTTTGGTTTTATTTTTGAGCAGAAGAACTTTATTTCTTCATCCCCTGTAGATCATCTCGAAAATCTCTACCCCTCTCATAATGTTATTTTGTTGAACCTCAGTTTGATGTTTTATTTTATATTTTACAATGAATCGATGCTTAAAGTATGTGATTTTGGCATTTGTTTTCGATGGTTATAAATGTACAATTAAAGTAAATGGATCAGAAAAAAGAGAGCATATATGCACTCCAAGTGATCGACAAAATGCTTGAAAGAGCAATCTTCTACATATCCTAACACAAACCTAAAAATATTTCCTCCTGAAGCAAACCTACAACATGTAACCATATATGGGTTAATCTCAGAGAGGTAAGGACTGAGTTTCATCTTCATTGAGAAATTGAATCGGTTGCCTCTTGCTATCATTAACTTTGATTATAATTTTTAGCTAACAAGTTGTCTTTTATAGGAAAAATTGAAAGAGAAAAAGCCCACTATGACTGAGGCGCTTTCTATTAATCTACAAGCAACGCACAAGGTTGGGTGATAACGCTGAAGTGAAGCCAGTTCTAGCAAATTTGGAGGTCAAAGAAGTTGAGAAGATTAGAACAAGTAATAGTTTGTGATGGTTCAGTAAGGGAAGCTGCTGCAGACAGATTGGTGATGGAGTTGTAGGCGGTTCAAAAGGCTTATAATATGCTCAAGAAAAAGGATGAGTTGTACATAGGTGCGTGCATTTAATTTTGATTCTATTATTTGATGTGATAATTCGAAGGTATGAACATGATCACTGACTTAATTTTGAGTTTCATGTTTCTACTTTTTTTGACAAATAAGTTGATTATTGTTTTGATGTTTAGCTCACTGCTTTTACTTGTAATTGCTACATAATGTCAGTTAAGAGTTACATATCCGATTGATTGAATGTGACTGAGTTAAATGGAAATACTTAGTACTAAATCGGTAATAGTCAAACGTTTTATTGTTTATATATGTATGCGGTCATAGATTATCCCATATATTTATTGTGGAATGCAAGCAGAAATATTAATTGTTGTGGTTTGGATAGATTATCTAAAATATTCAATTAAATAAGTTAAATTGAATCTTTCAAATTTGAATAGCTCAAAGGAGATAAGATATGTTCATTGATCAGCAGATCAACACAGTTAAGAGCACTTGAACAATGATAGGCTGCCAAATTTGTAAATTTCCAAGACGCTTTCTTTAATACAAATTCATTTATTTTTTGGCACGTTTTGTGAAGCACCTGAACATCTTTCTTTTTAAGGGATTCATCAATATTGCCACATTCCAAGTGAAGCTCCCCCAATCATTGAACGAAACCATCCCCCTCCCTTATGGCATGTCGATGGAAAAAACATAAATCATAGATTTGAAGGTATTTTTATAGTTATTGGTGTGCTAAATAAATAGAAAATTTGATTTTTTTACCTTTATATGTTTTAAGGTTAATTTTGTATTTTTTAGGTTCGTTACACATATAAAGGAGGGAATTGAGATTGTAACCAAAGATGGTGATGTTTTGTTATAGTTTAGTGGTGGAGAGACTCGTAAAGATGAAGGACCATGAAGTGAGGCACAAAGTTATTGGTACGGAATTGTTTCTTGCTATGCATTTAAGTTTGATTCTTGCTGTTATGAAATCGATTTTTTGTTGGATTTCCCCTGTTCTTGCTGTACAAAATCCAGCAACGTATGTTCCCTTTGCTTATCTCGGCAACCGAGTTTGGAACCCAAAATTGGATCAGTTAGTAGCTTCTCATGGTATTGTGTAGTTGTAGCATAGTTTGATCCTTATCATATTTTGCTGATTGAGTTCATTTGCCTGCTTTCCGTACCTCAAAGTTTCGACGTGGTACTTAATTACTTACTGAGGGCTGAGACCCTTGACACATGCAATAGATAAGAACATCAGAACATGTCTTTTAAGAGGCCTGAATTCGTTTGACTCAAACTGCTTCCTCTTCTAGCTCGCTGTGCACTTTCTTTCAATTCTCCTGCATCTCCTAAAGTCTAAACTTGTATGTTTTTAATTAAACCTTTTTGTAGTTATCACCTTCACTCTTTTGCTTTTTTGCTTGTTGGTATCTGGTAGTTAAGACTCAAGTTGCTTGAATTCCCATCCATTTTGTTTGTATTGTTCGTCAAGTCCTTTTTCATGAACAAGTTAGAGTGTTACAAAGGTCTCCAGAATGGTTAGTTTGTTTATTACTCCTAACTTATGACTTATGATGAGAATTAATTATCAATAAAAATTCTTCATTTGAATTATGCAGGCCAGAAATATTTAAAACAGTGATAGTGGACACCTCTAATGGAAAGTCTGAGAAAAGCACACAGGAAAATGAGGAGTTGGAGTCTAGTGAAGATGATGGGATGCCCCCATTGGAAGCCAACACAAACAGAAGACCTGCAGAATTGCGCTCAGATACAGAGTCTGATTATGAGATAGAAGATTCATAAGCTGTGTAATTATTATGCTAACTCAAAAGGATGGTTTGGTGAGCTTTTATAGTTTTTTTTTGTACAACAACAATCTCTCAAACATCAAATGATGTCTCTGGCAGTGGTCGGAAGTTCACTTCCCCTGTAATAAGTCATCATTTGATTTCACAGTTAGCTTTATGATTTCACATGAACATGTTCTTTATCATTTGGACAGAGGAAGCAGATGACCTGGAATTCACCACTGCATATTATTATCGCATCTAGGCTACTAAAAAGAAGGTGGGTGTAATTATATGCATATATATGTTCTATTACTTTTCTATCAACATCGTATGGTTTGATTAGTATAAGTGTTTTCTCTAATTTGGCAGATTTGCAGTTGCAGGGTTGAAAGTATGCTGCTTGTTGTTCAGCTCAAGAATGTAATCAGTTCTTCGGTTCCTGCATTTAAGGTATGCTTGAAAATGTTGAAGTTGAAGAGGATCATGAGCTTGTGTGTGTGTTGATGATCTCTTGTTATTCATAAACAGAGGAGATGAAGGTAAAAAGATTATACTCTTTTCCTTTTTTGCCCTTGGTTTTATAAATAATAACATATATACTAAACAATCTTATAGGGACTAACTGCAATGATGCCAACATTTGGTGCTGTCAGTACTTGAACTATGTAAGTATCTTTCACGATTTCAGTTTTCCATATCTCAAAGGATTAAATCATTAAATACACATAACTACATAAGGTTTGGTTAAATATATTAATAGTTTAGCTGGCTCTTAGATAATAGATACATACCTGCCTGATACATGAGTAAAACTAGTTTCTAAACATGATGAGATTGTTGATTGTAAATTTGTCATGCCAGATAATTGTCTGGAAAGTAGTAGATACTCCAAATCCTATGGGATTAAAATCAAAGAGAGCTGAGTACAAAGTTGTCCCAGTATGTGGATTGGATTCGATGGGCATGAAGGTTCTATATACCATATTACATGGTCTTTGGATGGATCAAAACCGGTGTCTATCTCGGATGATCACAGGTCAATACTCATCCCAATTTGAATGGAACATTGCCAAATATGTGATGTGATAGATTGTTTAAGTTAGAACATTTCCCTATCAAGTCAACAAATAAGTTCAAAATCAATGCATCTTTGTTTCATTTGCTATAGACAAGGAAAATAAGTCTGGATCACATTACTTCTTTTCTGATTAATTAGATGTGCCATTTCAGCTACATTTGTTATGTGTGTTGTGTGGCCAACAAACATCTGTTTTCATTACTTTGGTGTTTGCAATTATTGATCCACAGTAAGTCCATGGACTGACTGTTATGCTTATAATGTGTTTTTGGATTGTCCTATACAATGTTTTTTTGTTTCTGTGTATTTTGTGCATCAGGTAAAGTTGGTGGAAGAAAGGAATATGAAGCCACTTGATTCAAATCTTGCAGCATTATCAGCAAGATGCAGTAAAGACTTGGCGTTGAATTTGGCTAAGTCTTTCTTGAGTGAGATGGGCCAATGTACAACTTCTTATCCATATAACAGCTGTTTGGAGCATTAGTCTTATAGAATTATGAAAGGCAAGATGCAACTTTATTTAGTTGGAATTTGATGTAGAGAGTAGATTAGATGCAAATTTAGATATTGTAAAAAATAGAATTGTATGACATTAAATTTTATGCAATGGATTGTATTTTTTGTATATGATATTTTATTTCTATTATGAATTGTATGACATCAAATTTAGATATTGTAAATATTTTTTTTAGAACATTTAAAATTATGATACGCAAAAATGTGTGTCATCTTCATTTATGACATGGCCTTTCTTGACAGGGGCTTCCTTGATACGCATTGCGTGTCATAAACACGCATGTCGTAAGGTTACGACACGCAAATGCGTGTCGTCTTCCTTTATGACAGGGCCTTCCTTGATACGCATTGCGTGTCATAACCGCGCGTCGTAAATGCGCATCATAAATGCGCGTCGTAAATGCGTGTCGTCTATAGACGACGCGCAAAAGCGCGTCGTCTCTCTTTATGACAGGGCCTTCCTTGACACGCATTTCTGTGTCGTCTGAGCGTTTTACAACGCGCAATGAGCGTCGTAAAAGGCCTTTTTTCTAGTAGTGTCGGTTGAATCATCTGCACTCACTCATCATTTCAAAGGTAGTTTTCTTGGTTGTAAATTTCATGTACAAAGTTGTTTATCTTATTGTTCAAAGTATTTTCTTTTTGAAAGTCTAAATTCCTTGGTTTTCCAAAATTTTTCAAAACCAAAATCAACCGAAGGTTCGGTTTCGGTTTTTCAAAATTTTTCTCAACTGAAACCAACCGAACGCTCAGGTTCGGTTTTTCAAAATTTTTCAAAACCGAAACCAACCGAACACTCGGGTTCGGTTTTTCAAAATTTTTCAAAACCGAAATCAACCGAACGCTCGGGTTCGGTTCCAAAGTTTTTTTTTTCCTTTTATTTTTTTTTCCAGTCTTATTTTTTTTATTTCTTTTATCATTTATTTTCTAATATCAAAAACTTCAAAAATATTTTATTCTTTATTTGCTTTTTGTCTTTAGTTTTTCTTTGTGTTCGTTCGTTTATGGGGAAATATTTGTTGAATTAGTTAAGTGTCCCTAGAAGCATGTTGCTGTATGTGCCCAAAGCCTCATCAGATTCTGAATAATAGCCTTAATGACTTGGTATACACAAACCTTGTCTTCCCAATTAGGCTATCACATTTATTCTAATCGTGAGCTACCTCACTCTCTTCTCACATGAGATAAGAGTTTTCTGCTTAGTCCTACTTTTCACAGCAGAGGTACTTTGCTTTCTTACACCATCTCCATTACATTTCTCCATTAAATTCGATTCACCAATGTAACCCTTGAGACTCTCAGAAATTACCACTGAGGTTTATGGTTACTCAAAAACTGTGTTTATGATCTTAGTTTCGTGCCACTACAAGCTGAGTGAAACCCAAAATTCAATACCAAATCTGAATTGACGGTGAACAATCAATTTGCTCAAGTTTTCACTAACGAATTGACGGACGTATCCTAATGAAATCTCAAGTTTTTATTTTGTGTGGTTCCTATGAAATTGTTAAACACCATAACATTTCTTCCCTTGGGATCCAGTTTTTTTTTTTTTTTTGAGATTTTATATTTTCCAAGCCACTTTAAAATCATTTCCTACCTACTTGTTCAACAGACTACACCGGTCTCACAAGTACTTTGTTCACTTTCTATCTTATTTTAAGCTTAGGACTGTTGAATCAAAGCCAAAGCCACCCTAAGGAGCCTAATTAAAAGAAGCCTTTCAACACTTCTTAATAAGTGTTTGATCGTTATTCAATGGGAAACCACACTAACACTTTAAGGTCTCTGTTGACTTTGAAGGAAGAGATTCGTGCCCGGGATCATTTGTTTCGTGTCATTATTGACATCACAATTATTCGTAAAAAGATTTGCTTTATTTCTTTTCTTTTCACACCCTTAGCACGAAAATCTTTGATTTTCCAACATTCTGGTACTAATAATTACAGGCTTTTTCTTTGGATCGGTGATTAATTATAAAGATGTGGTCAAAATTAATCCACGTGGGCGTGTTATTCAAAAGATGCCGTTACATATTAAAGGGATAAGATGAAAAGTTGCTGACTCAGGCAGGAGATTAATTGATTTGATTTCAAACGGCGGAACAGGGAAATCGTGCGAATTTGAAGCGTCTAATCTCTGACTGACGTCACAGACGCGTGTGCGAATTTGAAACGATTCCTCTCTGGCACAGAAAGGCGCGTGTGGATTTGAAACGGTTTAGCAGAAACGGCGCTTGATGGGAGGCGTGTTCTTCGGAATCTGACACTCTCTCTCATGCGTGATCATCGGTTCCACAACTGTCACGCATCAGTCACTCCGAAAAACTCTTGGTATTTCGATGGAAGATTTGGGCAGATTTTTCTCTCTCCTTAAACCCACTATAAAAAGAGACATCCTCTCCCATTTACCTCTTTATTGCATCAAAATTCCCAAGAGAGCAAAAATTCCCTGAAACTTAACTGTTCGTCATCTTCTTCCCATCTTCAACAATGGCAGATTCATCCTCCGTTCATGCTACTTCTCACATCCTTCCCATTCGCCCTCAACAGTGTCTCGTAATCGATTTAACCCCTCAAGCATATGACTCCTACATGTTCCCAATCATCGAGTGCTTGAAGTATTCACAAATAGCACCTGCACTTTTGAGGGTGGAATCAGTGCCCATGGAGCTCTTATCGCAGATTTATGCAACTGCACACTATGATAAAGTGGTCGATAGGATCTTCTTCGAGGTTTCTGGTCACAAAGCCTCGATTTCCAAGCAACGATTTGGCTCACTGCTAGGGTTTGAAGCTGACCCTTCAAGGGTTAATTCGGAGACAATTCCGGTAGGGCACCTCTTAAATATGTTCTACAATATGGGGTACACGGAGGTGCTTACCTCCGTCGCAAAGTTCAAAAAGTCTTGTTTACCGCCACAGTGGAACGGAATGTTCACTGTGCTTTTCAAGGGTCTCTCAGAAAGGAGCTCAGGTTCAGATGGCTCCAGTCGACTCTTCCTGTCCATTCTGTACGGAGTTTACAATGGCGTCAACGTCGACTATGGGTTGGTTCTCTGGCAACAACTCATCCAAAGTTTATCTTCTTCTTCACGGCATTCTGAGGTGTCGTATGCAAGGTTTTGGACCCTTATTACTAAGTGGGTGATGGATAAGCACAATGTCCCCACTGTTGCCGGCACACCGATGTCTTCGATTGGTACATTCCATACCACGAAGATCATCGTCTCAGATTCATCGAAATTCCCTTTTAATGGTTCCATCCCAGAAACCATGTACGCTGATGTTCCAGCTGACAGCAGGATCATCCGGACCTACAAGGAGTTCAAGCAGTCTGGTTCGAGGGATCTCACGCCGGAGATGCTAAAGTCCATTCACGATGCCGATAAGCCTGCTCCGAGAGGCAAAAAGACAGATAAAGTCAAACAGGTGGCAAAAGGGGCTAAAGGCCCTTCTCCTAAAAAGAGGAAAGCTACTAAAGCTGCTCAGTCCCCACAGCAGAAGCTCATTATCGCTTCCTCTTCAAGTGAGTCGGAGGGAGAGAGTTCGGATTCTGACGACTCTCCAAGAGGCAACACACCTCCAAGGGACAACACACCACCCAGATCACCTACCCCTGATATGCAAATCCATACCTCTCCACTTCCCTCTCCCACTCAAACAATTCCTACTTCCATTCCCACCATAAACCCCTCTACCAACATTCCTAAAACCTCCTTCCCTATACCACCACCCATTTTCACTGATGCAACAACAACATCTACTGCAAAGGTTACAACCAACGTATCTGATACGGGGGTTCATACCGATGCAACCGAACCACCGCCAGCAACCGAAACCATACACACAACCGAAACCCAACCATCACCCGAACCTACCCCCACTCACACTCAACCTGAACCTACTCATACCACAACACCACAGCTTCACCACCACCACCATCTCCCGGTCATGCCTCTGATGGAGATAACCCTTTCCTTGGCGGGGAGAACATGACATTTGATTCGGTCTATTACAGTCCGTTTCGGGTGCAAAGCGACGATGATGAGGATGCTCCGGTAACAAAGAAGCACCTTAAGGAGCTGCATGAGAAGGTCGACTTGCTCATTGCTTCCTCCTCCAATTCTCAATCATCTCTTTCTGAAGCTGCTCTTTAGAAGATTGTTGATGCCTTCTCCAGGGCTCAGCATGATTCGGTCGCTTCTGCCACCACTGCCATAGATGCCTCGACGAAAGCTTGTGAGGCAGCGACCGAAAAAGTCGATAAACTATTCTCTGACGCCTCTACCCTGTTACAATCTTTACAGGAGAGTGCCACTGCTACCAAGACAACGTTGGAACCAATTGTTCAACAGTTGGCCACGTTTGTCTCCACGGAGTTGAAGTCATTTGCCACACTTCGCCAATCGCTCAGTGACGACAACTCTGCCCTTCGTACCTCTATCGACGAGCGCCTCTCTAAACTCCAAGAGGATCTAGCCGCTGAAAACTCGTTGATGGATGTTCTCGCAAGGAAGACCACTGCCCTAAAGGTCAAGAGTGCTCAACTTTCAAATTCTCAATAGCAAATTGACGCTCTTCGATCCAAACGGGAGGTAATCAGGACGTGTGTTTCGGATGTACACTCAGCTATATCCAACATCCTTGAAGCGCACGATCCGATCCTGAACCATTCTGTGAGGCGTACCCTTGCAGAGAAACTTCCTCCTGCCCTGGATCTGCTAAGTAAAATTGAAGGGCTACCCAGTTTCGTGTCCACTCCGATACAAGGGGGAGAAAAGGAGTCCGGATCGCAACCACCTCATTCCTCAAAGGCAACTCACACAACCGAACCTCCTCCTACAGGCCAAGCCTCTGGTTCGGGTGTGAAGGACAAAGGCAAGAAACTTGCTGAGGATGAAGAGGAAGACGATCAAGAAACCATTGCCGACTTGCTGAAATGCAAAAGTCGACGTAATGATGAAGGTGATAATGTTCGTGTGGCGAGAGAAGCTGAAGAAGCTGAGCGCAAACAGAAAGAAGCCCACGACCTTCTCGAGAGCAGGAAGACTCTTTTCCCTGCTTGGACTCTCGAGAGGATGATAAAGGAGGCAATCGATACTCCGAGTATCTTATGGCTTGAACCGGTAATCTCCTTTGACTGCTACAACTCCATCGACTCTTAGTTCGACATGCCCTTAACCCGAAAGGCGTTCATCTTTCACGCTTTCGCCAACGTTGTTGAGTTCCCTCATCCTCATCCGGAGGTTGATCGGGAATTGATTGAGTTCTATCTGAAGGCCGCTCAACCCCAGTACCAAACCTGGAGCGCTCAGAAGATCATCAACGTTCGGGTTCTGAAGCCATATACTGAAGGGAGATTTATCAACTTTCGGTTCAAAGTGCTCAGAGGGTTTGCAAAAACCGAACATGCCATCTCTTTAGCAGATCTACCGAACCTCAACCCCCATGACTGGATCGTTCTGCACAACATCCTTCTGACTAATGAAGCTGAATATGGTCCGATCATTGACCATCTCAAGAGGATGTTGGTGTGCTATATCATGGACGTCGCCCTGATGGATCAGGAGATTGCAACTGTCTTCAAGAAGAAACTGAATATCTCTCCTGTTGGCTCGGCCAGTGATCTAAACCAGATGAAGATGGGAAAGATTGACCCAAGGAGAAACTCGGTCATGGTCACTAGGAGTGAAGGACAAAAATGTCTCTTTGCCTTAGCGGATAAACATCTTTATACCACTGCTTGTCTTGAGCATGTGTTGGGAATTATCCACAGGTGCAAAGAAAATACAACGGATGATATCAAATACTTTGACGACATGATTCAGTGGTACATCCGATTCAGACAGACAATCCTCGCCCTTATCTCACGTCTGTTTGAGACTGTAAAGAAGAAGGCTCCCGCTGCTGGCCCAAGTAAGAAGACAAAGTGATCTCGCTCCAATTTGACGCAAAGGGGGAGATTGTTGGGTAGCAGATTTGTTTTGTATTGCGTCATTGGGCTCAGTTAATAGTCCAAGTTTTGTACTCCGGTTTGGGCCTGTCCAACCGTGAGCTGATAGGATTTAGTATATAATAATGTGCTAGCATGCATATTAGGTTAACGATTTAGAACGATTGATAGCAATTACGATAGCTTTACAGATTTTCTTCATCGTTCTTGTAAACCCTAAATCCTCTACAATAGAAGTTCTTGATCGAGCTCTTCTGAGGATTGTTTATTAATCATTCGACATCTTCGATCCATTATTGTGTTCTTGTTGTTTACTCGTTTATTTCTTTACCTGTTTTATAGATCTAATCGATCTTCAAGTTAGTTTTCTAATTATCATTGATAGTTGAGGAAAGAGGCTCTAGAACCTCCCTAGAATGGGTTGGATGAAGACTTCTAGGAAGGCCCTAGAATATTCGTCCAAGGGATCCTGGATGGGATTTCTTGGGCTGCTTGGTCCTTAAGCTAAGGAATTAGGGTTTCCTCATAAAACCCTAGCTTTGGCTCAAAGCTACATCACCAATATAAAGGGCTTTACCCCTTCTAATTTTTTGGCCACTAGAAACCATAGAAGTGCAGCCAAAAATTTCAAGCCCCTTCCTCTTTTCTCCTCTCTTATCCTCTTGCTTTGTTTGGGTGTGATCTATTAGAGGCGTGACACTTTTGACGCTTTCTCTCAAGGTTCAAAGAAGACTTGGATTTTTATTGTTATTACTATGTAACAATGAAAGGTATGTTTACAAATCCTATTTATGATTTTCATAAATAATAAAGATCTCTTAGGGTTTTCCATTTGATGTTCAATAGTTGTATGTTCAATTAGTAAAAACATAGATCCAAGAATCAGGGTTTCATACACACATGGGAAGTTGTTTGTTATGCTCAAAACCAATCATAAACATCCCTCCATGGTGGAAATCCATCTCGAAACGATGATTGGATCTCTGTCACCTCTGAACTACCAAGGCTTCATATAATTGAACTCTCGGTATTGCATCGCCTCGCTTCTTTGAGATCCTACAATGGTGACAGATGTTGTGGCTGCGAAAGCAGCTACCTGTGTGCCAGTGACATAGCGTTGGTTAAACTCCCCGATCAATGTAATCTTCACTGACCCAAATAACTCCAGAATTGCATCCCTGATTGCCTCGGCTATACTGTCAACATTTATCATGCAGATCTTTTCCTCACTCAGACCTACTCCCCCAGTGCCACCAACTCCTGATCCTGAAGCTTCAAAAGCTACCTTACTGAAAATATACCATAGAAATATCATACATCAAAACAAAGTACCCAACATACCAGAAAATCCTCGTATTAGCTCCTTAGTAGCCTGGAGATTCCTCCTGAGTCTGTTACATATCTTGTGCTTTTAGTAGTACGGGCCCATACTACCTTCCACACCTATCCTTGGTTGATTCAGAATTCATCCCTAGGTCCCAAGGTAATACCTTAGACCATTCCTAGGTGTAATAATACCCACATGTTCCTACGAGCTACAACTAACTCCCTAGGTACTCTTCATAGGCTTACCCTCGCTCCCACAGTAAAAATTTCTTTTGTGCATGCTTGTTGGACATAATACGGGGTCTGATAGACTGTCGAATAATCGACTCCTCCCTAAGTCCACAACCAAATAAGGAATAGGAAGTAATGCTAAGCCGATCATTCTATGGCTATTTAATCGTGGCCATATTCAACTAATCAACATACACACAAAAATAACATAATCAAAAACCATATATCAGGTAAGCAACTCATTATATCACAAGGCATGATAGAAATCAAGCATTACTATCCAAGAGCTCCTTCAAGAACCTTAGCTTATCCACTAACATGCTTTTCTAATAGTTCACATATCAGCAAAATCAAAAACTCAACATATATATATATATATATATATATAACAAGTATGGGTATTTTGGAAACCACTCTTCTATTCGGGCTTTGGCTGACTGTACACACTGTATCTCCATATAAAACTGAAGTTGAGTCAAGGCCCACTTTCCCGATCCTGAGCTAACAATCAAACAAGAACATGAAAATAAATCAAACCCATGTCCCTAACCTAACCGTTTTATTAAAAATTATTTTCCAAAAACATTTTGTGAAAACTCTCGAATCCTAGTTTGAGACTAGATTCACACAAGTGTGTCTCCAATTCGCTCAAAGAAGGGCTCGGATACAAACTTGTAATGTCCTAATTTCACAATAAAAAAGAATTCTTTTTATTAAGGTAAAACTTCTCATTGTTGTTGGTGAGCGTGTATAGTCCCACCTTCGACTTCCAATGATCACCAATGATAACTAAAAAACAACAGCAACTGAGTAAGCATAAAGCTTAGTAAGTTTCTCCCAAAATACCACATACAATAAACATACAAGCATGCGTAACAACCCACAATCATCACATTGGAATACCCAGGACTTGTTGGCCTACCGCCTCACCCAACCCCTCATCCGGAACCTCCATGCCTATGGCTTACAGTCGGTCCGCACCCGGTATCTTGGCTTACAATTCACAGTAGGACCGCCTCAACCCACTACTACCATATGTCGATATATAAACAAACAATGATCAAGTAGGCACATAATACATGCACACAACAATCATACAAGTGACTACCGCCTACTAGTCCTCACACAACACACTATACCGCTACCAGCTAACCTCTATGAAACGTGTAACCATAAGTAACCAAATGTGAGATAGCCACAGGAATAAATGATCCTACTTTAGAGCCATAACCAAACAAGGAACATGCAAGAAAGCCTAGATCAAGACTTCTCAGGCTATCCTACATGACTACATACAACCCCTAGGGTACTCTACTAAAAGATAACCAACAAGTATATGTAGTCATACAAATCTACAAATCACTACTGCATAGCAACATCCGATATACCAGGATACAGATCTAACAAACCATTACAACATATCAACATATTATATACGAAGACATAGATCTAATGTAACATCTGGATTTCTAGGTATTATATTTTATCAATTATTTTTGGAGTTAACAAAGGGACTCGACGAGTTGACGCCTAGATTCTTCGAGTAGGATCGCGATTGCTGACTGGATAAATGAAGGGACTCGTTGAGTCGGTAAAGATGGACTTGACGAGTCCGTGCTGACGACTGAAACCCTAAATCCCCGGGCATGTGCCCTATTTAAAGGACCTTATAGCCCTCATTTCCGACTACCAGTCCAGAGAGAGATACCCTATACATCTTGTACGAGTTGTGAGAGAGTTTGAGCCTCTTTGATCACTTTTGGTGTGATTTTGCAAAGGAGAAAGTGTTTCCAGCAAGGGGAGGTCAAGAGGATTGCATTTCACTAGGTTTTCAGCTTGGATCTTCAGTTTTGAGGTAGTAATTCGATCCTATTCTTTTGTTTTGCTTAAGGGCATTGAATATAGGGTTTCCTATACCCTTTTATGGCTTGTTTAGTGAGTATAATGTCCCATTGGGTGCTAAACTCTAGATCTGGACCTTTTGAGGTCCAGAGAGCCTGAACCATTCGCCGAGTTCATAAGTGGACTCGACGATTCGATTCAGGGTAGCCCCGTGATTCTTTGTTGAATAACCCGGCGAGTGGAGAGGGAACTCGTCGTGCCAAGTGAGGCTTAGAAGGATTTATAGGACCAGTGTGGACTCGCCGAGTCGCCCGAGTGCACTCGATGAGTCTGGTCAAAATTTGACTCCTGACTTTGTTGACTTCTAGGGATTAGTCAATGCTTGGACTTTTGAGCCATTATATGAGTAGAATGGTCTTTTACCCTTCTTAGAGAACTTAGAGGGGAATTAGTCTAGTCTTTGAAGGTTATATTGATTAGAGTAATTATTTATGTGATTAGGCAGAGACTAGTTCGGTATTTCCGAGTTCGAGATTCTTCGAGATTTCTTGAGGTAAGTCTTCTCACTATACATTACCTTGAGTGGTAATTGGAGTTATGTGATAGAGTATCTTGTATGCTACTTATGTGATGTGTTGCACCACATTATTTCTATGTGATTTATGTTGTGTGTATATCAGAGTTTATAGAGTTAGGACCGGAAGGTGCACATAGTTAGGACTAGAGGGTCCACATAGTTAGGGCCAGAGGGCCCACAGAGTTCTGGCCTCGAGTGGCTATTATGTGTTATATGTTGTATTTTGGGAACTTACTAAGCATTTATGCTTACAGTATTGTGTTATGTGTTTCAGGTACCAGTGAGGATCGCAGGAAGGCGCCGACATGATCAGTACACACATGAGGAGTTTTTATAGATTATGATCTTGGGTCGTGTTTCAATGGATAGACATGTGATACAATGACATTTTTATAATATTTATGAATGAAAGTATGTTTTTAAAATGTGAAAAATTGTTTGAAAGTTTCGGTGTTACATCTAACTTAACACTATAGCATAGAAACATCCTATACACCAAGATACAAATCTAACATATCACTACAACATGGCAACATCCTATATACCAGGATACATAACCAACATCTGTACACCAGGATACAGATCTAACAGATCACTGTCCCTTGTAGCAGTTTTCCCATTTCTTCATTAAGTGCTTAATCTTTAATAGATAAAGTTTTCAACTTTATCCATTAGGCTCTCTGTAACGCCCGTGTTTTAGGGCTAAGCATTTTAGATGATGTAATAGTGTAGGTCAACTATTGTAACACTTTTTCAGAAAATAAAGATGAAATATTTGAGTATTATGCGAATTTATATGCTTATTACTTATTTATAAATGTGTAATAAATGAAGGATAAAAATAAGCGTCAAAATTCAAGTGTCAGATTAACCCGATATCTTTACATGAGGTTGTAGTGGTCGAAACAAGGATTCCGAAGATATAAAGAACGCCGAAATCCGAGTTATAACGAAGAAGTTATGTCCCGTCAAAGTTTCGCGATGAAACTGGCACGATACCGGGAATCATCAATAGTGAATTTACGATAAAGCAAGTTTTAGCCTTAACAATCTAAACATAAGTCGTAAACTACGTTAAACCGAGAGCGTCCATAAAAAGAACGCCCAAATCTGACTTCATATGAGGAAGTTATGATTTTTTCGAAGTTTCGGCAGTGTATAGCCTGAAATTCGAATATTAGATCGAGCGGTTCTTAGCCGACACAACCTAAACGAGAATCGAAGATCTCGTTATTTGTACCGCAAGGATAAAAAGACAGATGAAAATGGACGTCAGATGAAGAAGTTATGAGATTTTAACGGACCTCCTGTCCTGACCTTTTAATAATATAACTTTTAAAATAGATTTAAAATTAGATGACAGAGTCTAAATGAAAGTTGTAGAATACATTCCCGCCTACGCCTGGATATAAAGAACGTCAAAAACAGAGCTCGTACGCGAAAGTTACAAATTTTTAAAGTTGGAAGAGGAATTTGCGAAGCTGAGGATGGAAGTGATGACGTGGCAGCAACACAGCCGTCCATCGCAGACCAGTCTCGCTTCGGATTCACGCCACATCGCTTCTCCCTATGCCCCGCGTCCGAGTTCGAGTACACCCAACGTACTTGGGTTCTTATCCACTCCGAGATCAGGCCATGTGCGAAGACAGCTTGAAGCCATATCCGAGTCTTATGCCCAGCGTAGCCAAGGACTACGCCCAACATATGTCCGAGGCCTCGCAGCTATAAAAGGGGGCCGAGGCAGCCTTCATTTCCACACCATTTTTACTTTTTCTTTCTCTCTAGGTTATCTCTCTAGCCCTAATATGTAACAGCCCAAAAGTCAGGGGTAAAAATTTCATTTTTAATATAACTAAAACATTGATACCATTTAATTAAAACAATCAAATCATAGTCAATCAAATCGTTTATCATAGTTTATCCCAAAATCATTCATGGCGGAAATCATAGGTGTGTGCACTGTGATCAACCCGAGCTCTTTCTTTCCAAAACGATAATACCTGAAACCATAAACAAAACCTGTAAGCACGAAGCTTAGTGAGTTTCCCAGTGCATACCATTCATACAACCCACATATCACATATCCTGTTAGCTACAAAAGGTAGACACATATCATATATACTGTTAGCTATAAAAGCTACCATATATCACATAATCCATGCATACATAAACCTATAACAGTGCCATGGGCTACCCCGCATGGTCTTTACCTAGGACTGCCGTGGGCTCCCTCACATGGTCTTACATCCAATGCCATGGGCTACCCCACATGGTCTTTACCTAGGACTGCCATGGGCTACCCCACATGGTCTTTACATCCAATGCCACGGGCTTCCCCCGAGATCTTCCCTTCAAATACCATATATAACCAAATAGCATATCATGCATCACATAAATATCTACGCATACCACGTACATAAACCTGTAAGGATGTCGTGGCTACCCCCAGGGTCTTATACCATTGTGCCATGGGCTACCCCACATGGTCTTTACCTAGGACTACCATGGGCTACCCCACATGGTCTTACATCCAATGCCATGGGCTACCCCACATGGTTTTCCATGAAAGTATCACAAAGACAACTAGCATATCACATAATTACCAGCATACCACCTAGCATAAAGCTAACTATCATATCACACAACATAAGATGGGTCAGCCTCGGTGCCTTAGACCCATTGGTATGGTGAGAAGACTCACCTACAACTGTCAGCTGAAGAAACAAGATCACGCTGCTCCAACCAGCGACAAGAACTCCTCCACCGGTCATCACCAAATAACTGAACTCAAATAAATACCAATAATTACCAAAATACCCCTAGAAGTCAAATGGTCAAGTCTTGGTCAAAGTCAAAGTCCTTAGTCAAAGTCAAACTTCCTGACTGACTCTACTCGCCGAGTCAGCCCGCTGACTCGTCGAGTCCAAGAATCTTTGAGTTCCATCCTGCTCAACTCACTGAATCGTCCCTTGACTCATCGATTCTCGACTTAACCAGAAAAGGTTAGGGTTCCATGACCAGACTCGCCGAGTCCAAGGCAGTCTTCAATAATCTCGCCGAGTTGTTTTTCCAACTCACCGAGTTCATGCACATATTCATACAACTCGCCGAGTACACTCATGTGACTCGCCGAGTATCTCCAGTTCTTAATTCATTCAGAGGCTTTTCAAGCCATGCAGGGGTTCCAATCCATAGATCTTCCCTTCTACAAGCTATCCATCACGTAAAGTTGCAAACTTTACGTGATACCAAGGAGATATAAGCCCAAAACACAGTAGGGCTTGGGTTTTAGATAAAGGGGCTTCACCAACAACTTATTGGCATAAACTTTATGGCTTTTTGGATCCTTAATAGCCTAGATCTGAGGTAGCAACCTCAGATCTACTCCAAACTCGAAATAAACCTCCTCCATAACCAAAAATGCCCAAATCTTAACCATAAGATAGATCTAAATGTAATAAGTTCAGCTTATTACCTCAAGGGATCTGATGAGTCACACCAACTCTGGATTTAAAGCCAATCCTTGACTCACCAAAGGTCCCCTTCCTCCTTCTTCCTTCAAATCACCCAAAAAGGCAAGAAATCTTGAATGTGCTAAAATGGAGGCTTAGGGTTTCGTATTCTAGATAAGAGAGGCTATAAGGAACCCTAAGGGAGAGAATGAGATGCTTAACTAGTGCACAAAGCCCCGGATTTAGGGTTTCCCTCTTCAGATCGGACTCACCGAGTCCTCTTTGCAGACTTGTCGAGTCGGTTACTTAATCGATCCCCCGGATCCCGCTCCGACTCGTCGAATTCCTCCCTGGACTCGACGAGTTGACCGTTTGACTTAGGGTTTTCTTTCCTTTCTTGGCCTTTCTGATTTCAGGTGTTACAACTCTCCCCCACTTAAACTAAACTTCGTCCTTGAAGTTCGCTATAGCCAACTGTCCTGTAATTCGCCACCAACACCCTGCTGGGTGACTCTAACCCTATTAGCCTTCTGCCTGATCATTATGGATGGCACAATCCTTACAGGTCAAATCCCCGAGTGCAATCTAATCCTTAACCATCCTGAGAATACTCCCTGCTCAACTGGCAATCCTTCCAGTACTCCCCGAGTACCTAGGCCAAACATTCTTGGGGTTTACTTCCTTTTCCTTGTGCGTTTCTGGCCTCCCCAAGGCTGCCCTCTATAGCTATCCATTTCCTTTGTCACTGTGTGGAACGTACCCTTCACGATGACCATCACTCCAGCCACTCTTGCTGCCGGTCACTATTGTCGGTAGCACCGAACTGCCTGGTCCCGACTTGACTGACAACTGTCCGAAGCACCGTACACTTTCCCGGTTGCTGAGCCAGAGACACATGCTCCACATTCCCACATAACCTCCGAAGGACACCTCGTCTGATAATAACCGCCCAGGCGATAACTTTTCTCTCGACTCCTTCACTCCCTTGATCCATCCGATCATGATAGGCTGACAACCCGTCGCCACTAATTCCAATGCAAAAATGAATGCCACAACTGTGGTCTTACATCATACCCGACCTCCCTCGACCTGTCTTTTCCTGGTTAAACATTTCATGGTCCCATTACTGATAGAACCAATTCGAGTCACACTGTGATGGCTTGAGCTACCATCAACCACACCCATTCATTACCCTGGCATCCTGCATTTGATTCCCTTGGCATCAAATGCTCCTAATCTCATCTTACTGAAACAAAATCCTGTACTGAACATGCACGAACCCTGATTTGGAATCCTTTTCGAAACCAGTCGACACCCCGCTACTACCTCGAGGTTCATAATACACCATAACTACCGACGTCCCCTTCGTGGCCAATAGACAATCACCCTTAGCCGATCCCTGAGACTACCAGTCTCTCATCTGGTCCAACTACCAGGTTCCCAGGTGATCAAGAACCAAGACTACCTAGCCGTAGCCATACTGCATCACGTGCCACTTATCCACAAGATCCTGCAACTCGAGATCCAAGCCTTGACTCAACAGTCTCTACCATTTCCATCCTGAAATCCCATACCCATCCGGGCTCGCCCATGAGTAATCCCTCGAATAATCCCTCCGATCCTGATTCTACCAAAGTTGTGGCTTTCCCACGACTTTGCGAACTGATCTACCATAGACCCAATCGCTCGAAGAACTCATGAGTGCTACGACTACCCCGTAGTCTTACAACACTTCCCATGCCATCCCATTATTAGTGAATGCTACAGCCCCATGTAGTCTTACAACACTTTTCACAGTGAATGCTACGGCTCCCCCACAGTCTTACAACACTTTCACAGTAAATGCTACGGCTCCCCCGTAGTCTTACAACACTTTCACAGTGAATGCTACGGCTCCCCCGTAGTCTTACAACACTTTCACAGTGAATGCTACGGCTCCCCAGTAGTCTTAAAACACTTTCATAGTGAATGCTACGGCTCCCCCGTAGTCTTACAACACTTTCATACCACATGATCGTTGTCCATTGCCATACTGCTCACCTATCAATCCGAACGCATCTCACTATTTAGCACCCACGTAGTCTATCCTCCCAAACTGAACTCAATTACCGACTGGAACACTACCTGGTTCCCTTCCCCGAAGCCTGCAATATGACGTCAGAAGGACACGATCCAAATGCCGGGGAGTTTCCCGAACTCCCATCCTACGATATCTGATACTCAGTCGGCCCCTGAGGTAGGCTTTCCTCCCCAAAAGGAAAATGTGAGATGCATCCACGTCTCACACTTGCTTTTCTCTGGGATATCTGAATAATTCTCCCCCACTTAGATTCGACTAAGTCCGCTTGGCACATGAAAATTGAAGGATTCTCACATCCTCTCTCTCTCGTTCCAATGGTTAATTTGCTGACGAGCGGCGCCTAGCAAAGCTAGAACACCAAGAATAACCCTTCCCAAAACAACACAACTTCCGAAAACTCACTAGAATCTCTGAATCCCAACCATATCAACGGATTCAAATGCTTTAAATACTGTTATAATCGATTCTTGCTGACCGAAGGTCAGATGGTCTAACCAAATCTTCAGCAACAATTCTCTCTTCCCTTGAGAACCTCGGGAGCCTTTCCAAACATGATAGCTAAGGTTACCGGAACCTAGTCATAATTTCCCTTATATAAGCCCTAGAACCAATCCAGGCCATACCCAAAATGACACACGCGTACTGAAAATTCTTTGATAACTGGAGTCGGTGCCCTCACTGCTCCTCGCTGGTCGACAAGTGGTTGACTTCCTTGTCCCCCTTCTGCCTTCAACGATAATATGGCGGACTTGCCCCGCTATGGGCATTCCCTGCTGACGTGGCCAAACCTGTTACACCTATAGCTACCAAGATCTCCGGATAGCCTCCGATAATGAACCAGAGCGATCCCGGTATGTGTGGAATCCACTTTGCAAGGTACGTCCATCCGAAAGCTCCTTAAAGATTCTTCGGTGCGCTGGCTGGCACCTGATACTCTTGCTAACTCATACACTAGCAGAAATCCGACTCGAGGTCTAACTATCACACTCCCCAAGTAACATAAATTACCGGTACCACCGGAAATGACCGAAGATAGTATATCCGCAAACACCTGGAGGACTCCTGACCATCTCCTCCTGAGTTACCTTGACCATCTGGAAAACATGATGCAACACTTCACCCCAATCCCAATGACAATCCAATCCCTTGTAACGAGCTCCATCGAGTAGTTTTCGCAAGTGTTGCACCAAATCTGGCCTTGTTGGTCTCTCAAAAGCTGATCCAAACTCCTGGATCCCCCTCCCGAGATCCTCCCCTATAGGCACCCAGGCTGGTCCCCTTTTCCAAAGGTGACCCTAATTAATCCCTGCTCTCGAACTCTAGAAATCATAACATTCAGGGTCTCGCACCCTGACACACTCACCTGCTCAATCGTCCATGGACGATCTGCGACAGATGGAGCAACCTATGATCCCAACCAGTTACAAACTATCCCCAAGATAAAGTCTTTAAATCCGAAAGTGCTATAGATCGCACCATCAATCCTTGCCGCCTGATGCAAGAGATCCAATGTGAACTCCCAATCCTGACAGTCCTTCTGCTAACTGGCTCTCTACCGGAGCCAAGACCAAAGCTTGGTCCTTCCCCTTGCGTGCTCATCCGCATTCTGCACTGCAACTATCCCCACAGTCAATTCGTAACCACGAATTCCTTTCCCAGGTTTCTTGGATTCTTTGAGACTTTCCCCGATTCGAGTATGGATCCTATGCTTTCAGTAGTACCGGCCTAATACTACCTTCCACACCTATCCATACTTTCCTCCGGAATCATCCCAAGTCCTCTAAGTCACCTACTTCCCTGATGTACTAAATGTCTGCTAGACAGCAGCACAATATCCACCTAAGCACCTCCTAGGTCTCCTCATAGACTCGCAATCACACCGAACCACCTCACTACTCACTGGAGCATATCCTAGGCTTTCCTAGGTTCCCAACCTCGCCTTGCCATCAGTTGCTGAGGAACTCCCCGCGATGCCAGTCATCTACCTCCTGTATATCGTCACATCCACTTAGTAGTTGACTCCCATCACTAAAGAGTTCCACAAAGCACAAAGCAAGCAGCATTCGTGCAGATGCACTCCTGACACTAATCTCATCCTAGGCTCGTCCTAGGGTAATCTCCGACCCACAAACGATCAAAGAATATCCGGCCCACGTACCACAACCCATGATGTCCACATCCACCCTCGTTGACGGCTGCCTTATGCATGCAAATTGTACACTGAATAGGAAACGAGCCGCACCAATTATTCTATGGCCATGAGATCCTAACCGTATACAATTTTAAAACATACACGTAGCAGTTACCAATATCAATACTCATTCTCATTCTAGCATGGCATCTAGCATCCCAAGGCTACAAACATCACATATCAGGCCAATCTATCGCTGACTACTCAACACTAGCATGCAAGTCTGAGAGCTCATATAACATACAAAGGCATCTCTCCTAGCCCTAACTAGCATGCGATATTCAGATTCATAACCAGATCATAACAGATAACAAATGTGGGTATTATGGGGAAACTTACTTGACCTTGGCTAATTGCATGCACCACACCCTTTCTTTTCATAGAAAACTTTTCCTTGAAAACATTTTCCTTTAAGACCTTACAGATCCTTAGTCTGAGTTCAGACACACCTGAAAGTATGTCTGAATCCCTCAAACCAAGACCAACTTGTAACAACCCAAAAATCATGGGTAAAAATTTCATTTTTAATAAAACTAAAACATTGATACCATTTAATTCAAACAATCAAATCATAGTCAATCAAATCGTTTATCAGAGTTTATCCCAAAATCATTCATTGCGGAAATCATAGGTGTGTGCACTGCGATCAACCCGAGCTCCTCCTTTCCAAGACGATAATACCTGAAACCATAAACAAAACCTGTAAGCACGAAGCTTAGTGAGTTTCCCAGTGCATACCATTCACACAACCCACATATCACATATCCTATTAGCTATAAAAGCTACACATATATCATATATACTGTTAGCTATAAAAGCTACCATATATCACATAATCCATGCATACATAAACCTGTAACAGTGCCATGGGCTACCCTGCATGGCCTTTACCTAAGACTGGCATGGGCTCCCTTACATGGTCTTACATCCAATGCCACGGGCTACCCCACATGGTCTTTACCTAGGACTGCCATGGGCTACCCCACATGGTCTTTACATCCAATGCCATAGGCTTCCCCCGGGGTCTTCCCTACAAATACCATATATAACCAAATAGCATATCATGCATCACATAAATATCTACACACAACACGTACATAAACCTGTAAGGATGTTGTGGCTACCCCCAGGGTCTTATACCATTGTGCCATGGGCTACCCCACATGGTCTTTACCTAGGACTGCCATGGGCTACCCCACATGGCCTTACATCCAATGCCAAGGGCTACCCCACATGGTCTTCCATGCAAGTATCACAAAGACAACTAGCATATCACAAAATTACCATCATACCACCTAGCATAAAGCTAACTATCATATCACACAACATAAGATGGGTCAGCCTCGGTGCCGTAGACCCATTGGCATGGTGAGAAGACTCACCTGCAACTGTCGGCTGAAGAAACAAGATCACCCTGCTCCAACCACCGACACGAACTCCTCCACCGGTCATCACCAAATTACTGAACTCAAATAAATACCAATAATTACCAAAATACCCCAAGAAGTCAACTGGTCAAGTCTTGGTCAAAGTCAAAGTCCTTAGTTAAAGTCAAACTTCCTGACTGACTCTACTCGCCGAGTCAACCCGTTGACTCGTCGAGTCCAAGAATCTTTGAGTTCCATCCTGCTCAACTCACCGAGTCGTCCCTCGACTCACCGATTCTCGACTTAACCAGAAAAGGTTAGGGTTCCATGACCAGACTCGCCGAGTCCAAGAACAAACTAGCCGAGTCCAAGGCAATCTTCAACAAACTCGCCGAGTTGTTCTTCCAACTCGCCGAGTTCGTGCACATATTCATACAACTCGCCGAGTACACTCATGTGACTCGCCGAGTATCTCCAGTTCTCAATCCATTCAGAGGCTTTTCAAGCCATGCAGGGGCTCCAATCCATAGATCTTCCCTTCTACAAGCTACCCCTCACGTAAAGTTGCAAACTTTACGTGATACCAAAGAGATATAAGCCCAAAACACACTAGGGATTAGGTTTTAGACAAAGGGGCTTCACCAACAACTTATTTGCATAAACTTTATGGCTTTCTGGATCCTTAATAGCCTAGATCAGAGGTAGCAACCTCAGATCTACTCCAAACCTGAAATAAACCTCCTCCATAACCAAAAATGCCCAAATCTCAACTCTAAGATAGATCTAAATGTAATAAGGTCAGCTTATTACCTCAAGGGATCTGAAAAGTCACACCAACTTTGGATTTAAAGCCAATCCTTGACTCACCAAAGGTCCCCTTCCTCCTTCCTTCAATTCACCCAAAAGGTAAGAAAACTTGAATGTGCTAAAATGGAGGCTTATGGTTTCGTATTCTGGATAAGAGAGGCTATAAGGAACCCTAAGGGAGAGAATGAGATGCTTAAATAGTGCACAAAGCCCCAGATTCAGGGTTTCCCTCTTCAGACCGGACTCGCCAAGTCCTCTTTGCCGACTCGTCGAGTCGGTTACTTAATCGTGATGGGTTTTGAGCATTCTAACACTTCCTAAGTGTACATGCAACCCTAATAACCTTGGATCTATGTTTGTCTAATTATCATGCAAAGTTGAATTCCAAGGTTATATTCCTATCTAGCATACATGGGGAACAATTTTAACTTGAATCATAGATAGAATAACTTACCTTGTTGTTGCTTGTGTTCCTTGAAACCTTGTGAGCCTAGCACCCCAAGTGTGATGCCTCAAATGCTTCACACAACACCAAATGCTCTTGGAAAGACTCTTGAGATAACACACACTTGTCAAAATCGGCCAAGCCCTCTAGTTTCCTTTCACTAACTTGTGTATATCCGATTTTGTGGAGAATATGATCCTTATATAGTGTTGACACATCTAGGGTTACACCATGTAAACCCTAATGTGTCATGACTCTTCATTTCCATGACCCATGGGTTTGTAACTCCCATGGAGCATCCATGGAGTATCCTATGGGTAGAACCCAACTTGATAATCCATGGAGCCTCTTAGCCCACTATACAAGATATGGATGATTTACATAATCAACCCATATATTTAATTAGTTATCCTTTGATCACTTAATTAATTCCAAATTAATTCTTTGATCAACTAATCAAATAATATTATTAATATATTAGAACTTATAATATATTAATAATCTCCAAGTGTTATTTCTCTCATTTAGTCTATCCAATTGCATGGTGCCATGCAACCCAAATGGACCATGCCGGGTCGGGTCAAGTACAAGCCCGAAATAGTTATGGACTTAGACACCTTATCCAACAGTCTCCCACTTGGATAAGTCTAATAACTATATCTCTAGTACTTCAGGAACCGACCGGCAATCTTCAGCCAACTTCCCATTAAGGAAAGCGGTTTTGACATCCATCTGCCATATTTCATAATCATGAAATGCAGCTATGGCTAACAGAACCCGAATAGACTTAATCTTGGCTACCGGAGAAAAGGTCTCATCATAGTCCACTCCAGGAATTTGAGAGAAGCCCTTTGCAACCAATCTAGCCTTATAAGTGTGTACTTTACCATCCATGTCGGTCTTCTTCTTGAAGACCCATTTGCACCCTACTGTCTTACGACCTGGTACGTTTTTCAACCAAGTTCCAAACTTGATTGTCATACATGGATTGTATCTCGCTATCCATAGCCTCTTTCCATTTAGCAGACTCGGGGCCTGCCATGGCTTCCTCGTAGCTGTTAGGGTCATCTTGACTTACTAGTGTCCCATCACTAATAAGTGTCTCACCTTCTGCAGTAATATGGAATCCATAGTAATGCTCAGGTGCACTCCTAACTCTCGTGGAACGTCTCAGAGGTACAGATTTGTCAATTGGCTCAACAGGAGTTTCCTCCTCAAGTTGAGGGCTAGAGTTTGAAGTTCCTTCACCGCTTGATTCTTGAATTTCTTCAAGATCAATTTGCCTCCCACTGTCTCCTTGGCTTATAAACTCTCTTTCTCGAAAGACTCCTCTTCTTGCTACAAAGACCACATTGTCACTAGGTCTGTAGAAGAGGTAACCAAAGGATCGCTGTGGGTAACCGATGAAAATACACCTCTCGCTTCGAGGTTCGAGCTTATCATGAGTCTCGCGTCTCACGAAAGCCTCGCAACCCCAAATCTTGATGTGGTCTAGTTTAGGTACTTTACCAGTCCACATCTCGTGAGGAGTTTTGGCAACTTTCTTTGTAGGGACTAGATTAAGAATATGGGCGGCAGTCTCTAAGGCATACCCCCAGAATGAGATTGGTAGCGAAGCTCGACTCATCATGGAACGAACCATATCCAACAAGGTTCGATTACGCCTCTCAGCCACACCATTCAACTGTGGTGTCCTGGGAGGTGTCAATTGTGAGACTATCCCACATTCCCTTAGATAGTCGAGGAACTCTGAACTAAGATACTCACCACCACGATCGGATCGAAGCATCTTAATATTCCTGCCCAATTGATTCTCGACTTCCTGTTTAAATTCCTTAAACCTCTCGAAAGTCTCTGACTTATGCTTGATCAAGTAGACATATCCATATCTACTATAATCATCAGTAAAAGTCAAATAATAACGATTAGCATCCCTTGTGGCATGTTTGAATGGTCCACACACATCCGTGTGTATAAGGTCCAACAAACCTTCACCCCTCTCACACGAACCTGTGAAGGGTGACTTTGTCATTTTTCCAAGTAAGCATGATTCGCAACTATCATCTGACTTTAGGTCAAACGACTCCAAGACTCCATTTTTTTGGAGTTGGCCTATGCGTTTCTTGCTTATATGTCCAAGACGACAATGCCATAAAGATGCTTTATCCAAGTTATTATTAGTAGAATCAATACACAAAACATTATTTCCCAAGTTATCTACAACAGATACAGCTTCATACACACCATCACAAGGTAATGCTTTAAAATAAAAGACATTATTATAGAAAACATCTATAGAACCAACTTCATTATTAAATGAAAAGGTAAACCCTTGTTTGTACAAAGCATGAAAGGAAATAATATTTCTTGCCATTCCTGGCGAATAACAACACTTATTCAAATCTAAACTAAACCCACTACTTAGCGATAAAGTATAAACTCCAATCTTGGTAACAGGTATAGCTTTCCTATTCCCCATGATCAAGTTTATCCTTCCTTGCTCCACATCCTCACTTCTTCTTAGTCCCTGCAAGTCACAAAAAATGTGAATACCACACCCGGTATCAAGGACCCAAGAATTAGAATGGGGTGAGTTATTAGAAATGATAGTGTAAATACCTGCATGGTTGGGTTTAACTTTCCCATCCTTCACATCTTGCTGGTATTTTGGGCAGTTCCGCTTCCAATGAGCTTTTTTCATGGCAATAGAAGCATTCAGCCTCTTTTGGGTCAGAAGAAGGAGTAACGAAACCTTTCTTGGTTCTACTTGAAGAAGAGCCATCAAGGGTCCGAACCTTGGTACCCTTAGAAGAGCTCTTTCTCTTCCTCCCTCGACTTTTCCCGATTGCCAAAACCGGAGTAGAGTTTTGAGTAGGAGTGATAGCAACCGACTTCCCCTTAAGACCAGATTCTGCGGTCTTGAGAAGTCCCTGAAGTTTGCTGAGAGTGACTTCTTCCTTGTTCATGTGATATGTCATGCGGAATTGATCATAGCACGAAGGTAAGGAATGCAAAATAATATCTATTGCAAGATCCTCCGGGAAGTTCACATTAAGCTTCAGCAAACGATCCACATACCTTTGCATTCTCTGCATGTGGCTCGTGACGGATTCCCCGTCCTTCATCATGGTTGTTATCATGGAGCAGATGATTTCATACCTCTCTTGTCGTGCACTTTGATGGTATCTTTCCATCAAATCTTGGTGCATTTCATAAGGGTAGAAATCCTCATAAGACTTTTGGAGTTCCGCTGTCATCGTGGCCATCATGATGCAAGCCACTTTCGTAGCATCCCTTTCATGTGCCCGAAATTCAGCGATCTCCTGAGGAGTTGCAGTGGACTCATCAATCTCCTTAAGCTCCTTGTCAAGGACATATTCTTTGTCCTCGTAGCGGGTAATCATCCTGATGTTTCTGATCCACTCATTGAAGTTGGATCCATCAAAGGTGACTTTCCCACACAAGTTCATAAGGGAAAAGGAGCCATTAGGATTAGAGCCAGAAGCATTGTTGAAAGACATCTGAAGGAAAGAGGACAAGATTAGTTTAGATATAAGAGAGTCCTTAATAAAACACCCAAATGTAATATTAAGGCTAGGATCCAATCACAATATAATATAACTTAGAAGAGGTATGCCGTAATCTAAGCTATATCATATTTGAAAGGTAGGTGAATGACGATTCACCAATTTCCACCACGAAAACCGCAATATTTTAGTATTAGGTTTTTTGAATGGTTCTTAGAAATTCCTAGATTCTTTGAGATTCAATGAACTTTTCAAAGGCATGTTTCAATCTCGAGTGTGCCCTCCAAGTTTTGTGACTGGGATACCGAGGATCACAAAAAGAGGTGTGAAGTAACCATGCAAATCACTTGGTACCCTTAAAGTTTATCACTCAATCGATGTGCCGGTTAACCACACACGCTCCATCGATACTATAACAAACCCTAAGTCACCCTTTACCTACCTTGTTAAGTCCAAGTTAGTGTGCCGGTTAACCACACACGCTCCACCAACGACTTAATCAAAGTGTAAAGTGTAATTTCATGGAATAGCACCTTATTCACATTTTTCCTAAAGTAACTAAGATTGGGAATTTAATAAAACATTTAGTTACTTTATAATATTCATCATACTTTGAATGAGAATTAATAAGTCCTTGTCTTACCCGTTCGGCTAACGACCCTCCACCGATCAAGCAAGCGGTGGGTGAGAGTGGACACCCATTAAGTCACCATTTTATAGGCAACAACCTTATACCCACCTTATAGACCGGCTTCGTGAATGAGGCGTACTAGCGGTAAGACGACTTTGTTCTTATACATATATATATAATTATTAAATCATAATAATATAAGTATAAGGGTTGAATTTTAACTTTTAAAATTCTAGGGGTTGGAACTAAAGTTTTAACTTAACTTTACTTGTTCCAAAACTTGAGGGCAAGTTTTGTAAACTTTCAAAACTTTTCATTTCTTGTAACTTATGAGTTTAATAGAGTAATAAAATGAGGACTTTTCATTTTTCCTAACTCTTGTGTTCTTTTAATGGTTTTTTTAACCCAAGAGACTTTTGGTTTTTCCATAACTTGAGGACAAGTTATGGACTCCATTAAAACACATTATGATCATGAATTAATCTACCACATAGGTTACAAATAATTCCTATGATCATCTAAACATCATAAGAACAAGAATATGAATATGAACACTTTCAAGAATCAAAATCACATTTAATCTTTGTAATTTTGATAACTAGTTGTTGTAAATTGAGTTAGAAAAGACATTACACCTTCTAAAATAAGTTTTCAAGTACCAAAACATTTTAGGGTAATGATTCTAATCCATTTCCAGCAACACAAGTCGAAATTCTGCACTCTGTCGACCCTACTCGCCGAGTGCATAAACCTACTCGCCGAGTAGGTTGAAGATACACATGAACTCGACGAGTCCTCCCCATGGACTCGCCGAGTCCATCAGTCAGACAGCAGATTTTTCGACTTTCTTCAACTTTTAAGCACAAATAACAAACAAACAAGCCTAGGCTCTGATACCACTGATGGGTTTTGAGCATTCTAACACTTCCTAAGTGTACATGCAACCCTAATAACCTTGGATCTATGTTTGTCTAATTATCATGCAAAGTTGAATTCCAAGGTTATATTCCTATCTAGCATACATGGGGAACAATTTTAACTTGAATCATAGATAGAATAACTTACCTTGTTGTTGCTTGTGTTCCTTGAAACCTTGTGAGCCTAGCACCCCAAGTGTGATGCCTCAAATGCTTCACACAACACCAAATGCTCTTGGAAAGACTCTTGAGATAACACACACTTGTCAAAATCGGCCAAGCCCTCTAGTTTCCTTTCACTAACTTGTGTATATCCGATTTTGTGGAGAATATGATCCTTATATAGTGTTGACACATCTAGGGTTACACCATGTAAACCCTAATGTGTCATGACTCTTCATTTCCATGACCCATGGGTTTGTAACTCCCATGGAGCATCCATGGAGTATCCTATGGGTAGAACCCAACTTGATAATCCATGGAGCCTCTTAGCCCACTATACAAGATATGGATGATTTACATAATCAACCCATATATTTAATTAGTTATCCTTTGATCACTTAATTAATTCCAAATTAATTCTTTGATCAACTAATCAAATAATATTATTAATATATTAGAACTTATAATATATTAATAATCTCCAAGTGTTATTTCTCTCATTTAGTCTATCCAATTGCATGGTGCCATGCAACCCAAATGGACCATGCCGGGTCGGGTCAAGTACAAGCCCGAAATAGTTATGGACTTAGACACCTTATCCAACAAATCGATCCCCCGGATCCTGCTCCGACTCGTGGAGTTCCTCCCTGGACTCGATGAGTTGACCCTTTCACTTAGGGTTTTCTTTCCTTTCTTGGCCTTTCTGATTTCGGGTGTTACGTAATACCCCCTAAACCCTAGGGAACCTCCCTAGCACCCGAGGGAAGCCCTGAGACTCCCAGAGTCCGGACAAAAGGGTCTTTCAGTTTCGAAACGCTGCTCCAAGCGAAGCCCGAGATTCTTTAAAATCTGCTGTAAGTGAGCTACGCCTATGAAAATTTTAATATAACTTTTAAATAATTATAGTTGTGGTATTAGGTCCTTAAAATAATTATTTGGGCTATTATTATGAGTTGTATAGAGTATTGTTTAACGCTTATATAATAATAATAGTAATAGCTAGATTATTAATTAGTCGCGGTTAACGTTAGACTAAACCCTAGTGATATTGATAGTAGGTTTTGTCGAGGGAAAATTATTTTGAGATAACGAAGCGTTGTAGAAGTGCAGCGTCACCACCTAATCAGGTGAGTGCGTAGTTACTTTCAGCTTACACATAGATATGAAGTATTTTATATAAATTACGTGTTGTGTGTGGATATTATCTGTATACTTGCTATCTAAGTGGATGAACGATTTTATACATGATTTAAATGATTTAAAATGTATATGTATCTTATATCTACAAAATGTGTTGGGTAAAACATGGGTAGATGTAATAGTTGCTGTGTGACAAAATAAAATGATGACAGGCCTCATTATAGATGTTATTGATGATCCAGTCATCTAGCAGAGTATAGATGACGACCACAGACTATTATAGACAGTCCAGTGGAACGCTAGCAGGCTCGCAACCTGTAGGTGTTTATTTGAATTGTGTGTTTATTTGAACTGTGTGCTCACCGGATGTACTTCATCCCCCTCATAGTTTCCTTAAGGACATTTATTGCTAAGGAATCCACTTAGCATTAGTATCCATCCTGATGCTGATCCTTAGTCTAGGTCCCTTATGATAGGTGTTTTAGGGACGTAATGTGCGGATAACGGGAACGGGTAATCGGGTTGTTGTTGGTTGATGAAATTAATAAACTTATTTATTGTGGGTTGAAAGCCCTATGTGCTCACCAGGGTCCCAAGCCTGACCCACTTAGTTTCTTGTATTACAGGTAGTGGCGCATGAGAATAGATGTGATGCCTTGGGATGAGAGATTAAGGGATTTTAGCCTTGTAAATATGGAATAATGTAGTAAGGCCTATGTTGTATTGTTTATGCTTATGATCTGTATCAAACATGACATCCCGAATCTTTTTAAAGAAACACATTTTATGGAAATGATTTTGATAAATCTTTATCATATTTTGTTTTGGGATAGCAGTATACATGGTATGGATTCTGATTATGATTGTGCCTTGGCATCCCTTCGCAACAAGCTTCCAGATTTTGACCTTAACAATTTTACTTCTAAAGACACCGCTCCCCCTAAATCCCAGAATACACTGGCAAGTTCCTTTTTTCATAAAATGGTCCAAGATATGGAAGTGCATTTCGACATAATGGCTTGGCAGAAAGCGGTTTTCCGGTGCTTACGTGCACCACATGCTCAAGATTTTCTTCTGGCTATCCCTATAGATGGGCTTGGCCAAAACATGTCTCCCGTGGAGTATCGTACTATTCTCAAATATCGACTCATGATTCCCATTTTCCCAACTGACGAGATATGTCCTGTGTGTCGCAAGGCATGTTTGGAGTCTTTTAGGGAGCATGAAGTTCACTGTAAAGAACTCTCGGGGTTCAAATACAGGCACGATATGGTTAGGGATGTCTTGTTTGATATATTTAAGCGTGTCGGGGTTTCCGCTAAGAAAGAGGCACCTGTTAATTTCTTGACTGACCAGACAGAAGGAAGGTCAACCCTCAGACCGGCTGACATTTTGAATTTTGGATGGGTCGGAGGGAAACACGCATGTGTGGATCTTACAGGGGTATCCCCTCTCGTGGGCCTGAGGGATGGGGGTTTCATAGCAGGACATGCTGCTTTAAAAGCAGCCACAGGCAAAGTCACCAAACATGAGAGATCGTGTTTGGAAAATCAACACGTGTTCATACCATTTGCATTTGATACGTTTGGTTTCCTCGCACCGGATGCAGTAGAGCTTCTTAAAAGAGTACAACGAATCATGCATAGTAATGTTATATCCCCTAGATCTTCGGATGTAGTCTTTAATAGAAATAGTTTTACCATTCAAAAAGCCTTAGTGGCACAACTTGTTGCCCGTTTTCCATCTCACTCATTGTACGATGACAATTAAAAAGATGCTTTTTAATTTGGGACAAATTCCGCAACACTTTTATTTAAAATGTTACTCTGATTTTCAAAAAAGCATAAACAAAATCGGTCTTTTCTGGCCGTGAAAATGGGGATGTCACAATATCACCCTAACATAAGATCATAAGTCCATTAATTTCGTATTATGTCGAAAACTTGCTCCTGGACTGAAGAACATTCAAACTGAGACCTTTTTCTAACTTAACAAAAGTTCAAGACCATAAGAATGTCCAATCAAGCTTTGGAGTTCCTCAAACTCTAAGAGCATCCAAGAATGGGATCAAAACCAACGAAAAAGGATCAACACATGAATCTTAAAAGAACAAGGTCAAAGTGCTAGCTTTATACCTTCAAAGAATCAGAAACTTGAAGAAGTTGATGGAGCTAGGTTGGCGACTTTACTTCCATGCACCAATATGGACATCCTCTTTCCTCAAGCTTCACCAACATCCAAGAATAAGCTCTTCAATCAAGCAAACAAGCTCTCATTCATTCATGTAGGATAGGGTTTCAAAATACGGAGATATATGCTAATGGAAAGAACTGATCCAAGAATTAAGGTTCTTAAATATGGGAGAAAACCTAAAGATTATGAGCTTGGGCTGCAATAGCCACCAAGTCATGGCATCCTCCTTGCCACGTCTGTTTTACCTCTGGACATGCGCCCAATATGTCTCATGTCATGTTGTGGTCATCCATTTACCTCGTCGTGTCATATGGGTTTCCTCAAAAACCATATCTTTGACCACATTAAGTATTCAGTTGATCCATTATGAAAACGGGTGTTATATATTCTAAATTTTCACCTCAATGCTAAGCCGGTTGCAATTTCAACTGATTTTGAACCATACTCTTATTTTTATGCATCTAAATCCAAAGAATGACATTTATCTTTGCAAGAAGAATTGAATATTCTTAAAGCCAATAATACATGGACGATAGTACCCTTACCTCCTGATAGAAAGTCTTTGGGTTCCAAATGGGGGTTTTAAATAAAAAGACGCTCGGATGGTTCAATTGAGTGTTACAAGGCACAACTTGTTGCCAAAGGTTTCAATCAAAAAGAGGGCATTGATTCTTTTTGGACATTTACTCCCCTATATCTGAACTCATTATTGTTAAGTTGTTACTTGCTTTAGCTGCTTAATGTTCTTGGCCTCTTATTTAATTGGACTTGAATAACACTTTCCTTAATGGTACATTGGATGAAGAGGTTTACATGAAGTTACCCCAAGGATATATTTGTAATTATGCCACTTAAAAAGATAAACCATTTGTGTGCAAGCTAGAGAAATATTTATGTGGCTTGAAGTAGGCATCTTGTCAATGGTATGCCACTTTTTCTTCATGTCTACTTTCACAAGGATTTACACAATCGAAAGCAGATTATTCATTGTTTTATAAGGGCAAAGGATCTTCTTATGTGGCTAGTCTACGTGGATGATATTGTGTTAACAAGTGCTTTTATTCATGAAATTGTGTCTATTAAGCTGTCTTGAAGAAACAAATTCAAAGTTAAGGATTTGGGAAAGTTACCACTTTTTTTGAGTCTTGAAATTGCTAGATCATCAGATGGCATTTACATTTCTCAGCCACAATATGTTGTCAATCTTCTAGAAGAAACTGGCATGTTAGCTACCAAACCAATTAATCATCCAATGGATCCACAATATGTTGTCAATCTTCTAGAAGAAACTGGCATGTTAGCTACCAAACCAATTAATCATCCAATGGATCTTGCTTGTAAAGCATCAAATTTCAATGGGGCACCTTTATGGAATCCTTCTCAAAACACACATTACATATGCAGTAAATAAGTTAAGTCAGTTTGTTACAACCATATGGTTACCTCATCTTCAAGTTGCCAATTATCTTTTAGAGTTTCTCAAGCTAAATCCTGGTCAAGGATAGTTTTTGGCCTCCAACCCTTCTTTAAAGATCATAGCTTTTTTTTTTATTCAAACTGGCAGGATGTCCTGATAATAGAAGATCCATTTCTGATTTTTGTGTCTTTTTAGGAGAATTAGTGATTTCTTGGAAATCAAAGAAACAATCCATTCTTTCAACACAGAAGCTAAGTACCGTGCCATTGCTTTTGATACAAGTGGGATTATTTGGCTTCATCATTTGTTAAACAATTTTGATATTCAATTCATGAACCCACCCTCGTTTTATGTAATAGTGAATCGGCAATCAAGCTCGCATCCAACCCAACCTTTCACGAACGTACGAAACATATTGATGTTGATTGTCACTTTATTTGAGACCAGATTTTTGAAAATACAATTGGTCAAAGTTTGTTTAATAGTTTAGATCATACTTATTAGTTTGTTAGGTGTATGATAGCTAGAAATGGGAAGTATAAGCTGTAATATAAATGTTCTTTACTTTGTAAGAAAGCCAACGGAATGAACACAATTATTTTTTTCTTACGTTTTCTTTTCTACAATGATACAAGTAGGTCGAAAGAGATAAGGACAGAAGATATTCTTTTATAATATACACTTAACCATAAGTTGTTAAAAATGGTAGTCGGTCAATAAAACAAAACTAGTACAAAAAAACCGTTTCATGAAAGATTCATATAATTAATTTTTGAAGTACAGAATGCAAAATTGTCAACATACAACAGGAACGGTTTTTGTACTTTACTTAAGAATTATAGATTTATAAAATGAAAACTCAAATTAATTAATTATTAAAAAAGAATAAAAAAATGCTCTATTTCATAAATTAGCCAATAGGGTCTTTAAAAAGAGCCTTTTTATCAAAAAGAAAAATAACAAAATCTCGTAGAGAATAAAATCTTTTCTTTGAATAATTTATTGGTGTCGGTAAAATTAAAAATTATAGTTTTCAATATAGATGGCAAAGTTAACAAATTAAATAACTGTATTATGAATAATTCTTCGAAAAGAATTAGATTTTTCTTTTCGACAAAATTGGATTTAGTTGGATTCGGGTTGATTTACAAAGACTTTTGTGTTTATGCTTTACATATATGAAATATAATAGTAGCTAAACTACATTTATTACAATATATATAAATATAAATTCTTTATATATAAACGTTGTTTGACCATCTGATGACCTTTTTGACCTGTTTTATTTTAGCTGTTTTTTAAATGTTTTGTGCTTAACCTGTTAAAATATGAAATTACATTGAAAGACATATCTAGTTGTTAAGTGGTCGGAATGCAGAATATTTCACATCAATAAAAGATTTAAGTTAGGGTTGGGATTGTTTATGAAAATTGTTGATTTTCTTATTAGTGTTTCAAAAAATCATTAAATCTAAAAAAAACAGTATTTGACAAATGGATTTAGAGTATGTTTGACAAAACTAATTGATAGCTGGTAGCTGGTAGCTAGCAGCTGTAAGCTGAAACTTTTATTTGTTATATTAGTGTTTGACAAATTTAACCGATAGCTAGAAGCTGAAACTTTTATTTATTATATAAGTATTATATAAGTATTTGACAAAAGTTACTGAGAGTTTTTGAAATATATAAAATTAAATAAAATGACAAGTGTTTAAAAAAACTCAATAACATTTTGCTAATGCTACATAAAATAACTTTTAGATTTGTGGTATTTTGTTCAAACTAAAAGATAAATGCTCGTATTGTCAAACAAATTTTTTTGTTTAAAGTAAAGTGTTTTTGTTAAAAGCTAGAAACTAGAAGCTAGAAACTCATAAACGCTCACAAACAATATGTGTCAAACACAACTTAAATGATTTTAGAAACAACTTTTTGCTCATTCAATTAGGATCGGTAGAAATTTGATTTTATCTGTTCTATTATATGTTAGAAAAACATAAATTGGTAAATCGAAAAAGTTAACTATAAAATTTTTATAATAACAATGACAATTGTTATGAAAAAACTAAAAACAAATCTATATTGTTAAATAAAAAACTAAAAATAAAATCAAGAGCTCAAAATCAAGGTAACATGTTATTCTAATAAAATAGTATAAATTGTGTCAACTTTGATATTATAATTTTTCGGTTTGACACATGGTGTGTTATCATTGACCCTTTTTTTTTCCTTGCCCAAATGGTATGAAATGTTCTCAAACTAATTGTCCCTTAAAATCAATATTTCCTTATTTTAAGAAGTAAATTGATCAATTAACCCGATGAATAAATTGACATAATTTTCTTTAGATCTCATGAATTAAAGAGTGGTTATAGAATTCAAATTTTGAATTTTGAATCTCATTTTCTCCCTTATTCATATCCATTCCCTTTACCATTTAACAAAATTTTATCCTATTCAGTTAATGATATTCAGTTAATGATTTTCTTATAGGTTTTATGGATAACAAATTTCATATTTTTGCCGGAAACATAAAACTGTAAATTTGCATGCACCCTAAAGGGTCTATGTTCTCATTATAATATGCAAACAACAATTTGAGTTCAAGAAACCTAAAGTATATTGCTATTTTCAAAATTGGAGAAAGGTTATTAAAAACATACATTATAGTTTATTATAGTAAATAAACTTGCATTCCTTTTTTGTAGAACTTCAGAAAGCCAACACCAGAAATCCCGTGGCTCTGATGGCTCACACCCAAACACTAGAAGTTGGAGCCTATTAAAGAGAGATAAGAGGGGAGAGGATTTTCGAAATTCTTTAGAGGAATAATGAGTGCCTAAAATATGAGGCATACGAACCCTTTATATAGGTGACTAAAGGGACTTGGATAAGACAAGTTTCATTGGATAAGCCGTATCCCTTTTCTTTCCTCCTCCCCCCTCCCCCAAGTTTCTTTAGAGCCCAAGAAAAGCTCCAGAAACTCTAGAACCAATCTAGAAGACGTCCACCCCTCTTCGGAGGTTGTAGAATTGGTCAACGCTCAATCTTTTGAACATTGTCACCTTTAGTCATTCAACTTTTAATTATCTTAGTTAATCCCAAAAGTAATTCCAATTAATTTCGGATTAATTTATAATTAAACAATATAATTTTTAATCAATATATTTTTCTCGAAATGTATTAATAAATTGTTTATTTTGATTTCTAATTAATTTATTAATCATATTATAAATTAATAATTGAGTCTTTCTCTCCAAATAGCATTCTAGTCTCTTACTAGGTTTGAGGACAACCTAAAAAGACTTTGCTAATAATTTAAGTTTATAATAATCTAGTTAATGGGTTAGACACCTAATCCAACATTTTCTAGGTTCCTTTCTAGTGGTTTGATGATCATTATTGTAACACCCCGGGATTCAGGTACATTTCTTTCATCCTTGTTCTTTGTTGAGTGGGCATGTTTAGTCCTTGAGTGGAGGGATTATAGCAAGTGAGTACGCTGGGCGTACCAGAGGGTTATGTTGTGCGTACTCATGCGCTTAATTTGGACGCGAAGTCACCAAGGTATGCTGGGCGTACCTAGAGTTATGTCGGGCGTACCCGGCCCAGATGTAAAAACTCTAATCCATCTTGTGCACTATTTAAAGGGTGTTAAGGCTCATTTCTCAGCCTCCATATCAGTGAGTGAAACCCTAAAAGAGAGCCCCATCGTCCTTAGTGTGTGAGAGTGTTGATTTGAACTTTGTGGTGCTTTAGTAACTTAGTGAAGAAGAAGGGAGGGAGTTCTTGGAAGCTAAAGCTTGAGGTGCCATTTTGGATTTGAGATCTACAGAGTAAAGGGCTACACTTGGAGGTATAAAGTTCACAACTTTCCTTTTCTTTTGGTTGTTGATGTATGTGCCCTTTCTAGGGCTAAAAACCCCAAAGGTGGAGACTTTATGAGTGTAAAGTGCTCCATGGTCTGAGATCTGTCCCTTTTCAGTGGTATTAGTGATTTAGAGCCATAAAGTTTCCATCTTGGATGTTAGTTTGGAGTCTTGCATGTGTAACAAGCCTTTTAGAGTTAAAGGTTGGATCATTGTGGGAGTTGGTGACTTGTTCAGCCATGCAAAGGTTTAAAGTCATTAACTTTATGGATTAAGGGGCTTAGATGTGGTCAGATCTAAAATTTGGATGTAGGTCTTAACTGTTGAAGACCTGAAGAGCTAAAGGGATGAAGCAGGGGAGTACGTCGGGCGTAATCCCTAGTACACGCCGCGTACTGGGTGGCGTTCCCCGATTCTGAGACGTAGTCGGGTACGCTCAGCGTACACATCTGGTACGCGCAACGTAACCCAGAGAGTTGAATTTTGGTTGACTTTTAGGGTATGGTCTATTGTGGGGCCTTTGAGTTATGAGAGGGGTAAAATGGTCTTTTACCCATATGAGAGTGTCATAAGAGAGCATACTCTAGCCTTTGAGAGTTATATTAAATAGAGTGTTTATTTCATATGCTTAGGCGGAGGCTAGGAGAGCGTTTACCGAGTCAGAGATTTACCGAGATACCCGAGGTGAGTCTTCTCACTATACTTTACCTAGTGTGGTAATAGAGTTATGTGATAGAGTACTATAGAGTTATATGACAGTGTGATTGAATGTTATTTATGTGTTGTGATTTATTGTGATATGTGATATGCATGATTCAGAGTTATAGAGTTGGGACTTTCGGGTCCCTAGAGTTAGGGCCAGAGGGCCCACAGAGAGTTGGGGCTGGAGGGCCCCACTGAGACACATTGACTAGAGGGTCAACAGAGTTACAGCCTCGAGTGGCTATTATGTGCTAGTGTGGTATTTTGGGGAACTCACTAAGCTTATGCTTACAGTGTTCAGTGTTATGTGTTTCAGGTACCAGTGATGACCGCGGGAAGGTGCCGGCTTGATTCGTACACACACATATGGGATTAGATGTATTTTGATCTTGGGAGACATTTTGTGAAACAAAAACATGATGCTATGACATTTTATGAATGAATGGTTTTGTTAAAAATGTGTTTACAAATGCGAAAAATTGTTTAAATTTTTACGGTGTTACAAGTTGGTATTAGAGCTTCGGTTTGAGGGATTCGGGTGCACCTTCGGGCGTATCTGAACTCAAACCGAGGATTTGAGAAAATTTTGATAATAAAACAATTTTTCAAAAGAAGAACTTGCGAGACAAATAGAGCAGAGTCGTGTGTACGAACAGCCAGCGCCCGAACGGTGATTTCCCAAAATACCATTATTATAAGTGTTATGAGATATGATGTGATATGTTATATGATGAGCTATGATATGCATGCTAGAGTAGACCAGGTATTCTTATTAGGACTAGAGTGGCCTGATATGTGATGCGTGAGTCTAGGAGTCTTGCTGCTATGAATATTTCAAAGTTTCTAGGTAGCAGCAAGTAGATTGTGAGAGAGCTGCTTGCGAGTATTATATGATTAGAGAAAGTAGAGTGCTTGGGACTTGGGACTCTAGGAGGAGGACTTGGGGTGGATGCTGATGCGGTGTGGACGGTAGTATTGGGCCCGTACTACTGAAGACACTGAGTCAGTGCATAGTCCAAGTAAGAATCCTTGGAGTACCAAGGGACAAGTAGGATGGAGTATTTGAGTGTGAGTATACTCGAGCGAGTCCCTGATATTATTCTTATGTTGTATTTCAGAGAGAGAGATCATGGTTGGGACTCGCCACACACCAGGGACCAGCGATGCGAGGGATGAGGAGATCCGTAGGATCATCCAGGAGGAGGTGGCTGCGGCCATCCGGGTGGAGATACTAGAGATGCTCGGGTCTATCAAAACCAGGCTGATAGAGAGATTTGATGAGAAGTACGCTGCTCTTTCTGAGGCTGCTGTTGCTCCAGCCACTGCAGCAATAACTGCAACGAGGCCGTAGGGTGGTGATGCGTTGTTGTTCCGAGAGTTCAGCAACACAAAACCACCGGAGTTTGACGGGACCCAGGATCCGATTGCGGCAATGAGATGGATTTCAGACATAGAGGGGTGTTTCTTTACTTGCTTATCTCCTGAGCATTTGAGAGTCCGGTTCGCGCTGAACCAGCTTCGCTTGGGAGCGAAGGACTGGTGGAAGTTTGTGAAGGCGCACTATACGCCTGCTAAGCTTGCATCAGTGACCTGGGAGAGGTTCACTACTATGTTCCGAGATGAGTACGTTCCCCGGGTGTAGAGGGAGCGTTTGGCCCAGGAGTTTCTGACCCTCAAGCAGGGTACTAAGTCTGTTACAGTGATTACGAGGATGTTTCATGAGCGGGTGATGTCTGCCCAGAGCATGTGTCCTCCGAGCAGTCACGTATAAGTCGATATTTGAGCATTCTGAGGAGGGATATACGTGAGTTCGTGGCGAACTCGACGTACCGGACATTTTCCGAGCTTCAGGCAAATGCCCGGAAGAGGGAGATAGAGCTGGAGACTCAGGCTAGGGAGGAGGCTGAGTCACAGGAGAGGGATCGGTGACCGGTGCAGTCTCAGCCGGTAGCCAAGTGGGCCAAGCCCGCCGATTCGAGATCAGGGATGCAGAGGGGCCGCACTTGTGGCAAGTGCGGCAAAAGCCACGACGGGGTATGTAGAGCAGGTTCTTGCTACAAATGTGGCAAGGAGGGGCATATGGCCAAGGACTGCCCCAAGGGGTTTGCAGTATGTTTTCACTGCAACCAGACCAGGCACCGAAAGGCAGAGTGTCTGCAGTTGCGGGGATCAGCACATGGAGCATCTCAGGGATCTGCCCCTTCCGCCATCAGAGCTACCGAGAGTCGGCCAGTGAAGGCCGAGGCACCGAAGGCACGAGGGAGAGCCTTTCAGTTGACCGCGGAGGAGGTCCACACAGCGCCCGATGTCGTGGCTGGTATGTATTCTTTCATGTATTTATCTTGAGGTTGAGGTTTTGTGCTTATATTATGTTATGCGTAGGTACTTTTCTTGTGAATTCTATACCTTCCTTGGTGTTATTTGACTCAGGTGCGAGTCGGTCTTTTGTATCTTTGGCTTTTAGTTAGCATATCAGTGTTAGTCGTGAGGCGTTGAGTCGACCTCTGAGAGTTTCCATAGCTGAAGAGAGGGTGATATATGCCATAGAGGTGATTCGAGGGTGCGTGTTCAAGATTTTTGGTGTTGAGTTCCCAATTGATTTGGTTCCTATTGCGATGGGTGATGTTTGTGTCATGGTGGGTATGAACTGGTTGAGCAGTTTCAGAGCGGTTATCGACAGCGAGCGACAGCTGGTGACCATACGAAACCCTAGTAGGGGAGTTCTTACGGTGTACGGCAAGGGTACACGTTCTGGGTTAGCATTTTGTTCGGCTGCTAGAGTAAGGCAGTGTCTACAACAGGGCTGTAAGGGCTTTGTGGCGTATATGATGGATACACGGGTTGATTCAGAGAGACCGAGGTCAGTTGAGGAGGTTCCGATAGTGCGTGAGTTCCCGGACGTAATTCCAGAGGAGTTTCCGGGTGTGCCTCCCATGAGGCAAGTGGAGTTCAGTATCGATTTGGTTCCGGGGGCCGCGCCTATCGCCAAGGTGCCCTATCGCCTTGCACCTCCAGAGGTGCAAGAGTTGTCCTCGCAGCTTCAGGAGCTGTTGGGAAAGGGGTTTATTCGGCCGAGCAGCTCACCGTGGGGAGCACCTATCCTTTTTGTCAAGAAGAAGGATGGTTCACACCAGATGTGCATTGCTTATCGGGAGTTAAACAAGCTGACGGTCAAGAACCGTTACCCATTGCCGAGGGTCGATGATTTGTTCGATCAGTTGCAGGGAGCATCTTGGTTCTCCGAGTCGATTTGAGGTCTGGGTATCATCAGGTAAGGGTGCGAGATGAGGAAATCCAGAAGACAGCGTTCAGGACTCATTATGGGCATTACGGGTTTGTGGTGATGCCTTTGGGACTCACCAATGCCCCGACAATGTTCATGGACCTCATGAACAGAGTGTGCAGGCCAATGTTGGATCGGTCGGTGATCGTGTTCATCGACGATATTTTGGTGTATTCGAGATCCAGAGAGCAGTATGAGGAGCATTTGAGGGAGATCCTCGGAGTTCTGAGATCGGAGAGGCTTTACGCCAAATTCTCCAAATGTGATTTCTGGTTGCGAGAGGTCCAGTTCCTAGGGCACCTCGTTAATCAGAAAGGGATATTGGTCAACCCGGCCAAAGTGGAGGCAGTGATGAGTTGGGAGGTGCCGAGGTCCACCTCAGAGATCAGGAGTTTCTTAGGGTTGGCAGGCTATTATCGGAGATTTATCAGGGATTTCTCCAAGATCGTCGTGCCACTCACCAGGTTAACCCGGAAGGGTGTCGCTTTTTCGTGGGGCCCAGAGTAGCAGACCTCCTTTGAGACGCTTCGCCAGAGGCTATGTGAAGCCCCAGTGTTAGCCCTCCCAGAGGGAATGGAGGACTTTGTGGTGTATTGTGATGCGTCGATCTTGGGGTTGGGAGCGGTGCTGATGCAGAGAGGGCATGTCATAGCATACGCATCGAGGCAGTTGAAGCCTCATGAGACGAGGTATCCCACCCACGATCTAGAGTTGGGGGCAGTGGTGTTCGCCCTCAAGATTTGGCGTCACTATCTATACGGGGTTCGGTGTACGATATACACGGACCACAAGAGCCTGAAGTATTTGATGGATCAGCCCAACCTAAATATGTGACAGAGGAGGTGGTTTGACGTGGTCAAGGATTATGATTGTGAGATCCTATACCACCCGGGCAAGGCTAATGTTGTAGTTGATGCACTAAGCCACAGGGCGGAGAGCACCCCATTGCGAGATGTATTTTTGAGATTGACCGTGATAGCTCCGGTGTTGGACACCATACGTGGGGCACAGGCTAAGGTTGTGCAGCCTAAGAGCCAGAAGAGAGAGCGAGTTGTCGGGTTGGTATCGGAGTTCGTTACTGATAGTCAGGGGCTTATGACATTTCAGGGGCGTATCTGGGTACCGTTTGTGGGAGGGAAGCGTACCATTTTGATGGAAGAGGCTCATCGGTCGAAGTTCTCGATCCATCATGGGGCCACTAAGATGTATTTAGACCTGAAGAGGGAGTATTGTTTGCCCTGTATGAAGAGGGATGTCGCGTGGTCTGTCGAGAGGTGCTTAACCTGTCGTAGGGTTAAGACCGAGCACTAGAGACCGCGTGGTAAGTTGCAGCCGTTGGAGGTTCCCGACTGGAAGTGGGAACAGATTACCATGGATTTTATCACCAAATTGCCAAGAACTGCTACGGGAGTCGATGGAATTTGGGTGATTGTGGACAGGTTGACAAAGAGCGCCTACTTCCTTGCTATCAGTGAGAGCTCTTCCGCAGAGAACTTGGCAGAGATGTATGTGAGGGAAGTGGTATCGCGGCATGGAGTGCCGATCTCGATTGTCTCAGACCGAGATGTGCGTTTCACTTCCAGATTCTGGAAGAAATTTCACGAGGAATTGGGTACTAGGCTGCATTTTAGTACCGCATATCACCCCCAGACTGTCAGACAAAGTGAGCGGACGATTTAGACGCTCGAGGATATTCTCTGGGCATGTGTGTTGGATTTCGGGGGGGAGTTGGGACACGTATTTGCCCTTGGCAGAGTTTTCTTACAACAACAACAACCATCATTCGATCATTGGTATGCCACCCTTTGAGCTGTTGTATGGGAGGAGGTTTCGGACCCCCATTTGCTGGGGAGAGGTCGAGCAACATCTTATGGGCAATACGGAGATCGTGCTTCAGACGACTGAGCAAATACAGCAGGTTCGACAAAGGCTATTGACCGCTCAGAGTCGTCAGAAGAGTTATGCGGACAGGCGCTGGTCCGAGCTCGAGTTCCAGGTCGGCGACTTTGTACTCCTGAAGGTCTCTCCTTGGAAAGGAGTGATCCGATTCAGGAAGAGGGGCAAGTCGGGGCCCCGATATATTGGTCCTTTTCGGGTGATTGCAACGGTAGGCAGGGTAGCCTACCGGTTGGAGCTACCTGCAGAGTTAGGTCAGATCCATGACACTTTCCACGTGTCGCAGTTGCGAAAGTGTATAGCCGATGAGTCAGCAGTGGTACCATTGGAGGATATTCAGGTGGATGCGAGCCTGAATTATGCTGAGAGACCGGTGGCAATCATAGATCGGAAGATCAAGGTTTTGAGGAACAAGGAAGTACCTTTGGTTTTGGTTCAGTGGCAACATCGGAAGGGGTCTGAGATGACTTGGGAGTCAGAGTCGGAGATACGAGGGCAACATCCAGAGTTGTTCAAGGAATGAGACTTCGAGGGCGAAGTCTGGTTCTAGTGAGGGAGAATTGTAACACCCCGGAATTCAGTTACATTTCTTTCATCCTTGTTCTTTGTTGAGTGGGCATGTTTAGTCCTTGAGTGGAGGGATTATAGCAAGTGAGTACGCTGGGCGTACCAGAGGGGTACGCTGCACGTGCTCATGCGCTTAATTTGGACGCAGAGTTGCCAAGGTACGCTGGGCGTACCTAGAGTTACGCCGAGCATACCCGACCCAGATGTAAAAACCCTAATCCATCTTATGCACTATTTAAAGGGTGTTAAGGCTCATTTCTCAGCCTCCATATCAGTGAGATAAACCCTAAAAGAGAGCCCCATCATCCTTAGTGTGTGAGAGTGTTGATTTGAACTTTGTGGTGCTTTAGTGACTTAGTGAAGAAGAAGGAAGGGAGTTCTTGGAAGATAAAGCTTGAGGTGCCATTTTGGATCTGAGATCTACAGAGTAAAGGGCTACACTTGGAGGTATAAAGATTAAAACTTTCCTCTTCTTTTGGTTGTTGATGTATGTGCCCTTTCTAGGGCTAAAAACCCCAAAGGTGGAGACTTTATGAGTGTAAAGTGCTCCATGGTCCGAGATCTGTCCCTTTTCAGTGGTATTAGTGATTTAGAGCCATAAAGTTTCCATCTTGGATGTTAGTTTTGAGTCATGCATATGTAAGAAGCCTTCTAGAGTTAAAGGTTGGATCATTGTGGGAGTTGGTGACTTGTTCAACCATGCAAAGGCTTAAAGTCATCAACTTTATGGATTAAGGGGCGTAGATGTGGTCAGATCTAAAATTTGGACGTAGGTCTTAACTGTTTAAGACCTCAAGAACTAAAGGGCTGAAGCAGGGTAGTACGTCGGGCGTAATCCCTAGTACGCGTCGCGTACTGGGTGGCGTTCCCCGATTCTGAGACGCAGCCGGGTACGCTCAGCGTACACATTTGGTACACGCAGCGTAACCCGGAGAGTTGACTTTTGGTTGAATTTTAGGGTATGGTCTATTGTGGGGCCTTTGAGTTATGAGAGGGGTAAAATGGTCTTTTACCCTTCTGAGAGTGTCATAAGAGTGCATAGTCTAGCCTTAAATAGAGTGTTTATTTTATATGATTAGGCCGAGGCTAGGCCAGTGTTTACCGAGTCAGAGATTTACCGAGATACCCGAGGTGAGTCTTCTCACTATACTTTACCTAGTGTGGTAATAGAGTTATGTGACAGAGTACTATAGAGTTATATGCCAGTGTGATTGCATATTATTTATGTGTTGTGATTTATTGTGATATGTGATATGCATGATTCAGAGTTACGGAGTTGGGACTTTCGGGTCCCTAGAGTTAGGGCCAGAGGGCCCACAGAGAGTTGGGGCTGGAGGGCCCCACTGAGACACATTGACCATAGGGTCAACAGAGTTACAGCCTCGAGTGGCTATTATGTGCTAGTGTGGTATTTTGGGGAACTCACTAAGCTTATGCTTACAGTGTTCAGTGTTATGTGTTTCAGGTACCAGTGATGACCGCGGGAAGGCACCGGCTTGATTCGTACACACACACATATGGGATTAGATGTATTTTGATCTTAGGAGACATTTTGTGAAACAAAAACATGATGCTATGACATTTTATGAATGAATGGTTTTGTTAAAAATGTGTTTACAAATGCTAAAAATTGTTTAAATTTTTACGGTGTTACAATTATTCTGCTCTTTATATGATGCAAAATCTTTGATAAAGTGTAGGGATTTTTTACCCTTATTTTTTATGAAAAAAGTTATGGTATTGGAAAAAATTTGCTTTTGTTCTAACATTTATATTATTGTGTATGTGCAGGAAGCGGATAAAGTAGGGAAGACCATTAATAAGTGGAGGTTGTGTAAGAGAAGAAAATTAAATCCTAAAAAAAATGATGAGGTAAAATGTTGTTACCTTTCCACGCTCCAACATGTTTCCATCTAACCCTTCATGGTCATAGTACTGGAATCAGCTTCCTCATGAATTTGCTTTCTTGTAAACAATACTATGGAAGATCAACCAAATAGCGAAGGTATAGATGGTATCATGATAATGTTAGAAAAAGGGTATAAACATAAAAAAGGCTATAACTAAATTACAACTTCAAAATTAAACAAAAAAGTGTGTTTTTCGAAGCAACTGCCGAACTCTGATCTAAACAAATATTGGTCCTTAGATAAGTGATCAAATATTCCTCCATTCTACTAGATATCATATAGACATAAGATATGGATTAGAATCAATCTCATTGTCCAAATTTTCTTTCCAGATTTCCTTATTTGTGATGATGACATAAGACTTCAAATTCAACACATCAACTGAATCCTGCATGGGCCTAACACTATAAGTCCACATGCAATCATCGAGGGGCCCAAAAATACCGCTTTTCCTATTAGGGAAAAAAGAACGAATAAACTTTGACTTATATTCTTGTATCCTTTACTCACCAAATCATACATGAATCTGCGTTTTATAACATCATGTTACTGACGCATTTACGCAACACCAATGCACAAACGAATTGTAAATTACAACTCATATATCTCCGTTTCAATAATATAGGATATTATCATCTTAGAATTACTAGTGATATAATCCATGAACTAATTCTATAAGTGTGGGTTTATCCAATACTTACATCTCCATTTCTAGGTAGTCATGAATTTTGTAGCAATACAATTACTATGTATAACACCATTAGACAATCTACAATTGATGCAGCGCAAAAAAACAACACAAAGATAACCAAGAATGAACTTGTGGATTCTAAAAGAATAGCTAGGACAATCTCTTCAAAACCACGTTGACTCTACGAATACCGTGGGATTGGCTTCAAAATCTGGGTTAACACACAAAATTTGGGAGAAAATCAAAAGTTCATAAAATTGATGATCGACGATCCAAATTACATCAAAAATAGTTAAATAAGAAGCAGAAATTAAAATGAAACCCTAAAAGTCCATGGGCCAAATACAAACCCAAAAACAAAACCCAAAAATTAAGGAAAAATAACAAAATTGTTCATAACTCCATTTAGAAAGCGAGTTTTGGACTCAAAAATGTGTAAGGCACTTCGAGGACTTATCTAGACGTGCTCTTTGCTCCAAGCCTCGATTTGACTGGTCGTAGGCTCGAAATGGAGATTCGTAGCCAAAGTTAGGGCCATTTCCATGAAGCCCCTTTAGTCACACGATCGTGGGCCTCTAGGAACACAAGGGCCCGATCCTCCACACTAGGGCCCACATCAACAATCCAGTTCACGATAGTCTTAACTCAGTACTTACTTCTCAAAGTATGAGCGACTGTGGATTTTGAATAATTAAATTATTTGGGAAGTAAAACATGCAAAAATAAAACTCATAAATAATCTTTATTATTTAATCACCAAAATTCAATTACATTTATTTTTATACAAGTTTCAAACTAATCATCTAACTACTAAAATTAATGCATAGCTCAATCCAATGCTCATAAACATGTTGTTTATGCTTAATCCTACTTAGAGGCTTTGTGATAGGATTTGCAGGATTATCTTCTGACGAGACTCTTTTCACTATGAGACGACCTTCTTCAACTTTATGTCTAATATAATGGTGTTTTCTATCGGTATGCCTTGATTTGCCATGATCTCTCGGTTCTTTGGTTAAAGAAACCACTCCTTCATTCTCGTAGAAAAGTTCCATTGGTTCCTGAATGGTTGGAACAACTCCAAGATCTCTGATGAAGTTCATCAACCATGTTGCTTGCTTTGATTCTTCACTTGCCGCTATGTTCTTTAATTCACAGGTAGAATGTACCAAGTAACCGCTCCTGCATTTAAACTAAATACCCATCCAGATTGAGAACGAAAGTTGTCTCTATCTATTTGAAATTAGGCATCACTATACCCAGTCACTCTCAATGTATCACTACCACCAAGAACTAGAACTATGTCCTTTGTCCTTCGCAAATACATGAGAATGTTCTTAACTACTGTCTAATAAGCTCTGTCAGGATTTCCTTGATAGCGACTGAACATGCTTAAAGCAAAGGACACATCAGGGTGAGTGAATGTTATAGCATACATGATCGATCCTATAACCGAAGGATAAGGGACTCAACTCATATCAGCTATCTCTTTATCCGTAATTAGGCTTTGAGTCTTACTCAATTTGGCATTGCTATGAATAGGTAGCTCTCCTTTGTTGGAATTTTCCATACTAAAACATTTTAGTACCTTGTCCAAATATATACTTTGACTATGTCTAATTACCCTCTTCATTCTATATCTCAAAATTCTTATCTTGAGAATATAGGCTACCTCTCCTAGATCCTTCATAGAGAAACACTTTCCAAGCAAAATTTTTACTTCTTTCATGGTTGAAAAGTCATTTCCCATGAGTAGTATGTCATTAACATACAACACTAGAAAAGTTACTATACTCCCAATAGCTTTGACATACACACATGACTCATCCTCACTCCTAGAAAAAAAATTCTTTGACTTTTTCATGGATGCAAAGATTCTTGGTAAGAGATGCTTGTTTCAATCCATAGATGCATTTCTAAAGCTTACAAACTTTATTAGGAGAATTTTCATCAACGAAACCCTCTAGTTGACCCATGTAAACATCTTTAGCCAACTTCCCATTAAGGAAGGCGATTTTAACATCCATCTGCCAAATCTCATAATCATGAAAGGCAGCTATGGTGAGCATTATCCTATTAGAGTTTATCTTAGCCACTAGTGAGAATGTGTCATCATAGTCGACCCCTTGTGTTTAAGTAAAGCACTTCACAACCAATCGTGCCATGTAAGTTTAAACATTTCTAGCCATGTTGGTCCTCTTCTTGAAGATCCATTTACAACCAACCGTATTTCGACCAAGTTGTTGATCAACCAAAATCCAAACTTGGTTATTATACATGGACTTGAGCTCGATGTCCATTGCCTCTTTCCACTTGGCTGCCTCAAGGCCTGCTATTTCTTCCTTGTAGTTAACTGGCTCATCAAAATTTATTAGTTTTTAATCACTGATAAATGTACCGCCATCTAAAGTCATACGGAAACGATAAAACTCAGGTGGATAACATACCTCTTTCTTGTAGCTTGATTCCATGGAGCTTAAGATCCTAGTGACCCAAGTGTGACACCTCAAATGGTTTACACGACACTAACAACAACTTGGAATAACTTGAGAGAAAAGTGCTTATGCTCAAAATTGGCTAGCCCTCTCATGTGAAACCCTTAGTCCCGATTTCTTGAGCTATATGGTCTTTATATATTGTGGCTATTACGGTTACAACATGTAACTCATGTCTTTCCATATTCTTCATGCTCCGTAGGTTAAAACCTCCATGGAGTATCCATGGGTTACTCCATGGGTTATCCCCAACATGAAGAACTATAGATCATAAGTCCACATATATAAGAATGAATGATGTACACAATTAATCTCCATATATTTAATTAGACTGTTTTTATCACAAAATTAATTCCAAATTAATTCTTGATCAATACTAATTAAATAATATGATTTCGTGTTAATATATTAGAACTTATAATATATTAATAGATCATAAATATCCTTTTCTCACAAAAGTCTATCCAAATTGTTCCGATGCCATGCAACCCAAATGGACCATGCCAAATCGGGTCAAATACATACCAATTATATTTATGGACATAGACACTAATCGAACAGTGTCCCACTTGGATAAGTTTAAAACTATTATTGCAAGTATGACTCCAAAACCCGAATAGCAATCGTAGCTCTTAAAGCTGTTGTCGAACTCTGACTTAGTCAATGACTTGTCCATTAGATAAGGACTGAGACATGAATTATAATCATTCTTTCTATCTATCTGTTGATTTCCGATTTTCGATTTATAACGACTGACTAATTGAACAAATCAAATCAGTCAAGGCTCGGCCGAGCACTTACGTTTGTCATCACTAAATCATCGAGGGGCCCACATATATCGCTTTTATCCATCCAAGGGTAAAAGGAATTGATAGAATTCGACTCATATGCTTGCTCTATATACTTATAAAATCACACACAAAAATACATTTTATAACACCAAGTTACTAGTGCGTTTTCACATAATCAATGTGTAACCGACTTGTAGACTGCAACTCATATCTCTTGGTTTGAAGAATATAAGATATTATTGTCTCATGATCACTCGTGATAAAATCCATGAAGTGAGTTAAATGAGTGTGCGTTTAATCCAATACTTGAATCTCCTTCCAGGAGCACTCATGAATGTTGCAACAACTTTTGCTATGTCTAAACACTTTAGACATCTACAAACCCAATTCATGACAGTCTTGCCTCATACCTACCACCAAAGTATAATTGACTATGGAGAGTTTGAATAACCTAGTTAATCAGGAAGTCAAATCATGAAAAGTGAAACACAAGAATAATACTAATCCTATATGGCCCCAAGCACCTTTGAGAGTAAATAAAACACCTTTTTTTTAAACACCATATTGATCACTCATTATTCATTGTATAATGTTTCGAATAAGAAACTTTATAGTTGAGTCTGAAATAGTGGTCATGCCATGCTTCAAGCATGCACACTATGTCCAAACAATAGTTATGTCATTCTCCAAGTATGTACACTATGTTTGTCTATGATTCTTACTTTGTGAAATAGACCAATTGAACATGATTCCAATGATGCTCATTTCACAATCCCAGATCCTTATTGTAAATGTAAGAATTCCAAATTCCTGTCATTTACCAAAATCTGTTACATTATAAACTTATATGCATTGATCCTCTCGTAATGACATTGCACAAAGTCACAAAGACTTGTCAGCAGACATTACAGAGTATTCCAATGGAGATCAATTCCATGGAAAGGAAGTCTTAAATTCAATGTACATTCCTTTGAGCATCCTTCTTGCATCAAGGTTTTCTAATCTTACATAGATTTAATGAATATCTTCCTCCTTTGGAAATATTTCCACATTCCCATTTTGACTATCACTTCTGAACAAGAGTTGCCTCTTTTCAAAATATGTCAATATGGTCCTTTCAAAATTAAGACTATACTTCCAATTGTCCATGAGCAACCAATCATTGGTATATCTCAGATTATCCTCGAAAATTGCTTAATCATTTTAGTCATATCCAATTCTAGACTCTTTCCCCTTTTAATGCCCTAGGCATTTGGAAAATTTAGAAAAGATAAATATTATAGCACATGTAATTGATCCTATATCCGAAGCATATGGGACACAACATGATCCTAGACCGGTCTTTTGCTACAATATTTTTTTTATTTGCCATGTTTTCATAATTCAACTATGAAGAGGGATGTCGTAATCATAATCGAATTTTGAGAACACAATATATATATATATATATATATATATATATATATATATATATATATATGTAGAATTTCCTTATGTTGAACCATTCTAACATAAAATTCATATATATATATATATATATATATATATATATATATATATATATATATATATCCTTGACTAAATATGATTAAAATCTCAATCTAAGCTTTTAGAATTGAAATAAAGCATAATTTCCTCTCCTTTAATTATAGCAAAAGAACTTTTCAAACCCTGCATCTTTGCAAATTTGAAACTTTGTTTTCTATAATTAACATTGCTAACTTGCAATACTTAACGTAATAATAATGCTCCTACTAACATGATAATTATTAGCATAACACTGATGCTCCCACTAGTTTTGACATGTACTCAGAAATCAGCTGGACTTATAGAAATCAATACTTTATTGACTTTCTTAGCAAAGTTCAGATTTCCGATACGAGATGCTTTGATAATACTTTATCAAAATCATACACCTTTTCTTAGATAGCTCACATGTGTATCTAAACAATTTTTTGAACTATGAAAAGGGATGTCGTAATCATTGTCTCAATTGTTTAGACCTTTGCCAATTCTCACAAGTCCATGTTAGTGTGCCGGTTAACCACACACACTCCATTAACGACTTTGAGAATGCAAATATCACAATTTCTATCTACTTAAAATCTACTTAGTGAAAGTGTTTCCTCACCATCATTTTCATGAATTGGAGAGAAAACTTATGACACTTAGATTTTTATGGTGTATGTTTTCCTATCCATGTAAATTTTTCATAATCATAATTACAAGACAAAATTAATGACAAATCCAAACTATATGGACTGAACTTGTTTAATCTTAACTTCTTGCCACCTGGTAGCACAAGGGCCTACCATTGCTTCCAAGTAGTTATGCAAACAATTATGAACTTGTAGAACTCAGATGCATAGTCAACTTTAACTGGAATGGGCACAGAAACGAGAATATATCAACATGATATGTTACAAACCTCAAGTCGTGTGCTAGTGATAAAAAACATGTTTTGTTCTTGATTACTTCTTGAAACTTTTCTAGATCTTTAAGACTCCCACTGACCTCTTGACATATAAGATTCTCTTGTCAAGAACCATTCCTTGACAAAGCGAATATTCAAGAGTTAGTGCATATTCTTATCAAGACAAACACGTCACACAATTGGTCTTAGTTGGTCTTTGTTTTATCCAAAACATCACAACTTACCAATTTAAAATGTACAAGAGTAAGAAAACATTTTACTCTACATTTGACAAGTGTTTTAAACATTCTCAACATTATGTCACTCAACACTTGATCTTGGAGTGTTACTCTAAGATTCAATTTTGGAATGAAGTATGATTTATCCTTTTTTTTTATTTAACTAATTCAACAATTCATGATTCCTCTTCTTAGTCAAACAAATGCACTAAGAGAAACAATTGTGATATGGTTTCATAATCCCTAAGATAATCATAAACAAGATACTCAAGTACTCTCCCATCTTTTCAGATTAGAGAAACTTTTATCTTTCTGCGTAATTTGTTTCTTTTTATTCGTTCAGCCTTACATTGAAACTTTTCCAATATTTTAGAATTATACTTAAACTCATAAGCATAACCATATTTACTAATATTTAGTAAATCATGATAAATAGCCTTATCATTCTTTGTGGTGGACATGACCAGTGCACACTCAAGTGTACCCGATCCCTTAATCCTTCACTTGACTCACATATACATGTGATCAAGGAATTAGTCTTAATTCCCCAAAGATGAAAATTCTCATTCATCATATAATACAAGTTGCATGATTCCAAGTTTCTATCGAACTGAAATTTGGGTGATGAGAATCTTTCCTTATTTTGTAAATTATGACACTACCACAAACGAAAGAATCAAATCCATTTTCGAATATTGCTATCAATGGAATCATATAAACAACAATTTTTCAGAAATGCCATTGTAAGGATACTTAAAATAAACAAAATCAAAACTTTTCTTTTATTTTAAAATTTGTGGAAAAACTTATCCTTACAATGCAAATGCATACGAAAACTATGTTGTTATATTTTCCTAAGCAATCAGTCATAACTCTTATGCAGCAACTCAAAATTCTGATCTTCACGATCAGAATCAACTTACTCTTCTTTTAAGCTTCCTTTGATTCTTCAAAACATCAAAATGTAAACTACTCACATAATGTGATAAGAATCTCAAAATAGGAACTTAATAGAGTGAGATAGTGGACTTTACCCGAAGTAAACTCAAACTTTTTGACTTTACCATCCACATGATATTTCAGTTAAATAGGGAAGCTTCGCAACCAATGCCCCTTCCTTTGGCAATAGAAACATATGGACTCTTTGGGAATGGTAGACATGACTATCTCAAACTTAGCCTTTCTCTTTACCAATTGGTTAACCGAGTTGACTATGGCCTATCCCTTTCCATTTGGAAGATAAAGCTTTTCTGGATTTCCAGTGTTACCATTATCAATGTCCATGGAAGTTAGGGAAGTCGATCATCCAATCAAATTTTCTTTACTAGTGCTCCAAATCATTGTTGATTGAGCAGCATCAAGCAAATAGGTAAGATCATTAAGGGTCATGTCATGGTCTATCATATAGTAGTCCTAAAGGAACTCACTATGTGACTTAGAAGGTGATTGAAGAACCTAATCAACAACCAACTTACTCAAGACTTTGACACCCAATTCTCCCGGCTTGTCAATATGTGACTTCATCTCCAAGATGTGAGTACACATAGACTTTGCTTGCAAATAGGGCTTGAGTGACCTTAAATTATTCAATAACTTGTGGGTATGGAGAATAATTAGAGGATGTGGAGGAATTGAAGTATGATTTTCGTGATCCAACCACGGGACATCATCTTCATTAGGAAATCTTGTTCCAAGGGATTTGGGATGATCATAGTTGTCTGAACCAGACATCTAAAATGGGAGATATTCAAGTTAGTTGATTTAAGTCCTTAATATAACACCCAATATAAAATATTAAGGCTAGGACCCAACACAATATTTTATAACTTGGAAGAGGGATGTCGTGATCCAAGCTATAAAATATTTGAAGTTAGGTAAATGATGATTTACAAATTCCACCACGAAAATCGAAAAAGAATTTTAGGTCTTAAGTGAAATGAAACACCAAGATCGTTTGAGAATCATTGAACTTTTCAATGGCATGTTCAAATTTCGATTGTGCCTTCTCAAGTTTGTGATTGGGATGCCAATGATCACAAACAAGGTGTGAATAACCATGCAAAAATACTTGGTACTCTTAATTTTTATCACCTAATCGATGTATCGGTTAAGCATACGCGCTCCACCGATCTATGATAAACCTTAAGCCACCCTTTACCAACCTTGTTAAATCCAAGTTAATGTGCCGATTAACCACACACGCTCCACTAACGACTTAAGCAAGGTGCAAAGTCTAATTTCATGGGTTAGCACCAAATTCACATTTTCCTAAGTAATGAAGATTATGAATTTATAAGTGTTAACTTACTTAGTATTTATCTTTTTACTTTAAATTAAGGGAGAATTAGAGTCCTGTCATACCCGTTCGGTTAATGACGCTCCACCAGTAAACGAAGCGGTGGGTGAGAGTGGACACCCATTAAACTGCCATTTTATAGGCAGTAACCTTATACCCCCCTTATAGACTGGCTTCGTGAATGAGGCCCACTAACGGTAAAACTGACTTAGTAGTTATATATATATATATATATATATATATATATATAATCACACACACACACACACATATATATATATATATATATATATATATATATATAACCATTAACTATTAATATTATAATAGTATAAGGGTTGAATTTTAACTTCTAAAAAACTAAGGGTTTAACTTGGAATTAAAGTATTCACGGGGAAAACTTTACAAATTCCAAAATTTGAGGGGCAAGTTTTCAACAATTCAAAAAACTTTTCAATTCCATAACTTATTAGTTTAAAGTAGTTTTAATGAAAAAGTCTTCAAGTTCCATAACTTGAGGACAAGTTATGGAAGACTTTAAAGAAAAATGAGTCTCTTCGTTTTTATAATTTATGGAAATCTTATGAGTTTTAAACATTATAAATGTGACTTTTCATATTACTTGAGGACAAGTTACAAAAACACATATTATGAATAACTTGTAGATCAATTTGGATTGAAAAGAAATTATCACATAATTTTCTATTAATCTAAGCTAACTCATAAGAACAAGATAATTCATATAAAACAAGTTTCATGTAATTTGCCTAACCATTAAACTAACACAAAACATGAATCTATTGACAATTATCAATTGAATTGGATTAGAATGAACATTACCACATAAAAACAGTTTTATAGGTTCACAATCAGCTTAGGGTAATGATTCTAGTCCAGTTCCAGCCTAAAAGGTCGAAAATATACTGTCAGGGGCTTCTACTCATCGAGTGTATGAACCTAATCGACGAGTAGGATGAATTTCTTCATGGACTCGGCGATTCCATCAGTAGACTCAGCGAGTCCAGTGCCTAGAAAGCCAGAATTTTCGATTTTTATGCGATTTCAGCAAGTATAACTTGAAAACAAGCCTTGGCTCTGATACCACTGACATGTTTTAGTATACTACAACATCCTATGGTGCACATACAACCCTAAATACCTTGGATCTGTGTTTTCACGAGTTATACATGAAAATGGTTTCCAAGGCATTAAACCTATAACTAGCATGCAATTGACATAAACAATACAAGATACTAGTTAGGATAACATACCTCTTTGTTGTAGCTTGATTCCATGGAGCTTAAGAGCCTAGTGCCCCAAGTGTGACACCTCAAAAGGTTCACACAACACAAACAATTAGGAATAACTTGAGAGAAAAGTCCTTATGCTCAAAATCGGCTAGCCTTCTCATATGAAACCCTTAGTCCCGATTTCTTGAGCTATAGGGTCTTTGTATATTATGGCTATTAGGGTTACACCATGTAACTCATGTCTTTCCATATTCTTCATGCTCCGTGGGTTAAAACCTCCATGGAGTATCTATGGGTTACTCCATGGGTTTAGCCCAACATGAAGAACTATGGATCATAAGCCCACATATATAAGAATGAATAATTTACACAATCAATCCCCATATATTTAATTGTTCCCTTTCTTATCACAAAATTAATTCCAAATTAATTTTCGATCAATAGTAATTAAATAATATGATTTCATAGTAATATATTAGAACTTATAATATATTAATAAATTACAAATATCCATTTTCTCACAAAAGTCTATCTAAATTGTTTGGGTGCCATGCAACCCGAATGGACCATGCCAAATCGGGTCAAGTACTTTCCAATTATAGTTATGTACTTAGACACTAACCCAACATAAATATACAAAGGACTTTTGTGTGTAGCCAATGAAAATACATGTCTCACTTATGGCTTCTATCTTGTCATGAGTCTCTCGTCTAACGAAAGCTTCATAACCCCAAACTTTGATATGTGCTAACGAAGGACCTTTACCCGTCCACATCTTGTAAGGTGTTTTGGCAACCTCTATAGCAGGGACAAGATTGAGAATATGGGCAGCTATCTCAAAGGCATACCCCTAGAAGAAAATGGAAAGAGTGGCTCGACTCATCATGGAATGAACCATGTCCAACAAGGTTTAATTGCGACTCTCAGCCACACTATTAGGTTGTGGTGTCCTAGGAGGAGTCAATTGTGAAACTATTCCACTTTCCTTGAGGTAGTCATGGAACTCGATACTAAGATACTCTCCTCCTTTATCAGATCAGAGCATCTTTATCTTCCTTCCTAATTAATTCTTGACTTCATGTTTAAACTCTTTGAGTTTTTCAAAGATTTCTGATTTATGTTTGATCAAGTAGATATAACCATATCTACTATAATAATTTGTAAACGTTACATAAAATCGATTAGCATCTCTTGTGTTGGATCGAAAGGGCCCACACACATGTGTGTGTATGAAATCCAACAAACCTTCACCTATTTCACAAGATTGGACTACCGCAGCATAAGTCTGAGTTGTTTTCTTGGCGGGATACTTGATCTGAGGCAATTGGTCTGACTGTGGTTTAGAATTGCAGTGAGTGGTACTGCAGTCTGAAGACAATGATGGGAAGTTTTTGTGAACATCAGATTCCATAAGGAATTCTTCATCAACAACTGATGGAGTCTGAGAGTTGGGATAAATTGTGATTGAATTAGGAGTTTGATCGCTTGAGTGACCTGAAATTTCAGGAAGAATTTCCTCACTAACACAATTATTACTCAGATTATGAAGTTGACCAAAATGAGTTATGATCTCCTCGAGAAAGGTTTTGTCATTTACTGCAAAACGGAACTCTTGGTCTGAAGGGACATAGGGATGATCTTTGTTAAATCGGGGTGATGAGTCCTTGGTGGAGTACCCATTGGACCAACCCCAATTATAGATGTTATCTAGGGTTCCATTGTTCACGAGATTTTCAATAGCTTCACTTTGTTTGAACAATTTTTCTATTAGAAGATTTAGACATACAATTTCAGTTTGGGCTAAATCTCTCTGATCTAATGCTATGCCTAATTGAGTTTCACATAACATTCTAGCATCATTTTCTTACACTAGATCCCACTCTAACATAGCTACTTTGAGCCTCGTGTCCTCCAGTCGTCCTCTTACATGAAACATCTCTTGGGATGCTATATTCTTTTCATTTAGGGCTTTGTTATAGTCTGTAAGGACGGCAACACACGTGTCATTTAGGTTGTCTATGAATGGTTGAAAATCATGCATTCTATAATTAAGAGCTGGGATCATGAGTTTTACTTATTCAACGATGCTCAGAGTTCCATAAAACCATCAGTATAAAAACATTCATAATGATATCACATGTCAGAACCAATGTGTCGATAATCCAAAACATGTCCCCATAAAAACCATTTTCTCAAAAGTAAAATAAATCAAAGTACATTCCCAGGAAGCTCCATGCGGAAAACATGAGTGTGTGTGTGTGATGCGCTGCTACAACGTCGAATCCTTCCCCTTGGACGAAGAGGTACCTGAAACCAAAACTAAAACTGTAAGCATAAAGCTTAGTGAGTTCCCCCATCATACCCATAGCACATAATCATCGATATCTTTCAACCGGTAACCGGGAGCAACCCTCCCCTTCGGTATCTTTCAACCGGTAACCAGGAGCTACCCTCCCCTTCGGTATCTTTCAACCGTTACCCGAGAACTACCCTCCCCTTCGGTATCTTTCAACCGGTAACCCAGAAACTATCCTCCCCTTCTGTATCTTTCAATCGGTAACTAGGAGCTAATCTCCCCTTCAGTATCTTTCAACCGGTACCTGGGAACTAACCTCCCCTTCTATATCTTTCAACCGGTATCTAGGGACTATTTCAACCCTATCCCTATACATATTACAGGTCATAACATATTGGGTTCATAATAACATACATAAGCATACTCAGTCACATAATGACAGATCATAATCATACTACTATACATGCAATGGATTTTATCCACCCCTTCGGTATCTTTCAACTGATAATCGTCCTCGGGATCTTTCAATAGGTAACCGGGGCTAGTGTGCCCTACTACTACTGAACACATTCTCAGCAGAAATATAGCAACCAGACAATTATCAAAAAGATAACCCTCTCAACCATAATCAATTACTGGTGGGTCGGCATTGGTGCCTTAGACCCACCCCTACTGGAAGGTAACTCACCTCATAAGGCTGACTGCGGAAAAGCTGATCGACAAATGTCTGACTGCTGCTCTGGTGATCCTCCAGCTACAATTTCCATAAAACACTTAGTCAGACATTGATAACTGTTCTTAGGGTAAAATGACTATTTTACCCCTGACACGATCATAGTCAAAGTGAAAGTCAACTTCCAGTTGACCTGACTCGCTGAGTTCGGCCTCTAACTCGTCGAGCCCCTACCCTTCATCTGTCCTTCTTCACACTTCTACTCGTCGAGTTTAGCAATGACTCGATGAGTTCTCCTTCTAAAACAACCTCGAATGAACCTTCATCTGAATCGCCGAGTTATATGAACAACTTGTCGAGTTCATCCTCGTCCTACAAACAATTCCTGTCCTTGACTCGCAGAGTTGTATGAAAAACTTGTCGAGTTCATCTTCAACAGTTCGGATATATCCTTGGACTCGTCGAGTCTGATCATGCACTCGTCGAGTCTTATGAACTCCAGGTCTATGGCTATGTCCAATGTGTTGGGTCACTCCCCCGGACCCTTCTAAGGTCATTCTAAAACTAATTGGGTTCCTTTGCCACCACAAACCACCAAGAATCACTAAAAGGGCCTTAGATCTTCACCAAGGACGATTAGGGTTTGATGTGAGGGGGTTCTAAGAGCATAAGGGACAAGGGAGGCTTAATAAGGCATTTAAATATGGTGCAAACCCTTGGATTAGGGTTTTGTCCTGCCAGAGTCTACTCGTCGAGTCATGCCGCCGTCTCAACGAGTTCGCCACTTAACCCCCGGATCCAAGTCGCTACTACTCGACGAGCTATCCATCAACTTGCCGAGTCTTAGTCTAAATTGCGAAAAACACTTGAATGAGATGCATACCAAGAACCATGTGCTACAAATCTCCCCCAATTATTTTAGACTTCATCCTCAAAGTCTGTCGCTCGATCCTGGAAAAGCTCTGGATAATGCGCCCTCATCTCGTCCACCGGCTCCCACGTCCACTCTGAGCCCTTCCGGTGCTGCCATTGCACCTTCACCAGCTCGACCTTCTTGTTCCTCAGGTCCTTTATCTTCCAGTCGAGGATCGCCACAGGCTGCTCAATGTAGTTCATGCGGACATCAACCTTAATCTCCTCTAGAGGCACCACCGTCGAGTCGTCCACCTGACACTTCCGCAACTGGGAGACGTGGAAAGTGTTGTGGATCTGACTTAGTTCGGCTGGAAAATCCAGCCGATATGCCACCCTACCCAGTCGGGCTATAACCCTGAAGGGTCTAATATACCAGGGGCCCAGCTTGCCCCTCTTCCTGAATCAAATGACGCCTTTCCAAGGAAACACCTTCACGAGAACCATATCCCCGACCTGGAATTCCAGGTCTGAACGACGCTGGTCGGCATAGCTTTTCTGCTGACTCGGTGCAGTCTGGAGCCTGCTCCTGACCTGCTGGATCCTCTCTGTCGTCTTGAGCATCACTTCGGTGCTCCCCATGACCCACTGGCCAACCTCACCCTAACATATCAGGGTCCTGCACTTCCTCTCGTATAACATCTCAATGGGAGGATGATCGATACTCGTGTGGTAGCTGTTGTTGTAGGAGAATTCAACCAATGGGAGGTAAGTAATCCCAGTTACCACCGAAGTGTAGCACACATGCCCGCGGCATATCCTCCAGAGTCTGGATGGTCCGCTATGAAAAGCAGTGCTAAAGTGGAGGCGAGTACACAACTCGTCGTGGAATTTTTTCCAGAACCTGGAAGTAAACCGCACGTCCCTGTCTGAAATCACTGACACTGACACCCTGTGTCGCGCCACCACCTGTCGAATGTAGATGTCAGCCAGCTTCTCGGCCGATATACTCTCCTGGATCGGTATAAAATGGGTGCCCTTGGTCAATCGATCCACAATGACCCATATGGAATCTACTCCCCACGGGGTCCTTGGAAGTTTGGTGATGAAGTCCATGGTGATATCTTCCTATTTCCACATGGGAATATCCAACAACTGCATCTTACCGTGTGGCCTCTAATGTTCGGCCTTGACCTTCTTGCAGGTCAAGCGCTGCTCCACATACCATGCTACGTCCTGCTTCATGCAGGGCCACCAATAGTCAAGACGAAGATCCCTATACATCTTCGTCGCCTCGGGATGGATAGAAAACCTGGATTTGTGTGCCTCCTCCATCAATGTCTGACGCATGCCTCCATGATAGGGAAGCCTCACCCTACGGTGGAGGGTCAACAACCCTCGGCTATCATAGCCAAAGTAGGAAACCAGACCCACAATATGCTCGCTCTTCCGATGTTCCTCCTTCATAGCCTACTGTTGGGCCTCTCGGATCTGCTCCAATAGTGGAGTCACAATGGTCATCCGCATGCAGAAATCTCTAATCGGCGTCGCTTTGCGGCTGAGCACATCGGTCACCACATTGTCCTTTCCCGGGTGGTAAAGGATCTTATAATCATAATCCTTCACCACATCTAACCACCGACGCTGCCTCATGTTCAGATTCGGCTGGTCCATGAGATACCTGAGGCTCTTGTGGTCCGTGTAAATGGTATAACAAACCCCATAAAGGTAATGATGCCAAATCTTGAGGGAAAAAACAACCGCCCCAGCTCCAAATCATGCGTTGGGTAGTTCGCCTCGTGAAGCTTCAGCTGCCTCGAAGCGTAAGCTTTAACATGCCTCTCTGCATCAATACTGCGCCCAGACCCAAGATGGACACATCGTAGTACACTAAAAAAAATCCTCCATGCCCTCCGGCAGGGCTAAGATTGATGCCTCGCACAATATCTGTCTCAATGTCTCAAACACAGTCTGTTGCCTAGGCCCCCAGCGAAAGACCACGACTTTCCTTTTCAGCCTGGTCAGCGGTACGACTATCTTGGAGAAGTCCTGGATGAATCTTCGATAGTAGCCTGCCAGCCCCAGGAAGCTCCAAATCCCAGATGGAGACCTCGGGACTTCCCACCTCATAACGGCCTCTACCTTGGCCGGATCCACCAAAATCCCAACCTGGTTGACAAGGTGCCCAAGAAACTGCATTTCGCACCACCAGAACTCACACTTTGAGAACTTGGCATACAAGTCCTCCCTCCTCAATGTATCCAAAACCTCCCATAAATGCTCCTCATGCTGCTCTTGCGTCTTGGAATAAACCAAGATGTCAACGATGAAAACTATCACAGACCAATCCAACATCGGTTTGCAGACGCGGTTCATCAGATCCATGAATGCAACAGGAGCAATGGTGAGCTCGAAAGGCATCACCACGAACTCATAGTGACCATAGCGCGTCCGAAACACAGTTTTCTGCATATCCTCCTCTCTGACCCTCATTTGATGATGCCCTGAACGCAGATCAATCTTGGAGAACCAAGACGCTCCCTGTAGCTGGTCAAAGAGGTCACCAATCCTTGGGAGTGGGTAACGGTTCTTCACCATTACCTTATTCAACTCTTGGTAATCTATATACATTCAATGCGACCCGTCCTTCTTGTTCACAAATAGAATTGAGGGTCCCCAAGGTGACGTGCTAGGTTTGATAAATCCCTTGTCCAACAGCTCCTGCAGCTATGTAGACAACTCCTGCATCTCAGGAGGAGCCAACCGATACGGTGCCTTGGCTATTGGATCCGCACTAGGGACGAGGTCAATGCTGAACTCCGCCTGCCTCTCTGGAGGTATCCTAGGCAACTCCTTGGGGAATACATCCATAAACTCCTGTACCATGGGCACATCGCTCACTGTCGCCTTACCTGCCACCCAGGTATTTGTAATATAGGTGACAAATCCTGCGCATCCCTGCTGGAGGTAGCACCTCACTCTCACTGCTAAACATAAAGTTGGTCCTCATTGTGGCCTCTCGTGCTGGATCACCAGCTCTTCCCTCTTTGGGGTCCTGATCTACACCAACTGCTGAGCACAGTCGATCACTTCCCCATTGGGGCTTAGCCAATCCATACCAATAATAACCTTGTTCCCTCGCAAAGGTATGGGAACTAAGTCTACCAGGTAACATTCCTCGAACTGCCTCAATACGCAATCCCGGTAGACCTCTAATGCTCGCACTGACCGGTCGTCCGCAATCTCGACCTCTAAAGGGCAGTCTAGCATGCCTGAAGACTCAGGAAACTTCTTGCTAAGCGCAAGAGAAACAAACGATCGGGTAGCACCCGAGTCAAACAACACCTGAACCGGGATACCGTTCATATGGAACGATCCTAAACATAAAGAAATAAGAGAAGAAACTGGACTCGTCACCACATCGGGTGCAACGCATGCCTCCTTGGCTGTCAACTGAAAGGCTCGGCTTTGCACCACCGGAGACTCTACCTTGGCCTTTTGGGCATCCCTAACCCGCACTGCTGCTGGGGTCGGCACCGCTACTGGCACTGCTATTGTCGCTACTGTTGTCGCTGCTGTCAATCTTGGGCAATTAGCCTTCTTGTGGCCCCTCTGATTGCAATGAAAGCAAGTCAGGCCTGTCATCTGCACTGTGGGGTGGGGGCAGTACAATCCTTGCCAAAATGCCCAGCCTTGCCGCACTTATAGCAGCCGGAACCCGACCCAATGCGAAAAGCTCCCTCGTGTGACCGACCACATTTTCCACAGCGGTCCCGACCGCGCTGGCCCTTCAACCTAGAGTCGAATCCCTTGGGTTTCTTCCCCGGAACCCCTGTAACCTGCCCAGTCTCGACCTTCCTCTTCTTGAGGTGCTACAAATCGATCACCCTCTCCCGTGCCCTGGCAATCATAGAGTCCAAGGTCGGGCATTCCGAGAAGTTGACATGCTCCTTGATGTCGGATCTCAACATGTTGTGATAGCGGGTCCTCCTCATATCCTCATCGCTTGCATACTGGGGCACCAAAATCTCCTGCAACTTGGCGGTGATCTCCGCCATAGTCTCTGTAGTCTGTCTCATGTCCAAAACTCCCAGGCCAGCTGCTAAAGCTCTACAGCTGGTGTGAACTCTTCCCTGAATCTGGTCACAAAGTCTGACCAGGTCATATTATCGACGGTCGGGGCTCCCAATGAGTTACCAACCGACTCCCACCAATCTCTAGCTCTGTCTCTCAAACATCCCGCTGCAAAGAGGACCTTTGACCCTTCCGGGTAGAAGGTCGTCAACTGTGCATACTCAATGTCTGCAATCCATCTCCTGATGTGACAACCCAAAATTTATTCTGTCATTTATAACCCCTCCTTCCGATAATAAGCCACGCTTTATTAAACTGTCCGTTAACCTTTTGGATTGGTTAATGTGACAACCCGAAATTTCCATTGTACGAACATCATCTATTCAATAGAAGCTAGTTCAGTTTCAGTGATTTTCAAGCTTTTCCGAACAAGTTTGTTTACATTAGGGTTTATGTTTTAGAGGATATCAGGAGAGTGGATGCTCCTGGTTTTGTGAAAATTGGGCATTCCAAGTTTCATACTGTTACAGTCCAACGTCAAGAACAAAAATATTTTCTGCCAAAATATTCCAGGACTATAAATAGTTTTCTGAATTAAATTAATTCATTATTCACAATTCCAAATAGAGAAAAGCCATATTCTCTCTGACGGATCTTCGGGTTTTCATCCCATATTGTGAGTTTACTTTTCTATATGTGTTTCAATACTTGTTAGATGCTTATTAACATCAATAACATGTTTAGATTACAAGATCCGGGAGTTTACCGCCCAAGAACGTTCTTGGGGAGTAAACTCCAAAATGGAACTTTAATGCTTTCTAGACCCATTCCTATGTTAGAGGACTTAACAAGGACTTAGTGTATGATCTTTGTAGCCTAGAAAGCATCCAAGAAGCACAAGTTCTTGGAGTTTACGGCCAAGGAACTACCTTGGGCCGTAAACCCCTTTTTAAGGGGCATAAGTGCCCTAAACTTCCCCCTAATGCTTAAGGAACTTTTCCCTCAAATGCTTGTGCTTAATTAGGACATCAAAACCCTTCAAAATCATAATTTTGTAGGAGTTTACGGCCAAGAACCCCTCTTGGGCCGTAAACCCCTTTTTGTAGGGTAAAAATCATTCCAAGCACACCATAGGCCTTAAGACAATTTACCTTGAATACTTGGGACTAGAATGGAGAGTAGAACACATAAAAACCACTCCTTAAAAGGAGTTTACGGCCAAGGAACATATCTTGGGCCGTAAACTCCAAGTGAAGGCACAAAAGTGTGCCTCTTGTCCCCATTAGCCTTAGATAAATTCATGGAAGCCATCCTTGATGTTTAAGAGCCTCAAAACAATTAAAATCCTAGAGTTTACGGCCGTAAACTCTAGGGTGAGTGGACTTTAGGCCGTAAACTCCCATATGGAGTGTTCTAAAGCCTTAAACTACTTCATGTGTTATTCCAACAAAGCTAGGAGTGTTCTAGGATCATGATAGCACCACAAAACACCCAAAACCACCATTTGAGGAGTTCACGGCCATAAACCCATGAGTTTACGGCCGTAAACTCCAAGGTGTGGGGTTTGTTGGATGGTGAACTCCTATACAAGGCCATTTGATGTTTCAAACCCTTTTGCCTTGTCCCGTAGCAACTTAGATGTAACCATTTGAACCTTAAACACTCATAAAAGTGTTTAAATGTTTTCTAAGTGTTTTAACTTATTTATTTAAGTTACTATTTGTCTAATTAGTTATATATATGCTTATTATATGATAACTAGGCTCGTGCGTGTAAACAAGTCTCCGTTTGCCACCTAGCACGGTATCCGACACTGCAATTCAAACGACTCACCACAAGTGAGTTCATGCCCCTTGAATCAACCTTTGAAATGATTTTAAGTGTTTTAAATACTTTATGGGGGGGGGGGGGAATACAAGTCAAATACTTATAGTTATTACTTCAATCACATGTGATTGCATTTAATCACATGTGATTAATAACTAGGAAAACAACGATTTTTACCACTGTTCAAACTGTTTATCAAATTGCTTGACTTTGAAATGTTTTACAAACTGTTTTACTATCCAAACTTACTTATAGACTGTGATTTAAACAAATTCTTCTTATACTTGAACTGTTTTATTAACTTATGCCTTTAAATTGTTTTATAGATCGACATCAAGTCGATCTCCTCTTGATATCATATTTATGCTTCAAATGTTTTATGAAAACTTATTTATGCTTTATATATTCAATTGCATGCCCATATATGTATAGATGTATAAATAATGTTTAAAGGACTTAGGAAGGCCATCCGCCCTATTTCCTTTTCGCGCCTTGAGATGTGGTCTGGTGGGATTTCGGGTGACCATCCGAAGGTCGTTTCAAGATTACTTATATATCATATATACATATATAGACATAAAAGTACTTCCAGATTCATTCTTATCAGTACATCATTAGTTAGTTACCATCGGGGTAACACAAGATCAGTACATATACAAATATACTAGAAACAATACATATACAGATATACTAGAAACAATACATATACAGATATACGAGAAACAATACATATACAGATATACTAGAAACAATACATATACAGATATACGAGAAACAATACATATACAGATATACTAGAAACAATACATATACAGATATACTAGAAACAATACATATACAGATATACGAGAAACAATACATATACAGATATACTAGAAACAATACATATACAGATATACGAGAAACAATACATATACAGATATACGAGAAACAATACATATACATAAATACATAATAATTGTGATCCACTGTGTCGGAGCATGCCTTAAATGTCATGACCCGAGTTGTAGCCAGAATTCTCTTGGAGGGAGAGCGTGAGTTTGCGTATAGATCTATACTGGATTGACTATCCTACACCTTGCTGCTAGCTACAGCCGGACCTGCAGGTCTGCGGGTGCCAAACGTCATTTCTTTTATTACGACTATTCATTATGTCGTTGTTACCAGTCGATAGCATGGTGCAATTTATCACATTATGCCTTAATATAAATCCGGTTTAAGGTAGTAGTATTTAGTACAGCAGTAGTCTTATTATACAAAGCTACAGTACTACAATGATTTACCCATTACATATTTTAGTGAAAATCTCACTTAAGCATTAGTGTACAAACTATATTTTTAACAAATGATAGTTATACTTGGGTAATTACACACTTCTATAATAGACGAGTTTACAAAACAGTTTAGACTTGGTAGAAGGTTACTTTTATAGAAAATATAGGATTTTCTGAGAGATTCAAACTTTTACAAACATTTTCAAACATTTGCTTACATTTTCACAAACTTATACATTGAGACAGGTTCAAACGTTTTTACAAGAAACATTGACACTAAAATACTTATGAACTCACCAGCTTAATGTTGATAAACTCTTTCAAAATAACTTGTATTCTCAGGTCATCATTAGACAGGTACCGAGGCCAGCTTTTGAGAAGATGGAGTGCATTCAAGACTCATCTCATATTATTTTGTGTTTCATTATTTTTGGTGTCTATAACTGTACAGAACACACTTGTATTAAAATTATATATTTAATGCAATGGATGATGTTGTTTGCTTATTTACATTTACTGTGTTGTGATACTATACATGACGTCCTCCACCCCAGAACGTTTCCGCCGTCCAAGGTTTTGGGGTGTGACAGATTGGTATCAGAGCATTGTTTATAGTGAATCAAGTATATCAACCCATAAAAGATATACTAATCTATAAACCCAGAAGGGACTAAAACACTCTGACCAAGAGTCTTTACTTTAAATAATAAAATATTTAATTAAGTATACTAGTCTACATTCATACTAAAATCAGTGTCACAATGACAAGAACAAAAGTCTTACGATTGTTCAATATCACAAGTGAGCTCGGGGATGTATGGTCAGTCCTGGGAATGGCATAGCCTGATCAACTATGTTGGTCCTAGGAGTGATTAGCACATGCCCTAGAATGGTTGTGATATGTTAACAAGTCTAAAAACTTACCAACAATACCACAAGAAGATCAGTAGAACTTAAACTTAAAATACAATAGGTGTATTTTGTGCTACTAGTTACACGTATACTATATTCTTATACCTCTCTTCTCGCGTAGATCTAAATGGCTGGATTCCATCATGGCGACCCGTACTTTCCCAATGAAGGCAATGCCGGGTGGATCGATGAAGAGCCTGAAGATGAGCATCCAATCCCTTTGGATGATCACCTCGCAGAAGGCTTTTCAGATGGATCTGACTCCGAGCCTGAAGTCAACAACCTACCGCTTGTAGGTCAAGCCCCGAACAACAACCCTCGACCAGCGTTTCCAGGTCCTACACCCATGTGGGCAAACAACCTGAACCGCTGGAGTGATGAGCAGGGTCAACCCTTACCATACTTTGGGGACCGAACCTTTTACAACATTAGCGATGGTGGCTCTGCTGACAGAGCTCTGCCAGTAATCATCCGCAGAATAGCTCGTAATGTCGAGCAAGGTCGAGCAGCCATCGACCGGGTCATGGAAATTGATGCCAATTCAGGTGTCAACACAGTCCGCATCCGCCGTCTTGAAGAAGACATGGAACGGACCCGGAAAACCAACGAAACCCTACAACAACAGCTGGCTGCCTCCCGAGCTGAGGTCGTAGAACTTCGAGCTCGTCAGAGAGCTCAGGACCGACACCTTCAAGAGGTGTTTCGCCAAGTGTCCGACCTCAGGGCTCGCCCGAGAAACTCCCATCGCCATTAGATGATGTCTAGTACATCTCTGTCTTTTGATTTAGGGATAGCCTTGAACTTATGTGCTCTAAGTAGCACTTGTCTGTAAAATATTCCTAACTTTCGATACTCTAATTAGGAATCTAGGACTATCAGTCTTGTCCTTATGGTATGATGTAAGACCTACTGTTAGGTCGATTTTCCCTGAACTTATTACATCAGTAATACCCGTACTATTGAAATCTATCTAATCTGTGGGAAAATTTGTACACTTGTGTATTCCTACTAATATTTCTTATTATGATTTCAAACACTCATTCAAACTGTTGGGCTATGGTTAGTTAGTCCATGGGTCACTCTCATGTTGCTTACAAATTGATTCTTATCATCCTTCGTGTCTTTATAAACTTATAGCTGAAGGATGCCTCCTCGCAAATCTCCCAGTACTAGGAATAATCCTGCATCTCCACCACCTCCACCACCTGCGGTCATCGATACTGTAGCTCTGGATGCTGCCGTAGCTGCAGCAGTGGCAACTGCCATGGCTCAGTATCACTCATCAGATGCCAGCAGAGGTGGAACCCCTGTGGAATCTATTCCGATCGAAATCCCTGTGCGCTCAAGGGAGTGCTCTTACAAGGATTTCACAAACTGCAAGCCGAAGCCTTTCTATGGCACCGGCGGAGTCATTGCTCTCTCGCAATGGTTCGAGAAGACTGAATCAGTCTTCGAAATCTGTTCGTGCCCTGCTGCATTTAAAGTGAAATATGCCGCGTGCACCTTTGAGGATAAAGCCCTAACGTGGTGGAACGGCCACGTCAAAGCGCTAACTCTCGTCGTGGCTAACGACATGGGCTGGGCAACGATGAAGGACCTCATGACTGAGGAGTACTGCCCGAGGGGCGAAGTCCAGAAGTTAGAACATGAACTCTGGAATCTGACCATGAAGGGCACCAACGTGATCGCTTACACTGCCCGCTTTAGCAAACTGGTCGCCCTATGCCCCAATATGGTTCCCACTGAAGGGAAAAAGATTGAACGGTATGTATGGGGGCTAGTGCCTCCATACCAGGGGAATGTCCTAGCATCCAACCCCGCTACCTTCGACAGTGCCAAGCGATTGGCACAAAGACTTATTGACCATGGAGTCAAGACCCCTGCAACCACAACCACCCTAGCCATCCCAGAACCCTCCAAACCCGCTGGCAACAAGCGGAAATTCTGGGATGAGAAGAAGAAGCAGCGAGCTTCAAAGAAACAGAAAATCGTAGCAGTACATGCTGCGGTAGCCCCTACTGCTGTTACTGCTCCGGGGAAGCAGTATTCTGGAAGTTTGCCGAAGTGCAACAAATGCAACTTCCACCACAACGGCGCCTGCCGTGAAATGCAGTGTACTAACTGCCACAGGAAAGGACACACCGTCCGATTCTGTAAGTTCCCGGCGCAACCGATCTCCCAAGTTCCTGGCTCAGGCGTGAGCCCAACTTGCTATGGATGTGGCGAAGCAGGCCACTTTAAAAGGGACTGCCCTAAGGCGAGGAATACTGGAGGAGCAGGGAGGGTACTAGCAATAGGCCACGGGGAAGCAGTCGCTGACCCGACAGTGGTGACTGGTACGTTCCTCCTTGATAACTCCTATGCATGCATTCTGTTCGATAGTGCAGCGGAGCGAAGCTTCGTAAACCACAAATTTGCTCGCATGCTTAAGCAACAACCACACGCACTTAATGAACAATTCACAGTAGAAATGGCCAATGGGAAAACTGAAAGTACTAATAGCATATACTTAGGTTGTCTTCTAACCATAGATAACCATTCTTTCCCAATCGACCTTATGCCGGTCTCAATAAAAAGTTTCGACGTTATTATCGGCATGCATTGGTTAAGTCTTCATCGCGCCGACATCATGTGCTACGAGAAAGCAGTCCGTCTAAACCTCCCGTCTAATGAAACTCTTATAGTCTACGGCGACAAACCTGGTGCGAGTCTTCGCATTATATCTAGTATTCAAGCACAGAAATATCTGCGCAAAGAATACCACGCATTCCTTGCTCACGTCGTCGACACGAACCTAGAAATGAAAGAACTAAAGAACCTCCCAATAGTGAGCGACTTTCCCGACATCTTCCCATAAGAACTACCCGGGTTACCTCCGCAACGACAAGTCGAGTTCAGAATCGACTTAGTCCCAGGAGCTACCCCAGTAGCCAAGTCGCCCTACCGTTTAGCACCAGCCGAGATGCAAGAACTCTCTGGTCAACTTAACGAACTGCTCAGCAAGGGCTTTATAAGACCAAGTTTCTCACCTTGGGGAGCACCGGTCTTTTTTGTTAAGAAGAAAGACGGATCATTCCGTATGTGCATTGACTACAGAGAACTCAACAAATTGACGATCAAAAATCGTTACCCTCTGCCACGCATAGATGATCTATTCGACCAACTGCAAGGGGCGAACTATTTTTCCAAGATTGATCTGAGATCCGGATATCACCAGTTACGAGTGCTCGAGGAGGATGTACCAAAGACAGCCTTCCGAACTCGTTACGGACACTACGAGTTCGTGGTGATGCCATTCGGCTTGACCAATGCGCCCGCAGTCTTCATGGATCTAATGAATAGAGTATGCCGACCTTACTTAGATCAGTTCGTCATCGTTTTCATTGACGACATCCTGATCTACTCCCGAAGTAAGAAGGAGCATAGTGATCATCTGCGACAAGTTCTAGAGACATTACGAAAGGAGAAACTTTATGCGAAGTTCTCGAAATGTGAATTTTGGATCCGAAGAGTCGAATTCTTAGGACACGTGGTAAGCGAGGAAGGAATCCACGTGGACCCATCCAAAATAAAAGCCATTGACAACTGGTCAGCACCAAAGACACCTACAGAAATTCGTTAATTTCTAGGTCTCGCTGGCTACTACCGCAGGTTCATTCAGAACTTCTCACGAATAGCAAAGCCTCTTACGACCCTGACCCAGAAAGGCATGGCCTTTGACTGGGAAGAGAAGCAAGAGAGAGCGTTCCAAACGCTCAAACGAGCCTTGTGCACCGCACCAATACTATCCCTTCCAGAGGGAATAGAAGACTTCGTCGTCTAATGCGATGCATCCAATCAAGGACTCGGATGTGTTCTGATGCAGCGAGGTAAGGTCATCGCCTACGCCTCGAGACAGTTGAAGACACACGAGGTTAACTACACGACCCACGATCTTGAACTAGGAGCAGTAGTGTTTGCTCTGAAGATCTGGAGACATTACTTGTATGGAACGAAGAGCACTATCTTTACCGACCACAAGAGTTTACAACATATTTTCGATCAGAAGGAGCTCAACATGAGACAACGACGGTGGGTTGAGCTACTCAGTGATTACGAATGTGATATTCGTTATCATCCGGGTAAAGCCAACGTAGTAGCAGACGCCCTAAGTCGGAAGGAATATTCTGGTTGCAAAGTCAAGTCATTATCAATAACCATCCATTCACATCTGACGAAGCAAATTCAGGCGGCTCAACTTGAGGCCATGAAACCTGAAAATGTGTCGAGTGAATCCCTTAGGGGAATGGACAAGAACATCGAAGCCAAGGGTGACGGAGCTTTATATTTCATGAACTGGATCTGGACACCGAAACACGGTGGTTTCCGAGACTTGGTCATGACCGAGGCGCACAACACTCGGTATTCCGTCCACCCATGTTTAGATAAGATGTATCTGGATCTTAAAAAGCTATACTGGTGGCCTAATATGAAAGCAGAGATTGCTACCTTCGTAAGTAAATGCCTTACTTGCGCAAAGGTTAAGGTCGAGTACCAGAAGCCCTCTGGTTTACTGCAACAACCAGAGATCCCGGAATGGAAGTGGGAGCGGATCACTATGGATTTCATAACCAAGTTGCCCAAGACAACGGGTGGACTTGACACCATATGAGTCATCGTTGATAGATTGACCAAGTCTGCACACTTCCTGCCTATCAAAGAAACCGACAAGATGGAGAAACTTACGAGAACATACATTAGGGAAATTGTACGATTGCATGGTGTACCTATTTCCATTATCTCCGATAGAGATAGTAGGTTCACCTCAAGATTTTGGCAATCCCTACAACGTTCCCTAGGAACGAGGCTAGACATGAGCACAGCCTACCATCCCCAGACCGACGGACAGAGTGAGAGAACCATCCAAACGCTGGAAGATATGTTGCGAGCCTGTGTGATTGATTTTGGGAAGGCATGGGATACTCATTTACCCCTTGTCGAATTTTCCTATAATAACAGTTATCACACGAGCATCAAGGCTGCTCCATTCGAAGCTCTCTACGGCCGCAAGTGCAGATCCCATCTGTGCTGGGCTGAGGTGGGCGATACCCAATTAGCAAGAGGACAAGCTTCCGATAGTACTCTCACTGGTCCGGAAATCATTCGGGAAACTACAGAGAAAATCGTTCAGATCCGTGAACGATTGAAAGCCTCTAGAGACCGACAGAAGAGCTACGCCGATAAACGAAGAAAACCTTTGGAATTTCAGGTGGGAGACCGAGTCCTTCTCAAAGTCTCACCCTGGAAAGGCTTGATACGCTTCGGCAAGCGTGGGAAGCTTAATCCGAGGTACATAGGGCCTTTCGAGATTCTTGCCAGAGTCGGCCCCGTAGCTTACAAACTCGATCTACCAGACACACTTCGTAACGTACATTCTACATTCCACGTATCTAACTTGAAAAAGTGTCTGTCCGACGAGACTCTCGTAATCCCACTCGACGAGATCGAGATCAACGAGAGCCTCAACTTCGTGGAAGAACCTGTAGAAATCATGGACCGTGAGGTCAAGCAGACGAAACAAAGCCGTATCCCTATCGTGAAGGTTCGCTGGAACGCCAAGCGAGGACCGGAATTCACTTGGGAACGCGAGGATCAGATGAAGTTGAAATACCCTCATCTTTTCGTTTAATTGTTTGTAACTTTTATTTGCTTAAATTCTAATTTCGGGACGAAATTCCCACTAACAGGGGGATGATGTGACAACCCGAAATTTCCATTGTACGAACATCATCTATTCAATAGAAGCTAGTTCAGTTTCAGTGATTTTCAAGCTTTTCCGAACAAGTTTGTGTACATTAGGGTTTATGTTTTAGAGGATATCAGGAGAGTGGATGCTCCTGGTTTTGTGAAAATTGGGCATTCCAAGTTTCATACTGTTACAGTCCAACGTCAGGAACAAAAATATTTTCTGCCAAAATATTCCAGGACTATAAATAGTTTTCTGAATTAAATTAATTCATTATTCACAATTCCAAATAGAGAAAAGCCTTATTCTCTCTGACGGATCTTCGGGTTTTCATCCCATATTGTGAGTTTACTTTTCTATATGTGTTTCAATACTTGTTAGATGCTTATTAACATCAATAACATGTTTAGATTACAAGATCCGGGAGTTTACCGCCCAAGAACGTTCTTGGGGAGTAAACTCCAAAATGGAACTTTAATGCTTTCTAGACCCATTCCTATGTTAGAGGACTTAACAAGGACTTAGTGTATGATCTTTGTAGCCTAGAAAGCATCCAAGAAGCACAAGTTCTTGGAGTTTACAGCCAAGGAACTACCTTGGGCCGTAAACCCCTTTTTAAGGGGCATAAGTGCCCTAAACTTCCCCCTAATGCTTAAGGAACTTTTCCCTCAAATGCTTGTGCTTAATTAGGACATCAAAACCCTTCAAAATCATAATTTTGTAGGAGTTTACGGCCAAGAACCCCTCTTGGGCCGTAAACCCCTTTTTGTAGGGTAAAAATCATTCCAAGCACACCATAGGCCTTAAGACAATTTACCTTGAATACTTGGGACTAGAATGGAGAGTAGAACACATAAAAACCACTCCTTAAAAGGAGTTTACGGCCAAGGAACATATCTTGGGCCGTAAACTCCAAGTGAAGGCACAAAAGTGTGCCTCTTGTCCCCATTAGCCTTAGATAAATTCATGGAAGCCATCCTTGATGTTTAAGAGCCTCAAAACAATTAAAATCCTAGAGTTTACGGCCGTAAACTCTAGGGTGAGTGGACTTTAGGCCGTAAACTCCCATATGGAGTGTTCTAAAGCCTTAAACTACTTCATGTGTTATTCCAACAAAGCTAGGAGTGTTCTAGGATCATGATAGCACCACAAAACACCCAAAACCACCATTTGAGGAGTTCACGGCCATAAACCCATGAGTTTACGGCCGTAAACTCCAAGGTGTGGGGTTTGTTGGATGGTGAACTCCTATACAAGGCCATTTGATGTTTCAAACCCTTTTGCCTTGTCCCGTAGCAACTTAGATGTAACCATTTGAACCTTAAACACTCATAAAAGTGTTTAAATGTTTTCTAAGTGTTTTAACTTATTTATTTAAGTTACTATTTGTCTAATTAGTTATATATATGCTTATTATATGATAACTAGGCTCGTGCGTGTAAACAAGTCTCCGTTTGCCACCTAGCACGGTATCCGACACTGCAATTCAAACGACTCACCACAAGTGAGTTCATACCCCTTGAATCAACCTTTGAAATGATTTTAAGTGTTTTAAATACTTTATGGGGGGGGGGAATACAAGTCAAATACTTATAGTTATTACTTCAATCACATGTGATTGCATTTAATCACATGTGATTAATAACTAGGAAAACAACGATTTTTACCACTGTTCAAACTGTTTATCAAATTGCTTGACTTTGAAATGTTTTACAAACTGTTTTACTATCCAAACTTACTTATAGACTGTGATTTAAACAAATTCTTCTTATACTTGAACTGTTTTATTAACTTATGCCTTTAAATTGTTTTATAGATCGACGTCAAGTCGATCTCCTCTTGATATCATATTTATGCTTCAAATGTTTTATGAAAACTTATTTATGCTTTATATATTCAATTGCATGCCCATATATGTATAGATGTATAAATAATGTTTAAAGGACTTAGGAAGGCCATCCGCCCTATTTCCTTTTCGCGCCTTGAGATGTGGTCTGGTGGGATTTCGGGTGACCATCCGAAGGTCGTTTCAAGATTACTTATATATCATATATACATATATAGACATAAAAGTACTTCCAGATTCATTCTTATCAGTACATCATTAGTTAGTTACCATCGGGGTAACACAAGATCAGTACATATACAAATATACTAGAAACAATACATATACAGATATACGAGAAACAATACATATACAGATATACGAGAAACAATACATATACAGATATACGAGAAACAATACATATACATAAATACATAATAATTGTGATCCACTGTGTCAGAGCATGCCTTAAATGTCATGACCCGAGTTGTAGCCAGAATTCTCTTGGAGGGAGAGCGTGAGTTTGCGTATAGATCTATACTGGATTGACTATCCTACACCTTGCTGCTAGCTACAGCCGGACCTGCAGGTCTGCGGTTGCAAAACGTCATTTCTTTTATTACGACCATTCATTATGTCGTTGTTACCAGTCGATAGCATGGTGCAATTTATCACATTATGCCTTAATATAAATCCGGTTTAAGGTAGTAGTATTTAGTACAGCAGTAGTCTTATTATACAAAGCTACAGTACTACAATGATTTACCCATTACATATTTTAGTGAAAATCTCACTTAAGCATTAGTGTACAAACTATATTTTTAACAAATGATAGTTATACTTGGGTAATTACACACTTCTATAACAGACGAGTTTACAAAACAGTTTAGCCTTGGTAGAAGGTTACTTTTATAGAAAATATAGGATTTTCTGAGAGATTCAAACTTTTACAAACATTTTCAAACATTTGCTTACATTTTCACAAACTTATACATTGAGACAGGTTCAAACGTTTTTACAAGAAACATTGACACTAAAATACTTATGAACTCACCAGCTTAATGCTGATAAACTCTTTCAAATAACTTGTATTCTCAGGTCATCAGTAGACAGGTACCGAGGCCAGCTTTTGAGAAGATGGAGTGCATTCAAGACTCATCTCATATTATTTTGTGTTTCATTATTTTTGGTGTCTATAACTGTACAGAACACACTTGTATTAAAATTATATATTTAATGCAATGGATGATGTTGTTTGCTTATTTACATTTACTGTGTTGTGATACTATACATGACGTCCTCCGCCCCAGAACGTTTCCGCCGTCCAAGGTTTTGGGGTGTGACAGTTAATTAATTTGGGACTTTTATTATGACTTCATAAGGGTTGGAACAAATTAGAAACACCTCAATATTCCCTTGAAAAGTTTTAGTTTCAACCAAGTCAAAATACGACCATTTAATCGGGTGCGACCAAAAGCCCCGTTTAACGTCAGTATTGGGTAGATTTCCACTGAGCCATGAGCTCAACCCCTATATAAGGGGAAGTGGACTCCATAGAAACCTTTCCACTCTCTCTCTCTCTACAACTTGCTTTCGATCCAAAACACCCGTTTCGAGCCCCAAACTAGTAAGTAATCTATCCTAACTTGTTGTGTAGCTTAGTTAACATGCTAATTCGTGTTTAAGACATCAAATAGGGGCAAATTCATGTGTTTACAGCCCAAGAACACCCTTGGACTGTGAACACCCTTAAGTGGGGTTTTGAAGCCCCAAGTGTGACACCCAATTTTTTTTTGCAAAAATTTTAAACTTTTAAAACCCATCTTAAATTAAATTAAAACAACTGAAATAATCATCACATAATCCATCAACTTAATAATCATATAAAATAAGTGCGGAAGTAATAATAATAATAAGGTCCCAACAAAATAACTAGTAGCGATGTCCCGATGCTCCATGTCAAGCCTTAGCCTCTTTAATCTTAACACCTGAAAAGTTATAAGGGAAAAACGTAAACACGAAGCTTAGTGAATTCAAACACAGACATTGTACTAACATTCATATTTACTAGCCCTAATCCATTTTCCAATTATAATGATAAAGGCAAAGAACGAATCAATGTCTATATTACGAGAAGGACTTGTAGGTTTGAACCGCACCGGGAAGATCCCGTATCATTTGGCCCTAATCACCGCACCTCACGAAGAGTATTACGTTGGTGATCTTACCTACCCACTGCACCGGTAAATCCATATCCTTTGGTGGTGTCCCCATATCCATAATTAGTTACATACAGTGCACATGTACAAATTAAAACAATACTTATATAGCATGCTTTTATAATAAATTCAAATAATCACCCACGAGCAAACTAGCAAACACAATCATCAATACAACGGTGTGAGAGAACTCACCTTGAGTGAGTATTAAGGATGGCTAACAATCAAATAATGCTACCAAGCTTGAGAAAACTTCAAAACCTCACCTAAGAAGGACTAAAGGTTAGATAGGAGAAGTAATGAAGGTATGAGTTGAGAAAAGAGTAAACACAGCAAGGTCTCTGAAACAGACCTGCTGTTCAAAACGGATTTACTCCAAAATCTAAAACAGAAACATAGCTTTAACTAAATTTTATAGGAAACTATGATTGCTCTGGATTCCACAACTATAAAGAACTCATTCTAACTCCAAAAGATGAATTAAATATGAATTTTACAAAATGGTGTATCACTTCTGTCTCCAACAATACAGTCAAGTGATGTTGGCCAATTCTACCCAACTTTGGTGTAGAATTCGTCCGAAATAAAACTAAGAGAAGTAAAGGACACACAGGTGAAAGTCTCAGAGTTGGAATTGAATGAAAAGAATCTCTCAAACTCCAGATATAAAATTCACATTGTGGACAATCACAGCACTAGAAAAAGCTGGTGACTGCCCACTAACCTAGAGTGTGGATCCATTATAACCAATTTATAATTCGAAATAACACCCCATATTATCCAGATCTTAAATTCATAATATAAGGAACATATAGAAACTTGGAATCACTCTGGATCCTTTTCCAAGCCTTAGAAATGATGAAAACAAAATGGCATATCAGAACAGACCCGGATCATACCTAACAGCAAAGATGTCATTCTTTCACATAGATAAAGCCCTTATCAGTGAGGTAGGCCTTCTTAAGAAAGTTAGAGAACTCAATTTGTGAACGTTTGGAACTGGTTTGTGGTCCGTTTGAGTTTTAGAGCTCCAGATATGATTTTTACAAAATGACTACAGATCTGATGGAAAACAGAATCGTAGCCACCCGTGATTCCTTTTTGGCTTATCCATCCTTCTCCTTTTGAAACACATTTTAAGATGTGTTCATCATCCCAATTCAGTCCCCATGATAATGGTGGTACTAAAAAGGGTTAGGGATCATTAGGATTTCATTTAGCCACAAGGATGTAATAATAATCAACATGAAAATAAACATAAGCACATAAAATCATCATTCTCCCTTTTAGGGTTTCCATGATCTTTTGCCACATGTAATCCCCTAGATCCATCATCCACCATATATGGGGTGAAGATAGGATCTTGAGATGATGTATAACATACAATTACAAATAAAATAAGAAGGAGAAGAGGTGAAGATGAAATCATAAAACTAGGACAAGGTTATGAATCAAGTTGTAAGAAAGGATAAGGAGGTTCATACCAATACGAATCAAGGCTGGAAATGAACAAGAATTAAGCTCCAAACAGCCCCTTGGCTGCTCTTGATCCCAAAGAGAGAGAGAGGGACGATTTTTGAGAGAGAGGGAGGGTTTAGAGTGTTTTCCTTGTGTGTGTTCAAAATGATTCAATTTACACATTAAGTACTATTAACTAGATGGACTTTGCAAATAGGCCCATAGCCCATGGACTTCAATAAAAGGAGTTTACAAGATGATCAAAAGAGTCCAATAACATAAGAAATCAGACATTGGTTAAATAAATTAACGCAAGGTTACAAGGATAATTAAATTAAAATAACCAAACGTAACGAGAAAACCCGGGGCGTTACACCAAGACCCCTCTAAACTACCCCTAGGGCTTAGATATGACTTGTGGACATACACCTTCGAGCTTAGAACACCAAAACCTTGCATTTTGGAGAGTAAACATGAGTTTACAGTCCAAGAACACTCTTGGACCGTAAACCCCTCTTCATAGGCCGTGAACACCCTTGAAGGTGTTAGAATTTCCCTCAAACACATCCTATGGCCCGGGAAAATGTCTAGAATCAACCATAATTGATATAGGGGATTTAAATATGAAAGAAACATTGGACATAGGATTTTACGCCGTAAACCCCCCTAGGATTGGTCCATGGGCCGTAAACTCCCAAAAGGAGGCCAAATGATGCCCTAACTTCTTCATTTGACTTGGAAAAATGCATAGAACTTTATTCTCTACCATTTAAGACCTTAATACACCAAAGGAATGAGCATATAGGAGATTACGGCCGTAAACTCCTTGTTTAGGGCCGTAAACTCCCTAAAATGGTCATTTTGAGGCCTTAAGCGCTTCATAAGCCCTAGATTTTAGCCTAGCATCATTCCACAAGTGATATAAGACCTTGAAACATCCTAGAACACCCCCCACCATGAGTTTATGGCCGTAAACTCATGGGGATAAGGTCTTAGGGCCGTAAACTCTATAAAGAGTTTACTCTTGAAGAGTAAACTCCCTATCTAGGCCATACACTCCCTTATTTGCAACCCAAAAGCCTCCTAGCACTTGACCATAGTGTTTTCCGCACATTAGGAGGTGTTTACGTGTTTAAATTAGTATTATAATTACTAATTGTATGTAAACATATGTAATCATATGTTAATAGGTCACTAAGTGTGTTCAAGACTTTACTTGAGACCAAGCACCTAACCGGCACCTCCACCCGATCCACTTACAATAGGTGAGTTCAAACCCCTGAATCAACCTTTTAAATGATTTTAACTGCTTTTATAGGGGGGGGGGGTATACAAGTTGACCTATACAGTTAGTATATAAATCACATGTGATTAATAACTGTATAGCAAAATAGATTTTTGCATACTAAACTGTTTATCCAGCTTAAAGGTTTCCAAATTATGTTTTCAACTCTTGACAAAGTATGAAAGGTTCTTCAAAGGATTCCAAAGATTTTCAAAACTTGTTTTACAAACTGACATCAAGTCGTAAATTTTCTTATGTGTAAAGGTTTTCGAAGGTTTTCATAAGAGTTTTCTTCTATGTTTTTATTTCGTTAAAATACATGCTTATATTTGTACAGTTATATAAATAATGTTTAAAAGACTTAGGAAGGCTAGTTCACCCTATTTCCTTTTCATCGTTGGGATGTGGTCTGGTGGGTATCCGTATCCATCCGAAGGTCGTTTAAACATTAGTTGTATATTATGTATACATGTATAGACATAAAGGTTTCCATCGAACAGATCACTTCCCTTGGGTAGCAAGGGCATTCTTCCATTCATCATTCATAGACTTTTCGTTAAATGCATGCCTGTATTTGTATAGTTATATAAATAATGTTTGAAATACTTAGGAAGGCTAGTTCGCCCTATTTCCTTTTCCTCATTGGGTTGTGGTCTGGTGGGTATCGGTTATCCGTCCGAAGGTCATTCAAACATTAGTTATATATTATGTATATATGTATACACATAAAGGTTTACATCGGCCAGTTCATTTCTCTTGGGTAGCAAGGGCATCCTTCCATTCATCATTCATAGATCAGAGACACTAGTAACTATTATAGGAATAGTTAGGAAGCTCTATTTACTCTTTCTAGTACGAGAATTCCAAAGGAGTCAGTTTATTGTGAGTCTCTATCATTAGTCCAGTACCTACATCCGAACTCACTATACAAGATGCATCTTCAGGACATGGATTTCCCCGACATCATGTTGGTAACCAGAGTCTCCTGTAGGGAGAGCGGGCATTGTGTGTATAGATCTATACATGACTGACACTCCCGCACCCTGACTGCCAGCTACAGTCCACGGCCTACCAAGCCAAGGGGTGACAAATGTCATATTTATTCAGACGCTTGCAGGGCGTCAAGTACTTTAGTGTCAATCAGTATGGTTACGAGTATCTCCATGTTTACCTTATAATTCATGGCCTTAAGGTAACGAGAATCTAACACTGTATTCTTGAAACAACCCACTTGGGGTTTTCCCTTTGTTTTAGACCTTGCTAGATGTATCTTTCATTTGATACTGTCTGGGGTCTGTGTTTCTTTTTTTAGACCTTGCTAGCTATATCTTTCATTTGGTACTGTCTGGGTCTGTGTTTCTTTGTTTTAGACCTTGCTAGCCGTATCGTACATTTGATACCGTCTGGGGTCTGTGTTTCCTTTTGTTAGACTGAGCCAGGCGTATCATTCATTCGATACTCTCCTGGAGTCTATGATTTCTTTCGCCTTAGTCAGCAGTATTTTCTGCTGAGGCATATGTTATTTTCCCTAATGTTTTTACTAGTGATATTCTCCTACTTTCTTTAAAGTCAAATACCGTATTTTGGTAATGATAGTATTTAAGGGAAATTACTCTTTAAACCATAACTCTGTCAAGTCTTGGTAGAAGACTGCTTTTATTTAGAAAATATAGGATTTTTTGGAAAGGACGCTAATACACCGTAGATTCTAAACTACTACTTTTTATAAAGTTATTTGAATAAAATGCTTACTTACACAAATGACACTAATTACTTATGAACTCACCAGCATTTATAAAAATGCTGATACTCGCTTTCAAAATAACTTGTATTCTCAAGTCAGCAATAGGCAGGTACATCCCAGGAGCTTTTGGTGAAGACAACCTAGTACCAAGCTGCACCTACATTATTACTTGTATTACTTTGATGTTGCTATGAAATGTAACTTATGTAAAACTATTAGTATTAATGCAATGGTTGTTGTACTTTGACTACTATACTGCATATGTTGTGATACTTGACATGACTTCATCCACCCCAGAACGTTTCCAATGTACCGGTTTTGGGGTGTGAGACCTGGAAGCAATGGGGTCCTTCGCCCAGTGAAAATCCGGCACACCACTCCCTCTAAAGTCCTTGAAGGACAGTGTGCACATAATCGCCTGACCAGATGCCAAATCACTCCTGAATACCCAGAGGCGATCCTCCATCAGCTCGATGATCCCCTCCTTGATCGACCCGAAAATGACCGGGGTCGACTCAAGGATACCTCTCTTAATCTCAGACGTGATGAACTCGCGTAATCCATCATCAACCCGCTCAGATCCCGCGCCCGAGCCCGATCCCGATCCTGACCCAGATCCTGAGCCTCCTGCTCCATGTCGTGTGACCACCATACTGGGAATAAACACATAAATGTCAGGATCAAAACATACCTTGAGAGGTCTCACACATTATCTAAGATTCCTGGTTCCATCTCGTCCCTCCTTGACTCGAGTACGAATCCTCTGCTTTTAGTAGTACGAGCCCATACTACCTTCCACATCTATCCGTACTTTCCTCAAGGATTGCTTCGACTTCACCAAGTCCCTTAACCAATATCCCTTCCCATCTATTCTCATCCTGGGAATCCCTAGGGCACTCTCCGACCTACTCTCCGCCATTAGTTGCACCAGGAGTCCTTACCATCCTCCCCTAACTAGCTTGCGGATACTGTTACATATCCGCTCACTAGTTAGTTGAAGTTAGCCAGGTCCCCTATAGCACAAAGTAAGAAGCATTCGTGCATCGAGTAACCATATCAAGCATTACCTAACCAGGCCATCCTACTGCTGACTAGGTAGTCCTAGCATGCAACTCATACGACATGCATATAAGGCATCCTTCCTAGATCCTTAGCCCTAATTTAGCATGTAGTTCTCAGAAACATATATCAGGCATAAATGGCATCCTTCTAGATCCTTAGCCCTAATTTAGAATGCAATTCTCAGAAACGTATATCAGGCATAAAATACATCCTTCTAGATCCTTAGCCCTAATCTAGCATGCAGTTCTCAGAGTCGTATATCATATAACATAACATCACAAGTATGGGTATCCTGGGGAAAACATATATGAGCTCGGCCGGTCGAACGCATCACAAAACTTGTTCTTTCTCAAACAATTTTTCTTAGATTTAGAAACCATTTCTTTAAAAAAATCCTTTAGCCCACGTTTTGAGTCCAGACATCCCCGAGGGTGTGTCAGAATCCCTCAAACCAGGGCTCTGATACCAACTTGTAACATCCTAAAATTCAGGGCCAAGAATTTCATTGTTAAATAAATTGCAACATAAAACCATCGATATAAAACATTCATAATGATATCTCATGTTAGAACCAATGTGTCGATAATCCAAAAGATTTCCCCATAAAAACCATTTAGTCAAAAGTAAAATAAATCAGAGTAGATTCCTAGGAAGCTCAATGCGGAAAACATGAGTGTGTGTGTGTGTGATGCACTGCTACACCGCCGACTCCTTCCCCTTGGACGAAGAGGTACCTGAAACCAAAACTGAAACTGTAAGCACGAAGCTTAGTGAGTTCCCCCATCATACCCATAGCACATAATCATCGGTATCTTTCAATCGGTAACCTGGAGCTACCTTCCCATTCGGTATATTTCAACCGGTAACCGGGAGCTACCTTCCCCTTCGGCATCTTTCAACCAGTACCCAGGAACTACCCTCCCCTTTGGTATCTTTCAACCGGTAACCTAGAAACTATCCTCCCCTTCGGTATCTTTCAACCGGTAACTGGGAGCTACTCTCCTCTTCAGTATCTTTCAACCGGTACCTGGGAACTAACCTCACTTTCGGTATCTTTCAACCGGTATCTGGGGACTATTTCACCCTATCCCTATACATATTACATGTCATAACATATTTTTTTCATAATAACATACATAAGCATACTAAGTCACATAATGACAGATCATCATCATACTACTATACATGCAATGGGTTTTATCCACCCCTTCGGTATCTTTCAACCGGTAATCGTCCTCAGTATATTTCAACCGGTAACCAGGGCTAGTTTGATTTCATATTAATATATTAAAACTTATAATATATTAATAAATTATAAATATCCTTTTCTCACAAAAGTCTATCCAAATTGTTCCGATGCCATGCAACCCAAATGGACCATGCCAAATCGGGTCAAGTACTTTCCAATTATAGTTATGTACATAGACACCAACCCAACACAAATATCCAAAGGACTTTTGTGTGTAGTTAATGAAAACTCAAGTCTCACTTATGGCTTCTATCTTATCTTGAGTCTCTTGTCTAACGAAAGCTTCATAACCCTAAGCTTTGATATGTGCTAATGAGGGAACTTTCCCCATCCACATCTTGTGAGGTGTTTTGGCAACCTCTTTAGTAGGGACAAAATTGAGAATATGGGTGGCTATCTCTAAGGCATACCCCCAGAAGGAAATGGAAAGAGTGGCTCGACTCATCAAGGAATGAACCATGTCCAACAAGGTTCGATTGTGGCTCTCAGCCACACTATTAGGTTGTGGTGTCCTAGGAGGAGTCAATTGTGATACTATTCCACATTTCTGAGGTAGTCATGGAACTCAATACTAAGATACTCTCCTCCTTTGTCATATCAAAGCATATTTATCTTCCTACCTAATTGATTCTCGACTTCATGTTTAAACTCTTTTAGTTTTTCAAAGGTTTTTGATTTATGTGTGATCAAGTAGATATAACCATATCTACTATAATAATTTGTAAACGTTACATAAAATCAATAAGAAACTCTTGTGCTGGATCGAAAGGCCCCACACACGTCTGTGTGCATGAAATCCAACAAACCCTCACCTCTTTCACAAGATTGGACTACCGCAGCATAAGTGTGAGTTTTTTCTTTGTGGGATACCTGATCAGAGGCAATTGGTCTGACTGCGGTTCAAAATTGCAGTGAGTGGTACTGCAGTCTGAAGGCAATGATGGGAAGTTTTTGTGAACTTCGGATTCCATAAGGATTTCGTCATCAGCAACTAATGAAGTCTGAGAGTTGGGATAAATTGTGCTAGAGATAGGAGTTTGATCACTTGAGTGACCCGAAATTTCATGAAGAATTTCCTCAATAACACAATTATTACTCAGATTATGAACTTAACCAAAATGAGTTTTGATGTGCTCGGGAAAGGTTTTGTCATTGATTGGGAAATGGAACTCTCGATCCGGAGGGACATAGGGACGATCTTTGTTAAATCGAGGTGATGAGTCCTTGGTGGAGTACCCATTGGACCAACCCCAATTATAGATGTTATCTAGGGTTCCATTGTTCACGAGATTTTCAATAGCTTCACTTTGTTTGAACAATTTTTCTATTAGAAGATTTAGACATACAATTTCAGTTTGGGCTAAATCTCTATGATCTAATGCTATGCCTAATTGAGTTTCACATAACATTCTAGCATCATTTTCTTACACTAGATCCCACTCTAACATAGCTACTTTGAGCCTCGTGTCCTCCAGTCGTCCTCTTACATAAAACATCTCTTGGGATGCTATATTCTTTTCATTTAGGGCTTTGTTATAGTCTGTAAGGACGGCAACACACGTGTCATTTAGGTTGTCTATGAATGGTTGACAATCATGCATGCTATAATTAGGAGTTTCGATCATGAGTTTTACTTGCTCAATGATCCTCAGAGTTCCATCTTTAGCCATGTAGTAATAGTTCAGTAACATCCCAAAAATCAAAGCCAAAAATTTCATTTTTAAATAAATTGTAACATAAAACCATCGATATAAAAACATTCATAATGATATATCATGTCAGAACCAATGTGTCGATAATCCAAAACATGTCCCCATAAAAACCATTTTGTCAAAATTAAAATAAATCAGAGTACATTCCCAGGTAGCTCCATACAGAAAACATGAGTGTGTGTGTGTGTGTGATGTTCTGCTACACCGCCGGCTCCTTCCCCTTGGACGAAGAGGTACCTAAACCAAAACTGGAACTGTAAGCACGAAGCTTAGTGAGTTCCCCCATCACACCCATAGCACATAATCATCGGTATCTTTCAACCGGTAACCAGGAGCTACCCTCCCCTTCTGTATCTTTCAACCGGTAACCTGGAGCTCCCCTCCCCTTCGGTATCTTTCAACTAGTACCCAGGAACTACCTTCCCCTTTGGTATCTATACCGATAACCCAGAAACTATCCTCCCATTCGGTATCTTTCAACCGGTAAGCGAGAGTTACTCTCCCCTTCGGTATCTTTCACCGGTACCTGTGAGCTAACCTACCCTTTGGTATCTTTCAACTGGTATCTGGGGACTATTTCACCCATATCCCTTTATTAAAGTTCATAACATATTTGTTTCATAATAACATACATAAGCATATTGAGTCACATAATGACCCATCATAATCATACTACCATACATGCAATGGGTTTTATCCACCCCTTCGGTATCTTTCAACCGATAATCGTCCTCGGTATCTTTCAACCGGTAACCAGGGCTAGTGTGCCCTACTACTACTGAACACATTCTCAACACAAATATAGCAACCATAAAATTATTACAAAGATAACCATCTTAACCATAATCACCTACTGGTGGGCCGACATTGGTGCCTTAGATCCACCCCTACTGGAAGGTAACTCACCTCGTAAGGCTGACTGCTGAAAAGCGGATCGACAGATGTCTGACTGCTGCTCCGGTGATCCTCCAGCTATAATTCCCATAAAGCACTTACTTAGATACTGATAACTGTTCTTAGGGTAAAATGACTATTTTATCTCTGACAAAGTCAAAGTCAAAGTCAAAGTCAAAGTCAAAGTCAACTTCCAGTTAACCTGACTCACCGTGTTGGCCTCCAACTCGTCAAGCCCCTACCCTTCATTTATCCTTCTTTACACTTCTATGCGTCAAGTTTTACAATGACTCGACGAGTTCTCCTTCTACAACAACCTCGAATTAACCTTCATCCAACTCGCCGAGTTGTATGAACAACTCATAAAGTTCATCCTTGTCCTACAAACAATTCCTATCCTTGACTCGCCAAGTTGTATGAACAACTCGTCGAGTTCATCTTCAACAGTTAGTAGATTGACTTGGACTCGCCGAGTCTAGTCATGTACTCGTCGAGTCTTATGAACTCCATGTCTATGGCTAAGTCCAATGCGTTGGGTCTCTCCCCCGGACCCTTCTAAGGCCATTCTAACACTCACCGGGTTCCTTTGAACCCTAACAGATAAAGGGAAGTCAAGCCTCGGACACACTAAGTCCCATGACCAACTCGCCGAGTCAAGGTTGTCCAAGTCTCATTTCTCGATTTCTGATGTACAACACTTGTCCAAATGATAGATCTAGGCTCCTAATATCGATCTAGCACGTAAACTTATGAAATTTATGTGCATGCATGGGATTATGTGACAATCCGAAATTTCCATTCTATACAAACTATATCTCTTCAATAGAAGTAATAGCAGTCTCAGTTAATTTTCAGACTTGTTCGCCTAAGTTTGAGTAATTCAGGGTTTACACTTTAGGAAATATCAGGAGAGTGGGTGCACTAGGGTTTCGTGCAACACTATTATTCCAACACCCTATTATATTAGAGATCATTTCTGGATTAAAAATATTTTCTACCAAAATATTTCAGGACTATAAATAGTTTTCTGAACCAAATTTATTCATTATTCACATTTCCAACTAGAGAAAAGCCATTTTCTCTCTCTCGGATCTTCGGGTTTTTATACCAAAACGTGAGTAACTCTTTCTAGTAGTGATTAGAATACTTATTAGATGCTTATAACATGATTTAGATGGCTAAATCATTAGATCTAGGAGTTTACTCCCCAAGGTGTTCTTGGGCGGTAAACTCCCGAAACGAAGCCAAAACCGACACTTGTGTTATGATAAGGCCATAGATGTTTATGTATACATGTTAGGGACAAGAAAACAAGCGAAAATCCACCCAAGTTTGGGAGTTTACGGCCCTAGATAATCCTAGGCCGTATACTCCAAAATCAAACACTAAAATGATGATTTAAGGACTCTAGGACTTTAAGGCTTGTATCTAGACTATATTCCCAAGTAGTGTAAGGTCTTAAACCCATCAAATGACACAAACAAAGGTGAGTTTACAGCCCAAGTGAATCTTAGGTCGTAAACTCCATTGAAATGGACAAAAGGGGGTGTTTTCATGACACCTAAAGCCCTAGACCTTTACAAGAAATTGTACCCACTTAATGGAAGGACCAAACCACAACAAAATCACTTAACAAAGTGAGTTTACGGCCAAGACATGGTTCTTGGGCCGTAAACTCCTAAAAAAGGCACCAAGGTGTGCCTAATGCCTTTTTATGCTAGGAGTAAAAGTCTAGAACATATACGACAAGTGCAAGAGGCTTGAAAACAACAAAAACAACACCCCAAGGGAGTTTACGGCCGTAGACTCCAAGGGGAATGGCCTTGAGGCTGTAAAATCCTAATTGGAATATTTCTAGACCTTAAACCCTTCCAAGGACTTAGCCACTAAGTTAGAATAATTCTAGAAAGCATTTGGGACTTCAAAACACACCAAACACACATGTTTGGGAGTTTACGGCCGTAAACTCAAGAGTTTACAACCGTAAACTCCATGTGTGATGGTTTATGGAGAGTAAACTCTCATATAGGGTCGTTTGGAAACCCTAAACACAATTACCCTGTCCCACAATAGCTTAGATGCAATCCTTAAGGCTTAAAACACTTATATAAAGTGTTTATTATGTCTAGGATGTCTTAAACATTATCAATTAGTCATTTGAGTCTAATTGAGTGCATATATGTGTGATTATATGTTCATTAGGATCGTAGTGTGTGCACAAGTCCTCGCTTGACACCTAGCCATCCTATACCGTTCAGTTCATTTCAATCAGCAACTACAGGTGAGTTCATACCCCTTAATCAATGATTTAAATGAATTTAAATGCTTTAATGGGGGAATACAAGTAGAAAACATTATGTTATTAAATCAATCTTATGTATTTTATAACTGTGTTTTCACTCAGTAGATTTCACATATTTCAAAAGGTGTCACATGAAATGGTTTTCTATCTTAAAATACTTTGATAATAAAAGTATTAGTTTTGAAATGTTTAATGACATCAAGTCACTCTTTATTATAATTTCAAAACTCCTAGATATCTTGGAAAACCATTATTTTACCTTCTTGAATCAAACTATACTTATGCGCATATGTTCATATATATGTTAGAGATTATAGTTTTCACCCTTCATTTAGTTTCCAATACTCTTGGGTAGCAAGAGTGCATAAACCTACGTAAACAACCAATTACCTTCTAGTTAGCTATCATAGGGATAGTCAGAAGATATCAAACATTATTACTATTACAAGGAATCACACAAGAGTCTGTTCATTCATGAGTCTATACCAATACCTTACATGATACATGAGTACACTTACTTAGGATTACCTGATACATGAATATGTTTACATATACTTACCTGTTACATGAACACACTTACATGAATACCATATAGGAAGACTGTTACTTAGGTGCATTATCCTGTATTTACTTACCTGGATACTTGTACTTAGAACTAAGAGGATGATTTATTAGTATTTACTGTGTAAATTATCTTTCCTAGCCCAGTTCAATGGGATAATTCGACATGACTTACCATTCCGAATCCCACTGATTAGCACCAGTGGTCGATGAACGTCTACGGATGTCTAAGGTTGTTACTTACTTAGTAGTCAGTGACGGGACTAACCATCCCTCTGTCCAACTGTTGCAACAGTGGATGAGATGTGAATCTTCGGAGGATCATTAGGTTGACGATCTGTATTAAGAGATCGATACGGGGACTAACCCTCCCTCCACACTGCTGCCGCTACAGAGGATGAGGGGACACTCTTCGGATGTCCATAGGGTCTATCTTTCGCTTCGGCGATGTCGTGTTTGTCCTGGTAACCCAAGACAATAACACTTACATGATTATATTTTCCTGTTTACTTTATTTTTTGATACTTTCACATAAACGAGGAGTTAGACTAAGTACTCTAGTACTAGTCAATAGAAAGGAAAAGCTATCATATTACTTACAAAACATTCGGGTCTTGGTAGAAGACTACACTTCAAACTGATAGAATACTCGGGTCTTGGTAGAAGACTACATAGTCATAACAAAACATTCGGGTCTTGGTAGAAGACTACACTTCATACTTATAGAAAATAAGGGTTTTTCTAGGGTTTTTCATACATACATCAACATTTTCACTTAAAGGTTTACATGGCCTTCATGATAGATTTTCATAAGCATGACAATGACACTTAAATACTTATGAATTCACCAGCTTTAAAGCTGATACTCGCTTTCAAAATAACTTGTATTCTCAGGTCATCAGTAGATAGGTACGGAGGCCAGGTTTTGAGAAGACGGAGCAGACAAGTCTCGTCTTTTATTTTGATTGTATATTTTTGGTGTCTTACTACAATGAAAGAACACACATGTATTAAAACTTTACTTATAATGCAATGGATGATGTTGTTTCTTGTTTATTATATTACACTGTTGTGATACTGTACATGACATCCTCCACCCCTGAACGTTTCCGTCGTTCGTGGTTTTGGGGTGTGACAGATTATGAGCTAAAAAGACCCTAAAAGAAGCTCTTGAGTTGCATGAGGCTTTCCATGGGTGCAAAGGCAGTCCCTTTCTGCCTTCTAACCCTTTAATGAACCTGTATCTGAAACCTTAACCCCCACCATGCTTACAATCATGGTTGGTCACCAAGAATAACTTATAAAAGCCCTAAATCTCCCCAAGAAGGGATCTAATAAAAGAAGGAGCAAGGTGTCGACTTTATACCTTCCAAGAACTGGAGATGATGCACAAGTTTGACTCCTCTGGCCAACCTCTTGGTTCTTCAAGCTTCTCCTTCCTTCTTTCCACTATAAACCACCAAGAATCAGTAAAAAGGCCTTAGATCTTCATCAAGGACGATTAGGGTTTGATGTGAGGGGGTTCTGAGAGCATAAGGGACGAGGGAGGCTGAATAAGACATTTAAATAGGGTGCAAACCCTTGGATTAAGGTTTTGTCCTGCCAGAGTCTTCTCGTCGAGTCATGCCGCCGACTCGACGAGTCCGCCACTTAACCCTCAGGTGCAAGTCGCTACTACTCGACGAGTTGTCCATCAACTCGCCGAGTCTTAGTCCAAATTGCAAAAAAGACTTGAATGAAATACATACCAATAACCGGGTGATACAAGTTCTTTTCAAGCTTGGTTGACCCATCCTTATCCATAGTTGCCATCGTACAAATCTTGCCTTTTCCCTTGATGTTGTTAACATCTTCATCCTTATCCCCAGATGACCACACCTGATGGTCTCTCTTGAATTAGGCCACATTTTCCTTTGCTTTCTGTTGAGCATCAGCGCTACCGGTTGATATAAAACCAATTGGTGTTAGAAAAGGCGCAACCTTACCCATATAGCGCATTTAACCCTCCAGGACCAAGCATTCTATTGCGGCACTCCAGACCATCGTGCGAGGACTTGGTCGTTGCATTTTCTGACCCCCAACAATCCCCCCTCAGAAATTGCTCCCTGATAGAATAGAACCCTCGCCACTGGCTCTGATACCACTTGTTGAGCATCAGTGCTACCGGTTGATCTAAAACCAATTGGTTTTCGATCAACCGGTAGCGCTGATGCTCAACAAGTGGTATCAGAGCCAGTGGCGAGGGTTCTATTCTCTCAAGGAGCAATTTATGAGGGGGGGATTGTTGGGAGTCAGAAATGGCATCGATCAAGTCCTCACACGATGGTCTGGAGTGCCGCAATAGAATGCTTGGTCCTGGAGGGTTAAATGCGCTATATGGGTAAGGTTGCGCCTTTTCTAACACCAATTGGTTTTAGATCAACCGGTAGCGCTGATGCTCAACACTTTCTCCTTTTCCTCCATTTATTAAGCCATTCTAAGGTAGAATGCTCTGTCTTTCACAACATTGGCTTTCCAGTATTTAGAAAAACAGTTTTCCTTGTTACACTTGTGACAAATTATGATATCAGATTTGTCTTCATTTGAAGTACCAGAGTCATTTTTGATGTGTTGCGGTGCTTCTTTGGATTGAATGTTTTGAGATTGCGGTGATGGGTGAGGGTTTTTGGGAGATCGAGAGGGATTATTTTGAGGATTGAAATTGCAGTTAAAGGGAGTTATATTAAATTGCTGAATTTTGCGAAAAGATGAGGGTGGCAGTCGATTGAATTGTTGGCTTACCAGAGCAATGGCACTTTGGAATTCTTCTTCATCATCATACTCTGAGTCAGCTTTCTATGATTTTAGAGGGTTATCATATGCAGGAGAGTAAGATTGATTATGTGGTGCTTGTGCTACAAGAGCGAGTGGTCCTCCAAAGTCAGCACATTCCTTGAGTACGGTTGATTCTTTTGCTTGTAATTCACCATAGAGCTTGTATAAAGATAAAGAGTGAATTTTTCTATCTCCTTGGACTATCATTTTAGCCATAGTCCAATGTCTGCCCAAACCATTGAGAAATTGAAGATATGTCTCATGGTTACTTCAGACGGTGCCAACATTTGATAACTTTGTGACACTTAGGTTGAATTATTTCAAGGAGTGTTCCAAACTTTCACCACCATGAGCTTTGAAGTTGTTGAATTCATTGAGTGCTATTGTGAGCTTCTTATCTTGAGCTTGTTGTGATCCTTCATACAAGTTCTTGAGAACGTGCCATATTTCTTTGGCTGACTTGCAATTTATGATGATGTCAAAGTTGTCAGGAGGAACTCCATAGGATATCTCCTAAAAAGCAACAACATCATTTTCCATTTTATCAAGATCATATTTGGTGGGACGAGTCATGGTTGGTTGACCTCCTCCTAGTCTAGCTTGCGTTCCATCATTCTGAACAGGTGTAAGAACAGGGACGTGAGGTCCTTCCTCCACAAATCTCCATACATCTCTTCCAAGTCTTCGTAGATACCTCTCCATTATTTGAGACCGGTGATGATATTCGTTTGCCACCAGTATTAGAGCTCTATTCGAACCTCCAACACCATTGGAAACATTGAGATATAATGCTTGTGCCATATTTCATTGTTTTTTTTTAAGAAATGAGCTCCAGTGGTATAGAAGGCCTTTTAAAATCAGAGTTCTTGTTTAAAAAGCAACCACTTTGGCATTGCAGAATAAAATTGAACTCAAAGGATCATAAAGATCAACAACAAGAAGTTAAAGATTAGAAATGTTAGATAGTTATATAGTTAGGTGTGGAAATATAATGAAATATAAATGAGAACATGGATTATATCAAGTATACACTTAAGTTGATTCTTAACGAGAATTCCAGTCAACCCAAGTTAGTGAGTGAGATCAAACTTAGTGATGAAGTGAAGAATGACTTCCACCGAAGAGAGATTGTGATTAGTTAAGTTTAGAAGATATATGAAGAGTATGGAGTGAGTAAGATGAGATGCGAGATTTTAAGTTGTGTTATTTTTATTCAGAAAGAGAGCTCTATTTATAGAGTGTCTAAGATTACAAGTTCTATTTGTTCTATTGTGGTCATGCAAGGCACACTAGACAAAAGCAAGTATTATAATAAAACAGATAAAAACTAAGAACTGATGACGATGGTTGTGGTTGCGCTACTTCACTGCTAATGAGATTGATTTCAGATCGGATTCAGCTACGGTTTGATCAAGTTTAAGAGGGTCACTTTTTATGTTCCAACATGAGGGTTCGATGTTATGTTCTTAAGTGATTAAGACGTTTGATCAACAGCTTGGAATCAGGCCAGTACGCATGGCACACTCTTGAGTACACTGAGTGTACTGGGTGCGAGCCCCGTCTCCGGATCAATCGCGTACCTCGGGCGTACGAGCATGGTATGTCGAGCATACGCTAATCAATGGACCGATGGATTTTTGGGCTTTTCTTATTTGGGTTTTATTTTGAATTGGATTAGACCCTTAACTTCTATGGATCATTTATAGACTTTGGGTTATTATTGGACGTTGGGCCTTCTTAGATTGGGCCATAATGGGCTTTAGGTTCAATTTTGGATTTTGGGATTTTGGAGCTATTGGTTTGGGCTTTAGATATTAGGCCAAGTGAGAAAAGGTTAAAATGGCCTTTTACCCTAGGAGTTGGACTAACCTAATTTATTAATTTGTTTTATTTGATTCACTAGCGCAGGGATTTTCCGTATTAGAAGTCCGAACTTTTATTTGAGATATTCAGTATCTTGATGTGAGTTTCCTCACTATGTATGGAGGTTCGAACGCACCAATGTCGGCTCATGATTTGTTATGGTTAGGATGCTAGTTGTTTCTGTGACTCTTGCATGTGTTGTATGTGTTATGTATATCGGGTGAGGCCCGATGTCAGATGGGGAGTGATGAATCTATTGTATGTTATTTGTTTTAATGATTATTGTATCTGTTTATGTGCCTATATCTATATCAGGCGGGGCTCGATACCAGGTGAGGCCTGATGGATGTGATGAGGCGGGGCCCATCACATGATATTGACAGATCTCTTCTGAGTTGAGTTCGATGTCGAGCGGGGCCTAATGGGTGTTGGGCTATGGCTCATTGTATGTTATATATGTATGGTATGTGGTGTTTTGGAGAACTCACTAAGCTTCGTACTTACGGTTTTCAATTTTTGTTTTCAATATGGGAGTTCCTTCTGTAACTGATGGCAGGGAGTAGTGTAGTGCTTGCCTTAGAAAACCTAGGAATAGATTTAGTGCTAAGTATGTATCTTCTACTTACCTCTAGATTTACGTTAATTTTTTTCTACTTATATCTGTGTTCTTTGCATGTTTTAGGATCATTCCTTGTGAACGGTATCTCTGCCTTGGTATTGTTTGATTTGGCGGCCACCCGATCTTTTGTAACCATTGCGTTTAGCAAGAGATTTTTTGGTGCTCCGGGGGAGATAAATATTCCATTAGAGGTTGAGATTGTTGATGAGTGATATGTCTGAGTATCAAGGGTACATCAGGGTTGTATTCTGGAGATGTTCAGTGAGCATTATCTGATTGATATGGTTCCAATTCCTTTGTGTGGGAACAAGGTTATTGGTAGTTCAGGGACAGGGTGTTCAGCATGGGTCAATTATGTGTTCAGCAGCTAGGGTTAGACGCTATGTTCAGCAGGGTTGTTCCGGATATGTTGCCAATGTTATGGAATCCCGGGATAAGGGTAACATGACTGTGGATGGTGTACCGGTTGTTCGGGACTAACCGAGTTTGTTTCTGGAGGACTTGCGTGGAGTGCCTCCGAAGAAGGAGGTGGAGTTTAGGATTGACTTGGTTCCTGGTTCGGCTCCGATAGCCAAAGCACCTTATCAGTTAGCACCTCGAAGACATGCAGGAGTTGTCTACATAGCTGTAGGAGATGTTAGACCAAGGGTTCATTTGGTCGAGTAGTTCGCCATGGGGAGCCTCAATTCTGCTTGTAAAGATGAAGGATGGGTCACAACAGATGTTTATCGACTATCAGGAGATGAATAAGAAAACGGTGAAGAACTGTTATCCACAACCAAGGATTGATGATTTGCTTGACCAGCTTCAGGGTGTATCTTGGTTTTCCAAGATTCATCTTTATTTGGGTTATCATCAGATGAGGGTTAGAGAGGATGATGTGCAGAAGAGGGCCCTCCAGACTCATTATAGTCATTACGAGTTCGTGGTGATGCCCTTTGGGTTCACAAATGCTCCAGCTGCATTCATGGACCTTATGAACCACGTATGCATGTTGATGTTGGATCAGGTTGTGATTGTATTGATTGATGACATCCTGGTTTATTCGAAGACCTAGGAGTTGCATGAGGAGCATTTCAAGGAGGTATTGGAGACTCTGAGGAGGGATAGATTGTATGCAATGTTCTCCAAGTGTGAGTTCAGGTTGTGTGATGTATAGTTTCTAGGGCACCTTGTCAACCAGAATAGTATTCTGGTTGATCTAACTAAGGTCGAGGCTGTGATGAGATGGGAGGTTCTGAGGTCTCCATATGAGATTTGGAGTTTCCCTGGGTTGGCAGGTTACTATCGGATATCCATTCAGGATTTCTCCAAGATAGCGGTTCCTATAACTCAATTAACGAATAAGGTTGTCAATTTTCGCAAGGGGCCTAAGTAGGAAGCAACCTTTGACACCTTGGGACATATATTGTCTGAGGCGCCGATCCTGATCCTGCCGGAGGGTGTTGAGGATTTTGTGGTTTATTGTGATGCGTCGATCACGGGTTTGGGTGCAATTCTGATGTAAAGGGGTCGCGTTACTTCTTACGCTTCAAGGAAGTTGAAGCCTTATGAGGCGAATTATCGGACGCATGTCTTGGAGTTGGGATTTGTGGTGTTCTCCCTCAAGATTTGGCGACGTTACCTCTATGGGTTCCATTGTACTATCTACACGGATCACAAGGTCCTGGATTATTTGATGGATTAGCCGAATCTGAACATGAGGCAGCATTGGTGGTTGGATGTGGCAAAGGATTATGATTGTGAGATCCTCTACCATTCGGGAAAGTCTAATGTGGTCACCGATGCTCTCATCTGCAAGGCGGTTATGGCTCCGATCAGAGACATTTTTTTGAGTATGACACTGATTACTCCAGGTAGAGCACCAGAAAAGTGAGTGCATAGAGGTTAAGGTGGCTTCCTTCTTTTAGGATAGTTGTGGGTTATTGACTCTCCATAAGAGGGTCTAGGTACATTATTGGGGTGGTGCGCATTAGGTTCTGATGGAGGAGGTGCACAAATCGAGGTTCACTATCCATCTCGGAGCAACAAAGATGTATAGAAATCTCCATCCAGATTATTGATAGCCCTATATAAAGTGGGATGTATCTTGGTATGTAGAGATCTACTTGACTTGTAGGAAATTCAAGGCCGAACATCAGCAATCTCACTACAAGATATAACGATTTAACAATCCCGTTTGGAAATAATAAGAGATTACCATTGATTTCATTATGAAGTTTCCTCAGATAGAATGCATGGTGGATTCGATATGGGTCATCATAGATCTATTTACCAAGAGCGCATTTCATTCTGATTCAGAAGAGTATCTCTGCCGAGAAGTTGGCCAACATTTACATCAGGGAGGTTGTGGCACAGCATGGGGTGCCAGTTTCAACGGTTTCAAATAGGGACATTTGGTTTACTTCCATGTTTTGGAAGAGGTGTCACGAGGAGTTGTGTACTGTCACACCCCCGAACCAGGCGGCGGAAACGTTCGGGAGCTGTCGTGACTCAATTGAATACCATAACATTAAATATATATATGAAACGTACAACATTCGTCACCATGCATTAATATAGTACAACCAGTAGAGTTTACATGAAGTACATTGTTTAAACGTTACATTTAAAAAAAATAAATTGTTCAGTTCGTTAACAAATAAACTGCAAGCCATCACTGAGTACGATTTCCTTCGACTCACTGGTTCCCTGAGAATAAAAGTATTTTGAAAAACGTCAACATGTGAAATGTTGGTGAGTTCATAAGCGGTATTTGCAGAAAAACAATGTTTCGTATCGTTTGAAAACCACCAGAAAATCCGATATTTTCTGAAAAGAAAAGCTTTTGAAAACGTTTGTGAAGATCCATAGGTATGCTTGTTTGTTTCTGTACTTGTAAAAATTGTTCATTAGAGTTGTGTACATTCGAATCCGTATGTATTGAAAACCCTAGGAAAACCCGATGTTTTCCTGATTTCTTGAATTCCATGAAGTTACATTGAAACCATTGCATAGCGTGTAGTGTCAGTCCCAGGCGACGTTGGATTATTTTTGAGCATGATTATTTGCTACAAACACGCATTACACAAACGACCAGTTTATAGCTATACTAACGATCCCGCAGGCGTCGTCCGTATTAATCACGTTATCCAATCGCCCTGACTATGTGTAGTCCCACATCCGAAGAGAAAGAGGACACGAAGACCTCGATGACTCCATTAACCGGTTGGGGATAAAAAAAATGTACGAGGGGTCCCCGACCCGCCTCGCATGAAATGTAGACTTTACTAGCTATACCAAAGGACCCTTGGGGACCAGTAGTATACAAGCCATTGAAAGTCCTTTTACGTTGTGTTAGATCGGTAAAACCCAACACTTCGTAAGATAGAGGTCTTCGGGCCTTAAGATCAGGTCATTGGGCTAGCTAGGCTCAACGAACAAGATTTTACACTTTTGGGGCCCAAGGATGGTGCGTAGACGTCTGTGCACACTCGCATGTATATTGAATTCCCAAACGTTATTTGTATAAATCGTAGTGTCGTCGTGTTAGTAGTTTCGGATTTTCATTGGTTCGAGACCGAACCAATTCGTTTCACAACGATTTTGGTATTGTAGTGTATTGTATTTCGTCGATAGTCGCGGTGCCATTGTTTGATCAAATTGCATGTATTGAATTAGCCTTGAAAGTTTTCTGTTTTCAGCCCCTCATTGTTTGTAAAATTTACTTTTTCAACCCTTCAATTAAATACTTTCCGGTTTGGTCCTTAAATCAATTTTCTTGACATTTTAACACCAAAAATCATTGAAATTGATGTTTTTCAGCATATTTTTCAATGAAAACAATTTAAGTCCCTGAAATTTCAGTTTTCTCGGTTATAACCCTTCTTTTCGCAACTTTGACAATTTTGGCCCAAATTGTAAAATTTTTTCAACTTTGGTCCTTTTTAATTTCAAAAAGCATTTTAAACCTTTGAAAAGGACTTGGAACACTTATAGTCCACTGTTTTACAGAAAAACACAGTTTTGGCCCTCCAAAACAGAAAATCTCGCATAATGGGCCTCATTGGGCCGAAAATGTCATTTTTAGCCCATTAGGCTTGAAATTTATGTTTTTAATCCTCTAAATGAGTATATTTCCAGAAATTGTTTTATTGAAACTGTTTTGACACACCTCATCCATCAGAATTCGTGATATGTCAATTTGGGCCCTTAATTTTGTATTTTTCACATTTTAGGTCCAAAAATTTGTGTTTTTAGCCCAAAGAAATTGTTACTAAACCATTTAGCCATTTTTCTAGAAATACTTTGTATGTAGAAATATATTTGATACTAAAATCATTTAACATAAGGTATATCTCGGTTTGAGGGGTTTTATGGCTAGATTCAACATTATAACACACAAAAGCATACATATAAGCATGGAAATCATACAAGGCATACAAAACACATATAGATCTACACTTTCACTTGTATTCCCCCACACAAAACTCATAAAAACAGAAAATAGGGGGTATGAAGCTCGCCTTGAGATTTGGATTTGGTTTTGATGAAGATTTGAGAGAAGATTTCGGCCCTAGCAAGCTTCTTGAGGAGCTTTACAACTTAGATGGCTCTAGGATGTATAATTCACGAAATGGAAAGGGTTAAGAGGAGATTTTGAAGAAATCAAGAAGCTAAACCATGGATATAAGTAAAAACTTACCTAGGATGGTGATTTTTGGTGGAGAATCCTCTTGAAAGCACACACCAACTCGAGATTTTTGATGGAGGATGGAAGAGGTATTTGAGAGTGTTTAAGAGAGTTTTTGAATGAAAAATGAAGGTGGTGAGAGGGTTGGCCGAGAATATGGAGAGAGAGGAGAGAGAGAGATCATAACCTTGTTATTTGTGAGGTAATAGTTTGTCTTGAAACATGAGATGCTACCATAGATACATGGTGGTTAAACATGAGTTGTCACATGCATGTCTAGTCTTCATTTATCCATTCTTTTCTCTCTTTTTTTTTATTAAACATGGGCTGATTTGGGTTAAGGAGAAAGGAAAGGAATCATCTTGGGGCCCATACTCGAATTTATGAAGCCCAAAAGTAAATTTTCGGCCCATTGGGACAAACGAAATCTTTTATGGCCCAACAAGGCTCATTAGAGGTAAGATGGATTATTTTAGGCCCACATGGCCCAAATTGCTAAAGTTTTATGAATGTGGTCTATTTAGAGCCCACTTAGGGCTTCTAGGCCCAATAGGAGAATTTTAGTTCGTAAGGAACTTGGACCGGGATTACTAAGGTTTCAAATCCTTAGTTGAACATATGAGGTGTATTTTGAATGAGGATAGAGTATGGTATTCACTTAGAGTACATGCTCTTACAATGGATGATGTTTATCTGAGAATAGAATTTCCTAGCTATAAATGCTAGTTGTGACATCATCCCCCCGTTAGAGGGAATTTCATCCCGAAATTCTTTCTAAGGATAGGTTCGTGAATGAGAGAATAAGCACTTCGTCTGATCTTCACGTTTCCCATGTGCATTTCGGTCCACGCTTAGCATTCCATGGAATCTTCGCATTCATAATGGGGCTTTGTTTTGTATGTTCTACTTCCCTATTCAATACCTTGACTGGTTCTTTGATGAACATGCGATCCTCGCTTACTCCGATTTCTCGTAAAGGAATGATAAGAGACTCATCTGATATGCATCTTTTCAGATTCAAGACACAGAACACAGGGTTCACGTTGCTGAGCTCTACAGGCAGCTACAGTCTATATGTCTTCAATCCGAGCAAGAAGCTCGAACAGTCCGATGTATCGTGGGTTTAGTTTTCTCGTTTCCTAAAGCGAATCATCCCTTTCCAAGGAGATTCTTTTGATAACACGTGATCCCCGACTTGACATCCTAATGGCTTACGCCGCTTTTTCAGAATAGCTCTTCTGTCGGTCTCGCGATGCTTGAAATCCAGCTTTGATTTGGATTATCTTCTTCTGTTGTTTCGTTAGTGGTTTCCGGTCTCATGAGAGTACCACCGAGTGATATACATTTATGACTATAATGAGTTTTCGAAAGGAGCATCCTTGATACTCGTGCGATAGTTGTTATTGTATGAGAATTTAGTCAAGGGAAACCGGGTATCCCCTGACTTGCTGAATTCCCACACCTAGACTTGTAGCATGAATTTGACTGGTCAAATGTTTCGTTCACTTTGGCTATTGGTTTGAAGGTGGTAAGCAACGCTTATGTCTAGTTATGTTCCCATAGCCCTCTGAAATGACTGCCATAGTCTTGAAGAAAATCTGTTATCTCGATCCGAGGTAGTGGCTACCGACATTTCATGGAGTCTCACGATCTCCTGGATATAGATCCAATGCTAATCCTTCCATCTTGTTTGATTTCTGTATTGGCAGGAAATGGGTAGATTTGTTTTCTCGTTTCCTAAAGCGAATCATCCCTTTCCAAGGAGATTCTTTTGATAACACGTGATCCCCGACTTGACATCCTAATGGCTTACGCCGCTTTTTCAGAATAGCTCTTCTGTCGGTCTCGCGATGCTTGAAATCCAGCTTTGATTTGGATTATCTTCTTCTGTTGTTTCGTTAGTGGTTTCCGGTCTCATGAGAGTACCACCGAGTGATATACATTTATGACTATAATGATTTTTCGAAAGGAGCATCCTTGATACTCGTGCGATAGTTGTTATTGTATGAGAATTTAGTCAAGGGAAACCGGGTATCCCCTGACTTGCTGAATTCCCACACCTAGACTTGTAGCATGAATTTGAGTGGTCAAATGTTTCTTTCACTTTGGCTATTGGTTTGAAGGTGGTAAGCAACGCTTATGTCTAGTTATGTTCCCATAGCCCTCTGAAATGACTGCCATAGTCTTGAAGAAAATCTGTTATCTCGATCCGAGGTAGTGACTACCGACATTTCATGGAGTCTCACGATCTCCTGGATATAGATTCAATGCTAATCCTTCCATCTTGTTTGATTTCTGTATTGGCAGGAAATGGGTAGATTGGGTTAACCTATCGACGATCACCCAGATAACGCCCAACTCCACTCTTATAACAAAAAGCTTCGTCTTTCGACTTCGAGAGTTTTATCCATCCATGCAGTGCTTTCGTCGCTACATTCCCAGCTTTGATGCTTTCAAGGCTGGTCGTAGATGTTGATAGTGTTTCGTTCTCGCTTTATGAGCAGATGAGTATGTTATCGATGAAAATAGTGAAAGGGCTAACTAGGAATGGTTGGGAAACTTGGTTCGTAAGGTTCATGAAAACCATGGGAGCATTCATTAGACCGAAGGGTTTCACAATGAATTTGAAATGGTCGTGACGAGTTCGGAAGGCAGTTTTGGAATGTCCTCTTCTCAGGCTCGAAGTTGATGATAACCGGTTCTTAGATCTATTTTTAGAGAAGTAACTAGCTCCTTGGAGCTGGCCAAATAGATCGTCAGTCCGAGGGAGTGGGTATCGATTTTTGATAGGGAGCTTATTTAATTTCCTAAAATCGATGTACCTTCTGAAGGATCCGTCTTCTTGAAGAACGAGACCATAGCTCTCCAGGGTGAGAAGCTTGGTCCGATGAATCCTTTGCACAACAATTCTACTCAGTTGACTGGATAACTTGTGAATTTTCGGTGGGAGTCAACCTATAGGGTGAATTGGCAATTGATGTGGTTCCCGGTATGAGGTCGATTCGAAATTCGACCTGTCTCTCTAGGATATTCCCGAAAGTTCCTTGGGAAACACATTTAAAAAAAATCATATGCTACTGGAATACCTTGTTTGCTTACTTCTTCCTTGGCCTTGTCCACAACCTGAGCAAGGAAAACATAGTTCGTCTGGTGCAGGCACTTCTGTGCCTTGATGCACGAGATAGGAAGAGGATTTGCACCAGGTTTATCACCATGGATTATTAGAGTTTTCGTGATTAGGAAGGTGAAGGCAAACGGCCTTCTCGCGACACATAGTATCAGCACGGTGGGGGCTTAACCCAACCATGACAATTATCACATTAAAACTCCTAATATTTACTGGCATAAATTCTATTTGTAATGAATGGTTGTTTAGTGCTAAGGTGTACTCCACATAAGTACCCTAGGTTAAATCAGTTTTTCCCCATTGGCCATGTCCATTGAAAAGGCTTAGCTTAGCTTTGGGAATGTGGTTTTAGTAAGTGTTTGAATATGTTACTAATCGAAATTTCACTCGGATTTACCATTGAATAAGAGGTAAGCGAAAAAGTTGTCAAGTGGGAACGTACCAGTAACAACCGTTGGGTTTTGGATTACTTCGCCTTGACCCAAGGTCAGGACCATTTCTGATCCTTCTGCTCCTCGATTGTTATCCCTAGGGAAATTGCGCCTAATGTGACCGGTTCCTCCACACCTATAGCAGGTGCGACTGGTCTCATCATTGGTGTTGTTGTTAGGGTTGTTGCGATTGTTGTCGTTTTCATTTGGCTGACGATTCTGGCATGGATAAGTCCTACAGAATTTGGCGATGTGATTCTTTCGGTTGCATTTGTTACAATGCATCTCCCTGCAGGCTCCATTATGATGGAATTTGCACTGGTTGCATTTTGGAAGGTTTCCAACATATGGTCTCCTGGTTGCTGGTGTAATAGGGGTCGTGGTCGCATGAACAGCAACAACACGTTGCTCCCTTGAGAACCCTTGAGTGTGTTGTCCCTTTCTCTTACCTCCAGACCTCAGCTTCCTGCTCTTATGCTTGGGGTTTGGAGTTCCTTGATAGGTTGTCACTTGTTGGTTTCCATGTTTGTTCCTTTGGCTGGAGTTGTCAATGCTATTCCTGCCTCCATTAGGGTTGTTTGCATTGATCTGTGCCATAGCAGCGGTTACTGCTGCCATTACAGCAGCTTGAAATGTAGCAGAGTCCATCTGCAGGAGTGGTGTCTCGCGCGTGCGCTTGTTATTCTTGCGGGATGGCATTTTCCTGATGCACGTTGATAACCAATATCGTAAGTAATGATCGTCATTCCTGGTTGTACTCTATAAATTTTGCATCTTGTTGTATAATTCTTACTGCCTCCATCTACATCCCTATGATGTATTTGCGGTAGTAGGTGATCACAGGTTTGGCACGATTGTTACGTCTATCCTTAGATTATATGGGTTGTTTTAGTTTCGAGATACTTAAGTATCTAGTGGTCTCGAGGGTTCGCTTGTGCATATAATTGAGTCTTTGTAGCAATATGAATTAAATATAACACATAATTGTTTCAGGGGTAAGTACCATCTTAGTACACGAAAGAGAGTCATGTCGGATAGTAGGGGAAACTAGAAAAGGCTGATCCTAGTCGTGGCGGGAAGTGTCTGGTGGTGATGCTGATGAAGTGGATGCACCTCGGAGACGAGCTACTTGTTGCTCGGTATCTCGTAGGCGTACCTCCCAAACTAATTGTCTCGCTCGAGAGTCTCCATTCACTTCCCGTGTTTGCCTCTCATCCCTCTTAATAGCAACCCACATTTGTTTCGTTCGAATTGAGGTGTCCTGAGCTTGGTTATCGATACCTCGAGTGTGTCAGACCAAGACTGGGAGGGCCTGGTCAGCTGGTCCTCTGTGGCTAAAATTAAAGAGACCTCAGCTCTTACTGTAGTGTGGTCGTATTCCCTATTGGTGACTTTATCCCCAAATATCGGGTGCCCTGGCTTTACATGGAGGATTGATGCCATTGGATTCTACATTCGTGTTGTCATCATCATTGCCCTCTGGCTCTTCCTCTTCGGGGTCCACTTACTGACTCGGCGGATTCGCCTACGAGTTCTACTTCGTGTTCCTCCTGTGGTTCTTTCTCTGGGTCGTGCCACCCGACTATTCCTTGACTAGGGAGGTAGGATTTCCTGGCTAATGATACTCATTTGTAGCGGATTGCACGAAGGGCTATGAATACTAGAAACAAATAGCATACCAATCACTCCTATAACTCTACGACTATTGCATAGATTCAGTTGAGGTTCCTTTCTTGAAGATTTAGGGGTATGATTTTAGGTTCCTAGCTATCACGATTTCTTCACGACATGTGATGGTCGTACCTTGGAGGGAATGTAGTTGATCAGGCTACATCCGCTCCTTGATACAACTAAGAACAGTCCTGGATTAACTGAGATACTAGCATTATCTTGTTTGGTTCGGCGTTATGTTCCTATTCCTAATGCAAGCAAGGGTGTTTTATTTACTTGTTTTGTTCAGAGTTATGTTAGTCCCTCTTTTTGGTTTATAGTTGCATATCAATGTGTGGCTCGACATGCTAGTTCACTATAAACAAAGCTCTGATACCAACCTGTCACACCCCCGAACCAGGCGGCGGACACGTTCGGGAGCTGTCGTGACTCAATTGAATACCATAACATTGAATATATATGAAACGTACAACATTCGTCACCATGCATTAATATAGTACAACCAGTAGAGTTTACATGAAGTACATTGTTTAAAAGTTACATTTAAAAAAAATAAATTGTTCAGTTCGTTAACAAATAAACTGCAAGCCATCACTGAGCACGATTTCCTTCGACTCACTGGTTCCCTGAGAATACAAGTATTTTGAAAAACGTCAACATGTGAAATGTTGGTGAGTTCATAAGCGGTATTTGCAGAAAAACAATGTTTCGTATCGTTTGAAAACCACCAGAAAATCCGATATTTTCTGAAAAGAAAAGCTTTTGAAAACGTTTGTGAAGATCCATAGGTATGCTTGTTTGTTTCTATACTCGTAAAAATTGTTCATTAGAGTTGTGTACATTCGAATCCGTATGTATTGAAAACCCTAGGAAAACCCGATGTTTTCCTGATTTCTTGAATTCCATGAAGTTACATTGAAACCATTGCATAGCGTGTAGTGTCAGTCCCAGGCGACGTTGGATTATTTTTGAGCATGATTATTTGCTACAAACACGCATTACACAAACGACCAGTTTATAGCTATACTAACGATCCCGTAGGCGTCGTCCGTATTAATCACGTTATCCAATCGCCCTGACTATGTGTAGTCCCACATCCGATGAGAAAGAGGACACGAAGACCTCGATGACTCCATTAACCGGTTGGGGATAAAAAAAATGTACGAGGGGTCCCCGACCCGCCTCGCATGAAATGTAGACTTTACTAGCTATACCAAAGGACCCTTGGGGACCAGTAGTATACAAGCCATTGAAAGTCCTTTTACGTTGTGTTAGATCGGTAAAACCCAACACTTCGTAAGATAGAGGTCTTCGGGCCTTAAGATCAGGTCATTGGGCTAGCTAGGCTCAACGAACAAGATTTTACACTTTTGGGGCCCAAAGATGGTGCGTAGACGTCTGTGCACACTCGCATGTATATTGAATTCCCAAACATTATTTGTATGAATCGTAGTGTCGTCGTGTTAGTAGTTTCGGATTTTCATTGGTTCGAGGCCGAACCAATTCGTTTCACAACGATTTTGGTATTGTAGTGTATTGTATTTCGTCGATAGTCGCGGTGCCATTGTTTGATCAAATTGCATGTATTGAATTAGCCTTGAAAGTTTTCTGTTTTCAGCCCCTCATTGTTTGTAAAATTTACTTTTTCAACCCTTCAATTAAATACTTTCCGGTTTGGTCCTTAAATCAATTTTCTTGACATTTTAACACCAAAAATCATTGAAATTGATGTTTTTCAGCATATTTTTCAATGAAAACAATTTAAGTCCCTGAAATTTCAGTTTTCTCGGTTATAACCCTTCTTTTCGCAACTTTGACAATTTTGGCCCAAATTGTAAAATTTTTGCAACTTTGGTCCTTTTTAATTTCAAAAAGCATTTTAAACCTTTGAAAAGGACTTGGAACACTTATAGTCCACTGTTTTACAGAAAAACACAGTTTTGGCCCTCCAAAACAGAAAATCTCGCATAATGGGCCTCATTGGGCCGAAAATGTCATTTTTAGCCCATTAGGCTTGAAATTTATGTTTTTAATCCTCTAAATGAGTATATTTCCAGAAATTGTTTTATTGAAACTGTTTTGACACACCTCATCCATCAGAATTCGTGATATGTCAATTTGGGCCCTTAATTTTGTATTTTTCACATTTTAGGTCCAAAAATTTGTGTTTTTAGCCCAAAGAAATTGTTACTAAACCATTTAGCCATTTTTCTAGAAATACTTTGTATGTAGAAATATATTTGATACTAAAATCATTTAACATAAGGTATATCTCGGTTTGAGGGGTTTTATGGCTAGATTCAACATTATAACACACAAAAGCATACATATAAGCATGGAAATCATACAAGGCATACAAAACACATATAGATCTACACTTTCACTTGTATTCCCCCCCACAAAACTCATAAAAACAGAAAATAGGGGGTATGAAGCTCGCCTTGAGATTTGGATTTGGTTTTGATGAAGATTTGAGAGAAGATTTCGGCCCTAGCAAGCTTCTTGAGGAGCTTTACAACTTAGATGGCTCTAGGATGTATAATTCACGAAATGGAAAGGGTTAAGAGGAGATTTTGAAGAAATCAAGAAGCTAAACCATGGATATAAGTAAAAACTTACCTAGGATGGTGATTTTTGGTGGAGAATCCTCTTGAAAGCACACACCAACTCGAGATTTTTGATGGAGGATGGAAGAGGTATTTGAGAGTGTTTAAGAGAGTTTTTGAATGAAAAATGAAGGTGGTGAGAGGGTTGGCCGAGAATATGGAGAGAGAGGAGAGAGAGAGATCATAACCTTGTTATTTGTGAGGTAATAGTTTGTCTTGAAACATGAGATGCTACCATAGATACATGGTGGTTAAACATGAGTTGTCACATGCATGTCTAGTCTTCATTTATCCATTCTTTTCTCTCTTTTTTTTATTAAACATGGGCTGATTTGGGCTAAGGAGAAAGGAAAGGAATCATCTTGGGGCCCATACTCGAATTTATGAAGCCCAAAAGTAAATTTTCGGCCCATTGGGACAAACGAAATCTTTTATGGCCCAACAAGGCTCATTAGAGGTAAGATGGATTATTTTAGGCCCACATGGCCCAAATTGCTAAAGTTTTATGAATGTGGTCTATTTAGAGCCCACTTAGGGCTTCTAGGCCCAATAGGAGAATTTTAGTTCATAAGTAACTTGGACCGGGATTACTAAGGTTTCAAATCCTTAGTTGAACATATGAGGTGTATTTTGAATGAGGATAGAGTATGGTATTCACTTAGAGTACATGCTCTTACAATGGATGATGTTTATCTGAGAATAGAATTTCCTAGCTAAAAATGCTAGTTGTGACATGTACTTGTCTACACTTCAGCACGACTTTCCATCCACAGACTGACAAATAGAGTGAGTAGACTATCTAGACCCCGGAGGATATGCTTCAGGCATGTGTATTGGATTTTGGTGGGAGTTAGGATACATGTCTCCCTTTGGCGGATTTTTCAATAGTTATCATGCCAGTATCAATCGACCTAGTTTTGAGTTTCTCTCTCGGAGGAAATGCAAGACCGCGATATGTGGCGTGAGGTCAGTCAGTGAATCATGTGGAATACTGAAGTGGTACTCAAGACTACTGAGTTGATTCAGCAAGTTCGGAGTAGACTTCAGACAACACATAGTCAATAGAAGAGTTATGCTGACAAGCGCCGACGAGACCTAGAGTTCCAGCTTTAGGATATGGTTCTCTTAAAGGTGTCACCATGGAAATGTTTCATCTAGTTTTGGAAGAATTCCAAGTTAGGCCCCACGTACATCGTTATTTTCATGGTTTTGGCCCGGGTGGTCCAGGTTTCTTATCGCTTGGATCTTCTCGAGGAGCTTAGTCAGATCCGTAGCACATTTAACATCTCTCAGCTGTGGAAGTGTTTGGTGGATGATTCCGCAGTGGTTCCATTGGATGATATTCAGGTGGATGATCGCCTGAATTATATCGAGAGACCGGTGGCTATATTTGACTGGAAGATGAACACCTTAAGGAACAAGCTTGTTGAGTTGGTGAAAGTCCGATGGTAGCACTGCAAGCGTTCAAAATGGATGTTGGACCTTGAGGGCGAGATGAGGGAGCATTGCCTAGAGCTATTTGCGGCAGCAGACTTCAAGGATAAAGTTTGATTCAAGTGAGGGAGAATTGTAACATTTTTTGATTTAGGGGTATGTTCCTTTTAACCCCTACGTGTGAATTCTTTTCATTATTGGTCCTTAGCTGAGTACACCGGGAATACTCGATGAGAATGCTGAGTGTACTACCTCGAAGAATGGACGTGGAGACACCCAGATACATTGGGCATATGCTAAGTAGGGGAAAACACTAATTTTTAGGGTTTGTGCCCTATTTAAACAACTTATGACCGCTTGGGTGCATCTTATGGTCAGCCTCCACTTGTACAAACCCTAAGAACGAAAGCCTAATATTCATTGAGTATTTTTGATCCTTTATATGATTTTTGTGGTGTTTTTTGTGCCCCTTGAAGGAAGTGAAGCTTGGTGGACTTGGACCTTGAAGATCGAGGAACTTCATCAACTTTCCAAGCTATTTGAGGTATAAAGCTCCTAACTTCATGGTTCCTTATGCTAGATCTACTTTAGGGCGTCATTTGTGCACTTTTGGGTCCTTTAGCCTTGTTTGGGAGTATGGATGACTCCAGGTGCTTTAGATGATAGATTTAGGCTTTTCTGAGGTCTCTTGTACGTAAAAATGATAACTTCATGGGTTTAGGTAAACCATGCAAGGTTGATTTTCTTCTTAATGCAGTTAAGATGCTAGAATTGTACTTTGGGTGTTTTTAACGATGCAAAGGCATAAAGTCTTCGACTTTATGGTTTTGGACTTTAATATGATGTTAGTTTGAGGGTTCTATTATGAGCAGGATCCTTAAATCATATTTAGGATCCTTAGTATTGCTACAGGCTCAAGATCCTTAAACACATCTCATAAGCCTGATTATTATCGTTAATATTTACTAACACTTACAACAACTATATTCTACTTTCTTTTTCTCACATACGCAAAATTAGTTGGCTAAGGACTTATTCTCAAAAAAGAATCCTCTAAATCAGGTAAAAGACCAGAAATACCAATTCAAATAATGTTCATATGTTGATTCTCGGAGGATCTCAGAATTATCGGACATCTTGTTATTAGCATTAGACTATAAATAACACTTGTATTACACACACAAGACAAAATTAGCTCATCTACGATAGTTGTACTGGAATTTACACATTTATCTCTATAATTAACATTTTACATCAATAAAATCATCAATGTAGGTGATCATTATCACCCCTAAGGTTTTGTGTCGGAGATCCTAGGAAGGATCAAGGGCTTTCCTAGTAAACCATTTGGTCACCTTCTCTACGATTTCATACTTGTTTTACCTCGAAGATCACAACCTCTCATACAATGTGGTCGATTATTGACTTTTCATTTTTTGACCAAAACAATTTGGCACGCACCGTGGGGCTGTGGTGCTCATTGTTGGATTAGGTGTTTAAGCCCAAAACTATAATTGGTATGTACTTGACCCGAGAGTAGCATGGTCCATTTCGGGCATATCACCACGACAATTTGATAAGATGGATACCTGAGTAAGAGGTTACTTATGATTTATTAATATATTATAAGTTCTAATATATTAATATGAAATCATGTTGTTTAATTAGTGTTGATCAAGAATTAATTTGGAATTAATTATGTGATCAAAAGAGACTAATTAAATATTGGTAAACCAATTGTTATTTCAGATGGGCTAAACCAATATGGTAGTTCATGGATAGTCCATGGAGGTTTAACCCATGGAGCCTATGTAATATTAATGGCTATGGGCATTAGGGTTTACATGGACGTAACCCTAGACTTTGCCACACTATAAAAGCACTCCCTTAGCACCCAAAATCGTTGTGAACCATTTTTGGAGCTAGCAACATCTCTCTGAAGTTCTCCTTTGTCCTAGGTCTGTTGTGAACCATTCAATAAGCTACATAAAGAGGTAAACTCCTAACTAGTATTTTATGTTTTTTATGTCAATCGTATGCTAGTTGTAGGCTTAATGCTTTGGAAACAATATTGCATGTATAATTAGAGAAAACACAGATCTAAAGCATTTAGGGTTGTATGTTCACCATAGGATGTTGTATTATACAAAACCCAACAGTGGTATTAGAGAGGATGATTGTTTTCTATTATATTTCATGCATGGCTTAATTTTCAAAGTTGAAAAAATCGATTTTCTGGCCTCTGACTGATGAATTCGTTGAGTCCACTGCCTGACTCAATGAGTCCACTCAGTATAAAGTTAACTTGGCAAGACATGTTCATACCCTCGACTAGTTGATGCATCTGATGACAGATTTTCGGGATTTTTGGCCTGTTTTGGATTAGGATCATTACCACAAAATATTTTAGTTCATAAAATTTGATTTTGTTGATATGGTAGTGATCATGCTTATCCAATTAAGAGATAATTGTCAAAATTTTCAAGATTTATATTAGTTTATATGATTAGGCTAATTTCTTGCAAATTGTTCATATGAATTATCTTGACTTATGAGTTTAACTAGATCATAGAAAAATTATTTGATAGTTTTTATTAGTTAGAATATTTGATCTAAAAGCCTTTTATGAACTCCATAATTTGTCGTCAAGTTATTGAAAATGAAAAGTCTCTCTTTTAAATGGTTTTAGAGTCTTCCATAACTTGTCTTCAAGTTATAGAACATGAAAAGTTTTTCCATTAAAAATGCATTAAACTCATAAGTTATAGAAACCAAAGGTTTTTGAATAGTTCAAAACTTACCCTCAAGTTTTGGAATTTCATGGTGGAAATTCGTAAATCACCATTTCCTACCTTCAAATATTTTACAATTGGATTATAGCATCCCTCTTCCGAAAGTTAAAAATATTGTGCTGGGTCCTACCCTTAATATTTCATTTGGGTGTTATATTAAGGACTGAAATCAACTAACTTGAATTTCTCCCTTGTGGATGTCTTGTTCAGATAACTATGTGTCTTCCCAAATCTTCCGGAACAAGCTATCCTCTTGAAGATGATGTTCCACGATTAGATCGTGGAAGTGGAAATCATACTTCACTTCCTCTATTTCCTCTAATTATTCTCACTGACCCACAAGCTCGATGACTTGAAAAGTTCAAGATCACTCAATCCCTATTGCTAGTAAACACAAACATAGAATGTCTATATGTGCTCATGTCTTGGACATGAAGCTACACATTGATAGGCTGGGAATGTTGGGTTCTACTTCAGGTACAGTCCACTATCTAACTCTATTAAGTTCCTAATTGTTGATTCTAAATACATAATGTGACAAGTTTTGCATTTTGATGTTTTGTAGGATCATGCAAAAGGAAGGAAGCTTAAAAGTAAGAGCATGCTGAGTCTGATCGTGAAGTGATGGATTTCGGCCATATGGTTCGAGGATCGAATTTTTGAGCTACTGCTTAGGAGTTATGATACATTACTTAGAAATATGTAGTAACATAGTCTTTATTTGTAATTATATAAATAAATAAAAATTTGATTTTATTTTTTATTATATCTCCTTGCAGTGGCATTTATGAAAATTGATGCTTGTATGTTTCAATTATCAGCAATACGGATTTGATTCATTCCTTTGTGGTAGTGTCAAAATTTACCAAATGGGGAAAGATTCTCATCACCCAAGTTTCAGTTGGATAGAAACTTGGAATCATGCGACTTGTATTGTGTGATGAATGAGAACTTCATCTTTGGGAAATTAAGACTAATTCCTTGTTCACATGTATACGTGGGTCAAGTGAACGACTAAGGGATCGGGTTTTGGTTGTGCGCTGGTCAGGTCCACCACAAAGATCAATAAGAATATTCATCATGATTTACTAAAAGTTTAGTAAATATGGCTATGCTTACAAGTTTAAGTATATTTCTAAAACATTGGAAAAGTTTCAATGTATGGCAAAACGAATGACAAGCATCAAATTACGGAGAAAGATCAAAGTTTCACCAATCTGAAAAGATGGGAGAGTACTTTAGGATCGTATTTATGATCATCTTAATGATTTTGGAAAGCTATATCACAATTGATCCTATAAGGATATCGTAGTGCATTTATATGGCTAAGAAGAGGAATCGTCATTTTTTGAAATGGTTAAATCAAGAAGATGGTTCATACTTCGTTCCAAAACAAGTCTTAGAGTCATACTCCAAGATTGTGCCTTCAGTGACATAATCTTAAGAAGGTTTAAAACACTCATCAAATGTAGAGAAAAATGTTTTTGATCTTCTACATTTGAAATTGGTAAGTTATTATATTTTGGATAAAACAAAGACAGACTAAGAACAATTGTCAAAATTGTTAGTCTTGATTAGAATCCGTACTAACTATTGAATGTTTGTTTGTCAAGGAATGGTTCATGACAATAGAATCTTATATGTGAAGAGGTCAGTGGGAGTCTTAAAGATCTTGAAAAGTTTCAAGAACCAATCAAGAATAAAATCTATTGTTTATCACTAGCATACGACTTGAGGTTTGTAACCTATCACTTTGACATATTTGTATTTATGTGCTCATTCCAGTTAAAAGTTGACTATGAATGTGAGTTCTATGAGCTCTCAATTGTTTGCATAACACCCTGGATGCAATGGAAGGCCCGGTGCTAGCAAGTGGCAATAAATTAATATTGAACAAGTTCAGTCCATATGAGTTTAAATTTGTCACTAAACTTGTCTTGTGATTATGGTTATGACAAGTTCACATGGATAGGAACACTTACACCATAGAATCTAAGTGTCATATGGTTTCTCTCCATTTCATGAAAATGATTGTGAGGAAATGCTTTCACTATCTAGATTTTAAGTAGTTAGCAATTGTGATTTTAGCATTCTCAAATTTGATTATGATTATGACATCCCTCTTCATAGTTCAAATTGTGAGAAATGGCAAAGGTCTAAACATCTGAGACTTATTGTTTTAAGTTTTAAATTATTTATACGCACATGTAAGCTATCTAAGGAAAGGTGTATAAGTAAGAGAAGCCTGGATAAAGTCTTATCCAATCATCTCGTATCAGAAATCCGAACTTTGGTAATGAAAGTCAATAAGTATTGATTTCTAAAAGTCGATATGATTTCTGAGTACATGTCAAAGCTAATGGGAGCATAAGTGTTATGCTAATAAGAATGTAATTATTATGCTAGTGAGAGCACAATTATTATATTAAGAGTTACGAGTTAGCAATGTTAATAATAGAAAACAAAAGTTTCAATTCGCAATGTTTGAAAAGTTGTTTTGATATAATTAAGGGAGCGGAATTCATACTTCATTTCAAATGTAACATCCGGAATGCCAGGTGTATTAATTATCTGTTTATTTTGAGATATATTGGGTAACTCGACGAGCTGTGAGTCCAACTCGTCGAGTAGAGTCGTGTTTGGTTATGTGGGGTTAGTAACCTACTCATGGGTTAGTGAGTGAGTGTCGTGGGTCTGCGGGGACCCGTAGCCTTCACGGGTTAGTGAGAGGGAATGTTATGATACTACGGGGAACCGTATTTTTTGCTAGTCAGAGCATGGCGCGGATGAGTTTTTAGGCTTGCATAGCATTATTATTTGAGTTTTCGAGAACCTGGTGTTCGGACCAGGGGCGAGACTGGAGTCTCCATATTGGTCAGGAATCATTATACTCTGAGTTAAGTTCTGGTTATCACAATCGGAAGGAATTGGAGAAGTAATGTATGCGTGGGTTGCAGGTTATGGGTCATGAGTTGAGTCCTTTATTTGGGACGAGTGGTTCTAACACTGTGTAAGACCAGAATATCGAGTTTGACTTGGCTCTAGTGGTGTATTGAGTAGGAGAAATGAGTTTTCGGATTCATAGATGGCTTCCGTTTTGAGGGGTATTCTTTGTCATCTGATGTCTTAGACCTGAGTAGGTCAGTTCGTTGGTATTGGAAGTACCGCGAGGCGCATGGAACTAATGAGTAGTAGACGACAAAGGTTGAGGGTGAGTCGATTTTTAGTTGGGATTGTAGTATTTGATTGGGGTAAAGCGAACTTCGTGACTTGTGTGTCACAATGAGTCGAGATAGTTATTGTGAGAAGGAAGCCAGTGAGACATGTTGGGGTATCGAATGGCTAATCTTTGGAGGTTCAATTGTTGGGTCGGCAGTTTATCTGATGTACAGTGTTGAAAGGGATATTTGAGAGGAAGTTGGGGCTTATGACTATTAGATGTTAGAGAAAACTACTGAGTGAGCATGGTTATTTTCTTGGGTCTGAGGACAGGGTGTTGAGAGCTCATTGTTTCTGTTGGGTTCTGATAATAGTACGGTGAATGGATCCCTGGTGAGATATGACCCTTTCATTCATTTGGAGTACGATCTGGATCGATTAGTATATGTGGTGTGAGTGATCGGAGAATCAGAGGGGCAGTGAGTTATTTGGGTCTGTTATTCGAGGAGCGATTAGCATAGTGATATCTTTTAAAGGCAGTCTGGCAGGGAGACAGACAACTAAAATTTTATAATTCTGGAGAGCCAGAATGGGTACCGTAGCGGTAGATGGGTCTGTCCTTTTTCGGGATTGGGAGTTCCTGGTTGGGTACAGGTATCTTTAGATGAAATTATTTTATGATATGAGGTTCCTTCGGTGGTGCTTCACTGGTCAGTGAGTTTGATCTATGTGTTGTTAAGGAGCGATTTCGAGGGAAAAATCTAATTAAAGTTGGGGAGACTTGTAACATCTAGAATCTCATGTATATTAATTATGTGTTTATTTTGAGATGTATTGGGTGACTCAACGAGTTGTGAGTCCAAATCGTCGAGTAGAGTCATGTTTGGCCACGTGGGGTTAGTAACCTACTCGACGAGTCAGAGAGTCGACTCACCGAATACACGTTGTGTGATGAAACCCTAAATTCCCAGGTTTGGCGCCTATTTAAGGAAACTTATAGCCTCATTTGCAACTCACCATCTATCCAACTTCATTGAGAGAAACCCTAATCGACCATGGAGCTAAGGGAGACTCTTTGAGCTATTTTGTGAGTGTTTTTGTGAAACTTTAGAAGGAAAGAAGGGTGCTGAAAGAAAGGGACGAAGAGATGCAGTGGGACCCAACAAACCTTTCATTCAAAGCTTCTGGGAAAGGTAAAGCGTCCTCGCCCTTCTCATTTCATTGGATAGATCTCATAGTATTGGAGTTTAGGGCTTTTTCCATTTACATTGGGGCTTTGAGTATATTGAGTTCATTTAGAGACTTGCACTTCAGATGTGGACCTTGTGAGGTGCCTAGAGTCCAAAGTTCCCTGCTTTATTTAGCCATGATGGAGCTTATGAGTGGAAAACTCTTAATAGAGCATGTTCTTGGAATTTCAAGCCCTAAGTTCCATGCATAGGAGTAAAGCTCGTGGCTTTACTGATGGGTTTTATAGAAACCATCCTATGTGTGCATGCAACCCTAGAGTTGGATTTATGTTTTCACTATTAGTTATACAACTTTATGAACACAAAAGAAACCTGGCATGCTAGTACTATTTTCGAAATTCTCATAGAAGAATAGAATACATACCTTTTGTTGTTATATAGTAATAACAAGTAGTTCCTTGAATTTCCTTAGCTCTTGAAAGCAAGTACCACAAGTGTAGTACCTCTAATGGCTCACAAACACACTAGGTGAAAGGATGAATATGGGAGAGAGGAGAGAAGGGTATCTTGCCCTAGATTTCGTCCCTTTCAGGGTTTCCCAAGGCTTGGACGAAATCTTAGTGCCCTAGGGTGCTATTTATACTTAAGGCTAACTAGGGTTTCAAGGTGTAAACCCTAATCCCTTAGCTTAGGGCCTAAGCAAGTCCATGGACTCCTTTCCTTAATCCCTTGGACGAAAACTCCTAGATCCTTGTAGGATTTTTGTTCAAGCCTTAATAAAGGTGATCCAATAGCCCAAAGTCTCAACTATCAAATAATTACAAAAGATCCCCTGCACTTTTAATTAATTCCTTTAATCTCGAAATTAATTCCTAATTAATTTCTGATTAAATACTAATTAATAATATGATTCCAAATTAATATTAATCACATAATATATTAACAAATCATATTTATACCCCAATTTATTATTCTTAACAATAAACCAGCCTCTCTCCTCAACAATCATCCTGTTAATCACCAGTGTGAAGGCAACCCAAAAGGACCATGCACAATCAGGTCAAGTACATACCAAAATAGTTATGGACTTAGACACACTAGGTGAAAGGATGAATATGGGAGAGAGGAGATAGGGTATCTTGGCCTAGATTTCGTCCCTTTTAGGGTTTCCCAAGGCTTGGACGAAATCTTAGTGCCTTAGGGTGCTATTTATACTTAAGGCTAACTAGGGTTTCAAGGTGTAAACCCTAATCCGTTAGCTTAGGGCCTAAGAAAGTCTATGGACTCCTTTCCTTAAGTCCTTGGATGAAAAGTCCTAGATCCTTCTAGGATTTTTGTTCAAGCCTTAATAAAGGTGATTCAATAGCCCAAAGTCTCAACTATCAAATAATTACAAAATAGCCCCTGTACTTTTAGCTAATTCCTTTAATCCTGAAATTAATTACTAATTAACTTCTGATTAAATACTAATTAATAATATGATTCCAAATTAATATTAATCACATAATATATTAACAAATCATATTTATACCCCAATTTATTATTCTTAACAATAAACCAGCCTCTCTCCTCAACAATCATCCTGTCTAGTCACCAGTATGAAGGCAACCCAAAAGGACCATGCACAATCAGGTCAAGTACATACCAAAATAGTTATGGACTTAGAAACTAATCCAACATTTACGTGATAATTGAGCCTTGAGAGTATAGATCTAGAGTTTAGGAAGGTTTTCTTCCTTGGACTCGTCTAAATAAGAAATGAGCTAGAACGGACTTGCCAAGTTGATTAGCCGACTCGAAGAATCAGTTAGTGTTTGTCCCGATAAGCTTGAGCATGCAATAACTCGACGTGTTGGAGCGTCAACTCGACGAGTTGATCTTGACTTTCTTGAGACTTCTGAGGAATCAAGGGGACTCGACGAGTTGCATGAGTGCACTCGACGAGTCGTGTCAAACATGGACTATTGACTCGAGTTCGATTTTTGTTAACCTTAGGGTTTGGTTATTCTTGAGTAATGAGAACATGGAGGGGTAAAATGATCTTTTACCCACTTCAAGAGTTAGAGAGAGAGAGAGAGAGTAACCCTTGGTTTACTTAGAGTCTAAAATCAAGTATTAATTAGAGATATTTACCCTATGTATTAGGTGGTGGCTAGTTCAAGATTCGAGTACGAGGATAATTGCTTGCTTGCTTCGAGGTGAGTCTCCTCACTATACATATCTGAGTAGTTGTTACTGCGTGACCGGAAGGTCTTCATAGAGACACTGGATCGGAGGGTTCAACCTAAGCTGTGGGACTAGAGGGTCCTCATTATTGACCGTAGGGTCTCATTTGTTATACTATGATATGCGTTATTGTACATATTGTCTTCGTGACTTATGATGTTATGTTATTCATTGTATATGTTGTTTTATATGTGCTTACGTTGAGCTATGTGACATATTATTCATTATGCTTTGTGATTATGCTATGCTTTGTTGAGTTGGGACCGGAGGGTCTCCACTCAGACACATTGACTGGAGGGTCTTACTTGAGATGTACGTGGTATTTGTTGGAACTCATTAAGCTCCGTGCTTACCGTGTTATGTGATATGTGTTTCAGGGTCTTTTCATGATACCTGGAAGGCACCGGCTTGATTGTACACATGAGAGAAGGAGTTATGTTTGGAATATCCTGGATTTCTGATAAACAATCTTAATTAAAAATGTTTTGATAAATTGTTACGTGTGACTTTGAGAAATGTGATTGGTGTTCTATTGTGTTTTGAAATGAAAATTTTGTTTTGAAAATTTATAGTGTTACAAGTTGGTATAAGAGACTTGGTTTGAGGGATTTGGATAGCCTTCGGGTATGTCTAAACTCAAACTGAGAATTTGAGAAAAGTTTTCAAAAGAAAATATTTTTCTAAAACGATTAAGAGTTTCTAAGGGAAAAACGAGAAGGAATAGTGTGTATAATCAGCTAGAGCCCGAACGATGATTTCCCAAAATACCTAAATTTTTTACTTTATGAGATACTGATGAGACGTTATGAGATATTATTTATGCATGCTAGAGGACTGTCTAGGTATTTCATATTTTAGGGCTAGAGTGGCCTAATTTGTAATTCCTTAGCTTAAAGGTTGTTGCTATCTGTTATGTGTCTTAAGTATGTGATAAGTAAGAGTATCTAGTAGGTGAGTTGAGAGATAATTTAGGAGAGATACCTATATGAGCATTTGAGGAGTCTACATAGAAGAGTAACTAGATACCTTGAGAGGTGAGATAGCCTGAGTTCAGTGACACCTTTTGAGTTGTGAATAGAGTAAGTGGAGTTGTGTGCTCGAGTGGTGTGTTAGTACCAGTGTAGGTTATTTGATGCCCGAATGTTGCTTGCTTTGTGCTTTGTGGAACTCTTGATGATGGGGGTCAGCTACCAAGTGAATATGACGATATTTAGGAGGTAGATGGCTAGAATCATAAGGAGTTCTTCAGCAGCTGATGGTAGTGAAGTGTGAAAACCTAGAACAGCCTAGTGAGTAATTTGGGTCCTATGAGTATGCTGTTTGGGGAAGAGTATGCGCTGGAGGGTGAGTGTGTGTAATGAGATTAATGATCAAGAAATTTGAGCAACTACTTAGGGAATCCAGGATGATCCATGTTGAAAGTATGGGTAGATGTGTGAGGTAGTATGGGCTCGTACTACTGAAAGTAGAGGACCCATACCCGAAGTAGTGAGAATTCCAGAGGTTCTAAGTAGTAGACTGGGAGGAGAAAACATGGTTCGGGTACCATGATCGTAGCGGATAAAGAAGAGATAACATGGTTCGGGTACCATGATTTGTGTCAGACTGAGAGGAGAAAACATGGGTTGAGTACCATGATTTGAAGCAGATAGTGCTTATGCCTTTTCCAGTTGTCCTGTGGTGATTGTTTAGACTGAGATTTGAGGTGATAGAGTGTGGGGCCAGAGGGCCATGTCAAGCAAACCACAAATAGAGTGTACCTTGGTAGGGAAACGAAGTTAGTTTCCGATAGAACTTTGCTGGTCAGATGCCAATTGGAGTTACAAGACTCAGGGATGAGTAGAGATGGTGCTTTATAGAGGATTGTAGTCTGAGTTGAGCAATCGGCCGATAGTGGAGATATCACTTTATGTGACCAGAGATGTGCTATTTCCATTTCCAATGAGAAGCCGAAGAAATATTAAGCTTCCGGTTTTTGAGTTTGGAGGTAAACCTAGTGGGGTAACATTGGTTGCGATCTTTCACCAGAGTATCTGGGCAGTATGTCCGCTGCAAGGCAACATTATAGCATGAGAGGCTTATCAGTGGGGATAGATATGGACAAGAACAAGGCTATACCCTACTTGAGTATGGTAGGGCATGTGTTAGTTGCAATGTCGGGTGATCAAGAATAGTATATCGGGGCGGTGGCTCTCATTGTCTATGATGGATATCGAGTGTGGTAGTGAGGTCTCTGCTCTCATGATAATTCTCATGACGGGATGTTGGTTGGGGAGTCGAATATGAGGAGTGTGATAGTTCATTATTTTCAGACTGAGAATCATGGCTGCTACGGGACATTTGAGATGTCCGGTAGCGTGTAAGTATGAGATTTTGGGTGACACATTGGGAAGTTTTAGAGGATTTTAACGGAGATTCGGGATATTTGGAGTTGCTTGATCTCTATTGGGAAGGTCATTGAGTGTTATGTGGTACTTTCTAAAAGTAAGTGGGATGTACCTGGTGAAACAGTTTGTGGAATAGATAGTTGGTGTGCCAAATGGTGATGGTCCAAAATCTGAGTGGGGGAGAACCGGGTATTTTGTTGAGAGGATCATAGATTTCTTCAAGAGCGAGTAGAGAACTAGATATGGAGACTTGCGGTACGGATACATGAGACCAGGGTTATTGGTGGTCGAGGTGAGGTGCAGAGCGAGATAATCGATGTTGTACGTGTTCAGGAAAGGAGGAGTGCCGCCACGACAAGTGGCAGTTGGTGAAACACCCTGTGGTGTTAGAAACTCTTTGATATTAATAATGGTGGATTCAAGGTGGTTGGCTCGTAAGGATAGTTTCGACGGTTGAGAATTTTTGGCTCAGTATATGGGATGTCATATGTCCTTTAGGAACGGCGGAAGTTGATTGGGCGACCAACTTCATACTCGATATGAGTATTCCTGCATAGGTTTCGAGCAATAGAGGATGGAGTTTGGGATTGTCGTCAACGTATTCTGAGTCATTGCCGAATCCTCCGTGTTTCAAATTGAGAGTTGGAGTGTTTCGTAGTTGCGAGTTGTGCGAGAGGAAGATCAGTTGTAAGATTCTGGGAGGGCACATTGCGGTATATGAGTATGATGTCATGAGTAGGAGATCAGTGGTTGGGGCAAGACATCGTGAAGTTCTATGATGGTGTGTTAAGGTGTCCAAGTATGATACCCTAAATTCTGGATTACTTTGAGACTTGAGTTATGAAATGGCAGGTGGAGTATCAAGCGACTATGGTTCCAGTAGGATCCCTTCAGCTAATTGACATCAAACGAGATTATCTAAGAACAGGAATCACAGCAAGAAAAGTGTTTGGTCACAACAGTTGTCGTCAGGAGTGGTGATGCTTAACCTGGATGGGTATGTGTACCTATCTATGTGGGGCCGTGGAGTATTCGATAAAGGACTCAGTGGGGTGATGAGTCGTGGATGAGATTATGGGATGATAAGAGAGTGAGTGGATCTGAGTGGGAGTAATCACTTTGGATTATGAAAGGAAAACCATGGAGTGTGCCCATGGCGAGTCAGTGAGAGAGAGTTTTGTGATACTGCGGGGAGTCGTAGTATTCATGGGTCAGTGAGAGAGTGTCGTGGGTTTGCGGGGAGCTGTAACCTTCACGGCTTAGTTAGAGGAAATGTTATGATACTACGGGGATCCGTATTATTCACTAGTCATAGCATAGTACAAAAGAGTTTTTAGGCTTGGGTAGCCTTATTATTTGAGTTTTCGGGAACCCGGTGTTCGAACCAGGGGTGAGACTAGGGTCTCCATATTGGTCGAGAATCGTTATACTCTGAGTTAAGGTGTGGTTATCACAATCGAAAGGAAATGGAGAAGTAATGTACGCGTGGGTTGCGGGTCATGGGTCATGAGTTGAGTGCTTTATGGGGACAAGTGGTTCCAACTCTGGGTCGGACCAGACTCTCGAGTTTGATTTGGCTCTAGTGGTGTATTGAATAGGCGAAATGAGTTTCCAGATTCAGAGATGGGTACCATTTTGAGGGGTATTGTTTTTTCATCTGATGTCTTAGACCTGAGTAGGTCAGTTCCTTGGTATGGGGAGTATCGCGAGGTGCATGGAACTAATAAGTAGTAGATGTCAGAGGTAGAGGGTGAGTCGATTTTCAGTTGGTATTTTAAAATTCGCTTGGGGTAAAGCGAACTTCGTGAATTGTGCGTCACAATGGGCCGAGATAGTTATTGTGAGAAGGAAGCCAGTGAGACGTGTTGGGGTATGCAATAGGTAACCATTGGAGGTTCAACTGTTGTGTCGGGAGCTGACCTGGTGTTCAGTTTTGAAAGGGATATTTGAGAGGAAGTTGGGGCTTATGACTATTAGATGTCAGAGAATACTCTTGAGCGAGTATGATCTGAGGACAGGGTGTTGAGAGTTCATTGTTTCCGTTGGGTTCTGATAACAGTACGGCGAATGGATCCGTGGTGAGATGTGACCCTTTCATTCCTTTGGAGTACGATCTGGATCGATTAGTATATGCGGTATGAGTGATCGGTAGCCAATTATTGGTCAGTGACTTGATTCTATCAGTCGCAATAATAGAATCAGAGGAGCAGTGAGTTATCTGGGACTGTTATTCGAGGAGCGATTAGCATAGTGATATCTTGTAGCGGCAGAGGGATCTGTCCTTTTTCGGGATTGGGAGTTCCTGGTTGGGTACAGGTATCTTTAGAGGAAATTGTTTTATGATATGAAGTTCCTTCGGTGGTGCTTCACTGGTCAGTGAGTTTGATCTATGTGTTGTTAAGGAGCGATTTCGAGGGCAAAATCTAATTAAAGTTGGGGAGACTTGTAACATCTAGAATCCCATGTATATTAATTATGTGTTTATTTTGAGATGTATTGGGTGACTTGACGAGTTGTGAGTCCAAATCGTCGAGTAGAGTTATGTTTGGCCACGTGGGGTTAGTAACCTACTCGACGAGACAGAGAGTCGACTCGTCGAATACATGTTGTGTGATGAAACCCAAAATTCCCAGGTTTGGCGCCTATTTAAGGAAACTTATAGCCTCAGTTGCAACTTAGCAGCTATCCAACTTCATTGAGAGAAACCCCAATCGACCATGGAGCTAAGAGAGAGGCTTTGAGCTATCTTGTGAGTGTTTTTGTGAAAGTTTGGAAGGCAATAAGGGTGATGCAAGCAAGGGACGAGGAGATGCAGTAGGACCCAACAAACCTTTCATTTAAAGCTTCTGGGAAAGGTAAAGAGTCCTCACCCTTCTCATTTTGTTGGATAGATCTTATAGTATTAGAGTTTAGGGATTTTTCCATTTAGATTGGGCTTTGAGTATATTGAGTTCATTTAGCGACTTGGACTTCAGATTTGGACCTTGTGAGGTCCCTAGAGTCCAAAGGTCCCTGCTTTATTTAGCCATGATGAAGCTTTTGAGTGGAAAACCCTTAATAGAGCATGTTCTTGGTATTTCAAGCCCCAAGTGTCATGCATGGGTGTAAAGCTCGTGGCTTTATGTGTTAATCGATCCTTGAGAGTATAGATATAGATTTTCGGAAGGTTTTCTGCCTTGGACTCATTTGAATAAGAAGTGATCTAGAATAGACTCATGAGTCGATGAGTTGACTCGACGAGTCAGCTAGTGTTTGTCCCGGTAAGCTTGAGCGTGCAATAACTCGACGAGTTGGAGGGTCAACTCGACGAGTTGAGCTGGACTTTCTAGAGACTTTTAATGAATCGAGAGGACTCCACGAGTTGCATGAGTGCACTCGACGAGTTAGGTCAAACACGGACTACCGACTCGAGTTTGATTCCTGTTAACCTTAGGGTTTGGTTATTCATTATTAAGAGAGACCATGGATGGGTAAAATGGTATCTTACCCACTTCAAGAGTTAGAGAAAGAGAGAGGGTAACCCTTGGTTTACTTAAAGTTGAGATTTTAGTATTAATTAGAGATATTTACACTATGTGTTAGGCGGTGTCTAGTTCGAGATTTGAGTATGAGGATAATTGCTTGCTTGCTTCGAGGTGAGTCTCCTCACTATACATATCTGAGTAGTAATTACTGCATGACCAAAGGGTCTTCATAGAGATACTGGACAGCAGGGTTCAACTTGATCTGTAGGACTTGAGGGTCATCATTATTGGCCGGAGGGTCTCATTTGTTATACTGTGATATGCGTTATTGCGCATACTGTATTTGTGACTTATGAAGTTATGTTATTCAATGTATATGTTGTTTATATGTGCTTACGTTGAGCTATGTGATATATTATTCGTTATGCTTCGTGATTATGCTATGCTTTGCTGAGTTGGGACCAGAGGGTCTCCACTAGGACATATTGACTGGATGGTCTTATTTGAGAAGTATGTGGTATTTTGGGGAACTTACTAAGCTTCCTGCTTACCGTGTTATGTAATATGTGTTTCAGGTACTTTTCATGATATCGGGAAGGCGCCGGCTCGATTGTACACATAAGAGAAGGAGTTATGTTTGGAAGATCCTGGATTTGTGATAACCAATCTTAATTAAAAATGTGTTGACAAATTGTTACTTGTGACTTTGAGGAAATCTGATACGTGTTCTATTGTATTCTGAAATGAAAAATTTGTTTTGAAAATTTACGGTGTTACATCAAATCTAAAAGCTTAGGTTGAGATTTTAATAGAACTTAGTTAATGATATATGTGACTGTTATGTTGAAAGGATTTGACATTAGGAAATTCTATATATGGAAATGTTATAGCAAGAGACTGGTAAAGTATCATGTCTTTATGTGAAACATTTTGTATCGTATCCCATATGCTTCGGGTATTGGATAGATTACATACGCTATAACATTAATATGTTCTAATTTTCCATATGCCTAGGGAATTAAGAGGGAAAAGAGACTTGAACGAGATATGTCGTTTACCAAAGATTGGTTGCTTATGGACAGTTAGAAGTATATTATGAATTTTTGAAGGACCATATTGACATAATCTGAGAAGAGGTAACTCTTGTTCAGAAGTGATAGTAAAAATGGGAATATGGAATTGTTTCCATAAGTGGAAGTTATTCTTTTAATCTGTGTAAGATTAGAAAATTTAATGCAAAAAGGATGTTCAAAGGAATGTACTTTAAATATGAGACTTCGTTTCCATGGAATTGTTCTCCATTGGAATACTTTGTAATGTCTATTGGCAAGTCTATGTGACTTTTTTGCATAGTCATTACAAGAGGATCACTGCATATAGGTTGAAAATCTAACAGATTATAGCGAATAACAAGAATTTGGTATTCTTACATTTACGATAAGGATTTGGAATTATGAAATGAGTGTCATTGAAAAGCTTTCAATTTATCTATTTCACAAAGAAAGGACCTTAGGCAAACATAGTGTGCATGCTTGGAGCATGGCATAACTGTTGTTTTAATTCAAGTATTAAGTTGATTAATCGAAACATTATACAATGAATAATGTGTAATCAATATGGTGATTAAATAAAAGGTGTTTTATTTATATTCATATGTTCTGAGACCATATTGGATTCAATTATTCTTGTGTTTCACTTTACATGTTTTGACTTCCCGAATAACTAGGTTATTCAAATCATCCACAGTCGATCGTACTTGGAAGTAGGTATTGAGGCCAGACTGTGATGAATCTGACTGTAGATTGTCTAGGTGTTTTAGACATAACACAAGTTTGCTGCGGTGTTCATGAGTACTTTTGGAATAAGATTCGAGTATTGGATTAAACCCACGCTCACATGAATCACTTCATGGATTTTATCGCGAGTGATTGTGAGACAATAATATCTTATATTCTTAAAACCAAGACATGTAAGTTGTAGTTTACAAGTCGGTTGCACATTGACATATGTAAACACACCAGTAACTTGGTGTTGTAAAAAATATTGTTGTGAGTGATTTGATGAGTAATTACAAGCGAACATTTGAGTCAAAGTTTATCCATTCCTTTTACCCATAGAGGGATAAAGGCGATATCTTTAGCCCCATGGATGATTTAATGACGACAATCCTAAGTGCTTGGCCAAGACTGGACTGATTTGATTTGTTTAATTAGTCGGTCGTTATAAATCGGAAATCAGGAAACAACAGATGGAAAGAGAGAATGATTATAATCCATGTCTCATGTCCATATGATATCTAGAATGGAGGAATATATGATCCCTTATCTAATGGACGCGTCATTGACTAGGTCAGAGTTCGTCAGCGGCTTATAAGAGCTACGATTGCTAGTCGGGATTTTAGAGTCATACTTGCAGTAATAGTTATTAGACTTATCCAAGTGGGAGACTGTTGGATTAGGTGTCTAAGCCCATAACTATAATTGGTAAGTACTTGACCCGAGAGTAGCATGGTCCATTTCGGATTGCATATCACCGGTATAATTTGACAAGATTGATACTTGAGTAAGAGGTTACTTATGATTTATAAATATATTATAAGTTCTAATATATTAATATGAAATCATATTGTTTAATTAGTATCGATCAAGAATTAATTTGGAATTAATTATGTGATCAAAAGAGACTGATAAAATATATGGGGATTGATTTGGTAAATCAATGATTCTTATAGCGTGGGCCAATTGTTCTTTAGGATGGGTTAAACAAATATGGTAGTCCATGGATAGTCCATGGAGGTTTAACCCATGGAGCCTAAGTAATACGAAAGGTCTTGGGCACTAGGGTTTGCATGGATGTAACCCTAGACTTTGCCACACTATAAACGAACTCCCTTAGCATCAAAAATCATATACTTTAGTTCTTGGAGTTCATTAGAGCCGATTTTGGAGCTAGCAACATCTCTCTCAAGTTCTCCTTTGTCCTAGGTGTGTTGCGAACCGTTTGAGGCATCACACTTGGTGTGTTAAGTTCTTAAACGCCAAATACAACAAGTTCTACAAGCAACATAAAGATGTAAACTCCTAACTATTATTTTATGTTGTTTATGTCAATTGTATGCTACTTGTAGGCTTAATTCTTTTGAAACAATATTGCATGAATAATTAGAGAAAACATAGATCCAAAGCATTTAGGGTTGCATGTGCACGATAGGATGTTGTAGTATACAAAACCCAAGATTCGTAACCTTCTCGAAAATCATGACTAATCAACCAACCTTATCCTCATCCTCCATTCCTACTATTCCAACCAAAAAACTACGACTTCCTCTGAGCAGACTCCCTAGTAAGAGGGAAGCACCCGACACTTCTAAGAGAAATACCTCTCCGGTCATCAACCATGGAAGCTTAGGATACAGAGGACTGCAAAAAATGTCCCACATACTGAGCTCCTCACCATGATAAGGAAAATGACACAACAAATGTCCCAAAAATAGGAGAACAATATGACTTTTCTTAAGGAAGTGGAGAGGATGAAAGCCAAGATCCAAAGATCCCAGGAGACAACACCCATCGTCAGGGAGTCGAAGATCCTAAATTTTGATACCTCAGGATCCTCAGGGAAACAACATGCGAATACGATTCCTACAACTGCCTCGTCGCCCTGGGAGACAACTCCAAATAATAGAGCATCTATGATCCATGATCTCGATGGACCTTTTACTACTCGTAGAAATCCTAATACTAATAACTTCATAAATAGCAATATTTATAATACTAACTCTATGAACCTTGATGTAGGAATGAGTCCATTTATGGCCAATGAACTTCAGCAATTAAGGCAAATGATCTCAAGTGTTCCTGGGGTAGCTCAACCTATACAAGAAGCATCTCCCACAAGCCACAGGATCTCGAGATTTACTCCTGGAATAGCTGACACCGATGTTCCAAAGCGCTTCCAAACTCCCAACATGAAGCCTTATGAATGAACTACAAATCCTGAGGAGCATGTGGCACGGTATCGAGAAAGGATTGAGATCATTCCCATCCCCACACAATTGAAGGAGGCTTGCCTATGCAAGGGCTTTGGTTCAACCCTCACAGGTCAACTCTTAAATGGTTGCTAAATTTTCGTCCTTATTCTATTACATCATTTGCACATTTAGTTAACATCTTTAATAATCAATTTTCTTGTAGCAAAAAAAACGAGAAGATCACCAGTGATCTCTATCGGATGCTTTGGAAAGGAAGCTTTGAGTATCCCTAACGTTAAAATGGCAACTACAGTTGAAGAATTTAAAATGGGCTTAAAGAAGGACTCTCCTTTTTCGAAGACTTCATAATGACTCCAAGCAAAAGGATGGATCAAGTTTGGAGCAGAGCACTAAGGTTTATAAGGCTCGGAGAAGATAAGGAGATCCAAAAGAGGAGCAACCCACCAAGATCATACGAGAATCCCAACAGGAAGGCCGACTCTTCGGCCGAAAGATCCTACAAATCAAAGCCCTATTCCAAACATGATCATCACAGGGTCAATGCCCTTGAAGATGAAAGAGTTGAACAATAGCTTTATAAGATCACTAACTATTGTTTTTTTGTGGATGTATAAGGTCTGATATATGATATGCAGGATCTTAGAGATAAGGCCAGATGGACGAAGAAGGGCGACAAATCCACCACCTGGAAGGACAAGTCTAAGTGGTGTGCATATCAGAATGACTTCTGTCATATGAAAGAAGATTGCATAGCTCTAAGGAAGGAAATCAATTACCTCCTGAGAAATGGACATCTCAAAGAGATCCTCAAAAGAAAGAAAGAAAGATCCAAGGAGCATAGTCATGATGGTCACAAGATCCCAGAAAAACTAGGATCCCCTCCCGCAAACACCAGGATAATCGACATCATCTCAACTGGTTCTAACATTTGTTGTACCTCTTACTCTCAAGCTAAAAGGCACGCCATGGTGTTAAAAGCAGAAAAGGAAGAAAGACCACGAAAGGCTACCTCAATCACAAATGAGAAAGAGTTCACCTTTGATGAAGCAGACAGGGAAGAGATCAGGATCCCCACCATGATGGATTAGTAATCACACTCTACATCACCAACCACTTTGTCAGAAGGATCCTTGTTGACGGAGGATCCTCAGTCAACATCCCAAAGTATGAAATAATCAAAAGATCCACACTCCTCGTAGGATTTAGTGGTCAGACAAAACATACCATCAGAGAGATAAAGCTACCTATATACAAAGAGGGGGTAAACTATGTTTAAAACTTTTGTGTAATTGACACATTATCCTCTCATAATGTTATACTAGGTAAACCACGGCTCCACAACATGAAGGCGGTTCCATCAACATATCACCAATGTGTGAAGATACCCACTCCATGGGGAATAGTGAAGATCAAAGGAAATCAGAAAGAAACAAAAGAAGTCTACTAGATCTTGATGAATTCCATGACAAAAACAAAACAAGCATAGAAATTAAGAAAGGGGACATGAGATGTATTGGACACAAGAAATCAAAAAATATAAAGAAAGTGCCCCTGAGCATTGAGGATCCTAAAGCTAAAGTCCTGAAAGGATCCTCGATACCCGAATAATTTGAACAAGACCTATTGAGCTTCCTCATAACTAGAAGCAATACATTTACAGGGATGATCAAGGAAGTGAAATTCCCATGTGGCAAGCCAACGTGTTCATAGTACAGAAAAAGAATGAAAAATGGTGTTTGTGTGTAGATTTCACGGACCTTAACAAGGCTCGTCCTAAGGATCCTTTCCCTCTACCATATATTGACTCCATGATAGTCGCTACAGATTGCCACAAGTTGTTAAAATTTATAAATGCTTTAGCAAGATTCCAACAAATCCAGACGGAACCATCCGACCGAGAAGATATGGCATTCATAACTCCGATAGGTATATATTGTTATACCGCATTGAAATTTGGTCATAGAAATGTAGGTGCAATGTGCCAAAGGTTATTGAACCGAATGTTTAAAGAGAAACTAGTGGACACCATGGAAGTCTACATCGACGACATGGTGGTCAAGTCTATGAAAGTCGATGATCATCTCAGGGATCTTAAAAAATCCTTCGACATATTGGACAAATATAACATGAAGTTGAATCCAATCAAGTACCATTTTAAAAGTGGATCAATTAAGTTCCTCAGATATATAGTAACCAAAAGAGGGATAGACGCAAATCCGGATCAAATCAAACCAATCATCGAACTAAAATTCCCATCTTCATCCAAGGACATTTCATGGCTGACCGGAAGAATAACAGCCCTTAACAGATTCATCTCAAGATCCTCATAAATATTTTAAAGAATAATAAAAGATTCGAATGGACCCATGAGCACAAAGAAGCCTTCCAAGAACTTAAAATATATTTAAGTTCAATACCACTATTGGTGAAACCTCTAGATAGGGAACCACTCTTCCTTTACCTCTCATTATCCTCAAACACGGTGAGTATTTTCCTACCTAAGGATCTCAACGGAGACTAACATCCTATCTACTATGTAAGTAAAAGTCTCTGAGATCCTGAGACAAGGTATTCCCATCTTGAAAAGTTCATACTTGCATTGGTAACTACTTCCACTGAGTTAATACATTACTTTGAAACCCATACCATACAAGTAAATACAAATTATCCCATTAAGAATGTGATGAGAAAACTAGTGATGTCAGGAAGAATAGAAAAGTAGTCTGTGAAGCTAAGCACATTCAAAATAAAGTATGAGCCAAAATCCATTATAAAATCTCAACCAATAGCGGACTTTGTGGTTGACTTTAGCGATGATCTACAAACTAAAGTAAAATTAGAAGCTAAGCAACTCTTAGAAGAAATGATCATGGGAAAATGGACATTATTCACAGATGGAGCATCAAACCAAAGAGGAACTATACTAGGGATCATACTAAAGTTGCCACTCTTATGGTAAATGGAATCCGGCCATTTGTCTGTACTAGGATAGATGTATGAGAACGTTATAAGAAAAGAAATTTCTATTTAACGACTTACTATTTTTAACTATAATTTTTATTGTACACCTATTTTTAATAATACTCCTATAATATTTCAACTTGGCGAAACTAAAATAATTTCGTATTTGGTAAGTTTTCGGCTTGTTGTCCACTACGACCATTCCTCGACGTACGTTGGTCAAATCCAGGATAAATATAGTTGATCAAGCTATATTTATTCTTGATCTGATTACATACCCCGAGGCTCAATCGTAGTGTCGTAACTTGCCTTAATACTTTTTTTTTAAAAACTTGTTATGATACGAGGTTAATGCATGCTTGTAAAAATGTATATCTTTAAAAGAAAGTATTTTGTTCATGAAAATGTTTCATCAGAGGGTTTTTGGTCCCCTTTGTATTTATAGTTTGTATATCGTATGTGGTTCGATATACTTAGTTCACTATAAACAATGCTCTGATACCAATCTGTCACACCTCCAAACCAGAATGGCGGAAACATTCTGGGGTGGATGACTTCACGTAGTATCACAACCATTGAATATTGTAAAGAAAGTAACACAACCATCACATATATAATGAAAAACGTATGTTGTTACGTTATACATAAGATGATAAGTGTTCAATAATAAAACATCCTTAGTGTTCCCGTCTCCAAAAGCTGGTGGTTACCTGTATTACTGATTCCCTGAGAAATACAAGTGGTTTCGAAAAAGTGTCAACAATTAAGTTGGTGAGTTCATAAGTGTTTTGCATTGAAAAGTATGTCCTTTTTGATAGTAAATCGATGAACGAGGTTTTCCGAAAATCCAATATTTTCTATAAATGATTTGAAAAGTTTCCCGTGCTGGAGTGCGTTTGTGTTTTCCATACTTGAATAATAGTGATAAAATTTGTGTTAACGATAAAATGGAAAACTGAAATGCATATATGAATCTCGTAAACCAAACTTGTTTTTATACTTTTATGTGAGTTTTATAACCATACTATTGACACTGACGGCCTGTAACAACATTCTTCAGGTGTTGTAGTGTTATGACATTTGTCACCCCAGACCTGCCGGTCTAACTATAGCTAATAGTTTAGGTGCGGGATTGTCAATCCCGTATAGATCTATACAGAAGTATCACGCTCTCTCTCCAAGAGATTATGGTATATAATACAGGACTTGAAATGCATACATATGAGTACGTTGAAGTTTAAATGTCTCACATTACTTGGTATAAACAGATTTACGATAATAAAGACTTTACTTCTTTTGAAAGTATTTCATTTGTCGAGATGTATATGTAAATGTATGAATAACTGGAATACAATGCTCATTATAGTTTCTCAAAAGTATGTTCCCATTTGGTAATAACAACTTGGTGATATAATAGCCCTTTAAACATAAAGTTATTTTTGTATCGAAACCCTATAAGAACGATAATATAATTATGTTTATAAAATGATACTTTGATTCGTAATGTACTTGTATTCCCCCCCCCCCATAAAACGTGAAAAGAATTGAAAAGTAGGGGTATGAACTCACCCGTTAAGTTTGGAGAGAGGGGCTAGAGTTGAGCAGAGTTTCGACCGCGGAAAGTTGCGTCTTCAGGTTCTCAGGAATCTCTGCAGCGTAGATCCTTCGTCGGGAGCTCGAGTGCGGAAACCAAGGTAAGAAAATGGTCTCTGGAGCTGGGAGAATGGCTGAGGAATTGTGAAGGTGTGCCAAAACTCGAAGCTCATGCCATCTATTTATAGTGCTGGAAGAGTGAGTACGCGGGGCGTAATTTTGGAGTACGCGGGGCGTACTCACGTACGCAGCGCGTACCTCGTTACGTTGGGCGTAAAAATGAGTCATGGCTTACGACTCCTGGCTAACTAAGCGTAGCTTGGGCGGGCCGATGGGACTCGACTCTGGGTCTAGTACGCGAGGCGTACTCCCAGAGAACGCGGGGCGTAATCCGGCCTGTCCTCTTCTAAATTCCATAACTTTCGCGTACGAGCTCCATTTTTCGTGTTCTTTATATCCACGCGTAGGTGAGATTATGTTTTACAACTTTCATTTACACTCCGTCGGCTAGTTTTGACTTTATTTTTGGCTTTCGAGTGTTTACAATGCTTTTGGGAAATATAGGGTTGTCACAATATATATATATATATATATATATATATATATATATATATATATATATATATATATATATATATCCATCACTAAGTTTGATGAATACTTAAATCTAAACTTTTAGATTCGAAATAAAGTATAAGTATCCTCTCCTTAGTATAGCGAAATGACATTTCAACCTTCGCAACTTTGCAAATTATAACTTTGTTAGTATTTCCAACTCGCAACACTTACCATAATAATTATGCTCCCACTAGCATAACAATTATTTTATTACTAGCATAACAATTATTTTGTTACTAGCATAACATTTATGCTCCCATTAGCTTTGACATGTATCCAAAATCAACTGAACTTCTCGAAATCAATACTTTATTGATTTTCTTACCATAGTTCAGATTTTTTATATGAGATGCTTTGATAAGCCTTTATCTAAGCTCATACACCTTTTATTAGAAAAGCCCATATGTGTGTCTAAAATATTTCAGAACCTACATCAGTAAGTTCCAAACGTTCAAACTATTTTCCATTTCTTACAACTCGAACTATAAAGAGGGATGCCATAATCATAATCGAATTTAAGAACACAATTTACACAACTACTATCTCCTTAAGATCTACTTAGTGAAAGCGTTTCCTCACAATCATTTTCATGAATTGTAGAGAAACCTTATGACACTTAAATTTTATGGTGTATGTATTCCTATCTATGTGAATATGTCATTTCCAACCGTTACCATAAGATAAGGTCTCTAACAACCTGAACCTCATATGGACTGAACTTGTTTAATTTTAATTTCTTGCCACTTGGCAGCACAAGGGCCTACCATGTCTTTCAAGTTGTTTAGCAACTCACCTATACTGGTTAGTGAACTTTCACTGATCAAGGCGCTTAAGACTCCCACTCATTTCTTGACATATACGATTCACTTGTCAAGAAAGACTCCTTCACAAACAAATATTCAGGAGTTAGTGCAGATTCTTATCAACAATGACACTTCATATAATTGGTCTTAGTTGGTCTTTGTCTTATCTAAACATCACAACTACCAATTTCAAATGTACATGAACAAGAAAAATTTCCACTCCACATCCTATTAGGTGCTATAAACTTGATTAAGATATGTCACTAAAGTCACAATCTTGGATTATAAGACTTGATTTTGGAACGAAGTATGATTCACTTTTTTTATTTAACCATTTGAACAATTCCCGATACCTCCTGTTATCCATACAAGTGCACTAAGGATTCGTTAGAGGATCAATTGTGATATGGTTTTCATAATCTTTAAGATTATCATAAAACACGATACTAAAGTACTCTCCTTTCCTTTCAGATTGGAGAAACTTTTATCTTTCAGCCTGTTTGATTCTTCTTATTCGTCCTGCTCTACATTGAAACTTTTTAAATGATATAGAAATACACTTAATGTTATAAGCATAACCATAATTACTAAACTTTTAGTAAATCATGAAAAATAATCTCATCGTTATTAGTGGTGGACCCAACCAGCGCACAACAATTTGTACTAGATCCCCTAGTCTTTCGCATGACTCACATTTATATGTGACAAGGAATTAATCTTAATTTCCCAAAGATAAAGATTCTCCTTCATCACATAATACAAGTTTCATGATTTGAAGTTTATGTCCAATTGAAACTTGGTGATGAGAATCTTTCCTTATTTAGTAAATTTAGACACTACCACAAATGAAAGAATCAAATCTATATTGCTAAAATAGAAACATACAAACATCAATTTTTACAAATGTCATTGCAAGTAATTATAAAAGAAGATAAAATAAAAAATTTTCTTTATTTACAAAATGCGGAAAACTTTTCCTTACAATGCAAGTACATATGAAAACTATGTTTCTAAATATTCCTAAGCAATCTATCATAACTCCTAAGCAGCAGCTCCAAAATCTGATGATCGAACCATGAGATCGAAATCCATCTCTTCACAATCAGACACGGCTCACTCTTCCTTTAAGCTTCCTTTCTCTTCTTCGATCCTACAAAATATCAAAATGTGATCTCATCACATCATGTATTAAGAATCTTCGATAGGAACTTAATAGAGTTAGATAGTGGACTTACCTGAAGCAGAGTCATACATTTTGACTTTACCAACTTATGGTCGTTAAGGTAGATATGGCAGCTTCGCATCCAATGCCCCTTCTCTTAGCAGTAGAAGCAAACAGATTCTTTCAGAATAGCATACAGGACAATCTTAGACTTAGCCTTTACCTTTCCCTTGAGAAGAGAGATCTTTTCTGGACTTCCAATGTTTCCATTATCAATGTCCATGGAAGTTTGGGAAGTAGATCTTCGAATCAAATTTGCATTACTAGTGCGCCAAATCATTGCGGATTCAGCAGCAATTAGCAAATAGGTAAGATCGATAAGGGTCACACCGTGGTCTGTAATATAGTAATCTCTAATGAACTCACTATATGACTTTGGAAGTGATTGAAGAACCAAGTAAACAACCAATTTCCTCGAGACATCGACTCCCAACATTACAAACCTGTCAATGTATGACTTCATCTCTAAGACGTGTGCACACATAGACCTTCCATCTTGGTGTTAGCTTGCCAATAGGGTTTGAGTGACCATGAACTTTTCAAGTCGACGAACATGTGAGTCAGGGAGAATAATTGGAGGAGGTGGAGGAAGTGAAGAATAATTTCTATCTTCATTACCAAAGTGTGGAACATCATCCTCATGAGGGAAGCTATTTTCAAAAGATTCGGGAAGACCACAATTGTCAGAATTAGACATCTATAAGGGAGATATTCAATTTAGTTGATTTAAGTCCTTAATATAACACACAAAATGGAATATTAAAGTTAGGACCCAACACAATATTCTACAATTCGGAAGAAGGATGTCGTGATCCAATTGCAAAATATTTGAAGGTAGGTAAATGACGATTTACCAATTTCCATGATGAAAAACGAAAACAAATATTAGGATTTTAAATTAATTAAAATTCCTAGATTCTTTTGAGATTCGTTGAACTTTTCAATGGCATGATCTAATCTCTATTATGCCCTTTCATGTTTGTGACTGGGATACCGAGGATCACAAACAAGGTGTGAATAACCATGCAAATTAGTTTGGTACTCTCGATGTAATTAATCACCTAATCAATGTTCCGGTTAACCGCACACACTCCACTGATCAATGATAATTTACAAGAATCTCATTGCCATCCTTCATTAGTCCACATTAGTGTGCCGGTTTATAGGCAATTTCATTATACCCCCCTTATACACTAGCTTCGTAAATGAGGCCTACTAACGGTAAGACTGGCTTTTAACTTATATATATATATATATATATATATATATATATATATATATATATATGTATGTATGTATGTATATATATATATATATAATATATTAGGCTTTTAATTTTACATAGTATAAGGTTTAATCTTTTAAATAAATTAGACCTTTAATATAATTAAACTTAAACCATTTAATTATAGATTTATTAATACACTATTAATTAATCTTTTAATTAACTATTAACAAAGCCATCATTAAAATTCCTAAACTTGAGTATAAGTATTGAAACTCTTTAAAACCTTTTGGATTCCAAAACTTGATGGCAAGTTTTGTAACTCTCTTTGTTCCATTAAAGAGACGTTCCAAGTTCCATAACTTGAGGAAAGGTTATGAAACTCTTCAAAGCCATTAAGATCAAATTTTAAACTAATAAAATAATCATATAATTTTATCTTCTACCAATTGGACCTAATACTACTCATATAGCTAGATAATACACATCATATTCTAGAAACAATTAATTTATCACATAAACAAGTCACTATCTCAAAATTTTGACAACATAATCACAATTCAAAATTTACAAATATTTAGTTTACCATATAATTTAGTAATTATCTTAAATTTTGACCATTATCTTTTAATTTAGATGAGGATCATGTTACGCCCCGGTTTTTTCTCGGTACGTTTAGTTCTTTTAAATTAATTATTCATGTATCCTTGGGTTAATTTATTTAACCAAGGTCTGAATTCTTATGTTATTGGACTCTTTTGATCATCTTGTAAACTTCTTTTACTAAGGTCCATGGACTATGGGCCTATTTGTAAAATCCATCTAGTTAATAGTGCTTAATGTGTTAATTGATTCATTGGGATCACACACAAGAAAAACAATCTAAACACTATTCTTTCACTCTCCCTCACTCTCTCTCTCTCTCCCTCTCTCTCTCTCTCTCTCTCTCTTTGGGACCAAGAGCAGCCAAGGGGCTGTTCTTAGGAGCATAATTCTTGTTCATTTCAAGCCTTAATTCGTATTGTTATGATCCTCCTTATCACTTCTTACAACTTGATTCATAACCTTATTCAAATTTTATGATTTCATCTTCACTTCTACACCTATTTATTTGATTTGTATCTCTTTTTTTTATTTGCAAAGAATTGTATGTTATACATCACCTCAAGATCCTATCTTCACCCCATATATGGTGGATGATAGACCTAGATGTTTACATGTTGCAAAAGATCTAGATAATCCTTAAAAATCACCAAGCAACAACTTGTGTGATGATGAGAGATGGATCTTGCAATTGTTATAGTTTTGGCATTATTTTGATTTGAATCTTTTTATATTCATATCATAATGTTAAGATCTGAAATAGCAATCTTTTTAGATCATCAAAGATGTGTAAATGAGTGTTTGTGCATTTAAAAGATCATGGAAACCCTAAAAGGGAGAATTGTGATTTTATGTGCTTTATGTTTACTTTCATGTTGATTATTATTACATTCTTGTGGCTAAATGAAATTCTTATAATCCATAACCCATTTTAGTATCACCATGATCATGGGGACTGAATTGCGATGATGAGCACATCTTAAAATGTGTTTCAAAGGGTAAAGGATGGATAAGCCAAAAAGGAATCAAGGGTGGCTATAATTCTGTTTTCCATCAGATCTATAGTCATTTTGTAAAAATCATATATTGAGCTCTAGAACTCAAACGGACCCCAAATTAGTGCCCAAAATTCACATATTGAGATGGATAACTTTCTTAAGAAAGCCAACCTCGTTGATAAGGACTTTATATATGGGCAAGAATGGCATCTTTGCTGTTAGGTCTGATCTGGGTCTGTTCTGATATGTCATTTTATTTTGGTCATTACTAAGGGTTGGAAAAGGATCTACGGTGATTCCAAGTGTCTATATGTTCCCTATATATTTTTAATTTAAGATCTAGAGAACATGGGGTGTTATTTCCAATTATAATCTGGTTAGAATGGATCCACACTCCAGATCAGTGGGCAGTCACCATCTTTGACTAGTGATGTGATTGTCCACATTGTGAAATTTATATTCGGAGGTTGGGAAATGATTTTCATTCAATTCCAACTCTGAGACTTTCATTTTTATGTCCTTTACTTCTCTGAATTTTGTTTGGGTCGAATTCTACTCACAAGTTGGGTAGAATTGGCCAACATCACTGGACTGTCCTGTTGGAGACAGCAGTGATACGCCTTTTTGTAAAATTCATATTTAAGTCATCCTTTGGAGTTAGAAGGATTTATTTATAGTAAATCATAGTTTCCTATTAAATTCATATTTAAATCATAGTTTCCTATTAAATTTAGTTAAAGCTAATTTTCTATTTTAGATTTTAGAGTAAATCCATGTTGAACAGCTGGTCTGTTCTAGAGACCTTGTTGTGATTACTCTATTCTCAACTCATGGCTTCACTACTTCTCCTTTCTAACCTTTAGTCCTTCTTAGGTGAGGTTTTGAAGCTTTCTCAAACTTGGTAGCATTATTTTATTTTTAGTTATCCTTACTACTCACTCAATGTGAGTTCTCTCACACCGTTGTATTGATGATTGTGTTTGCTAGTTAGCTCGTGTGTGATTATTTGAATTTATTAGAAAAGCATGCTATATAACTATTGTTTTAACTCGTACATGTGCACTGTATGTAACTATTTATGGTTACGAGGACACCACCAAAGGATACGGATTTTGCGGTGCGGTGGGTAGGTGACATCAGCAACGTAATACTCATCGTGAGGTGCCGTGATTAAGGCCAAATGATACGGGGTCTTCCCGGTGTGGCTCAAACGTAAAAGTCCTTATTGTATTATAGGCATTGATTCGTTCTTTTTTCCTTATTATAACTATAATTGAAAAATGGATTAGGGCTAGTAAATATGAATTTTTGTACAATGTCTAGGTTTGAATTCAATAAGCTTTGTGCTTACGGTTTTCCTTATAACTTTTTAGGTGATAAGATTAAAGAGGCTAAGGCTTGACATGGAGCACTGCGACATCGCCACTAGTTATTTTTGTTGGGACCTTATTATTATTACTTCCGCACTTATTTCATATGATTGTTAAGTTAGATGGATTATATTATGACTATTTCAGTTGTTTTAATTTATTTAAAGATGGTTTTTAAAAGTTTAGAATTTTTGCAAAAAAAAAAAAATAGATGGGTGTCACAAGTTGGTATCAGAGCCACAGTTTGAGGGAACTAGACATTCTTGTGGATGTTCTAGACTCAAATTTGAGGCTCTATAAAAGTTTATTTTCTTTTAAAACATTTTCAAACCTTTTGAAGACTAGTAGTGGAAGATGTTGCGGTGTGCCGGTCAGCCAGCCAAGTAAGCCTTATTTCTTATGTTAAATGTTATGCTAAATTGTTGACTATGAATTGGATTCTACTAGCCTTAAAATATTAGATTACACACTTAGTTAGTGTTAACATGTGAGAGAGTTGTAAAATTAACGGCTAGAGCGAACTGGAAATTTTGAAACCAGACACGAATGCGAAATTGGAACTCGTGTGGAAGGTAGTAGAAGGGCCCCAACTATTTCAAGCATCGGTGCCGGTGTTGGGTCTGGGCAAGGTTGAAAAAAATTCAGCAAGCTGAGTGTTTCGTCTTCATAGAAATATCTAGGCTGAATTATTTCTAATATTTTCCTTCTTCTGCGGATACAGATGACTTTGCATGCTCGACTTAATCAGCTCCAAATGGAGCAAGTTGGGGATATTTTCGCTGAGGAATTCAATAACGCTTTCAGCGAACTAATCCTGGGTATTTCTAGGAAGATATAAGTAAATTGAGTGGGTCAGGTTGGGAAACCCGGTGAGTACATAGGGTTTTCAACCCACAATAATATAATTATTATGTTTAATCATCAAACAATTAACCCAATTACCCATCCCCATTATTTTCTTTACTCTTAAGGATCTATCCTAAGATTCATCTATCCTGCATTCATTTATTCCGAAGTCCCTTGCTTCTAGGGTTATAGGACTGGCACTAAATCCATAGCTGCCAATGCTCGTTCGTAAAGCACTAATTCCATAGCTGCTATAGTTTATTTATCGGGTACTAAATCCATAGCTACCAGTGCTTATCTAATAGGTACTAAGTCCATAGCTACCAATTCCTAACAGGTACTAAATCCATAGCTACCAGTGTTTATCTAGTAGGTACTAAGTCCATAGCTAACAATTCCTAACAGGTACTAAATCCATAGCTACTAGTGTTTATCTAGTAGGTAGTAAGTCCATAGCTACCAATTCCTAACATGTACTACATCCATAGCTACCAGTGTTTGTCCAATAGGCACTAAGTCCATAGCTGCCGATGTTTATTAGGCACTAAGTCTATAGTTGTCTATGTTTACTCACATCATCTTTTATCTCTCATCATTCATCTATCCATGTCATATCCAACATATTTGTATATATAAAATACATATACAGTTTAAATCATTTAAAACATGTATAAAAATATTTCACCCAGCATACACGGCAAGCAGTCAGACAATATTCACACATAGCATGTAATTTATATTAAATACTTCATATCTATGTGTAATATGAAAGGGACCATGCACTCACTTGGTAAGGTGGTGACTCGGCGCTTGGACAGCACTTCGTTACTCTTAACACAATTTTCCATCGGCAAAACCTAGTATCATTACCACTAGGGTTTAGTCTAATATTCACCGAGACTAATTAATAGTCTAGCTATTATTACTATTATATAAGCGTTAAAAAACACCCTACATAACTAGTAATAATAGCCCAAATAATTATTTCAAGGTCCTAATATCATTACTATATTGAAACATAAGTTATACTAAAGTTAGGATATGTACAACTCACTTACAGCGGGTTTCCTTGGAGACCAGGCTCCGCCGGAGCAGAGTTTCTGAGTCGAAAGGCTCTTTTCTTGAGGCTTCGGGAGCCTCGGGGCTTCCTTCGGGTGCTAGGGGGTTTACCTAGACTTTAGGGGGCTTTGGGGCTTTAGAGAGAGAAACAAGAGAGAAAGAAGGGTTTGAAGGTGTGAGGAAGTGAGGGAACTCAACACCTCTATTCGTAGGGGTGCTGGCTGATGGATTCACCAAGTACGAGGACCTACTCGCTGAGTTGGGGCATGTGGCAGGCTTCCGGTGGTGCCACGTGTCCAATTCTGGTGGTGCCACGTCACCCCTATTGCGTATTAGCCTTCAAACTTAGAAAAATCATAACTCTCTCTTACTAGCTCCGTTTCCAACGTTCTTTTTTTCAACGCGTAGGTAAAATCAAGATCTACAACTTTCATTTAGGCTCCATTGGCTAATTCTCGACCGATCTCAAATTTAATATTAGGAGGCGTTTAGACTGTTAAATGACCGTGAAGAATTCGTAACTACTTCATAAGGACTCCGTTTTCGTCTGTCTTTTTACCGTTGAGTTTGTATTAATGAGATCTTCAACTCTCATTTAGGTTGCGTAAGCCAAAAACCGCTCGAACTAAAAATCGAGTTTCGGGCCGTGCACTACTAAGCCAAATCTTAGAAAATTCATAACTTCCTCATACGAAGTCAGATTTGGGCGTTCTTTTCTTGTATGTTCTCGGTTTAGCATATACTACAACTTCAATTTATATTGCTAAGGCTAAAAGTCGCTCCATTGTAAATTTACTATTTACGCTTCCCGGTGTCGTGCCGGTTTTGCCGTAAAACTTCGACGGGCCATAACTCCTTCGTTATAACTCGGATTTCGGCGTTCTTTATATGTACGGAAATCTTGAGACATATTCTACAACTTGGTTAAGACTATTCATTATAAATAATCTTTTGCCAAAAAGTCATTTTCGACACTTATTGCCTCTAAATTTACTAGCCCGGATCTACGGGCGTTATATAGGGCATCATTGGAAGAATTGTAGGGCTCCCCTGTGAGTGCAGTTCCTCATATTACTTTTGCAGTTCCCGTCTGCTATCACTGAAATGAGACGGGACACAAGAATCCCGAATACCCGAAGTTGAAGACCGGTAAAGGAGTCGGGAGTACAAATCCCACAATTGCATCGTCCTCTAAAGGACCCACTATGGTGAATCGAGGTCGTGCTCACCAGATGACTGCGGAGGAGACGGTGATTACAGCGACAGTGGCAGGTAAATTTCTTTTTCCTTTCTCTCCACCATTGCATTATTTAATAGATGGTAGTTAGAATTGTATACATGATTGTATGTTGTGAATCAGACACTTATTTGCTAGATTCCGAGCCCGCTGTTGTTATGTCTGATAGTGGTGTTACCCATTCTTTTGTATCTCACATGTTTATTAATCGTTTGGGGCGTAGTATAAAAAAATTGGCTCGCCCAATGGTTGTCGAAGTTGCCGACAACCGCACTATTTATGTCACCGTTGTTTATCGGGGTTGCACTCTTGAGTTTTCTCGAGTTGAATTTCCCATTGATCTTATCCCTATTGCGATGCCATAGCTCTGCGTTATCGCAGGCACGGATTGGCTTGATGCGTTTGATTCCTAAATCCACTATCGAAAGAAGATAGTTCGTGTTCAAAACCCAAGGTGTGGAGAGCTTATTATTTAGGGGGACATTCCCCGCCCGACGATGCCTTCTTGCTCTTCTGCTATAGCACTAGACAACGTTCCTATCGTTTTCGATTTCAACGATCTCTTTCTGGAGGAACTCCATGGTTTGCCATCTATTCAACAACTGGAGTTTCGCATTGGTTTGGTGCCAGGCGCGACTCCGGTAGCTAAATCTCCTTACAGCTTGGCACCACCTGAAATGAAAGATCTCCAAGATTAACTTCAGGAACTAAGTGGTAAAGGGTTTATACGGCTAAGTTACTCACCATGGGGTGCTCCTATTCTCCTTGTGAAGAAGAAAGATGGATCCCAGAGAATGTGTATTGAATATAGGGAGCTAAACAAGTGCACAATAAAGAATAGGTACCCGTTGCCACGTATTGACGATCTTTTCGATCAGCTTCAGGGAGCGTCTTGGATTTCCAAGATTGATTTACATTCCAGTTACCATCAGATGCGGGTTCGTGAAGAAGACATTGAGAAAACAACATTTCGTACTCGTTATGGGCATTTTGAGTTGGTGGTGATGCCTTTTGGGATTACCAACGCACCCGCAATGTTTATGGATCTCATGAACCAGGTGTGTAGACGGATGCTTGACCGTTCGGTCATAGTGTTCATTAATGATTTATTGGTCTATTCTAAGACCAAAGAGGAGCATGAGCAACACCTTCGGGAGATTCTCGAAACTCTGGCAAGAGAAAGGCTTTATGCTAAATTCTCAAAATGTGAATTTTGGTTAGAAGAAGTTCAGTTCTTCGGGCATGTGGTAAACAAACACAGTATTAAGGTCGATCAATCCAAGGTTGATGTGGATAAACAATGGGAGATTCCAAAAACATCTTCTGAAATTCGCAGTTTCTTGGGTTTAGCCGATTATTACCGAAGGTTCATTGAAAATTTCTCTAAAATCACCTTGCCACTCACCCGATTGACCAAGAAATTAGTGAAATTCGTTTAGGGCCCGGAGCAATAATTTGTGTTTGATGAGCTGAGGAAGTGATTGTCTGATGCTCCGATTTTGGCCTTACCTGATGGGGTTGAGGATATGGTGGTTTACTATGATGCATTGCTTTAGGGTCTTGGTGCCGTGTTAATGTAACGAGACAAGGTGATAGCCTATGCCTCCCGATAGCGGAAACCCCACGAACGGAACTACCCTACTCATGATTTGGAGCTTGGGCTGTTGTTTTCGCTCTTAAGATTTGGAGACACTAGATTTATGGAGTGAAGTGTATCATATACACTGAGCATAAGAGTATGAAATACTTGTTTGAGCAGCGGGATTTGAACATGAGGCAGATCAGATGGTTGGATGTGGTAAAAGATTGTGATTGTGAAATTCACTATCACCCCGGTAAAGCTAATGTGGTAGCTGATGCTCTCAGTCATAAATAATCTGCCGAACCGATTTGAGCTAAGTGTCTCTGGATGATGATGGTTTCGTCTTTGTTAGATCTAATCTGTGACACCCAAAAGACGACAATACTGTAAGAAAACATTAAGCGTGAGAAGATTAGGAAAGAGTTGCCTAAGATGGAACGAGATGGGCGGGGTTTGCTAACTCGCTATGGTAGGGTTTTGGTTCCATATACCGGGAGAAATCGGAAAACACTAATGGACGAGTCTCATAAGTCAAAATTTTCTATCAACCCTGGTGCTATTAAAATGTACCAGGACCTTTAGGAGGGTTACTGGTGGCATGGAATGAAGAATTATGTGGCTCGATTTGTGGAAGAATTTATGACATGTCGGAAGGTCAAGGCGGAACACCAGAAACCACATGGGAAGTTGCAACCATTGGAGATTCCTCAATGGAAATGGGAGCATCTAACCATGGACTTCATTACAAAACTTCCTAGAACTGCCCGAGGAGCCGATACGATATGGATGATTGTTGATTGTTTGACTAAGAGTGCTCACTTTATGGCTATAAAGGAGAGCTCATCGGCGGAGAAATTAGCCGAGATCTTTGTTCAGGAGATTGTCTCATTACATGGGGTGCCCGTTTCTATAGTCTCTGATCGGGATACCCGACTTACTTCTCGGTTCTGGGAGAAGTTTCAAGAAGAGTTGGGCACACGATTACATTTTAGCACAACCTTCCATCTGCAGACAGACGGGCAGAGTGAGCGGACGATTCGGACATTGGAGTACATGCCTAGGGCATGTGCGATTGATTTTGGGGGTAGTTGGAATGACCATCTACATCTAGCTGAGTTTTCTTATAACAACAACTATCACTCGAGCATTAAGATGCCTCCGTATGAAGCCTTGTATAGGAGAAAGTGCAGGACGCTCGTATGTTGGGGTGAGGTTGGGCAGAGGGTACTTGGGAGTATTGATATCGTGTTACGGACTAAGGAGAAAATCCAAGTGATTCGGGATCATTTGGTCACAACGAGGAGTTATTGGAAAAGTTATGCCGACAAAAGACGCTCCGATTTTGAGTTCTAGGTTGGAGATTATGTGTTGCTCAACATCTCCCCTTGGAAAGGTGTGATCCGATTTTGAAAATGGGGAAATCTCATACCCCGATTCAATAAACCTTACAAGGTCATAGAACATGTTGGAAAGGTGGCTTACCGTTTAGATATGCCTGACGAGCTTAGTCTAATTCATAATACGTTCCATGTGTCTCAGTTACGAAAATGTGTTGTTGATGAGACCGCTCTGATACCATTGGAGGACATACAGATTGACAAGCGTCTCAATTCTGTTGAGAATCCGATCTCTATTTTAGAACGAAAGAAGAAAGGTCTTCGCAACAAGACTATAAAACCTGGTTAAGGTGCAGTGGCAAAATAGGAAGGGTTCGGAATGGACTTGGGAACCGGAAGGTGAAATGAGGGCTCATTATCCGGATCTATTTCGAGGACGAAGTCCCTTCTTAGTAGGGGACAGTTGTAACGCCTTGGTTTTTTCTCGGTACATTTAGTTATTTTAAATTAATTATTCTTGTAACCGTGGGTTAATTTATTTAACCAAGGTTTGAATTCTTATGTTATTGGACTCTTTTTGTCATCTTGTAAACTTCTTTTATTAAATTCCATGGGCTATGAGCCTATTTGCAAAATCCATCTAGTTAATTGTGCTTAATGTGTTAATTGAGTAATTGGGATCACACACAAGAAAAACACTCATAACCCTAATCTCTCTCTCCATCACGTCGTCCCTCTCTCTGTCTCTCTCTCTCTCTCTCTCTCTCTCTCTCTTTGGGATCAAGAGCAGCCAAGGGGCTGTTTTTTGGAGCTTAATTCTTCTTCATTTCTAGCCTAGATTCATATTGGTATGAACCTCCTTATCATTTCTTACAACTTGGTTTATAACCTTATTCAAATTTTATGATTTCATTTTCACTTCTACTCCTTCTTATTGGATTTGTATCTCTTTTGTTATTTGAAAAGAACTATATGATATACATCATCTCAATATCCTATATTCACCCCATATATGGAGGATGATGGACCTAGATGATTACATGTTGCAAAAGATCTAGATAATCCTTAAAAATCACCAAATTACAACTTGTATGATGATGAGAGATGGATCTTGTAATTGTTATAGTTTTGGGATTATTTTGATTTGAATCTTTTTGTATTCATATCATAATGTTAAGATCTGAAAACAAAATCTTTTTACATCCTCAAAGATGTGTATATGAGTGTTTGTGCATTTAAAGGATCATGGAAACTCTAAAAGGGAGAATGGTGATTTTATGTGCTTTATGTTTACTTTCATGTTGATTACTATTACATTTGTCACATCCCCAAACAAAGGATGACGGAAACGTCCGGGGGTGGAGGACTTCATGTATAGTATCACAACAACGTGTATAATAGTGCTCAAAGTAAATACAACCATCATAAATATAATTGAAAATTTTACACCAATGTATATGTTTACATGATTCAAATCAATTACATTATGATGATGAAATGAACTGTTTAACGATTTATCGTCCCATCCTCAAAACATTGCTGATTTCCTGTTTCACTGAATTCCTGAGAATACAAGTTGTTTGAAAAAGTGTCAACACAAAGGTTGTTGAGTTCCTAAGCTTATTAGATAAAGAGTTTGGAAAGCGTTCTTTGTAATGTCTGGTGTGTTACCAAGAAAATTCCAATATTTTCCTTATAAATGTTATGTGGTTCTAAATACCAGGACCGAAAATGAACAAGTATTTGTCATACTTAAAGATATAAAAGTGGTTTCAAATTGGCGTAAAAACCCTTTCTGAGTTGAGAAAACTCCCGTAATGAATGGTGTGTAGTCTTACATACCAAGACTGAAAATATACAACAATATCTGTAATTATTGATATAAAAAGTGATTTTAAATCGACATAAAACCCTTTTTGATTTGACGGTGTACAAGTATTTTTCCATACTTAAAGTAATTTCTGTGAGCTAAATCGACATAACTCGCTAATTTAAAGTTAGAACCCGTAAATCTTATGATTTGTTAATACCACATGTGCGCTATCATAACCATACTTGACTTAGACGGCCTCGTAATGCAACGTTCTTCAGGCGTCGCCGTTAAATGACACTTGTCACCACAGACCTACCGGTCTAGCTGTTGCAAGCAGCTCAGGTGTGGGTTTGTCAAACCCAATATAGATCTATACACAACTATCATGTTCTCCCTACAAGAGACTCTGGTTACAATTTACAGGACTTTTTGAATTGGTTACTTTGGAAGTAACCCGAAGCAAATGACTCACAAATTTATTCATTAACAGATTTACGTGAACTAAACTGAAAACCTTTGGTAAATAAGTTTGAGAACTAAATGATACATAAACTATACCTATTATAGTTTATCCAAAACTTTTGTAATGTATAAGAACTCTTTTATGAAAATGCATTAGTGTTACGAATCCATAAACTATGCTTATTATAGCTTAATATACGTGTTCTAAATGAATGAATAATCTTATCACGAATGACTAAGTTTCAGTTTATGATGATAAACTAACTAGGAAACACATTCAATATTTAGAACTTATTGTTATACACTTTGCTCAACATAATACAAAGTGTTATGAAAGTTATATGCTGTTAACTAATTTTTAACCTTTCTGCGCTGTTTTAGAAAAGTCGTAGAAAAATCATACGGAGTCGAAAACTAAATCTGTAAATTCTGAAAGTTCCTAAAATGAGTCTAGTTTACTCATCATTTTTATCATGATTTTAATGTGTAACAGCCCGAAATCTCAGGTATTGTTAAATTATGTTTTTGGGGTGATTTAAGAGGGGACTCAGCGAGTTGGAGCCTAGACTCGTCGAGTAGGACCGCAGACTTGGTCGCGGGTTCGCGACTGGACTCGACGAGTCCAGATATGGACTCGGCGAGTCTACGCTGTTTAGCGAAAACCCTAACCGTTCAGGTTTGGGACGTATAAAGGAGACTTATTGGCCGTCATTGTTCATGTTAGCCTTCTGAGAAGAACCCTAAATCGATTGAGTGCATCTGGAGCAAGGATTATAGGCCATTGTTGATTATAGAAAAGTTGTTGTGCAAGGAAGAGAAGGGATTGGCTAAAGGAACAGCAAGGGAGTCACATTCTGAGGATTGGGGACACAGAGAATACATCATCCAGGTAAGAATTCGAGTAAACTCTGCTATGTTGATGTGATTATGGAATTAGGGTTATGGAACCCTTTTTGTGAATAGATTGAATGTTACCCTAGTCCCCTAATCGATTGTAACCCTGTATTGGGACCTTTGGAGGTCCAGAATGTCCCATGTCTGTGCATTTCGGGAATTGATGAAGGTTTTGGATTGGAATCCTTATGCCTTAGGTCAAAATGTAAATTATGAATCATATGGTGTATCATGAGCACTGAAATGAGGACTTTATGTGATGGATCAGCCTAGGAAGGCCAGACCTAGGAATGGTCGAAGCAGTTCTGACCTTAGGATGCAGTTTGAGCGGTTGCATGGCATGGACTCGCCGAGTTCGATGAACAGACTCGGCGAGTAGCTTGAAGATTAACTGGGACTTGTCGAGTTGTTCTTCAGACTCGGCGAGTTGAGTCGGGGTGGCCCCGCGATTCTTCCAGGAGTAACTCGTCGAGTCAAGGAGGATACTCGAAGAGTAGATAGGGAATCTCAGAGAGTTGGAGGACGTCTAGACTCGCCGAGTCGACATGGTACTCGCCGAGTCCGGTCGAGTTGAACGTTGACCGTTGACCGTTGACCATGGACCGTTGACCAGAGTTGACCTAAGTCTGACTTCTTAGGGATAGTCACACTTAGAAGATATAAGTGTTAATGAGAGATATGTGATGTTATAGGGAGGTTGTAGCTCTTCGGATTGTGCACGAGTGATTTCAGGATTTGCTAGCTTTCAGCATTCACGAGGTGAGTCTTCTCACTATACCGTACCCGGAAGGGTTTGACTGTGTGACCGGAAGGTCAGATATGATATGTGATATGTATGTTATATGTGGTAATCTGTTTGTTATGTATGTTATGGGCCGGAAGGCAATATGTTGTGTGATGGACCGGAAGGTCGGCGTGGGTAGGACCGGAAGGTTTACCCAGCAGGGACGGAAGTCCCCTGAGACACATGGACCGATAGGTCAGGGCCTGGAAAGGCGTATGTGCGTAAGTTGTATATTGGGGAACTCACTAAGCATTTATGCTTACAGTTGTTATGTATGTGTTTCAGGTACTAGCGAGGACCGTGGGAAGGCGCCCGCGTGATCGATACACACTGAAGGATGTTTTTATGATCTTGGGATTTAGACTATTTGTATCTGACATAATACTTAAATTATTTATGCCTTGTTTTGAATGGAAATACTTTATTTTTAAAATGAAAAAAAAAATTGTTTGAAAATTTGCGTTGTTACAATCGGTATCAGAGCCTTGGTTTGAGGGATTCGGGTGCACCTTCGGGCGTAACTGAACTCAAACCGAGGATTTGAGGAAAACTTTTACAAATAGAGGCATAAACTTCTATGAATGATTTTGTGGTGAACAAGAAAGAAGCAGTGTGTACGATCAGTCAGCGCTTGAACGGTAAAGATCCCCAGAATTCCTTACAATATTATATGATATGAATTGTTATGCATGCTAGAAGACTAGGTATTCATGAGAGGACTAGAGTGGCCTGATTTGTGATGCTTTAGTCTAGGGAAGTTTGCCGATATGAGATGCTTTGCTAGGGTGCGAGTAGATAGTGCATAACAGAAGTAGAGTACTCACTATCCGGGGTTTGGGGAGGAAGATTTGGGATGAATGCTGATGCGGTGTGGTCGGTAGTATTGGGCCCGTACTACCGAAGACACCGGGTCAGTGGGAGACCCAAGTAAGAATCCCTAGATATCGGAGATTGAGTAGGGTTGCGTTATCGAGTGCGATTACACTCGATGGAGTCTCGGATAGTTTTATGTTGTATTTCAGAGACATCATGGTTAGACCATGACACGGAGCGAGTTCGAGCGGTGTGAGTGACGAGGAGATTCGTCAGATGATTCACGAGGAGGTAGCGGCGGCGATCCGGGCTGAGAACCCGGAGATGTTTGGGTCTATTAAGACCACCCTGATGGAGACGTTTGATGAGCGGTACGCCGCATTGACTGAGGCTATAACCGCCGCAGCTATCGCAGCTGTGGCCGCTGCTAGGCCACAGGGGGGTGACTCGTTGCTGTTCTGAGAGTTCAGCAACACGAAGCCACCAGAGTTCGCGGATATAGAGGGGTGCTTCTACACTTGTTCATGCCCGGAGCACCTGAGGGTACGGTTTGCTTTGAACCAGCTCCGTTTGGGAGCGAAGGACTGGTGGAAGTTCGTGACGGCGAACTTCACTTTGGCAGAGATTACAGCAGTGACATGGGAGGGGTTTACTGCTATGTTCAGGGACGAGTACGTTCCCCCGATGGAGAGGGAACGATTGGTTCAGGAGTTCTTAACCCTCAAGCAGGGTACTGATTCGGTTGCGGCGATCACGCGAAAGTTTCATGAGAGGGCGATGTTCTGCCCCGAGCTGGTGTCCACTGATCAGGCTCGGATGAGCCGGTACTTGGGAGTGTTGAGGAGGGATATCCGGGAGTTTGTGTCAAACTCCACCTACCATACTTTTGCTGAGCTTCAGGCGAATGCCAGGAAGCGCGAGATCGAGTTGGAGACCCAGGTCAGGGAGGAGGCCGAGTCTCAGCGGGTGGACCAGCGACCGGCTCAGCCCCAGCCGGCAGCCAAGCGGATAAAGTCCGCCGATTCGAGGACAGGAGGTTCGAAGGGCCGCACTTGTGGAAAGTGCAGCAAGGGTCATGATGGGGCATGTCGATCTGGTGCTTGCTACAAGTGTGGCAAGGAGGGGCACATTGCTAGGGAGTGCCCCAAGGGGTTTACGGTTTGCTTTCATTGCAACCAGACAGGCCATAGGAAGGCCGAGTGCCCTCAGCTTCTTCAGGGATCTGCACCTGCTACCAGAGCTACTGCGACTCGACCGGTGAAGGCCGAGGCCCCGAGGGCTCGGGGGAGAGCCTTTCAGCTGACTGCGGAGGAGGTCCGCGCTGCGGCCGATGTTGTGGCAGGTATGTTGTAATTCATGTATTTATTTTTTTAATGTCGAGACGTTATGCTTATGTTATATTATGCGTAGGTACTTTCCTTGTGAACTCTGTGTCTGCCTTAGTGTTATTTGACTCGGGTGCGAGTAGATCCTTTGTATCTTTAGCCTTTAGTCAGCATATCAGCATTAGTCGTGAGTCGTTGAGTCGGCCTCTGAGGGTTTCTATAGCTGACGAGAGAGTGATTTGTGCCACGGAGGTTCTCCGGGGATGCATGTTAGAGATTTTCGGGGTCGAATTCCCGATTGACCTGATTCCTATTGCGATGGGTGATGTTTGTGTCATCGTGGGCATGGACTGGTTGAGCCGATTCGGCGCTGTCATCGACTGTGAGCATCAGCTGGTGACTATACGAGACCATAGTGGGGGAGTTCTTTCGGTGTACGGCGAGGGTACCCGTTCGGGATCAGCTTTTTGTTCGGCCGCTAGGGCGAGGCAGTGTCTATAGCAGGGCTGTAAGGGTTTTGTGGCGTATGTGATGGATATGCGGGAGGTTTCCGAGAGACCGAAGTCAGATGAGGAGGTCCCTGTGGTGCGTGAGTTTCCAGATGTTTTCCTCGAGGAGCTGCCGGGAGTACCTCCTATGAGGCAAGTAGAGTTTGGTATCGATCTAGTTCCGGGGGCCGCGCCTATTGCTAAGGTGCCTTATCGTCTTGCACCTCCAGAGATGCAAGAGTTGTCCTCGCAGATCCAGGAGTTGCTGGGGAAGGGATTCATTCGGCCGAGCAGCTCGCCTTGGGGAGCCCCTATTCTGTTCGTCAAGAAGAAGGATGGTTCACACCGGATGTGCATTGATTACCGGGAGTTGAACAAGTTGACGGTCAAGAACCGTTACCCGTTACCGAGGATCGATGATTTATTCGATCAGTTGCAGGGAGCATCTTGGTTTTCCAAGATCGATCTGAGGTCAGGGTACCATCAGGTGAGAGTGCGGGATGAGGATGTCCAGAAGACAGCGTTTAGGACGCGATATGGGCATTATGAGTTTGTGGTGATGCCATTCGGTCTCACCAATGCCCCGGCTGTGTTCATGGATCTCATGAACAGGGTATGCAGGCCGATGTTGGATCGGTCAGTGATTGTATTTATCGATGACATTCTGGTGTATTCGAGATCTAGAGAGCAACATTAGGAGCATTTGAGGGAGGTCCTTGAGGTATTGAGGTCGGAGAAGCTTTATGCAAAGTTCTCCAAATGTGACTTTTGGTTGCGGGAGGTCCAATTTCTAGGACATGTTGTTAATCAGAAAGGGATATTGGTCGATCCGGCCAAGGTTGAGGCGGTGATGAGTTGGGAGGTGCCAAAGTCACCCTCTGAGATCAGGAGCTTCCTTGGGTTGGCAGGGTATTATCGGAGATTCATTAAGGATTTCTCCAAGATCGCAGTGCCGCTCACCAGATTGACCCGCAAGGGTGTTGCATTCTCATGGGGGCCCGAGCAGCAGACCTCCTTTGAGACACTTCGCCAGAGGTTGTGCGAATCCCCGATATTAGCTCTCCCGGAAGGGATGGAAGATTTTGTAGTATATTGCGACGCATCGATTTCGGGACTGGGTGCAGTGTTGATGCAGAGGGGTCATGTGATAGCTTATGCGTCGAGGCAGCTGAAGCCTCATGAGGCGAGATATCCCACGCATGATTTAGAGTTGGGGGCAGTAGTGTTCGCTCTCAAGATTTGGCGTCACTACCTGTATGGGGTTCGATGTACGATATACACAGACCATAAGAGTTTGAAGTATTTGATGGATCAGCCCAACCTAAATATGCGACAGAGGAGGTGGTTAGATGTGGTCAAGGATTATGATTGTGAGATCCTGTACCACCCAGGCAAGGCTAATGTGGTAGCCGACTCGTTGAGCCGCAGGGCGGAGAGCACTCCATTGCGAGATGTATGCTTGAGACTGACTGTGATGACTCCAGTATTGGATGCTATTCGTGGGGCACAGGCCGAGGCTGTACGACCAGAGATACAGAAGAAAGAGCGGGTCGTTGGGTTAATTTCAGAGTTGGTTAAGGATGGACGAGGGCTTCTGACATTTCAGGGTCGGATCTGGGTACCGTTCGTGGGCGGTACGCGTATTACTTTGATGGAAGAGGCTCATAGATCGAAATTCTCGATCCATCCCGGTGCTACGAAGATGTATTTGGATTTGAGGAAAGAGTATTGGTGGCCCTATATGAAGAGGGACGTTGCATGGTTCGTTGAGAGGTGCTTGACCTGCCGTAGGGTTAAGGCCGAGCACCAGAGACCGCATGGCAAGTTATAGCCATTGGAGATCCCCGAGTGGAAGTGGGAACAGATCACTATGGATTTCATCACCAAATTGCCAAAGACTGCCAGGGGAGTCGATGCAATTTGGGTGATTGTGGATAGGTTGACGAAGAGTGCACACTTCCTTGCCATCAGCGAGAGTTCTTCAGCGGAGAAGTTGGCGGAGATATATGTGAGAGAAGTGGTATCTCGGCATGGGGTGCCGATCTCGATTGTTTCAGACCGTGATGTACGCTTCACTTCCAGGTTCTGGAAGAAATTCCATGAGGAGCTGGGTACTAAATTGCATTTTAGTACCGCATATCATCCCCAGACAGACGGCCAGAGTGAGCGGACGATTCAGACGCTGGAGGACATGCTTCGAGCATGTGTGTTGGACTTCGGGGGTAGCTGGGATGCATATTTACCCTTAGCAGAGTTTTCCTACAACAACAGCCATCATTCAAGCATTGGTATGCCACCTTTTGAGCTATTGTATGGTAGGAGGTGTCGGACCCCCATTTGCTGGGGAGAGGTGGGACAGAGAGTGATGGGCAGCACAGAGATCGTGCTTCAGACGACAGAGCAGATTCAGCAAGTTAGACAGAGGTTATTGACCGCCCAGAGCCGATAGAAGAGTTATGCAGACAGGCGCCGATCCAAGCTTGAGTTTCAAGTCGGCGACTTCGTTCTCCTAAAGGTCTCTCCTTGGAAAGGAGTGATTCGATTCAGGAAGAGGGGCAAGTTGGGGCCCCGGTATATTGGGCCATTTCGTGTGATTGCAAGGATAGGCCGGGTAGCCTATCGGTTGGAGTTGCCAGCGGAGTTAGGGCAGATCCACGACACTTTTCATGTGTCGCAATTGAGGAAGTGCATAGCCGATGAGTCGGCAGTGGTTCCATTGGAGGATATTTAGGTGGATGCGAGCCTGAATTATGCTGAGAGACCAGTGGCCATCAGGGATTGGAAGATCAAGGTTCTGAGGAACAAGGAGGTACCTCTGGTGTTGGTTCAGTGGCAACACCGTAAGGGATCGGAAATGACTTGGGAGCCGGAACGTGAGATGCGGGAGCAGCACCCGGAACTATTTACAGAGTGAGACTTCGAGGGCGAAGTCTAATCCTAGTGGGGGAGAGTTGTAACAGCCCGAAATCTCAGGTATTGTTAAATTATGTTTTTGGGGTGATTTAAGAGGGGACTCGGCGAGTTGGAGCCTAGACTCGCCGAGTAGGACCGCAAACTTGGTCGCGGGTTCGCGGCTGGACTCGACGAGTCCAGATATGGACTCGGCGAGTCTACACTGTTTAGCGAAAACCCTAACCGTTCAGGTTTGGGATGTATAAAGGAGACTTATTGGCCGTCATGGTTCATTTTAGCCTTCTGAGAAGAACCCTAAATCGATTGTGTGCATCTGGAGCAAGGATTATAGGCCATTGTTGATTATAGAAGAGTTGTTGTGCAAGGAAGAGAAGGGATTGGCTAAAGGAACAACAAGGGAGTCACATTCTGAGGATTGGGGACACAGAGAATACATCATCCAGGTAAGAATTCGAGTAAACTCTGCTATGTTGATGTGATTATGGAATTAGGGTTATGGAACCCTTTTTGTGAATAGATTGAATGTTACCCTAGTCCCCTAATCGATTGTAACCCTGTATTGGGACCTTTGGAGGTCCAGAATGTCCCATGTCTGTGCATTTCGGGAATTGATGAAGGTTTTGGATTGGAATCCTTATGCCTTAGGTCAAAATGTAAATTATGAATCATATGGTGTATCATGAGCACTGAAATGAGGACTTTACGTGATGGATCAGCCTAGGAAGGCCAGACCTAGGAATGGTCGAAGCAGTTCTGACCTTAGGATGCAGTTTGAGCGGTTGCATGGCATGGACTCGCCGAGTTCGATGAACAGACTCGGCGAGTAGCTTGAAGATTAACTGGGACTCGTCGAGTTGTTCTTCAGACTCGGCGAGTTGAGTCGGGGTGGCCCCGCGATTCTTCCAGGAGTAACTCGTCGAGTCAAGGAGGATACTCGACGAGTAGATAGGGAATCTCAGAGAGTTGGAGGACGTCTAGACTCGCCGAGTCGACATGGTACTCGCCGAGTCCGGTCGAGTTGACCGTTGACCGTTGACCGTTGACCAGAGTTGACCTAAGTCTGACTTCTTAGAGATAGTCACACTTAGAAGATATAAGTGTTAATGAGAGATATTTGATGTTATAGGGAGGTTGTAGCTCGTCGGATTGTGCACGAGTGATTTCAAGATTTGCTAGCTTTCAGCATTCACGAGGTGAGTCTTCTCACTATACCGTACCCGGAAGGGTTTGACTGTGTGACCGGAAGGTCAGATATGATATGTGATATGTATGTTATATGTGGTAATCTGTTTGTTATGTATGTTATGGGCCGGAAGGCAATATGTTATGGGCCGGAAGGCAATATGTTGTGTGATGGACCGGAAGGTCGGCGTGGGTAGGACCGGAAGGTTTACCCAGCAGGGACGGAAGTCCCCTGAGACACATGGACCGATAGGTCAGGGCCTGGAAGGGCGTATGTGCGTAAGTTGTATATTGGGGAACTCACTAAGCATTTATGCTTACAGTTGTTATGTATGTGTTTCAGGTACTAGCGAGGACCGTGGGAAGGCGCCAGCGTGATCGATACACACTGAACGATGTTTTTATGATCTTGGGATTTAGACTATTTGTATCTGACATAATACTTAAATTATTTATGCCTTGTTTTGAATGGAAATACTTTATTTTTAAAATAAAAAAAAATTGTTTGAAAATTTGCGTTGTTACATAATGACTTCCAACTCGAGTGAAAAAGTCCATAATCACAAACTGGTCCGGATGGGTGTTTGAATTGATAGGAAGTTTTGTAAAAATCACCATAAATTGTAGAAAAATCATATGGAGATGTGCAAGTAGTCATTTTAAAGATAAGAACTGGAACTACAAACACCTAAAACAGTTTTGAAGACGAAAAGGTTTAAGTTTCCCAAAACAGTCCGTGAATGGAGTCCAACTTTTCTGATGAAAGATGTTAGAAAAATTTAGTTATGTTCTTAGTGTTTTAACTTGTATTCCCCCCTTAAAAACTTAAGAAAACATGAAAATGTAGGGGTATAAACACACCTTATGTGATTTCAGTAGATGGATGATGGAAAAAAGAAGTGTTCAACTCAATAACACTTTGGGAGATTGCTTGAAGATTCGAAGATCTAACACCAATAGGATGGAGTTTGTGTAAGATATCTATGTAATGAGTTCAAAAACTCTTAGATCGATTAGATCTTTCACAAGAACGATAAAAGCTATGAAACAGTTTATGATTAATATGAGTATGAGCTCAGAACAAAATTAAACTTATGCTTATGATTCAAAACTGAGTCACGCCTCAGCAGAGCTCGATTAAGAACTTCCGCTGTAGAGGTGAGCTAGGGTTTACAAGCGATGTAAAATGAAAACAATAAAAGCGATAACATCTAAGTCTTCATGCATGCAGCTTATATACTAAACCCTAATACAAAATAATGCACGGTTGGACAGGCCCAATACCGACATTCAAACTAGGCTATGGATCGAGCCTATGACGCAATCCAATAGACTCTACAATCTCCCCCTTTGCGTCAAATGAGGCGTGAGATTATTTCTTATGAACAGGCTTCACCATCTTAATAACTTTGAATAATCGAGGAATAATAGCAAGAAGAGTTTATCTAAACTGGATGTACCACCTCAGCATGTCAACGAATAGCTTCTTATCAGCAGCACTTTTCTGGTCGCACCTTTGGATGATCTCCAAGATATGCTCGAGACAAGTTGTCGAGAAAAGGTGTTTGTCGACAAGAGCGAACAAGCATTTTTGGCCTTCGCCCCTAAGGAACATGACTGTATGGTACTTCGAATCGAGATCATGGTGTTGACATTGCCAGCTTTGCCCATTGTTTTGATTGTTGGTCAGTTGTGTATGGCTGAGGCAATCTCCTGGTCCATCTTCGCTACTTCATGAATGTTGCAAACAAGCATACGCTTGACATGATCGATGATAGGCTGATACTCTAGGGGATTCGAAAGTAGATTGTTGTTGACGAGTATCTAGTCATGGGGATTGAGGTTCAGTAGATCAGCAAGAGAAAAATGGTGGACTGAGCCTTCGGTTCCTTGAGTCACCCTGAAATTGACATTGATAAATTTCCCTGTTGAATAGGGCTTCATCACCTTGACTGTGGTTATCTTCTTTGAGCTCCAAGTTTGGTATTGAGGTTGAGCAAACTCCAAGTAAAACTCCAATGGATCCCTATCTACCTTTGGGTCCGGAGATGGAATGGCAACAGTTGAGTTGACATAGTGGAAGATGAATGCCTTTCGAGTGATTGGCATATCGAACTGTGCATCCTTGGAGTTGTCAAGGCCAAAGGACATTATTGGCTCGAGCCATAGAACATTTGGCTCGTCGATTGCACACCGCTGGAGTGAGTCTTTAGTCCATACTGGAAACAAAGACTTTTTCTTCTCAAGGAGCTCCGCCTCCTTTCGCTTCTGTTCTAGCTCAGCGCGCTGCTTCATGGTGATTTCTTTCGTTTGTTTTTCATAAGTATTGTTCTTTGGGACAGGTTTCTTGGGAATGTCGACATACACATCATCTTCATTGTCTGTGCCGTCTTCACCAATCTTCTTCTTCTTCTTATCTTTGTTACTGACCGACGCTTCATTAACCTTCGGTTCAGTAGCCGGTTTTGAGTTGGAATGAGGAGGTTGTTGCTTTGACTCTTTCTCTCCCCCTTGTTTCGGTTGGACCCCAGTCACCGGAACACCCTCGATACGACTGAGAACGTCCAGTGCTGGTCTGAGCTTGTCTGCCAAATGTCGTCTGACAGTGATAGTGATAAGTGGATCACTCGCCTCGATAAGGTGAAGGAGGATGGAGTGGACATTGGCAGCAGAACTCCGGATAACCTCCTTTTCTGACTTGAGGTCATTAATCTCTATATTAGCAGTATGCACCTTGTGTAGTTGCAATTTAAGTTGGGCTGTATGTCTGTCAAGCTCGTCCATAATACGATTTTCCATAGCTAAGTCCGCTTCCAGTTGAGTTAAGCGTTCGTTGACTTTAGCATGGAGTGATGCGTTTGCTTCTTCAATGGCATGGCGTGCCGCTTCCAGGTTCGAACACTCAGATTGAGAAGTCTTTTGAAGAGTCTCTACTGAGGTGTTGACAATTGCAACATTCTTGGCAGCAACAGCCTGCAAGGAATCTAGAAATAGGTGAGCATCGGAAACTAGTTTATTGAATTTTGCGGTCGCTTCGTTGTACTCCTTAGTCGAGGCATCAACAGCGATAGAGGCCTGTTGACATTGGGAAGATGAGGCTTCAATAGCCTTTGCTGTAGCAGATAGTGTAGCACTGTGTTCAACAACAACCGACGAGAACAATGCTTTAAAGCAGCTTCTGAGGGGGCACCAGAGGAGGAAGAGGAAAGCAGTTGATCAAACTTGTCATTTACTGCTTTGAGATTACGTTTGGTAATGGGCTCGTCGTTATCATCCTCACTCTGCACTCGATAAGGACTGAAATATGTGGAATTGAATTCAAAGCCCTCACCGCCCAAAATGGGTGTTGTTTCAGTAGACTGTGTAGGAGATAAGGGTTTTGAAGAAGGTGGAGGTTCGGTTGTGAATGTAGGTTCGGTTGTAAAAGGAGGTTCGGTTACAGGTGGATTGGGAGCAGTAAAGGTAGGTTTAGTAGTAGCGGTAGAGGTTGTATCTGTGAAAATGGGAGTGGGAATAGGAATAGTTCCGAATTGTTGAGAGGTAGTTATTGGAGAGATATGAGGGATTGACACTGGAATTGTAACAAGTGGAAGTGAAGGAGTCAAAGAATGAACTGGAATTTCTGGAGTAGGGGAGCGAGGCGGAGTGTCCTCTCGGTCCGAGCCTCTTCATCAGAACTTTCGTTCTCAGAATATAAGGATGGAGCGTTCTTCTTCTTAGGAGGAACATATTCTGAATCCGAATCGCTTGAGGATTGAAGAATAAGTCTCCTAGCAGGCTTCTTCTGCTTTTTGGGTTGAAGTTGAGAAGGAGCAGCTTTATCACTTTTTCTCTTCTTGGGGGTCTGCCCCTTGGTTGGTTTTGTAACAGGTCCCTCCTTCTGCGATTCAGGTTTCTTGCCCCTCTTGGCTGGCTTGTCAGCCTCTTCAATGGAGCGAAGCATTATGGGTGTAAGATCACGTGTACCAATAGATTTACATTTCCTGTACTGTTGAAGAAGATTACTCGATTCTGAGATACAACCGAGCATGGTTTCAGGAATAGAGCCGATGTATGAGAACTTTGTTGGATCAGTGACGATGATCTTCGTCGTATGAAAAGTGGTGATAGAAGAAAGCAAGGAATCCGCCATAATTGGGACACGATTATGATCCATTGCCCATTTGGTGATTATAGTCTAGAAACGCCCACATGAAATCTCTGAATGCCTGGACAAAGAAACTAGGCTTTGAACTAACTGGTGCCAAATAATGGACCCATAGTCAAGGTTAGCCCACTATACAACCCATACAGCACCGTCATGAATGCCTTGCTAGCACCGTCAGAACCAGCGCTCCGCTTAGATAATCCCTTGAATAAGAGCGTGAAAAGACCATTCCATTGGGGAGGAAGGCAGGACTTCTTGAACTTGGTGATAGTTGTTAGGGTTTCAGTATACCCCATCTGATAAAACATTGTGAACAGTTGGCCAGTTACAATGGAACCAGGGTTTACTAGAGACGGATCTTGAGAAATACCAATTAGGGCACAAAATCGACTCTTGGAGATAGAGACCTTCTCATCTTGAAGTTCAAAGTGGATCCGTTCATTAGCCTTGTCATAGAACGCCGTAGTGTAGACAAGTGACAAGACCGACATAGGAACAACTTCAAACTTTGTCAGTGCATCGACGAGTGGTGAGTATTTGAGTCACTCAACCACATACAACATATAGGGCTCATAAACGAAGGGAGTGAGATCAATGATTAGGTTTTGTTGGGGTTTTATAGTGAGTAGGTGTTGACGCGAACTGAGGTATCATGAACAAATGCAGATTCTGCCATTGTAGGATCTTGAAGATGACGATGAACAGTTGCAGAAAATCGTCGGGTTTCTTTGAGAGCTTTTTGGAAGTGATAAGGGTTGAGAGAGTACCGTTCCAATTCCTTTTATACATACAAGGAAGAGAAAGAAGAATCCGGATGAAATCTTGGAGTATCTCAAAAATAGCGCCTGAGTTGATGTGTGAATAGTTGGCGTGCCGAAGATGACGCAGGAGAGAGAAAAACGTTTCCCTTTTTCACGCCTTTTCATAAAACTCACCTTTTTTCAAATTGCCAAACCGTTTGGATTTCTGCTGAGTCAGCGACCAGTTTATCCCAATCGTTTCCCTTTATGACGCTTGAGTGTTTGTGCCTCGATCATTTGAATCAGTAATCTGTGCGAAACTTAGAATTTGGAAAAATAAAAAATTTTCGTGCAAAGGGTGTAAAAGATAAAGAAATAAAACGATTATTTTTGGGATTATCTGTGATGTCGTATTTAGACATAAAACGATTGATTTTGGGAAAACATAACTTCCTTCAAATTCAAGATGGACATTGAAGTGCTTGGTTGGTTTCCCATGAAATAACGATCAATAACTTGTTGAGAAGTTTTGAAAGGCGTCTTTTAAAGGTTAGAGAGGGTGGCTTTCTCTTTAATTCATAATTTCGATACTTAATATAAGACCAAAAGTGAATGAAGTACTTGTGAGATCATTGTGATCTGTTGAACAAGTAGGTGAGAAATGCTTTATAGTGACGAGAGAATTAAAGAAATCTCAAAAAAAAAAATTAAACTGGATCTTTTAGGGTTAGAGAAGCCTTGGTGAAAGGCAATCTCATAAGGATCACTCAAAAAGAAAAAGAGATTTCATTGGGTAACAAGTAATATCTTGAATTTTTGAATTCACCGTCAATTCATTAGTGGTGTTGAATTTTGGGTTTCACTTAGTACATAGTGGCATGAAACTAAGATCATGAACGCAGATTTTGTATAACCATAAACCTCAGTGGTTAAAACTGAGAGTCTTAGGGGTTATATTGATGAAACGAAATATAATGGAGAAAGATGATGGAGATGGTATAAGAAGTGAATGTACCTCTGCTTTTTAAAGAAAAGAAGGACCAAGCAGAAAACTCTAAACTCAGTTTGAGTAGAGTATGGTAGCTCATGATTAGAGTGAACTTGATAGCCTAGATTGGGAAAACATGATTGGTGTTGATCATGTTATTAAGGCTTCACTCAGAATCAGTTGAGGCTTGAGTCTACATACAACAACATGCTTCTAAGGACGCCTAACTAACGAAAAAAAACTTTTACCTGCCTTAGCTGTGCCATCGAGAATCACACTTAAACAAACATAAAAACGTTAAATATATATATATATATATATATATATATATATATATATATATATATATATATATATATATATATTGGATTTTTTGTGAGAATTGACCAATTGAACGAGAAAAAAAATATTTTTGGGATTTTCTTAGTAGAAAAGAAGTAATGATAAAATATACAAAAGAATACATTTGAAATGCCTTAAAAAAATAATAAGCTCAGAAGGACCAAACCCGAAATAGACCGAAAGCTACGTTCATTTTGGTTCATGGTCGGATCGAACCCGACATAGACCGAAGTTCGGTTCATTTCGGTTTATATAGGTTCGCTCTATTTCGCTTGTTACCTTTATGGAAGCGAAGGTGATTTCGGTACTGACTCAGCTTGCATCATTCTTAGGCCTTGTAAAATCTTATTGAAGCTTGCTTCAGGTAAGGCCTTTGTGAATATGTCTGCTAGTTGATCAGTCGTTCTGACGAAGTGAATTTCGACGTTGCCATCTTTGACGTGATCCTTGTTGAAATGGTACCTCAGTGCGATATGCTTAGTCTTCGAGTGTTGCACTGGGTTGTGAAAAATTCTGATTGCGCTTTCAGAGTCACAGTATAATGGGATTTTCTTCATGTTTAAGCCAGAATCCCGGGGTTGACTCTGAATCCGTACGACTTGAGATGTACAGGATGATGCAGCAATGTATTCGGCTTCTGCAGTGGATAACGAAACACAAGTTTGTTTCTTTGATTGCCAACTGACTAATTTTCCATCCAGAATTTGACATCCTCCTGTGGTGCTTTTACGATCGAATCCACAGCCACCCGATCGGCATCTGAAAATGCTTGCACGAACAATCCGAAGTTGGTTGGATACCATAGACCGAGAGAGGAGGTTCGCTTTAGATAGTGAAAGATGTTCTTCACTGCTTGAAGATGAGGTTCTCTTAGGTTGTCTTGAAAGCGAACACAATAACAAACAGAGAACATGATATCAGGTCTACTGGCGGTAAGATACATCAGAGACCTGATCATCTACCGATAAAGCGTTGTATCAGCAGCTGGTTTCTCCAATGATGGTGTGATTTTCGTTCCAAAAGTCATCGACACTTTTACTTTGGAGTCACCCGTCATTCCAAACTTGGTGAGCAAGGTCTTGGTATATGCTTCCTGATTAATACAAATTCCTTCGGGTCCCTGTCTAATGTTCAATCCAAGAAAGAAATTAATTGGACCCATTGAGCTCATCTCAAACTTAGTTTCCATCAACTTTCAGAATTCAGCTGTTAAGCTAGGATTCGTGGAACCAAAGATGATGTCATCAACATAAATTGGGACTATCATAAGGTGGTTACCTTCTCGCTTAGAAAGAAGGTTGGGTCAACCGAACCTTGTTTGAATTTAGACAATTTTAAGTAACGAGTGAGAGTTTCATACCATGCTCTGGGAGCTTGTTTCAGGCCATAGACAGCTTTGTCGAGGATATAGCAATGATCTGGATACTTCTCGTTCACGAATCCTGGTGGTTGCTCAACATATATGGTTTCTTCAAGTTCACCGTTGAGGAAGGAACCTTTGACGTCCATCTGATAGACTTCAAAGTTCTTGTGAGCAGCGTACGCAAGAAAGATTCGAACAGATTCCAATCTAGCCATTGGAGCGAAGGTTTCTTCATAATCAATTCCCTCTTCCTGACAATATCCTTTGACCACCAGCCTTGCTTTATTACGAATGACATTTCCTTCTTTGTCCATCTTGTTTCTGAATACCCATTTGAGACCGACAACCGAAGCATCCTTTGGTGTTGGAATAAGATGCCATACCTTATTTCATTCAAACTCATTTAACTCATCCTACATGGCTTGAACCCAGTCTGAATGATCAAGAGCTGAATTAGCAGTCTTTGGTTCAATTTTGGACACGAATGAGTTGAACATACAAAACTCGACTTTCGAAAATAGGGCAGCCTGTTTCGCTTTGATTTGAGAGCGAGTCAACACCTTTTTTGAGGATTCCCCAATAATTTGAGTCTGGGGATGATCTTTGGTCCATTTGAAAAGTGTAGGAAACTTTGGATCATAGATAGGATCCAATTCAGCATTGATTTCTTCTTCGAGTTCAGACAAATTGTCATCATCACTAACTGTTTTCTCCCCCTCAAGGAATGATTCCTGTTCAGGACCAGCATTTGTACCTCCTTCATTGGCGGAATTTCAGTAGAGGCTGTGTTATTTGGCGATGAGTTCTCCCCCTGTAAAGAAGAAGCTTGATCATGATGAGGAGAGGAAACCTCCCCATCGATTGTAGGATGGTCACCAGAAGGTTCGCTTCCGTCTGCACTTTCGGTTCCTTTGGATTGATCATCAATAATTTTTCTAGCAGCATCATCTATAACTTGAGAAATCGTCTACTATAACCATAATATATTTGTTTCCCCCAATGCTTTCGATGGATGATGGACCACATAGATCAATATGTAATAACTCCAATGGTTCTATTACCTTGGTGTTGATAATAGAAGGATGACTCTGCCGAGTCTGCTTTCCCATTTCACGCGCTGCACAAAGATGTTCTTTATCTAATTTCAGAAGTGGCAGCCCTTGAACATGATCACCTAAGACCAATTTGTTGATGTCCTTGAAGTTCAGATGAGAGAGTCTTCTGTGCCATAACCAGCTTTCATCGGAGTGAGCCTTTCTGAGTAAGCAGACTGCCGGTTTACCTCTTATGGGATTGAGGTTCAGGGGATACATTTTCCCTTTTTGCTTTGATTTCAACAAAATGCTGTTTGACTTCTTCTCGACAATTTCTGAGCCTTCATCGTCGAATGATACTTTTAACCCGGTACCAACCACCAGCTGTGACACACTGATGAGGTTGTGTTGGAGCCCTTCAACGTATGTAACCTTCCTTATGGAGAACTCGCCATTAGTGATCATCCTATAGCCTTTAATAGCTCCAAAAGAGTTGTTACCATACTTTACAATACCGCCATCTTTGAGAGAGCGAAACTCCTTTAGTTCCTCATTCCTTCCTGTCATGTGATGCGAGCAGCCACTATCGATGTACCATTCTTCGTCAAACTGCTCGTCACGTATAACCTGCTAAAAATTAAGCAGATTTAGGAACCCAAAGTTTCTTGGGTCCTTGTGAGCCTTTTATAGGACATGGTATAGTAAGAGAAATATCAACCATATATGTGTGTTTAATTAAAGTTGTTTCATCTTTTCTTTTAATGGTGAAAACTTTAATTTTTGTTGACTTAGGAGGACTGGAGGTTTTTGACTGAAGGACTGGAATTTAGAGATTTGGATTTAGGAGAGACATTAGATTCTTGGTTTTGATGATCAGACTTGTAGGCATGAGGACCGAAATTGTGATTCCGTTTGCCATGGAATGAGGGACCGAAACTCTTCTTTCGGTTGTTGTAGGATGAAGAACCAAAACTGCTCTCTTTCGGTTGTAGTTGAATGAGGTACCGAAACTCTCCTTTCGGTTGTTGAAAGATGAGGGACCCAAACTCTCCTTTCGGTTGTAGTTGGAAGATGAACCGAAACCACCCTTTCGTTTGTTGATGGGTGATTGACCGAAACCGCTCTTTCGGTTGTTGATGGGAGATGGACCGAAACTGCTCTTTCAGTTGTTGATGGGAGATGGACCGAAACTGCTCTTTCGGTTGTATTCAGTCGAGAGACCGAAACTACCCTTTCGGTTCCTATCTGTTGAAGGACCGAAACCTTCTTTTCGGTTCCTATCGTAACTGTGCTTCTGGTTCCTTGAGTTTTCTTCCAATTTAGACTTCCTTTCAATCCTTATAAAATCAGGATTCTGAGAGTTCCAAAATCGCTTTCTTTCGGAGAGATTCTTCTTCAATCTTACGTTTCGTTGATGCTTTCGATCAGCCACCTGTTTTGGATTTCTATGAATGTTGTCCTTTATTTTAGAAGCATGAGCACAACATTCACTCTTTGTTGAAGAAGTATCACTCGTGGTTTGCATCGGTTCATCCACAGATGGTTTAGTTCCACTTGTGCTCGGTACATCGTACTTTGTAGGCTCATTTAGTGGTTCAGGTATATATCTACCTTTCACTCTCCATGAGGTTTTCTGAGAAAGACCCTTCGTCTTGTCTGTGTTGTCGATTGGGCCCGACCAAAAGAATTCATCACATCCACCAGCATTGTCTTCTTCTACCATCGCGGTTAACTCTGCAGTTTGTTGTGGAGTGACTCACGGCACGGTGTAGACTTGATTTGGGGTAGTCTGAACCTTTTGGTACACAACAACTTTAGCTTTGAGAACATTGGACTTGTTGGTAGAGAAACGAGCAAACTAAACATAGTTTTCAGAAATAAAGTTCTTATGGGACTTGGGTTCGTTTTTGGCTAATTCAGAACAGTCTACCAAATCTTCTATAGAAATTTCACTCATATCATCATCCTCATTAAGTTCAAATGTATTTTCAGCATCAATTTTGTTTTCTGAACTTAAGTTGGCATTCAAGGAGTTAAATTTTTGTATAGTTTTGGCTCTCAGTTTCAATCTATCATTTTCATCTAGCAGATTTTTGAGCATGTCCTTGTGTTCGTTGGACTTTATGTAGGATTCAATTTTGTCCAGACCTATCTTATATGCTAAAGACACTTCGTCAGAAGATACAACGCTTTCACAGTTGTATGCTTCTGCATCGATTTCACCCTCCTTTAATTCAAGGAAAGGTAAAATCATACGATGTATTTTCTTCCCTATTTCACAATCAAGATGCAACTGAGTTAGGTTAAAATAGAGTCTCTTAGCAATTAAACAAAAAACATTTCTCTGCTTGACAAGTTTAAGATTGTCTCTCTGCAAATAAATAGAATCATCTTTAGATCTAATTAATTCCTTTTCCTTCTGCTCGATCCATATTCTTTGTTCCTCACTCTTTGAAGAAATCCTACTGATTTGATCAGTTAGGTTAGAATTCGTGACACAGGTTTGGGTGAGACTGCTACTTATGCTAGAGAATTTTGACTTTAAACTATTTAACTGCTTTTCATAATTATTAGCAGGTAATTTTAGAGAAGCATGAATATTTTTTACCTTTTGATCAACTCATCACATTCGTTGATCTGAGTACTGACAAGCTTTGCAGCGAAACATCTGTCCTCTCTCTCTCTCTCTCTTTCTTCTTCAACTCCCCCATTAGTTGTGTATCCTCTCATTTGGGACACACCCTCGGTCACTGCAAAGCATCTCCCCATTGTCTGTTCTACTTTTGCCATCATAGCTTTTCCATGAGTAGGCTTCCTAACTTCATCATCCTCCGATTCTATGGACCAGACCTCCACACCTCCAACTCATCACTGTTGTTCGAACCCTACACAATTAAAGCATTCATGGTAGAGTTATTAACAGCAAACTTTCTTTTCTTTATCTCCTCCAATCTTCTCAAGAGGCTCGCTTTCTCATCATCTTCGCTTGTCTTCTCTTCTTTCTTTCTTAGCACGCAGTCTTTAGCAAAATGATTTTTGCCTCCACAGTAATGACTGTCGAATCTTAAGTCTCCCCCAATTTTAGCTTCCTTCTTTGACTCTTCGGACTTTGACCCCATCTTCGGTTCCTCCTTGATCCGTTCGGCGGTATAACTTCCCTACCAGTTTCGGTTCTTGTTGGCTGGGAATTTCTTCTTGATGAGTTTTCTGGGATTTGACACCATCATTGCATATTCTTCTCCGGTTAGATCAAAATCTGCAAGATCTAATTCCTCTTCTTCTTTAACCAAACTCTTTCCTTTGGAAACAAGAGCTAAAGAACCCAGACCCGAAACTACATTCATTTCCTTCGATAAGGCATTCTCATGGGATTTTAAAATGCCCACAAGTTTTGCCAAAGAGTATGACTTGAACTGTTCATGAGCTTTGACAGTTGATACAACAACCATCCATTCAGGTCTAAGACCATTCACGAAAGTGACCATTTGTTCAATCACCTTTCTTTCAATCCCATGCTTTATTATCTTACTCAAAAGATGATTGAAACGATCGAAAGTTTAGATAAGTTTTTCTTCAGGCTTTTGTTTAAAATCACCAAACTCTGATAACAGGAGAGTTTGAATAGAGTGTTCCAGATCTTCATCTGTGGAATATAATTCCTTCAATCTATCCCAGATCTCCTTAGCTGTAGCACAGGAACTTACCAAACGAAACCTATCCGATTGCAACGCACACCTTATCATTCGTAGAGCTTTGATGTTGCACTGAAACTTCACTTTTTCATCCTGAGGAATGTCTTTGACGTCATTGACAAGCTGATTGTATTCTTTCTGTGTTTTTACAATCTTTGATGTGCTTGAGTGAGCGAATGGGACTAAAGTGATTGCTTCCCAGATTAGATACCCATTGCCATCCGATCCAATCACGTAGTCTTCAAAGTGATGCGTCCAAAATTCATAGTCTTGTGTATACAAGATCGGTATTCTTGTTGTAGACCCTATGTTGTTGGAGATATTTATCGGATTGGTTTGAGAATTGTCCATAGATATTGTGAATACTTTTGATCGAAAACCTGTAAAAGATCAGACTTGTAATTTTTCGTTTAGGGTTAGATTAACAATTAATGAGATACGCCAATAAAGAGTGACGGCTCAATAAATATCAATCAATGCGGAATTAAAACCCTATGAACTTCTTCGACAGAAGAGGTGTGTATGAATTACACAGTCTCCTGCTCTGATACCAATTGATGAGTTCAAAAACTCTTAGATTGGTTAGATCTTTCACAAGAACAATAAAAGCTATGAAACAGTTTATGATTAATATGAGTATGAACACAGAACAAAATCAAACTTATGCTTATGATTCAAAACTGAGTCACGCCTCAGCAGAGCTCGATTAAGAACTTCCGCTGTAGAGGCGAGTTAGGGTTTACAAGCGATGTAAAACGAAAACAATAAAAGTGATAACATCTAAGTCTGCATGCATGCAACTTATATACTAAACCCTAATACAAAATAATGCACGGCTGGACAGGCCCAATACCGACATTCAAACTAGGCTATGTACCGAGCCTATGACGCAATCCAATAGACTCTACTCTATGATTTGAGTAGAAGGAAGTGAAATAATCATATGGAGGATGTTAATACTTACCAAAAGTAGAAGAAAAGCTTGGCGTGTAGCCTTGAATCTCGAATTTTAGAGAGAGAAAATGAGAGAAAATGAAGTTTGTTCTTGGTGGAGGAATGATAGGAAACGAAAGAAATGTGAGGAGAGAGGAGGGTTTTCTTACCCTTGACCAAGTGTGTGGCTGAAAAATGGTGGGAAAAGTACCATGAAATGACTAGGTATGGGCTGATGGTGAATAGTGACATGGAGTGGGTATGGGAGTGGTTGCTTGTGTCATAGAATAAAGAAAAGTCAACACTCCACCTCTTGTACTTCACCCACTCTTCTTGGATAAGGTTTATCCCCAAAAACATGGATAATTAGAAATATATGGGGCCTTATATGTTAAAATAAAGTTTTGGGTGAAAATCCTGCGTTAAAACAATTAAAAACGGGCCTAAAACGGAAAACTAGTCGAAAACCGGGTGAAAATCAGCCTCCTGCGAGACCTCTCGGTCCTAGGCCGAGGTTCGGTCCCTTCTGTTGCTGAGCCGAAGGCGAAATGGAGCGAACAGGGAGTAATAGGGAAAGGCGAAGGTGGCGTCGGTCCCCTGGTGCGAGGTTCGGGCCCGAGAGGACCCTTTGTGTTCGGTTCAACGGGTTCGGTTCATTTCGCTTCTGATGCCTTCGCTTCTGACAAGTTCGCTTCTGAGAAGTTCAGTTCCTACGAGGGGTTTCGGGTCCATAAGAGGCTTCGGCTCCTTAAGAGGGGTTTCGGGTCCTTAAGTCTATTTTATCCGTTTTAAGTGGTTTTTGACCCGGTTAAGGGTCAGAATGACCTGAATGACTTCAAAAAGTTACGGGAACTTTTGAGAGAGATTTGGGAGAGATTTCACATTCTTGGAGAGGTTTCTCATACAAAGAGAGATTTGGGAGAGATTTCACATACTTGGAGGGATTTGGGAGAGATTTCACATACTTAGAGAGATTTGGGAGAGATTTCACATTCTTGGAGAGATTTCTCATACAAAGAGAAATTTGGGAGAGATTTCACATACTTAGAGAGATTTGGGAAAGATTTCACATTCTTGGAGAGATTTCTCATACAAAGAGAGATTTGGGAGAGATTTCACATACTTAGAGAGATTTGGGAGAGATTTGACATATGTAGAGACATTTGGGAGAGATTCTTGATAAAGAAAGATAGAGTGAAAAAGATTGAGAGAGGTTTCGTGTGTGACAAATGTGAGTGTCCGGCTTCGCAATGCAAGGTCCGTAAACCCCGCTAAGCCTTGTTTAAGGATCTTACACACTCCCGATGAGTATGCAACATTGTTTTATCGGTTTGGTTCGTTACTTACCAAAGTTTTAGGTTAAGGAGATCTAGATGTACGTACTTTTCAATTGATGACATCTTATTAGAATAGCGAGTTTTTTAGTAATTTCATAACGTAAGTCCTAGAACCCACGGGCTAATTGAGTCGACCGGTTTGACTTCTTGACTTTAGTTGACTTTGACTTGACCGAAAACTGACGGTTGTCACATCATCCCCCCGTTAGAGGGAATTTTGTCCCAAAATTTGAATTTAGGCAAGGTGTAGGCATGAATAATCTAGCCAAGAAGTCGGGATACTTCCTAATCGACTGATTCTCATGCTCCCAAGTGAATCAACGTCCTTGGTTACTATTCCAGCGAACGTTCACTAATGGGAAGCGGCGTTGCTTCGTCCGCTTGACCTCTCAGTCCATTGTCACTACGGTTCTTCCACAAAGGTGAGGCTCTTGTGGAAATCGATCTTGTCGAGGGGGATTACAAGAGTCTCGTCGGATAGATACTTCTACAAATTCGAAACGTGGCGGGTAGAATGTACTTTACCAAGCTCGTGGGGGTAGATTGAAGTTGTAAATTACAGGGCTGATTCTGACAAGAATCTCAAAGGGCATAATTATCTGGGGTTTTAGCTTTCCATGCTTTCCGAAGCGTATTAAGCCTTCCCATAGTGAGGCTTCCAGAGGAATTTGGTCTCTTATTTTGGAGTTCTAAAGGTTTCTCCCTCTTGCTTCTCTTCCCAGACAAACGTTGCTCCCTTCAGGGTCAAAATCGTAAGGGGGGTTTTGTAATTTACGAGAAGTTCTAAAGGAACTAAGACGGTAGTTCAGCGAGACCCAAAATTTCGGTATGTTCCTGTCGATGTCTTTGGTGCTGACATTTCCTCAACGGTTTTGATTAATTGAAAGGGTCCTCAAGAATATCCACATCAAATAATAGTGTGTCTTAGGAATTTGACTCTTCAATTCCAAAACTCGTATCTAGAGAACTTCAGGTAAGGTTTCTCTGATCGTATTGTTTCCACGATTTGTTATAGCTACTCTCCTTGGGTTCCTTCTTACTATGAGGATAGATAAGCAAGTCATTTTAAAGGACAATGACGAACTGATCCCAGTAAGAATGGAGTACCCTATTCATTAAGTTCATGAAGACTGCGAGCGAGTTGGTCCTATCCGAGGGGTATCACTAGGAACTTGTAGCGTCCGCATCAAACTTAGAGGATTGTCCTCGGACATCCTTCTCCAATACTCATGACTGGTGATATTCGGATCTTAGGTCCAATTCCTGAAAGGTACCTCGTTCCTTGCGGTTGGTCGGCCTATTCATCTATTCGAGGCAGATAGTAAAGGTTTCTACTGGAGATATTGTTGGGGCCTCTGAGGTCGATGGACCTACGAGTAATTTGTCTTTCTATTTGAAGAATAAGACCCGAGCTCTCCAGGGTGAGAAGCTTGGTTCTTCAATTTCATTGTTGAGTAGTTCAAAAAGTTTGACCTGACAGTTCTTGTAGCTCGGTAGGAAGCATGTGGGTTTGGTTTACGCGACTAGACCTTTTTCGGATGGTAGGACATTCACTCGTCCTCCTGGGCAACCATAGCTCGAAGTTCATGGCAGGACTCATACCTGGTCCATCTATCATTAACTTGCGTATATAGGTCGTATGTGCTTAAGATTGGCAAGACAGTTGGATGGGTGACTCTGCCCCAAGTCCACAACCAGACATGGAACAGGAAATAGGGCGGAAGCACACATCCAATGTCCGTAGAATCTTAATTATACATTACCCTCACGTATACACGTAGTAGTGGTAGACTAACCATATCCGTCCCAAGCTTCTGTGCCTGAACCTTGTCTGTTGTATGCATGACATTCCTGAAGGTCTCCTGTAATACTTGTGATAAGGTTTCGGGAAGTATAACACTCCTCTGGTGCGTGTTTTGGAGTTTCACAACGAGAAATGACCCGGAGGTCCGTGCTGGATGTTTATGAGAGACGAAGGTTTCGATATTCGGTGGGTTAGGTGAAGGGTCCTTTTGTAGTCGTTAAATCAGGAAGATGAGGACTATACTAATCGAAATTGAATGGTGACAACCGAATCTTTTTAGATAACATGTGTTAAGTTGTATTCATAAAAATAGATCACTAGAGTGATAGAGTATCTTGTGTTTCTTTTCAGGGTGTTCCGTTTTGTTTGATATTATTGTTACTGTAGATGATTCATTCCACAGTGTCTAGCACTGTAGTGGGTGTGTTTCAATAGCCAGTAGTGATACTTGATATCATGATCCCTGACATGTCTCCCTACGATTGAGCGGTATATGAACGTCGTATGTAACTGGATGTTGATGAAATCGTCGAGCGGGTGGCCCCACTCAATTCCTACTACTAGACATGGAATATGAGTCAGGATGGAATTATTTGTTTCAAGACTTCAATATTTTTATTATAATTAACCCCGATGTATGTACAAATTCATAACGTCTTACAGGTGATGATCCTATGGTCATATATGAATGTCTTTGGTTGATTTGAACGAGAGAGTATTTTAACTATTTTTAGAAAGATGGTGATTTCAGCAAACATAACAAATTCATTACAAACATTTGGTACTTAAATGTTTTTGTCATTGGAAACATTACAAAAGTCCTAATATGGTTCCCTGTTACCCTAGCTGGTTCGTTTGTCACACTCCTCCTGCTCCCCCGTCATTCCTCTCAGTTGGACAGTTTCTCTTGAAGTGTCCTGTTTCGCTACATAGGAAGCACACTAAAATTACATTGGTATTGGGGGTTGAAGCGATGTACTGAGTCGGGGCCCTACAGAAACGGACGATATGCCCTTTCCTGTCGCAGTTTTTATAGTGCATCTCCCGGAAAGCACCATTGTGATGGAAGCCACATTGGTTACACTTTGGGAGTGATCCCTTATATGGTCTGGCCGGCGTTTGGGTGGCAGATCTTGTGGCTAGTGTCGAGGCATGCGTCGTGACTGCTGTTGTAATGGCAGGTGCAGCTACAGATTGCTTTCTTCCAGCGAATTTTTGAGGTAGGTTACACTTCTTTTCGTCCCAAAACTTTCGCTTCTTTTTCGTAGGTTTGTGGTCTGAGGTATTTTCGTTGGCAGACACCCATTGGTGTTCCTGATTGTTACCACAATCTGTATTGTCAGTACCGCTTCCATTTCTGCTGGCGTTGTTAGCATTGAATTGCGCCATGACGACTGTCATGGCTGCCGTGACTGCAGCCTGAAAAGTAGCAGAGTCTATCTGTAGAGTTGGTGGCTTGCTAGTTGGTTGGTTGCCTCTTGGTGAAGACATAGCTCTATTTCACGATGAAAAACGACTTCGTTAGTGCAAATGATTATCTTAAGTGCATCCTTACGATTTATATTTACGCATATAAATTTTTGCACATTACTGTACTATTCCTAGTGTTTCCGCTAACGTTCCTGAGATGGAGTTATGTCAGTGGGTAGGAGAAGGTTTCATACATGCGTTAAGCTTTAGTCATCTTAGAATCATGTTTGTCCGAACACACTTAGCTGAGGAGTTTTGATGGGACTAGGTGTATTAGTGCTGGTATGATCGCACCCCATGGTTCTATGAAGAAGGAACTTCTCAAAAAATTGTTTAAAGGTGAGACGATAATGAGTTTTTAGAATGGCTATACGTCGCGAGTTTTCTAACTAAGTTTATCTTATATCGATTTGTAACATAATTCGGTTGTTAAGGGTGTTCTGAAAACAATTCATAACGAGAGTCTTTATATGGTAAACTCGTGTGTTTTAGGAGTTCTGTATCCAAGTGAAACCTTATACTTGACCCAAGCTAGGTCCTTATTATGATCAATTGATGTATGTTTAGTTATATAATTAAGACTTAAATAGACCTTCGAGTCTATTAGGTATATCCTAAGCCCATCTTGTTAATATGACTCTAGTAATTATGGTTTCAGTGAAAATTTTGACCTCGATGCAGGTCTACCCTACATATGTGCATGGACGAGTTTTGATAGTAACTAGATCTCTCGATTAGTATGACCACTTAATTTGAAGTGTCGTGCTTTTACCTATAATAGAGTAGCACCAACGCATACTCATGAACCTAATTTACCAAGTCTTGTGAGCGGTATGAACTCTACTCACGACGATCCATCCCTTGTGATGCCTGAGGCAAGGTCGATGCATCTTGTAGCTTTGCCAATCGACGCTTGGCTGCAATCATCCTCTCATTGAATGTCGTGTATCTACCCTGTTACTCTCTTTTCTCTTCACGAGCGGTGATAAGGTCCTAAAAAGAGAGTTGGTCTCGGGAATAGTAGTCTAATTATGAGTCTCGGGTACGTGAGATGGTAGGGTCCGTAGTAGCGCATAGTTTTCTGAACTTAGGCTGTAGTCTTCCTGTTTTAATCCCCGATGTTCGCGATCCACCGGGTCTTCGCCGGGAGGGCTCTGTCAGTCGGTCCCCCATGGTTGAGGTCATAGCACCCTCGTTGGTCTCCACATGGTGGTTGTTGTCATTTCTGTCGACATTCCACCCTCGATCACGATTGCCCAACGGGGCACAGGTTCGATGTAGTCGAAACGGTTCGCGGAAACCCTTGCTATGCATGGAGGATTGATTACCTCCGGTTCCGCTTCTGATTCTTCTCATAACCATTCACCATTTCTCGGGTTTGGATTAGGAAAGTAGGGGTCATCCGGTAAGTAGGATCTTCTATGTTGTACTTGCGAGAATAGGAGTGGAAGAGATAATTACTAGGCATCTAACTCTATAATTAATTACTTATAGGGGGTGATCCTTATTAGTTACTTCTATAACGACATAGTGCATACTAATTACATATAACAAGATATGATAGACCTTCGAATAAGTGATCCTACCCTAGGTCCACATCCAAACAAGGAAAAAGAAGTAAGGCAATGACCACAAATTCTAAGTCTGTGATTTCTAAGTTATATATAACCTTAGAGTATCCACTTAGGGACTATAGACCTATTATTAAGGATCTATTTAGTTTTCATATAAGTTATGATATTACAAAACACTCCTATTGTATTTTAAATTTTATGTTTGGTTCTAATGTTCTCATTGTGGTAGTGTTGGTATGTTTTTAGACTTGTTGCCATATGACAACCATTCTTGGGCATGTGCTAATCACTCCTCAGACCAGCATAGTTGATCAGGCTATGCCACTCCCAAGACTGACCATACATCCCGAGCTTACCTGTGATATCCAACAATCATTACTTTTGTTTTGTTCTAGACTGATGCTGACCTTAGTATGTATGCATGCATGTATACTTTTAACAAGAAACTATTTATTTCTAAAAGTATAGTTGTTTTGAAAACTTTAAATCAGAGACCTTAGTCCCAATGCATTTATAGTTTGTATATCTTATGTGGTTCGATATACTTAGTTCACTATAAATAATGCTCTGATGCCAATCTGTCACACCCCCAAACCAAGGATAGCAGAAACGTCCAGGGGTGGAGGACTTCATGTATAGTATCACAACAACGTGTATAATAGTGCTCAAAGTAAATACAACCATCATAAGTATAATTGAAAAAGTTACACCAATGTATATGTTTACATGATTCAAATCAATTACATTATGATGACGAAATGAATTGTTTAACGATTTATCGTCCCATCCTCAAAACGTTGTTGATTTCCTGTTTCACTGAATTCCTGAGAATACAAGTTGCTTGAAAAAGTGTCAACACAAAGGTTGGTGAGTTCATAAGGTTTTTAGACGAAGAGTTTGGAAACCGTTCTTTGTAATGTGCGGTGTGTTACCAAGAAAAATCCAATATTTTCCTTATAAAGTTATGTGGTCCTAAATACCAGGACCAAAAATGAACAAGTATTTGTCATACTTAAAGATATAAAAGTGGTTTCAAATTGGCTTAAAAACCCTTTCTGAGTTGAGAAAACTCCCGTAATGAATGGTGTGTAGTCTTAAATACCAAGACTGAAAATATACAGCAATATCTGTAATTATTGATATAAAAAGTGATTTTAATTCGACATAAAACCCTTTTTGATATGAAGGCGTACAAGTGTTTTTCCATACTTAAAGTAATTTCAGTGAGCTAAATCGACATAACTCGCTAATTTAAAGTTAGAACCCGTAAATCTTATAATTTGTTAATACCACATGTGAGCTATCATAACCATACTTGACTTAGACGGCCTCGTAATGCAACGTTCTTCAGGCGTCGCCGTTAAATGAAACTTGTCACCACAGACCTGCCGGTCTAGCTGTTGCAAGCAGCTCAGGTGTGGGTTTGTCAAACCCAATATAGATCTATACACAACTATCACGTTCTCCCTACAAAAGACTCTGGTTACAATTTACAGGACTTTTTGAATTGGTTACTTTGGAAGTAACCCAAAGCGAATGACTCACAAATTTATTCATTAACAGATTTACGTGAACTAAACTGAAAACCTTTGGTAAATAAGTTTGAGAAGTAAATGATACATAAACTATACCTATTATAGTTTATCCAAAACTTTTGTAATGTATAAGAACTCTTTTATGAAAATGCATTAGTGTTACAAATCCATAAACTATACTTATTATAGCTTAATATACATGTTCTAAATGAATGAATAATCTTATCATGAATGACTATGTTTCAGTTTATGATGATAAACTAACAAGGAAACACATTCAATATTTAGAACTTATTGTTATACACTTTGCTCAACATAATACAAAGTGCTATGAAAGTTATATGTTGTTAACTAATTTTTAACCTTTCTGTGTTGTTTTAGAAAAGTCATAGAGAAATCATACTGAGTCGAAAACTAAATCCGTAAATTCTGAGAGTTCCTAAAATGAGTCTAGTTTACTCATAATTTTTATCATGATTTTTAATGACTTCCAACTTGAGTGAAAAAGTCCATAATCACAGACTGGTCCGGATGGGTGTTTGAATTTATAGGCAGTTTTGTACAAATCACCATAAATTGTAGAAAAATAGTATGGAGATGTGCTAGTAGTCATTTTAAAGCTAAGAACTGGAAATACTTACATATAAAACAGTTATGAAGACAAAAATGTTTAAGTTGCCCAAAACAGTCCGTGAATGGAGTCCAACCTTTCTGATGAAAGATGTTAGAAAAGTTTAGTTATGTTCTTAGTGTTTTAACTTGCATTCCCCCCCCCTCAAAAACTTAAGAAAACAAGAAAATATAGGGGTATGAACTCACCTTATGTGATTTAAGTAGATGGATGATGGAGAAAAGAAGTGTTCAACTCAAGAACACTTTGGGAGATTGCTTGAAGATTCGAAGATCTAACACCAATAGGATGGAGTTTATGTAAGATATCTATGATTTGAGTAAAAGAAAGTGAAATAATCATATGGAGGATGTTAATGCTTACCAAAATTAGAAGAAAATCTTGGAGTGTAGCCTTGAAGAATGAGAGGAAATGAAAGAAATGTCAGGAGAGAGGAGGGTTTTCTTACCCTTGACCAAGTGTGTGGCTGAAAAATGGTGGGAAAAGTACCACGAAATGACCAGGTATGGGCTGATGGTGAATAGTGATATGGAGTGGGTATGGGAGTGGTTGCTTGTGTCATAGAATAAAGAAAAGTCAACACTCCACCTCTTGTACTACATCCACTCTTCTTGGATAAGGTTTATCCCCAAAAACGTGGATAATTAGAAAATATGGGGCCTTATATGTTAAAATAAAGTTTTGGGTGAAAATCCCGCGTTAAAACAATTAAAAACGGGCCTAAAACGCAAAACTAGTCGAAAACCGGGTGAAAATCAGCCTCCTACGAGACCTCTCGGTCCTAGGCCGAGGTTCGGTCCCTTCTGTTGCTGAGCTGAAGGCGAAATGGAGCGAACAGGGAGTAAGAGGCGAAGGCAAAGGTGGCTTCGGTCCCCTGGTGCGAGGTTTGGGGCCGAGAGGACCCTTCGGGTTCGATCCAAGGGGTTCGGTTCATTTCGCTTCTGATGCCTTCGCTTCTGACAAGTTCGCTTCTGAGAAGTTCGGTTCCTAAGACGGGTTTCGGGTCCTTAAGAGAGTTCGGCTCCTTAAGAGGGGTTTCGGGTCCGTAAGTCTATTTTATCCGTTTTTAACCCGTTTTAAGCGGTTTTTGACCCGGTTAAAGGTCGGAATGACCCGAATAACTTCAAAAAATTACGGAAACTTTTGAGACAGATTTGGGAGAGAATTCACATTCTTGGAGAGGTTTCTCATACAAAGAGAGATTTGGGAGAGATTTCACATACTTGGAGGGATTTGGGAGAGATTTCACACACTTAGAGAGATTTGGGAGAGATTTCACATTCTTGGAGAGATTTCTCATACAAAGAGAGATTTGGGAGAGGTTTCACATACTTAGAGAGATTTGGGAGAGATTCCACATTCTTGGAGAGATTTCTCATACAAAGAGAGATTTGGGAGATATTTCACATACTTAGAGAGATTTGAGAGAGATTTGACATATGTGGAGAGATTTGGGAGAGATTCTCGATAAAGAGAGATAGAGTGAAAACAATTGAGAGAGGTTTCGTGTGTGACAAATGTGAGTGTCCGGCTTCGCAATGCAAGGTCCGAAAACCCCGTTCAGCCTTGTTTAAGGATCTTACACACTCCCGATGAGTATGCAATATTATTTTATCGGTTTGGTTCGTTACTTACCACAGTTTTAGGTTAAGGAGATCTAGATGTACGTACTTTTCAATTTATGACTTCTTATTAGAATAGCGAGTTGTTTAGTAATTTCATAACGTAAGCCCTAGAACCCATGGGCTAATTGAGTCGACCAGTTTGACTTGTTGACTTTAGTTGACTTTGATTTGACCGAAAATTGACGGTTATCACAACATTCTTGTGGCTAAATGAAATTCTAATGATCCCTAACCCTTTTTAGTATCACCATGATCATAGGGACTGAATTGGGATGATGAACACATCTTAAAATGTGTTTTAAAGGGTGAAGGATGGATAAGCCAAAAAGGAATCATGGGTGGGTACAATTCTGTTTTCGCTTAAATCTGTAGTCATTTTGTAAAAATCATATCTTGAGATCTAGAACTCAACCGGACCCAAACTAGTTCCCAAAGTTCACAAATTGAGTTGGATAACTTTCTTAAGCAGGCCAGCCTCACTGATAAGGAATTTATCTATGGGCAAGAATGGCATCTTTGTTGTTAGGTCTGATACGGGTCAGTTCTGATATGTCTTTTTGTTTTCATCATTACTAAGGCTTGAAAAAGGATTCAGGGTGATTCCAAGTTTCCATATGTTCCTTATATTTTGAATTTAAGATCTGGAGCATATGGGGTGTTATATCCAATTGTAAATTGGTTAGAATAGATCCACACTCCAGATCAGTGGGCAGTCACCAGCTTTGACTAGTGTTGTGATTGTCCACAATGTGAATTTTATATCCGGAGCTTATGAAAGTCTTTTCATTCAATTCCAACCTTGAGACTTTCATTTGTATGTCCTTTACTTCTAAGAATTTTCGTTGGGTCGAATTCTACTCACAAGTTTGGTAGAATTGGCCAACATCACTGGACTGTCCCGTTGGAGACAACAGTGATACACCTTTTTGTAAAATTCCTATTTAATTCATCCCTTAGAGTTAGAAGGAGTTATTTATAGTTCTGGAATCCCGAACAATCATAGTTTCCTATAAAATTTAGTTAATGCTATGTTTCTGTTTTATATTTTGGACTAAATTTGTGTTGAACAGCTGGTCTCTTCTAGAGACCTTGTTGTGATTACCTTTTCTCAACTCATGGCTTCACTACTTCTCCTTTCTAACCTTTAGTCCTTCTTAGGCGAGGTTTTGAAGTTTGCTCAAGCTTGGTAGCATTATATGATTGTTATCTATCCTTACTAATCACTCAAGGTGAGTTCTGTCACACAGTTGTATTGAGGATTGCTTTTGCTAGTTAGCTCGTGTGTGATTATTTGAATTTATTATAAAAGCATGCTATATAACTATTGTTTTAATTCGCACATGTGCACTGTATGTAACTAATTTTGGTTATGGGGACACCACCAAAGGATGCGGATTTACCGGTGCGGTGGGTAGGTAAGATCAGCAATGTAATACTCATCGTGAGGTGCGGTGATTAGGGCCAAATGATACGGGATCTTCCCGGTGCGGTTCAAACCTACAAGTCCTTCTTGTATTATAGGCATTTATTCGTTCTTTGCCCTCATTATAATTATAATTGAAAAATGGATTAGGGCTACTAAATATGAATGTTAGTACAATGTATGTGTTTGAATTCAATAAGCTTTGTGCTTACGGTTTCCCTTATAACTTTTCAGGTGTTAAGATTAAAGAGGCAAAGTCTTGACATGGAGCACCGGGACATCGCCACTAGTTATTTTTGTCGGAACCTTATTATTATTACTTGCGCACTTATTTCATATGATTGTTAAGTTAGATGGATTATGTTATGACTATTTCAGTTGTTTTAATTTATTTTAAGAAGGTTTTTAAAAGTTTAAAATTTTTGCAAAAAAGAAGAAAAAGAAAAATTGGGTGTCACAAATAATTTTGTAGCATAAAAATTCAATTTTGATTAACAAAACAACTTATAGTAATTATCGAAATCCAAATTAAGCCAAGAAATCAAAAAAATATGCCTGACCCGTCACCACCTCGTGGTAATTTTGATCACCTCGTGGTGATTCTCCAAAATCCAAAAAATGATTTGTTTAGCTTTGAACAGACAACAATTGCATCAAATAATAGAAAACACCGTAGGCTCTGATACCTGTGTAAGGTTTTATTTACTATAACACTCTTATGGTGCACATACAACCCTAATGCTTTGGATCTAAGTTTTCTCTAGTTACACATGCAATATTATTTTCCAAAGCATGAAACCTAACTAACATACAAAATTTGATACATAAATCATAAAAACTAGTTAGAAGATTACCTCTTTGTTGTAGCTTGTAGAAATTGGCCTTTCAAGAGCTTAACACCTCAAGTGTGATGCCTCAAACAAGTCACAAACACCATGAACAAGCGGAGTATAAAGACAGAGAGGTTAAACACACCAAAAATTGGCTATACTCTTTATGGAATATACAAGTATCAACTTTAGGGTTTAGGGATTACATATCTAGTGTAGAATTCCAAGAGTCATATGCAAACCCTAATTCTTACCCTTAGGCTTATGATCCAATAACTCATATGGACTAACTCTTCATGGACTCTCACATAAACTTAGTCTATCATGGATCAATAGCCCAAACCATATGTATCACTGATTTACATAATCAGTCCCCGTTAATTTAATTAGTCTCTTTAGATCACTAAATTAATTCCAAATTAGTTCTTGATCAATACTAATTAAATAATATGATTTCTCAATTAATATATTATACTTATAATATATTTATAAATCACATATAACCTCTTTCTCAAAATCTATCCTATCAAATTGTTTTGGTGAAGGCAACCCAAAATGAACCATGCTACTCTCAGGTCAAGCACATACCAACTATAGTTATAGACTTAGACACCTACTACAACAGCCACATGAGGACATCCTATCCTAGGCAATAAGCTGTGAATTCAATGCAACCAACAATGGGGTGGAATACGAAGCACTCTTCATGGGATTGCAATTGGCTAAGGATCTCCAAATAAAGGGTCTTCATTTATTTGTCGATTCATTATTATTGACTAAACACTTTAATGGATCCTATGTAGTAAAAAATGAAAGATTAACACTATATCTCGAGATCCTTAAAAAACTAGCTTTCGAATTTGAAAACTTTAGCCTAGATCAAGTTCCAAGAAAAGAAAACACCAAAGAAGACGCATTGGTTGGCGTAGGATTTTCTTTAAGGATTCTACAAGAAATGAGGATCCATATAACCCACATACTAACTCTAATAATAGAAGATCCCTTCGAGTAACCAAACAACCCTGACCGAACAATGAATATAGTAGCTATCAGAGATCCCGACCCACATACCCCTCTTCAAAGGGATCACAACGATCAAGATCCTCACAGAAATCCTGAATCATGGATCCAAACTATTCGGGAATACCTCCAGAAAGGCATGATCCTAAAATAGGAAAAAAGAGATAGAGCATTCAGAACAAGGGTCTCAAGGTTTGTAATAATCCAAGGTAAATTATATAAATAATCCATGGCAGGTCCATACCATTGATGCTTAGAAGATCGTGAAGCTGCAAGTTCTAAATGATATACATGAAGGAGATTGAGGAAATCACACTAGTGGGAAGATCCTTATGCTCCAAAGTGTTGAGAACATAATACTATTAGCCAAACGTGAAGAAATATTCCTTCCTACATGTTCAAAAATGTGATGTTTGTCAAAGATAGAGCAACATTCTACATCAACCAGCATAACTTCTACATCCTATCATCTCCCTTTAGCCACTCATGAAGTGGAGGATGGACATAGTAAATTGTTGGTAGCTCCTGGAGGAAACCTCTTCATGCTAGTAATGACCGACTACTTCTCGAAGTGGATAAAATCCGGAGCGTTTGTTTGTGTAAGAAACAAAGGGGTAGTGTCCTTTATTAAATATAATATCTTGACCAGGTTTGGGATCCCTGCCGAACTCTTATGCGACAATGGATCCCAGTTCATAAGCAAAAGCATAAGACCCTTTTGCATGAGTTAGGGAATCAAAATAATAACGTCCAATCATGTTCACCCTCAAACCACGGACAAGCAAAATCTAGCAACAAAATCATAGTCAATAACTAGAAGAAAAGTTAGATAAAAAGAAAGGAAAATGGGCAGAAGAACTTCCTTTCGTCCTATGGGAAGATAGGACCACTTCCAAAGTAGCCATAGGCAAATTCCTTGGTGTTTGGAGCAGAAGCAATGATCCCTGCAAAAGTAGTAATACTGATAGCTAGATACCTACTTCAAAGTCAGGAAAATAATGGCAGGATCCTGGCCCAGGATCTTGAAACCGTTGATGAACTCAGGGATCTTGCCAAGATTCGCATCGCTGCTCATCAACAAAGAATCACCAAGGCATACAACAAGAAAATAAAAATTAGAAGATTCCAGATAGGAGACATGGTATTAAGAAAAACATTCCAAAACACCAAGGATCCTAGTGTAGGTAAACTAGCACCTAACTAGGAAGGACCATATCTCATAGACGTTGAAGTAGGAAAGGGGGCATACTAGATAGCTACTCTAGATGCGAGTATCTTGACAAGATCCTGGAATGTTATACATCTTAAAGTATATCATAAGTAAGATAAGTCACTCTTCAACAAACTCCAGGTGAATAAATTACCAACTTAAGCATAAGTATCTTTATTATTATTATTATTATTATTATTATTATTATTATTATTATTATTATTATTATTTACTCTTCGTGAATAAATTACCAACTTAAGAATCGCATGGGCCTTAGCTAGAGTAACGCCCACCGCTACCTAATGCTTGTTGTGCACAGGGACTCAAGGATCCCGACACACGAGGATCCTGACACATGAAGATCCAAGGATCCTAACGTACAAGTATCTTGACATTTGAGGACCCTGGCAGTTAAGAGTCCCATAGGTAAAACATTCTATAATTCTTAATGATTCTAATATGAAAGTATCCTAGTCACTAAGAATAAAGATTGATCATTTCTCCTACGAATAAGGGCACTTAATCATCTCTAACATTTAAAGAGTTAATTACCTCTTCCATACGAGTTAAGGTTTCTACATCTCGCTTGGATGCACGTTATCTATCTATGGGATGCGAGTAAGGGGATCATTTTACGCAGCAGTGACTTGGCAACCCTCTTATTTCTGAACATAATTGAAGTTCCTAAAGTTAAAATACAAGGTTTATAACATTGACATGTTATCTCAAGTTGGGATCTTCCCTAAATGATTCCTAAGGTTTATAACATTGACATGTTATCTCAAGTTGGGATCTTCCTAAGATAATACCTAAGGTCTATAGCATTAATATGTTATCTCAATTTGGGATCTTCCCCAGGAAATTCCTACAGTTTATAACATTTTCATGTTCTCATGGAATTGTGATTTTCCCATAGTAATTTACTAAGTTTTATAGCACCAACGTGTAATCTCATATTGGGTTTTTCCCTTGAGATTTTTCAAGGATTATGAAACTAATGTGTTGTTTGAAGTTGGGATGTTCCCTAGAAGATATACAAGGGTTGTAACATTATCATGTTACAAAAGCAACATTTTTCTCAATTGTTTTCCAAGTTAGAATTATTTCTAAGGAAGGATCCTCCTCAAAGTTTATCGAGTTATGGCTAATCAAGAATCCTCACTAATGAACTCCTAAAGCAATGATCCTATCATTTGAAAACTATAAAGACCATACAAAGTTTAAACTTCTCTTAAGTCTAAAGGCCACAAAGCCTAAGGATAGTCAAGTTCTATCTATCTTTGTGTCATGTCTTTATACAAAGTTTTAAATTGTTTCTAAGTAAAGCTTGAGGATCCCAAAGTTTTCAAGATCCCAAACAAATGGTTTTGTTTCAAAGTTACTAATGATACATATGGTTTATTGAAACTCTTTTCAAATCATTATTTTCTAAAAAGGTTTTATCCTAAGATTATTTGCAGAATTTAATCTTTTAGGATCCTACTACAACCAGGCGAGCCAAATCAAAGAAAATAAGATATAAAGAAAAGCACAAGCATAGATTAAAAGGGTTAAACGCCAACCCCACAAAAAGAAAAGTTAGAAATTGTCTTACAAAAACCATTTAAAATATTTTTATCTAAACAGAGCTAAAGCTTGGATTGGTTATCATCGCCCAAAACCTTCGCCCTTCACTTGCCTTCTGTTGCTGCCCATCAGGATCCTAATTGGTTTTAATAGGATCACTAGTTATTTTGGCTAGATCTTCCCACCGTCTGGCCACATTCTAGGATCCTACATTGGCCACCTCCTCGACCAATTTTATCTTCGCCTCCCAAATGGCCACAACAACACTCCTCTTCACCTCGACGATCACCTGTTCAATCTATGCAACATGTTCCTCATCCTTCTCCCCCTTCTCCTTGCTAAGAAGCTCCACCCTCCTGATAAGATTCTAATTGGTTCCCTTCCACATTTTCTCCTGGTCCCTGAAGGCTTGTTCAGCCCTTTCAGCTTGGATCCTTAAGTTTGTGGAAACATGATCAACGACCTGAAACAAAAATGACATCTGAAAAAGTGAAAGGAAGAGAACAAAAAAATAATAATAATTGCACTAACACTTATGGCTTGAGAAAAGGAGACTAGCTTCTGGAGTGTATCATCGGCTCCGAGGCTTTCCAAACTCAAACTTGTGACTTAAGTAGTTTTCCTCTTCCGGGATCCCAACATCTTTATAATCAGATCAATATGGGCCTTCTTTGGGACAAGGTAGGAAGCAAAGTTTTCTTTCTTCACAAATAGTTGGCCACATGACATTTCTTTATCAAGGTCAGAAAGGGAGAAATGAGCATTGGAACGTGTGGCTTTGGACCCTGGAAATAACAAAGAAAAATTTAGGATCCTCCAAGATATAAAAAAAATAGAAGCAATATGGGATCCTTACCGATAGTCATGGGGATGATGTCCGTCCAACTCTCTTGGTGGCTAGAATGTTCAAGCTTGAACGTCCTATCAACCTCGAGCACGGCAAAGAAACTCTCAATCGTCTCCTCATAATCTTCAGTAGGGGAACTAGCTCGTCAAACTTGAAAGCTGCAAAGAATCAAAGAACATAAGAAATATGAATGTCGGGATCCTCAATATAAAAATATGAAATCCTACCCTATTAACCCAAGACGACGTAATAGATTTCCATCAAGAATGGAGTTGCGTTTCACAAAAAAGTATTTTCCTTTCCAAGCGCCATCATTATGCTTGGATTTCAAAATAAAGGTTGATCTATCAATTTTGACCTTCAGTAACAAACGAGAGTTCCCAAAGGTTGAGAGATCATGGACGCAGTCTAACTCATTCAAACTGATACCAATATCCATATAACGGTTTAGTCGATCAATCGAATACAAGATCCTCCAAACTGTCGGTATGTCTTGAATGTACGAAATCTTGGTGTAACAAAGAAAATTTTCAAACAATTTTTTTTTCATTTTTAAACACAATAGAAACTCGTTTCATAATTCTCAAATCACATATGTCTCAATGTCAACAAATAAAAAATAATCCCATAATCATTAAATAACAATCTCCTGCCGGTATGTACAATCATGCCGGTGTCTTGCCACGATCCTTGGAGCTACCTGAAACACATAACACATAATACGGTAAGCATAAAGCTTAGTGAGTTCCCAAAAATACCACACACCGCACATTATCCATTCGAGGCTATAACTCAGTAAGACCCTCTGGTCGATGTGTCTCAGTGGGAACCTCCGGTCCCACAACTCAGGTGGACCCTTCGGTCTCTTAACTCAGCATCTCAAAATAATACACAAAAAGAATAACACAAATAAAAAGCAGAATATCTCATTACACAGCTCATGCACATAAGACCCTCTGGTCACACATAAAAATTACCACTCAAGGTAAGTATAGTGAGAAGACTCACCTCGTAAGCTAATGAATTAAAATCTTGTACTCGGGATCTTGATCTCAAACCACCTGTCTAGCCTCCGCCTAGCACATAATGATGTTCTCTAATTAATATTGGCCCTCAAGAAGCTAGATTAGCCTTTCTAAAACTCACAGAAGGGCAAAAGACCATTTTACCCCTCCAAAGCTTAATTGTCCTCAATCTTGACCAAACCCTAAAAGTCAACAGCAGGGAGTACACTGAGCGTTCCAACTCCCTATGCTAGGGGTACTCGACTACTATCCAGAATCGAGGTGCTCGGCCTCTACGCGGTGCATACTTGGGGTTACGCCCAAAGTACGCCCCAATTTTGCTCTTTTCATACTCATGGTCTTAATCAGTTAAGACATAAGCTCATATCTCAGATTTGGACCTTCTAATTCCTCTTAATCCATAAATTCATCGACTTTAAGTCTTTGCATGGCTGATAAGTCTCCATCCTCCAAAAATACACACTCTTTTGTCCCAAGGGTCTCATAACTCAAGCATGGATTGATTTCAGCAACCAAGATTGGATTTTTATGACATAACACTACTCATACACTCAAAAGGGGTTGGTCCTAGACTCTAGAGTTCATGATTTCATCAAGACTCCACCTTTTTAGGACAAAACCCTAAAATGCTCATCACAACATACTTAAGAAAGGAAATGCAAAGACTAAAACTTTATACCTCAAAGAGAAGCTTCCCACTCGGATTTGCTCATATCTAGAAGCTTGGACTCCAACTTTCCTTCTTCAAGAGTTTCTCTTCTCTTCAAACCACACAAACACCTTCTCAAAGATCAAACACACACACACACACAAGCTCTAGAATGAAGATAAGGGCACTCTTAGGGTTTTCTCTTCGGAAATGCTGGGAATAAATGAGGCCATCATATTCCTTATATAGGGGACTCACCCCAAATTAGGGTTGTGTTCTGGGCCTAGTACGCCCATCGTACTAGGTAGTCTCCGTGTTTCATGCATGCTGACGAGTACCCTAAGCGTACCCTCATGTACGCCCTGCATACTCGTTTTCACTCTTTTATAACTTAAGACCAAAAATGACAATAGCTCAAAAGATCAAGGTTCTCAAGGTATACCTGAACTCGGGATGTTACATTGGGTGATTTCAAAGAATTCAGAGATGATGCCACGAAAAGGATAAGAGAGACCTAAACTGAAAGGATACTTAATAAAGCAGATCCAGGAGAACGAAACAAAGTCCAGCTGGATCCTTGGATTGAAAGCTCTAAAAATGGTATCGGCAGGGAGAGTTCTGGCTGATTTCAGAGCTTCAATCTCATCACCATCAAAGCTACAAGTCTACTCATCCGATAAGAATTTTTGATCCGTGAAATCTTCATCAGGGATGGCAATGATACTTGCATGAGAGTGAGTTGCCTTTTTGCCCAATACTTAAGAGGAAAAAGGATGATAAAAGAAAAAATGAACAAGAAGAGTACCTTTGATGATACGTGATGAACGTCAGAAATAAAAGCTAAGAGAGTAAGATCAAACTAAAGAGCTAAACGTCCTATTTATACTGGAATCACAGAGAGGCAAAAGGGTGATTTGACATATTCCAACAACTAGAAATCTATCCATTGAAATTTAAATTACCCTACCCGTTAAACTTTAAAATCTCATCTCTTTTTTATTTTGTTTTGAATTATACCTATAAATATTGGATAACTAACCTCAATATTTCTTAGGAAAATTTTAGTGGCAATTGTTAGGGGCAGGATCCTTAAATCATATTCACTATCCTTAATATTGCTACAGGCTCACGATCCTGAGACACATCTCAGGATCTTGCTTACTATCTTTAATATTTATTAACACTTACAACGGCTATATTCTACTTTCTTTTTCTCATATGTGCAGAATCGCATCAACCAGGAAAAAGACCCAGAATACCAAGTCAAAAAATGTTCATATGTTGATTCTCAGAGGATCCTGGAATTATCAGGCTTCTTGTTATTAGCATTAGACTATAAATAACACTTGTATTATATACACAAGACACAATTATCTCATCTATGATACTTGTACTGGCATTTACACATTCATCTCTGTCATTAACATTTTACATTAATAAAATCATTAAGGTAGGTGATCATTATCACCTCCCAAGGTTTTGTGTCGGAGATCCTAGCAAGGATCAAGGGATTTCTTTGTAAACCAATGTGTCACCTTGTCTACCATTTCGTACCTGTTTTACCTCGAACATCACAGCCTCCCATATAATTTGGTTGATTATTTATTGCTCATTTTTTAGCAAAACAGGTTGGATGTTAAGTTATTAAGTGATTAAGACGTTTGATCAAGAGCTTGGAAGCAGGTCAATATACGAGGCGTACACCTGAGTACACTGAGCGTACTGGGTGCGAGCCTCATATTTGGATCAATCGTGGATGCCAGTAATACGAGTCTGGTACGTCGAGCGTTCACCAATTAGTGGGATAATGGAGTTGTAGGCTTGGATTATATGGGCTTTGATATGATTGGCCTTGGAACCTTAACTTCTGATGGGATTAAAACAACTTTTAATCTATGAAGATCGATTAGATCTTGAACAAGTATATGAATGTAAAATAACGAGAACACAATAATAAGAACAAAACAGCTTGAATCAAACGTGTCGAATGATTAAATAAAATCCTCAGAAGAGCTCGATTAAGAACATCAACTGTAGAGGATTAGCAGATTACAAGAACGATCAAAGAAAATATTATACTCTGTATCAATCGCTATATCGATAATTCCAGCAATCTTAATCTAACCTAATATGCATGCAAGCATTTAACTTATATACAATACATAAAAGGCTCTCGGTTGGACAGGCCCAAACAGGAGAATACAAGGCTAAACTAACGAGCCCAAAAGACGCAACAACAAAACTATCTACAGCCCAACAATCTCCCCCTTTGCGTCAATTTGGAGCGAGACCTTCACTTCTTACTTGGGCCGGCAGCTGAAGCTGGTACCTTCTTCTTCATGGTGCTAAACAGACACTTGGTTATGGAGAGGATGGTCTGTCTAAACCGGATGTACCAATTGATCATATCATTGAAGTACTTGATGTCATCAGCCGAATTGTCCTTACACCGCTTGATGATTGATAAGACGTGTTCCAAGCAAGCAGTGGTGTAGAGGTGCTTGTCAGCTAAAGCGAACAAACATTTCTGTCCTTCGGCTCTAGTGAACATCACTGAGTTTCGCCTCGGATCAATCTTACCCATTTGCATTTGATTTAGATCACTGGCCGATCCCACAGGTGCTACTTTCGGTTTCTTCTTAAAAACTGTGGCGACCTCCTGATCCATTTGGGAAACCTCCATGATGTAGCAAGCCAACATCCTTTTGACATGGTCTATGATGGGACCATATTCGGTTTCATCAGTCAAAAGCATATTGTACAAGACAATCCAATCATGAGGATTCAGATTGGGCAGATCCGCCAGGGAGATGATGTGGGCAGTTCTTGCAGATCCTCGGATGAGCTTGAATTTAATGCTTGTGAATCTCCCCACGGCATAAGGCTTCAGCACCCGAACATTAACAATCTTCTGGGCACTCCAGGTGAGGTATTGTGGGCGAGCGGCCTCCAGGTAGAAGTCAATGAGCTCCCTGTCAAGCTCATCGTTCGGATGCGGGACTTCAAAAATGTTAGAGAAGGCGTGGAAGATAAACGCCTTTCGAGTCAGCGGCATATCAAATTGCGAATCGACAGTGTTGTTGCAGTCGAATGAGATAACCGGCTCGAGCCATAGTATGCTTGGAGTCTCTATGGCCTCTTTTATCATACGATCCCTGGTCCAGGAAGGGAAGAGCAACTTTCGGTTCTCAAGGAGATCGTGGGCTTCTTTTTGCTTTCGTTCGGCTTCTTCAGCCTCACGCGCCACACGACTGGCATCGCCTTCAGCATTGCGGCTGTTCTTTCGTTTCAACATGTCCGCAATGGTCTCCCAGTCTTCATCTTCATCTTCATCTCCTCCCTCAGCTATATTTTTGCCCTTGTTCTTCACACCCGAACCCGAGGCATGACCAGTTGGGGGTGGTTCGGTTGTGTGAGTAGCTTTGGAGGAAGAAGGTGGTTTCGATCCTTTCTTCTCATCTCCCCCTTGTTTCGGAATGGACACGAAACTTGGTAGGCCTTCAATTTTGCTTAAAAGGTCCATGGCCGGAGAGAGCTTTTCAGCGAGGGTACGCCTCACCGAATGATTAAGGATGGGATCGTGTGCTTCCAGGATGTTTGATAGAGCTGCGTGGACATCCGAAACACACGTCTTTATGACTTCCCTCTCGGATCGAAGAGCTTCCAATTGTTGTTTGGAGTTGGAAAGCTGCGTGCTCTTGACCTTTAGGGCAGTAGTCTTGCTCGCCAAGACGTCCATCAGAGAATTTTCAGCTGCAAGATCCTCTTGTAGCTTTGCCAGGCGGGCATCGATGGAGGCACGGAGTGCCGAGTTGTCGTCGCTAATATTTTGTCTGAGAGTAGCGAACGAAGACAACTCCGTCGAGACAAACTTGGCCAATTTTTGAACAAATGGTTCCAGAGTTGTCTTAGTGGCTTCGGCGCTCTCCTGCAAAGACTGCAGCAGGACAGAAGCGTCATTGAATAGTTTATCGACTTTTTCGGTCGCTGCCTCACAGGCTCGGGTGGAGGCATCGATAGCAGCAGTTGCTGAGGCCATGGAATCATGTTGAGCCCTGGAGAAGGCGTCAACGATCTTTTGAAGGGCAGCTTCAGACAAAGATGACTGCTGGTTGGAGGAGGAAGCGAGAAGTTGATCAACCTTCTCGTTAAGCTCACGAAGATGCTTCTTTGTCACTGGAGCATCATCCTCCTCATCACTCTGAACTTGAAACGGACTATAGTAGACCGAATCGAAGTTCATGTGATCACCACCAAGGTATTGATCACTGTCATCGGAGGCGTCTTCTGGAGATTGAGGTCGTGGTGAAGCTGGGGGTGTTATTGGTTTGGTTGGTTCAGGTTGAGTGGGTGGGGGGTTAGTTTCGGGTGGTGGTTGTGTATGGGTTTCGGTTTGTGGTGGTTCGGTTACAGGAGGGGTTTCGGTAACTGGTGGTGTTTCGGTTGATGTGGTGAATATGGGTGGAGGTATAGGGATAGAGGTTGGGGGAATAGTGGGGTTTATGGTGGGAATGGAAATAGGAATTGTTGGTGGAGGTGAAGGAACTGGGGATTGATGAAGTTCCATCTCTGGGGTTGGGGACCGAGGTGGTGTGTTGCCTCGTTGAGGAGATTCGTCTCCTTGTGATCCTTCAGAGTCCGAACTCCCACCTTCGGATTCGCTTGAAGAAGAAGGAATAAGGAGCTTTCGCTTCGGTTGGGTTTTCCTCCTTTTCGGCTGTGGGGATGAAGCAGCCTTCGTTTGTTTTTGCTTCTTGGGAGAAGGTCCCTTTGGAGCTTTGGACACTTGCTTCCCCTTTTCTGCCTTTTTACCTCTGGTCACCGGTTTATCGGCATCATGAATCGATCGCAGCATGTCCGGTGTCAGTTCCCTCGGACCAGTTGGCCTAAACTCCTTGATCGTCCTGATCAGTCTGCTATCAGCGGGCACATCGGCATACATCGACTCCGGGATAGAGCCAATGAATGAGAATTTTGATGCATCGGATACAATGATCTTCTTGGTATGAAACATACCAATAGAAGACATCGATGCACCATCGGCTGTTGGAACATTGAACTTGTCCATGGCCCATCTTGTGATCAAGATCCAGAACCGAGCCAACGACACCTCAGAGTGTCGGGAAGAAGAAGAGAGGCTCTGAATCAGCTGTTGCCAAAGAACAAACCCATAGTCTAGGTTTATCCCATTGTACACCCCATACATTATCGAAAGGAAAAGACGACTTGCACCGTTAGATCCTGAGCTCCTCTCTGACAGTCCCTTGAAGAGAACTGTAAATAACCCATTTCACTGGGGCGGTAGGCAGGACTTCTTAAACTTGGCCACGGAGGTGAGAACCTCTGTGTAGCCCATGTTGTAAAACATGTTGTACAACATCCCAACCGGAATCGTCTCCGGCTGAACTCGCGATGGGTCAGAAGCAAACCCTAACATAGTGCAGAAACGGGGGCGAGAAATCGAAGTCTTGTGTTCTGCCACCTCAAAGAATACCCGGTCGACAGCCTTGTCGTAGTAAGCCGTCGCATAGACCTGAGATAAGGTCACCATTGGCACCGTTTCAATTCTTGACAATGCAGGAGCAAGCTGGGAGTACTTGAGGCATTCTATGACCGGCGACATATAGGAATCATACGCCAATGGGTTCAGATCAATGACTAGGCATTGTTGAGGACGAATGGGGAGAATCTGAGAAGTAGCATGGACGGAAGAAGATTCAGCCATTGTTGTAGGTTGGAGAAGAAGATGAACAGTGAAGTGCTTTGGAGGTTTTTGTTCTTTAGAAAATCCGGAAGCAGTAAAGAGGTAAATGGTGTTGTAGACTGCCTTATATAGTGAGGAATTGGAGAGAGAAAAATCGTTTCGTATCTTTTATGCGATGATCACGTAGGAGAGAGAGTGTCAGATTCCTAGGATCACGCTACCCAACAAGCGCCGTTTCAGAGAGAGAAATCGTTTCCATTTCCACACGCGCCTTTAATGCCAGAGTGATGACGCTTGGTAATCGCACACGCGTCCATAAGTGTCAGTAAAAGCGCGGCCGTTTCACATTCACACGCGCCCACTTTTTACTGTCGTTTGAAATTCAATCCTTTTAATCTCCCGCCGCGTCAGCAACCTTTCGTCTTATCCCTTTTAAACGCCATTTTTGAATGAAATTGCCACGTGGATTGTTTTTTACCACAGCTCCATAATTAACCACGAAAGTAGAATCCAGCCTGTAAATAATTAGCAACGGAATTTGGGAAAATCAAAGATTTTCGTGCAAAGAGTGTAAAAGAAAAAGAAATAAAGCAACTCTTTTAAGGATATTTTGTGATGCCAATAATGACACGAAACTGATGATCCCGGGCACGAATCTCTTCCTTCAAGGTCAAGAAAGACCTCAAAGTGTTGGTGTGGAATCCCGTTGAATTACGATCAAACATTTATTAATAAATGTTGAAAGGCTTCTTTTAATTAGGCTTATTAAGGGTGGTTTCGCTTTGATTCATCAATTCAATTCTTGATATAAGAACGAAAGTGAACAAAGTACTTGTGAGACCGGTGTAGTCTGTTGAACAAGTAGGTAGGAGTTGATTTTGTTGTGGCTTTGATGAATATGAAATCTCATATGAAAATTTAAAATTGGATCCCTTAGGAAGAAATGTTATGGTGAGTAACAGTTTCATTGGAATCACGCAAAAGAAAAATTGAGATTCCTTGAAGGTACATTCGTCAATTCATTGGTGAAAACTTGATCAAATTAATTGGTCACCGTCAATTCGTTAGTGTTGAATTTTGGGTTTCACTCAGCTCGTAGTGACACGAAACTAAGATCATAAACACAGATGTGTAACCATAAACCTCAGTGGTAGTTTCTGAGAGTCTCAAGGGTTACAGTGATGAAACGAATGTAATGGAGAAGTGTAATGGGGATGGTATAAGAAAACATAGTACCTCTGCTGCGAACATAAGGACCAGGCAGGAGACTCTTAACTCATGTGAGAAGAGAATGAGGTAGCTCACGATTAGAATAAATAAGTTAGCCTTATTGGGAAGACAAGGTTTGTGTATACCAGGTCAGGAAGGCTATCATTCAGAATCTTATGAGGCTTGGGACACATACAGCAGCATGCTTCTAGGGACACTTAAGTAAGTCATCAAATATATCCCCATAAACGAATGAGCACTCAAAAAAAATTAAATAAAATATTTTTGGAGTTTTTGAATATATAAAAAAATAGAAATTAACAAAAAAAAATAAGACTTAAAAAAAATTATAAAAGAGTTAAAAGAAAAAAAATAAAAAAAAAACTTTGGAAATAGTTGAAAAACCGAACCCGAACGTTCGGTTGGTTTCGGTTGGGAAAAAGTTGAAAAACCGAACCCGAGCGTTCGGTTGGTTTCGGTTCAGGAAAATTTTGAAAAACCAAAACCGAACCTTCGGTTGGTTTCGGTTCAGAAAAATTTTGGAAAACCGAAGGAGTTTAGATATGCAATTTGGAAAATTTTAAGAAACCTTTTACACAAAGAAAAACAAATTTTGTACAAAAAAAATATACAACTCAGAAAAACTACCTTTGAAGTAATGAGCGAGTCAGATAGTTGAACCGAACCCAAACGTTCGGTTCGTTTCGCTTCTTACGTTTGAGTTTGAGAGGTAGTGTGAGGTACTGACTCTGATTCCATCATACCTAGCCCTTGCAATATTTTATTGAATGATGCTTCAGGAAGAGCTTTGGTAAAGACGTCAGCCAGTTGATCAGTGGTTTTTACGAAGTGAACTTCGACATTTCCATCTTCCACATGATCTTTGATGAAGTGATACCTCAGTGCTATGTGTTTGGTTTTAGAATGTTGCACTGGGTTATGACAGATCCTAATTGCACTTTCAGAGTCACAATATAGTGGGATCTTCTTCATATTGAGTCCATAGTCTCGAAGTTGACTCTGGATCCAAATCACTTGGGATGTGCAGGATGCAGCAGCAATGTATTCCGCTTCGGCAGTAGACAGCGACACACACGTTTGTTTCTTGGATTGCCAGCTGACCAACTTCCCATCAAGAAATTGACAGCCACCAGTTGTGCTTTTACGGTCGAGTCCACATCCTCCAAGGTCAGCATCAGAATAGGCTTGAACGAAGAAGCCTGAATTAGATGGATACCATAGACCTAAGGAGGTGGTTCGCTTGAGATAGCGTAGGATGTTCTTTACTGCCAGCATGTGAGGTTCGCGTGGGTTAGCCTGAAATTGAGCACAATAACACACAGAAAACATGATATCAGGCCTGCTAGCAGTTAGATACATCAGTGAGCCTATCATTTGACGATAGAGCATGATATCGACAGCCGGTTTGTCTAGAGATGGGGTAAGCTTGGTGCCGAATGCCATTGGGACTTTGACTTTTGAGTCGCCCATCATTCCAAACTTTGCTAGGAGAGTCTTCGTGTAAGCTTCCTGATTGATAAAGATGCCTTCGGGTCCCTGTCTTATGTTTAAACCAAGGAAAAAGTTAATAGGACCCATTGAGCTCATTTCAAACTTAGTCTCCATCAACTTTCTGAATTCAGCTGTTAAGCTGGGATTCGTGGAGCCAAAGATGATGTCATCGACATAAATTTGAACTATCATAATGTGGTTACCTTCCTTTTTGCGAAAGAAGGTTGGGTCAACCGAACCTTGTTTGAATTTAGACATCTTTAAAAATTTTGTAAGCGTTTCATACCAGGCTCTCGGAGCTTGTTTGAGGCCGTACATAGCTTTATCCAGAATATAGCAATGATTTGGATATTTTTCGTTCACGAAACCAGGAGGTTGCTCCACATACACAGTTTCTTCGAGTTCGCCATTGAGAAATGCACACTTGACGTCCATTTGGAAAACCTCAAAGTTTTTGTGAGCAGCATAAGCCAGAAATATTCTAACAGATTCTAGCCTAGCTACTGGAGCGAACGTCTCTTCGTAATCTATTCCTTCCTCCTGACAGTATCCTTTGACCACCAGACGAGCCTTGTTCCTTATGACATTACCTTCCTTGTCCATTTTGTTCCTAAAAACCCATTTAAGACCAACAACCGAAGCATCTGGAGGAGTTGGAATGAGGCGCCAGACTTTGTTCCTTTCAAACTCGTTCAGTTCGTCTTGCATTGCTTGAACCCAATCAGAGTGATCGAGGGCAGTGTTCACTGTCTTCGGTTCTACTTTTGAAACGAATGAGTTAAACATACAAAACTCAACCTTTGAAAATAAGGATGTCTGTTTTGCCTTCAGTTGAGATCGGGTTAGAACCTTTTCAGATACATCACCAACTACTTGAGAGATAGGATGATCTCTGGTCCATTTGGTAAGAGGAGGGTAATTCGGATCGAAGGTTGGATCTAGTTCAGCGTTGATCATCTCTTCTGGCTCAGATTGGCTATCGAAATCAAGCGTCATATCATCATGCTCCCCCTCAATTGATGAGTCTTGAGAAACATGAGGTTCGGGGGTTTCTTGTGGCGTTGAAGCACCTTTGTTTGGAGGAGTATCTTCGGTTGGAGAGGCACCTTCGGTTGATGTTGTAGAGCTAGGCTCCCCCTGGACTTGTGAGCTTGGCTCCCCCTCGACATGAGAATTTGACTCCCCCTCGAATGAAGCATTGTTGGATGGAGATTCATCAGTGGGCGATTCTCCTTCATGCATTCTTCTTGCAGCATCTTCGACAATTTGCTTCATATGATCGACTTTGTTGTCAGTTGCACCCGCTTCTGAGAGAGAAGCTTTTTCCGGTTCGTCAAAGAGTTCCATAAATTTCTCGTATAAATTGGCGATTGAGACAGTGACTTGGCCGGTTTGAGGAAAGATTTCCCCGGCAGTGTCATCTATGGCCTGTAGCTTCTTGACATAGCTATCGTCGAAGGTCACATAGTATGTCTCTTCAATCCTTCTTGAACGCTTGTTTAGGACCCTGTACGCCTTGGATGTGAGCGAGTAACCCAGAAAGATTCCCTCGTCGGCTTTGACATCAAACTTGTTGCGGTGTTCTTTAGAATTAAAGATGAAACACCTTGAGCCAAACACATGGAAAAATTTCACATTGGGCTTTCTGTTGTTTATTATCTCATATGGTGCGAGCGTGAATCGCTTATTGAGATAGGACCTGTTCTGTGTATAACAAGCAGCAGAAATAGCGTCAGCCCAAAAATAAAGAGGTAAGGAAGCGAAACTTAGCATAGTTCGGGCAGCTTCACACAAGGATCGGTTTCATCTTTCGACTATACCGTTCTGTTGTTGTGTGTAGGGAGCTGAGAAATTGTGACTAATTCCTTTTTCTGCAAGAAACTCTTCAAACTCCTTGTTCTTGAATTCGAGACCATTGTCGCTCCTGATGTTGCGAACGACCTTCTTGAGCTGGACTTCAATTTGCTTGATGAACACTTTCAGCTTTTGAGTCGCTTCAGATTTGAGCTTTAGAAAGAATACCCATGTAAATCGTGAAAAGTCATCAACGATAACAAGAATATACTTGCTACCACCAATGCTTTCGATAGATGAAGGACCACACAAATCGATATGAAGCAATTCGAGTGGTTCAACAACTTTTGTGTTGATTACGGATGGGTGACTTTGACGACTCTGCTTTCCCATTTCGCATGCAGCACACAAATGTTCTCTGTCGAACTTGAGCAATGGAAGACCCCTGACATGCCCTCTAGTGACAAGTCGGTTGATATCTTTGAAATTGAGATGAGAGAGTCTTCGGTGCCACAACCAGCTTTCGTCGGATTGAGCTTTTGATAACAGACATATGGCTGGGTTTCCTTTGATGGGTTTCATGTTCAGAGGAAACATTTCACCCTTTCGCTCTGACTTCAGAATTACTTTCTTTGTTCTTTTCTCTATGATTTCAGAACCTTCATCATCAAATGAAACTTTGAGACCTGTACCTCCAACAAGCTGAGATACATTGATGAGGTTGTGTTGAAGTCCTTCCACATAAGCCACCTTCCTTATTGTAAAGTCACCATTCGTTATCATCCCGTATCCCTTTATGGTTCCGAAAGAGTTATTTCCAAACTTAACGTTGCCACCATTTGCAAGAGATCTGTATTCCCTGAGCTCCTCTTCCTCCCTGTCATGTGACGCGAGCAGCCACTATCGATGTACCATTCTTCGTCAAACTGCTCGTCACGTATAACCTGCAAAAATTAAGCATATTTAGGAACCCAAAGTTTCTTGGGTCCATGTGAGCTTTTCATGGAGACGGGAATAGTAAGAGAGATGTCAACTAGATATGTTCGTTTTATTAGAGTTGTTTCATCATTCTTTTTAATGGTAAAGACTTTTATTTTGTTAGGATTGGATGTGTTCTTTTTGGACTCTGGTTTGGATTCATCGACCTTCTGCTTTCCCTTCTGTTCAGCTGATGAATGAGGTTTTTGAGAACAAGCGGGATTAGCTTTAGAGCAAGATGGAGATTAATCGGTGGAATTAGAAGAACGAGACGAATTAGAAAGAGAGGATTTGGATGGGGAGGACTTCCTGACTGATGACTCTAGGTGACCCTTTTGCTTTTGATCATTGGAGGGGCTGACCTTCGAGTCTTGTTCTCTTTTGACTTCAGAACCAAACCTCTGTGTTCGGTTGGAGTTGTTCTTGGAACCAAACCTTTGGTTTCGGTTGAAATCCTTTTCAGAACCGAACCTTTGCCTTCGGTTGGTATCTTCTTGTGAACCGAACCTTGGCTTTCGGTTGATATTTTCTTGTGAACCGAACCTTGGCTTTCGGTTGTTGGAACTTTCAGGCTTTCTTACAGGATTGTTTTCATACTTCAGATTCTTGTCTTTGTGTGAATAGTATGCATTCTGGGAGTGCCAGAATTGTTTCCTTTCAGAAAGGTTTTTCCTGTATCTTTGGTTCCTTTCTATCTTCTTATCCCTCATCTGCTTAGGTTGATGATGAACGTTCGCTTTCGTTTTAGTTGTCTCCTTGGCTGGTTCCTTTTGAACTTCAGGAGTTTTACTTTGAGCCGAGGGAGCAGAGGGAATATCCGAAGAAGATTCAATTTGCACTGAGGGAGTAGAAGGAATGTCAGAAGAGGTTTCACTTTGAGCTGAGGAAGTGGAAGGAATGTCTTCTTTTGCTGTTCTCCCATCCTCCTGAGGAATATCTTTCGTACCACTGGTGCTTCGCTCACTGAAGTTATCGGGCTTATTCAATGGTTCAGGTATGTATCTCCCTTTTCGCATCCAGGAGGTTCTTTCAGATAGACCAACGGTTTCGTTTTCATTATCTATTGGAGCTTCCCAGAAGTACTCATCACAGCCATCTGCATTGTCTTCGTTTACAATGTCTGTTAGCTCAGCTGTTTGATGTTCGGTTACTCCAGTCACTTTGTATACTTGATTCGGAGTGGTCCTGACCTTTTGATATACAACAGCTTTTTCTATTAATTTCGGGGACTTTTGTTGGGACAATCGAGCGAACTCCACAGAGTTTTCAGAAATTAGGTTTTTGTGGTTTTTAGTTTCGCTTTTAACAAATTCTGAGCAGTCAACCGTATCCTCTACAGAAATTTCACTCATGTTTTCGTCCTCGTTAAGCTCAGATGCATTTTCAACATCGATTTTGTTTTCTGAGCTTACGTTTAGAGAGTCAAATTTTTGCATGGTTTCGGTTCTCAGTTTTAGTCTGTCATTTTCGTCCAAAAGATTTTTGAGCATGTCCTTGTGGTCTTTGGATTTAATGAAGGACTCAATTTTGTCCAGTCCATACATGTAGGTCGGATTGACATCATCAGACGATATCACACTCTCACAATTGTAGGCTTCGGCATCGATTTCATCCTCCTTAAATTCTAGGAAGGGCAAAATCATGCGATGGATCTTTTGACCTATCTCACAATCCAAGTGAAGTTGAGTAATATTGGAATATAAACGTTTAGCTATTAAACAAAAAACATTTCGTTGTTTTAACAATTTCAAATTGTCTCTCTGCAAATAAATGTTTTCGTCTTTAACTTTAACTAATTCCGACTCTTTTAACTCAATCCACATCCGCCGCTCCTCACTCTTCGACGCCACCCTGCTTAATTGATCAGTCAGGTTAGAATTGGTGACTCGAGTTTGAGTTAAGCTACTATCTAAGTGAGAAATTCTTGTATTAACATTTTTTTAGTTCTTTCTCATATGAGGATGATGGTACTTTAGATGAAATAAAAACAGATTGTACCTTCTTTATCAGTTCATCGAGCTCATTGAACTGCTGGCTGAGTGGTTTGGCCGTAAAGCACATATCCTCCTGTACCTTCGGTCCATCGCTTCCTCCATCGGTATTGTATCCCCTTATTTGAGATACGTCAGTCACCATGAAGCATTTTCCACCACTGCTTTCCTCCTTAGCCACATAACCCTTTCCATGAGTAGGCTTCCTCACTTCTTCGTCTTTTGAGTCAGTAGACCAAACTTCTGTGCTACCGAACTCATCGTCATTAACCGAACCCTGCACAATAAGAGCATTAATAGAAGGGTTAGCGGTAGACTTCTTCTTTCTCAACTCATCCAATCTCTTCTGCAGCACGGCTTCCTCATCATTTCCATCGTCCTTTTCAGCCATCTTCTTAAGAACACAGTCCTTAGCATAGTGGTTCTTTCCACCACAGTAGAAACAGCTTACTCCGGAATCGCCATCTGCCTTCGGTTCCTTCTTGGGCTCCTCAGCCTTCGGTTCATTGTTCACCTTTTCAGAGCTGTAACTCCCCTGCCAGTTTCGGTTTTTATTGCTGGGGAATCTCTTCTTTATGAACCTCTTAGGATTGGATACCATCATGGCGTAATTCTCAGATGTGAGGTCATATTCCTCCAAGTTGAGCTCTTCATCCTCCATCACAGCTTTACTTTTAGATAGGAGGGCCAACGAACCAAGACTAGAAACAACGTTCTTCTCTTGAACCACAATCTTCTCTTGGGACTTTAGAATACCCACCAGTTTCGCCAAAGAGTATGATTTAAACTGCTCATGGGCTTTGACTGTGGAAACCACTGCTCTCCATTCAGATCTCAGTCCGTTCAAGAAAGTAACCTTCTGTTCGATGAGCTTCCTTTCAATGTCGTGTTTGATCATCTTGCTGAGAAGATGATTGAAGCGATCGAACGTCTGGGTCACCGTTTCTTCGGCCCCTTGCCTGAATTCTCCAAACTCAGATAGAAGCAAGGTTTGGATAGAATGTTCAAGATCTTCGTCTGTGGAATACAGTTCGCGAAGTCTATCCCATACTTCCTTCGCCGTAGTACATGAGCTGACCAGTCTGAATGTGTCTGACTGAAGGGCGAATCTGATCAACCTTAACGCCTTAATATTACACTGGAATTTGTCTTTCTCGTCTTGTGCAATATCCTTCACGTCCTTAAGCAGATCGTTCTACTCTTTTTGCGTCTTAATGATTATGGATGTCGCAGAATGAGAAAACGGTCCATTGATGATGGCTTCCCAGATGAGATAACCATTGTCCTCCGATCCAATCACGTAATCTTCAAAATGATGCGCCCATACTTCATAGTCATGGGTGTATAAGATTTGAATCTTTTTCGTCGAACCGATGTTGTTGGAAATATTAATAGGATTTGATTGCGTTGCGTCCATTATGATCGTAAAAACCTGTTCAAAGATCAGACTTGTAATAAAATAACTTTTAATAAAGCAGATTAGGGCAAAACAATAAATATTAAGATACGTCAATTAAGATGACGGCTCAATAAATATCGATGATTGCGGAAAACCCTAATGGAAATCTTTTTCACAGAAAAGATGTGTATCGATTACACAGCCTCCTGCTCTGATACCAATTGATGGGATTAAAACAACTTTTAATCTATGAAGATCGATTAGATCTTGAACAAGTATATGAATGTAAAATAACAAGAACGCAATAATAAGAACAAAACAGCTTGAATCAAACGTGTCGAATGATTAAATAAAATCCTCAGAAGAGCTCGATTAAGAACATCAACTGTAGAGGATTAGCAGATTACAAGAACGATCAAAGAAAATATTATACTCTGTATCAATCGCTATATCGATAATTCCAGCAATCTTAATCTTAACCTAATATGCATGCAAGCATTTAACTTATATACAATACATAAAAGGCTCTCGGTTGGACAGGCCCAAACAGGAGAATACAAGGCTAAACTAACGAGCCCAAAAGACGCAACAACAAAACTATCTACAGCCCAACACAACTAGCCGAGTCTCAAGATCAACTCGGCGAGTTCCGCTTTGAACTCCAGTCCTCTAATCCCCCCTGGCTCACTGAGTTATTCACCCAACTCGGAAAGTCCACTCAGTAAGTGATTCATGGGAAACCCTAACCCTACTCGCCGAGTCTGCCCTTGCACTCGGCGAGTTCATTCCATGCACAAACTCAAAAGGCCTCCTGAGGTAAGATATATTCCTTGAATCCATAGATCTGACCTTCCCAAGCCTAATAAACACGTAAAGTTCGAATCTTGACACTCATGGGACGTCTAGGAGGCTTCACTTGATGATTTAGCCCCAAAAGTAACATCCTTAGCTCAACACCTCCATATCTCAACATAAAGCAAGCTGAGATAAGCTCTATAGACCACTATGGGTCCAGATCTGAAGTATCAAAGTGAATAGGGCCATATCCTCACAATCTTCTTCCAATAAAGGTCATAAAACTCTACATCTATGGATTCCTTCCACAAAACAGATAAAGGGGTGATATAATACCTCAAAGATGAACTCTCTTGCTCAAAATTCACAGATGCGCAACCTCCTTGGTCTTCTCTAAGCTGGAAACACCTCCTTCTTGCAAGAATCAACCACAAAGATCAAGAAATGGCTCCTATCCTCTCACAAACGCTCTAGCTCCTTTAGGGTTTCTCTCTGGGGTTTGGTAGCCATAAATGACGGCCCTAAGGGCCTTAAAATAGGTCCCAAACCCAGGAAATTATGGTTTCATTAAACAGCATGGACTCGCCGAGTCCACCTCAAGAACTCGCCGAGTCCAGCCATGAACCCGGATAAGAATCCGCGACCCTACTTGGCGAGTCTAAGCACCAACTCGTTGAGTCCCCTCACCACCTCCAAAAATAAAAGAATAATATAATATACCTGGGAATCCGGATGTTACATTATATAGTGTGTTACAATTAGGGTTACACTATGTAAACCCTAATGTAACATGGCTCTTCATTTCCATGACCCATGGGTTTGTAAGTCCCATGGAGCATCCTATAGACCTTAGCCCAACTTGATAATCCATGGAGCATTTAGCCCATTATACAAGTTATGGATGATTTACATAATCAACCCATATATCTAACTAGTCATCTTTTGATCACTTAATTAATTCTTGATCAATACCAATTAACTAATATTATTAATATATTAGAACTTATAATATATTAATAAACCACAAGTGTTATTTCTCTCATTTAGTCTATCCAAATGCATGATGCCATGAAACCCCAATGGACCATGACAACCCGGGTCACGTGCATACGAGGAATAGTTACGGACTTAGACACCTTATCCAACAGTCTCCCACTTAGATAAGTCTAATAACTATAACTGCAAGTATGACTTCAGGAACTGATCAGCAATCATAGCTCTTTCAAGGTCTCTTAGAACTGAGAAGATGATGTTACACCATTTAACATAAGTGATCATATAATCCTCTGTTCTAGATATCAACCGGACAAATACATGGAACAATGTCTTCCTTATTGTCCAGCAGTTTGTTTCCCGATTTCCGATTTCTTTGACAAAAAACTAAATTGAACACATCAATTCGGTTCTGACCGGGCCCGGTACATAGGTCAAAACAAAATCATCGAGGGGCCCAGATATCGCTTCTAATCCAAGAGGGAATAGATAAACTTCGACTCATATACTTTTTCTACTACTTGTTGAATCACACACAAAAGTACGTTTTATAACATCGAGTTACCAATGCGTTTTGGTATGATCAATGCATAACCAACTCATAGGCAACAAGTCATATCTCTAGGTTTGAAGACTTATGTGATATTACTGTCTCATGGTCACTTAAGATATATTCCATGAAGTGATACCAGTGCACGTGGGTTGAATCCAATGCTCAGAACTTATGAGCACTCATGAGTGTCGTAGCCATGTCTAACAACTTAGACCTCTGTAACCAACTCATGACAGTCTTGATTCATACCTACTTCAAACATATGACCGACTATGGAGAATTCGAATAATATTATATGCTAAACTTAATTATTTTGGAAGTCAAAACATGCAAAAGAAATTTAGTAAACGATTTTCAAAAGATAGCCACACTTTACTCATCAATAAACACAACTTTTATTCATCATCAAATGCCAATTACACTTTACAAATTTCAAAATTATCTAACTACTAAAACTAATATCATCCTTCAGCCCTATGCTCCGAGCATACTAGAGATGATTAACCCGACTCAGTCCCTTCATGAAGGGATCTTCTAGGTTCTCATCTGATGATACCCTCTTTTCCACGAGGAGTCCTTCTTCTATTCGATGTCTGATGACATGGTATTTTTTGTCAATGTGTCTGGATCTCCCATGATCCCTTGGTTCCTTGTCTAAGGCAACTATACTTTCAGTATCACAGAAAATTTCCATTGGCTCCTTTATAGCTGGTACAACTCCAAGGTCTCCAATGCAGTTCTTCAGCCATATTACCTCCTCCGTTGCCTCGCTTGCCGCTATATAGTCTGATTCGCAATTAGAATCATCCACTGTCTCCTTCTTGGAACTTTTCCAACTAATTTCTCCTCCATTTAAGGTAAAGACGCAGCCTGACTGAGAGCAGAAATTATCCCTATCATTCTGGAAGCTAGCATCACTATACCCTACAACTCTCAAGTCATTACTCCCACCGAGGGTAAGAACCTAGTCCTTAGTCCTCCGTAGGTAATTGAGGATATTATTTACCATGGTCCATTGAGCCTTGCTAGGGTTCCCCTGATATCTACTGACCATGCTCAAGGCAAAAGCCACATCAGGACGAGTACAGGTCATAGCATACATGATCGAGCCTACTGCAGAAGCATAAGGTACTCGACTCATTTCTGCTATCTCAGCCTCGGTACTTGGGCTCTGGGTCTTACTTAATCTGGCGTTACTCTGGATGGTTAACTCTCCTTTCTTGGAATCTTGCATGCTGAACCTCTTCAGCACCTTATCCAAGTAGGTACTCTGACTAAGTTTAATTAGTCTTTTACTTCGGTCTCTTAGAATCCTTATCCCTAGAATATACGCAGCTTCTCCAATTTCTTTCATAACCAAACACTTCCCAAGCTAGGACTTAACTTCCTGCAGAGTTTGGATGTCATTTCCTATGAGTAGTACGTCATCCACATACAGTACCAAAAAGCTGACTATACTCCCACTAGCCTTGACATATACACAAGATTCATCTTCACTCATCGAAAAGCCAAACTCTTTGATTTTCTCATCGAAGCAAAGATTCCATCTACGAGGTGCTTTTTTCAATGCATAGATGGATTTCTCAAGCTTACACACTCTATTAGGGTAATCTGTACTGACAAAACCCTTTGGGGCACACATGTAAACATCTTCAACCAAACTTCCATAAAGGAAGGCGGTTTTGACATCCATTTGCCATGTTTCATAATCATGAAATGCAGCAATGGCTAACAGGACCTTAATGGACTTAATCTTTGCTACTGGTGAAAAGGTTTCATCATAATCAACTCTCGGAATTTGAGAAAAAACCCTGTGCAACTAGTCGCGCCTTATATGTGTGTACATTACCATCCATGTCGTTCTTCTTCTTGAAGATCCATTTGCACCCAACTGTCTTACGACCTGGTACATTGTCAACCATGTTCCAAACTTGATTGTCATACATGGACTGTATCTCGTTGTCCATTGCCTCTTTCCACTTAGCAGACTCGGGGCCTGCCATGGCTTCTGCGTAGCTGTTAGGTTCATCCAAACTTACCAATGTCTCATCATTGATAAGTTTCTCACCTTCTGCAGTAATATGTAAACCATAGTAGTGCTTAAGTGCATTCCTAACCCTTGTGGACTGCCTCAGAGGTACAAACTTGTTAGTTGGCTTAACAGGAGTTTCCTCCTCAGGTTGAGTGCCAGGATTTGAAGTTACTTCACCACTTGACTCTCAAATTTCTTCAAGTTCAATTTTCCTCCCACTGTTTCCTTGGCTTGTGATCTCTCTCTCTCTATCTCTATCTCGAAAGACACCCCTCCTTGCTACAAAGACGACATTATCACTAGGTCTGTAGAAGAGGTAACCAAAGGATTTTTGTGGGTAGCCGATGAAAATACACCTCTCACATCGAAGTTCGAGCTTATCATGATTCTCATGCCTCACGAAAGCCTCGCAACCCCAAATCTTGATGTGGTCTAGTTTGGGAACTTTACCGGTCCACATCTCATGAGGAGTTTTGGCAACTTTCTCTGTAGGGACCATATTAAGGATATGGGTGGTAGTCTCTAAGGCATATCCCGAAAATGAAATTGGTAGCGAAGCTCGACTCATCATGGAACGAACCATATCCAATAAGGTTCGATTGTGCCTCTTAGCCACACCATTAAGTTGTGGTTTCCTGGGAGGTGTCAATTGTGAGATAATCCCACATTCCTTAAGATAGTCGACGAATTATGTACTAAGATACTCACCAACACGATCGGAGCGAAGCATCTTAATGTTCCTACCCAATTGATTCTCGACTTCCTGTTTAAACTCTTTAAACCTTTCAAAAGTCTCTAAATTATGCTTGATTAAATAGACATATCCATATCTACTAAAATCATCAGTAAAAGTCAGATAATATAGATTAGCATGCCTTGTGGCATGTTTTGAAGGGTCCTCACACATCTGTGTGCACTAGATCCAATAAACCTCCACCCCTAGCACAAGAACCAGTGAAGGGCGACTTCGTTATTTTTCCAAGTAAGCATGATTCACACCTATCATCTGACTTTAGGTCAAATGACTCCAAGCCTCCGTCCTTATGGAGTTGGCCTATATGTTTTTTGCTCACATGTCCAAGACGACAATTCCATAACTATGCTTTATCCAAGTTATTATTACTAGAAGAATCAATACACAACACATTATTTGCTAGATTATCTACAATAGATACAACTTCATACACACCATCACAAGCTAATGCTTTAAAATAAAGAACATTATTAAAGAAAGCATTTATTCCACCAATTTCATTATCAAAAAAAAAAGGTAAAATGTTGTTTGTACAAAGCATGAAAGGAAATAATATTTCTTGCCATTTCTGGAGAGTAACAACATTTATTCAAATCTAAAGTAAACCCACTACTTAGCAACAAAGAATAAACTCCAATCTTGGTGACAGGTGAAGTTTTCCTATTCCCCATGATCAAGTTTATCTTTCCATGCTCCACATTCTCACTTCTTCTTAGTCCCTGCAAATCAGAACAGATATGAATACCACAACCGGTATCAATGACCCTAGAGTTAGAATAGGGTGAGTTATTAGATAAGATAGTGTAAATACCTTAATGGTTGGGTTTCACTTTCCCATCCTTCACATCTTGCTGGTAATTTTGGCAGTTCCGCTTCCAATGCGACTTTTCATGGAAATAGAAGCATTCAGCCTCTTTTGGGTCAGAAGGAGTGACGAAACCTTTCTTGGTTCTACTTGAAGAAGAGCCATCAAGGGTCTTACCCTTGATACCCTTTGAAGGGATCTTCGTCTTCTCCCCTCTACCTTTCCTGATTGCCAGGACAGGGGCGGAGTTTGGAGTAGGAGTAGGAGTGGTAACAACCAACTTACCTTTAAGACCTAGTTTTGCGGTCTTCATGAGTCCTTGAAGTTTGATGATTGTGACTTCTTCCTTATTCACGGGGTATGTCATGCGGAATTGATCATAACACAAGGGTAACGAGTGTAAAATGATATCTATTACTAGCTCCTCAGGGAAGTTCAGATTAAGCATCAGCAGACTGTCCACATACCTTTGCATTTTCTGACTATGGCCCGTGACGGATTCTCCATCCTTCATTGTAGTTGTCATCATCGAGGAGATTATTTCATACCGCTCTTGATAAGCACTCTGATGGTATCTTTCCATCAGATCTTGGTGCTTCTCAAAAGGGTAGTAGTCCTCATAGGACTTCTGGAGTTCAGCTATCATGGTGGCCATCATTATAACGCCCGGGTTTTGAGGCTAAGAATTTTTAGACAATGTAATAGTCTAGGTCAACTGTTGTAACTCTTTCTGAAGTAATAAAGATGAACTATTTGAGTATTATGTGAATTATGTGTATTTATGTGCTTATTACTTATTTATAAACATATAATAAATAAAGGATAAAAATAAGCGTCAAAATTAAAGTGTGAGATAAACCCGATAACTTTATATAAGTTGTAGTGGTCGAAACAAGGTTTCCGAAAATATAAAGAACACCGAAATCTGAGTTGTAACGAAGAAGTTACGACCCGTCGAAGTTTCACGATGGAACCGACACGATACCGGGAAGCGTAAATAGTGAATTTATGATAGATCGAGTTTTAACCTTAATGATCTAAACAAAAGTCGTAGAATACGTTAAACCGAGAACGACCATAAAAACAACGCCCAAATCTAACTTCGTATGAGGAAGTTATGATTTTTCGAAGTTTCGGCTTAGTGGTGTACATCCCAAAACTCAAATTTTAGATCGAGCGGTTTTTGGCCTACGCGACCTAAATGAGAATTGAATATCACATTAATAGGAACTCAATGGTAAAAATACAGACGAAAACAGAGTCCGTATGTAGAAGTTATGATTTTTACGCGGACATTTAACAATATAATCTCCTCGTACTGTTAAATTTAAGATCGGTCGAGAATTACCTGACGGGGTCAAAATAAAAGTTGTAGATCTTACTTTTACCTATACGTGGATATAAAGAACGTCAAAAATGGAGTTCGTATGTGAAAGTTACGGATTTTAGAAGTCGGAAGTGTGTTGTGTGAAAATGGGTGACGTGGCACAATCTTGGCCATTGCTTTCTCCCCAAGGCTTGCCACCAGATGGTGACATGTGGCACCAAGTTCAGCCATATTTCACCCTATAAATACCACCTCTCCCACCCTCATTTCCTTCACACCTTTCCCATTCTTTCTTCTCTTTACTCTCTCTTTAGAACCTCTCTCTTGCCCCGAAATCCCCCGAAAAGCCTACGGAACCTCCCTAGAACGAGGCGGAAGCCCCGGAGTGCTCGACGGCTCCGAGAAGCAGAGCTTTTCGGCTCGGGAACACTGCTCCAAGCGAAGCCCGGTTTTCTATAAAACCCGCTGTAAGTGAGCTACGCCTACGCTATTTTTAATATAGCTTTTATTTAATTATAGTAACGTTATTAGGAACTTATAATAAGTACTTAGGCTATTGTTATGGGTTATATAAGTACTTTTTTAACACTTATATAATAGTAATAAAAGCTAGACTATTAATTAGTCTTGGGAAATAATAGACTAAACCCTAGTGGTAATAATACTAGGTTTCGTCGAAGGAAATTACTTTTAAGAAGCGAAGCGTTGTCTGAGTTCGGAATCACCACCTTTTCAAGTGAGTGCATGGTCCCTTTCATCTTACACATAGATATGAAGTATTTTATATAAACTATGTGCTATGTGTGTATATTATCTGTATACTTGCTATCTATGCTGGATGAACGATTTTATACAAGTTTTATATGATTTAAATTGTATATGTATTTTATATCTACAAAAATGTTGGGGTAAAACATGGGTAAATGTATTAGACGATGTGTGATAAAATGATGAGAGGCCTCGATGTTGTTATTGTTGATTATGTCATCTAGGGGAGTATGGATGACGACCACGGACTCTTCTAGACAATCCAGTGGAACACTAGCAGGCTCGCAACATGTAGGTGTTTGTGAACGATGTGTTCACTGGTGTACTACATCCCCCACATGGTTGCCTTAAGGACATTTATTGCTGAGGAATCCCCTTAGTAGTAGTGTCCATCCCGATGATGATCCTCAGGCTAGGTCCCTTATGATAGGTGTTTAGGGACGTCAAGTGAGGATAACGGGAATGGGTAATCGGGTTATTACTGATTGATGAAATTAATAAACTTATTTATTGTGGGTTGAAAACCCTATGTGCTCATCAGGCTCCCAAGCCTAACCCACTCAATTTCATGTATTAAAGGTAGTGGCGCTCGAGCATAGATATGATGTTTTGGATGAGGGATTACGGATATAGGCCTGTAGATATGAAATAATGTAGTAAGGCTTATATTGTATTGTTTCTGCTTTTGATCTGTATCGAACATGACATCCCAAGACTTTTAATGAAATACATTTCTATGTAAATGCTATTGATAAATCATTATCATAAATTGTTTTGGGACGAATTCCGCATCACTTTTATTTAAAATGTTACTCTGATTTTCAAACAAAGCATAAACAAAATCGGTGTTTTCTAGCCGTGAAAATGGGGATGTCACAGTTGGTATCAGAGCATTAGTTTAAGCGAACTAGGAATTTGTAGGATTTCTAGACTTAAACTCAGAATGCTATGCGATGATTGTGAGGTGTGAGCACTAGCTTATTTTTGGAATTATGCCTAAAATGTTTTTATGTGCTAAAGGCTTTGTGCCTTATATGTTGTTATTTATTCGGATCTATGGGCTGTTGCCGACCGGATCTGGAAACCTTATGTGTTTTGGATTCTAAACGTACGACTACGATATTAGAAATAGCATGTAAACGTTTCGGAGTTATAAGGATTATTTAAGAGTCTATCCTAAATAAATATGTAAATTCACCTTATTCGGTGTATAGATCAAAATGAAAAGAACCCACAGTGGAGCTGGGAATGCAAATGGGAATAGGAATCAACCCCCAATGATTCTGCAAATAGCTATTGTAGCAAATGCCCCCGAACCAATTACCATGGATGGATTACAAGCCATGATTCGTGCTATGTTAGCAGAACAAAGGGAGGAAATGAGGCAAATGTTGCATGAAAATAGGGACGAACCTACTATGCCCATTGAGCAACCCGAGCTGATTCCCGAGCAATCGGAGGAAGGGAACTACAGCCGCCAAGTGAGTCAAGTGGGGACTCAAGGTGAACGAAGGGATGGCCCGGAAAGGAAAAATGACAAGGATGGGTGAATGAACAAGGTCAGACTCGCCTCCTGTCTTCTGAAGGGCAGAGCACGGGATTCATGGGAGGAGGTTTTTCATGCCTTGAAGGATGATGCCGCATTGGACGCGATGTCATGGAGTGATTTCTCGGCTAGGTTCAGGGCTGAGTATGTACTAGCTATTGAGGTGCAGCAGTTAGCACGAGAGTTCTAGGATCTTCAGTAGACTACTGAGACGGTGGCGGAGATCACTGCCAAGTTCAGGGAGAGGGCTCGGTTGGTTCTGTAGTAAGTGGCGGACGAGGAGATGAAGAAAGCTCGATATCATGAAATGCTGAGATATGACATCAGGCAGTTTGTGAGCAGGTCCATCTGCAAAGCGTTGGAGGACATGGTTGCTTGGGCCAGTGAGAAGGAGATTGATCTGGAGCAGATCAAGAAGAGAAAGTCGGAAGAGGTTTAGGTAACCACGGGTTTGGGCAAAAGGCCCAAGGGGTTAGACTCGAGATCAAGGATTATCAGAGCCGCAGCCGATGCGGAAAGTCGGGCAGGATGCACGAGATTATGTGTAGGAGTGGTAGTGGTGGTGATTCTGGCTGCTTTAGGTGCGGCCGGACTGGTCATTTTAGCAGAGATTGTGTTGTTACCACCACTCGGGGATCAGATCTGATATGTTTCCTTTGCAGTCAGTAGGGCCACAAGGAGGCCCAGTGTCCGATTTTGTTTCCGGGAGTACAGATGATATCACCTATCCCTGCCATCTTGAGGATCACCGATGGCCATCAGGGTCGGGTAGAGGCGCATGCGGTGGGAATCAGGGCTTTTCAGTTGTCTGCAGTGGAGTCGCGAGCTGTACGCCAAGAACAACCGGACAATATTGGTCTAGCAGCTAAGCTTCAAGGTCAGTTAGCGACTAATCAATCGGTTAATGAGGTAGTCGGGGTAGCTCGGGAGAAGGAGATTGGTTTGGATGGGCAGCACGATAAAAGGAAGCGAGCACTTTTTTCAGGACAATTCGGAAGAAGTGAAGAGTCATACTCAGCTGACTTGGGTGTTGGAAATCAAGAAGACCTTGAGGTGTGTGGTAACGGTGGAGGAACTCATGGGTTTGCTTGTCACAAGATCAGGTGTTTCAAGTGCGGGGATAGGGGCATGTGTATCGAGATTGTAAGAAGGATCAGATATGTCTTCATTACCACCAGCCTGGTCATTTCAAGTCTTGTTGTCTTGATGTGGTGGTGGAGAGAGTCCAGGTTCAGGCGCCCATTTTTCCGCAGGATGTCATGATCAAGCCGCACTGGATCGAAGTAGTGGTAGCAAGTATGTGTGAGACTCGGTAGCATCTCACTACCTTCTGGAAGGTGTGGTTCGGGTATAGATTGGTTATATTCCAGCACGAGGAGCACATGAGGGAGGTGCTAGGGACTGTGAGGAGGGAGGGACTTTTTGCAAAGTACTCCAAATGTGAGTTCTGGTTGTGTGAGGTGCAAATGCTTAGGTACCTTGTCAATCATAAGGGTATTCTAGTATTTTCGGCTAAGATAAAAGCCGTGATATAGTGGGAGTTTTGGAGGTCTCCAATTGGGATTCGGAGCTTCCTGGGTCTAGCAGGTTATCACCGGAGATGTATTCAGATCCTTGGAAGTGGTGTGATCTCTTGGACTGGTTAGTATTGGCACACTAGCAATGGTAAGCATGGTTTTCAGCAGATTGCACATAGAATGGTAAGAAGGATTGAGAATCCTTCCAGTATTGTGTGATGTAAGACATTAGTTGAATCAAAGCGGGGGAGAATCATCCAAGGATTCAGCAGTACGAGCAGTTTTGAAACAGGGATAAGTTTCGCATCCTTGTCAGAAAAGGGAGAAAGCCCAGGCAACTGTATGATTTGAGGATAGTGTGAGAGGGAAGTTTGGAAAAACTTGCCAATAAGGAGGTCGCATTCCCGTATTGTTTGCTAGCATCCAGATAGTCTTAGAGTGTTGTAAGTCTGCGGGTGTAGCCGTAGCATTCACTAGCAACCAGATAGTGTTAGAGTGTTGTAAGTCTGCGGGTGTAGCCGTAGCATTCACTAGCAGCCAGATAGTGTTAGAGTGTTGTAAGTCTGTGGGTGTAACCGTAGCATTCACTAGCAGCCTGATAGTGTTAGAGTGTTGTAAGTCTGCGGGTGTAGCCGTAGCATTCACTAGCAGCCAGATAGTGTTAGAGTGTTATAATTCTGCGGGTGTAGGCGTAGCATTCACTAACAACCAGATAGTGTTAGAGTGTTGTAAGTCTGTGGGTGTAGCCATAGCATTCACTAGCATTCAGATAGTGTTAGAGTGTTGTAAGTCTACGGGTGTAGCCGTAGCATTCACTAGCAGTCATATAGTGTTGGAGTGTTGTAAGTCTGTGGGTGTAGTCGTAGCATTCACTAGCAGTCAGATAGTATTAGAGTGTTGTAAGTCTGTGGGAGTAGCCGTAGCATTCACTAGGTTAGTAAACAGCTTGAGTCTGTGGTTAGGACGCGGGAAGGACAATAGTACCCACCGGTTCGGGTGTATCAGTGAGGAGATGGAAATCCACGAAGTGGATTTCGGAATTACCTGGATGGATTAGACCTAGTTGAGCCAGAGATAAGACTGTAGGTCTGTCACTGTAGTTTTGAGATCGAGTAAGCAAAGGATTGCCTCAGGTTACTTGTTATATAAGGCTACAATTGGTCATGTAGCAATTACGTTTAGCCGCAATTTGGTGACATCAGGATTCGATGCTCGGACCGAGCGGTTGGATCAGGAGGTTGTTAGAGCCTCAGTGACATGATAACTAGTGGAAACTAGTTCCAGAGAAGGATTTTGTCCAGAAGTCGTGGGAGGCGACTAAAACAGGGAGCCCTTTGGCCCCGCAGCCAGGTTGGAACCCGATATTTCAGATAACTAACGAATGAAATGAGACCAGGAAGGTCTCAAGAGATGTTGGAAAGCAACCATGTAGTAGCATGCAGTTTCAGGCAGTCAGTGTTCAGGCAGTTCAGTGTTTCAGGAAGTCAGTGTTCTAGGCAGTTCAGTGTTTTCAGGCAGTTCAGTCTTGGATGTTCATGGATAGTTTGTGGAGTGGCAAGTCACTCATAGCACGATTATCTGAATTATGGCCAAGTATAAGTGAATCAAAGGGATAAGTGGATATGTGAATTCTGTTGTTCTAGTGGGAACCTGGGGTGGTTAGCAGGATAGAACGAGTTCCAACCTTGCGAGTTGCTTGGGTTATTGTCATATATGGAAAAAGGGAGGATAGTTTGGCACTAGGAGAGGACCTAGTGAATTATTGTGGTATATAACTTTTACAAGTCACGAAAGTGTGTTCTTGTCAGGAAGGGGACAGTATCATCGGGTGATACTTGGTTGTTATGTGTTGACTTTGAGGCCGGTGGTCGGCATGGAGTTTTCGCAAGGATGCCAAGAGAAGTTAATTTTAAAAAGGGGTGCAGTGGTAGGGTCTGGAAGGACCTAAGTTATTTAGGAATTCGGAGTCTGCAGTGCAAGTGGTTAGTTCAGAAGCATATACTGAAGTAGGCTTCGAGGACGAAGCCTAATTTAAGTGTGGGAGAGTTGTAACATCCCAAATTTCAGAATTTTAAGTTAAGGACTTAAAGTGTAAATTGAAGAAGGGACTCAACGAGTAGGTATACTTACTCGCCGAGTCGGAGCGAGTTTTGAGTCATGAATTAAGTCACCAACTTGCAGAGTTGGAACTCGGACTCGACGAGTTGGAACTGGAATGAGAAAAACCTTAATCTTGAGGGTTGCACCCTATTTAAAGTACTTTATGTCCTTCTCTCAGCCTCCTTATTACCCTTGAGAACTAGAAAACCCTAAGCTCGTGTGTGTGTGAGGCCTTTGGAGGGAGATTGAAGCTTTGGAAGTTGTTTCTAGTGGAAGAAACTTGAAGATCAAGAGGGCTTGCATCAAGAGAGTGGTGTAGATCCAAAATCTACTTCGATTTAGGCACGTCTTGGAGGTAATAAGTTATTACCTTCCCTCTTTTGCATCTATATCTATTCAATAATGAGATTTGGGGCCATTTTCGTATGTTTGAGATCTATTTCGGGTTTGGATTTAGATCTGAGGTTGCTACTTTAGATCTAGACTTGTGTTGGTCTAGAATGTCATAAAGCATCAGTCAAAGAGTTGTTGGTAAAGCCCCTTTGTCTTAAGCCCTAGCCCTAGAGTGATTTGGACCTTTAACTCCTTGGTTTCACATAAAGTTTGCAACTTTACTTGGGGGTTATTCCCTAGAAGAGTGGATCTACAATTTAGATCCCCTGCATGGCTCAAAAAGCCTCGGTATGGATGAAGGACTACAGAGACTCGGCGAGTTCCTTGGGTGGACTCAGCAAGTCATATGAAGATGGGCATCGACTCGATGAGTTGGAAGAACAGCTCGGTGAGTCTGTTGAAGATTTCCTTGGACTCGGCGAGTCTGTTCTTGGACTCGGCGAGTTAGGTCGCAAAACCCCAACCTCTTCTGGTTAAGACTCATAGCAGTGAGTTGAGTAGTGATTTAGTGACTTGGGCGGGATAAGACTCAGAGAATGTTGAACTCGACAAGTCATGGGGTGACTCGGCGAGTAGAGTCAATCAGAAGGTTGACTTTGACCGGATTTGACTTAGTTGACCTCAGGAGGACATTTTAGTCTAAGTGTTGTTACTGGTATTGGTTGCTCAGGGAGCTAGAGGAGTAGCATTTTGGAGAGTTGTGGGTTAGCAGCCAGAGGGTTATCGGACGAGTTCAACAGTTTAGGTGAGTTTCCTTCTAGTAGGAACGGGTCTACGGTCACAATGCCGACCCGTCTAGTTAGCAGTAATTCGGTGTGCTTGATGTATTTGTGATTCAAGCATGTTTTTGTGTTATGTATTCCAGACTTCGGTCCGATGCAGTATGCAGTATATGTGTTTATGCTAGTAGTGATGATTATGCTATGCTATATTCAGCCAGTTAGTCCGGGCTTCGGTCCGATGCAGTTTCCGGACATCGGTCCGATGCAGGGGGCAAGGCCCCAGTTAGTCTGGACTTCGATCCGATACAGGGGGCAAGGCCCCAGTTAGTCCGGGCATCGGTCCTATGCAGTTTCCGCACTTCGGTCTGATGCAAGGGCAAGGCCCTAGTTAGTCCGGACTTCGGTCCAATGCAGGGGGAAAGGCCCCGGTTAGTCTGGGCTTCGGTCCGATGTAGTTTCCGGACTTCGATCCGATGCAGGGGGCAAGGCCCCAGTTAGTCCGGATTTCGGTCCGATGCAGTGGGCAAGGCCCAATATGTGCTTTATACGTTATTGTATGGTATGTGGTTGTTTGGGGGAGCTCACTAAGCTTCGTGCTTATAGTTTTCAGTTTTGGTTTCAGGTACTCCGGTAGCGGAGGGAAGAGCTCGGGATGATCGCATGGCATGCACCATACTTAGTCAACCTGGGATGTTTCACTCTGATAATAAGATTATGTTTTGAATTAATACTCTGATTTTATGTTATGAATTATGTTATGGTTTGACAATCATGGTTTAAGTAATGTTATTCAAATGATATTTTTAGTCATGATTTTTGGGTCATTTCAAGAATATACCGGACATGTGTGATTTTTCGGAAGTTTTGCCTGAAGATCTTCCCGGACTACCACCTGATAGACAAGTAGAGTTCCGAATAGACTTGTTACCAGGGACGACACCAATAGCGAAAACACCATACCGATTAGCACCGATAGAGATGAAGGAGCTTATGATGCAACTTCAGGTGTTGGACAATGGTTTCATTCGACCTAGTTCATCACCCTGGGGAGCTCCGGTGTTATTCGTGAAGAAAAGGGATGGAAGCATGTGAATGTGTATAGACTACCGAGAGTTGAACAAGGCAACGGTGAAGAACAAGTACCCATTGTCGAGGATTGATGACCTATTCGATCAACTGCAAGGTTCGAGCTATCTCTCAAAGACCGATCTTAGGTCTGGATATCATCAGCTGAAGGTGAGAGAGCGGGATATTGAGAAGACTGCATTCAGGACTAGATATGGACACTATGAGTTCTTGGTTATGTCATTTGGGCTAACCAATTCTCCAGCAGTGTTCATGGATTTGATAAATAGGTTTTGTAAACCATTCCTCGATAAATCCGTGATAGTGTTCATCAACGACATAATGATCTACTCGAAAAGCCAAGAGGAGCATGGCAAGCATCTACGGGAAGTTTTGGAAGTGTTAAAGAAGGAGAAGCTTTACGCTAAGTTCTCCAAGTGTGATTTTTGGATCTGAGAAGTCCAATTCTTGGGTCATGTGGTTAACCAAGAAGAGATAATGGTTGACCCAACAAAAATCGAAGTGGTAATTAAGTGGGAACGTCCAAAGAGTCCGACGGAGATTCAAAGCTTTCTAGGATTAGCCGGATATTACCGACAATTTATCCAAGGCTTTTCTTCGATAGCTGCACCATTGACACCGTTGACCCACAAAGGAGCTACATATACGTGGAGTGAGAAACACGATGAGGCATTTGAGAAGCTAAAGAAGAAGTTATGTGAAGCACCGATACTTTCTCTACCCGATGGAGTTGAAGACTTCACGGTATACAGTGACGCATCTGGAGTCGGGTTAGGTTGTGTTCTGACCCAAAGAGAAAAGTTGATAGCATATGCCTCTCGACAATTGAAAGAGCACAAAAAGAACTACCATGATCTAGGATTGGCGGCGATAGTATTTGCCTTAAAGATATGGAGGCATTACCTCTATGGCACGAAGTGCAAGCTTTTCACTGATCATAAGAGTATCAGTATCTCTTTAATCAGAAAGAATTGAACATGAGGCAACGACGCTGGCTAGAACTACTCAATGACTATGACTGTGAGATACTTTACCACCCCGGTAAAGCAAATGTTGTTGCTGATGCTCTCGGTCGGAAAGTCAACCTTGAAAGGAAAAGGCCAAGAGCGTTGAGAATTGAAGTCGTCTCGATGATTGTAGAAAGTATCAAGAAATCTCAAGAAGAAGCTTTAGAGAAGAATGACTGAAAGGAAGAACGTTTGGGCAAAACGTTAATGTTTGGTACAAACAGTCAAGGATTGAAGATATTCCAAGATCGGATTTGGGTACCTAAGACGGGAGGAATAAGAGATCTTCGGATGGAAGAAGCACACAAGACCATGTACTCGATTCATCCCGGTAGCACTAAAATGTATAGGGACCTAAAACCCTACTACTGGTGGTCGACGATGAAGCTCGATGTTGCGAAGTATGTGGCCGAGTGTGTGACATGTGCGAGAGTTAAGGCACAACATCATAAACCGTATGGGAGTTTAGAACCTTTACCTGTACCCATGGGTAAATGGGAAGACATCACCATGGATTTTGTGACTAAACTGCCCAGGACGAAGAACGGACACGATATGATTTCGGTGGTCGTGGATTGTTTCACTAAGAGTGCACACTTTATAGCAGCCAACGGGAAGTGGTCTATGGATAAGCTCGCAAATGCTTACGTGAAGGAAATTGTAAGACTTCACGGTGATCCTCTAACAATTGTATCAGATCGTGATAGTCGTTTCACGTCAAGATTTTGGAGAAGCCTACAAGAGGAATCAGGTACGAAATTGTGTTTGAGTACAGCTTACCATCCACAGACCGATGGCCAGAGCGAAAGAACGATTCAAACATTGGAAGATATGCTAAGAGCATGTACCCTCGAGTTCCAAGGGAACTAGTACGAGCACTTACCTCTGGTAGAATTTTCCTATAACAACAGTTTCCACTCGAGCATCAAGATGACACCCTATCAAGCGTTGTACGGACAGAAGTGTCGTACGCCGTCTTGTTGGCTTGAGGCTGAAGAGAAGTGGTTTATGGGCCCCGAGATAGTCAATGAGACTACTGAGAAGTTGAAAGTGATTAGGGAAAGGATGTTAGCAGCTCAAGATCATCAAAAGAGCTATGATGAAAAGAAAAGACAACCGATGACCTTCGAAGTTGGGGATTCAGTTTTGCTTAAAGTCTCACCATGGAAGGGACTTATAAGATTTCGGAAACAAGGAAAGTTGATTCCAAGGTTTATTGGACCGTTCAAAGTTCTTCAGAAGATTGGGAACCAAGCTTAAAAACTCGAATTACCTGAAGAACTAGCTAATGTAATAGTCTAGGTCAACTGTTGTAACTCTTTCTGAAGTAATAAAGATGAAATATTTGAGTATTATGTGAATTATGTGTATTTATGTGCTTATTACTTATTTATAAATGAATAATAAATAAAGGATAAAAATAGGCATCAAAAATTAAAGTGTGAGATAAACCCAATATCTTTACATAAGTTGTAGTGGTCGAAACAAGGATTCCGGAGATATAAATAATGTCGAAATCCGAGTTGTAACGAAGAAGTTATGACCCGTCGAAGTTTCGCGATGGAACCGGCACGATACCGAGTAGCGTAAATAGTGAATTTACGATAGAGCAAGTTTTAGCCTTAATGATCTAAACAAAAGTCGTAGAATACATTAAACCGAGAGCGTCTATGACATCCCCATTTTTCACGGCTAGAAAAGACCAATTTTGTTTATGTTTTGTAAAAATCAGAGTACTTCTTTTCATAAAAATGTTGCGGAATTTGTTCCCAGAAAAACACGATAAATACGTTATCAAAACATTTTCGAAGAAACGTATTTTATTCTTTTTAAAATGTTTGGGTTGTCATTGTCAATACAGAAACATAAGCATAAACGGAACTTACATTTATTTACACTAGTGATCTACATCTCTTTAATCTTTTAGTGTAATGTGACTTCATATCAACACCTGTGATATAAACAAACTGAGTGGGTCAGGTTGGGAAATCTAGTGAGTACATAGGGTTTTCAACCCACAATAATATAATTATTATGTTTAAACAATCAAACAATCAACCCAATTACCTGTCCCCATTATCTTCTTTACTCTTAAAGATCTATCCTAAGAGTCATCTATCCTGCATTCGTTTATTCCGAAGTCCCTTGCTTCCAGGGTTATGTAACTGGCATTAAATCCATAGCTGTTAATGCTCGTTCGTAAAGCACTTCCATAGATGCTATAGTTTATTCATCGAGTACTAAATCCATAGCTACCAGTGTTTATCTAATAGGTACTAAGTTCATAGCTACCAATTCCTATCAGGTAGTTAGTCCATAGCTACCAGTGTTTTTCCAATAGGCACTAAGTCCATAGTTGCCGATGTTTATTAGGCACTAAGTCTATAGCTACCAATGTTTACCCACATCATCTTTTATCTCTCATCATTCATCTACCCATGTCATACCCAACATATTCGTATATATAAAATACGTATACACTTTAAATCCTTTAAAACATGTATAAAACGTTCCTCCAGCATAGATAGCAAGTATTCAGATAATATGCACACATAGCATGTAGTTTATATAAAATACTTCATATCTATGTGTAAGATTAAAGTAACTATGCACTCACCTGAAAGGTGGTGACTCAGCACTCGGACAACGCTTCGATATTCTCAAAACAATTTCCTTCGATAAAACCTAGTATCAATACCACTAGGGTTTAGTCTAACGATAACCACGACAAATGAATAGTCTGACTATTATTACTATTATATAAGCGTTAAACGATACTTATATAACTTATAATAATAGCCCAAATAATTATTTTAAGGACCTAATAACATTACTATAATTATTTGAAAGCTATATTAAAAATTGTGTAAGCGTAACTCACTTACAGTGGATTATAAAGAAAACCGGGCTTTGCTCGGAGCAGCGTTTCGAAACCGAAAGACCCTTTTTCTTAGGACTCCGGGAGCCTCGGGGCTTCCTTTGGGAGCTAGGGAGTTTACCTAGGGTTTTGGGAGGATTAGGACACTTAGAGAGAGAAAGTAATCTAGAGAGAGAGTGGAAAATATGCAAGAAAGTCGGCAACCTTCGATGCCTTTTATAGTGCGAGCCTTCGGTCTATGATGGGCGTACCGAAGGTGGTACGCGGTGCGTTCGTCGGATAAGATTGCCAGGTGGTATCCTCCAGGTGGTGCGACGTGGCGAAGTCTCGGACCGCACAAGAGCGAAGTACGCTGGGCGTACTTTGTTTCGGACGCGGTGCGTAATGCGAAGGGGCTACGTCGCTTCATCTGGTGCGAGTCTTGCTTTAGCGATGGACGGCCCTGATGCGGGAACGTACTCTACAACTTTCGTTTAGACTTCGTCGGCTAATTTTGACTTTATTTTAAAAGTTATATTTTTAACAGGCCGGGACAGGATTGGTCCGTTAAATTCTCATAACTTCTTCATCCGACGTCCGTTTTTGCCCAACTTTTTCTCGTTACGCTACTCTTAACGAGATCTTCGATTCTCGTTTGGGTCGTGTCGGCTAAAAACCGCTCGATCTATTATTCGAATTTCGGGTTGTACACTGCTAATCCGAAACTTTGAAAAATCATAACTTCTTCATACGAAGTCAGATTTGGGCGTTCTTTTTATTGACGCTCTCGGTTTAATGTATTCTAAGACTTTAGTTTAGATCGCTAAGGCTAAATCTTGCTCTATCGTATATTCGCTATTTACATTTCCCGGTATCGTGTCGGTTCCGTCGCGAAACTTCGACGGGTCATAACTTCTTCGTTATAACTCAGATTTCGGCGGTCTTTATATGTACCGAAACCTTGTAACATATACTACAACTTGGTTAAGATTATTTATTATAAATAATATTTTGCCGAAAAGTCATTTTCGACACTTATTGCCTTTAATTTGACTAGCGCGGATCTACGGGCGTTACAGCGTCATAAAAACAATGCCCAAATCTGACTTCGTATGAGGAAGTTATAATTTTTCGAAATTTCGGCTTAGCAGTGTACAGCCCGAAACTTGAATTTTAGATTGAGCGGTTTTTGGCCTATGCGACCTAAATGAGAATTGAAGATCTCACTAATAGGAACTCATCGGTAAAAAGACAGACGAAAATAGAGTCCGTGTGTAGAAGTTATGAATTTTACGCGGACATTTAACAGTATAATTTCCTCGTACTGTTGAATTTAAGACCGCTCGAGAATTAGTCGAAGGATTCAAAATAAAAGTTGTAGATCTTATTTTTACCTACGCGTGGATATAAAGAACGTCAAAAACGGAGCACGTATGTGAAAGTTACGAATTTTAGAAGTCAGGAGTGTGTTGTGCGAAAACGGGTGACGTGGCACAATATTGGCCATTGCTTTCTCCCCAATGCTTGCCACTAGATGGTGACATGTGGCACCAAGTTCAACCGTATTTCACCCTATAAATACCACCTCTCCCACCCTCATTTCCTTCACACCTTTCCCATTCTTTCTTCTCTTTACTCTCTCTCTCTCTCTCTCTCTTTCTCTAGAACCTCTCTCTAGCCCCGAAAAGCCTAGGGAACCTCCCTAGCATGAGGTGGAAGCCCTGGAGTTCTCGACGGCTCCGAGAAGAAGAGCTTTTCGGCTCGGGAACGCTACTCCAAGCAAAGCCCGGCTTTCTATAAAACCCGTTGTAAGTGAGCTACGCCTATGCTATTTTTAATATAGCTTTTATTTAATTAAAGTAACGTTATTTGGAACTTATAATAAGTACGTGGGCTATTATTATGGGTTATATAAGTTTTTTTTAACGCTTATATAATAGTAATAATAGCTAGACTATTAATTAGTCTCGGCGAATAATAGACTAAACTCTAGTGGTAATAATACTAGGTTTCGTCGAAGGAAATTATTTTTAAGAAGCGAAGCGCTGTCTGAGTTCGGAATCACCACCTTTTCAAGTGAGTGCATGGTCCTTTTCATCTACACATAGATATGAAGTATTTTATATAAACTACGTGCTACGTGTGTATAGATGTCTTAGACGATGTGTGATAAAATGATGAGAGGCCTCGATGTTGTTGTTGTTGATTCTGTCATCTAGCGGAGTATGGATGACGACCACGGACTCTTCTAAACAGTCCAGTGGAACACTAGCAGGCTCGCAACCTGTACGTGTTTGTGAACGATGTGTTCACCGGTATATTCCATCCCCCAGATGGTTGCCTTAAGGACATTTATTGTTGAGGAATCCCCTTAGCAGTAGTGTCCATCCCGATGATGATCCTTAGGCTAGGTCCCTTATGATAGGTGTTTAGGGACGTAAACTGTTTATGCTTTTGATCTGAATCGAACATGACATCCCAAGTCTTTTAATGAAATACATTTCTATAGAAATGCTTTTGATGTTTTGGGACAAATTCCGCATCACTTTTATTTAAAATGTTACTCTGATTTTCAAACAAAGCATAAACAGAATCGGTCTTTTCTGGTCATAAAAATGGGGATGTCACAATCGTGATGCATGACATTTTGGTGGCATCTCTTTCATGAGTCCAGAAGTCAGCGATCTCCTGGGGAGTAGCAGTGGACTCATCGATCTCCTTTAGCTCCTTATCGATGACATATTCCTTGTCCTCATAGCGAGTCACCATCCGGATGTTCTGAATCCAATCCATAAAATTGGTACCATCGAAGATGACCCTCCCATGTATGTTCATGAGGGAAAAGGAGCCAGTAGGGTTTGAGCCAGAAGCAGTATCGTTGGAAGACATCTGAAAAGAAGAGAACAAGTTTAGTTTAGATATAAAGATAGTCCTTAATAAAACACCCAAATGTAATATTAAGGCTAGGATCCAATCACAATATATCATAACTTAAAAGAGGGATGTCGTAATCTAAGCTATAACATATTTGAAAGGTAGGTGAATGACAATTCACCAATTTCCATGAAAAACGAAATATAAATATTAGGTTTTAATTGGTTTTTAGAAATTCCTAGATTCTTTTGAGATTCAATGAACTTTTTCAAAGCCATGTTTCAATCTCCAGTGTGCCCTCGAAGTTTTGTGACTAGGATATCGAGGATCACAAAACGAGGTGTGAAGTAACCATGCAAATCACTTGGTACACTTAATGATTATCACTCAATCGATGTCCCGGTTAACCACATGTGCTCCACCGACCTATAATAAACCTTAAGTAACCCTTTACCTACCTTCTTAAGTCTAAGTTAGTGTGTCGGTTAACCACACACGCTCCACTAACGACTTAAACAAATTGTAAAGTGTAACTTCATGGATTAGCATTAAACAAGTAACTCCTATGATCTATCAAGAACTTATAAGAACGTGAATATTCATATCAAAATTTCAAGAACATATGAACACATATAATCATGTTATTTTGATATTAGCCATTGTAAATGGATTAGAACAACCATTACACCATCTAAAACAAGTTTTATAACACTAAAACAGTTTAGGGTAATGTTTCTAGTCCATTTCCAGCAGCAAAAATCGAAAAACTGCACTCTGCATGGCCAACTCGTCAAGTGCACGAACTAACTCATCGAGTTGCTTGAAGATTCACTTGGACTCGTCGAGTCCCCCCATGGACTCATCGATTCCCCTGTGCAAAAAGCTAAAAAATTCGATTTTTACACTATTTTGCATCAAATATTAACAAACAAGCCTAAGCTCTGATACCACTAATGGGTTATGAGTATTCTAACACCCCTAAGTGTACACGCAACCCTAGAAAACCTTGGATTTATGTTTGTCGAAAATACATGCAAAATATGATTTCCAAGGCTCATAATCCTATCTAGCATACATGGGGAACTTTTAACATAAAAGATGGCGAGAATTACATACCTTGTAGTTGATTTGATTCCTTGAAAACCTTGAGAGCCTAGCACCCCAAGTGTGATGCCTCAAATGTTTCACACAACACCGAGTGCTTTGGAATAACTTTGAGAGAATGTAGAACACTTGCAAAATCGTCTTGCCCTCTGTATCTTGCTTCTAGTGCTGATTTTGGTGAGCTTCATATCCTTTATATAGTATGTTACCATTAGGGTTACACCATGTAAACCCAAATGTAACATGGCTCTTCATTTCCATGACCCATGGGTTTGTAACTCCCATGGAGCATCCTATGGACCTTAGCCCAACTTGATAATCACCGGAGCATTTAGCCCACTATAAATAATATTATTAATATATTAGAACTTATAATATATTAATAAACCACAAGTGTTATTTTTCTCATTTAGTCTATCCAAATGCATGATGCCATTCAACCCAAATGGACCATGCCAAACTGGGTCAACTACATACCAGGAATAGTTATGGACTTAGACACCTTATCCAACATCTTCTTCACGAACAATACCGGTGCTCCCCAGGGTAAGAAGCTTGGTGTAATAAATCCCTTGCTGAGCAGTTCGTTCAGTTGACCGGATAGCTCTTGCATCTCAGTTGGTGCTAGACGATAGGGCGCTTTGGCTACTGGGGTAGCCCCTGGAACTAAGTCGATTCTGATCTCGACTTTACGTTGTGGTGGTAATCTAGGTAGTTCTTCTGGAAAGATGTCGGGAAACTCGCGTACTTATGGTATGTTCTCTATGTATTTCGTCTCTTAGCTCGTATCCACTACATGAGCAAGGAATGCATGACATTCATTTCATAAGTACTTTTGGGCTTGTATACTCAAGATGATATGTAGGTTCGTGATGGGTTTGTCGCCATAGATAACTAGGGTTTCGTTAGACGGTAGATTAGGATGAACGGCCTTCTGATAACACATGATGTCAGCACGATGAAGACTCAACCAATCCATGCCGATAATGATGTCGAAACTTTTAATTGAGACAGGAATGAGGTCAATTGGAAATGAATGGCCATCTAGAAATAGGGTACATCCTATGTATATACAGCTAGTACTCTCAGTCTTTCCCTTAGCTATTTCTATAGTGAACGGTTCTTTCATTGCGCGTGGTTTTTGTTTAAGCAAGTATGCAAATTTCTGGTTCACGAAACTCCTCTCCGCTCCACTATCAAATAGTATGAATGCATAAGAGTTATTGAGGAGAAACATACCAATGACCATTATAGGGTCTGCTACCGCTTCCTTGTGGCCTATCGCCAAAACTCTTCCCACTCCACCAGCGTTCCCTACCTTCGGGCAGTTCCTCTTGTAGTGACCCATCCTGCCACATCTATAGCAAGCCTGGCCCACTCCGACACCAAGGACTTGGGGATTGGCCTAGCCAAAGACTTGCAGAAACGGGCAGTGTGCCCCTTCCTGTTGTAGTTAGCACACTGCATTTCCTGAAAGGGTCCGTTGTGGTGGAAGCTGCATTTGTTACACTTTGACAAGCTTACCACATACTGCTTCATTGGCGCAGTGGCAGTAGGTGCTATCGCGGCATGAACAGCCACGACTTGCTGCTTCTTGGCAGAGTTCTGCGTTGTGTTCCCTTTCTTCTTGTCCCAAAACATTTGTTTGTTGCCAGCGGCTTTTGATGGTTCTGGGATGGCAAGGGTTGTTGTTGTTGTCGGGGTGCAGACTCTGTGATCGATGGGTCGCTATGCCAATCTCTTGGCATTGTCGAAGATAGTGGGGTTTGAAGCTAAGACATTCCCCTAGAATGGAGGCACCAGCCCCCAAATATACCTCTTGACCTTCTTTCCCTCTGTAAGGACCATTCCCGTACATAGAGCCATCATATCACTGAACCTGGCGGTGTAGGCAACTATGTCGGAGCCCTTCATGGTTAGGCTCCAACGTTCCTGTTCAAGTTTCTGAACCTTGCCCCTCGGGCAGTACTCCTCAATCATTAGTTCTTTCAGAGCTTCCTACCCTATTGCATTCGCCACTATCAAGGTAAGTGACTTGACATGGCTATTCCACCATGTTAGGGCTCTGCTCGAGAAGGTGCAGGCAGCAAATTTTACTTTTCTTTCTTCCGGACAGGAGTAGATCTCGAAGATCGACTCGGTCTTTTCAAACCATTGCGAGAGAGCAATGATCCCACTGATCCCATTGAAGGCTCTGGTTTTGCAGTTGGTGAAGTCTTTATATGAACACTCTCTATAGCGCACTAGAGCATCACCTTGAGTAGAATGTGTCGTTGTTCCACTCCCGCTAGTACTGTTAGCGTTGAATTGAGTTAAGGCTTCCGCAGCCACCGTAGCCTTGAGAGCTACTGGATCGTATTGTAGAGGAGGTGGTGGTTGAGTTGGAGTTATCGGAGGGTTATTTCTCGTAGAACAACATGGAGGCATCTTTCAACTAAAAGTTTACAAAGATGAGGATGATAGTAAGAATTTGATAGTAAGAATTATAAGAGTGATCCATGAACTAACTCGCCATAGTTCAACAAATAGATGAGAGTATGATTGTACTGGAGATCTTACAATAGAAGGATGAAAGCATTTGGATAAAGATTTCTCATGAGTTTGGACGTCTGTCAATAATATTGGCATTAATGATGTAACAAGTTCAGGAAAAATGACCTTGGAGTAGGTCTTACATCAAACCAAAAATGAGAAAATTTCGACAGCATAAAAACCTAGCGAAATAGTACTTGCAAGACAGGAATATTTACAGGGAAAATTGCTACTTAGAGCACAGATAAGAAGGCTATTCCTTAAACCAAAAGAAAGGATGAGTAGAGCATCTCCTACCGGGGACGGGCACCCCTCGGATGAACCCTTAAATCAGCTAGCTGACGCTCCACCTCAAGAAGGTGTCTCTCATACACTGATTGGCGTGCTCGGAGCTCTATGACTTTAGTTCAAGTTGCAGCTAAGTCATGTTGCAGAGTTTCATTGTCTCTCATAGCTCTCCCATGAGCAAATTCAAGATTGCGAATACAATCCGTATTGGCGTTCGTGTTTCCGCATCAAGCTCCACGGTCTGTTGAATGGCTGTCATTCCTAGCTCAACACTTCGAGCGACTCGGTGAAACAAGATGGGAAGAATTCTATCTGCAGATCCTCCCTCGCTTAGGTTGTAAAAGCTTCAGTCTCTGTTGTAGGGTAAGGGTTGTCCCTGCTCACTGCTCCGCCTACACAAGTTCTGGGATTTGGGATTGGAGCCACTAGGGGTAGATCATTGATTTCTGGCTCGGAGTCAGAATGCTCTGGGAAATTTTCTGCAAAGTCATCTGATGAGATTAAAACTTAATCTTGAAGATCGATTAGATCTTAAACAGGTGAATAAATATTTAAACAGTAACAACGAATGCAAAATAAAGAACAACTCAACGATGAATCAAACGAGTCGAATGATTATAAACAAAACCCTCAGAAGAGCTCGATCAAGAACATCAACTGTAGAGGGTTGGAGGTTTACAAGAACGATAAAAGAAATCTACAATACTATCGTAATCGTTACTTCTGAATTGTTAACCTAATATGCATGCAAGCATATCTTTATATAATAAACCTAGCAAACTCACAGTTGGACAGGCCCAAAACCGGGGTACAAAATAAATGGACTAACAGCCGAGCCCAATGACGCAATCTTCAAATGATTCTTCAATCTCAACAATCTCCCCCTTTGCGTCAATTGGAGCGAGATCTTCACTTTTTACTTGGGCCAGCAGCAGCACCAGGTACCTTCTTCTTCACGGTCTCAAACAGACGAGAGATCAGAGCAAGTATCGTTTGCCTGAATCTGATGTACCATTGGATCATGTCGTTGAAGTACTTGACATCGTCTGCCGTATTCTCCTTACACCTTCGGATGATCGACAAAACATGCTCAAGGAAATTATTGGTGTAAAGATGTTTATCCGCCAAAGCAAAGAGACATTTCTGTCCTTCTGCTCTAGTGAACATGACCGAATTACGTCTCGGATCGATCTTGCCCATCTTAATTTGATTGAGATCACTGGCCGATCCCACAGGAGCTATCTTCGGTTTCTTCTTGAAGACTGTGGCAATCTCCTGATCCATAAGGGCTACCTCCATGATGTAACAAACAATCACCCTCTTGAGATGGTCTATAATAGGACCATATTCTGCTTCGTTTGTCAAAAGGATGTTGTGCAAAACGATCCAATCATGTGGGTTTAAGTTCGGTAAATCTGCCAAAGAAATAAGATGTTCGGTTCTAGCAGATCCTCTTATCACCCTGAACCGAACGTTGATGAATCTCCCTTCGGTATAAGGCTTTAAGACCCGAACGTTCATGATCTTCTGAGCGCTCCATGTCTGATATTGTGGTTGAGCGGCCTTCAGATAGAACTCGATAAGCTCCCTATCGACCTCAGAGTTCGGATGAGGGACTTCATAAATATTGGAGAAGGCGTGGAAGATAAACGCCTTTCGAGTCAACGGCATGTCGAACTGCGAATCGACAGAGTTATTGCAGTCGAAGGAGATCATCGGCTCGAGCCATAGGATGCTAGGAGTGTCTATGGCCTCCTTGATCATTCTCTCCCGAGTCCAAGCAGGGAAAAGAGTCTTCCTACTCTCAAGGAGATCGTGGGCTTCCTTCTGCTTGCGTTCGGCTTCTTCAGCCTCTCGCGCCACACGAATATTGTCGTCTTCCACATTGCAACTGTTTTTGCGCTTCAACATGTCCGCAATGGTTTCTTTATCTTCATCTTCATCTTCTTCCTCAGCTATGTTCTTCCCTTTATCCTTCACACCTGAACCTGAAGCTTGACCAGTCGGAGGTGGTTCGGTTGTGTAAGTAGCTGTTGAGGAAGGAGGTGGTTTCGATCCGGACTTCTTCCCTTCTCCCCCTTGTTGCGGATTGGACACGAAACTAGGTAAGCCTTCGATTTTGCTAAGAAGATCCATGGCAGGAGTAAGTTTCTCAGCAAGGGTTCGCCTCACTAAGTGATTGAGAATCGGATCGTGTGCTTCCAGGATGTTAGATAGGGCAGCGTGTACATCCGAAACACAAGTTTTGATCACCTCCCGTTCGGATCGAAGAGCTTCAATCTGTTGTTGAGAGTTTGAAAGCTGAGTGCTCTTGACCTTGAGGGCGGTGGTTTTGCATGCCATAACGTCCATTAACGAATTTTCAGCTGCGAGATCCTCTTGAAGCTTAGCGAGGCGCTCGTCAATGGAGGCACGAAGGGCCGAGTTGTCATCGCTGATAGATTGGCGAAGGGTAGCGAATGACTGTAACTCCGTTGAGACGAACTTGGCCAATTGCTGAACGATTGGTTCCAAAGTTGTCTTGGTGGCATCAGCGCTCTCCTGTAAGGACTTCAACAGGGAAGAGGCGTCTGAGAATAGTTTATCGACTTTTGCGGTCACAGCCTCACAGGCTTTTGTGGAGGCGTCAATGGCGGCTGTAGCGGAAGCAACATAATCATGTTGAGCCCTGGAGAAGGCATCAATGATCTTCTGAAGAGCAGCCTCAGAGAGAGAGGACTGAGAGTTGGTGGATGACGCAAGAAGTAAGTCAACCTTCTCGTTTAGCTCCTTTAGATGCTTCTTTGTCACTGGAGCATCGTCCTCATCGTCACTTAGAACCTGAAACGGACTAAAGTAGACCGAATCGAAGGTCATGTTGTCACCGCCAAGAAATGGGTTATCTCCATCAGAGGCATGATCTGGAGATGGTAAGGGTGGTGAAGTTGGGGGTGTTGTGGTGTGGGTAGGTTCAGGTTGAGTGTTTGTGGGTGGGGTTTCGGGTGGTCGTTGAGTATGGGTAGGTTCGGTTGTATGCTGGGTTTCGGTTTGAGGTGGTTCGGTTACAGGAGGTGTTTCGGTTGCACTGGTATGAACCCCCGTATCAGATACGTTGGTTGTAACCTTTGCAGTTGTGGTAGTGGTATCTGTGAAAATGGGTGATGGTATAGGGAAAGAGGTTTTAGGTAGGGTGGTTGCGGGGTTTATGGTGGGAATGGAAGTAGGGATTGTTGGAGGAGGTGAAGGAACTGGCGAGACATGAATTTCCATGTCTGGGGTAGGTGATCGGGGTGGGGTGTTGCCTCTGGGAGGGGTTTCGCCTCTTTGAGAGCCGTCCAAACCCGAACTCTCATTTTCTGAGTCACTTGAAGAGGAAGAGATTATAAGCTTTCGCTTCGGTTGAGTCTTCCTTCTCTTCGGTTGCAGGGACTGTGCCGGTTTGGTTTGTTTCCTCTTCTTGGGAGAAGGACCTTTAGGAGCCTTGGTCACTTGCTTCCCTTTGTCCGCCTTTTTGCCCCTGTTGACAGGTTTGTCAGCGTCATGGATTGACTTGAGCATTTCCTGTGTTAGAACCCTAGGACCAGACGCCTTGAATTCCTTTATCGTTCGGATGATCCTGCTATCGGACGGAACATTGCCGTACATTGTCTCCGGGATAGAGCCAATGAACGAGAACTTGGATGCATCAGAGACGATGATCTTCATGGTATGAAAAGTACCGATCGAAGACATCGATGCACCTGCAGCAGTGGGAATGTCGAATTTGTCCATCGCCCATTTTGTTATGATCGTCCAGAACCGGGCATACGACACCTCAGAGTGTCGTGAAGAGGAAGAAAGGCTCTGGATGAGCTGTTTCCAGATGACCAACCCAAAGTCGAGGTTGACTCCGTTGTAAACTGCATACATAATCGACAGAAACAGTCGACTTGAACCATCGGATCCTGAGCTCCGTTCAGATAAGCCCTTGAAGAGGACTGTAAACATGCCGTTCTACTGTGGCGGCAAGCAGGATTTCTTGAACTTTGCGACGGAGGGGAGCGCCTCCGTGTACCCCATGTTGTAAAACATGTTGTAGAGATGCCCAATCGGAATCGACTCCGGATGAACTCGTGAAGGATCAGCAGCCAACCCTAGCAGTGTACCAAATCGTTGGCGAGAAATGGAGGTCTTGTGATCAGCAACCTCGAAGAATACCCGCTCGACTGCTTTGTCGTAATGAGCAGTCGCATACACCTGCGAAAGAATCTCCATGGGCACAGATTCAACCCTAGTAAGTGCAGGAGCGATCTGGGAGTATTTCAAGCATTCGATGATCGGCGTCATATAAGAATCATACAACGAAGGAGTGAGGTCGATCACCAAGCATTGTTGTGGACGAATGGGAAGGATGTGTGAGGTAGCATGGACTGAGGATGATTCTGCCATTGTTGAAGGTAGAAGAAGAAGGTGAACAGTGAAGCTTTTGGGAGTTTTTGCTCTCTTGGAAATTCCGGATGCAGTAAAGAGGTAAATGAGAGTATAGGCTGCCTTTTATAGTGGGTGAAAGGAGAGAGAAAAATCATTTCAAATCTTCTATGGAAATACGAAAAGGTTTCCGGAATGACAGTTAAGGCATGCGATGATCACGTAGGAGAGAGAGTGTCAGATTCCTAGGATCACGCCGCCCAACAAGCGTCGTTTCAGAACAAACCGGTTCAAATCCTCACGCGCCTTTAAGTGCCAGAGAGGTGTCGCTTGAAATTCACACACGCGTCCATGATGTCAGTAAAAGTGTGGACGTTCCAAATTCATACGCGTTCCCTTTTTACCGTCGTTTGAAATTCAATCCGTTTAACTCCCGCCTGAGTCAGCAACTTTTTGTCTTATCTTTTAAATGGCATCTTTTGAATTAAGTACCCACGTGGATGATCTTTGACCACAACTTGAAAATTAACCACCAAAGTAATAATACAGCCTGTAATTATTAGTAACGGAATATTGGAAAATCAAAAATTTTCGTGCAAAGAGTGTAAAAAGAAAAGAAATAAAGCAACTCTTTTTAGGAATGACTGTGATGTCAATAATGACACGAAACAAATGATCCCGGGCACGAATCTCTTCCTTCGAGATCAAGAGAGACCTCAAAGTGTTAATGTGGTTTCCCATTGAATAACGATCAAACATTTATTAATAAATGTTGAAAGGCTTCTTTTAATTAGGCTAAGTAAGGGTGGCTTTCGCTTTCATTCAACAATTCTAATCTTGAAATAAGAAAGAAAGTGAACAACGTACTTGTGAGACCGGTGTAGTCTGTTGAACAAGTAGGTAGGAATTAATTTTAAATTGGCTTGGAAAATATAAAATCTCAACAAAAAAATAAAAACTGGATCCCAAGGGAAGAAATGTTATGGTGTTTAACAATTTCATAGGAATCACACAAAAATAAAAATTTGAGATTTCAGTAGGATACATCCGTCAATTCATTGGTGAAAACTTGAGCAATTTTATTGTTCACCGTCAATTCAGATTTGGTGTTGAATTTTGGGTTTCACTCAGCTTGTAGTGGCACGAAACTGAGATCATAAACACAGTTGTTGTGTAACCATAAACCTCAGTGGTAATTTCTGAGAGTCTCAAGGGTTACGTTGATGAAACGAATGTAATGGAGAAATGTAATGGAGATGGTTTGAGAAATTTAAGTACCTCTGCTGCGAAAATAAGGACCAAGCAGAAACTCTTATCTCATGTGAGAAGAGAGTGAGGTAGCTCACGATCAGAATAAATATGATAGCCTAATTGGGAAGACAAGGTTTGTGTATACCAAGTCATTAAGGCTATTATTCAAAATCTTATGAGGCTTGGGACACATACAGCAGCATGCTTCTAGGGACACTTAAGTAATCCAACAATTATATCCCCATAAACGAACGAGCACACAAACAAAATTAAAAGAGAAAAGTATTTTTGGTGTTTTTGATATATATTAAAAAAAATAAAAATAAAAAAATAATAATAAAAAATAAGTAAGAAAAAATAAAACTTGGAAAGATTAAGAAAAAAAACTTTGGAAAAATTTGAAAAACCGAACCCGAACGTTCGGCTGGTTTCGGTTGAAGAAAATTTTTAAAAACCGAACCCGAGCGTTCGGCTGGTTTCGGTTCAAGAAAATTTTGGAAAACCGAACCCGAGCGTTCGGTTGGTTTCGGTTCAAGAAAAATTTTGGAAAATTTTGAGAAACCGAACCCGAACCTTCAGTAGGTTTCGGCTTTGGAAATTTCTAGAAAACCAAGGAATTTAGACATGCAATCAGAAAATACTTTTAGCAATAAGATAAACAACTATGTACATGAAATATACAACCAAGAAAACTACCTTTGTGGTGATGAGCGAACCAGATTATTTAACCGAACCTGAACGTTCGGTCAATTTCGCTTCTTACGTTTGAGGTTGAGAGGTAGTTTGAGGTACTGACTCTGATTCCATCATACCTAGCCCTTGTAAAATTCTGTTGAATGATGCTTCAGGAAGAGCTTTGGTAAAGACGTCAGCTAGTTGATCAGTGGTTCTTACAAAGTATACTTCGACGTTTCCATCTTCCACGTGATCTTTGATGAAGTGATACCTCAGTGATATGTGTTTGGTTTTAGAGTGTTGTACTGGATTATGATAGATCCTAATTGCACTTTCAGAGTCACAATATAGTGGGATCTTCTTCATATTGAGTCCATAGTCTCGAAGTTGACTCTGGATCCAAATCACTTGAGAGGTGCAGGATGCAGCGGCTATGTATTCCGCTTCGGCAGTAGACAACGACACGCACGTTTGTTTCTTGGATTGCCAGCTAACCAACTTCCCGTCAAGGAATTGACAGCCGCCAGTGGTGCTTTTTCTGTCGATTCCACATCCTCCAAGGTCTGCATCTGAGTAGGCTTGAACGAAGAAGCCTGAGTTGGATGGATACCATAGACCTAAGGAGGTAGTTCGCTTGAGATAGCGTAGAATGTTCTTGACTGCAAGCATGTGACGTTCGCGTGGGTTTGCCTGAAATCGAGCACAGTAACACACAGAAAACATGATGTCAGGCCTGCTAGCAGTAAGATACATTAGTGAGCCTATCATTTGACGATAGAGCGTGATATCAACAGCCGGTTTGTCTAGAGATGGAGTTAGCTTGGTGCCGAATGCCATTGGGACTTTGACTTTGGAGTCTCCCATCATACCAAACTTTGCTAGGAGAGTCTTCGTGTAAGCTTCCTGATTGATAAAGATGCCTTCGGGTCCCTGTCTAATACTTAAACCAAGGAAAAAGTTAATAGGACCCATTGAGCTCATTTCAAATTTAGTCTCCATCAGCTTTCTGAATTCAGCTGTTAGGCTGGGATTCGTTGAGCCAAAGATGATGTCATCGACATAAATTTGAACTATCATAAGGTGGTTACCTTCCTTTTTGCGAAAGAAGGTTGGGTCAACCGAACCTTGTTTGAATTTAGACATCTTTAAGAATTTAGTTAGCGTTTCATACTAGGCTCTCGGAGCTTGTTTGAGACCATACACAGCTTTATCCAGAATGTAGCAATGATTTGGATACTTTTCGTTCACGAACCCAGGAGGTTGCTCTACGTACACTGTTTCTTCTAGTTCTCCATTAAGAAATGCACACTTGACGTCCATTTGGAAAACTTCGAAGTTTTTGTGAGCAGCATAAGCAAGAAAGATTCTTACAGATTCGAGCCTACCTACCGGAGCGAAAGTCTCTTCATAATCAATCCCTTCCTCCTGACAATATCCTTTTACTACCAGACGAGCTTTGTTCCTTATCACATTCCCTTCCTTGTCCATTTTATTCCTAAAGACCCATTTGAGACCAACAACCGAGGCATCTGGAGGAGTTGGAATGAGGCGCCAGACTTTGTTCCTTTCAAATTCGTTCAGAATTCGATCCTCCTTCATTCATTCTCCTGGCAGCTTCTTCGACAATTTGCTTCATGTGGTCTACCTTGTTGTCTGCTGCGCCTGCTTCTAAGAGAGTAGCTTTCTTTGGTTCGTTAAAGAGCTCCATAAATTTCTCATATAGATTAGCGATCGAGACTGTGACTTGGCCAGTTTGAGGAAAGATTTCCCCAGCTGTGTCTTCTTTGGCCTGTAGCTTTTTGACATAGCTATCATCAAAAGTCACGTAATAGGTCTCTTCGATTTTCCTCGAACGCTTGTTTAGGACTCTGTATGCTTTGGAAGTAAGAGAGTAACCCAGAAAGATTCCCTCGTCGGCTTTGACATCGAACTTGTTGCGGTGTTCTTTAGAGTTAAAGATGAAACACCGTGAGCCAAACACGTGGAAAAATTTCACATTGGGCTTTCTGTTGTTGAGAATCTCGTAAGGTGTGAGCGTGAAGCGCTTGTTTAGATATGACCCGTTCTATGTAAAACAAGCAGCAGAAATAGCATCAGCCCAAAAATAAAGAGGTAAGGAAGCGAAACTTAGCATAGTTCGGGCAGCTTCACACAAAGATCGGTTTTGTCTTTCGACAATTCCGTTCTGTTGAGGTGTGTAGGGAGCTGAGAAGTTGTGGCTTATTCCCTTTTCTGCTAGAAATTCTTCAAATTCCCTGTTCTTGAATTCCAGACCATTGTCGCTCCTAATGTTGCGAACGACCTTCTTGAGTTGTACTTCAATTTGCTTGATAAACACTTTCAACTTATGAGTCGCTTCAATGATTTCGCTCTGATACCAATTGATGAGATTAAAACTTAATCTTGAAGATCGATTAGATCTTAAACAGGTGAATAAATATTTAAACAGTAACAACGAATGCAAAATAAAGAACAACTCAACGATGAATCAAACGAGTCGAATGATTATAAACAAAACCCTCAGAAGAGCTCGATCAAGAACATCAACTGTAGAGGGTTGGAGGTTTACAAGAACGATAAAAGAAATCTGCAATACTATCGTAATCGTTACTTCTGAATTGTTAACCTAATATGCATGCAAGCATATCTTTATATAATAAACCTAGCAAACTCACGGTTGGACAGGCCCAAAACCGGAGTACAAAATAAATGGACTAACAGCCGAGCCCAATGACGCAATCTTCAAATGATTCTTCAATCTCAACATCATCGTCTAAGGGAATTTCATGATTCTCTTATGGCTCAGCATCAAGCCATCCACCGACTCCTTGCTCGGGAAAGAATGGGTCGCCAGGGAAATGGAATCCAGTCATGTTATCTAAGCAAGAAAAGGGATGTAAGAATCATATAATAGACGTACTACTTCCGATAATTATAGGATGATCCTTATTAGTTACTTCAATACATGCATAGTGCATACCAGTCATGTGTAACAAAAACAGAATAGACCTTCGAATACATGAACCTAACTCTAAATCCACAACCAAAAAAGGAACAGGAAATAAAGCAAAGATCACATATTCTAATTCTATAACACCCTGGTCACTTATAACCTTAGTGTATCCACTCGGCAACTATTGACCTACTTAATAAAGGCCTTTTAGTTCTCAAATAAGTACTTATAGTATCACCAAATACTCCTTTAGTATTTTAAGTTTATGTTCTATTCTAAAGTTGCATTATAGTAGTGTTGGTAAGTTTTTAGACTTGCTGCAACACCACAACCAGTCCTAGGCACATGCTAATCACTTCTCGGAAAGCTATAGTTGATCAGGCTATATCACTCCCAGATCTGATCGTATGTCCCCAAGCCTACTTGTGCTTTCCGACAACCACAATACTTTTGTTTTGTTCTATTATAACACTAATCCTTGTATGAATGCATGTATGTATACTTTAGTTAAATATTTTATTATTTAAAAGTATAAACTCTTGGTCAGAGTATTTTAATCCCGATGTTTTTATAGTTGTATATCTTTTATGGGTTGATATACTCAATTCACTATAAACAAAGCTCTAATACCAATCTGTCACACCCCCAAACCAGAACGGCGGAAATGTTCGGAGGAGGAGGACGTCATGTTCAGTATCATAACAATGCACAGTAATATAACAAGCAACAACATCATCCATTGCATTAATAGTATAAGTTATACATGTGTGTTCTGAATGTATTTGTATGACACCAAAAACACACACACACACACACACATATATATATATATATATATATATATATATATATATCAAAAATAAAAGACGAATCTTGAAAGTACTCCGTCTTCTCAAAACCTGGCCATCTGTATCTGTCTACTGGTGACCTGAGAATACAAGTTATTTTTGAAATAGTAGAACAGCATTTAAGCTGGTGAGTTCATAAGTATTTTAGTGTCAAATGTTTGTATAAGTTTGATGAAAGTTTGTAAGTGTTTGTTGTAGATTTTTGTAAGTGTGTGATATAAATGTGTGTTTACTTCCTAGAAAATCCTATATTTTCTACTAAAATGGAAAGTAGTCTTCTACCAAGACCCAACTGTTTTGTATGTTTGTTCTTTTGTAAAAGTGAGTGCTTTTCCCAAGTATGACTATCATTACTAGAAAATAGTTTACATTACCTTTTATGTGAGAAGATCACTATATGAATGTAAATGGGAAAATAAAGATGTACAGTAGTATTATATGTAGTAACTACTGAAGTGCTAACTACCTTAAAACCAATTTGTTTAATTAAGGTAAAATGTGATGAGGTTATAACCATGATTGATTGACTAGTATAAAACACGACGTTCCAAAGACATTGAAACGGTATGACATTTGTCACCCGTAGACCTGCAGGTCCCACTATAGCTAGCAGCCAGGTGTAGGATGGTCAATATCGTATAGATCTATACACAAACTCACGCTCTCCCTCCAGGAGACTCTGGTTACAAAATGTGACACAGCAGTAAAATGCCATGCCATGAGGTAGTGGCTCACATTAATGTTATCTTGTTCTTGTATTAGTATGTATATTCCTTCCTGTTCTAGTATATAGTATGGTCCTTATGTTCTAGTGTATAATATGTTCCTTCTTGTTCTAGTAAATACTATGTTCCTTCTTGTTCTAGTATTAGTATGTTTGAACTGACTTTTGTAAGTTTCAATGCTCTAGAAATAGTAAGTAGTAATCCTCTAAACTATACCTATTAAACTTTACTAGTAAGCTCTAAAGTTGAATGACTGATCATGTTTGTACGCCTTTGCTACCCAAAGGTATTGGACTTATTAGAAGAACTTTTATATCTACATACGTATACATAATATATAATTAAGATTTAGACGACACTCGAACAAAACCGATACCCTAAGTCCACAACCAAACAAGGAACAGGAAATACGGTGAGTTATTAGGCCTAAGCCCTTTCAACCTTATTTATATAACTATATCTATATAGACATGATTTTTACAATATATATGTTTTAAAAGAGTTTTGTAATACGATAAAGAGTTTATCATATAAAAGAGTTTTAACCATTTGAATGGTTATTTATTGTCACACCCCGAACCAGACGGTGGAAACGTCCTGGGGCTTGTGCGTGACTTCATCTTGAAATATCATTACGGTGAATATTAATGAAACATAACATCATCATTACCATGCATAATATAATACAACTGCTATTGTTTACATCAAGTACAATCTTTTAAATAACATGACCAAAACATTCGATGTATGATGTTTAACAATACACAAAACAAAATCCCCTATTCTTGCTGATTCTTCTGCTTAACGAGACCCTGAGAATACAAGTTATTTTGAAAACATCAACATATATAATGTTGGTGAGTTCATAAGTATATTTGAGAAAATGATTTGTATAACTTTGTAATCACAAGAAAATCCTGTATTTTCTTAAAATAGTTTGGTATGTTTATGTCTGATCTTGTATTAAGGCATCTTTGTTATTGTTTAATAGAATGTCAAAAGTGATTGAAGAGAATGTAAATAGAATGTCCCCGGACAACCCGATGTTTCCCGTAAAAGAAGAATAGTTAATGTTGTCATACCAACACCGAGGCTAAGTACTAGTGTGAGTAAGTTTCCGAGTAATCCAATCATAAAAGAAAATAGATAATGCTGATGTACCAACACCGAGGTAGGGGTACCAGTGTGAGTAAGTTTTCGAGTAATCCAATCATAAAAGAAAATACATAATGTTTTCGTACCAACACCGAGGTGGGGGTACCAGTGTGAGTAAGTTTTCGAGTAATCCAACATAAAAGAAAATAGTCTTCCGCAAACTTCATAACGTTAATTCCTCTAAGTGAGTCGTTATAACCATAATAAATAATGGCAATTTCGTCTGTCGTGGCGTTAGTGAACGCCGACTAAAAAATAGAATAAGGTTATAGTTACCCTAGACCGATGTAGTCTAACTGTAGCGAATAGATCAGGTGTGGGGTGTCATCCCCGTATAGATCTATACACAAAATCCCGCTCTCCCTCCAAGAGACTCTGATTATAACTACAGGCTACGATCAAACACTTAATTGGTGTCAACCGACAAAACTCACTAGATCCTTAATCGAATTTACGCGAAGATAAACGTATAAAACTCATTCCATGCCCAACGAACCATGTAAGTGAGCCACTAGGGCATCGCTAAACATGTGAGTCATTTCAAAACCTAATATGAATGAGATTATATAACATGGTCCCAAAATATATGTAAAATGACAACTAAGGCCCATTTCACATGTAAGGTATTTATAGGCCCAAATAGCACGCAGATAGTTTACAACACTTATTAAACATATAAATGGGTTGCTAAGGCCCAATAACCTAGAAATGATCAAAATTAATATGTATGTTAGTTTATCATTGGTTTTGGTTCAAGTATTCACTAAAATAGCCTAAAAGGCCCACTTTTTGTAAAAATGACGTTCTTGGCCCAATAAGCCAAAAATTTACAATTAAGGCCCATTTTTTGTAAAAAAAAAACACTTTAGTCCCCTTTTTTTTCAAAACTTGTGTTTATGACTCTTTTGTGGTAAAAATAACATTTTAAACTCATTTTTGTCAAAAATATCATTGTTGGCTTGATTTTTGTGAAAACACACATTTTTCTGGTTTTTGGCTTTTCTAACCAAGTTGTTGGAAATTGGTAGAAAAATCATCATAAGTCGAAATTTGGATCCGTAAATTCTGGAAATTTGGAAATTTTGTCTAATTTGTTCAAAATGTTTCTAATAATTTTTAATGGCCTCTATCAAGTGCGAAATTGCTCACCTTCACAGGCTGGTCTGAAATTATTTCAAATCTGATAGGCAGTTTTGTAAAATTCGCCAAAAATTGTAGAAAAGTCGTATGAAAACGTGAGAGTAGTCATTTTAAAGGTATAAACCTGAACCTTTTGCATGTAAAACAGTTCTGAAAAATATTATCATTAAGGTGGTCAAAACAGTTCGATATTGGACCAAAACTTTTCTGTCAAGAGCTGAATTTTGAGTTTAGTTTATAGATCTTTGATTTTGCTATTTTAAGTGTATAAATCCTAGATCTACTAGTTTACATGTATTATATGTGATAACACATACTTTTCTCAAGGTTTTCATGTAGATCCAAGTGATAAACTTGATATTCTTAACATATTCTTAGATTTATGAAGTAAATACCACATAATCAACAAATAAGTCATGAAAAACACACATATTCATGCATACACACATAGATCTACATAAAGCAACTTGTATTCTCCCCCAAAACCAAGTAAAAATCAAAAATAGGGGGTATGAACTCACCTTTGCTTTGATTTTTCGGTTTTGAAGAAGAAGAGGAAGAAGATGGTGTTGTTTTTGGCCTAGCTTGTTTCTTTGATGGGATTTTCGAATTCTAATATGATGATCTTGAAGAAAAACTCTCTTGAAGACACCCATAACTTGCGAAATTATAAAGGAGAGGGAGAAATTCTTGGAGAGTTGTTTGAAGTAATTTGAAGATGGTGGTGTAGGTGTCTGGTCTCGACCGAGAGAAAGAAATAGGGAGGGAAGAGAGAGAAGTGACCTTTACATGGAAGTATGAGAGTGTGTTGATGCATGAAAGGTAATTAGTGTAGAATTCCTACATGTAAAAATGAGGTGTCAACCTCTTCCCCATGCAATATTTCTTTTTTTTTTGTTAAAAAGGGTTGAGTAGTTTGGGCCTTTACTTGTTTTTACTCGAAATTATGAGGCCCAATAATTACTTTTCGGCCCATTGGTCCCTCATAGATGTCCACAGCCCAATGAGTCTAATTAAAGAGGTTTAGGGTCCATAAAGGCTATTTGAATTACTTATGGCCTAACAAGGCCCATTAGCGGTAACCCTATTCATCTTAGGCCCATTATGGCCCAAAATGTTAATTTCATGAAATTGGGTTCAATTAGAGCCCATTTAAGGGTTTCCAAGCCCAAAGTAGTTGAATTTGAATGCTTATTGGTCCATTAGGCTCAATAAGGAAATCCTAGTCTAATATGGATTCAAACCGGGATTCTTAGGGTTTTCAGACTCTTAGTTGAACATATGATATGTATTGTATTAGGTTTTGACCATCATTCTAGAGTTTGGATTCAAATGGATGACATTGATTGAGCATAGGGTATGATATTCACTTAGAGTACAAGCCCTACAATAGATGATGTTTTCATGAGAATAGAACTTCCTAGAAAAAATGCCAGTTGTGACATTTATGACTTCATGTCAGTTTATAAAATGATTTGAAACAGTTTGTTTGACAACACAGTTTTGAAGTTGAAGAAATCCTTTTTGTTTGATAGTTACAAATCACATGTGATTGATACTATAACTATATTGTTTTCTACTTGTATCCCCCCCCCCCCCCCGCGCGCATAAAAGCATTTAAAATCATTTAGAAGATAAGTTTAGGGGTATGAACTCACCTGCAGTGAGTGATTCGAATGAAATATCGATATAGGATGCTAAGTAAGCCAAGTGAAGTATCGAGCACAAATGGATCCTATTAAGCATATAATGACACATATATGTATATAATTAGTGTATATAACAACTATTCATGTAAGGGAACAACCTTAGGTGCTAAGAAACAATGGGAATGAAGTGTTACAATCACATATGATTGAGTGAAAGGGTGTTCACGACCACACTATAAGTGTTTACGGCCATATAGGTGTTTACGTCCATGCATGAAGTGTTTACGGACAAGACTTGTTCTTATGAAGGGTTTACAGCCATGGGTTGAAGGGTTTACGGCTACCATGATCTTATGAAGGGTTCACGGCCACTTGAAGGGTCAACGGCCATGAACTCTTGAAGAATCATGCTTAAAAGGTGTTTGTTTCATGGGGATTCAAGAGCTTCTAATGGATAACAAGTATATGGAAGAGATACTTACTAAATAGAAGCCTTGAAGGCGTTTACAGCCCCAAGAACAAGTGTGTGTTCTTGGTGTTCTTTATGAAAAGATGAAGATTTGAATATCTAAACCAAAAAACGTGGATTTCATGGATGAAATTAAAGAGTTTCACTTGAATAAGAATAATATCAAGTAAGAAAGGAAGAATCACTTACACTTTTGAAGATCAAGGAGGATAGCCTTGATGATACTTGAGAGAGAAATGAGAGTTCTTGGCTTGAAGATGTGAGAAATGAAAAATAATGAAGGAAATCTGTACAAGTAGGAAGGGGTTTACGGCCAAGCTTGGGTTTACGGCCGTAAACCTGCCTTGGGCCATAAACACCCCTTGATGGATGATATCGGCTCAATTAGAAAATCATAGATTCCTTAATCACAATTTCCAGCATTAATTCCTAAGTGTACAAGGCTTAAAATCTCCTATAATAACCCTTAGCAAGGCTAAAAGGTAACAGATACAAGTCTAATTTGTGATTAAATTGATTGGCTTTAGAAGATAGAAAATTCGGGTTGTCACAGTTTTTCGGATGATTTATGGGCCAGTGAGAGTGCTATCAGGGACTTGACCTCTAGCTAGTTGCGTGTCACCCACCTCAGTCCAACACAGAGGGGATCTTCACTTACAACCATAGAGGGCTCCAAATGGCGCAGCCTTGATGCTAGTGTGATAGTTGTTGTTGTAAGAGAACTCGACCAATGGAAAATGGGCGTCCCATGACTTGCCAAAGTCTATAACACATGCCCATAACATGTATTCCAATGTTTGAATGGTCCTCTCACTCTGCCCATCGGTCTGTGGATGGTAAGCTATGCTCATATCCAGCTTAGTTCCAAGAGCCTTCTGCAGTTTTTGCCAAAATCTCGAGGTGAATCTGCTATCCCAATCGGAGATAATGGACACAGGCACACCATGTAGACGGACTATCTCTTGGATATAGATTTGTTTCAGTGTCTCCATCTTAAATGTTTCTTTGATTGGCAAGAAGTGGGCGGATTTAGTCAATCTGTCAATGATTACCCAAATAGTGTCATGGCCACTCGGAGTCTTGGGCAATTTAGTGATGAAATCCATCGCAATTCCTTCCCACTTCCACTCATCTATTTCTGCCTTCTGAAGTAAACCTGAGGGCTTTTGATATTCCACCTTCACCTTGGCGCTAGTCAGGCACTTGCCCATGTAGGTAGTGATCTCTACTTTCATGTTTGGCCATCAATATAGCTTTTTTAAATCCAGATACATCTTATCCGAACCTGGGTGAACGGAGTATCCAGTCTTGTGAGCTTCGTTCAAGACAACCTCCCTGTAACCGCCGAACTTTGGGGTCCAAATCTGGTTTATGAAATAATAAACTCTGTCTCCCTTGATCAATAAGTTCTTTTCCATTCCCCTCAAGGCTTCATCCAACACATTCTCTGGTTTCAACGCCCCAGCTGAGCCTCCCTGATTTGTGTGGACAGGTGGGAATGGATGGTCATTGTAAGTGCCTTCACTCTACAACCTGAATACTCTTTCCGGCTGAGGGCATCTGCTACCATATTGGCCTTGTTGGGATGATAGCGTATTCCGCACTCATAATTACTGAGTAGCTCTACCCACCGTTGTTTCCTCATGTTCAACTCTTTCTGATTGAAAATATGTTTTAGGCTCTTATGACCGGTGAAGACAGTGCACTTGGTTCCGTAAAGATAATGTCTCCAAATCTTTAACACGAAGACCACTACTCCTAATTCCAGATCGTGTTGTATAATTGACTTCGTGTGCTTTCAGCTATCTCGAGGCATAAGCAATGACTTTTCCTTGCTGCATGAGCACACAACCTAGCCCTTGATTGGATGCATCGCAGTACACAAAGAAGTCATATGTCCCTTCTGGAAGAGATAGGGCCTGCCTTAATGTTTGGAACGCAATGTCTTGACTTTCTCCCTAACTAAAGGTTACACCTTTCTGAGTCAGGGTGGTTAGAGGCTTAGCAATCCAGGAGAAATTCTGGATAAATTTGCGATAGTAGCCAACAAGACCCAAGAATTGACGGATATATATGGGTGTCTTCGGTGCTGACCAATTCTCGATCGCTTTGATTTTGTAAGGTTCCACGTGTATTCCTTCTTCGCTAACCACATGACTAAGGAAAGTTACTTTTCTGATCTTGAATTCGCACTTTGAGAATTTTGCATATAGTTTCTCCGCCCTTAGATTTTCCAGCACTAGCCTCAAGTGTTTTCTATGATCTTCTTCACTCCAAGAATAGACAAGTATATCATCAATGAACACTATTACAAACTTGTCTAGGAAAGGGCAGCACACCTGATTCACAGATCGATGAATACCGCGGGTGCATTGGTTAGACCAAAGGGCATTACTATAAACTCGTAGTGACCATAACGAGTCCAGAATGTTGTCTTAGGAACATAACTTTCATGGACTCGCAACTTATGGTACCCTGATCTTAGGTCTATCTTTGAGAAGTAGCCGGCTCCTTGTAGCTGATCGAAGAGGTCGTCGATTCTGGGTAGGGGATGATAGTTTTTGATGGTAAGCTTGTTCAGTTTGCGATAATCTATGCACATCCGAAAGGACCCATATTTCTTTTTCACAAATAAGACCGGGGCTCCCCAAGGTGAGGAACTTGATCTGATGAATCCCTTGTTGAGTAGTTCATTGAGTTGGCTAGATAATTCTTGCATTTCTGCCGGTGCTAGACGGTAAGGGGATTTAGCTACGGGGGTAGCTCCAGGGGTTAAGTCGATACGGAACGCGACTTGGCACTCGGGAGGAATTCTGGGAAGATCTTCGGGGAAGACATCAGGAAAGTTGTAGACTTCGGGGATGCTCTTGAGGTCTTTAACTTCCTGTTTCTCGTTAACGACATGGGCTAGGAATGCATGGCACTCCTTTCGCTGAAATTTCTGAGCTTTGATGCATGAAATGATATGAAGGTTTGAGCTGAATTTGTCACTATAGATAATAAGGGCTTTGCCAGATGGCAAACTGAGACGAATGGATTTTTCATAACAAAGGATATGAGCACGATTGGAGCTCAACCAATACATGCTACTGATGACATTGAAACTTTTTATGGAAACTGGCATAAGGTTGATTGGAAAAGAATGGTCGTTTAGGGTAAGGGTACAGCCTATGAATACGTTGTTAGTGCTCTCTTTCTTTCTGTTAACCATCTCGACGGTGGATGTTTCAGTTAAAGGTTGGGATTTATGCTTGAGCAGGGATTTAAATGCATGACTAACAAAACTCCTCTCTGCACCACTATCGAAAAGAATGCATGCATAAGAGTTGTCGATGAGGAATGTACCTGTAACTATGGTGGGATCAGCGGTTGCTTCCTCTTGGCCCATGGCTAGCACTTTCCCTGTCTTGCCAACGGTTTTTTCTTTGGGACAATTCCTCTTGAAGTGCCTGGTTTCTCCACAACCATAGCAGGCTTGGCTTACTTCAGCTCCAGAGGCCTAATTGGTTGGTTAGACTACTGTCTTGAAGAAATGAGCAGTGTGCCCCTATCTACCACATTTGTCGCATTGCATCTCTCTACAAACTCCTAAGTGACGGAAGTTGCATTTGTTGCACAAGGGCAGGTTTCCAGCATAATGGATGGGAGTTGTTGGAGTAGTGGGAACAACAGTAAGAACGGTAGCAGCGTGAACTGCCACTACTTGTTTCTTGGAGGGCTCCTGCGAAGACTTGCCCTTGCGCTTGTTCTATAACTTTTTCTTCTCACCACTCTCCATTGGTGGTTCAGGAACGGCTGCCACAGTTCCATTATCAACCCCATGATCTATCAGGGTCTGCGCTAAACACTTGGCACTGTCAAATGTGAGAGGTTTAGCAGCCAAGACGTTCCCTTGAGTTGGGGGTGTCAATCCCCAAATGTACTTCTCGATTTTCTTGCTTTCCGGGGTGACCATCCCCAGACATAGAAGAGCTAGGTCGCAGAACCTAGCAGTGTATGCAGCAATGTCAGAACCCTTCATATTTAGGTTCCAGAGTTCGTGCTCCATCTTTTGCATCTCACCCCTTGGGCAATACTCCGCAAGCATTAACTCTTTCAAACTCTCCCAACCCATGGCATTGGCTGTCGGAAGAGTTAGCGATTTGAATCGCCTATTCCACCAAGTCAATGCTCTATCAGTGAAGGTGCAGGTGGCGAACTTCACCTTGCTTTCCTCGGGGCATGCACAAATCTCGAAAATTGATTCGATCTTCTCAAGCCAGCAAGTTAAGGCAATGACACCTCCATTGCCATCAAAGGATTTGGGTTTCGCGTTCATAAATTCTTTGTAGGAACACTCCTTCTGGTGTCCCTAACCACCATCAAGATTATGGGGATGGGTACTACTTCCCAACCCGCTTGAGCCGCCAGAATTGATCTGGGATATTGCGGCAGCGACAGCGGCTGTAACTGCTGCTTGGAACATAGTAGGATCGAACTGAGGAGGTGGTGGCGGCGGATCTTTCGGAGGGTTGTTGTTCTTTTTGTTGGGTCTCTTCCTTGGAGGCATCTTTCTCTAAAAGATACAAAGGGAAAATGATGATAAGCCTTCTACATTGATCATGAATCGGATATTTTCGAGCAAGATATACCTTAATCCTACAGCGATAACAGAGATCTACAATAAAGGTTTACTAGCATAAACAAGGAATTGTAGGTCTTTCATTTGTTGAGATTGGTGCTACTTGTAACAATTTAGTGCAGTGTTATAGAACCATAAAATACTCCTATAGTTTAACTATGTGCTTCGTTAGTATAGGATTTGGTGAGTTTTAGACTTGTCACAACACTACAGTCACTCCCAAACACATGTTGGTCATATCTCGGACAAATATAGTTGATCAGGTTATATTGGCCCCACATATGACTACGCAACTATTCAGGTTTAACCGTAGTGCCCAACTCGCCCTAAATACTTTTATGTACTTCTTATTATGATATAGCTTCTAGTATGTATGTATACTTCTTGTAAAATACTTATATTTTAAAAGTATACTTTTAGTTCCAAAGTGCTTCGGCCCCCTTTTAGTGTTTATAGTTGTATACCACGTAAGGTTCGGTATAGTTAGTTGTAATAATTGGTAAAAATAGGAACGATTGTACGATACTATGTTTTGATTATTAAGCAATATGAGTATTTTATCAAGAATGGTTGAAGGAATTTAACCTCTTTTATTTAAATAAGTTCTTGTGAAATATAAAACAAGTAACTATTGATAAATTTCGTTATGATGTATGACTACGAACCATCACAGGTTTGTGAAAATTAGCATATAACACCATTTGAACGCAACAAACTTAATTTTTGTATCAACATGTCTCTAGTTGATTAGTAAGTTAGGTTCTATGTAAAACGTGTGCTTAATAGTTGTGGAGGATCTAAGTTTGACAAATATACAAACCAAAGTGACAAAACATGTTTAACGATATGGTTAACCGGTTAAATGTCACGAAATTATACCTTGATCAATAAATTTTATATTTAAATAAATAAAAATATAAAATGAATTATTATAAGGTATAATTAGAATGTATTTAAGTGTTTTTGAATAAAAAGAATAAAACATAAACATTAAAGTTCAAATACATAAAAAAAAACTACATTGTTATTTTATACTAAGTATAGATGTATGTATTTGTACATAGGTATTAATATCTAGTGAATGACTAGTTATGGGTCATGTCTTAAAGTGATTTAATGTAGGGAATATGATGTCTAAATCAATTAAGATAAGTGAATTGGTGGAGATAAGTACCAACTTAACTAATAAGTGCTTAATCACTTAAGACATTTTACTAAGAATGCTTCTTAATCCCTCATCTAATTTTTTAGATTAAAACTTTCCCTCTCCTTAACTAGAACTCCTAACTAACTAAATAACTAGTATTTAGTTAGTTAACTAACCCTATCTCTAAGCAACCACCCAAGCAAGTCGCTAGACAAGATCACATCACTTAAACTCACATCCCATCACAGGCTAGTCTAGGTTTTGTCCCCTTATCTTCTTCCACCCTTTCCTCCTTCATAATCACGAAATTCCCTCTTCATTTTACCCTCAATTCACCATCTAATATTCCAGGGAATTACTCTCAACCTTCATCTCATTTCCAGCCACAAGAACTTCCTTCCAAAGCCATCAAAACCGTGAACTAAAGGGTTGCTGTCCCTTTTGTGTTTCAGCTACCATTTCACCCATCTACACCTTCCTTTTGCTTGATATTTTTACCACCAAATACCCCTAGAAGTTAGTTATTATGCTACTCAAAATTGTAGATTCAAAACAGTGAGTAAACTACCTTTTTTTTACTCTTTTGCTGTGAAGTTTTCATGACAGCAACATAGCCAAAGCAGTGGTTGTTTTGGAGCATCAAACCAACACCCAAAAGCTCTTCATCTTCAACCTTCCATTCTTCAAGTATTCACATAAGTTGAGTTCATACCCCTACATTTTCATGTTTTCTTCAAGTTTTAAGGAGGGGGGGGGGGTGGAATACGAGTTAGAACACTAAACATAACTTAAATTTAAAAGACAGCTTTCTTCAGAAAAGTTGAGTCCTGTTCACGGACTATTTTGACCATCTTAAACTTAAGATCTTTAAAAACTGTACAATATGAAAATAGTTCAGGTTTATACCTTTCTAAGGACTACTCGCACGCATTCATACAATTTTTATACAATTTATGGCGATTTTTATAAAACTGTCTGTCATTTCAGAAGTGATTTCGGACTAGTCTGTGAAGATGACCATTTTCACACTAGTTTGAGACCACTAAAAATCATAATAAAAATTAGGAACAAAGTAGACTCATTTTCTAAACTCTCAGAGGTTACGGATTCAATTTTCGACTTAGGATGATTTTTCTATAAGTTTTCTAAAAATAGGGATAGTAAAGGGTAAAACAGTCAAAAGTGGTTTATAGATTTATTAACACCTTGTAACATTTTTTAGCAAGGTTTATACATTAAGGAAGTTAAAACACAATCATTTAAATACGTTTAATTACTATTTTAACAAAAAGTGATAAGTACAAAAAGGTGTTTACTGTCAAACTTAAGGATTATTTCATGCAATGTTTGTAATAAAAACGTAAGAATATGAACAACAATTACGAAACATACCAAATCATCTTTAAAATTTATATATATATATATATATATATATATATATATATATATATATATATATATATATATATATGTTTTGTTTAAAAACTTGTCTTCTGCATCAATAATATACAAATATAGTTTACGAAACTTTACCCCATTTGTATCCTGTTGAGCAAAGGGTAAAATATTATCAAATGCATATCTAAAGATTTCACGCTATCCCAGTCTTAGGGGATGATCATTTATACAAATATTTTTAGCACAAAAACACGTAAACTCGTTGATCAAATTTACTAATTTAGTGAGTTTTGTCTTCACGGTACCTTATAAAGTACACACGAAAGTCCCTGTTAAATATAACCAGAGTCTCTTGTAGGGAGAGCGTGATAGTTGTGTATAGATCTATACTTGGACTGACAATCCCACACCTTAGCTGTTTGCAACAACTGGACCGGCAGGTCTGGGGGTAACAAATGTCATAACAAAATCGACACCTGAAGAACGTTGCGAACAAGGCAGTTTGGGTCAATCAAGCATGGTTATAAGATAAAATGAAAACTCACATAAAACAAAAACGACACTTTTAGTTTACGCAAAGACAGTCTTCAAACAGTTTTATATACAAACAAAACTGCATAACATCATTTTAAGTAGGAAAATTACTTATACGCTTCGGTCTTGGTTCATTTAAGGCAACATCTCATTTTAGGGAAAATATAGGATTTTCCGGAAAACAAACATTACTACATTTCATAGAAAAGGTTTGCAAATATACATACAAATGCTTATGAACTCACCAACTTAAATGTTGATACTCACTTTTCAAATAACTTGTATTCTCAGGAAATCATTAAATCAGGTAACAACTGGCTTTGAGGATGGGACGCTTAGGCATCTAAACAAATCTTTTGACAACATATTGTAATTGATATTTTGAAACATGTAATACGTACAAATGATGTAACTTTTTCAATTATATATATGTTGGTTGTGTTTTCTTTGAACATTTATACTCAACTGTTATGATACACTACATGATAGTCACCCGCCCCTGGACGTTTCCGTCATCCTGGTTTGGGGGTGTGACAGATTGGTATTAGAGCATTGTTTATAGTGAGCTAAGTATATCAAACCACATAAGATATACAAACTATATATTTAAGGTTCTTACTTTTATTTTTTCTCTTACAACGTACCATCAATAAGCTTCATCTCATGCTTGATCTTTTGAGAGCACGGGACAAGAGGACATTGCAAAAAAAAAAGCCAGTGAAGGTAGGGTACTGAAAAGGGATCATACGAAGGCTATGTTCTTTTTTTAGATCTAACTTGAATGACTCATTAGTTTATCATATAGCAAGTCCCCCTCAGTCACTCCTAGAGTTGACCCTGTATCAATCCTCCCTTTTTGTTTAGGCCAGACCACTACCCATAGATTGAACTTCTGACTAGTGATAGACAAGCGAACGAGGGAAGCCCCGAAGGGTGTGGAGTTCCCCCTAAGGGAAGAAACTCTTAAAATTGTAGTCTCTCTCTCTCTCTCTCTCCTTGTGTGTATGTGTGTGTGTGTGTGTGTGTGTGTGGGGGGGGGGGGGGGGGGAGGACCATTCACTATGGCTAGCGTCATCAGATAACTAACCCAGTTCTTTCACTTTGAAAAGTATAACCTGTCTATCATTGTACTTTCATTTTTTTTAAATATCAAATTATAAAATTACACTTTCAGATTTTTGTAAAAACCAACCAATTATATCATAGCACTTTAAATATTTTGAATTTGGTTTCTTATTATTTTATACCTAGTAACTTAGTGTATTTATTTTTCCTATTTCAGTCAATTAAATTTTATATTTTATTGTACAACATGATCATTTTATCATTAACGAGACATAAAGAATATTGTTCATGTCTTCAAACTATTTTATATATTAATTTAAAATAACGATTATATAGTTACAGACAATAATCTCTTTATATGTTAAAAAAACGATTGCAAGACTATTATTAATATTACTGTTTCTAAAAGTTTAATTTTATTTTACTTTAACAACCATATACTAAATGGATTATAACATAGTTACTTTATATATTCGGAATATTTATAAACATAAAAAATGGCTTATTCATTATAAAAGACAAAGCAGCACATAAATGGACTTTTCGTTTAACTTATGCTAATATGTTATTGTTACCTATTTTATACTTTTGGCAGTTTAACCTTATCTAAAATGATAAATGAAATATGTTATATCTTACAAAATTTTCAGTATTTATAAATAAATAAAATATCAATATATTTTTATTTTAAATGTCCATAACTTGTTGACGAATAGAATATAAATGACCAAGTTACCCGATTTAAAGTAATAAAGATTGTAGGGTACATTAGGCCCACATGCATGGGTCGTACATAGGCGCGATACATTCTAATTCTAATATTAAACATACCTCAGCAAATTATTCAGATTGTGAATGACCAATACAATAGTCGGTTACTCAAATAGTCAAATACAAGTATTAAGTATTACTCAGTTTTCCATTCAAACTCTAATGTGAAGGACCAAATAAAATATGGCAGACTCAAATTATCTAATTTTTACATCCCACATACATTAACTAATTGGTTATTTCAATATAATTACCGATTAGTTGTGATATAAAATTAAAGAAATTTGAGATTTTATACAAAAAGTTATCAATATTAATATTTATTTTAAGAAAATAAGCAATCACAAACAAGGTGATTATCTCATCATATGAAATATCTATTTCAGTTATACTATATATCTAATGATGTTACTATGGATGAATTTAAAAATCATCCTAAACTTTAATATATTTTCTATTTTTAGATAAGAATAAATTATTAAACACCGGAAAGTTGTTTTGTTTAACATTAATTAATGAGCACTTACTAATTTAGTTTACTTCATAAAGGTGGGATAAATATCTTAATACTTTTATCTTGAAAAATATTTTACAAAAACAAACGGAAAGTTTATGGTTTTTAAAAGAAAAATTATAGAAACATCAAGAAATTAAGATGAAATAAAACTATTTTCAACAACTTAGCCCTGAAATATATTGAAACAAAATGGAAATTGGTACAAAAAACAAAACATAATCCCAATCAAAAAGCGGGAAACAGAGCACACAAACCATCTTTTGTTTCGTGAAATTCATTATTGTTGCCATAACGAGGCATCAAAATAAAAGCCACCGGAGGAATTAGGAAGACTCCAGAAAGAAGACGGTGGCTCTCCGCTAAAATAACCCCCGTCGCAACCCTCCGGCCACCGTGGCGGTGAGTAGAAATCCCATACTGAATCCACAAACACGAAATCGTCTCTCGACCTTGTTGAGTCGTAACTCGCTCCCAAACTCGGAAGCTCCACTATCTGACTCAGCTCATCAGCCGGTTCCAGCGTTGTCCCCGTCGACACCTCCTCCGACGTCACCAATGACGCCGTCGATGACGAGGAAGTCAACGTCGACGCAGCGGAGTAACAAGAAGATGACGACGTCGAGCTGGATGTGGACGGTGTTGACGTGGTGGTGGTGAGGTTATCCATGGCGGCAGCTTTGGTGGCGGCAGCTTGAATGTCACGTGGAGAACATGATTCGGGTCTGGGCAAAAGATCCGCAAGTTCTGGGAAATTAAGGATCGCCGATTTACCCTTGATGGAAAGTGCGGCGACGTCGTGTGCACGTGCCGCCATCTCCGGGTTAGAGAAGGTTCCGAGCCAAATCCGAGATTTTTTCTTGGGTTCTCTGATTTCGGATACCCATTTTCCCCATGCCCTCATCCGAACACCTCTGTAAACTGGATGCTTACTATTATTATTATTCCCTTTGTTACAACTACTATTGTTTCCATCATCACCTGGATTCTCTTCTATCATCTTCAACCTTTTCGGGTTTGGTTCAGAAAGCTCGGCTGTTTTGGAAAATGGCTCCGAGAATGCCGTGGTGGTTGATTCAATCTCCGGTCCCGCCTCCGCCATTGTTAGTCAGGTTTCCGCCGGTGATGGCAGTTTAAAATCAAAAAATCTTAGAAGAGATTACCCAACCTGGACTTTAAACAATGTTCAGAAAGATATATTTGTAAGTAGAGGGAAGTATGTACATATGTGAGTAAATATATTTATGATCACAGAGAAAAGAGAGTGTGAGTGACAGAGAGATTTGAGTTGTGAATTCTAAATGTTGCTGCAAGTGTTACAAGTGTTTGGTGTGAGGGATTTTATATAATGCTAGATGTATCCATATATTAACAGATGTATAGAGATAGAAAGGGTAGCAATCAGAAACCGACAGGAGTGTAAAACTAATTTAATAAAGGGTACGGTAGCACACAAATATATGGTAATGTGGAGACAGAATTGATTTATTTATTTTTTTAACAAGAAATGTATTTTATTTTTAAATTATTCTTAAATCTATTTATCTTAAATCTATATATCGTAAAGAACATAAATTTTTAAAATTAGAAAGAAATAACAACACCGGATAAATCCTTTTAGAACCGAATTAAAAATATAGAAAAAAAGTAGCACCTAGATTGTGTCTTGAGAGAGAGAGAGAAATTTTTTGATAAATGCTTTGACCATAAAAGTAGGTTAAAAAAAAATCCACTTTTAATTATATATCTAATTCATAATCAATTAATATTTTAATCAAAAATGTGTTTGATAATAAAAACATAAAAGAAAGAATCAATTTCATGATGACAATAATTTAATTTGTTTTGAGATCATATGATATATAAATCATTACATTAAGTGGAAAATAACATACAATTTATTAATATAGTTATAGTCGGTAGATTTTCAAAATTTAGTATAAAGATTAATCTAAAAAAAACTTATCTCGATTAAACCTAAAATTTATATTTTTTGTTTGAAAAAAAAAACATTGTAGTCTTTTATTTTTTTTCTGAAAAATTCCTCAATTTTATACTTTTTCTAAAAAAAAACTTTTCTGAAAAATTCCTCAATTTTATATTTTTTCTAAAAAAAACAGGGTAATCTTCTAAATGATTCCAAATAAACTCACAATAGTTTTAGTTTTTCTCAAAAAAAACACTCATATTTTATAATTTTTTGAGCAAAAAAATAACTAAAATGGTCAAACCAGAAAAAATAAAAAAATAAAATGTCTTTTTTAGATAAAAATGAATTTGTGGTTGATTCCAAAAAAAACACAAAATATAAGATTTATTGTGACGCAATAAAGAAATAAATAAATAAATACTTTATAACGACGTATTTTATTTAGTCTGGAATATAGAATAAAGTGACCAGTTTTATTTACCTTTTAGACGTCTATAAATAAACAAACGAAAAGTAACTTTATATTTGTACTAGCCGAATGCCTATACGTTGCGCAGAAACACCTATATAGTTGAAATCTTTACAAATATATGTTCTTTTTAAAATATAACAATAATGTTGTTAAATTTGATATAATAATTCATATACTAAATTGATATAATATATTTATTATTTTGAATTATATGATAATATATACATTTATTATAACTGCATAATCTCAACCGTTTGAATTACTTTTACCTGTGAATTACTCGTGAATAAAATTAAATATAATGACTATAATTATTTAAAACATCAAACATTATTTTTTATTTTAAAGGTAACAATATAATAATTTATATAGGGTTATTTTTAATTATTGTTATTTTAAGCTATTTTAAGCTACTTATTTGAAATTTTTTAATGATTATCTTTAGAAAATATTTTAGTTAAATTTAGATTATTATTTAATTTTTTCATTTAGCATTACAATTTATCACTTTTACCTGTTCACAAAATATTTATTGAGTTTTTTAAGTGAAAATTTATATTGAAGTTGATATTGTAATGTTATTTTAAATTAACAATTTAAGTATTTTATCGAAACTGTTCAAAAGTTGTAGCTTTAAACTGATAATGGTTTACATATAACAACATATTAAATCTAATAAATTATGTATAATATGTTAAAAGCTAAAGACATAACTTTAAAAGTAGAAGTAAATATATTATTTTAATATTGAAATTTAATTTATTTATGATTATACTTTAAGTTTGATATTTATTTAACCTTATTAACCAACTTATATCATTATTATAAAGACACTACACTTTATCACTTAAACTATTTACAAAATATTTTTTAGATTGTTTAGGTTAAACTAAAATCTATATTTAAGTTGATCATGTACTGTTATATTTAAATTTATAATTTAAGTGTTTTATACAAAGTGTTCAAAAGTTGTAGCTTTAAAATGATAATTGTTTACATCCATTAGAACTAATAAATTAAGTATAATATGTTAAAAGTTAAAAAAAAAAACATAACTTTATAAGTAGAAGTAAATATATTCTTTTAATATTGAAATTTAGTTTATATATGATTACACTTTAGGTTAGATATTTATTTAATCTTATTAACCAACTTATAATCATTATTAGAAAGAAATTTAAAAGTAATGGGAGTTTCAAATGAATGTGGTGAAAGGAAAATTGCTTCCTTTATAATATAGTATGATATGATTTGAAGTGTTATTGTTCATTCTTGTATTTATAAAGCGTAACTTCGTAATTTTCACAATTCATCCCTTTATATATATATATATATATATATATATATATATATATATATATATCATACACATGTCGCCAACTAAAGATTCAGTTGACTTGCGGTTCAAGGCATCCGCTACCACATTCGTTTTACCCGGATGGTAAAGGATCTCGCACTCATAATCGTTGATCACATCCAGCCACCTGCACTGCCTTATGTTTAGGTTCGGCTGGTCTATAAGATATCACAAACTCTTGTGATCCACGTAAATAGTACAACAAACCCCATAAAGATAATGTCTCCAAATCATGAGGGAAAACACTACTACCCCCAACTCCAGGTCATGAGTAGGATATCGCAGCTAATGCCGTTTCAACTACCGCAAAGCATAAGAAATCACTCGTCCTCTCCACATAAGGACCACCTCCAAACCAGTGATGGATGCATCATAAAATACCACAAAATCGTCAACGCCCTCTAGAAGGGTCAACACTGAGGCCTCACATAACCTCTATCATAGTATCTCAAAAGCAACCTACTACTTAGGGCCCCATCAGAAAATAACTCCCTTCCTTGTGACAACAATCAATTTTGGTTCAAACCAAGTAAACAAAAGTCAACCATGTCAGCTATCACAACTAGTATTCTAGGGCTAGGAAATTATGTCCATGTGTAATTAACTTCTAGCATATCTTGTAAACTTAATGTTAACACAATGCAAGTGGCTCATTCAAAATGACAATTCAAGTCAAAACTCACTCGTGAAGTCCTAAACCTAATTCAATACGCTACATTCACTCAACTTTGGGTTTGTAACCCTAACTTCCCAGTTCAAACCTCTTATTGGACCAGGATTCCTTTATTGATCCTAGTGGGCAAGTAACCCATCAACTTGGTTCTTTTGGGCCAAGAATCCACATTTGGGCCCTAGATGGACCTACATTCATTAAGCACTTATTTTGTCTTTATGGGCCGAAAACCCACTCATTTAACCACATTGGGCCGAAAACACTTTTCTTTTACCTCTTTTGGGTCCTAAGCTCGTATCCCTAATGGACCGAAAATTTTCTTGTTGGGCTACATACTTTCGGTTGCTATCTAATTCAAGCCCAATATTTATTCTTTTTCTCTCTTTCCCCCTTCCTATCCTCGATTTTAATAAAAAAAATACAAGAGAAAAAGATGTTGATTATTAAGGTGACACCTCACTAATAACCATCAAATAACAAGGTAATTATTTAACATATCTCCATACACCCAACTTATGGCCTCCATGCAAGAACTACCCTACCTTATCTCTCTTCTCTCCTTATTCTCAGCCGAGACCACTCCCTACCTCACTCACTTCTCATTCCAACTTTCACTTACATCTCTTTTCCTCTCTAAACCTTCAAGAACCCCTCTATTCTCCTTCATGAAATCATGAGGTGGTGTGTGTTTTCATCAAGTTCATCCTTCTTGGTAAGTTACTTCATAATCAAGATGTTTAACTTCATTTTATGCTAAGATTTTCAGTCATAAACACTCATTTACGTGATTCAAGCTTCCTAAAGCTCCCTATGTTCGAAAACTCTTCTTAAGAAGAATTCAAGGGCGAAATCTCCTTCAATCTTCTCTTCAAAACCCAACTAACACTAAGGTGAGCTTCATACCCCCCAAGTTTTCGAGTTTTACTATCTTTTAGGGGAGAATATAAGCTAGTTTTGTGGTTAATCTTAGTATTATGCATGTATGTGTGTAATTAACATGTTATATGTTGTGATTATGCCATGAAGACATGTTAACCTTTCATAAAACTCGAAACACCTACCAAATCTTGGTGATGTTTGTAAACTAAATTACTTGAAATGACTCTAATGTTGAAAAGATTTAACATGCAAAAGTTACTAGAAAAGCAAAGAAGTAATGAAAAAGGGCCATCTTTGACAATAAAGATAAACAAGATGGACTTTTGGAGTCATTTTCGGTTTAATGGTCTTAAATTGATGATTTTCGGTTTTATTGGGCCTTATTTGTCAAAATACGGTTTTATGGGCCCAAAAGTGTCATTTTTCATAAAAAGAGGGCCTTAAATGAAAATATATGGTTAATTTGTGCCTAAAGTGTAAATTTTCCATAAAAATAGGCTTTATTTGGAAACTCACGATTTCATAGACTAAAAATGTCATTTTTATTAAAAATGGGCCTTTATTGTAAATTCTCGGCTTAATGGGCCAAAAAAATGTCATTTTTAACAAAAATGGGCATTTATTGTAAATTCTCGACTTAATGGGCCAAAAATATCATTTTTAACAAAAATTATCCATGTATGACAATTCTATCCTAATTGCGCCTTAAATGCTCATTTGTTTACTTATTGGGCCTATACGACACGCTCTATGTTAATCGGGTCGACATAAACAAATATTTGACGTTTTGATATGAACAAATATACTTTTTTTTATCACCGATGATTTGTATTCAAAATACATACTTGAAACATTACTTAAAGCATTAAACAACGAGACATACTATTCGCATAGATTTAGTTAAGGCTCTTGTGAGACGCGCCTTCATTCATACCTACCTATTGTACCTTATAAGTCTTGTAGTTATAACCAGAGTCTCCTAGAGGGAGAGCGAGAATTTGTGTATAGATCTATATGGGGTTGACACCCTCGCACCTGAGCTGTTCGCTTCAGCCAGACGGGCCGGTCTAAGGTGACAAATGTCTTACCTAATGCGATGCCTGAAGAACGTCATGATAGGTATATCAGTCATATCAAGCATGGTTATAACTACTCACATAGAGAATAACAAACAAATAAATTTACGGAATACATATACTCCTTTCGTGATACAAAGTACGTACTATACATTTTTATTACTCGGGTCTTGGGTTAAAACCACACTTTTTCATTATATAGAAAATATAGGATTTTATGGGAAACTCTCTTTATAGATTATCAAAGAAGAACACGCATGCTCAAATACAAGATTTGAAACAAAACTTACAAGCCGTTTTTACAGAAAATATCGTATTTTCTGGTGTTTACAAAATAATACAAAGTTTTCATACAAACATGCTTATGAACTCACCAACATTATATATGTTGACATTTTCAAAATAATTTGTATTCTCAGGGACTCGGTAAACAGGTCGGTCATCGAGAAAATGTGGACTTTTGCTGTATTTTTGTTTTCATCATACATTAAATACTTTGGCATGTAATTTGTGAACAAATACAATGATGTAAACCCTGGATGTTTTATTATTGAATGTATGGTGATGATGTTGTCTATGATTCATTTATATACATTGTGATGATATTACGAGATGAATTCATCCGCTCCCGGACGTTTTCACTGTCTGGTTCGGGGGTGTGAAAGATTGGTATCAGAGCAATGTTTATAGTGAACTAGCATATCTAATCATACAAGATATGAAACTATAAATGCATTGGGATTAAAATACTCTGAACAAAAATAAAATACAAACCTATGTGTGCATATTTGAGCATTGTCACAATAAGAAAACAATAAAAGTCTTTAAAGGAGTTGAACATTGCGGTTAAACCCAAGCAGTTATGTAATCGTATTGGGGGTAAATATAGTATGATCAACTATATTTATTCAAAATACGACTAATATGTGCTTGGGAGTGATCTTGGTGGGCAATGAATCTAGAAACTTACCAACCTCGTATCCAAGATGTTTTAAAGAACCCAAACATAAACAATTAAAATACTATAGGAATATTTTGGGATAACATATACTCTTCGTACATACACTTTCTACACGCTTCTCACGCCTCCATGTTTGCAAGGGCACCATGGTTGAAATTCAACAAGGCGACCTTTACTACCAGGCCTTAGTGGCCAATGGATGGATTGAAGCAGAACCAGAAATGGTTCAAGAAGAAAATCCATAAGCAAGACCCGAAGAGTATATGGAAATAGACTATGAGGATGGCGAATCTGACGAGGAGTCAGATAAAGGAGAAGACATTAAGGAAATCCCTAGTGAACCCCACCCTTCGGAGACCCTACCAGACCAGCACACATTGCAGGAGAGCACTATTGACCATATACACTCTCTCGAGGAAGAAGTAGCCAACATCAAGCAACAAATCTTTGCGGTCGAAGCTAGGGCTGTTCGAACATAATAGAGGGAAGATGTGATCACTCGTGAGGAGAATGAATTGGCTGAACTTCTGGTGCGTCAGTTCAAGATTTGAGTATCATTTTCACTATCGATAGGACTCTCTTTTCAGTTACTACTTTATGTAGGACTGACTATGATTAAGTGATTACACTACTCATAGAGTCGTTATGCTGACGGATTATATTTTCTCTATGTACTGTATGCCTTTCAAAGGCGAATTTTCATGTATTGTACTATGAAGTTTATCATTAATGAAATGGGTCTATGTTTTATTTGTGATGTTGTTATCTGCTATGTGTTCTATTCCTGATATTTCTTATTACTGTATAAATTCATCAATAAGTAAAATCGCATCACCACAACCATTAGAAAATAAGGTATATCCAAGTTCGTTATGTACTCATCATCTTCCTGCTCCATGACAACAAATGCCCCGAAGGCACGTATGCAAAAACAACAACACGGCACCACCATCACCGCCGTCTCCGCCGGAGGTAAACTCTGCTGCATTCCAGGCAGCAATATCGGCTGCGTTCACCGCATCATTGGCTCATATTCATAATGGAAACAATGGTGGTGGAAATGGGCAAAGAACAGGAAGCTCCAACCATGGAATGAATCAGGGGTCTACAAAAAGTCCGCACTTACAAAGACTTCTCTAATGCAAAACTCCAAACGTTCAATGGAACCGGTGGGCTGATAACTTTGAAGTGTGGGATCGAGAAGATCGAGTAAGTCTTTGAGATATGTGAATGCCCTGAGGAGAGTAAAGTGAAGTTCGCAGGTTGTACGTTTGTCGATCGAGCAATGTCATGGTGGAATGGCCATATTAAGGCCTTAACACTCCCAGTAACAAATGCCATGCCGTGGGAGGAACTCAAGGAGATATTGTTGGTTAAATAATGTCCCCATGGGGAAATACAAAAGTTGGAACAGGAATTATGGAATCTTACAGTGCAAAACTCTGATATCGAAGCTTATATCGCTAGGTTCAGCGAACTACCACTTATGTGTCCAGGAATGATCACCTCATAGGGAAAGAAGATCGAACAATTCATTTGGGGGTGAACTCCCCCAATTCAAGGGAACGTGATTGCAGCAAAACCTGAAACTTTTGATAGTGCAAAACGCCTAGCTCAAAAGCTCTATGACCTTGGAAACAAGAAAGGTACCAAAACTACTGAGACTGAAGCCAAAAAGGAAGAAGGTAACAAGAAGAATTCGAGAAATAAAAGGAAAGAAGGACTAACTTTAGGATCTTCCAAGAAACCCCGAATAGTGGCAGTTCACGCTGCTACCGCTCAAACCACACCAACCCCCGCCGCTCCAACCTCAACCACACCAACTCCTACAAAGCCTTACGCCGGTACTCTACCCAAGTGTAGTAAATGTAACTATCATCACAATGGCGAGTGCCAAGAAATGCAATGTACCAACTGCAACCGTAAGGGGCATGCCGCCCGGTACTACAAATCTCAACCCCAACCAAACAAACAGCCTAACAACAACAACGTCGGGGCCAGTTATACCTGCTACGGATGTGGATCAGGTCAAGGAGAGGCGGTTCAAGACCTGATGGTTGTTACTGGTACGTTTACCCTCAACAACACTTACACATGCATTTTATTCGATAGTGGGGTTGAGCGGAGTTTCGTGAGTCATAAACTCAAACACCTACTAAATCAACAACCCCAAAAGCTAAGCGAAGTCTTCATGATGGAGATGGCTAATGGGAAAATTGAAACAACCAAAGACATTTACGTAAGATGCACGTTAACATTAAACACCACTCATTTCAAATAGATTTGACGCCAGTTAATATTAGAAGTTTTGATGTGGTAGTCGGCATGGATTGGTTAAGCCCCACCATGTTGATATTATGTGCCATGAGAAGGCCGTTTGCCTTCACCTCCCCAACCACGAAACCCTAATAATCTACGGTGATAAACTTGGCGCCAATCTTCATCTTATCTCGTGCATCAAGGCACAAAAATGCCTGCACAAGAAAAATTATGCCTTCCACACTCATGTTGTGGATAAAACATAAGAGGAGATAAATATCAAAGATATCCCAGTGGCATGTGACTTTCCGGATGTATTTCCCGAAGACCTCCCGGGAATACCTCCAGAAAGATAGGTTGAATTTCGAATTGACCTAATACTTGGAGCCACATCAATTGCCAAATCACCCTACAGGTTAGTTATCACCGAAATGCAGGAGTTATCCAGTCAACTAAGCGAACTTCTGGACAGAGGATTCATAAGGCCAAGCTTCTCACCCTTGGGAGCTCTAGTTTTGTTTTTCAAAAAGAAGGACAAGACTTTCAGAATGTGTATCGATTATCGGGAATTAAACAAGCTTACTGTTAAGAATCGATACCCACTCCCTCGGATTGATGATCTATTCGACCATCTTCAAGGAGCTAGTTACTTTTCAAAAATAGATCTAAGGTCCGGATATCATCAACTACAAGTCCGAGAAGAAGATATCCCCAAAAATGTCTTCCGAACTCGATATGGCCACTATGAGTTCGTTGTTTTGCCCTTCGGTCTAACGAATGCTCCCGTAAGATTTATGGACCACATGAACCGAGTTTTCCTTCCATTACTAGACAACTTTGTAATTGTTTTCATCGATGACATACTCGTCTATTCTTGAAACAAGGAAGAACACGGTCAACACTTACGACAGGTTCTGGAGATGTTGAGAGCAGAGAAGTCATATGCAAAATTCTCTAAATGCGAGTTCTGGATTCGCAGTGTGAATTTCTTGGGTCATGTAGTCAGTGAGGAAGGAATTCATGTAGATCCTTCCAAGATCAAAGCTATTGAAGGCTAGGCAATTCCGAAGACGCCAACGGAGATCAGGAAAATTTTGGGTCTTGTCGGATATTATAGAAGATTCATTCAGAATTTCTTTAAGATTGCCAAGCCCCTCACCACTCTAACCCAAAAGGCATACCCTTCAACTGGACTGGCAAGCAAGAAGCTGCTTTACAAGCCCTGAAGCGAGCCCTCTATAGTACTCCGGTATTATCCTTGCTAGAGGGAACCAAAGACTTTGTAGTATATTGCGATGCTTCAAATCAAGGGTTAGGTTGTGTTCTTATGCATCGTGTAAAAGTGATAGCTTACGCGTCCAGACAATTAAAGACCCACAAAGTAAATTACACCACCCATGATCTCGCGCTGGGAGTTGTGGTCTTCGCCCTGAAGATTTGGAGGCACTACCTGTGACATCTCCTTTTTCACGACCAGAAAAGACCGATTTGTTTATGCTTTGTTTTATAAATCAGAGTAATCTTTTAAAGAAAACAGTTGCGAAATTTGTTCCCAAAATAAAATATGATAACCATTTATCAAAACATTTCTCAAAGAGAATGTATTTTCATTAAATAATAAAACCTCGGGGTGTCATGTTCCGATACAGACCAAAAGCATAAACAATATAAAATAGACCTTACAAAAGTTATTTATAACTACTAATCTATAATCCAAAATCTCTCGTCAAGTCCACCAACTTATACTCTTGTGCCATTACCTGTAATGCAAAGAAAACTGAGTGAGTCAGGCTTGGGAGCCTGGTGAGCATATAGGGTTTTCAACCCACAATAATATAATTATTATATTCAATCATCAAACAATCAACCCAATTACCCATCCCCATTATCTTCTTTATTTCTTAAGGTTTTACCCTAAGAATCGACTATCCTTCCTTCATTCGTTCCTAAGGATTGACCTAAGGAATTGACACAAAGTCCACCACTGCCAAGGTCCTCAAATTACAACTGGTAAACACTTAGTTCAACATACTTAACAAACACCTAGTTCTAACACTCCTAGTGAACACTTAATTCAAAACATTTGGTGAATACTTAGTTCTAAAACACTTAGATAAAAACACACTCAGTTCAACAACACCAAGTGAACACATCTAGTTCAAAAAATACTTAATGAACACATTGAGTTCAAAAATACCAAGTGAACACATAGAGTTCAAAAATACCTAATGAACACATTGAGTTCAAACACCAAGTGAGCATATAGAGTTCAAAAATACATAATGAACACATTGAGTTCAAACACCAAGTGAACACATAGAGTTCAAAAATACCTAATGAGCACATTGAGTTCAAACACCAAGTGAACACATAGAGTTCAAAAATACCTAATGAACACATTGAGTTCAAGAATACTTATTATTTCGTCTCACATCAACTATTTTCATTTACCCATGTTCTACCCAACATATTTGTAGATGCAAACACATATACAGTTTGAATCTTTTAAAGCATGTATAAAACATTATTTCAACATCCATCTCAAGTAAACAAACAATGTCTAAACACATAGCACGTACTTCATAGCAAATACTTCATATCTATGCGGTAGAAGAAAGTAACTACATACTCACACCAAACATATATACTTAATACATTCAAACAATACTTGTATTAGAATTGTGTTTATGAAAGGGACTATACATTCACTTGATTAGACGATTATCGGACAACACTACGGCTCTCCAAGTAGTAACTCTTCGGTGAAACCGGGATATCTTCACACATCGGGTTTCTCGCGGACAGAGCTTCGACTCGGAAACTCTTTTCTTCTCGGGATCTTCGGAGCGTCGGGACTCACTTCGGGTCTTGAGATGATATCGGGGCTTCAGGGGTACTTCTTTGCACGTAAATTGAGGTAAAACAGGAGAGAGATGAGAGAATGAGCAACCAAACTCGACTGACCCTTAAAATCTATTTATAGGGCAAAATTGGCCCTTGCCATGTCGTGTCACCTTTTTCCACGTCGTGGGCTTGGTCGTCACTGCATGCGTCATCGCAAGTTGCATATGGGGGACTCCCGGAGGTGTCAGAAGACTTGCCACGTCGTGGTATCTGACAATTTTGGGGTTTCGCGCTCCGAACTTCAGAAATTCATAACTTTCGCATACGAACTCCGTTTTCGACATTCTTTATATCGAAACGTAGGTGAGATTATGATCTACAACTCTAGTTTAGACTCCATTTATTTTTAATATATTATAATTATATTACTTATATATTATTTTTAGTAGGCCGGGACAGGAAAACTCCGTTATAAACTCATAACTCCTCCGTCTGACGTCCGTTTTCGTCTGTCTTTCCGTCGTTGCACTACTATCGATGAGATATTCAATTCTCATTTAGATTGTTTCGGCTAAATATCACTCTAACGTAAATTCACTATTTACGTCGCGCTGCGTCGTGCCAGTTTTTTCGCGAAACTTCGACAGGTCATAACTTCTTCGTTATAACTCGGATTTCAGCGTTCTTTATATGTATGGAATCCTTGTAACATATAATATAACTTAGTTAAGATTAATAATTCTAAACAATCTTCCATCAAAAAGTCATTTTTGATGCCTATCGTCTCTAAACTGACTAGCCCGGATCTACGGGTGTTACACTACCTCTACGATACAAAGTGCACCATCTTCACGGACCACAAAATCCTCTAACACATTCTAAATCAAAAGGAGTTAAACATGAGGCAACGGAGGTTGGTAGAACTGCTCAACGACTATGAATACAAGATCAAGTACCATCTGGGCAAATGATAATGTGGTGGTCGATGCCTTGATCAGGAAGGAATACACGAGTCAACGAACAAAAACCCTAAAATTGACCATCCAATACCACTTGTCCACGCAAATCAGGGATGCTCAGTTGGAGGCCCTAAAGCCAGAAAACGTTGCGACCGAAGCGCTACGTGGGATGGACAAGAATCTCGAAATCAAAGAGGATGGAGCTTATTACCTCATGAACCGAATCTGGATCCTAAAGTTTGGAGGGTTCAGAGATGTGGTCATGAACAAAGCGCACAAAACAAGATATTCAGTCCATCCCGGTGCTGATAAAATGTACTTGGATCTGAAGCAACAATATTGACCAAACATGAAAGAAGAAATTGCCACTGATGTGGGCAAGTTCCTCACTTGCGCCAAGGTTAAAGTTGAATATCAGAAGCCCTCGAGATTGCTACAACAACCTATCATATCCGAGTGGAAATGGGAAAGGATAACCATGGACTTTATAACCAAATTACCTAAGACGACAAACGGTATGGATGCCATCTGGATAATTGTCGATCGATTGACCAAGTCCGCCCATTTCCTACCATTTAAAGAAAACTAGAAGATGGAGAGACTAACTCGAATCTACATCAGGGATGTGGTGAGACTTCATGGAGTACCGATATCTATCATCTCTGACCGAGATAGTAGATTCACCTCACGATTCTGGCAGTCACTCCAGAAAGCAATGGGGACCCAACTTGACATGAGTATTGCCTACCACCCCAAACCGACGGTCAAAGCGAGCGAACCATTCAAACACTTGAAGATATTCTCCGAGCTTGTGTGATAGATTTTGGCAAGACATGGGGTACTCACTTTCCGCTAATCGAATTCTCATACAACAACCGCTACCACACAAGCATTAAATCGCTCCCTTCGAAGCCTTATATGGTCAAAAATATAGATCACCCCTCTGTTGGGCTGAGGTAGGAGACACCCAGTTGGCAAGAGGACAGGTACCGAACAACACAATCATAGGGCTTGAGATCATTTGGGAAACAACGGAGAAAATAGTTCAAATCAGGGCACGACTCCAAGCATCGCGAGACCGACAAAAGAGCTATGCTGATAAAAGGCGAAAGCCTCAGGATTTCCAAGTGGGTGATCGCGTGCTACTGAAAGTCTCTACTTGGAAGGGGATGGTACGGTTCGAAAAGTGGGGAAAGCTAAATCCACGACACATCGGGGCATTCGAGATCCTCGCCAGGATCGGTCCGGTAGCCTATAGACTACAACTGCCGCTAGAGCTTAACAGCATACACCCAGTATTCCACATGTCAAATTTGAAAAATTACCTATCAGATGAAACCCTCGTTGTTCCCTTGGATAAGATCGAGGTGAACGAGAATCTCCTGCTCGTCGAAGAGCCAGTTGAAATCATGGATAGAGAGGTAAAGCGTACAGAACAAATCCGCATTCCGATTGTGAAGGTTCGATAGAATGTTGTTGGGTCAATTAGAAAAGAAATCTATAAACCAAGGGGGAGATTGTTGGGTCAAAATTATGGGTTATACTTTGCTTTTCTAGGCAATTATATTTTTCTGTAATGTTTTATGAGTTTACGGCTGTGTTTACGGCCGTGAACCTGTTCACGACCCATGTCTCATATATATAGGGCATGGAGTGCATGTAGGTGTATGGTCAAGGAGCTTAAGTGTGTGAAATCAAATGTGTTCTAGACAGAGAGAGAGAAAAGAATGTGTGTTGTGTGTGAATCTTGTATTTGGATCTACATTTAATCATCAAATAATACAAGATTCATCATCTTCTTCTTCTCTTCATCTTCTTATTTTGATCTGACATCATCCGTTTGATTGGGATTTTGCACCATCAAACATATCTGATTGATACTCAAGCATTTTGGGGACTTACAAATGCAAAGCGCAGACCAGGATTTATATGGGAACGCGAAGATCAAATGATGCGAAAATACCCTCACTTTTTCTCTAGTGCCTAAGAATAGTTCTAAAAGTAATTTTGGGACGAAATTCCCTCTAACACGGGGATGATATCACAACTAGTATTCTAGGGCTAGGAAATTCTATCAATGTGTAGTTAACTTCTAGCATATCTTGTAACCTTAATGTTAATACAATGCAAGTGGCGCATTCAAAATGACAATTCAAGTCAAAACTCACTCGTGAAGCCCTAAACCTAATTCAATACGCTACATTCACTCAACTTTGGGTTTGTAACCCTAACTTCCCGGTTCAAACCTCTTATTGGACCAGGGTTCCTTTATTGGGCCTAGTGGGCCAGTTACCCATCAACTTGGTTCTTTTGGGCCAAGAATCCACATTTTGGCCCTAGCTGGACCCACATTCATTAAGTATTATTATTTTGGACTATAAGACCCTTCAGGGGCCTTATTGGGCCGAAAAGCACTCACTTTGTCTCTATGGGCCAAAAACCCACTCATTTAACCACATTGGGCTGATCAAAACTAACCATTGTTAAAGATAAATATGTGTCACTTAAATTATTTTTCGCAATAATTTGAAGATTTATGTCTCTAATTTATAGTCATACTTAATAATTTTATATGAAAAAATAATATCAAACTTCACAGTAAAAACAAACTTTCATGTCACCATATATTCAATAAAATCAACTAAAGCAACTAAAATAAAAAAATTCTGTGTTCTAAAAAATCATTATTCCATATACTCAATAAAATCTTTGATGACAACAACAAAAACTCAAAAAGGCATATAAAATAGTCATACATTTTTATACATCAGTCACATTTTGCATGCTGAATGTTCATGTCCCATAAGATGCCTAGGGTGCCAAGTTTTTCATGACACTTCGGATGAAAAAAAAATCTATGTGACTATAAGAATATGGTTATAAGTCATTTTTTCCATTGTGATGTTTCGAATTAGTATTGAAATTTTTTGTTATAAATTTATAATTAAATAAATGATACAAATCTAAGTTAAAAGTTTACTTTTGATAATGAGGTTTGTTAATTGTTTGTTATTTCAATTTCTATTTGGTAATAAACTTACAACAAAAGCCCTTTTTATCGAGCAGCGCTGGAATTTTTTTTTTGAAAGATGCTAAAAAATAAGCAAGTTATAAAAAAACATACTACATAGAAAGAGATAGCAACACAACATAAACCTAGTAAGCATAAACAACCCCGTTGACACCTCACTTCTACATCAAATGTGCAATCGGTATACTAACCAATAACTAAAGCTAGCTTACACTGATTAGACCAGGTTCAAAAACATTTTAGTTTCCCTCTTAAAATTTCAAAAATTATTTTTCCACCCAATATGGTGATGTTTGGGATCTCAAGGCATAATGAATGGTGGTGTATGGCACATTAAATTAAAATTAGAGTTTATATGGACCATGTTCAGCTTATAAATGGGGTTGGCTCGCCCTTTTCATCGCTAACAAAGGAAACTTCATCAATACCATGTAAAGATAATATAATTTTACTCTATCTATGTGCCAAATTTATGACCTATGTTCATGAAAAATATTATATAAAAATCATGACACTAATATATATATATATATATATATATATATATATATATATATATATATATATATATATATATATATATATATATAGACACACACACACGTGTTAAGATTACGAAAAAAATAATGATTTTAAGATTCAACCTCAGCCATATATTTCTTATTTGCCGTTTTAGTGTTTTAGCTTATCGGGAAGACGAGAGAGTTATAATCGTTTATGATTAGACATTACCCTGCTGTGCCGATATACTGGAGCGTTAAAACGGCAAATAAAAAATATGTAGCTGAGGTTAAATTTTAATTTTTTTTTTCAAAATATAAGTCGGACCGGTCCCATATAACCTATTCATATGAGAAGATTTAAACCGGAACAAATATAAGATATGTCACGTAAGAACAAATATGGTCCATTATCTTTTTTTTTTTTTTTTTTTTTAATATAAAGAGTTAAAATAAATAGTTTAATAAAATAAAAAAGGCATATAAGTAATTATGATTATTGATTAAATAAAATAACAAAATCTTTGATTTATTTATTCAAAAATTAATGTTTTTCTTGAATGATACATCCAAATTGACAATTCTTCATCAAAAACACTGTTCTTCATCAAAAATCAATGTTCTTCGATAATAATCATCAATTCTTCATCTAAAATCATTTGTTATTCATATGAAAATACGAATCATCCTTCAACATATGCTCATGAATCTTTTAAACTTCATCAATTGGACTTTTATCACTTCAAACAACATTCAATAAAAAACCTCGTTTTTTATCAATTGCACAAAACCTCGTACCTCAGGTAAATGTATTGTTCAAAACCTTGTTTTTATCAAAGATTTCATGGTTGTCGAGATTTTAAATAATTTTTCTTCTAGTTTTACATTAATTGTTCATAGTTTGTATTTTTGAGTGAAGATTTTATGACTACTATAAAGGTTAACTTATGTGCACACCAAATGTTTGATGAAATGCTCCATAGAGCTTTATTTTGTATTTTTTACATGTTATTCATATATGAATAGTACATAACCTGAAATAGTTATATGTTATTCACATAAGATTAGATGTTGCAAGATGACGATGATGATTTGTCTTTTATTTTGTATTTCTGGTGAATATTTAACCATGTATATGTAAATTAACTTATGTGCACTCCAACCATTTGATGATATGATCGATATAGTTTTGTTGTATTTTTATACTTTATTCACATATGAATAAAATATAAACTCACATCTTTTTTTTATGCCCTTAAGTAACATATATTGATTCAGGTGAGAAGATATATTCATTTATGAACACATGTTAAGGTTTATTTGCATATGAATCTAACATTATATATTATTTTTATATGGTAGATTTACATTTAAATATAATTTTCACATGTAATATTATATATTAACATGTGAAAATTATATGATCTATTCATATGTGAATATAAGTTTTAATATGTGACTACAATATACTATTCCATATTTGATTTGTAACGACCCAGATTTTCTACAATTGCAGAATTCTACTCTAATTAAAACACTTAAATTTCTAGGACAATTTACGGGTTTATAATAAAATCTAACATAAAAATTGGAACGACAAGGAAGGTACAATAATAATAACCTACTATCTATATTTAGTCCTTGTGCTCATGTTTCCTCCATTTGTACCACGATTGTTGCTACCTGAACCTGCAAAATGTAAACATATTTACAATATCAAACACTATGTGTTTGGTGAGTTATTCTTATCTTATATTTCTTCATGCTTCTCTTTCTTATACTCTTTGATCTAACTCTTTCTCTAATAGCCTACACGGTTATTTTTCTCATTCATCTATCTCTTCTATATTTTCTCTAATCTTTTTCTTCTACTCTTTCTCATCTCATCTCTCTATTTGTCTGGCATCTACTCTGTTTCTCATAGTCTTCTCTTAGCCTGTTCTCAGGATCTTCTCATACTCTACTCCTACTTTATCTCTATCTCTAACTCTCTATTTTCTCCACTATGTCTATTCTATACGCTTTCTATTCTTTATTCTCATCTCTAATGCCTCAATATTTTGTTCTCATCTAAACCCAACGGTCACATCTAATACTCTAATCTTTTGTATCTTCTATGGGTCACAATATCCTACTACATTACCATGTATTTGATGGGTTTTATGTATAAGACCAATCCTATGTGCTCATACAAACCCTAATGCTTGGATCTAGGTTTCTCTATTGTACATGCAATGAATCCAAGACTTGCAAACACTAATCTAGCATACATAATTCAAAATTAACATTATAAAAACAGATCTACGTGATTACCACTTTCAATTGGCTTGAAATCCTTTGGATCTTCTAGTTCTTGAGCTTAGAGTCACAAGTGTAACTCCTCTAATGGCTTACAAACACCACAATGTTGAAACCTGAAAGTGAACCTCTAACAATCCTAAATACATATTCTGAAGGATGCTGATTTCGAAGATGGATATGATCTGGAAGCTGTCCGGAGCTGGTTAAAGGGAGTGAAGAAATTCAAAGAGCACATTCCTGAACTGATCCTTTTGTCCGGAATGGTCATCGATCCGGAACAAAGCTTCATCTTCGGAAAGTCACTTGTCCGGAATGAAGTCATTTTGTCTATTATGTATTTATTAATCTTGTCTTGTATTTTGATGTGATGTTTCATAGGACTTAGTCTAAAGTTGTTTAGGACAATCATAATGTCAGACGTATGTCTTTTGTCCGGTCCTATGTAAACATCAAAGTTAATTCGCTGTAACTTAGTCTCCTATAAAAAGGAGCTTTCAATACAAGTCAACTACGGATCTTTCACTCTTACATTGGCATTTTATTCCTTATCACATTTATAACATTCTTCTTGTTCCTCATTTATTAACTTTACTTTGATCACTATTTACTTGTTCTCATTTAATGTCTTGATCATTTGTTGAATTGATTATCTAAGACTTGACTGGTCTTTCCAGTCTTGACTTGAACATCCATTATTAAGCAGACATTGATCTCAAGCATTCACTCAAGGTTTGAGTTTTCAAACCTTGTCCCTGCGCAAAGTTCTTGATCTCACAATTGGTATCAGAGCTCGAGTGCTTGTCCTTTGAATCCATAAGATCAGGTTATCGTTGGTTTGAATCTTCCTTGGAAATTCAACCATTTCTGTGTTAAGGATAAAAGTTCTTCTATATACCACTTAAGCTCTAAGATATATTGACTTCAATGGCTGCTTCAAATCTTTAACAAATGATTTCAATGCAAATCGAAAATAGCGTTGGTAGCCCTACACGTGCCCCATTGCTAGTTGTGGAAAAATATGATCACTGGAAAGTTAGAATGGAAAGATTTTTACTAGCCAAAGAGAAAGGTGAACAAATTTGGAGATCCGTCACACATGGTCCTCATGTTCCTGTAAGAATAGTTGTAAGAGATGCAGCTGCTCAACTCATGGGAGAAGATGAAGTTCGACCAGCTCCTCTAACTACAGATGATATTGAGAAACTGCATGCTGATCAAATCGCCTTCTCTGAAATGGTGTTTGGTGTTCCTCCTTCACTCTTTGAGCACATCAAGTTAGGAAAATTGGCCAAAGAAATTTAGGACACTCTACAAGATCTGATTGAAGGTTCAGAAAACATGAAGGATAAACGTCTCACCTTAGTTGTTAATGACTTTGACATCTTCACTACCACTCCAAGTGAATCTGTAGCCTCAGCCTCCAACCGATACCGAATCGTTGTTAACAACATGACAGCTAATGGGATTGTTCGAAGTCTTCTCGAGTACAATCTCAAGTTCATTAACAGTCTTGGTAAGGGATGGGGAAATGTTAAGTGCTGCCTTCAAAGCAATGGTTCTTTAAAAAATTGAAACTCTATCAACTTTTTGATGAGCTTCAAGGACATGAATCAAACGTTGCTCAAACCATTAGAGAACTTTCTGGAGGACCACTTGCTCTACTCAGTTCTTCTGAATCGATCATTCCGAACCCACTTGCTCCAGAACCTTACAAACCTATGGTTCCACTACCTCAGCCGTCCCCAACTTCCCTTCCTACTCACAACTATCCTGATGATGATTCCGAAACCTTAGATTCTGAACTCCGTTTCCAACAAGAATTTTCCTTACTTTCCATGAAATACAAACAACCTTTCAATTCTTCTTACAAGTCTTATCAAAATAGATTCAACGCTCCTCACCAAAACCATCCTCAACCATATACTTCTTCGGAACCAAAACAAACATCCAAAAATCCTCAGAAATACAAGCCTAATCTCACTAAACCACATTCGACCCCGGAATCCTCAAAAAATCTCAACTCGGAAAAGCCAAAAATCATGTGTCATAAATGTGGTCATGCAAACCACTTTTTCAAAGATTGTCTTGCTGACGCACCTCAAAAACCAAAAGTCAAAGACTCAGCTTACTATGTCTGAAAAGCACAAGAATTGGCTGAAAGTGAGAAAGTATTTGTTACTACCGTTTCAAGAGATGTCGAAGGATACTGGTCGTCGGGAGATGATGATGATGTAGTAACTAGAAGGAACATGTTTTTAATGGCAAGGCAAACCGTTGTGTGTGATGAAAGTTATTGGTCCTCTGGTTCCGAAGATGAAGAAGATGATGCTGAACCCAACTACTGCTACATGGCTACCAACAACCCACCAGGACGAAGCATTGTTCAACAGGTAAAATCCATGATCTCTGATAATAATTTTGATTTGACTTTATGTGAACCTTACTTGACCCAGATTCAAACAAATATGAACACTATCTATAAAGCCTATGAGTCAGCCATAGAAGCTAGTGAGAAGAAAGATTGTGAATTAAGTCGTCTTAGATTATGTTTTGGGGATAAGAAATTGAAAATCGAGTTTTTAGAGGATGAACTTGTAATGTCAAAAGATGAATGTATCATTTTGCAAGATAAATTTGAAATCACTTATTCCGAACAAAATATTTTGATTTCTGACAACAAACGTCTCAATGCCAAAATTGATGCTTTGCATAACTCTATTGACATGCTTGAAGCTGACATTCAGATGACTCATAATTTTCGTCATCCATGGTCAAAAGCTCCTGCTCTCGGCAGTTAATTTCCGAAAGTAATTGTTAGTCCCCTGAAGGATTTACAAAATCTGACATTCATGGGAGAGGTTCCAAACATTCAACATTCGGACACTCCTGTCTCCCCATTGTCACCCCTTTCGGAGACTAAAAGATCCTTTGAGTCCCTAATTCTTGAGTTTCAACCCATAGTTGTTAAATGCCCTGATTCCACGCCTCTTCCGCCTCCGATAAACCTGGACCTGAATCGGAGCACGAAATATCATCATAGTCTTCATAACTGTGTAGACCATGTTCCTATAACCAATCATGTCAATAACTATGTGATTGAGGAAATCATTCCGGAAACAACTGAAGTCAATGCCTCAAATTTTGCATGGGCATCTGTGAATGATATTGTTGAAACTTCAAGCAATCAATCCTTTGATTCATGTGAATCAGACTCTGTAGTCCTTTCTAAATCCAAATTGGTTCCCATTTCTCCAAAGTTTTCAAATCCATCCAAAGGTCAGTCCTCTGGATCATTTAAGAGAAAACCAATGTTGAATAGTAAAGATATTGTAGATCCTAAGGTAGAAGCTAGGAATGCTTGCAAAAAGGAAATTAAATATAGAAAAAATTCTATGTTCCTTGCCAACTCCAAACCAAACTCATTTCGGAACAACCCAAGGATGGTAGCACATCAAAAACTTCGTCAAAGCTCTTTTGTTCCGACTAGAATTCTGAAAAGACCTTCCAAATCTTCTGATTTTTTGGATCCAAAGGAAGTCCTTAGATCCACATCACCTCAAGGTCAAGTTAAAATCAAAACCATCCGAAATACTTTGACTACACCTCAAAGTGTCTCGTCTCTCTTTATTGCAAAATCTGATGGCACAATTTTTAAACCAAAAATTTCTCTGAACAATGTGCCCTCAACCAAATCCACCAACTCAAATCATACTGTCTCAAAATCTTCAAACAAAAATCTTGTGTGGAGAATCAAGTCATCTGTTAGCAATTCAACTAACTCGGAGATAGCCAAAAATGTCACTTCTTCAAAAACCTTCACTTTGAAGAAATCTGCTCTGAACCCCTGTATAGTTGAATATGACTACTGGATAGATGAAAAGACTCTAGCATTCTGTCTGTTCCCAAAGAAAAGCAATCTCACCAAGAAACAAGTAATTGTTCCATTGTCTAAATCAAAGTCTAAAGTCCAAGCCTACGTCCCAAACCCCAACTCGGAGCCAAAAAGCTCCATTGCTCATTAATTTCTCTTTTACAGGCACTTTGTGCTTCAGAGCAAGAAACAATATGGTATTTTGATTGTAACGACCAAAAATTTCAACCAATTTAAAATTTTCGAAAACAACCCGATTCCATTAAAGTTATTACAAAGAGGTTTTCAATACAATTTATTTAAAGTATTCCCAGAATCTTATCACCACATAAATACGAGGAGCGGTACGATCACGCCTTCGCCTTGCCACGGTCTCCTGAAGAACCTGAAAAACATAAAACCACAACTGTAAGCTCGAAAGCTTAGTGAGATATCCTCAAAATGCCAACCACATATACCATACACGCATAACATGCCATAACATATCCGATCACAGAACAATCATGCACTTCGGGTCTACTGTGGGACTGGTCCGCCGCACCGGCCAACAGTCCACCTGGTCCACCCTCTGAGTCTAGCCATAACCTCGAGTCTACAGTGTGATTGGTCCGCCCCCACCGGGCCTACAAACCACCTGGTCCACTCTCCGAATCTATCCACATACATCGAGTCTGCAGTGTGATTGGTCCGCCCGCTCCGGGCCTTCAATCCACCTGGTCCACTCTCTGAGTCTACAATATGACTGGTCCGCCTGCACCGGGCCTTCAGTCGGCCTGGTCCACTCTCTGAGCCTCGGCACGTTTGGGCCACCCTCTTGGGGCCTACAGCCTATCCGGACCGCTCGCTGGGCCTTCGGGTCAACCGGTCCGCCCTGGGTATCTTGGCCTACAGCACAAAGCAGGACCCGCCTCAACCCAACTCCAGTCCAAACAACCATGTGCACATAAACATACAATCATATAGAAATTCACAGTCAACAAGTCGATCAAACGGATCACATAACATATCATCATCCTAACCAGGATACCGACCTAACCGGTCACTAGCATAGTATCACCCTACATCTCAGAATACCGATCTCAATCAGGTCTCTAACATATACCATCCTAGATACCAGGATGCAAACATATCAAAGCAATAACATAACAACAATACCCGAATCTCAATCCGATAAGGGCCGGCCTTAGTGCCTTAGACCCTGTTGATATAGTGAGGATAACTCACCTCGAAACTATCGGCTGAAAGGATAAGATCCCACTACTCCAAACTCCGACACAAACTCCTCCACTGAACAACAACCAAACACTGAACTCAATAAATACCCATAATTACCAAAATACCCCTAGAAGACAATTGGTCAACCCTTGGTCAAAGTCAAAGTCAACCCCTGACTGACTCTACTCGCCGAGTCAACCCGATGACTCGCCGAGTCCCCAAGCTCAGAACTTCCCTCAATCCGCGACCTAACTCGCCGAGTCACCCCGAGACTCGCCGAGTTCAACAATTCTGAGTCCACTCGCACACAAATCACCGAGTCATCCCTTGACTCACCGATTTTCGACTCAACCAGAAAATATTGGGACTCTTCGACAAGACTCGCCGAGTCCAAGAACAGACTCGCCGAGTTTAAGGCTATCTTCAACCTACTCGCCGACTTGCTCTTACAACTCGCCGAGTTCCAGGCCATCTTCATCCAACTCGCCGAGTTGTTCTTCCAACTCGTTGAGTTCCAGCTTATCTTCAAGCCACTCGTCGAGTCTACCCATGTGACTCGCCGAGTACCACCGGTCTGAATCCATACAGAAGCATTCCAGGCCATGCAATTGATCCAAAACATAGATCTAGCCTCCTTCCACCCATCCATCACGTAAAGTGGCAAACTTTACGTGAATCCAAAGAGATCTAAGCCATTTGCACTTTAGGGCTAGGGTTTGGGACATGATGGCTTCACTAAACACTCAAACACAGAGACTTTAATGCACTCTAGACCCTCTCCATTCCAGATCTGAGGTAGCAACCTCAGATCTAACCTCCAAACTCCACATCATACCAAGATGAGCTCCCATAAACCCCAAAATGATGAATCTATATGATTAACAGCCCAAGAACGAGATAATACCTCAAAAGAACGCCCCAACAACAATGAAACTCGAATCCAAGAAAAGCCCCTTTCTCCAAGCCTCCTACCCTTCAAGATTTCCTCAATAATTGCTTCTCCAAGTTTCCAAATGCAACTTGATCCACTCACACACGAAGGTTAGGGTTTCTGGACTTGAGGATGAGTAAAGAGGCTGGGGGAATGGATGTTATGTTCTTTATATAGGGCTCAACCCCAAGAATTAGGGTTTTCTCCACTCAGTGCCTACTCGCCGAGTCCAATACACTGACTTGCCGAGTTGGCCACTTAACACGCGACCAAGTCGCGACTCTACTCGCTGAGTCCACCCATGGACTCGCCGAGTCTCTCTTTCCCATATTACTCTTTTAGCCCTTCAACTTTACTCTTGCTATTTCGGGATGTTACAATTCTCCCCCAGTTACATTAGGCTTCGTCCTCGAAGCCTGCAACAACTCTACCCATAGAAATACTTCTGCCATGCATCACCCGGCATTAACCCAACCAGGTTCCTCAAAATACAACCCTAGAACCAGTAACTCATTTTCTCCTTCCTTACGGTGTGCTGACCACCGTCTCGAGCCGGCCACCGGCTTTTACCCTCTGATAACTCCTCTTAACAATTGAGTACTACTCATGATGCAACACTGCTCCAATTGACAACCATCACTCGACCCATATGAGCTAGAAAAATAACTATGCATCACCGAATTCCTGATCCGACTCCAACTCTAACCATTCTGCTGATAGAAAGATACATTCTTCGGAGCAACTCCCATGAGCTCTCCTCTTGCAATCACATACACATGCTGAACTAGCTCTAGCTCCCTCAGGTTGGGAAAACCCGATACACTGATGACATTTCCAAACATCCCCCAGGATGAACCACTACTACATACACAATTCCCTGATCAGAATCACACTGAGAGCCCAAGACTCCCTCCCTGCATCGCTTTCGAGCCTTTTGGCTCTACACCCGCGGAATTCCTTCCGCGACCTCAGCAGACATCCCAAACTGGATGTGCTTCCATTCCACTGCCGCAAACACGCTGCTCAATAACCATACTCAGATCACTCTAATCATAACTCTGCTCTACCGCTTTCACTTCCGTGAACTTGCACTCCCTCTCGGAGTTACACTCCTCTCTTTTTCCTTTACCAAGGAAATCCACTTGGCCGCCTTGTCACTCTGACAAGTGCCACGATGCTCGCCCAACGCTACACCACTCCTTCATAGCGTAACCGCTAACCATCCATCACGCATGCTCTGACTCTGACCGCAGGGACTCTCAAGCCCATGCACAAACTCCACTAATCAAGATCACTACCCGGGGCCAGACCTGTTGGATTAGTGTCTAAGTCAGTAACCATATTTGGTATATACTTGACCCGAGTGTGCATGGTCCTTTTGGGTTGCCTTCACCAAAGCAACTTGACAAGGTAATTTGATATGAGAGAGGAGATATTATGATTTATTAATATATTATAAGAATAATATATTAAAGGAGAAATCATATTTATTTAATTAGTATTAGTCATAAATTAATTAGGAATTAATTTGGTGACTAAAAGAGATTAATTAAATAAAAGGGTATAAACTGTCAAATGTGTGATAGTTGAGTTTTGGGCTAGGAAACCTAATGGACTAAGGGGGAACGAAATTATGATGAAGGATCATCATATTTTCGTCCAAAGGCCTCATTCCATAAGGTTCCTTGGGCTGCTTGGTGGCTAAGCTGTCCATTAGGGTTTTGACTAAAACCCTAGCACCCTATAGTATAAATACATGCCCTATGCTTCAATTTAAGGCCACTTGATTCCAAGGAAACCCTAGGGCCGAAATTAGCATCATTCCCTTCTCTCTCTTTGTTGCCTTCTTGCTTCAAGGTGTTTGTGAGCCATTAGAGGCACTACAATTGTGGTGCTTGCTTTCAAGAGTTCAAGAGAGTTCAAGAAATCAAGGAAACTAGTTGTTATTGCTATATAACAACAAAGGTATGTTTACTACACTTCTATGTAATTTTCGAAAATTATAGAAGCATGCCAGGGTTTTATTTTGTGTTCATAAAGTTGTATGTCTTATAGTGAAAACATAGATCCAACTAGGGTTGCATGCACACATAGGATTGTTTGTATAAAACCTAACAGTGGTATCAAAGCCATTGGTTTTTTGTTTTCAATTGGATTTGATACATATTATGAATTTGACAAATTAGGGTTTATGGCAAGTAAACCCTAAGGCTTGGTGATTTTCGCAAATTAGGGTTGCAAAACCCTAGTTGGCGATTTTTGATAGGGTTCTTAAAACTCTTTTGCCTAGCCTCCATATTTCGAAAATTAGGGTTAAGAAACCCTAGGGATTTCGAAAATCCCTTGCCCCCTAGATAAGATCCCAAGATTTTAGGGATTTGGATATTGCTATCTTTATGATTATCCATTTAATTGTTTAAACTAGATAATTGAAGATCTTGTATTATCCTTTCCATATATTTAAAAATCTAGGGGATAAAAGGATTAATTAAATTAATAATTTAATTTTATGATAAACCTTAAAGATTTAATAGTTCAAATTAATTGTTTAATTTTGATAATTATTAAATCAAAGTTTTCTTGGTGTTTAAAATTTTTAAATTAAATAGCCTTAATATTCGAAAATTTTAAATACACATTAAGATACTAGTATTTTGAAATGCTTTAAAATACACCCTTATACAATTATGATATTATAAGATTAATTATTATATATGTATAAGAATAAGCTAGTCTTATCGCTAGTAGGCCTCATTCACGAAGCCGGTCTATAAGGTGGGTATAAGGTTGCTGCCTATAAAATGGCGCTTAATGGATGTACACTCACATCTACCGCTTGCTTGACTGGTGGAGGGTCGTTAGCCGAACGGATAGGATAGGGCACTTAATTCCTCATTAAAAGTATAATGGAAATATTAAAGTAACTACATTGTTTTACAAATTCCCACTCTTAGTTACTTTAGGGTAAAATGTGAAAATGATGCTAATCCATGGAATTACACTTCGTACCCTTGTCAAACGTTGATGGAGCGCGTGTGGTTAACCGGCACATCAATTTGGGGATGGCATAGGTAGTGAAGGGTGACTCGATGTTTGTCATAGATCAATGGAGCGTGTGTGGTTTACCGGCACATTGATTAGGTGATAGTGACATTGAGTGCACCACGTTAATTCGCATGGTTATTCACAAATTTGTTTGCGATCCTCGGCATCCCAGTCGCAAATGTGAAATGCATATCGAGATTTAAACATGCCATTGAAAAGTTCGATGAATCTCAAAGATCTAGGAGTTTTCAATACATTTAAAACCTAAATTGCTTTTTCGTTTTTCATGGTGAGAATTAGTGAATCGTCATTCACTTACCTTCAAGTTATTTACTTTTAGAGTACGGCATCCCTTTCTAAGTTGTAAATAATGTTGTTGGATCCTAGCCCTAATTTCTCATTTGGGTGTTTAATTAGGGATTCATTTCTAATCAAGCTTTGTCCCTTTCTTTTTCAGATGTCTGCTAACAACAACAACAACAACGCTTCTGGGTCATTCTCATTGATGAACTTGTGTCAGAAAGTGACATTTGATGGTTCAAACTTCAACGAGTGGATGAGATACATTCGCATGATCACACGCTACAAGGACAAAGAATATGTCCTCGTTGAAAAGCTTGAGAAGATCATCCCAGATGTTGCTACTCCTGAGGAACTGGCCGCCTTTGAGGCCCACGAGCGTGATGCCACGAAAGTTCACTGCATCATGCTGGCCACCATGAACCTCGAACTCCAAAAGTCCTATGAGGACATGTATCCATATGAAATGCATCAGGATTTGCTGGACAGGTATCACCAGAGCGCGAGGCAAGAGCGCTATGAGATCATTACTAGCATGATCACCGCTAAGATGGGGAGTGGAGAATCCCTAACCTCTCATTTGCAGAAAATGCAGAGGTATGTTGATCGTCTTCTCAAACTTAATGTTAAGTTTGATGAGGATTTGGCTATTGACATAATCCTCCACTCCTTGCCCTCCTGCTACAATCAGTTTAGGATGACCTACCATATGAACAAAGAGGAGGTCTCCTTGAGCAAGCTCCAAGGACTCTTGAGGACTGCTGAGAGCAACCTCAAAGACAAATCCGTTGCACCGTCGCCTGCTGTGGCCGCTCCCGTGGTGGCGATAAGTCAAGGAAAGGGTAAAAAGAGGAAGGCACCATGTAAGAGCCACCATAAGGGGAAACCCCGTGATGGTTCGTCATCAAGTGGGACCAAAGCAGGCCCCATTAAACCCTCTTCCGATCCTAAAGAAGCAGAGTGCTTCTATTGCCACCAAAAGGGCCACTGGAAGCGAAGCTGCCCACAATATCTGCAGGACATAAGAGATGGGAAGATCAAGCCCACATTTGCAGGTATGTATTCTATTAAATCTAATAACTCATCATTTGCTACTTCATGGGTTCTTGATACAGGATGTGGTTACCACATTTGTTCTGATTTGCAGGGCCTAAAAAGAAGTAGGGAGATGGAGCATGGGAAGATGAACCTGATTATGGGAAACAGAAGATCGTCGCCTGTGACCAAAGTCGGTGTTTATTCTTTAGTGTTAAGTAATGGGTTATGAATAGATTTAGAGAATTGCTGTTATTCGCCAGATATGGCAAGAAACATTATTTCTTTTCATGGGTTGTTTAGACAAGGTTTCAGATATTCTTTTGATAATAGTAATGGTTCTATTAATGTTTATTTGAATGGTGTCTTTTATTTCAATGCATTACCTTGTAATGGGATTTATGAATCAGTGATGATTGTTGATGATTTTGGAAATAATGTTTTGAATATTGATTCGTCTACTAGTCTAGACAAAGCATGCTTGTGGCATTGTCGTCTTGGCCATGTCAACAAGAAACGCATAGCCCAACTCCAAAAGGATGGAGTGTTGGAGTCATTCGACCTTAGGGACGATGACACGTGTGAGTCTTGTTTACTTGGGAAGATGACCAAGTCACCCTTTACTGGCACTTGTGAAAGGGGTGAGGGTTTATTGGATCTCATACACACCGATGTGTGTGGGCCCTTTAGATCCACCACAAGGGATGCTTGCCGCTTCTACGTGACTTTTACAGATGATTATAGCAGATATGGATATATCTACTTGATCAAGCAAAAGTCGGAAACCTTTGAAAAGTTCAAAGAGTTTAAGAATGAAGTGGAGAATCAGCTGGGCAGGAAAATCAAGATGCTTCGGTCAGACCGAGGAGGAGAGTACCTAAGTCTTGAGTTTCACAACTATCTAAAAGAATGTGGAATCGTTTCGCAATTGACGCCTCCGAGAACGCCACAATTGAATGGTGTGGCTGAGAGACGTAATCGGACCTTGTTGGACATGGTTCGTTCTATGATGAGTCGGACTTCGCTACCAATAGCTTTCTGGGGGTATGCCTTAGAGACTGCCGCCCATATACTTAACTTAGTTCCCACTAAGAAGGTTTCCAAGACTCCTCACGAGATGTGGACAGGGAAGGCTCCCTCGTTGGCACATATCAAGGTTTGGGGTTGTGAGGCTTTCGTAAGACGAGAGACTCACGACAAACTAGAACCTCGCAGTGAGAAGTGTTATTTCATCGGCTATCCGCAGAAATCTTTTGGCTACCTTTTCTATAGACCGAGTGACAATGTTGTCTTCGTTGCTAGAAGAGGGGTTTTCCGAGAAAGGGAATTAATAAGCCAAGAAGACAGTGGGAGGCAAATTGAACTTGAAGAAATTCAAGATCAAAGCGATGAAGGAACCTCGGACACTGGCACTCAACTTGAGGAGGAAACTCCTGTTGAACCTATTGACGAGTCCCTACCTCTTCGACGTTCCACTAGGGCTAGCGTTCCACCCCAGTTTTATGGTTTTCATATTACTACTGAAGGGGATACATTTATTAGTGATAGTACACTAGTAAATTTGGATGAACCTAGCAGCTATAAGGAAGCCATGGCAGGCCCGGAGTCTGCAAAATGGAAAGAGGCTATGGACATCGAGATTCAGTCCATGTACGACAACCAAGTTTGGAATTTGGTTGATAATGTACCGGGTCGTAAGACAGTCGGGTGCAAGTGGATCTTCAAGAAGAAGACGGACATGGATGGGAAAGTGCATACTTATAAAGCACGATTGGTTGCGAAGGGCTTTACTCAAACTCCCGGAGTTGACTATGATGAGACCTTCTCACCAGTTGCGAAGATAAAGTCTATTAGGGTGATGCTCGCCATAGCTGCGTTTCATGATTATGAAATATGGCAGATGGACGTGAAAACCGCTTTCCTTAATGGAAAGTTGGCTGAGGATGTCTATATGAATCAGCCAGAAGGTTTTGTCGATGTGAAGCATCCGAATAGAGTATGCAAGCTTGAGAAATCTATTTATGGATTGAAACAAGCATCTCGCAGATGGAATCTTTGTTTGGACGAGAAGGTTAAAGAGTTTGGCTTTCTGCGAAGCGAAGATGAATCTTGTGTGTATGTCAAAGCCAGTGGGAGTATAGTAAGCTTCCTCGTATTGTATGTCGACGACATACTACTCATAGGAAACGATGTCCCAACCTTGCAGGAAGTCAAGTCCTGGCTTGGGAAATGCTTCGCTATGAAGGACCTCGGAGAAGCCGCTTATATTCTGGGAATAAGAATAGTAAGAAACAGGGAAAAGAGACTGATAGGACTCAGTCAGGATACATACTTGGAAAAGGTACTAAAGCGTTTTAGTATGGAAAATTCCAAGAAAGGGGAGTTGCCAATCCAAAGCAATACCAAGCTGAGTAAGACTCAGAGCCCGAGTACAGAGACAGAGATAGCTGATATGAGCCGAGTACCTTACGCTTCCGCAATAGGCTCTATCATGTACGCTATGACTTGTACTTGCCCTGATGTGGCCTTTGCTTTAAGCATGGTCAGCAGATATCAAGGGAATCCTGGTAGGGCACATTGGATTGCGGTTAAGAATATTCTTAAGTACCTTCGGAGGACCAAGGGATGGTTTCTAGTCCTCGGTGGGAGTGATGACTTAAGGGTACGAGGGTACAGTGATGCTAGTTTTCAGACGGATCGGGATAACTTCCGATCGCAGTCAGGCTGGGTCTTTACCCTAAATGGAGGAGCAGTGACTTGGAAAAGTTCCAAGCAAGAGACCGTAGCTGATTCAACGTGCGAATCAGAGTATATTGCGGCGAGCGAAGCGTCAAAGGAGGCTATATGGTTGAAGAACTTCATTGGAGACCTTGGAGTTGTGCCATCCATAAAAGAGCCCGTGGAAATTTTCTGTGATAATGAAGGAGCGGTTGCCTTAACCAAGGAACCAAGGGATCATGGCAGATCTCGACATATCGACAGGAAATACCACTTTATTAGACATCGGGTAGAAGAGGGACTCCTCGTTGTGAAGAGGGTATCGTCAGAAGATAACCCAGCAGATCCCCTTACAAAGGGACTGAGTAGGGTCAAGCATTTGCAGCACGCTAGGAGCGTAGGGCTGAAGGACGATATTAGTTTAGATTAGATAGGTAGAAAACTTGTAATAGATAATGTCATATTCAACAAATGATGATTAAATAAAGGTGTGTTATTTATAAGAAAGTTTCTATCTTGTGTTGATTATTTATCTATTGTGTCGATTTTGCATGTTTTGACTTCCTGAATAATAAGATTATTCGAACAGTTCACAATCGCTCATATGTTGGAAGTAGATATGAAGGAAGATTGTCATAAATTTGTTTGTAGATTGTCTGAAAAGTTTTAGACATAGCAAAGGTTTGCTGCAAAGTTTATGAGTGCTTATGAAATTTGTATTGAGCATTGAAATAGACCCACACTTGCTGGTATTACTTCATGAATGTTATCACAAGTGATCGCAAGATGATAATATCATATAATCTTTAAACCTAGAGATATGGTTATTGTTTACTAGTTGATTATACATTGATAATGCGAAAACGCATCAGTAACTTGATGTTATAAAATGTATTATTGTGTGTGGTTTAACTAGTAAATGATAAAAGCATATTAGTCAACGTTTTCTGTTCCTTTTATTCTATGAGGATAAAAGCGATATCTCGGCCACTTGATGATTTGGTTTGACTTATGTGCCGGGCCCGGTCAGGATAAAGTTGATGTGTTCAACTGAGTTCTATGTCGAACAAATCAGAAATCAAGAAATAGAATGCTAGACAATAAGTATTGTTAGCATGATATCTAGAACAGAGGATTATACGATCCCTTATCTGAAGGACAGATTATTGGTCAGAGTTGACAGCGGCTATTGAAAGCTACGATTGCTATCGGGTACGGAAGTTATACGTGAGATATAGTTACTAGACTTATCCAAGTGGGAGACTGTTGGATTAGTGTCTAAGTCAGTAACCATATTTGGTATATACTTGACCCGAGTGTGCATGGTCCTTTTGGGTTGCCTTCACCAAAGCAACTTGACAAGGTAATTTGATATGAGAGAGGAGATATTATGATTTATTAATATATTATAAGAATAATATATTAAAGGAGAAATCATATTTATTTAATTAGTATTAGTCATAAATTAATTAGGAATTAATTTGGTGACTAAAAGAGATTAATTAAATAAAAGGGTATAAACTGTCAAATGTGTGATAGTTGAGTTTTGGGCTAGGAAACCTAATGGACTAAGGGGGAACGAAATTATGATGAAGGATCATCATATTTTCGTCCAAAGGCCTCATTCCATAAGGTTCCTTGGGCTGCTTGGTGGCTAAGCTGTCCATTAGGGTTTTGACTAAAACCCTAGCACCCTATAGTATAAATACATGCCCTATGCTTCAATTTAAGGCCACTTGATTCCAAGGAAACCCTAGGGCCGAAATTAGCATCATTCCCTTCTCTCTCTTTGTTGCCTTCTTGCTTCAAGGTGTTTGTGAGCCATTAGAGGCACTACAATTGTGGTGCTTGCTTTCAAGAGTTCAAGAGAGTTCAAGAAATCAAGGAAACTAGTTGTTATTGCTATATAACAACAAAGATATGTTTACTACACTTCTATGTAATTTTCGAAAATTATAGAAGCATGCCAGGGTTTTATTTTGTGTTCATAAAGTTGTATGTCTTATAGTGAAAACATAGATCCAACTAGGGTTGCATGCACACATAGGATTGTTTGTATAAAACCTAACAAGACCTTCTAAGGCTATCACACCGCACCATACACAATCCATATCCTCGAACCGATCCAACAATACCTGCAGAGTCTTCAGCATGACTGGACCGCCTCACCAGGCCTTCAGCCAATCTGGACCACTCTCAGAACCTTTAGCCAATCTGGACCGCTCTCAGTGCCTTCAGTCTGGCTGGAGCGTCCTCCGAGCCTTCGGCCTGACTGGTACGCCTACCGGCCTTCAGTCTATCCGGACCGCTCAACTAGCATTCATCATTCCGAGCTATCTCTCCGGGAAATCCTCCCATGCATACCGTTCTATCCCTCTAGGGGTTTCGAACTCTAACTCCATCATACATACTCGATCCCGGCCCGATCTCAGGCCCTCCACAATCAAATGCCCTAGGTCTGTATCCCACCCCGCATGCCCGACACTTGATCCTACCAGCCTACACTCTGGGCTAACAGAACACTGCTGAATCCCAAACAGCTAAGCACCCTCAAATGCTCATCGATCTTCCGGAGAATTTTCCAATTCTCCCCCACTTGTAGCACTGAATATCAAGCACCGGTCGCCATACCGACCACCCAAAACAACCCTACACAAAACCAACACTTACACGCGGACCACTTCCCACGAGCACTAACAACCTTAGCAAAATCCCATATCAACACTGATCATCCAGCTCAAAAGAAACTCAATCTGCATCTAACCATTCCTCAGAAAGCAGATGCTACCCGGCCTTCAAACCAATGCCAGGTTTCCACTAATAACCCTCATGAATGATAACCAACGAAACTCCTAATACAATAACCCATAACCAAACCACAACCCCCAAAAACGACGAATACCGCATCGAAAACCTCACAAAGATACCAACACATAAACAATACTCCACAATAAACACAAGATAACAAGACATCAAGAAAGAAACATACCCGCAGCTGCATCTGGCACTGCTCTGACCTCCTCTGCCGCAAGCTGATAAGCACGACCCTGAGCCCTTGGGGGCTCCGCTCCATCCTGACCTCCACCTGCGATCCTCAAAGTGGCCGGTGCTGGAGCCTGCACCGGTCCTGCAGCGAGCTGTGGACAGTTGACCCTCAAATGTCCAACTTGATGACAATGATAACAAATCCTCAAATCCCGAACCGGCGCTGACTGTCGACAATCCTTCGCATAGTGCCCCTCCTTTCCGCACTTGCGGCATGCACCACCGGACCTACAAACTCCGGTGTGACCCCTCCCACACTTCCCACAAGTGTGACTACTCTGCTCTCCTACCATGGAATCAACGGTCTTGGACCGTTTCGGCGCCGGCTGCGACTGCACCGGAGCTTGCCTCAGCTCACGCAACTGCAACTCAATCTCTAACTCACGCCGCCTAGCGGCCTCCTGCAACTCCAACAAGGTCTCGCACCTCTGCGTAGACACAAACTGCCTGATATCCCTCTTGAGCATACTCAGATATCGGGACATCTGAGCCTGCTCCGAAGCGAACTCAGGGCAAAACATTGCCCTCTGAGTGAACATCCTGGTGATCTCCGTCACCGACTCCGAACCCTTCTTCATCTCGAGAAACTCCTGAGCCAATCTTTCCCTCTCAACTTTCGGGACATAACGAGTGCTGAACATCTCTCTGAACTGATCCCATGAAACCGCAGCCCTCTGCGCATCTGAATATGACCCTGTGGTCAACCTCCACCAATCCTTCGCCCCGAGCCTCAACAGGATCATAGCACACCTCACCCTCTGATCAGTAGGGCATGAACACGTGAAGAAACACCCCTCCACGTCTGATAACCATCTCATAGCAACAATCGGGTCCTGAACTCCATCAAAGGTGGGAGGCTTCGTATTATCGAATTCCCGATACTGAAAGCCCCGACCAGCTCCTCCCCCTGCCGCTGCTACAGTCGATGTAGCCGCGGCGGCAGCTGTCTCTGTGAGAGCTGCATAGCGCTCATCAAAATACTCAACCATGGTGGTCTTGATAGACCCGAACAGTTCTGGCAACTCAGCCCGAAACAATGCAGCAATCTCATCACGCAGGATCTCACGAATCCTCGCATCCAACTCGCACGTGCTCATCTGACCAATAACCTCGGGCGGTACTGACCCGCCCAGAACTCCCTCTCCTGCTCCCGATCCTGACCCGGATCCACTCCCAGCATGCCTCGGAATCTCCATACTGAAAAACACCACAAAATCTCAGACACTTCCCACTATCCGGGAACCAACTCTCTCAATCCAACCCTAGAGGTCATGGTTTCCCTGATATGCGTATGGGTCCTGTGCTTTCAGTAGTACGGGCCCATACTACCTTCCACACCTACCCATATTTGTATGAAGTACTACCACAACACCCTAGAGAAAACATGCATAACAACTCTCAACCCTCACCACAAGAGGAACATCGAAAATCTCCCACAAGGAAACCCTAGGCTGCAGGCATCACAAATCAGGCAACATTATCATGAAATCCTGAAGATCCCTAGCCTAACACTAGCATGCTGTTCTATCAAAGCTCAAAAACAAATATCATGTATGGCATTTTGGGGTTACTTACTGGCTCCGGCTGATCGTACCTCCGCATCCTCCTTTACTCATTTTGAAAACCATTTTAAATTCTCTTTTGAAAACTCTCCTCTATTTGAGACTGGAGTCACACGAGTGTTCCTCCAATTCACTCAAACCAAGGCTCTGATACCAACTTGTAACGACCAAAAATTTCAACCAATTTAAAATTTTCGAAAACAACCCGATTCCATTAAAGTTATTACAAAAAGGTTTTCAATACAATTTATTTAAAGTATTCCCAGAATCTTATCACCACAAAAATACGAGGAGCGGTACGATCACGCCTTCGCCTTGCCACGGTCTCCTGAAGAACCTAAAAAACATAAAACCACAACTGTAAGCCCAAAAGCTTAGTGAGCTATCCCCAAAATACCAACCACATATACCATACACGCATAACATGCCATAACATATCTGATCACAAAACAATCATGCACTTCGGGTCTACTATGGGACTGGTCCGCCGCACCGGCCAACAGTCCACCTGGTTCACCCTCTGAGTCTAGCCATAACCTCGAGTCTACAGTGTGATTGGTCCGCTCGCACCGGGCCTACAAACCACCTGGTCCACTCTCTGAATCTATCCACATACATCGAGTCTGCAGTGTCATTGGTCCGCCCGCTCCGGGCCTTCAATCCACCTGGTCCACTCTCTGAGTCTACAGTATGAATGGTCTGCCCGCACCAGGCCTTCAGTCGGCCTGGTCCACTCTCCGAGCCTCGGCACGTCTGGTTCGCCCTCTTGGGGCCTATAGCCTATCTGGACCGCTCGCTGGGCCTTCGGGTCAACCGGTCCGCCTCAACCCAACTCCAGTCCAAACAACCATGTGCACATAAACATACAATCATATAGAAATTCACAGTCAACAAGTCGATCAAACGGATCACATAACATATCATCATCCTAACCAGGATACCGACCTAACCGGTCACTAGCATAGCATCACCCTACATCTCAGAATACCGATCTCAATCAGGTCTCTAACATATACCATCCTAGCTACCAGGATGCAAACATATCAAAGCAATAACATAACAACAATACCCGAATCTCAATCCGATAAGGGCCGACCTTGGTGCCTTAGACCCTGTTGATATAGTGAGGATGACTCACCTTGAAACTGTCGGCTGAAAGGATAAGATCCCGTTGCTCCAAACTCCGACACAAACTCCTCCACTGAACAACACCCAAACACTGAACTCAATAAATACCCATAATTACCAAAATACCCCTGGAAGACAACTGGTCAACCCTTGGTCAAAGTCAAAGTCAACCCCTGACTGACTCTACTCGCCGAGTCAACCCGATGACTCGCCGAGTCCCCAAGCTCAGAACTTCCCTCAATCCGCGACCTAACTCGCCGAGTTCAACAATTCTGAGTCCACTCGCACACAACTCACCGAGTCATCCCTTGACTCACCGATTTTCGACTCAACCAGAAAATATTGGGACTCTTCGACAAGACTCGCCGAGTCCAAGAACAGACTCGCCGAGTTTAAGGCTATCTTCAACCTACTCGCCGACTTGCTCTTACAACTCGCCGAGTTCCAGGCCATCTTCATCCAACTCGCCGAGTTGTTCTTCCAACTCGTTGAGTTCCAGCTTATCTTCAAGCCACTCGTCGAGTCTACCCATGTGACTCGCCGAGTACCACCGGTCTGAATCCATACAGAAGCATTCCAGGCCATGCAATTGATCCAAAACATAGATCTAGCCTCCTTCCACCCATCCATCACGTAAAGTGGCAAACTTTACGTGAATCCAAAGAGATCTAAGCCATTTGCACTTTAGGGCTAGGGTTTGGGACATGATGGCTTCACTAAACACTCAAACACAGAGACTTTAATGCACTCTAGACCCTCTCCATTCCAGATCTGAGGTAGCAACCTCAGATCTAACCTCCAAACTCCACATCATACCAAGATGAGCTCCCATAAACCCCAAAATGATGAATCTATATGATTAACAGCCCAAGAACGAGATAATACCTCAAAAGAACGCCCCAACAACAATGAAACTCGAATCCAAGAAAAGCCCCTTTCTCCAAGCCTCCTACCCTTCAAGATTTCCTCAATAATTGCTTCTCCAAGTTTCCAAATGCAACTTGATCCACTCACACACGAAGGTTACGGTTTCTGGACTTGAGGATGAGTAAAGAGGCTGGGGGAATGGATGTTATGTTCTTTATATAGGCCTCAACCCCGAGAATTAGGGTTTTCTCCACTCAGCACCTACTTGCCGAGTCCAATACACTGACTCGCCGAGTCGGCCACTTAACACGCGACCAAGTCGCGACTCTACTCGCCGAGTCCACCCATGGACTCGCCGAGTCTCTCTTTCCCATATTACTCTTTTAGCCCTTCAACTTTACTCTTGCTATTCCGGGATGTTACATTGATAGTGCTTGATCCATGCACATGATGGGACAGAAGGACTTTCTACGAGATTTAAAGCTCTCTCCAAATGTTGGTTATGTAGCATATGGCAACAATTCGAATTCTCAAATTCGTGGTTATGGAACTCTCACCAATGGAAACTTCTCTATTTCACATGTTGCTTATGTAGCTGACTTGAAACATAATTTAATAAGTGTTGCTCAACTTACCGACTCAAACCGACGTGTGGAATTTTGCAAAAAATATAGCTATGTGATGACTGAAAACCGAAAAGAATGTTTGATTAAGTCTCTTCGCAACAAAAACATGTACCCACTCGACATCAACATGATCATTGGCCAACCACAACTCTGTCTTCTTTCCAAAGCTGTTCCAGATGTTAGCTGGCTATGGCACCGAATGCTCGCACATCTAAACTTTCAGTACATGAATTATCTCATTTCAGACGAAATGGTAAGAGGTTTACCTCTTCTCAAATTTGAAAATGATCATTTATGTGTTGCATGTGAATGTGGTAAGCAATCAAAAAAGGGTCATCCTGTCATCATCGAAAAATCCATTTCAGATCCTCTGGAACTTCTACATATTGATCTTTGTGGACCATCCACTATAGAGAGTCTTCATCATAAGAAATATATTCTTGTGATTGTGTTGTGATTGTTGACGACTCTACAAGGTTTACTTGGGTTTTCTTCCTTGGGCTGAAATCCGAAACCGCATCAGAGCTCATCATGTTTATCAAAGGAATAGAAGTTCTTATCAAGCTTCCAGTAAGAAGAATCCGAAGTGACAACGGCTCGGAATTTGTTAATGCCTCCATTGAGAAGTTCCTTACATAAAAAGGAATCGATCACAACTTCTCAACTCCGTACACTACACAAAAAAATGGTGTAGTTGAAAGACGTAATAGAACACTTGTTGAAGATGATCGATCCATGCTCAATTACGCAAATCTCCCTCTCTATCTTTGGGCTGAAGCCGTATCCACCGCTTGGTTCACTCAAAACCAAAGCATCATCAATCGGCGACTCAACATGACTCCATATGAAGCAATGAATGGTCGATAGCCATCCATCTCATTCCTTCATATCTTCGGATGCCGATGCTTCATCAAAAACAACCGTGATCAGCTTACTAAGTTTCAACCAAAAGCTGATGAAACAATCTTTCTAGGATACGCTTCTAAATCCAAGGGATATAGAGTTCTCAACCGAAGAACCCGTGTTGTGGAAGAAAGCTTCGACATTACCTTTGATGACAACTTTGTTCGGAATTCTTTCCCCACTCACATCACTACTCACATCATGGAGTCCGATGCTCCTCTGCCAGGATGTCCGAACTCTCAAACCATTCTTGAGGTTGACTTTGAAACTCTCTTTGGTCCGTCCGAAACAGCTCTTGATTCCGAATCACAATCTCGTCCGTCTTTCATTCCAATTCCTTCTTCGGAAGCCTCAATCTCTCAAAACCTCTCTGGTCCTCCTCTTATCCTATCTCTGTTTGATTCTAAACTGTTTCAACCTTCATAGGTTGAGGGGGAGAATAATGCAAATCCCTTTCTTGAATCAAATTTGGATGGATTCCAAGATGCAGCTACTGACTTCGATGACTCAAATCCTCTCAACATTGATGAAAATGAAAATTTCTTTGAATTGCCCTCCGATGATGATGTAAACCTCTCTGGTTCTAGTTCAGAAGTGCAGGGGGAGCATCACTTCGACACTCAAATCATTCAGGGTCAACAACTCACTTCTATTGTTGTTGTAGGATCCTCTGCTGCACAAGAACTCCCTCGATTACATGTTTGGACGAAAGATCATCCTCCAAACCAAGTAATTGGCAATCCCAATGTTGGTGTTCAAACTCGCTCAGCTACCAAAATCCAAAACGAATGCCACTTCTCAGCTTTCATCTCCATGGTTGAACCAAAATCTATCAAGGAAGCATTAGAGCATGCTGATTGGATTACAGCCATGCAAGATGAACTGGCATAATTTGACCGCAATGAAGTCTGGAGTCTTGTACCTCCTCCTCAACATCACCCTATTGTAGGGACAAGATGGGTATTTTGCAACAAACTAGACGATGCAGGTATTATCATTCGAAAGAAAGCAAGATTGGTAGCAAAAGGATTCACTCAAATTGAAGGTCTTGATTACGACGAGACATTTGCTCCTGTTGCACAACTTGAAGCTATCAGAATCTTTCTTGCTTACGCAACTCACAAAGATTTTAAAGTTTTTCAAATGGATGCTAAGAGTGCTTTTTTAAATGGTGAACTTGACACCGAAGTTTACCTCCAACAGCCCCCGGGTTTTATCAATCTCTCCTTTCCAAATCATTGCTACAATCTTTGGAAGGCTGTCTACGGACTCAAGCAAGCTCCTCGAGCTTGGTACGATACTCTCACTGATTTTATCAAGCGCTCAGGTTTTCAAAGGGGTATTTTGGATCCCACATTATTTTGAAGATCAAATGGCAAACACCTCATGTTGGTACAAATTTATGTAGACGACATCATTTTTGGATCTACCGATTCATCTATGGTTGCTGACTTTGCCAAACTTATGGCCAGTCGTTTTCAAATGAGCATGAATAGAGAATTAAGCTTCTTTCTTGGCCTTCAAGTTAAACAAACAAAGGAATTTTTATTCATCAAGAGAATTACATTTATGAGCTTCTTAAGAATAACTCTATGGATACCTATGCCTCTGCCAAGGTTCCCATGGGATTCGGTCACAAAATCTTTGCCTACCCTTCGGGTGTTTCCGTAGATGAAAAGAAATATCAAGGAATGATTGGATCCTTACTCTATCTCACCGCAATTCGTCCGGACATAATGTTCTCAACATGCTTATGTGCCAAATTTCAAGTCAATCTGAAGATGTCTCATCTTTTGGCTGTGAAACAAATTTTCCGGTACCTCAAAGGCACAAAGAAACCTCGGAATCTGGTATCCAGCAAACGAAATTTTCCTTCTGCAAGCTTACTCGGATTCAAACTATGGTGGTCTTTAACTCGATAGGAAAAGTAGATCCGGAGGTTGTCAATTCCTAGGTGGCCACCTAGTCAGCTGGTCATCCAAGAAACAGAACTGCATTGCTCTCTCAACAGCCAAAGCTGAATACATTGCTGCTGCTAGCTGTACCTCTCAAGTTCTATGGATGAAATCTCAACTCTTGGATTATGGTTACCGTTTTCAACGAATTTCTATCTACTGTGATTCTCAAAGTGCCATTTCCATCTCGCACAATCCAATTTAGCACTCCATGACAAAGCACATTGGCATTCGGTACAATTTCATTAAAGATCATGTTCTAAATGGTAACATCGAACTTATTTTTGTTCCATCTGATGATGAAATTGCTGATGTCTTTACTAAGGCATTAGATGAAACCAAATTTTTTGGATTTCTAAACAAAATGGGAATGATGATGCCTGATCCTTATTTCTTTCAGGAGACATGTTCTGTCTGATCGAAGTAATTCAGCAGAAAAATATGCTCCGAACTCATTTATTTTATTTCGGAACTATTTTTCCTCTGAAAATACAGGATTTGTTACTTGTCTTTTGTACTGATTATTCCTTGAGTTTCTACAGCTGTACAGGTGAATTTCATAATTTTCTCCGGATTTTCAAATGCTCAGGAATTTCAAAAATTACTCCGGAATTTCATAATTTGCACCGGAATTTCATAATTTGCTCAGGATTTTCAAAATGCTCCGGAATTTCATAATTTGCTCCGGAATTTCAAAATTCGCTCCAGAATCTCAAAAATTGCTCCGGATTTCAACAAGCTCCGGAATCTCAAAAATTGCTCTGGATTTTCAAAATGTTCAGAAACTCTTCAAAACTGCTCCGGAACATCCTTTCTTCCGTATCATGCCCTGTCCGGAACAACTCATTTGGAATTCCAATAGGTAATAAGGTGAAACGTTTTCTCAACGGTTACTTTTTCAGGAAGATCCTTATCCAATCTTCCTCGTTTGCGTGACACGATTGCACGCCCGCTTAATTGGAAAAATGAATTGACGGTTGCATAACCCATTTTGGACAAATTACCTTGCCCTATCATGTCAACTGTCACTTCTCCTCACCCCAACATTAATTGCAACCCGTCGAATCTTGGATCATCATCATCACTTATCCAACCCGACCCGGATTACCTTACCTATAAAAACCTTTTCACAACTTACCTTTACCACTTTACAATCTCGTGATTCCCAAACCTCTTTAAAACCCTTACAGTCTTCATGTTCTTCAAGCATTCATCATCTTCAACAATGGAACCATCCAAGCTCCAAAATCCTACTGCTGAAATCCGAAAGAAGTTGATTTCCAGAAAGAAATCATCTAAAGGATCAAAAGGTTCATCGTCTTCAACTGATCAAGAACCGTTTCTTTGAGATACCACCCAACTGTTTTCCCTGAACCCGCTAGATTACGATGACTCCATTAGGATCGTGATTGAGTTTCTTGCCCATCATCCTCTCTCCATTCCACTTACAAAAATTCTAGATCCTCCGCTTCCTCTTTCTCATCTTCATCGTGCCTTCACAAGCATCAAGCTTGAAGACGATGTATTAATGGATTCCATCGTCGACGATTGACTCATTCCCATCTACAAAGCCACCTTTCTCAAAGCCATTGGAGTATCCCCTAATCCTGCTGGTTTTATCGTTGTAGAACCATCCACTGAAGAGTTTCAGACACTTCTCACGTTCATCAGGTACAATCAAGACTATCGAGCCAAGGATTTCATGAAGACTGCTATTTCTGAGCTCTGGACTGTTCTTATGCACTTCATAATCCGTGGTCTCTCTGGCAAGCATGACGGCACCGATACTCTCAGCAAAGATTGGCTGAATGTGGTATTCGGCATTTATTCCGGACGAAACAATGCCGTTGATCTTCCAGAAGTTCTATGGCAAGATTTCTGTAAATTTGCCATCAAGAGGAAACCAAACGAAATCTCGAGCCCTAGGTTATGGGCACTGACTATTGAGCAGATCTTCAAGGAACTCCACATTCCCATTCCGGTGAGTACAATTCCTCCGGAGGTATGTGTTTCTTTCAAACTCGTTAAGTCTTATAGAATTTCGGACCAATCCTCCTTTGGTCCGGTCAGACGGCTTCCGGACAACATGTTGGCTCTTATCCCTTCTGGATTCCCTTTTCTGAAACATCATATAGAGACTTCGGTTGCGTTCGACCCAACACAACCTGCCCCAGTCTCTGTTGAGCCTATTCCGGAAGAGGCCACTCACACTTAGTCTGAATTAAGAGTTAAGAAACCGGCCAAACGCAAGGCCTCTCCTTCCAAACCCAAGGCTATAAATAAAACCAAAGTCGGTGCCCCCTCTCAAAAGGAGGTTACCCATGATATTCTGGCTGATTCTAGCCGTCCGAACACCCCTCCCGTCCAGTCATCTAAGGTACCCCTCAAGGTTTCATCTTCACAAGCACACACTCACAGGGAGTCTGCACATGATCCACCCTCACCCTCCCAAAAGGGTGCCGTTGGTGTTGAATAAAGTTCCTTGCCCCCCTGGAACACACTCACGTGTCATTTTTGCCCATCCCCTTATTTCTTCAACACGCACACACTCCGGAACCATTGTTCCGGAACCTAAGCATCCGGAAGAAGGAGCAGTCCCTCCATCTTCCGATGCCACAACTGGTCTGATTCCCGGAAGGTGTACAGGATGACCAGGTACTAATGACCCCTTGTGGGAAGATTATGTTAACAGGGCTACATCAAGTCGTCCGAATTTGACTCGAGCTCAAGTTGAATCCACTCTTATTTCAATGAGGAACAGAGCCATTTAAAGCAACACTACCTATGTTCATCCCTCAGATGATCACGCAATCAACGAACTTGCTTTGGAACTTCCTCAAACTATCATTCTGAAAAGCCCTTTTTATGTTGATCTGGAAGATGAGATTTACGAAGAAGTAATGTTGGAGGACAACGCAAGAACAATTCCGGATGCTCATCTCACTACATCAGTCCATTTTCAATCTAGAGCCTCCGGATCTAGGTCTGCTTTTGACTTCGGAACTTCTTCCTCCTCCACTCTGGTTGATGATCCAAACTCTCCGGTTCAAAAAGATGATGATGCAACCAAACGGGGTCCTTCCTCTAATCCTGACACTCACCAGCCCCCTCCACAACATTTAGACTCCGATTCTGAATCCTCTGCTGGTGATCATGTTGATCCATTTGCCATGCTAGAGATCCGAACCAACGTCTCTAACACTATGGCAAAAGTGTCTTCTGTAGAGACTTCCGTTGCTGAGTTGAATTCCAAATTGGATCAAAAAGTCTCCGGACTTGATTCAATACTTGACGCCATCCTTCAGTCTCTCTCTCAATCATCCGGACCATCCACAACCGAGAGAGAAGCTCAGCTTGATCAACTGATTTCCTTTCGGTTGAAACATACCATTGAGCAAATCGATACAAAATATGATTCTCTGGTCGACAACTACCTCAATACCATCTCCTCCATGCTCAATGTACATGACGACCTTGTGTTTGCTACCAACGATCTCATCAAGCAGACTCATGTTCGTCATGAGAAACAAATTCAACGTTTGGAGAAGGAAATCCGAAAGAAGGATGAAATGAAACTGATCATCCAACAAGTCATTATCAAACTCCTGCGTTCAACTTGGAACATTGTTGATGTTCCGAACAGCAAGTTTGATGAGATGAATGAAATCCTCAACAATACCTTCCAACATCTCTCAGATCAAGCTACCACCTTAGAAGCATATGATACCCTGACTCTTCAACTCTCTACCGGTCTTCAAAAAGTATTTTCCAAGCTTGATGAACTTAAGCATGATTTGTCCCTTGCACCAGTTTCCAGGGTCACCGATGCAAGAGGGGGAGAAGGCCCCAGCCGAAAATTGAACCCAACTTCGGAATACTCTCTCTGGGACGAAGACTTTGATTCCGAAGAAGATGTACAAGCTCTCTCCGGAATCCTGGGCATCACTGAAGGAACCAAAGAAGATGAAGACTTCGACGCCTACATTCCGGATGAAGCTCCCAAGGGGATTCTTGCTCTTCAAGCCCCCAAGCTAACAGAGCCAAAAGCTCTTACTGAAGAACAGAAGAGGATTTGGTCCGCTGCTTCCTGGCCATCATCTCTTCCGGATGCCTTCGAAATGGCAGTAAAAATGGCCAAGGCTAAATCCTTCCTCACCGCTCAAGCCTTCCGAGCCACTCCATCCTCGACCACTTCTGCATCAATTCTGGAACCAACTGTTGCCCCCATTTATCAAGGATCGCCTCTTCACACTCCAGATGATATTCCGGAAGAACCACTTTCAATTCCTCCTCCGGAATTTGTTATTGATGAAAATATGAAGATGGCCATTGAAGCTCTTCAGAAGAATAAAGGGAAGAAACCAATGACTTCGGAAAAAAAAGAATATCGCTCTGGTCCTTCCCCTAAAAAAAATCTGGTTGGTCTGAGGCAAAAATCCAAAAGGCGCTAAAAGATAGCATAATGATGCAAGCCTTAAAGGATCATCCTGATCCAATGCACGATATTTCTCCTCTCTGTCGTGAAGGAATTCTTCAAGCCAAGGATATCATTCCTGCTCTTTCTTATGACATTCCCTCCCAAGATGCTGACCAACTGGATCTCCGTCTCTCTCCCTTCAACAAGTTCTGTACTAAGTTTGCTCCTCTTCATCCAAATGACAATCCAGAAATGATCATCCGGACTGAACGTGAAAGGCTTAAAACTTTTTATGACAAGAATGCTCAGCCCTTCAAGGAAGTATGGACTAGGAAGAGGATCACTAAAGTTCAGGGCTTCGGAAGTAAAATTCTTGTTAAATTCGAACTGAACCGTCCTCTGTTCCGATTCCACATTCTCCGGAACAAACCATCTCAGAAGACTATTACTGATGCGGATTTCCCTTCCATGAATCCAAAAGACATCCTCACTCTTGTTGCGTACTTCAGAGAAAATCAATTGGATGACATCATTATGGGTGCCTATCACTCTGCTCTCAACTTTCTTAAAGACTATGTTGCTAAGTTTTGCTGATGTGATTACAAACTTGGTCATCTCTACGGAACCGAACAATTTGTGGGAAAAATTGACTTTGTTCTTCTAGAAGCTGAACTTCTTGTAGATGGTCTGTTAGAAGAACCGGTTCTAGGGTTTGTCTACACCACCAGAAGAACAAAGAAAAAGGACTTCTTATCAGTCCTTGACAAACACCTGGTTCCTACCAAAGCTCTACAAAAGTCTATTTCTCGTGCATCCAAGTCTGAAGCTTCAGAACAGGATAAAGCAAGGTTTATAAGTCAACTGACTTGGTACATCGCAGTGCGAGAATGGTTATTCTGAGCCTTCACCTTCATCAAGGAAGCAATGAACTAAGCTTGATGGATTTCTGAGTTCACTTAGGGGGAGATTGTTGGAACCTGAAAGTGAATCTCTAGCAATCCTAAATACATATTCCGAAGGATGCTGATTCCGAAGATTGATATGATCCGGAAGCTGTCCGGAGCTGGTTAAAGGGAGTGAAGAAATTCAAAGAGCACATTCCGGAACTAATCCTTTTTTCTGGAATGGTCATCGATCCGGAACAAAGCTTCATCTTCGGAAAGTCACTTATCCGGAATGAAGTCATTTTTTCTGTTATGTATTTATTAATCTTGTCTTGTATTCTGATGTGATGTTTCATAGGACTTAGTCTAAAGTTGTTTAGGACAATCAGAATGTCAGGCGTATGTCTTTTGTCCGGTCTTATGTAAGTATCAAGGTTAATTCGCTGTAACTTAGTCTCCTATAAAAAGGAGCTTTCAATACAAGTCAACTATGGATCTTTCACTCTTACATTGGCATTTTATTCCTTATCACATTTATAACATTCGTCTTGTTACTCATTTATTAACTTTACTTTGATCACTATTTACTTGTTCTCATTTAATGTCTTGATCATTTGTTGAATTGATTATCTAAGACTTGACTGGTCTTTCCAGTCTTGACTTGAACATCCATTATTAAGCAGACATTGATCTCAAGCATTCACTCAAGGTTTGAGTTTTCAAACCTTGTCCCCGCACAAAGTTCTTGATCTCATAATTGGTATCAGAGCTCGAGTGGTTGTCCTTTGAATTCATAAGATCAGGTTATCGTTGGTTTGAATCTTCCTTGGAAATTCAACCATTTCTATGTTAAGGATAAAAGTTCTTCTATATACCACTTAAGCTCTAAGATATATTGACTTCAATGGCTGCTTCGAATCCTCAACAAATGATTTCAATGCAAATCGAAAATAGCATTGGTGGCCCTACACGTGCCCCATTGCTAGTTGTGGAAGAATATGATCACTGGAAAGTTAGAATGGAAAGATTTTTACTAGCCAAAGAGAAAGGTGAAAAAATTGGAGATCCGTCACACATGGTCCTCATGTTCCTGTAAGAACAGTTGTAAGAGATGCAGCTGCTCAACTCATGAGAGAAGATGAAGTTCGGCCAGCTCCTCTAACTACAGATGATATTGAGAAACTGCATGCTGATCAAATCGCCTTCTCTGAAATGGTGTTTGGTGTTCCTCCTTCACTCTTTGAGCACATCAAGTTAGGAAAATTGGCCAAAGAAATTTAGGACACTCTACAAGATCTAATTGAAGTTTCAGAAAACATGAAGGATAAACGTCTCACCTTAGTTGTTAATGACTTTGACATCTTCACTACCACTCCAAGTGAATCTGTAGCCTCAGCCTCCAACCGATACCGAATTGTTGTTAACAACATGACCGCTAACGGGATTGTTCGAAGTCTTCTCGAGTACAATCTCAAGTTCATTAACAGTCTTGGTAAGGGATGGGGAAATGTTAAGTCCTACCTTCAAAGCAATGGTTCCTTAAAAAATTGAAACTCTATCAACTTTTTTGATGAGCTTCAAGGACTTGAATCAAACATTGCTCAAACCATTAGAGAACTTTCCGGAGGACCACTTGCTCTACTCAGCTCTTCTGAATCGATCATTCCGAACCCACTTGCTCCAGAACCTTACAAACCTATGGTTCCACTACCTCAGCCGTCCCTAACTTCCGTTCCTACTCACAAATATCCTAATGATGATTTCGAAACCTTAGATTCTGAACTCCGTTTCTAACAAGAATTTTCCTTACTTTCCATGAAATATAAACGACCTTTAAATTCTTCTTACAAAGATTATCAAAATAGATTCAACGCTCCTCACCAAAACCATCTTCAACCATATACTTCTTCGGAACCAAAACAAACATCCGAAAATCCTCAGAAATAAAAGCCTAATCTCACTAAACCATTTTCGACCCCGGAATCGTCAAAAAATCTCAACTCGGAAAAACCGAAAATCCTGTGTCATAAATGTGGTCATGCAAACCACTTTGCCAAAGATTGTCTTGCTGACGCACCTCAAAAACCAAAAGTCAAAGACTCAGCTTATTATGTCCGAAAAGCACATGAATTGGCTGAAAGTGAGAAAGCATTTGTTACTACTGTTTCAAGAGATGTCGAAGGATATTGGTCGTCAGGAGATGATGATGATATAGTAACTGGAAGGAACATGTGTTTAATGGTAAGGCAAACCGTTGTGTGTGATGAAGGTTACTGGTCCTCTGGTTCTGAAGATGAAGAAGATGATTCTGAAGCCAACTACTTCTACATGGCTACCAACGACCCACCAGGACGAAGCATTCTTCAACAGGTAAAATCCGTGATCTCTGATAATATTTTTCATTTGACTTTATGTGAACCTTACTTGACCCAGATTCAAACAGACATGAACACTATCTATAAAGCCTATGAGTCAGCCATAGAAGCCAGTGAGAAAAAAGATTGTGAATTAAGTCGTCTTAGATTACGTTTTGAGGATAAGAAATTGAAAATCGAGTCTTTAGATCATAAACTTGTAATGTCAAAAGATGAACGTATCATTTTGCAAGATAAATTTGAAATCACTTATTCCGAACGAAATATTTTGGTTTCTGACAACAAATGTCTCAATGCCAAAATTGATGCTTTGCATAACTCTGTTGACATGCTTGAAGCTGACATTCGGATGAGTCATAATTTTCGTCATCCTTGGTCAAAAGCTCCTGGTCTCGGAAGTTAATTTCCAAAAGTAATTGTTAGTCCCCTGAAGGATTTGCAAAATCTGACATTCTTGGGAGAGGTTCCGAACATTCAACATTCGGACACTCCTGTCTCCCCATTGTCACCCCTTTCGGAGACTAAAAGATCCTTTGAGTCCCTAATTCCTGAGTTGCAACCAATAGTTGTTAAATGTCATGATTCCACGCCTCTTCCGCCTATAATAAACCTGGACCTGAATCGGACCATTGAATATCATCATAGTCTTCAAAACTGTGTAGACCATGTTCCTATAACCTATCACGTCAATAATTGTGTGATTGAGGAAATGAATCCGGAAACAAATGAAGTCAATGCCTCAAATTTTGCATGGGCATCTTTGAATGATATTGTTGAAACTTCAAGCAATCAATCCTCTGATTCATGTGAATCAGACTCTGTAGTCCTTTCTAAATCCAAATTGGTTCCCATTTCTCCAAAGTTTTCAAATCCATCCAAAGGTCAGTCCTCTGGATCCTCTAAGAAAAAACCAATGTTGAATAGTAAAGATATTGTAGATCCTAAGGTAGAAGCTAGGAATGCTTGCAAAAAGGAAATTAAAGATAGACAAGTTCTATACTAAGTTTGCTCCTCTTCATCCAAACGACAATCTGGAAATGATCACCCGGACTGAACGTGAAAGGCTTAAAACTTTTTACGACAAGAATGCTCAGCCCTTCAAGGAAGTATGGACTAGGAAGAGGATCACTAAAGTTCAGGGCTTCGGAAGAAAAAATCTTGTTAAATTCAAACTGAACCGTGTCAAGTACATACCAAATATAGTTACGAGCTTAGACACTAATCCAACACTCTCCCACTTGGATAAGTCTAGTAACTATATCTCACATATGACTTCAGAATCCGGTTTAGCAATCATAGCTCTTATATGCTGCTGTCAACTCTGATAAAAAATCTTGTCCTTTAGATGAGGGATCATCTAATCCTCTGTTCTCGATATCATGCTGACAACCACATGGAACATAGTCATACTTATTGTTCAACGTATTGTTCCTTGATCTCTGATTTGTTTGACATAGAACTTAGTTGAACACATCAACTTTGTCCTGACCGGGCCCGACACATAAGTCAAACCAAATCATCAAGTGGCCAGATATTACTTTTATCCTCTTAGAATAAAAGGAACATATAAACTTCGACTTATATGCATTTATTATTCACTGGCTAAATCATACACAACAATGTGTTTTATAACATCAAGTTACTGATGCGTTTACGCATTGTCAATGCATAACTAACCAGTAAACAATAACCAATATCTCTAGGTTTAAAGATTATATGATATTATCGTCTTGTGATCACTCGTGATAAATTCCATGAAGTGATACAAGCAAGCGCGGGTTTATTCCAATGCTCAAATCACAATTCATAAGCACTCATGAACTTTGCTGCAAACCTTTGCCATGTCTAAAACCTTTTAGAAAATCTACAAACAAATTCATGACAGTCTTCTTTCATATCTACTTCCAACATATGAGCGACTGTGGACTGTTTGAATAATCTTATTGAAGTCAAAACATGCAAAATTGAGACAATAGAAATAATCAACACAAGATAGTATCTTTACTTATAAATAACACACCTTTATTTATTCATCAAATGTCAAGTACAAATTTATCCATTACATGTTTCCTATCTAATCGAAACTTATATCGTCCTTCAGCCTAATGCTCCTAGCGTGCTGTAAGTGCTTAAACCTGCTCAGTCCCTTCGTAAGGGGATCTGTTGGGTTATCTTCTGATGATACCCTCTTCACTACGAGGAGTACCTCTTCTACTCGATGTTTGATGAAATGGTATTTTCTATCGATATGTCTGGATCTGCCGTGATCCCTTGGTTCCTTGGTTAAGGCAACCGCTCCTTCATTATTACAGAAAATCTCCATGGGCTCCTTTATGGATGGCACAACTCCAAGGTCTCCAATGAAGTTCTTCAATCATATTGCCTATTTCGACGCTTCACCTGCTGCAATGTACTCTAATTCACATGTTGAATCAGCCACAATCTCCTGCTTGGAACTTTTCCAAGTCACTGCTCCCCCGTTAAGGGTAAAGACCCAACCTGACTACGAACGGTAATTATCCCGATCCGTTTGGAAACTAGCATTACTGTACCCTCATACCCTCAAGTCATCACTCCCACCGAGGACTAGAAACCATTCCTTGGTCCTCTGAAGGTACTTAAGAATATTCTTGACAGCAATCCAATGCGCTCTACCAGGGTTCCCTTGGTATCTGTTGACCATGCTCAAAGCAAAGGCCACATCAGGGCGAGTACAAGTCATAGCGTACATGATAGAGCCAACTGCGGAAGCGTAAGGTACTCGGCTCATATCAGCTATTTCTGCCTCTATACTCGGGCATTGAGTCTTACTCAACTTGGGACTGCTTTGGATTGGCAACTCCCCTTTCTTGGAATTTTCCATACTAAAACGCTTTAGTACCTTATCCAAGTATGTATCCTGACTGAGTCTTATCGGTCTTTTACTTCTGTGTCTTACTATCCTTATTCCCAGAATATATGCAGCCTCTCCGAGATCCTTCATAGCGAAACACTTTCTAAGCCATGACTTAGCCTCCTGCAAGGTCGAGACGTAATTTCCTATGAGCAGTATGTCATCGACATACAATACGAGGAAGCTTACTATACTCCCACTGGCCTTGACATACACACATGACTCATCTTCGCTTCGCAGAAACCCAAACTCTTTGACCTTCTCGTCAAAACAAGGATTTCATTTGCAAGACGCTTGCTTTAATCCATAAATGGATTTCTCAAGCTTACACACTCTATTTGGATGCTTCGCATCGAAAAAACCCTCTGGCTGATTCATGTAAACATCCTCAGCCAACTTTCCAGAAAAGCGGTTTTCACGTGTATTTGCCATATTTCATAATCAAGAAACGCAACTATTGCGAGCATCACCCTAATAGACTTTATCTTCGCAACTAGAGAGAAGGTCTCATCATAGTCAACTCCAGGAGTTTGAGTAAAGCCCTTCGCAACCAATCGCGCTTTATAAGTGTGCACATTCCCATCTATGTCTGTCTTCTTCTTGAAGATCCATTTTCACCCAACTGTCTTACGACCCGACACATTATCAACCAAATTCCAAACTTGGTTGTCATACATGGACTGAATCTCGCTGTCCAATGCCTCCTTCCATTTAGCAGATTCTGGGCCTGCCATGGCTTCCTTGTAGCTGCTAGGTTCGTCCAAATTTACTAGTGTACTATCACTAATAAATATATCCCCTTCAGTAGTAATATGGAATCCATACAACTGGGGTGGAACACTAGCCCTACTGGAACGTCGAAGAGGTAAGGATTCTTGAACAAGTTCCACAGGAGTTTCCTCCTTAGGTTGAGTGCCAGTGTTAGAAGTTCCTTCATCGCTTTGTTCTTGAATCTCTTCAAGATCAATTTTCCTCCCACTGTCCTCTTGGCTTATGAGTTCTCTTTCTCGGAAAACCCCTTTCCTCGTAACGAAGACAACATTGTCACTCGGTCTGTAGAAGAGATAGCCAAAAGACTTCTGTGGATAGCCGATGAAATAACATTTCTCACTACGAGGTTCGAGCTTGTCTTGAGTCTCTCGTCTTACGAAAGCCTCGCAACCCCAAACCTTGATGTGTGCCAACGAGGGAGCTTTCCCTGTCCACATCTTGTGAGGTGTTTTGGCAAATTTCTTGGTGGGAACTAAATTAAGGATATGGGTGGACGTCTCTATGACGTACCCCCAGAAAGCTATTGGTAATGAAGCCTGACTCATCATAGAACGAACCATGTCCAACAAGGTCCGATTACGTCTCTCAGCCACACCATTCAATTGCGGCGTTCTCGGAGCTGTCAATTGCGGAACGATTCTGCATTCTTTTAGATAGTCGTGAAATTCAAGAATTCGGTACTCTCCTCCTTGGTCTGACTGAAGCATCTTGATTTTGCTGCCTAGCTGATTCTCCACTTAATTCTTAAAATCTTTGAACTTTTCAAAGGTTTCTGACTTTTTCTTGATTAAGTACATATAACCATATCTGCTATAATCATCCGTAAAAGTCACATAGAAGCGGCAAGCATCCCTTATGGTGGATCTAAAGGGCCCACACACATCGGTGTGCATGAGATCCAATAGACCCTCACCCCTTTCACAAGTGCCAGTAAAGGGTGACTTGGTCATCTTCCCAAGTAAACAAGATTCACACACATCATCATCCCTAAGGTCGAATGACTCTAACACTCCTTGCTTTTGGAGTTGGGATATGCGTTTCTTGTTCACATGGCCAAGGCGACAATGCCACAAGCATGCTTTGTCTAAAGTATTAAACAAATCAACATTTTACACATCATTTCCTAAATTGTCTACAACCAACACAGATTCATATATTCCATTACAAGGAAATGCATTGAAATAAAAAACACCATTCAAATAAACATTAATAGAACCATTACTATTATCAAATGAATATCTGAAACCTTGTCTATATAATCCATGAAAAGAAATGGTGTTTCTTGCCATATCTGGCGAATATCAACAATTGTTTAAATCTAATCCTAACCCATTAGTCAATACTAAAGAATAAACTCCGACTTTGGTCACAGGCGACGATCTTTTGTTTCCCATTATCAAGTTTATTTTCCCATGATCCACCTCTCTACTTCTTTTTAGGCCCTGCAAATCAGAACAAATGTGGAAACCACATCCTGTATCAAGAACACATGAAGTATCAAGTGATGACTTGTTAGATTTAATAGAATACATACTTGCATAGGTGGGCTTTATCTTCCCATCTCTAATATCCTGCAGATATTTAGGGCAACTTCGTTTCTAGTGGCCCCTCTCGTGGCAATAAAAACACTCTAGTTGCTTAGGGTCGGAAGAGGGTTTAGCAGGACCTGCTTTGGTTCCGCTAGAAGAGGAACCATCTTGGGTCTTTCCCTTTTGGTGGCTCTTAGACGGAGCCTTCCTCTTCTTACCTCTTCCTTGCCCTATTCCCAACACAGGGGCCGAATCAATAGGAGTTGACGCAATAGATTTATCCTTTAGGTTGCACTCAACAGTTCTCAACAACCCTTGAAGCTTGCTCAAGGTGACCTCCTCTTTGTTCATGTGGCAGGTCATTCTGAACTGGTTGTAGCATGGAGGCAGGGAATGGAGAATGACGTCGATAGCCAAATCCTCATCAAAGTTAACATTCAACTTTAGAAGACGATCAACATACCTCTGCATCTTCTACAGATGCAAGGTCAAGGATTCTCCGCTCCCCATCTTAGCGATGATCATGTTAGTGATGATCTCATAGCGCTCTTGCCTCGTGCTTTGGTGATACCTATCCATTAAATCTTGATGCATCTTGAATGGATACATGTCCTCATAGGACTTCTGGAGTTTTGCGTTCATAGTCGCGAGCATGATGCAATGTACCTTCGTTGCATCATGTTCATGAGCCTCAAAGGCAACGATTTCTTCAGCAGTGGCAGTTTCTAGATTGATCTTTTCAAGCTTCTCGTCGAGGACATACTCTTTGTCCTCATATCGAGTGATCATTCGGATGTTTCAGATCCTCTTGTTGAATTTGTTGCCATTAAAGATCACTTTCCCACACAAATTCATGAGTGAGAATCCACCAATAGCTGCAGGAGTGTTGTTGTTTGCATTCGACATCTGAAAATAGAAAAGGACAAGTTTGATTAGAAAGAATCCCCAATTAAACACCCAAATGAAAAATTAGGGCTAGGACCCAACAACATTATGTACAACTTAGAAAGGGATGCCTTACTCTAAAAGTAAATAATTTGAAGGTAAGTGAATGACGATTCACTAATTTCCACCATTAAAAACGAAATGAAATTAAGTTTTATATATATATTTGAAAACTCCTAGATATTTGAGATTCATTGAACTTTTCAATGGCATGTTTAAATCTCGATATGCACTTCAAATTTGCGACTGGGATACCGAGGATCGCAAATAAGTCGTGAATAACCATGCGAATCAACATGGTGCACCCAATGTCTCTATCACCTAATCAATGTGCCGGTAAACCACACACGCTACATTGATCTATGACAAACATCGAGCCACCCTTTGCCACCACTGTCAGTCCCAAATTAATGTGCCGGTTAACCACGCACGCTCCACTAACGATTGACAAAGGTGTAAAGCGTAATTCCATGGAATAGCATCATTTTCACATTTTACCCCAAAGTAACTAAGATTGGGAATTTGTAAAACATGATAGTTACTTTGTAAATTCATTATACTTATAATGAGGAATTAAGTGCCCTATCCTATCCGTTCAGCTAACGACCCTTCACCAGTCAAGCAAGCGGTGGGTGTGAGTGTACACCCATTAAGCGCCATTTTATCGGCAGCAACCTTATACCCACCTTATAAACTGGCTTCGTGATTGAGGGCTACTAGCGATAAGACTAGCTTATTCTTATACACATATATTAATTAATCTTGTAATAATATAATAGTATAGGGTTGAATTTTAAACTTGTAAAATTCTAAGGGTTTGAAATTTAAATCACTCAAAATTAAACTTTTAATCATAAAATTTAAATTTCACAACTTGAGGACAAGCTTAGAACTTTTCAAAACACAATGGATCAAATAACAAATAAAACAATTAATTTTATGATTGTATATATTTGACCTGATCCAATTTTAGTCACAAGATAATTACCAAATAATTTAAATAATCCATATTTATCATATAAAGAAACTATTATTCAAAAGATTTGAAATTATCTTTTTGTTTTGGTAAGGATAATCATTTGCATACAATAAAATTCAGATTTTATTATCAAAAAACGATTTTGGCATCAATCCTACAACAAAACAGCAAGTAAATCCCGAAACATACTCTGTCTGACTCCTGGACTCGTCGAGTAGGGCCAACTCGCCGAGTCCAGATACTGACTCGCCGAGTTGAGTCGGGCAGAGGCAAGAAAAACAATTTTCAGCTTAAAAACAACAATTGCATCACGTATAACAGAAACCAATCAAGGCTCTGATACCACTGATGGGTTTTATGCATAAGAACAATCCTATGTGCTCATACAAACGCTAATGCTTAGATCTAGGTTTCTCTATTGTACATGCAATGAATCCAAGACTTGCAAACCCTAATCTAGCATACATAATTCGAAATTAACACTATAAGAACAGATCTAAGTGATTACCTCTTTCAATTGGCTTGAAATCCTTTGGATCTTCTTCTTCTTGAGCTTAGAGTCACAAGTGTAACTCCTCTAATGGCTTACAAATACCACAAGCAAGAAGGCAACTTTGAGAGAGGAAGGAGGATGCTTAATTTTGGCATAGGGTTTCTCTTGGGAAGCAAGTGGCCAAAAATTGAAGGCTAGGGGTCTTATTGATACTGTAGGCTGCTAGGGTTTCACTCTAAACCTTAATGGACAGCTTAGTCACCAAGCAGCCCAAGGAACCTTCTGGAATAAGGCCTTGGACGAAAATATGATGATCCTTCATCATAATTTCGTTCCCCCTTAGTTCATTAGGTTTCCCAGCCTAAAACTCAACTATCACACATTTGACAGTTTATGCTCGTTTATTCAATTAGTCTCTTTTAGTTACTAAATTAATTCCTAATTAATTTATGACTAATACTAACCAAATAAATATGATTTCTCCTTTAATATATTAATAAATCATATTATCCTCTCTTTCTCATCAAATTACCCTGTCAAGTTGCTTCGGTGAAGGCAACCCAAAAGGACCATGCACAACCGGGTCAAGTACATACCAAATATTGTTACGGGCTTAGACACTAATCCAACAGTATTATCATCCGGTGTTACATGATCCCTTGTGGATCCTTAACCTTTCTTCTTCTCTTGAATCTCTCACGAATTCCTTACTATTTAACCCATCATGAGTTATCTGTAAGTTTATACGAAAACTCTCTTATCTTGTTCCCCTCAAGGAACTTTTCTTTATCTTCTATAATCATACACAATCTGGATTCATGTAGGAATCATCTGTCTATATTCCCAAAAGGGAATCATCATCTCTTTCCTTGTAGGTATATAATCTCATTTCAAAATGAATGATACTCCTTTTCCCCGAAGGAACAATATTCTCGTTCCTATAGGAACCATACTCCTATTTTCGAAGGCATCAACTCTTTTCCCCGAAGGATCCATACTCTTGTTCCTAAAAGAATCATACTCTTATTCTAAAAGAAACCTCTATATCTTGTCCCCAATGGAACCTCTATCTCTTCTCCCCAAGGAACCATACTATCTGTTTGTCCCTGAAGGAACCTCTATCTCTACATCTTTATTTTTGTGACTCATCACATAACACTTGTCCCATAGACAGTCTATCTCTTTATCTTATTAAGATATCTTCTAATACCCTTCTAGTACTTAACTTATTAAGTACTTAATCTATATATCTATTTCTAGTAACATATAGGTATTCTACACAATACCATTAATGCCTAGAAATATATACATACTCATAACAAATACTTAACAAATACGTACATACTCTTAACACAAATACCATTAATGTCTACTACTTAACTTATTAAGTACTTAATCTAAACAACTCTTTTTTCAATCTCTTAGGTATTAACAAATGCCCTTCTCATCTTCTCAACATACTCTAAGTATATTTGCATGCTTTAGTACATGATTCTAACATATACCTCATACATACTCTTAATATATTTATAGGCTCGGATACATGTTCTTACATGCATACTCTTCATCTATATTCTTCTCATTACTTGGGGACATTCTCTTTGTGCCCCAAGATTCAACATACATATAGATACACACATACACTTTCCTCTACCCTTCTATTGATGCCTTATAGATCCATCTTCTTGCTCTTAGGTGTAATTATACACATATTTTAGCATCCTAATACTTGTCTTAGCATATTAAGAGCTTAATGAATCTTAAGGTCAAAATGAGCACTTAATGGATCAAAATTCCATCTTTTCATTCTGTACATCTCTATCAAATCCAACTAATTGATTACGCATCCAATAATACTTAATTCATTATAATCTATCATTTAATGCATCAATTAATACATATTCACTAGTTAGGGTTTCAAACCTTAACTCTTATTGGATTGATCCCACTGATGGGAATCACTTTCCAAGCTTGGTTGAAGCTTCTAAACACTATTAATGGCGTCATACTTAATCTATATGATATTCAAACCAAGCACTCTAACCAATTCATCAAAAGACCATTAAGCCCTAATTAGCTTAAAATGGAGAAGATGATTACCTCATTGGCATTCCACCTTTAATCCTAGCCATAAACACCCTAGATTGCCTCTTTCCGTACTTTCTTCTTCAAATCATCAGAGCTTCGCTTGGGAGGATTTAGGGGTGTAAAAAGACAAAAATTAAGGGCTTAACAACCCTTTTTCTGATGTGTAGCTGCACCGCGGTCAATTTTTCACCATGTCATGGAGACCATTTGACCTCAGTTAATGGATTCTCACTTGCTTGCCACGCAGTGGCCTTCTACTTTCTAAATTGTGGTACTCATCTTCACTAACATCCTACTTTGGCCAACATGTCGTGGCACCCATATATCGCGTCGCGAGGAAAGGTACTTTATAAATTGTGGTACTCATCTTAACCAAGTTGTATTAGATGCTACAAGGGTTCCATACATATAAAAAATGCCGAAATCGAGTTATAACGAGGAGGTTATGACCTGTCGAAGTTTCGCGACGGAACCGACACGATACCGGGAAGCGTAAATAGTGAATTTATGATAGATCGATTTGTAAACTTAGCAATCTAAATGAGAGTCATAGAATACGTTAAACTGAGAGTGTCCATAAAAAGAATGCCCAAATCTGACTTCGTATGAGGAAGTTATGATTTTTCGAAGTTTTGGCTTAGTAGTGTTCAGCCCGAAGTTTGAATATTAGATCGAGCGGTTTTTAACCGACACAACCTAAACGAGAATCGAAGATCTTGTTAATAGTAGCGTAACACTAAAAAGACAGACGGAAACGGACGTCGGATGAAGAATTTATGAATTTCTAACGGACCAATCCTGTCCCGGCCTGTTAATAATATAACTTTTAAAATAAAATAGCCGATGGAGTCTAAACAAAAGCTGTAGAGTACGTTCCAGACTACACGTGGATATAAATAACGTCGAAAACGGAGCTAGTATGAGGAAGATACGAATTTTTGAAGTTGGAACTCGAAAATGTAAAGCCTGTTGCGAGATTGACGACTTGGCGGCATCTGGGCCATTTGATGTTGATCAAGCATCACATCGGATGAGTGACACGTTGCCTCGCCTACACCCTGCATCCGACGCCAAGTACGCCCAACGTACTTCGGTTATTATCCACTCTGAGATCAGGCCATGTGCGAAGACAACTAGAAGCATTATCCGAAGCTACGCCCAACGTAGCACTTTGGTACGCCCAGCGTATCACCGAATTCTGGCCCTATAAAAGGGTGCGAGATGTTCCAAGGACATCACACCTTTCTTCACTCTCTCTCTAACTTCTTTCTCTCTAGGGTTCTATACCACCCCTAAGCCTAGGTAAACCCCCTAGCATCCGAAGGAAGCCCCGAGGCTCCCGGAGTCCGGAGAAAAAGGGTCTTTCGGTTCGGAAATGTTGCTACAAGCGAAGCCCAATTTTCTATAAAACTCGTTGTAAGTGAGCTACGCTTATGTTATTTTTAATATAGCTTCTAATTAATTATAATAAAATTATTAGGACCTTCAAATAATTATTTGGGCTATTATTATGAGTTATATAAGAGTGTTGGTTAACGGTAATATAATATTAATAATAGCTAGACTATTAATTAGTCGCTGTTAATGTTAGACTAAACCCTAGTGGTATTGATACTAGGTTTTGTCAAGGGAAAATTGTTTTGAGATAACGAAGCGCCGTCCGAGTACTGAGTCACCACCTTAACAGGTGAGTGCATAGTTACTTTCATAGATATGAAGTATTTTATATAAATTACGTGCTGTGTGTGCATATTATCTGTATAGTTGCTATCTATGTTGGATGAACGAATTTGTATATGTTTTAAATGATTTAAATTGTATATGTATTTTATATCTACAAAATGTGTTGGGTAAAACATGGGTAGCTTTAATAGTTGCTGTGTGACAAAATAAAATAATGAGAGGCCTCATTATAGATGTTATTGATGGTAATGCCATCTAGCGGAGTATAGATGACGACCATAGACTATTCTAGACAGTCTAGTGGAATGCTACCAGACTCGCAACATGTAGGTGTTTACTTGAACTGTGTGCTTACTAGCAGTACTCCATCCCCCAGATGGTTGCCTTATTTGACATGAATTGCTAAGGAACCCTCGAAGCATGTGTTGTCACCCCGATGAAAGTCCTTAGACTAGGTCCCTTGTGTTAGATGTTTTAGGAAGTAAAGTGAGGGTAACGGGAATGGGTAATCGGATTTGTTTGGTTTGTTAAAGTTAATAAACTTATTTATCATGGTTTGAAAACCCTATGTACTCACGAGGTTTCCCAACCTGACCCACTCAGTTTATTTATATGATAGGTGTTGATATGAAGTTACATTACACTGAGAGAGTAAGGAGATATAAATCACTAGTGATTATGAATGTAAGTTCTGTTTATGCTTATGTTTATGTATTGACGATGACATCCCAAATGTTTTAAAATGAATAAAAATACTTTTCTTTGGAAATTCTTTGATAATGTATTTATCATGTTTTAATGGGAACAAATTCAACAACAATTTTTATTAAACGACGTACTCTGACTTTTATAAAGCATAAACAAATTCGGTATTTTCTGGCCGTGAAAAGGGGGATGTCACAGTTGGTATCAGAGCATTTGTTTAATCGAACTAGGAATATGGATTTATTTCTAGACTTAAACTTAGAATTCTAAGCAATGATTGTGAGGAGTGTGTCTATATGTCACACCCCAAAACCATGAATGGCGGAAACATTCTGGGGTGGAGGACGTCATGTACAGTATCACAATAATGAATAGTAGTAAATAAGCAACAGCATCATCCATTGCATTAATAATATAATTTCATACATGTGTGTTCTGTCAAAGTTATAGACACCAAAAATATACATATCAAAATAAAAGATGAGTCTTGAACAAACTCTATCTTCTCAAAAGCCTGGCACCTGTACCTGTGTAGTGGTGACCTGAGAATACAAGTTATTTTGAAAGCGAGTATCAGCTTAAAAGCTGGTGAGATCATAAGTATATTAGTGTCTTAGTTTGTATGAAAGCATTTGTAAGATGTTTGTAAGATGTAATGTATAAGTTTTGTAAAGTTTGTGTTTGTTTGAACTATCCTAGAAAACCCTATGTTTCCTACTAAGAGTAGCCTTCTACCAAGGCATCTAGTAACTCTGTGTGTGTCTCTTGTAAGAGTGTGTATTTTCCCAAATCCGACTATCATTAACCATAAATATAGTTTTTACATTACCGTGCATCGTGTGAATGTTCATGAAGTGAATGTAATGGGATAAATATTATAGTACTATAGTGTTGTATTAAGTAACTACTGTTGTACTAACTACCTTAAACCACTTGTTATATAAAGTACCATGTGATCGACCTGTACCCTGCTATTGACTCAATAGTAAAACGACGATGTAAGACGCCGTAAGAAATGACATTTGGCACCCGTAGACTTGCAAGTCCCACTGTAGCGAGCAGCAAGGTGTAGGATAGTCAATCCAGTATAGATCTATACGCAAACTCATATGCTCCCCAATTAAGGAGATTCTGGATACAAAAGCTGTCATGGAAGGTAGTGCCATGACCCGTTTAATGGCTCACATAACTGAATGTAATGTATATATAATGTATGTGCTAGCTGTATTGTGTGTTCTTCCTCTGTCTAGCCTGTATGTTTGTTTCTCATCACTGTGTATTATGTTTGTTTCTCATCACTATGTATTATGTTTGTTTCTCATCACTATGTATAATGTTTGTTTCTCATCACTATATATAATGTTTGTTTCTCATCACTATGTTATGTTTGTTTCTCATCACAATGTATTATGTTTGTTTCTCATCACTATGTATTATGACTCATCTATGAACCGACTCTTTGTATGATTCATTGTTCTTGTATTAGTATTAGTAAAACCCTAAACTACGCCTATTGTAGTTTACTAGTAATATAAGTTGTACGTATGAACATGGAAGTATAACCTTCCTACCCAAGGGTATTGAATTGACTGGAAGGACCTTTTATGACTATATATGTACACATGATATATAACTAATATTTAAACGACCTTCAGACGGACACCCGATACCCCACCAGACCACATCTCAACAGCGAAAAGGAAATAAGGCGGGCAGGCCTTCCTAAGCCTTTTAAACATTGCTTATATAACTATACATACATGGACATGCAATTGATAATAAGTATAACAGAGTTTAAATAAAAGTATTTGATAAGTAAAGGAGTTTGTAAAACAATTTGAAGCAAAACAATTTGATAAACAGTTTGAACAGTAAGAAAATCACTGGTTTCGTAGTTATTAATCACATGTGATTGATGTAATAACTATAAGTATTCAACTTGTATTCTCCCCCCCCATAAAAGCATTTAAAAACACTTAAATCATTGATTAGGGGTATGAACTCACCTGTAGTGAGTGGTACGGATGAACTGAAGATGTAGGATTGCTAGGTGTCAAGTGAAGTCCTGAATACACTCTATGATCCTAGTTAACATATAATCACACATATATGTACCCAATTAGTTTTAAACTACTAATTGATAATGATAAGACCTCCTAGAACATGCTAAACACCTTACATAGGTGTTATTAGCCCTAAGGATGGCATCTAAGTTGCTGTAGGTCAAGGCTAGAGTGTTTGGGGTCCAAGGGTAAACTCCTTTGGAGTTTATGGTTTTCATGATCATTACCCAAGGAGTTTACGGCAATAAACTCAAGGGTTTACGGTCGTAAACTCTACACTTTATGACCATAAGTTGTTTTGAGGTTTTACAAGTCCTTTGAAGCATTTCTACTTGGTGGTTAGGCCTTTGGAAGGGATTAGGGCATTATTACACTTCTTGGAGGAGTTTACGGCCCCAAGGCCATTTCCTTTTGGGTTTACTACCGTAAACCCATATGGAAAGTGGTATTGTTATGTTTTCAAGTCCTTAGCTTAACAAGGTAAAAGTCTAGGTTAGATTTTAGGCCTAAGGAAGGAATATGGTCCATTTACACCTACATTGGGGTGTTTACGGTTTTGGGAGATCCCAAAACCATAAACACATAAAAATGATGGACTTTGGTGTTTTTCATGGCTTAAACACATCAAGGAAGGATCTAGACAAGTCCCTTAGGCATTGTGAAGCATCTAGACACCCTAAAGCACCACTTTGCATCTTATTTGGTGTTTACAATTTTGGGAGCCTCCCAAAACCATGAACACCTTGTTCTTGGTGTTCTTGGGACTTTTCCTTGATATTAATATGTATAGAAAGCTTTAAATGACTCTAGGATAGAAGTACTTACTTTGTGGAAGCTTGTAATGAACTTAAAGTCCAAGAACACTAGTGTGTGTTCTTTGTGTTTTGGAAATCTATTCAAAACATGAAATTTGATGGATTAAAGGATGTATAATCACTAGATGTTGTGATATAACAACTAATTAAGCCAATAAGTACTTATGTTTTCGGGAAATCGGGTGAAAACCGGGATGATATTTGAGAGTGTTTTGAGTTTACTCTTTTAGGGTGAAAATGAAAAGTGTCCTTCTTTGGGGAGTAAACTCATGCTTAAGGCATGAGTTTACGGTTTTTGAGGGAGTTTGCGGCCCAAACATAAAAGTTTGCCCGTGAACTTCTAAGCTACGTGGTATTTACGGTTTAGAAATTTCAAGACCGAGACGGCCCATCCGTTCACCCATTCGTTTAAAGATTAATTATTAAAATAATCAAACGAACTTTAATTTCCTTAAAACAAGTAAAAGTGAACTTGACTTATAATATGAAGTGATTGACTTTTAGGGTTTGACCGAATGAAAATTCCGGGTTGTCACACTATAAAATTTAGGTAATGCACCTGAATAGACACAAGCACTAGCTAATTTAGGGAAAATGCCTAACATGCTTTTATGTGCTAAATGATTTATGATATGCATGGTATGATCGGATCTATGGTCTGTTGCCGACCACATCTAGAAACTTTATGTGTTCAGATTTCTAAACGTCTAATTATAGTATTAGAACTGACATATAACTTTCAGAGAAATACGGAGAATTACACTTCGATCGTAAATAAAATCTTTCCTATCTTAATTTTCATCATTGCACACTGAACGTTTGATTTGGTATACAGATTGAAATGGCAAGAACCTGTAGTGGAGCTGGGAATGCAAATGGCAACAGGAATCAACCATGAGTGATTGAACAAATACCTATTGTAGAAGATGCTCCTGAGCCAATTACAATGGCCGAAGTACAAGCCATGATACAAGCTATGTTGGCTGAACAACGGGAAGAGATGAGGTAGATGTTGCATGAAAATAGGGACGAATCTACAATGCTAGTTGAACAGCCCAAATTGAACGATGGGCAGTTAGAAGGAGGGAACTACAGTGGGACCGTTGGTCAAGCTAACCCACCAATAGTTCGACAAAACAACCATGATGACAGAGTCGAGAGGAATGGATGCAAGCCATCGACTTTCACTGAAAAGGAAGATCCAATCGGAGTCATGGATTGGATCTTGGAGATGGAGTTGGCTTTCATGACGTGTGGTTGCAGAGGCAAGTTATAGACCACCTTTGCAGTATGTCAATTCCGAGGAGGTTCGGTGTACTGGTGGAATACCCCGGGGAAGACTCTGAGCCCCAATGAGCCCCTGCAACTAACATGGGTAGAGTTTTTGGTGCAGTTCAAACGCAAGTACTGCTTAGCCCAAAACTTGCTCGAGCTAGAGAATCAATTTCTGACCTTGAAGAAAGGAAGCATGTCTATTGATGAGTACACCAACAAATTCACAGAGAAGATGGAGTTCGCCTTGCGTCTTGTTGCGGATGAGCTGAGAAAAATCGACAAGTACGCAAAGGGACTTCCATGGGAGTACGTGGTGCCAGTTCGTCAGGCACCTACTCTGGAGGCAGCTATCTGGGTTGCCAAGTCTGTGGAGGATATGATTAAGGGAAGATCTGCCAGCAAGGTTGAGGTTGACAAGAAGAGGATTTTCGAGGGTTCTGCAAAGCCCAACAATAAGAAGATCAAGTCTAGTTCAAAGGAGTTTAGTGGAGGTGGAAACGAAGCGAAATGGTGCGAGAAGTGCAAGAATAAGCACTTTGGGAAATGTAGCGAGGAAGTGACTTGCTATAAGTGTGGGAAGACCGGACAATATGCCAATGAGTGCACCGCCACCAAAAGGGTGTGTTATAAATGCCATGAAGAAAGGCACGTTGCTAAGGATTGCCCGAAGAAGAAAGAGGCGGCAAGACCAAACATTCCACCGAAAGAGAAGGCAAGAGCATTCCATATGATCCTTGACGAAGCTGATGACAATGAAAGGGATCAGGAATGAGGATCTCTGAAGTAGTCGTGTAGATTGTACCACGTGGTATAGCCTATTAGAGGAATAGTATAGGTTGAAATTGAACACATATGTAATCGTTTCAAGGAATAGTATAAAACCTTCGTTTTTTTATAAGATGTGTCAAGTTGTTATGTGATTTTCTTGTATTGCGACTTAGGTCAACTACGAGACAATACTTGGGACGATTATGAGTAGGTGTGAAATGTAGTAGAGGCCTACACTACCGGAAGCATAGGACTCATGCTTGGATCAAGGAAAGTCATAAGGTTACCAAGAAGCTAGCAGTTGATTCCATTTTGTTCATGTATGTCATTACCATTGTTTCGGTAATGACTAAGAAGTTGATTGTTATTCCGACCATAGTGGTCATATCAAATTGAGTTCGACTATGACGAGTATGTTACGTGGTTCCGATAACCGAGTTCGAGGTAGCACGTGACTTAAGCTAGAAGAATTAATCAAAGCGATCAATAGAAGTATAGTGATGGTTGCTTGTAGCTAGAAATGCTACCTTTTAAGATGAGATTAGAACATGAAGGAAAGTATAGTCTGTTCTGGAAGACTCTAAGAGACCTGAGTCAAAGCATTGAAACATATGATGATAGGTCATTAGAATATGACACATCGTTTCATTGTAGTAATAAAAGAACTTATCTTATGTTCGTATCCAGTGAAGATTGAGATTGTGACTTAAAGGTCATAATTTGGAGTCTAACGTGAGATAGGGAGCAAGTGCAAGATCGAGCACTGCCTGTAGTCAAGGAGTCCAAGAGTTAGATACTCATTGGAAGGAACAGGGAAGTTACGATTATTACCTAGGATGAAGAGATAATGTATGGAGTCATTATGCTACCCTGTTTCGTTGATGATTCCGAGACGTAATCATCCTAAGGGGGAGATAATTGTAACGCCCGCGGATCCGGGCTAGTTTAGAGACAACAAGCATCAAAAATGAGTTTTTTTATGGAATATTATTTAGAAGGATTAATCTTAACCAAGTTATAGTATATTTTACAAGGGTTCCGTACATATAAAGCATGTCGAAATCCGAGTTATAACGAAGAAGTTATGTCCTGTCGAAGTTTCGCGACGAAACCGGCACGACACCGAGAAGCATAAATAATGAATTTATGATAGAGCGATTTGTAAACTTAGAGATCTAAACGGGAGTCGTAGAATACGTTAAACTGAGAGTGTCCATAAAAAGAATGCCCAAATCTGACTTCATATGAGGATGTTATGATTTTTCGAAGTTTCGGCTTACTAGTGTACAACCCGAAGTTCGAATATTAGATCGAGCGGTTTTTAGCTGACACAACCTAAACGAGAATCTAAAATCTCGTTAATAGTAGCATAAAGATAAAAAAGACAGACGAAAACGGACATCAGATGAAGAAGTTATGAATTTTTAACGGACCAATCATGTACCGGCATGTTAATAATATAATTTTTAAAATAAATTCAAAATTAGCCGACCGAGTCTAAACAAAAGTTGTAGAGTACATTCCACCCTACGCGTGGATATAAAGAACGTCGAAAATGAAGCTCGTATGAGGAAGATACGAATTTTTGAAGTTGGAACTCGAAAATGAAAAGCCTGTTGCGAGTTTGACAACGTGGCAGCATCTGGGCCGTTCGATGTTGATCAAGACTCACATTGGATGAGCGACACGTCGCCTCGCCTACGCCCCGCGTCCGAGGCCAAGTATGCCCAACGTACTTCGGTTATTATCCACTCCGAGATCAGGCCACGTGCGAAGACAGCTGGAAGCATTATCCGCAGCTACGCCCAGCGTAGCACTTCGGTACGTCCAGTGTAACACCGAAGTTTGGCCCTATAAAAGGGTGCGAGATGTTCCGAGGAAATCACACCTTTCTTCACTCTCTCTCTAACTTCTTTCTCTCTCTAGGGTTCCAAACCCCCCTTAAGCCTAGGTAAACCCCCTAGCACCCGAAGGAAGCCCCGAGGCTCCCAGAGTCCCGAGAAAAAGGGTCTTTCGGTTCGGAAACGCTGCTACAAGCGAAGCCCGATTTTCTATATAACCCGCTGTAAGTGAGCTACGCCTATGCTATTTTTAGTATAGCTTCTAATTAATTATAGTAAGATTATTAGGACCTTAAAATAATTATTTGGGCTATTATTATGAGTTATATGAGAGTGTTGCTTAACGCTTATATAATAGTAATAATAGCTAGACTATTAATTAGTCGCGGTTAACGTTAGACTAAACCTTAGTGGTACTGATACTAGGTTTTGTCAAGGGAAAATTGTTTTGAGATAACGAAGTGCCGTCCGAGTACCGAGTTACCACCTTAACAGGCGAGTGCATAGTTATTTTCATCTTACACATAAATATGAAGTATTTTATATAAATTAGGTGCTGTGTGTGCATATTATCTGTATACTTGCTATCTATGTTGGATGAACGATTTTATACATGTTTAAAATGATTTAAACTGTATATGTATTTTATATCTACAAAATGTGTTGGGTAAAACATGGGTAGATGTAATATTTGCTGTGTGACAAAATAAAATAATGAGAGGCCTTGTTCATTGATGTGATTGATGATACAACCATCTAGTGAAGTATAGATGACGACCATAGACTATTCTAGACACTCCAATGGGACGCTAGCAGGGTCGCAACCTGTAGGTGTTTATTTGAACTGTGTGCTCACCAGCAGTACTCCATCCCCCACATGGTTTTCTTATTTACATGACATTCTGAGGAACCCCCGAAGCATGTGTTGTCACCCCGATGAAATTCCTTAGACTAGGTCCATTGTGTTAGATGTTTTAGGGACGTAAAGTGAGGGTAACGGGAACGGGTAATCGGGTTTGTTTGGTTTGATAAAGTTAATAAACTTATTTATTATGGGTTGACAACCCTATGTACTCACCAGGTTTCCCAACATGACCCATTCAGTTTATTTATATCACAGGTGTTGATATGAAGTAACATTACACTGAGAGATTAAGGAGATATAAATCACTAGTGATAATGAATGTAAGTTCTGTTTATGCTTATGTTTCTATATTGACGATGACATCCCAAATGTTTTAAGGTGACTAAAAATACTTTTCATCGGAAATGCTTTGATAACGTATTTATCATTTTTACTAGGAACAAATTCCGCAACATTTTTATTAAAAGAGGTACTCTAACTTTTATAAAGCATAAAAAAAATCAGTCTTTTCTAGCCGTGAAAATGAGGATGTCACAACATTTATTTTATTTATCATGAAGAACTCGCTCCACGCCGTGGTAACATACTAATCGTATTGTGGTTCCGGCCTGAGAACAAACCCTTTGGGTGATTCCACTCTAGCTTTGAGACAAATCTTGTCCTAAATTCTAACCTTCATAGCTTGTTCGTTTCTTACCCGTTTCGATGTTCTTTATCTCCATGCGAAGGTGGAAACATACTCTACACTTATGTTAATTCATATCTCACTGAATTAATAAGATTCCTAATCTATTAAATCACAAAGTTGGCCCAAAAAGCATAAAATTCTCATTTACCCTTCTGACCAAAAATAGATATTCTCATGGATTCTTTCTCTGGGACTTGCTTATATAATATCGTATTCTAAGTGAATTAAACTCTTCCTCGATATTTTCTTGAAGTCACAACTTTATAATCTCATCTCTTTCTCATAATTGACCGTTTTTCTCTTTTGGTCAATATTTGACAAAAAGTGAACTTTTTCTAAATTGTAGGTTCTTACAATCTACCCACTTTAAAATATTTGTTCCTTGTAATATGTTCTTACTCTCTTGGTCATTTTCTTACTCAATGACTCATTTCTAAGGTTATTCTCTACTTTAACCTCTTAACCCATAATAACAATCTACTTTCCTTTTCGTCACATTTTCAGTGCAATGGCCAATATTTCTTCGTCTATCTACTCGTAATGGTTGTTAAAGGAAGTATACTACTCTATCTACTCTTATTTAATCACATTGGATTCTTAGCATCATATTTCATCTTTTGTCACACTTTTGACAACCATGCGGATAAAGTTACCATATTTCATTCTTTTCTCACAAGTTTACTAATATACTTCTTATCCATCTACTCTTAGGTAAGCTACCATTTCCCATGTGCTTCTATTGCATCATTCTCACTCTATACATGTGACTAATCACCACTTTCTCTAACTCTTAGTGAAATATCACATCTAACCACTTCACTTTCTTTCTAAAGTAATTTAATCTACTACAACTCTTATCAAATCACTCTATTACTACGCATGCAGTATCTTTCACATCTTTCTCTCTAGTCTTACAAAGACATTGAAGTTTCAATCTATACATGGCATATTTTTATCAAATACCATGTTTATCTTTCTTGTCCCACCACTTGATTCCCAAGTAGCTTAATGGTTCAATTGAATCACCAAAAGTGCAATGTGTATGAAGAGCCCATACTTTTACATGCATGGTGTACTTATCTAAATTCAACCTCGCCACTACATTCCCTAGTTCACAATATTATATCTCTTTCATTATGAATGTTTCTCGACTTACCATGTTCTCTCTTTCTAACTTCAACCCAATTGATCGTCAAGCAACTCAATGGCTCCATTGAACCACAGTAAGTACCATATGTCTGCAGCGCCCTTACACTCCATACAGATCATACTTTTCCCGTTCTAATATTACCATCTCATTACCTGATTCACAACTATCTATATCTTTTCTCATAACCCATTTCTTTACTTGATTTTTGGGTACTTATATGTTTTAGAACTCAGCTACTTGCAAGCTAGCTGCTGTGACTTTTACACTTCTTCTTACTTGAAAAATCTACGCTTTCTACATCAAAGATGTATCCTACCAAGCATAATTATCTTTGACATTGGGAAGTATAACTTTCCTACATTTCTAACTTATCATTACCTTGTCACACTTGGTCACTGTAACATCCCCCTCTGGCACGTATCACAATATTGTCCACTTTGGGCCTCTCGGCACAAGGACTTCCCAGGAGGTCACCCATCCTGGTACTACTCCCGCCCGAGCACGCTTAACTGCAGAGTTCTTATGGGATCTGCTGCCCTCACGGCTTTAAAACGCGTTGTGATAGGGAAGGTATCAACACCCCTTATAAGGAATGCTTAGTTCTCCTTCCCACCCGATGTGGGATCAGATCTAACCCACTTTCACCCCCCATTATAGGGTTTGACGTCCTCGTCAAACACATCGACCCGTGCCCTAGCTCTGATACCATTTATAACATCCCCCTCTGGCACGTATCACAATATTGTCCGCTTTGGGCCACTCGGCACGAGGACTTCCCAGGGGATCACCCATCCTGGTACTACTCCCGCCCGAGTACGCTTAACTGCAGAGTTCTTATGGGATCTGCTGCCCTCTCGGCTTTAAAACGCGTTGTGATAGGGAAGGTATCAACACCCCTTATAAGGAATGCTTAGTTCTCCTTCCCACCCGATGTGGGATCAGATCTAACCTACGTTCGACGGGGACGTCGAACCCTATAATAGGGGGTGAAAGTGGGTTAGATCTGATCCCACATCGGTTGGGAAGGAGAACTAAGCATTCCTTATAAGGGGTGTGGATACCTTCCTTATCACAATGCGTTTTAAAGCCGTGAGGGCAACAGATCCCATAAGAACTTTGCAGTTAAGCGTGCTCGGGCGGGAGTAGTACCAGGATGGGTGACCCCCTGGGAAGTCCTCGTGCCGAGTGGCCCAAAGCGGACAATATTGTGATACGTGCCAGAGGGGGATGTTACAGTCACCACTTGGGACTTTACACCCAGTCTTGGATGCTTCTCAGGAGTCAACCATCTTTCCACTTCTCTTTGCTACTTCATAATTATGCTATAATAGTCCCTTATTACATATAAGGTTCAATATTTCTTAGGAGTTAGACATCCTCTTCTTTCTCTCTTGTAGGCACACTAAAAAAGTTTCCTCTTACTCTACATACCCTATCTCTTTTACTTCGTAAAAAGTCTTGACTCGTCTTCTCATGTTCCCAAGCTCTTAACACAACATGACATCCCCATTTTTATGGTTAGAAAAACCTTTTTATTTATGCTTATTTTAAAATAGAGTATTTTTTATATTGCAGAATTTGTACCATAAACGTATTTCCGAAGAAATGTTTTTCATTGATTTATTAAAAATTGGGATGTCATAACAGATACAAGAAACATAAGCATAAACGTAGTCATTATAGGCCTTACGATATATTTTATATGATGATCTATCTTTCCTCGAATCTCTCATCATGTGCGAACATCATGATCTTTATACTGCTTATGTTTTACAAAGAAACAAAGTGCTTCATGTTGGGAGGCCTAGTGAGTACAAAGGTTTTTGAACACACAATATTATAATCTTTAATTATATATTCTTTTGCAAACAAATAGCCCAGTTACCCATTCCCTTTATTCTTACTTCGTAATCCTTACATAAAAAACTCAAGGGGTCTTTCCTAAAGGATCTTTTATCAGCAACGGTCCTCATCTTTTCTTCCTTAAACATCTAGGCATATCAGTACGATAGTATTTGGGATAAACACAACAATACAATAGTACTTTTGGGTAAACACATCAGTATGATAATACTTTGGTTACAACGTAGAAGGTCATAATTCATTATTTTGCACAACCATTTTCTAACTAAACTTTCCTAAATGGCTAGGCACAACACTACAATATTACTTTGGGTAGGCACAACAGTATGATAATACTTTTGGGTAAGCACATCAGTGAGATAGTCCTTTTGGGTAAGTCCAACAGCACAATAGTACTTTGGTTACAGCACACCAGGGCACCGCTCCTTATTTCGCACAACTGTTTACTAACTTATCTTAGGCTCTCATTTATTATTTCACTCAGCCATTTACTAACCTATCACATCCTCTCTTTTATTATTTCACACAACCCTTCTTTACCCAATCATATATTAAGTGTGACAAATATATAGTTTAATCATGCAATAGCAATATCATGTTGCACATATATATTAAGCACATCTAAACAACACACATAACGTTTATGCAATTAGAATATTTGTATCTATGTGTATGTTTGAAAGTAATTGTGTAATCACTTGTTAAAAGTGGATCACTTGTGACTTTATCAGTGTTTCACTTTAGTGTTTTAGAGTTTCCTCGGGTGTGACATAGGTACAAATGTCACTGAGTCTTTTGTTGGATTTGGTGTCTAAGCCCATAACTATAATTGGTATGTACTTGACCCGAGAGTAGCATGGTCTATTTCGGGTTGCCTTCACCAGAACAATTTGAATTGATGGATATTTGAAAAAGAGGTTATTATTTATTTATTAATATATTATAAGTATAATATATTAATTCAGAAATCATATTAGTTAATTAATATTGGTCAAGAATTAATTTAGTGATCAAAAGAGATTAATTAAATTAAGGGGACTAATTAAGTAAATCAGTAATACATATAGTTTGGGCCAATAATCCATGATTGACTAGTGATGGACTAAGTTTATGTGAGAGTCCATGAAGTGTTAGTCCATAAGGCTTATCGTATGGATTAATTGATTAAAGGCCCAAGAAATGAATTAGGGTTTACAAGTTGAAACCCTAGGAATTCCAGACTATAAAAGTAACCCATTAGCTCCAAATTCACTACCCCACGGGTTCTAAGAGAACCCTAACCGATTTTGGTGGTTCTAGCCTCTCTCTCAAAGTCCTCCATTTGTTCATGGTGTTTGTGACTTGTTTGAGGCATCACACTTGAGGTGCTAAGCTCTTGAAAGGCCAACAACTACAAGCTACAAATAATAAGTATTATTTTAACTCGTTTTATGATTCATGTACCAAATTTGTAGGCTAGACAGGTTTCATGCTTTGGAAAATTTTTGTTGCATGTATAACTACAGAAAACTTAGATCCAAGGCATTAGGGTTGTATGTGCACCATAGGAGTGTTATAGTACATAAAACCCAGCAGTGGTATCAAAGACATGGGTAGTTTTTTGTTATATAGATTCATTGTTTAGTTGTTCAAAGTTGAAAAACCTGAAAAAATTGCTTTCTGACTGTCGGACTCGACGAGTCCCATGAGTGGAGTCAACGAGTTGGCTCACATGACCTTGAACTTGACGAGTCCATAGCCTGGCTCGACGAGTTGGATCATTAGATGACAGATTTTTCGAGTTTTTGGCCTGTTTTGGATTAGGATCATTACCACAAAATGTTTTGGCTCATAAAATTTGATTTTACTGACATGGTAATGATTCTCCCCATCCAATAACATGATGATTGTCAAATTCTAAGATACTTACTTTGTTTTGTGAAAAACTAATTATTTCTAGAATTTGAAATTATCTAGCCATATGAATTGATTTAGTTCAAATTAGTAAAAGATAAAATTATATGATTATTTTATTAGTTTAAAATTTGAAATAAATGGCTTTGAAGAGTTCCAGAATTTGCCCTCAAGTTATGGAACTTGGAAAGTCTCTTTTTATGACTAAAGAGAGTTATTGAAAACTTGCCATCATGTTTTGGAACTCAAAAGTTTTTTAAGGAGTTACAATACTTGCCATCAAGTTTGGAATTCAAGAGTTTTTGAATTAAGTTTTGGAATTTGAAAAGTTTAATTAAAAGTTTTTAATTTGAAATATTGAATTCTAAAACATCTAGTAATTGAAAGGTTTCAAAAAGGTTCGTAACTTAAAAATCAATTAAAGAGTTTTTAATTTTAAATTTTTATAACCTTATGCTTTGAATAGTTCAATTACACCTTATAGACTTTATTAAATTGATTAAAGTGTTTAATTAAAAGAGAATTAATAAGTCCATAATCATATGGTTTAAAGTTAATTAAATTAAGAGTATAATTTATTACTAGATTAAACCACCTAGTATTTTAAAAGTGTAAAATAAACCATTATACTATATAAAATTAAAAGTTTAATATAATATATATTTATAAGTAAAAAGTCAGTATTACCGTTAGTGGGCCTTATTCACGAAGTTTGTCTATAAGGGGTGTTTAAGGAAGCAGCCTGTAAAATGACCGTCATTGGGTATCCATTCTTACCCATTGCACTCTTGATTAGTGGAGGGTCGTTAGCCAAATGGGTTTGATAGGGCATTTAAATCCTCATTAAAAGTATGATGAAATATTAAGTAACTAAACCTTTTATAAATTCCCAATCTTAGTTACTTAGGAAAAATGTGAATTTGATGCTAACCCACGAAATTGCACATTGAACCTTATTAGTCGCTAGTGGAGCATGTGTGGTTAACCGGCACACTAATATGAGACTAATGAAGGATGGAAATGGGTAGCTCGTAGTTTGTCATAGATCATTGGATCGTGTGTGGTTAACCGACACATTGATTAGGTGATAAATGACTCCGAGAGTACCAAGCTAATTTGCATGGTTATTCACACATTGTTTGTGATCCTCGGCATCCTAGTCACTAACTTGAAAGACATAATCGAGATTAAACATGCCATTGGAAAAGTTCAATGAATCTCAAAGAATCTAGGAATTTCAATTCATTTAAAACCTAATGCTCTTTTTCGTTTTTCATGGTGAAAATTGGTAAATCGTCATTCACCTACCTTCAAATATTTTACAATTGGACTACAACATCCCTCTTCCGAAATGTAGAATATTGTGGTGGGTCCTAACCTTAATATTTTATTTTGGGTGTTATATTATGGACTTAAATCAACTAACTTGAGTTTCTAACCGTATAGATGTCTAGGTTAGACAACTATGGTCTACCTTATCCTGTTGGAAATTTTTTTTCCACATGAAGATGATATTCCACAATATCATACTTCACTTCCTCCACCTCTTCCAATAATTCTCCCTGACACACATGTTCGTCGACTTAAAAAGTTCAATGTCACTCAAAGTCTATCGGCAAGCAAACACCAAGATGGAAGGTTTGTGTGTGCACATGTCTTGGAGATGAAGTCACATACTGACAGGTTGGGAATGCTGGGACTCGTTTTCCCGAGGAAGTTGGCTGTTAACTTGGTTCTTCAGTCACTCACCAAGTCATATAGTGAGTTCATTAAAGATTACTATATGTCAGACTGCGACGTGACCCTTATTGACCTTACATAAGTGCTAACTACTGCTGAATCAAAAATGCTTTGGCGCACTGGTAAAGCAAATTTTATTGGTAGATCTGTTTCCCAAACTTCCATGGACGTTGACAATGGAAACATTGGAAGTCCAGAAAAGTCTTCCTAATGGAAAGGGAAAGAGTAAGTCTGAGATTGTCTCGTGTTCCATTCCAAAACAATCTGTTTGCTTCTATTGCCAAGAGAAGGGGAATTGGATGCAAAGCTGCCATATTTACCTGAAAGACCACAAGGATGGTGAAGCAAAAGTGTTTGACTTTGCTTCAGGTAAGTCCACTATCTAACTCTATTAAGTTCCTATTTCTAGATTCTTAATACATCATGTGATAAGATTATATTTTGATGTTCTGAAGGATTAAAGAAGAAAAGAAGCTTAAAGAAAGAGCAGGATGGGTCTGATCGCAAAGAGATGGATTTCGATCGCATGATTCGATGATCAGAATTTTGAGCTGCTGCTTAGGAGTTATGATAGATTGCTCAGGAATATTTAAAAACGTAGTTTTCATATGTACTTGCATTGTAAGGAAAATTTATCCGCATTTTATAAATAAAGAAAAATTTTAATTTTATCTTATTTTATATTTCCTTGCAATGCCATTTGTGAAAATTGATGTTTGTATGTTTCTATTTTTAGCAATATGGATTTGATTATTTCGTTTGTGGTAGTGTCTAAATTTACCAAATAAGGAAAGATTCTCATCACCAAGTTTCAATTGGACAAAAGCTTGGAATCATGTAACTTGTATTGTATGATGAATGAGAACCTTCAACTTTGGGAAATTAAGTCTAATTCCTTGTTCACATATAGATGTGTGTCAAGTAAAGAACTAGGGGATCTAGTACACTTTGTTGTGTACTGGTCAGGTCCACCACAAAGATCGATAAGACTATTCGTCATGATTTACTAATGGGTTAGTACATATGGTTATGCTTACAAGGTTAAGTGTAATTCTGTTACATTGAAAAGATTCAAAGTATAGCAGAACGAATAAGAAGAATCAAATTAGGTAGAAAGATAAAAAAAAGGGTTTCTCAAATCATAGAGGAAAGGAGAGTGCTTTAGTATCGTGTTTTATGATTATCTTAATGATTATGAAAACCATATCACAATTGATCCTCTAAGAACACCTTAGTGCACTTGTATGGTTACGAAGAGGAATTTTGAATTGTTGAAATGGTTAAATCAAGAAGATAAATTGTACTTCGTTCCAAAATCAAGTCTTAGAGTCATACTCCAAGATTATGTCTTGAGTGACATGTCTTAAGTAGGTTTAAAACACATTATGAAAAGTGGAGTAGAAAGGTTTCTTTCTCTTGCACATTTGAGATTGATAGTTGTGATGTTTAGATATGACAAAGACCAACTATGACCAATTGAATGAAGTGTTAATCTTGATAAGAAACTGCACTAAGTCTTGAATATGTGTTTGTCAAGGAATGTTTCTTGACAAGAGAATCTTATATGTCAAGAAGTCAGTGGGAGTCTTAAAAGATCTTGAAAAGTTCAAGAACTAATAAAGAATAAACCTATTGTTAATTACTAGCACACGACCTGAGGTTTGTAACCAATCATGTTGACATATTCTAGTTTCTATGCCCATTCCAGTTAAAGTTGACTATGCATGTGAGTTCTATGACTTCTCAATTGTTTGCATAAGGCAAAGCACCTTGATCAGTGAAAGTTCATTAATCAGTAAGGGTGAGCTACTTAAGAACTTGGAAGACATGGTAGGGCCTTGTGCTACCAAGTGGCAAGAAATTAAGATTGAACAAGTTCAATCCATATAAGTTTGAATTTGTCATAGACCTTGTCTTAGGATAATGTTTGAGAATGACAAATTCACATGGAGAGGAACACATACACCATAAAATGAAAGTGTCGTAAGGTTGCTCTCCAATTCACGAAAAAGATTGTGAGGAAACGATTTCACTAAGTAGATTTTAAGGAGATAACAGTTGTATTAATTGCGTTCTCAAATTCGATTTTGATTATGGAATCCCTCTTCATAGTTCGAATTGTGAGAAATGGAAAATAGTTTGAACATTCGAAACTTATTGTTGTAAGTTTTGAATAGTTTAGACACATATATGAGCTTTCTAATAAAAGGTGTATGAGCTTAGATAAAGGCTTATCGAAGCATCTTGTATAAGAAATCTGAACTTTGGTAAGAAAGTTAATAAGTATTGATTTCTAGAAGTCAAGCTTATTTCTGGATACATGTCAAAGCTAGTGGGAGCATAAGTATTTTTGATAGTAAGAATATAATTATCATGATAGTGGGAGCATGATTATTATGTGAAGTATTGCAAGTTAGCAATACTGGTTATAGGAAACAAAGGTTTGGAATTTGCAAAGTTGAAAAAAATTGAAAAGTTATTTCGCTATAGTAAAGGAGAGGATACTTATACTTTATTTCAAATCTAAAAGTTTAGATTGAAGTATTAATCAAACTTAGTCATGGATATATGAATATCATGTTAATATATTTCAACATTGGAAATTCTATATATGGAAACACTATTGCGAAAGATTGGTCAGGTATCATGTATTTATGTAAGACATTATGAATCGTGTCCCATATGCTTCAGATATAGGATCGATTGCATATGCTATAATATTCACCTATTCTAATTTTCCAAATGCCTAGGGCATTAAGAGGGAAAAAGGACTAGAACTGGGTATGAGTGAAAGTCATTAAACAATCGTCAAGGACAATATGAGGTTTACCAATGATTAGTTGCTTGTGGATAATTGGAAGTATAGTAATGAATGGACCATATTGGTATAATTTTGAATAGATAGGATTCTATTAAGAATGGATATCCATATGGCAATTATGGGAAAGTTTCCATAATAGGAGTTGGATATCAAGAATCCATGAGTAAGTTAGAAACTTTTATGCAAGAAGGTTGTTCAAAGGCATCTGTCACACCCCCAAACCGAGATGACGGAAACGTTTGGGTGGAGGATGTCATGTACAACATCACAAAAATTGCATCATAGTAACCAAAGTAAACACAACCATTACATTGAATATATATATATATATATATATATATATATATATATATATATATATATATATATATATAAAAGGTATTTACATTTGTTCAATACATAGTTTGAATAACAGCAAAAGCGTAACAAAAGTATAAAAGACACGACTCTATATGCTCCGTCTTCTCAAAAGCATGTGGGTGTACCTGTCTACTAGTTCACAGAGAATACAAGCGATTTTGAAAGTGTATCAAGATTTAAGTTGGTGAGTTCATAAGTATGTTTTTGTAATGAAAATCTGTCTTTGTATATGTGAAAATGTTTGTATGTTTCTCAAGAAAATCCAATATTTTCTTTAGTATTGAAAAGTAGTCTTAAACCCTATGACTCGAAATGTATGTTCTTTACTGTATTCTGTAGTAGTATATGAAAATGTTAGTCTGTATGCCTGGTTACCCGTAGCTGTATTGCATAGTGTGTTCTGTACAAAAACCTTTGTATGAAAACCATGGGTACCACCAGTAATGTATAGTAGTTTTATTACATCAAAATAAAAGCATGTATTTGTATTCCCTGGAATCCTCTAGTGTAGTGCGTAGTAGTTCTATTAATTAAAATAAAACTAATGAATAATGAAATATCGTAAACATATGGTTACTTGATTCTGTTGTGAGTTTGGTATAACCATGCTTGATATGACCTAGTGACCTCTACAACGTTCTTCAGGCGTCATAACGGTATGATATTTGTCACCCTAGGCATGCCTGCCTAACTATAGCCAATAGTTTAGGTGTGGGATTGTCAGTCCCGAATAGATCTATTCACAAATTTCACGTTCTCCCTCCAGCAGACTCTAGTTCTACTGTGGTAGGATTTAGTTCCGCACCCCGAAGGGTACAACTGAAGTAATGCCTCACAACCCTGTATTAACTTGTTTACATGTGGTGTTGTAGTGTTCTCTTGTACTTGAAACTGTATGTATACTTGTAGAGAAAAAATAATTACACATAAATAATTATTTAGTGTTGTACTCTTGTGTTCAGAAAATATTATTGTACGCCATAAACTATATCTATCATAGTTTTTATGTTTGTTTATGTGTATGCTCTGGAATTGATAAAATTGTGTGTTGAATCCCAAAGTATACCTATTATTGTTTGCATGGATGTTATGTATTTGATTCACCTATTATATTGAAAACTTTGCAATTATGGTTGTATCAATTGCATAAGTTTTATTGGTTGTATCAATTGCATAAGTTTTAATTCTATTGAGATGCTTTATATAAGAGAACAAACTTTCCTTGTGTTTTTCTTGTATCCCCCCTAAAAACGTTAAAAGCAGTAAAAGTGTAGGGGTATGAACTCACAGTTGGTTATGTGTATGTGCCGGACAGCGAGACTGGAAAGATGACCCTCAAGTTGTTGTACACGAAATTTATGGAATCCTAATCATAATTAAACACATGATAGTATTTAAATTAGAGAAACCATAGTGTTAGATAACACTTGCTTTTGGGTTAGGAGTGTTACCAAGACTTGTTTGAAGTGGAAAAAGAGGGTTTGCGGCTGTGAACTGGGTTTGCTGTTGTAAACAGGTTTGCGACCTTTGAAGATATGCAGGTTGTTCTTGGTGTTCTTGGTGAAATATGAAGATTTGAAGGTTTGTTCTTGAGGATATGAATGTACCTGGGAGGATCTTGGGAGCAACTTGAGAGAGTTTTCGAGTGACAAAGGTAAGAAATGAAAAATATCTTCGGGAAAAACCTTTATACCGGTTAGGTGTACGGTCAAGAATGGGTTCTCAGTTGTAAACGAGTATATGGCCCAGGGGTTTATGGTTGTAAATGCATTTACATCCCAACGGGTTTACGGCTGTAAACGCGTGGCTGGACGAGTTTGCTGATTTGTCGAGGGAAATTTTGATTTTTCGAGCGTTTTTGGTTCCGAAAATTTGTATAACCTCTAATTATTTAGTTTAGATTATTTTCTAACCCACAAGAACTTAACGAAACAAATAAAATTCAAAATTTTAAGTTGTCACATCATCCCCCCGTTAGAGGAAATTTCATCCCGCAAGTCTTTCTATAATGAATACAATTATGGACTAGGGAAAGAGATGCAAATACTTATGTTGCATCTAGTCATCTCGCTCCCAAGTGAATTCGGATCCCCGCTTGGCATTCCAACGAACCTTCACTATCAGGATGCGACTTTACTTTGTTCGTTTAACTTCGCGATCCATGATTTTGACGGGTTCTTCCACGAAGTTAAGACTCTCGTTGATCTTGATTTCATCGAGCGGAATCACAAGAGTCTCATCGGATAGACACTTCTTAAGATTTGACACATGGAAGACGGGATGAATGTTTCTAAGCTCTTGGGTAACCGGAGTTTGTAAGCTACAGAGCCAATCCTAGCGAGGATCTCGAATGGCCCAATGTTTCTTGGGTTTAGCTTTCCATGCTTTCCGAAGCATATCATGCCCTTCCAGGATGACACCTTCAACAGAACGTGGTCACTAACCTGGAATTCCAAGGGTTTTCGTCTTTTGTCGGTGTAGCTCTTTAGTCTAGGCTTTTAGTCGTTCTCGGATTTGCATGATCTTTTCGGTGGTTTCTCGAACGATTTTAGGGCCAATGAGAGTGCTGTCAGGGACTTGACCTCTAGCAAGCTGCGTGTCACCTACCTCACCCCAACACAGAGGGGATTTGCACTTACGTCCATAGAAGGCTTCGAATGGAGCAAGCTTAATACTTGTATGATAGCTGTTGTTGTAGGAAAACTCGACTAGGGGCAAATGGGTGTCCCACGGCTTGCCAAAGTTGATAACACATGCTCTCAACATGTCTTCTAGTTTTTGGATGGCTCTCTCACTTTGCCCATCGGTTTATGGATGGTAAGATGTGCTCATATCTAGCTTAGTTCCAAGAGCCTTCCGCAGTGACTGCCAAAATCTCGAGGTGAATCTGCTATCCCGATCAAAGATAATGGATACGGGCACACCGTGCAGTCATACTATCTCTTGGATGTAGGTTTAGGCCAGTCTCTCCATCTTGTATGTTTCTTTGATAGGCAGGAAGTGGGCGGACTTGGTCAGTATGTCAACTAATACCTAGATAGTGTCATGACCACTCAGGGTTTTGGGCAATTGGGTGATGAAATCCCTCGTAATTCTTTCCCACTTCCACTGAGTTATTTCTGGCTGTTGAAGTAGACCCAAGGGCCTTTGATATTCCAACATCAACTTGGTGCAAGTTAGGCACTTTCCCACGAAGGTAGCAATTTTTTCTTTCATTTTTGGCCACCACTAGAGCTTTTTGAGATGCAAATACATCTTATCTGAACCTGGGTGAACGGCGTATCGAGTTCTGTGAGCTTCATTCATGACAACCTCCCTGTAACCACCGAACTTTGGGGTCCAGATCCACTTCATGAAATAGTAGACTTCGTCTCCCTTGATCTCTAAATTCTTCTCCATTCCCCTCAAGGCTTCATCCGTCATGTTCTCTAGTCTAAAGGCTTCCGGCTGAGCCTTTCTGATTTGGGTGGACAGATGGGAATGGATTGTCATTGTTAGTGCCTTCACTCTGTGACCAAAGTACTCTTTCCAGCTGTGGGAATCCGATACCACATTGGCCTTGCCAGAATGATAACGTATTTCACAGTCATAATCATTGAATAGCTCTACCCATCGCCATTGCCTCATGTTAAGCTCATTTTGATCAAAAATATGTTGGAGGGTTTTGTGGCCGGTGAAGACAGTACACTTGGTTCCGTAGTGGTAATGCCTCCAAATATTTAACGCGAAGACCACTGCTCCCAACTCTAGATCGTGAGTTGTATAATTGACTTTGTGTGCCTTCAGCTGTCTTGAGGCATAAGTAATAACTTTTCCTCGCTGCATGAGCACATAGCCCTGCCCTTGATTGGATGCATTGCAATAGATAACGAAGTCCTCCGTCCCTTCTAGAAGTGATAAGATAGGTGCGCTGCATAGGGCCTACTTCAATGTTTGGAACGTAATGTCTTGCCTCTCTCCACAACTAAAGGTTACATATTTTTGAGTCTGGGCGGTAAGAGGCTTAGCAATCCTGTAGAAGTTTTGGATGAAACTGCGATAGTAGCCAGCAAGACCCAAGATTGACGGATTTCTATGGGTGTCTTCGATGTTGACCAATTGTCGATTACCTTAATTTTGGAAGGGTCCACATGTATGCATTCTTCGCTAACCACATGACCGAGGAAGGTTACCTTTCTGATCCAAAATTCACACTTTGATAATTTTGCATATAGTTTCTCTTCCCTTAAAGTTCCTAACACTTGCCTCAAATGTTGTCTATGATCTTCCTCACTCCGCGAATAGACAAGTATATCATCTATGAATAATATCATGAACTTGTCTAGGAAGGGGAAACACACCCGGTTCATCAGATCCATGAATACCGCGGGTGCGTTGGTTAGACCAAAGGGCATCACTACAAACTTGTAGTGACCATATCGAGTCCTAAATGTTGTCTTAGGAACATCACCCTCATGGAATCGTAATTGATGGTACCCTGATCTTAGGTCTATCTTTGACAAGTAGCTGGCTCCTTGGAGTTGATCGAAGAGGTTGTCGATTCGGGGTAGAGGATATCGATTTTTAATGGTGAGTTTGTTTAGTTAGCGAGAATCTATGAACATCTAAAAGGACCCATCCTTCTTTTTCAAAAATAAGATCAGGGCTCCCCAGGGTGAAAAGCTTGGTATGATGAATCCCTTAATGAGAATCTCATTCAGTTGGCTAGAAAATTCCTGCATTTCTGTCGGTGCTAGACGGTAGGGGGGTTTGGATATGGGGGTAGCTCCGAGGATTAAGTCGATTCGGAACTCGACTTGGCGTTCTAGAGGAACTCTTGGAAGATCTTCTGGGAAAACATCAGGAAATTTGTAGACTTCGAGCATGCTCTCAATGTCTTTAACTTCCTGCTTTTCATTTACGACATGGGCTAGGAATGTATGACACTCCTTTCGTAGATATTTTTGTGCTTTAATGCACGATATGATACGAAGGTTTGTGCTGAGTTTATCGCCATAGATGATGAGGGCTTCACCATTTGGTAGATTGAGGCGAATGGCTTTTTCGAAACAAAGAATATTTGCATGATGAAGACTTAACCAGTCCACGCCGATGATGACATCAACACTCTTAATGGAGACCGACATAAGATCGATGGGAAAGGAATAATCGTTTAGGGTAAGGGTACAGTCTATGAATATGTCGTTAGTGCTCTCTTTCTTTGCGTTAGCCATCTCGATGGTAAAAGTTTCGGTTAGAGGTTGGGATATATGCTTGAGTAGGTGTTTAAATGCATGACTGACAAAACTCCTCTCCGTACCACTATAAAAAAGAATAAGAGTTGTCGAGGAGGAACGTACATGTAACTACGGTTGGATCAACGTCTGCCTCCTCCTGGCCCATAGTTAGCACTCTCCCTGTGTTGTCAGATGTCGTTGTTTTAGGAGAATTCCTCTTAAAGTGCCCAGTTTCACCACAACCATAGCAGACTTGTCTTACTCCATCTCCAGGAGCCTGATTGGTTGGTAGGACTTGTGCTTCGTAGAAACATGTTGCATGCCCCTTTCTGCCATAATTGTTGTATTGCATGTCACAGATAGGTCCGTTATGATGGAAGTTACACTTATCACACCTTAGGAGGGTTGCAGCATATCTGCTGGCAGGTGCTTGAGTTATGGAAATAGCAACTGGTGTGGTAGCAGCGTGTATTGCATGTCCAAAATGGTTTCTTTCCACCACTCTCTTTAGGTGGTTCGGTGCGGCTGCTATGGGTCCATGGCTATCCCCGTGATCTATCAACGTCTACGCCAGATGCTTGGCACTGTTGAACATGACGGGTTTTGCAACCAAGACGTTCCGCTGAGTTGGGGGTGTCAATCCGCTTATGTATATCTCGACTTTCTTGCTCGCTAGGTGACCATCCCGGGATACAGAAGAGCCAGGTCGCTAAACTTAGCGGTGTATGCAGCTATGTCGGAACCTTTCATCTTTAGATTTAACAGCTCTTGCTCTAGCTGTTGCATCTCACCCTGCAGGCAGTATGTTGGGAATAAATCCGAGATGACGAATGCGGAATATCATGAACAATCAAGAATAAATCACCATAATATGCAAGTAATCTGATAAAGGGTTTTTGTATATTTATTATCTCATGAACGTACAGAGAAAAACCCTAATCTTGTAAAAAGCTTACACCAAAAGTAAACCTAATGATTATTTATAGGGAACAATAAATATCTACCATAAATAGAAAATAAATGCCTAATATAAAACCAATGCCTTAGCAGAGCTCGATTAAGAACTTCTACTGTAAAGGCACTGCAGGGAATCATAAAATGATTAACCCTAAAAAGGCTTCCCTAAATAACCAAATATGCCATATCAGTTTCAATATCTCAAATACTCAACAATCTCCCCCTAGATGTTGAAACTGATGAAGATCACGATTTCCGATCTTCTTGGCATTTCTCCCCCTAAATTGTGAGAATCATCGGTACATGGGGTCTTCAAAGCGAGAGAAATAAGAATAATCTTCCAAATACAAACTCCCCCTTTAATAATCATCACTCCCCCTTGAATCTTCAACAAATACCATGGAGAGAATCCGGAAAGTTATGAAGAATCACCAACAATCTTCAAAAAATTAAAACCAAAAAATAACAAAAAATAATTTTGTATTTTCCGATATTTAAATTTAGACAAAAGAATAGAATAAGAAGCAATTATTTTAGAAGGGTTTGAAAAGAATAAGACTAAAGAAAAAGGATAAGAAGTGAAAATCTTTTGGAAAGAAGGGGTAAAAGTGGTAAAATACGAAAACTTTGGAAAGAATTTGGGAAATGTGGTTAAATCGGTGAAGTCCTGAAACTCAGGGGGCTGAAGATGAAAATATATCCCATATTCTCCAATTTAACGCTAAAACAAATAACGATCTTTCAGAAGGGTGGAAACTGTAAAGTTTGTAGCTTTCGGGGACTGGAATTGAAACCTTGAGTCATCTTCTTCATTTGATCGTAGAAACACGTTGTTGGGCTTCAAAAAGTCAAAATTGAACCAATTGTCGTTTAGATACAAATTCATCCGATCATAAATTCTCGAAGCCACTTAAATATTCTAAGTTTACTCAGCAAGAATATTCAGCGTGCAAACCCATTCTTACCCTAAGATAGGTGAAATCGGCTTTCATAATTTTGACAATTGTTTTCATACCAATAGAATTTGCATCCCGTGATGATGTTGAAACTGTGCATCGCTATGATGCTGAGTGCGCACCAATGGGCTCAAGAAGTGACAGGGTCCGATACATAAGCCTTCGTTTTCAGTTAATGCGATTTCAAAATCAAGGCTTGAAACACCGAAATAACTCCGATTTCAATTTCATGAACAGCTCCTATTTTTGGTTCTGAATGATTTTAGTTTTGCCTTTGTTGGGATCGCTTGCATCCAAGAAAATAGTTAACAACCCCCAAAATTTCAATTTCATGATTTCCAATTTCAGTTGCTACATCCGATTCAGATTGATCAATTCAGAGTGCAGAGTCTTGATTTCAAACCCATTTGAATCCAGCAACGAGCCTGAGTTCGTATAATACCAAATTTCGTTTTGAATCCAAGTCGGAATCGATTGCAGATTGAAAATGTCACAGAGCGAAACCGATTCCCCGACTTTCGCTTCTTGACCTGCAATTTCTGGTGATTTCGGTTCTTGACGAACCAACCTTCACTTTTGACTCCAAGGTTCGCTCCAATTCCAGTTGCAGGTTCGCTCTTATGGCCCCGATTTCAAATTGACATGGACCGAAAGTAATCAAGGACCGAACGCAGATTAAGGACCGAAAGTGAATTGCAGGTTCGCTCCCAATCAGTTGTTCATGAACCGAAAGCGAAATCAACCGAACGTTCGGCTGTGAACAGTAGTTTTGGGTTCGGTTCTTGTGGGTTCGGTTGTTAAATTAGTGTTCGGTTCTTTAATTGTGAGGTTCGGTTCTTAATCTGAGTTTCGCTTCTATGAGTTCGGTTCTTGTGAGTTCGTTTCTCAGAGTAAGGTTCGGTTCGGTTCTTAATCGGGAGTTTGGCTTCAATTCCAATTTGTTTGATGGGTTTGCTTCTATGACTTTTGCTGCCTGACATTCGCTTCATTATTTTGGCTGATATTCTTATCTCCATTTCAAGAAGTGAACACAGGAAGGATATACAATTAAATGACTAAATGCCCAGAAAACATCCCTTGAATTTTAATAATGTTACTAATTTCGCCCTTAACACCGAAACTTAACAATTTTTGTCAATAACCCCGAATCTAACTCCAATATGTACATAAATGCGAATTAGACCCTCCTGATTGCAGAGAACTGTCAGCCTGTACCCTTTTTGCTGAAAGATGTCAGATGACAGCTTTCTTTTTGCAAAAAATGTCACTTTTCACCCACCTTTTCACTTTTTTCAGCTTTTTGTCAATTCCAACACACAAAAAAACAAGAAATTTGATTTCCTCAACAAGATTTCATATCTTTGACCAAATATTCACCAGATTTCATCAAGATTTTGTCTCCATTTTCGTGTGTGTTTTTTTTTTTTTTTTTTTTTTTTTTTTTTTTTTTTTACAAATAGAGGACAAAACTTTTATGGGACTTTTGGTACCCATTTATGGTTCAACTTTGAAGTTGGTTTCTTGCACACCCACTTATTTGAAGAAAATATATCATCCTCTGAAAATAATACCCGCTTCTTAGTTGGAAAACAAAAATTTCCATAAATTTCATTAAACCAACAAAATTCTTTTTTCTTTTCCTTCCAACTTCTAACAATTTTAACTGAAGAAAGATGGGAATCAGAGATTCTTTGAACATGCTTGACTTCAACTTTCTCAATTCTTTCACAAGCAATGGGCACTTGTATCTTGGGCATCCAAACTTTATTCATTTTACTCTTGTTCTTTCTCTTCTTCTTTCTTCTTTTCTGATTTCTAGGCTTCAGAAACAAATTTCTGATCTGACCAGCCTTTTCATCTTTCTGAATCTGATCATCTGTAGTTGTTCCAATAGAACTAAACTCCTTCACTTTCACGATTTCAGAAGATTTACTTTGAGATTCTTCTTCAGAACAATTAGATTCGGACTGTGAAGCTACTGAAAAACTTGAAACACTTGACTCCCCTTCAACAAGAACATCTGGAGTCGCTTTTTCTTCAGAAACTTGAAGAACATCATGAACTTCTTCAAGAACATCAAGAACATATTCTTTTTCTTTTCTTTCTTTCTCTGACTTCTGTTCTATAAGCTTCAAAAGTAAGTATTCTTTGATAATGATAAATTGTTTTAACAAATCCTTATCTTGCTCTACACAATTACTTTTAAATCCACCACTAGAGATTTGTGTAAAATCACCAATCTTCTCATCAACATAAAGATTATACATCTCAATGGCATTCTTTAACATAGATTGTTCAGGAACATCCCAAAACAAATATCCTTCTTTAAGACGAAACTTTGGATCTGTAACTTTTAATCCTAGTCTCTTAATTTCTTTTAACACCTTATAATCCGCCATTTAATCTTCAACAAGAAAGAAAACTTGAAGAGAGAGAAAGTAGATCTGATGAGAATTCTAGAGAGAGAAAAACGGATCTGAAAGGGTTTTTAGTGAGAGAAAACAGATCTGAGATGGATTTTAGAGAGATAAAGTAGATCTGAACATGGAAATTCAAACAAACACAAAATTTTCTTCTAACTCTCTTCCAGAACACTATTCAAGAACAAATCATATGATAGAATGGGTAGAAGATAACAGATCTGAACAAGATTTTGCAATAAAACGAGATATTAGACTTTTTCTTTTCAGAAAACTTACAAAACTTGAAGAACAAGGTGAGATTCAAGATGAAACTTCGCCAAAAACAAGATTGATTCTTGCAATAATCACTGAGATCTACAAGAACCCGCTCTGATACCACTTGTTGGGAATAAATCCGAGATGACGAATGCGGAATATCATGAACAATCAAGAATAAATCACCATAATATGCAAGTAATCTGATAAAGGGTTTTTGTATATTTATTATCTCATGAACGTACAGAGAAAAACCCTAATCTTGTAAAAAGCTTACACCAAAAGTAAACCTAATGATTATTTATAGGGAACAATAAATATCTACCATAAATAGAAAATAAATGCCTAATATAAAACCAATGCCTTAGCAGAGCTCGATTAAGAACTTCTACTGTAAAGGCACTGCAGGGAATCATAAAATGATTAACCCTAAAAAGGCTTCCCTAAATAACCAAATATGCCATATCAGTTTCAATATCTCAAATACTCAACACAGTATTCAGCCAGCATCAGCTCCTTCAAATCGTCTCAACTCATGGCATTAGCCATTGGTAGAGTCAGGGATTTTCCTTGGCCGTTCCACCAAGTTAGCACTCTGTCGGTGAAGTTGTAGGCTGCAAACTTCACATTGCTTGTCTCGGTTCAAGCATAGATATCGAAGATTGATTTGGTCTTCTCGAACAAAGGAGTTAGTGCAATGACTCCTCTGATGTCGTCGAAGGATCGAGGTTTGGCATTGGCGAAGTCCATGTATGACCACTCCTTCGTTTCTCCATGACTGTCACCGAGGTTAGAGGGGTTGGCACCACTACCCGACCCACTAGTGCCACTCGCATTGATCTACAACATGGTGGCAGCCACAACGGCTGTCACTCCGACCTGGAACACAGTAGGATCGTAGTGAGGAGGTGGTGGCAACGGATTTGTTGGAGGATTGTTGTTCTTTTTGTTGGACTTCTTCTTCGGAGGCATCTTTCTCAGATAGATAAAGTGTTCTATTAAGCAATTTTATAGAGGAAGTTTACTAATACCAGTAAACTATCGCTAGAAAATAAATAACAACACTTGGAATGAAATATCTACAATGTGTTTGGCTCTAGATAAAATATTCCTATCGTATTTAGGTTGTATTTTCTGTTCTGTTGCTCCCTTTTTGTATGGAGTTTGGTAAGTTTTAGACTTGCTGCATCACCACCATCACTCCCAAACACATGTTGGTCGTATCTCAAATAAATATAGTTGATCAGGCTATATTTATCCCAGATGTGATTACAAAATTGTCCAGGTTTAACAGTAGTGTCCAACATCTAAATACTTTTGTTTTGTTCCTTTTGTGATACTATTTCTTGTATGTATGTATTGTTGTATACTTCTTATAAAATACTTAGGTTTTAAATGTATTTACTTCATAGCGCTTAGCCCCTTATTGTTTATAGTTGTATATCATGTAAGGTTTGATTTACTTGGTTCACTATAAACAATAGCTCTGATATCAATCTGTCACACTCGCAAACCGAGATGGCGGAAACATTTGGGGGTGGAGGATGTATTTACGGTTGTAAACTCAACCATTATATTGAGTATATATATATATATATATATATATATATATATATATATATATATATATATATATATATATATATATATATATAAGGTATTTACATCTGTTCGATACATAGTTTGAATAACAGCAAAAGCGTAACAAAAGTATAAAAGACGCGACTCTATATGCTTCATCTTCTCAAAAGCCTGTAGATGTACCTGTCTACCGGCTCCCTGAGAATACAAGCAATTTTGAAAGTGTATCAACATTTAACTTGGTGAGTTCATGAGTATGTTTTTGTAATGAAAACTTGTCTTTGTATCTGTGAAAATTTTTCTATGTTTCTCAAGAAAATTCAATATTTTATTTAGTATTGAAAACTAGTCTTAAACCCTAAGACCCGAAATGTATGTTCGTTACTGTATTCTTTAGTAGTATATGAAAATGTTAGTCTATATGTCTGGTTACCACCAACTTTATTGTATAGTGTGTTCTGTACGAAAACCTTTGTATGAAAACCCTGGAAACCACCAATAATGTATAGTAGTTTTATTACTTTAAATAAAACCATGTATTTGTATTCCCTGGAATCCTCCAGTATAGTGCATAGTAGTTCTTTTAATTAAAATAAAACTAATGAAGAAGGAAATCCTGTAAACATATGTTTAGTTTAGACTTTTGTGAGTTTGGTATCACCATGCTTGATATGACCTAGTGACCTCTACAATGTTCTTCAGGCATCAGAACAGTATGATAGTTGTCACCCCAGGAATGCCTGACTAACTATAGCTAGCAGTTTAGGTGTGGGATTGTCAGTCCCAAATAGATCTATTCACAAATCCGATGCTCTCCCTCCAGGAGACTCTGGTTATACTGTGGTAGGATTTAGTTCCACACCCCGAAGGGTACTATTAAAGTAGTGCCTCACAACCCTATATTAACTAGTTTACGTGTAGTGTTGTAGTGTTCACTTGTACTTGGAACTGTATGTATATATGTAGAGTAAAAATAATTACACTTAAATAATTATTTAGTATTGTACTCTTGTGTTCAGAAAATAATATTGTATGCCATAAACTATATCTGTCATAGTTTTTATGTTTGTTAGTGTGTAAGCTCTGGAATTGATAAAACTGTGTGTTGAATCCCAAACTATACGTATTATAGTTTGCACGTATGTTATGTATTCGATTCACGTATAGTATTGAAAACTTTGCAACTATGGTTATGTGTTGAAAACTTCCCATATGCTCAGCATGTAACAAAAGGGATAAAATATCTAAATATTTTATAATATGTAGTGATCTCTTTGTTGTATCAATTGCATAAGTTTTAATTCTATTGAAATCCATTATATAAGAACACAAAATTTCCTTGTGTTTTGCTTGTATCCCATGTGAAAACGTTAAAAAACAGTAAAAGAGTAGGGGTATGAACTCATAGTTTGTTATGTGTATGTGGCAGGCAATGAGACTAGAAAGATGACCCTCGAGTTGTTGTACGCATAATTAACGGAATCCTAATGATAATAAAAAACATAATTACATTTAAATTAGTGAAACCATTAATTAAAATGTTGGAAAACACTTGCTTTTGGGTTAGGAATGTTTCCGAGACTTGTTTGAAGTGGAAAAAGAGGGTTTGCGGCCGTGAACGGGGTTTGCGGCCGTGAACTAGGTTTGCGGTTGTAAACGGTTTTGCAGCCTTTGAAGATATGAAGTTTGTTCTTGGTGTTCTTGGTGAAAATATGAAGATTTAAAGGTTTGTTCTTGAGGATATGAATGTTCTTAGGAGCAACTTGAGAGAGTTTTTGGGTAACAAATGTGAGAAATGAAAAATCTCTCCGGGAAAAACGTTTATACCGGTTGGGTTTACGGACAGGAATGGGTTCTCGGTTGTAAACGGGTTTATAGCCCAGGGTTTACGGTTGTAAATGCGTTTACGGCCCAAAGGGTTTACGATTGTAAACGTGTGGTTGGACGAGTTTGCTGATTTTTCAAGGGAATACTTGAGTTTTCAAGAGTTTTTGGTTCCGAAAACTTATATAACTTCTAATTATATATTTTAGATTATTTTCTAACCCAAAAGAACTTAACGGAAAAAATAAAATTCAAAATTTTATTTAACGGATGTTGACAAGAAAGTATCGGGTTGTCACATTGGTATTCTTACACTTGCGATAATGATTTGGAATTGCGATATGAGCATCATCGAAGTGTTTTCAACTGATATATTTCACAAAGTAATGACCATAGGTAAACATAGTGTGCATGCTTGGAGTGTGGAATAAATATTGTTTTAGTTCAAGTATTAAGTTGATTAATCGAAACATTATACAATGAATAATGTGTAATCAATATGGTGATTAAGTAAAAGGTGTTTTACTTATATTCAAAAGTTTTGAGCCATATTGGATTCGATTATTCTTGTGTTTCACTTCACATGTTTTGATTTTCCGAATAATAAGATTACTCAAACCATCCACAGTCGATCATACTTTGGAAGTAGGTATTGAGGCAAGACTATCATGAATCCATCTATAGGTTGTCTAAGTGTTAGACATAGCACAAGTTTGTTGCAGTATTCATGAGTACTCTTTAATAAGATTTGAGTATTGGATTAAACCCATGCTCATCTGAATCACTTCATGGATTTTATCACGAGTGATTGTGAGACGATAATATCTTATATTCTTGAAAGAGAGACATATGAGTTGTAGTTTGCAAGTCGGTTGACATCGATGATGTGAAATGCACTGCTAACTTGGTGTTATAAAACGTGTTGTTGTGTTTGATTTGATGAGTAAATAGAGCAAGAATATGAGTCGAAGTTTAACCGTTCCTTTTACCCTGATAGGGATAAAAGCGATATATGTGGGCCCCTTAATGATTGAGTGATGACACCTTAAGCGCTTGGCCAAGCTAAGAGTGATTTGATTTGCTCAATTATTCAGTTGTCATAAATTGGAAATCGGGAAACAACACATGAATAGAGAGAATGATTATAATCCATGTCTCATGTCCATACGATATCTACAATGGAGGACTATATGATTTCTTGTCTAATGGATGCGTCATTGACAAGGTCAGAGTTCAACAACAGATTTTGAGAGCTACGGTTGCTAGTCGGGTTTTGAAGACGTACTTATAGTTATAGTTATTAGACTTATCCAAGAGGGAGACTGTTGGATTTGGTGTCTAAGCCCATAACTATAATTGATATGTACTTGACCCGAGAGTAGCATGGTCCATTTCGGGTTGCCTTCACCAGAACAATTTGACAGGATGGATATTTGAGAAGGAGGTTATTTGTGATTTATTAATATATTATAAGTATAATATATTAATTAAGAAATCATATTAGTTAATTATTATTGGTCAAAAATTAATTTAGTGATTAAAAGAGATTAATTAAATTAAAGGGACTGATTAAGTAAATCAGTAATACATATTGTTTGGGCCAATGATCCCTGATTGATTAGTGATGGACTAAGTTTATGTGAGAGTCCATGAAGTATTAGTCCATAAGGCTTATCATATGGATTACTAGATTATAGGCCCAAGGAATGAATTAGGGTTTACAAGTTGAAACCCTAGGAATTCTACACTATAAAAGTAACCCCTTATCTCCAAATTCACTACCCCCAAGGGTTCTAGCCTCTCTCTCAAAGTACTCCATTTGTTCATGGTGTTTGTGACTTGTTTGAGGCATCACACTGGAGGTGCTAAGCTCTTGAAAGGCAAACAACTACAAGCTACAAATAAGAGGTATTCTTCTAACTAGTTTTATGATTCATGTACCAAATTTGTATGCTAGATAGGTTTCATGCTTTCGATAATTTTTTTGCATGTATAACTAGAGAAAACTTGGACCCAAAGCATTAGAGTTGTATGTGCACGATAGGAGTTTTATAGTACATAAAACCCAACATCTTAGTTCTATATTCCTGAACACTGATGATAGTCTAGATTCATCACTACTTCCAAGGTCTACATCAAGATCTATAAAGTAAGGAACAACCATGTTGGATCACATCGGAGGTGGGGTTTGTTTGGTATACAAAGTATATTGTTTGGAAGTCCTACTTTAAACACCTCACTAAATCCAAGCTAGACATCATTCTGTAAGTAGACCAATCAGTATAATGACCTGGAATCGTTGATAAATATAATTTATAGGTTCATAATAACGACTATAAACATAAATATAAGTTACAACTGAAATAAAGTAAGTGTAGCTTAACTTATAGAAATTTTAGTGAAAACCAAGAAATTGTGCGGGCAGAACTCCGACTCGAAAAATTCTTTTTATTGGGCCCCTAGAGCTCCTAAGTTTCTACTAAAATGTTGTAAAAGTTGGGAAGAATCAAACCTAAAGCATAAAGAGATTTAAAAGAGTTTTGAAGTGAAATAGTGAGGGAAAAGAGCAAACTTGCAGCATATTTATACTGTCCAGAGGGCACCACACCCAAACAAGAGGTGCGCCGCACCTTAGTGCTTACGTGTCTCCATCAGCATCGTTCCACATGTTAGATTTTCCTCGGTCCACCTTAGTTCTTCTAGAACACGCTACATGTCATTATTTAGTCGATCCACATATCATTGCCTGATTGAGCCACATCAACATGTCTCTTGGAGGTTTTGGATCACTAACCACGCCACATGGCGACACCAGGTGGTGCCATGTGATCAGCTTATACAGTTTCTCGCAGATCTTTGGACGACAATAAATTGCGCACATAAGCTATGTTTTCGACATTCTTTATATCCCTTGAATCCTCTCAGCGAGCTTTCCAACTTTTATTAAGTCTCAACATCTAGGTCCCACTCTACCTAAATTCATATTTAGATCGGTTTAAAGTGTTAAAATCCCTAAGAAAGTAGTACTTCATAAGAAGTCTGTTCTCAACTGTCTTTATATCGACGAGTTGATATCCACAAGATCTTCAATTCTCGCTTAGATTGTTTCAACTAACAATCAACCGATTTAAATTTCAATTTTTGTGTCCGCATTGCTGTGCTGAAACTTCAAAATATCAAAACTTCTTCATACAAAGTTAAATTTGGTTGTTCTTTATATGAACACTCTCGGCTTTATGATTACTATGAATTTCGTTTAGATCACTTATGCTAATAGTCATGTTGGTTTAATCGCAAAATTTTTGAAGAAGCATAACTTCTTCATACGAAGTTGGATTTCAGACGCTCTTATATTTAAAAAATCCTTCTCACATATACTATAACTTTGGTTAAGATTCTTTATGCTAGATAATATTCTATCAAAATGCAGTTTTATCGTTTATTATATGTTAAATGTCTAGCCCGAAGTTGCAGACATTACAATAACTCCCCTTGGGATGATTACATCCCGTAATCATTTTCAAAAAATGGCTTGTATAATGATTCCACATGCTACCTTTCCATCCAAGGTAATAACCATAACTCCTATGTTTTTCCAAACGATTATCAGAACCTTGGACTTCTTGACAACATGTGGTGCTCAACCATGCACCCGCTCTTCGTTCTATGTTGGTGTTTTAGTCCTTACCTTTGAGTTGGATACTCGATCCTTATCTTATGGTCCTAATCCTGTTAGAACATAATTAATCCAAGATAAGGCGTTTACTTCGGCTATCGTAACAGACCGAATGGCCATGCTCTAATAACCTTCCATCGCACGATGCAATGGCTAGATTCAGGTCACTTTGAATCTAACTCTAGTACATAAGATACCTTGTTTCATGTTCTAATGGGATACAACCACACCATAGCAGGTAACATTTCTTGTTACATGCTTCTTAGCTTTAACGACGGCTACGATACTTTTATTGATCGCTTCAATTATCTCTTCTTTCAATATTTTTAACTAAAGTCGAATACTACATCGATCGTGGTTTTCTAAACCGAGAACTTCACTTCGTAGATATTAATCATGATAGATTTTGATATGACCACTAGCGTTAAAATAACGTTTATCTTCGCAATCACTACAAAAAGGAAGGTAACGACGGAAACAATAGAACTCAACTACTAGTGTGTTACTAACCTTGTGACTTTTCCTGATCTAAGTGCGAGTCATGTGCTTACGATAGTGTAGGCCTCTACTATCTTTCACACCGACTCATACTCATCCCAAGAACCGCCTTGTAATTTTCCAAGTCACCACAGAAGAAAATCATATAGCAACTTAACAAAAAATTAGATAATGTAACATAACTAAGGATTACATAACTTCTTGAAAATGATTGCAGTGTTATTCAAGTTCACTATACATTATGCCTTCTTCATCAGGCTGCATAACATATTACTATCAAAATAGAATGGCTACTTCATATCTTGGACTCCGGATAGGCAGCTCCATAATCTTAATCTCTTGTGGTGTAATCTTCTTCATCAAGGATCATACGGAATACTCTTACCTTTGGCTTTGGCAACACATTTGGTTTTGCAACTTCTTTCTTCTTTGAGTTTGATGAGATTAAATCTTAATCTTGAAGATCGATTAGATCTTAAACAGATAAATAAATACTAAACAGCAAGAACACGAAAATAAAGAACAAGTCAAGAATGAATCAAACGAGTCGAATGATTAAAACAAAACCCTCAGAAGAGCTCGATTAAGAACATCAACTGTAGAGGATTAGTAGGTTTACAAGAATGATAAAGAATACTGTAAAGCTATCGTAATTCTCTAAAGCGTTAACCTAATATGCATGCAAGCATATACTTATATAATAAACCTAAAAAGGCTCTCGGTTGGACAGGCCCAAAACCGGAGTACAAATAATTGGACTAAAAGCCGAGCCCAATGACGCAATCCTCTAGCGAATCTTCAACCCAACAATCTCCCCCTTTGCGTCAATTGGAGCGAGATCTTCACTTGTTACTCGGGCCAACAGCGGCAGGTACTTTCTTCTTCACGGTATTAAACAGACGCGAGATAAGAGCCAGTATCGTCTGTCTAAACCTGATGTACCACTTGATCATGTCGTTGAAGTACTTAACATCATCCGCTGCATTCTCTTTACATCTTCGGATGATTTGACAACACGTGCTCTAGACAAGCAGTGGTGTAAAGATGTTTGTCAGCTAAAGCAAAGAGACATTTCTGTCCTTCTGCTCTAGTGAACATGACCGAATTGCGTCTCGGGTCGATCTTGCCCATTTTCATTTGATTGAGATCACTGGCCGATCCCACAGGAGCTATCTTCGGTTTCTTCTTGAAGACAGTGGCTACCTCCTGATCCATTAGGGCTACCTCCATGATGTAGCATACTAACATCCTTTTGAGATGGTCTATAATCGGACCATATTCAGCTTCATTTGTCAAGAGGATGTTATGCAAAATGATCCAATCATGAGGATTTAGGTTTGATAGATCTGCCAGGGATATAAGATGTTCAGTTTTTGCAGACCCTTGAATCACCTTGAACCGAACATTGATGAATCTTCCTTCGGTATAAGGCTTCAAAACCCGAACATTCACTATCTTCTGGGCGCTCCATGTTTGATACTGAGGACGAGCAGCCTTCAGATAGAAATCAATCAGCTCCCTATCAACCTCAGAGTTCGAATGAGGGACTTCAAAAATATTTGAGAAGGCATGGAAGATACACGCCTTTCGAGTCAACGGCATGTCGAACTGCGAATCGACAGAATTATAGCAGTCGAATGAGATCACCGGCTTGAGCCATAGGATGCTGGGAGTATCTATGGCCTCCTTAATCATTCGCTCCCGAGTCCAGGCAGGGAAGAGAGTCTTCCTGCTCTCAAGGAGATCGTGGGCTTCTTTCTGCTTGCGTTCGGCTTCTTCAGCCTCTCGCGCCACACGATTGACATCATCATCAACATTGCGACTGTTTTTACGTTTCAACATGTCCGCAATGGTTTCTCTATCTTCATCTTCATCTTCATCCTCAGCTATGTTTTTCCCTTTATCCTTCACACCCGAACCCGAAGCTTGACCAGTCGGAGGTGATTCGGTTGTGTGAGTAGCTTTGGAGGAAGGAGGTGGTTTCGATCCGGTCTTCTTCTCTTCTCCCCCTTGTTTCGGATTGGACACGAAACTAGGTAAGCCTTCGATTTTGCTGAGAAGGTCCATGGCAGAAGAAAGCTTTTCAGCAAGGGTTCGCCTCACCGAATGGTTGAGAATCGGATCATGTGCTTCCAGGATGTTAGATAGGGAAGCGTGTACATCCGAAACACATGTTTTTATGTCCTCCCTTTCGGATCGAAGAGCTTCAAGTTGTTGCTGTGAGTTTGATAGCTAAGTGCTCTTGACCTTGAGGGCGGTGGTTTTGCTTGCCAGAACGTCCATCAATGAGTTTTCAGCTGCGAGATCCTCTTGAAGCTTAGCAAGGCGTTCATCAATGGAGGCACGAAGGGCCGAGTTGTTGTCGCTTATGGTTTGGCGAAGTGTAGCGAATGACTGTAACTCCGTTGAGACGAACTTTGCCAATTACTGAACAATCGGTTCCAAAGTTGTCTTGGTGGCATCAGCGCTCTCCTGTAAGGACTTCAACAAGGTAGAAGCGTCTGAGAATAGTTTATCGACTTTTGCGGTCGCAGCCTCACAAGCTTTTGTAGAGGCGTCTATGGCGGCTGTGGCTGAAGCTACAGAATCATGCTGAGCCCTGGAGAAGGCATCAACAATCTTCTGAAGAGCGGCTTTAGAGAGAGATGACTGGTTGTTGGAAGATGAGGCAAGAAGTAAATCAACCTTCTCGTTTAGCTCCTTAAGATGTTTCTTTGTCACTGGAGCATCATCCTCTTCGTCACCTTGAACCTGAAACGGACTAAAGTAGACCGAATCGAAGGTCATGTTGTCACCGCCAAGGAACGGGTTATCTCCATCAGAGACATGATCTGGAGATGGTGGGGTTGGTGAAGCTGGGGGTGTTGTGGGTTTTGTAGGTTCAGGTTGAGTATGGGTTGAGGTAGTTTCGGGTGGTGGTTGAGTGTGGGTAGGTTCGGTTGTATGCTGGGTTTCGGTTTGAGGTGGTTTGGTTACGGGTGGGGTTTCGGTTACAGGTGGTGTTTCGGTTGCACTGGTATGAACCCCGTATCAGATACGTTGGTTGTAACCTTTGCAGTTGTTGTTGTAGTTGTATCAGTGAAAATGGGTGGTGGTATAGGGAAAGATGTTGGAGGAATAGTGGTAGTGGGGGTTATGGTGGGAATGGAAGTAGGGATTGTTTGAGTGGGTGAATTTGGGGTAGGAGATCGGGGTGGGGTGTTGCCTCTGGGAGGAGTTTCGCCTCTTTGAGAGCCGTCCGAATCCGAACTCTCGCCTTCTGAATCACTGGAAGAGGAAGGGATGAAAAGCTTTCGCTTCGGTTGAGTCTTCCTTCGCTTCGGTTGCGGTGATTGGGCAGGTTTTGTTTGTTTCCTCTTCCTGGGAGAAGGACCTTTAGGAGCTTTGGTCACTTGCTTCCCTTTTTCCGCCTTTTTGCCCCTATTCACCGGTTTGTCAGCATCATGGATGGACTTTAGCATTTCCGGTGTAAGTTGCCTAGGTCCAGTCACTTTGAACTCCTTGATCGTCTGGATGAGCCTGCTGTCAGAGGGAACATTGCCATACATTGTCTCCGGAATAGAGCCAATGAATGCAAACTTAGATGCATTAGAGATGATGATCTTCGTGGTATGAAAAGTACCGACCGAAGACATCGATGCACCTGCAGCAGTGAGAATATCCAACTTATCCATCGCCCATTTGGTGATGAGAATCCAGAACCGGGCAAATGACACCTCAGAATGTCGTGATGAAGAAGAAAGGCTCTGGATAAGCTGTTGCCAGAGGACCAACCCAAAGTCTAGGTTGACTCCGTTGTAAATTGCGTACATAATCGACAAGAACAGTCGACTAGCACCATCGGATCCCGAGCTTCGTTCAGATAAGCCCTTGAAGAGGACTGTGACATGCCATTCCATTGCGGCGGCAAGCAGGATTTCTTGAACTTTGCGACGGAGGTGAGCGCCTCCGTGTACCCCATGTTATAGAACATGTTGTAAAGATGCCCAACCGGAATCGTCTCCGGATTGATTCTTGATGGGTCAGTAGCCAAACCAAGCAATGTACCAAATCGTTGTCGAGAAATGGAGGTCTTGTGATCAGCAACCTCGAAGAACACCCGCTCAACTGCTTTGTCGTAAAAGGCAGTCGCATACACCTGCGAGAGAATCTCCATTGGCACAGACTCAATCCTGGAGAGAGCTGGAGCGATTTGGGAGTACTTCAGGCACTCGATAATCGGCGACATATAGGAGTCGTATGCCAGAGGGTTTAGGTCGATCACCAAGCATTGTTGTGGATGAATGGGAAGGATGTGTGAGGTAGCATGGACGGAAGATGATTCTGCCATTGTTGAAGGTAGGAAGAAGAAGATGAACAGTAAAGCTTTTTCGAGTTTTTGCTCTCTTGTAAATTCTGAAGCAGTAAAGAGGTAAATGGAAGTGAAGACTGCCTTTTATAGTGGGTGAGAGGAGAGAGAAAAATCGTTTCAAATCTTCTATGGAAATACGAAAAGGTTTTCGGAATGACAGATGCGTGACAGTTAAGGCATGCGATGATCACGTAGGAGAGAGAGTGTCAGATTCCTAGGATCACGCCGCCCAACAAGCGCCGTTTCAGAGCAAACCGTTTCAAATCCTCACGCGCCTTTAAGTGCCAGAGAGGAATCGCTTGAAATTTGCACACGCGTCCACCTTGTCAGTAAAAGAGTGGGCGTTTCAAATTCACACACGCTCCTTTTTACCACCGGTTGAAATTCAATCCTTTTATTTCCCGCCTGAGTCAGCAACCTTTCGTCTTATCTTGTAAATGGCATCTTTTGAAGTAAATAACCACGTGGACGATTTTTGACCACAACTTGATAATTAACCACCAAAGCAATAATACAACCTGTAATAAGTAGTAACGGAATTCTGGAAAATCAAAGATTTTCGTGCGAAGAGTGTAAAAAGAAAAGAAATAAAGCAACTCTTTTTAGGAATGACTGTGATGTCAATAATGACACGAAACTAATGATCCCGGGCACGAATCTCTTCCTTCAAGATCAAGAGACACCTCAAAGTGTTAATGTGGATTCCCGTTAAATTACGATCAAACACTTTTTAAGAAATGTTGAAAGGCTTCTTTTAAATAGGCTACTTCAGGGTGGCTTTCGCTTTGATGCAACAATTCTAATCTTGAAATAAGGAAGAAAGTGATCAAAGTACTTGTGAGACCGGTGTAGTCTGTTGAACAAGTAGGTAGGAATTAATTTGAAATTGGCTTGGAAAATAGAAAATCTCAAAAAAATAAAAAAATAAAAACTGGATCCCAAGGGAAGAAATATTATGGTGTTTAACAATTTCATAGGAATCACACAAAATAAAATTTGAGATTTCATGAAGGTACATCCGTCAATTCATTGGTGAAAACTTGAGCAAATTAATTGTTCACCGTCAATTTAGATTTGGTGTTGAATTTTGGGTTTCATTTAGCTCGTAGTGGCACGAAACTAAGATCATGAACACAGATGTTGTGTAACCATAAACCTCAGTGGTTATTTCTGAGAGTCTTAAGGGTTACGTTGATGAAACGAATGTAATGGAGAAATGTAATGAAGATGGTGTAAGAAAATAAAGTACCTCAGCTGCATAAAGAAGGACCAAGCAGAGAACTCTTAACTCATGTGAGAAGAGAGTGAGGTAGCTCACGATTAGAATTAATGTGGTAGCCTTATTGGGAAGACAAGGTTTGTTTATACCAGGTCATGAAGGCTATTATTCAAAATCTTATGAGGCTTGGGACACATACAGCAGCATGTTTCTAGGGACACTTAAGTAATCCAACAATTATATCCCCATAAAACGAACGAACACACAAACAAAATTAAAAGAGAAAAATATTTTTGGAGTTTTTGAAATAGATAAAAAAAAAAATAAAAGATAAAAAATAAGTAAAGAAAATAAGACTTGGAAAGAATAAAAAAAAACTTTGAAAAACTTGAAAAACCGAACCCGAACGTTCGGTTGGGAAAAATTTGAAAAACCGAACCCGAGCGTTCGGTTGGTTTCGGTTGAAGAAAATTTGAAAAACCGAACCCGAGCGTTCGGTTGGTTTCGGTTGAAGAAAATTTTAAAAAACCGAACCCGAGCGTTCGGTTGGTTTCGGTTCAAGAAAATTTTGAAAAACCGAACCCGAGCGTTCGGTTGGTTTCGGTTGAAGAAAATTTTGAAAAACCAAACCCGAGCGTTCGTTTGGTTTCGATTCAAGAAAATTTTGAAAAACCGAACCCGAGCGTTCGGTTGGTTTCGGTTCAAGAAAATTTTGAAAAACCAAGGAATTTAGACATCCAATCAGAAAATACTTTTAACAATAAGATAAACAACTTTGTACAAGAAATATACAACCAAGAAAACTACCTTTGTGATGATGAGCGAGTCAGATAATTTAACCGAACCTGAACGTTCGGTTGGTTTCGCTTCTTACGTTTAAGGTTGAGAGGTAGTGTGAGGTACTGACTCTGATTCCATCATACCTAGCCCTTGCAGTATTCTGTTGAATGATGCTTCAGGAAGAGCTTTGGTAAAGACGTCAGCCAGTTGATCAGTGGTTCTTACGAAGTGAACTTCGACGTTTCCATCTTCCACGTGATCTTTGATGAAGTGATACCTCAGTGCTATGTGTTTGGTTTTAGAGTGTTGCACTGGGTTATGACAGATCCTAATTACACTTTCAGAGTCACAATATAGTGGGATCTTCTTCATATTGAGTCCATAGTCTCGAAGTTGACTCTGGATCCAAATCACTTGAGAGGTGCAGGATGCAGCGGCTATGTATTCCGCTTCGGCAGTAGACAACGACATGTGTAACGCCTGTGTTTCCGGGCTTGCCACTTTTAGCAATGTAATAGTCTAGGTTAACCTTTGTAACCCGTTTTGAAATAATAAGATTGTATTATTTGAGTATTATGTGTTTTGTGCTTAATTGCTTAATTATGTGGTTTGATTAATTAAGAATAAAAATAAGCGTCAAAATTTAAGTGTAAAATAAACTTAATATCTTTGGTTAATGTTGTAGTAGTTGAAACGAGGTTTCCAAATATATATAGAACGCCCAAATCTGACTTCGTATGAGGAAGTTATGATTTATCGAAGTTTCGGCTTAGCGGCATGCAGCCTGAAATACTCGATTTGAGATCGAGCGGTTTTTAGCCGAAGCAATCTAAATGAGAATCGAAGATCTCATTGTTGGTATCGAAGCGATAAAAAGTTAGGTGAGAACGGACGTCAAACGAAGAAGTTATGAATTTATAACGAAAGTTTCTGTCGCGGCCTATTAAAAATAATTAATAAAAATAAAATCAAAATTAGCCGACGGAGTCTAAACGAAAGTTGTAGAGCGTGGTCTCACCTTTCCGTGGATATAAAGAACGTCGAAAACGGAGTTCGTATGAAGAAGTTATAAATTTCCGAAGTTTATTAATCATTTTGTATTTATATTTAATTCAAAACCGGAAGCCTTATCCGAAGCCGAGTCACCGGTGTGATCCGGAGTACGCCCCGCGTACGTGAGTACGCTATCGCGTACTCCGATAGTGTCGACACTTCGGATGACGCATGCAGTGACGATTTCGGACGCAGTACGCGCTGCGTACTGCAGTACGCCCCGCGTACTCTGAGGCTCCAGCCTCTATATAAGGGATCCGAAGACAACCATATTTCTTGTTCATTTCTTCTCTTCTCTCTAGTCTTTTGCATCATTTTTCGTGCCAAAGATACCCCGAAGCCCCGATATCATACTCTAGCCCCGAGGCAAGTCCCGAGACCCTGAAGATCCCGAGAAGTGCGGTTCCTGAGTCGAAGCTCTGCCCGCGAGAAGTTCGATTTTCGAGGAGATCTTCCAGATCTGCTGAGGAATACTACTTCTATAAGCCGTAGTGCTGTCGGACCATCTTCTGATCAGGTGAGTGTATACTAACTTTCTTAAACACAATAATAATACGAGTTTGGTTCGAGTGTATTAATTATATTGTTGTTTATAAGTGTGAGTGTGTAGTTATTTTCTTTCCAAATACCATAATATGAAGTATTTTATATAAAATACGTGCTATGTGTATATATTTGGTTGTGTTATGTGTGAGTGTGTATTCACTCTCTTCTATCTTATAGATCTGATTATTTCTCTATGAGATATGTGTTATGTGTGTGTGTGCCTCATCTGTTATGTGATATATGTGTTGAATAAAGCATGCTATACTGGTTTTTAAACTATGTATACAAATGTATATTTTTATCTACTAATATGTTGGGTAGAACATGGATAGACAGTTGGTGTGTAATAAACAGATGAGAGGCCTCGTTGTTGTTTGATTGAGTCATCTAGCGAAGTTTAGATGACGACCACTGGCTATTCTAGATAGTCTTGTGGAAACATTAGCAGGCTCGCCACCTGTAGGTGTTAATGAACTTGGGTGTTCATTCGCTGTACTCCATCCCCCTCGTGGTTGCCTTATTTGACTTATATTGCTGAGGTACCCCCGAAGCATGTGTTGTCGCCCCGATGAAAGATTCTTAGACTAGGTCCCTTATGTTAGTTGGGTAATTGGGTTATTGTTGGTTGGTGAAAATTAAATATGATATTTATTGTGGGTTGAAAACCCTATATGCTCACCAGGCTCCCAAGCCTGACCCACTCAGTTTTAAATTGTATTACAGGAAGTGGCGGAAGGGCATGAGATGGATGAACCATCAAGTTGTTTTGTTTACAAGTCTGCATATGTTTATATTCGTTATATGACTTGTAATGTATTCGTTTATGCTTATTGGTCTGTATCGGAACATGACACCCCGAGTTTTGATTATAATGAAAATACATTTCTTTTATGAAATGCTTCGGTAAACATTGTTTTATCATGTTTTGTTTTTGGGAACAAATTCCGCAACTCTTTCAAATCAAAAGGATTTACTCTGAAAATATTTAAAAGCATAAATGAAAATCGGTCTTTTCTGGCCGAGATTTTGGGGATGTCACAACACGCACGTTTGTTTCTTGGATTGCCAGCTGACAACCTTCCCGTCAAGGAATTAACAGCCACCAGTAGTGCTTTTTCTGTCGAGTCCACATCCTCCAAGGTCAGCATCAGAATAGGCTTGAACGAAGAAGCCTGAGTTGGAAGGATACCATAGACCTAAGGAGGTTGTTCGCTTGAGATAGCATAAAATGTTCTTCACTGCAAGCATGTGAGGTTCGCGTGGGTTTGCCTGAAATCGAGCACAATAACACACAGAAAACATGATATCAGGCCTGCTAGCAGTAAGATACATTAGTGAGCCTATCATTTGACGATAGAGCGTGATATCAACAGCCGGTTTGTCTAGAGATGGAGTTAGCTTGGTACCGAATGCCATTGGGACTTTGACTTTGGAGTCTCCCATCATACCAAACTTTGCTAGGAGAGTCTTCGTGTAAGCTTCCTGATTGATAAAGATGCCTTTGGGTCCCTGTCTAATATTTAATCCAAGGAAAAAGTTAATAGGACCCATTGAGCTCATTTCAAATTTAGTCTCCATCAGCTTCCTGAATTCAGCTGTTAGGCTGGGATTCGTAGAGCCAAAGATGATGTCATCGACATAAATTTGAACTATCATAAGGTGGTTACCTTCCTTTTTGCGAAAGAAGGTTGGGTCAACCGAACCTTGTTTGAATTTATACATCTTTAAGAATTTAGTTAGCATTTCATACCAGGCTCTCGGAGCTTGTTTGAGGCCATACACAGCTTTATCCAGAATGTAGCAATGATTTGGATATTTTTCGTTCACGAACCCAGGAGGTTGCTCCACATACACGGTTTCTTCGAGTTCTCCATTAAGAAATGCACAGTTGACGTCCATTTGGAAAACTTCAAAGTTTTTGTGGGCAGCATAAGCAAGAAATATTCTAACAGATTCCAGCCTAGCTACGGGAGCGAAAGTCTCTTCATAATCAATCCCTTCCTCCTGACAATATCCCTTTACTACCAGACGAGCTTTGTTACTTATAACATTCCCTTCCTTGTCTATTTTATTCCTAAAGACCCATTTGAGACCAACAACCGAGGCATCTGGAGGAGTTGGAATGAGGCGCCAGACTTTGTTCCTTTCAAATTCGTTCAGTTCGTCTTGCATTGCTTGAACCCAATCGGAGTGATCGAGAGCAGTGTTAATTGTCTTCGGTTCAACTTTTGATACGAATGAGTTAAACATACAAAACTCAACCTTTGAAAATAAGGATGTCTGTTTTGCCTTCAATTGAGATCGGGTCAGAACCTTTTCGGAAACATCACCAACCACTTAAGAGAGAGGATGATCTCTGGTCCATTTGGTAAGAGGAGGATAGTTTGGATCAAAGGTTGGGTCTAGTTCAGCATTGATCATTTCTTCTGGCTCGGATTGGCTTTCATAGTCGAGCGACATATCAGCATGCTCCCCCTCGATTGATGAGCAATGAGAAACTTGAGGTTCAGAGGTTTCTTGTGTTGCTGGACTTTCAGGCGTTGATGCACCTTCGGTTGCAGTTGGACTCTCGGTTGGAGAAGCACTTTTGGTAGCAGTTGTAGAGCGTGGCTCCCTCTCAACATGTGAGCTTGGCTCCCCCTCGACATGTGAGCTTGGCTCCCCCTCGACTGAAGCATCGTTGGATGGAGGTTCATCAGAATTCGATCCTCCTTCATTCATTCTCCTGGCAGCTTCTTCGACAATTTGCTTCATGTGGTCTACCTTGTTGTCTGCTGTGCCTGCTTCTAAGAGAGTGACTTTCTTTGGTTCGTCAAATAGCTCCAGAAACTTCTCATATAGATTAGCGATCGAGACTATGACTTGACCAGTTTGAGGAAAGATTTCCCCAGCTGTGTCTTCTTTGGCCTGTAGCTTTTTGACATAGCTATCGTCAAAAGTCACGTAATAGGTCTCTTCGATTTTTCTCGAACGCTTGTTTAGGACTCTGTATGCTTTGGATGTGAGAGAGTAGCCCAGAAAGATTCCCTCGTCGGCTTTGACATCGAACTTGTTGCGGTGTTCTTTAGAATTAAAGATGAAACACCGTGAGCCGAACACATGGAAAAATTTCACATTGGGCTTTCTGTTGTTGAGAATCTCGTATGGTGTGAGCGTGAATCGTTTGTTGAGATAAGACCTGTTCTGTGTAAAACAACCAGCAGAAATAGCATCAACCCAAAAATAAAAAGGTAAGGAAGCGAAACTTAGCATAGTTCGGGCAGCTTCACACAAAGACCGGTTTCGTCTTTCGACAATTCCGTTCTGTTGAGGTGTGTAGGGAGCTGAGAAGTTGTGACTTATTCCCTTTTCTGCTAGAAATTCTTCAAATTCCCTGTTCTTGAATTCCAGACCATTGTTGCTCCTGATGTTGCGAACGACCTTCTTGAGCTGTACTTCAATCTGCTTGATGAACACTTTCAGCTTTTGAGTCGCTTCAGATTTGAGCTTTAAGAAGAACACCCATGTAAATCGTGAAAAGTCATCAACAATAACAAGAATATACTTGCTACCACCGATGCTTCCGATAGATGAAGGACCACACAAATCAATATGAAGTAATTCGAGGGGTTCAACAACTTTTGTGTTAATTACAGATGGATGACTTTGACGACTCTGCTTCCCCATTTCGCATGCAGCACACAAATGATCTCTGTCGAACTTGAGCAATGGAAGGCCCCGAACATGACCTCCAGTGACAAGTTTGTTGATATCTTTAAAGTTGAGATGAGAGAGTCTTCGGTGCCACAACCAGCTTTCGTCAGATTGTGCTTTTGATAATAAGCATATAGCTGGGTTTCCTTTGATGGGTTTAAGGTTTAGAGGAAACATTTCACCCTTACGCTCCGACTTGAGAATAACCTTCTTTGTCTTCTTCTCAATAATTTCAGAACCTTCATCGTCGAATGAGACTTTGAGACCTGTACCTCCAACAAGCTGAGATACACTGATGAGGTTGTGTTGTAGTCCTTCCACATATGCCACCTTCCTTATAGTAAAGTCACCATTTGTTATCATTCCGTATCCCTTTATGGTGCCGAAAGAGTTGTTTCCAAACTTGACGTTGCCACCATTTGAAAGAGACCTGTATTCCCTGAGCTCCTCTTTCCTCCCTGTCATGTGACGCGAGCAGCCACTGTCGATGTACCATTCTTCGTCGAACTGCTCGTCACTTATAACCTGCAAAAATTAAGCAGATTTAGGAACCCAAAGTTTCTTGGGTCCACGTGAGCCTTTCATAGGAACAGGAATAGTAAGAGAGATGTCAACAAGATATGTTCGTTTTATAAGTGTTGTTTCATCTTTCTTTTTAATAGTAAAGACTTTTATTTTATTAGGATTAGGAGTGTTCGGTTTAGACTCTGGTGTGGATGTATTAACCTCCTTTTTGCCTTTTTGTTCAGCTGACGAATGAGATTTTTGAGAACGAACAGAATGAGCTTTAGAGCAAGATGGAGATGAATTGGAAGAATTAGAAGAATTAGATGAATGAGAAGGAGTGGACTTAGATTGAGATTACTTCTTGGCTGGAGACTCTAGGTGACCCTTTTGCTTTTGATCATTGATGGGACTGACCTTAGAGTTTTGATCTCTTTTGACTTCAGAAACGAACCTTTGCTTTCGGTTGGAGCAGTTCTCTGAACCGAACCTATGCTTTCGGTTGGAGTCGTTCTGTGAACCGAACCTTTGCTTTCGGTTGGAGTCATTCTCAGAACCGAACCTTTGCTTTCGGTTGGTATTCTCTTCCGAACCGAACCTTGGCTTTTGGTTGTTGTGACTCTCACGTCTTTTAACAGGATTGTTCTCAAACTTCAGATTCTTGTCTTGATGTGAGAAATATGCATTCTGGGATTGCCAGAATTGTTTCCTTTCAGAGAGATTCTTCCTGTATCTCTGCTTCCTTTCACGTTTCTTATTTTTCATCTGCTTCGGTTGATGATGAATATTGGCTTTCATTTTTGATTTCTCCTTGGCTGGTTCACTTTGAACTGTGGGAGTTTCACTTTGAACTGAGAAACTAGAGGGAATGTCTTCTTTTGCCGTACTTCCATTCTCTTGAGGAATGTCTTTCGTACCACTAGTGCTTGGCTCATCGAAATTATCCGGCTTATTCAAGGGTTCTGGTATGTATCTACCTTTACTCATCCATGAGGTTCTTTCTGATAAGCCTACCGTTTCATTTTCATTATCTATTGGAGCTGACCAGAAGTACTCATCGCAGCCATCAGCATTGTCTTCGTTCACAATAGCTGTGAGTTCAGCGGTCTGATGTTCGGTTACTCCAGTGACCTTGTAGACTTGATTTGGAGTGGTCCTGACCTTTTGATATACAACCGTTTTCTCCGCTAAGATCGGGGACTTTTGTTGGGACAATCGAGCGAACTCCACTGAATTTTCAGAAATTAGATTCTTGTGGTTTTCAGGTTCGTTTTTTACAAATTCTGAGCAGTCAACCGTGTCCTCTACAGAAATTTCACTCATGTTGTCGTCCTCATTAAGCTCAGATGCATTTTCAACATCTATTTTGTTTTCTGAGCTCAAGTTGGCGTTTAAGGAGTCAAATTTTTGAATGGTTTCGGTTCTCAGTTTAAGTCTATCATTTTCATCCAAAAGGTTTTTGAGCATGTCCTTGTGGTCCTTGGATTTAATGAAAGATTCAATTTTGTCCAGTCCATACATATAGGTCGGATTGACGTCATCAGATGATATCACACTCTCACAGTTATAAGCTTCAGCATCGATTTCATCCTCCTTAAACTCAAGGAAGGGCAAAATCATGCGATGGATCTTTCGGCCTATTTCACAGTCCAAGTGAAGCTGAGTAATATTAGAATAAAGATGTTTTGCAATTAAGCAAAAAACATTCCGCTGTTTTAACAACTTTAAATTGTCTCTTTGTAAATAAATGTTTTCGTCTTTAATTTTAACTAATTCAGACTCCTTCAACTCGATCCACATCCGCCGCTCCTCACTCTTCGAAGACACCCTGCTTAATTGATCAGTTAGGTTAGAATTGGTGACTCGAGTTTGAGTTAAGCTACTATCTAGATGAGAAATTCTTGTATTAACATTTTTTAGTTCTTTCTCATATGAGGATTGTGGTACTTTAAATGAAACGAAAACCGATTGTACCTTCTTGATCAGTTCATCGAGCTCATTGAACTGCATGCTGAGCGGTTTGGCTGTAAAGCACATATCCTGCTGCTCCTTCGGTTCATTGCTTCCACCATCAGTGTTGTATCCCCTCAACTGAGATACATCGGACACCATGAAGCACCTGCCTCCACTGCTCTCCTCTTTAGCCACACAAGCCTTTCCATGCGAAGGCTTCCTCACTTCATCGTCTTCGGAGTCGGTTGACCAAACTTCCACGCTACCGAACTCGTCATCAGCAACCGAACCCTGCATAATTAGAGCATTCATGGAAGGGTTAGCGGTAGATTTCTTCTTTCTCATCTCATCAAGCCTTTTCTGCAGCACAGCTTCTCCTGGGACTTTAGAATACCCACCAGTTTCGCCAAAGAGTATTATTTAAACTGCTCATGGGCCTTAACTGTTGACACCACTGCTCTCCATTCTGACCTTAGACCATTTAAGAACGTAACCTTCTGCTCGATAAGCTTCATTTCGATGTCATGTTTGATCATCCTGCTGAGAAAATGATTGAAGCGATCGAACGTCTGGGTCACAGTTTCTTCGGCTCCTTGCCTGAATTCTCCAAACTCAGATAAGAGCAAGGTTTGGATAGAATGTTCAAGATCCTCGTCTGTAGAGTACAGTTCACGAAGTCTATCCCAAACTTCCTTTGCCGTCGTGCATGAGCTGACCAACCTGAAGGTGTCGGACTGAAGGGCGAATCTGATCAATCTTAACGCCTTGATATTGCACTGGAATTTATCCTTTTCATCTTGTGCAATATCTTTGACATCCTTCAGCAGATCATTATACTCCTTCTGAGTTTTAATAATCCTTGACGTCGCAGAATGAGAAAAAGGTCCATTAATGATTGCTTCCCATATGAGGTATCCATTATCCTCAGATCCTATAACGTAGTCTTCGAAGTGATGCGCCCAGACTTCATAATCATGGGTATATAGGATTGGAATCTTCGTGGTTGAACCGATGCTGTTGGAAATATTGATGGGGTTTGATTGCGACTCGTCCATTATGATCGAAAAACCTGTTTAAAGATCAGACTTGTAATAAATCAGATTAGGGCAAAACAATAAATATCAAGATACGTCAATAATGAGATGACGGCTCAATAAATATCAGTAATTGCGGAAAAACCCTAATTGAAACCTTTTCACAGAAAAGATGTGTATTGATTACACAGCCTCCTGCTCTGATACCAATTGATGAGATTAAATCTTAATCTTGAAGATCGATTAGATCTTAAACAGGTAAATAAATACTAAACAGCAAGAACACGAAAATAAAGAACAAGTCAAGAATGAATCAAACGAGTCGAATGATTAAAACAAAACCCTTAGAAGAGCTCGATTAAGAACATCAACTGTAGAGGATTAGTAGGTTTACAAGAACGATAAAGAATACTGTAAAGCTATCGTAATTCTCTAAAGCGTTAACCTAATATGCATGCAAGCATATACTTATATAATAAACCTAAAAAGGCTCTCGGTTGGACAGGCCCAAAACCGGAGTACAAAATAATTGGACTAAAAGCCGAGCCCAATGACGCAATCCTCTAGCGAATCTTCAACCCAACAGAGTTGTCATCTATTAAGTTCCTTTCTTCTCTACATTCAAAACATACCCTCCCATTGTACATGTATTCATCATCATAATGACTAGACCTTCCACATTTGTAGTAGGTCACTTTTTTTTTGTATTGCCCGAAGTGCTTCCTTTTGTAGTTTTCACACCACTTTGCTTCGTTGATGTCCCCAAATCTCTTGTCCAAATTATGAAAACCTACTCTTCTTATCAGACCTTGAAGATCCCTCAAACTTGCTATTCTATCCAGTTTTAGATTTCTCCACTCCTTTTTCCTTTATCTGGATTTCCACATTCCTAGTTGGCCAGATGGCTGCTTTCAGAGTAGTTGCTATTTACATCGTAGGCCATAATCTGTTGGTAGTACAATAGCAAAATTATTTACTTTGGAAACTTCGGTAGCAACAAAGTTAGGGACTAGCTTCATCTTTTCAGTGAAAGTTGCAACATAAAACTTGCTGACACCCATCCTTCTTTTCTTCATATTTTAGAATTCATTGTTGATCTCCAGAAGGTCTTGTTCAGAACAGTATTGCATATTTAACTCCTTAAGGAAATTCTCCCAATAAATCTTAATGGCTTCTCGCTTCGACATAGTATCAGCTAATAGCTTCCACTAGCTAAGCATTATAGTATTTAGCTGTCTGACTACAAGTATAATCTTCTTTCTGTTGCTGCAGTCACAAATTTCAAATATCAACTCCATTTTAGAGATCCTATCTACAACTTTTATTGGTGTTGGGCTACCGGAAAGACTTGGTGGTTTGGAATCGATGAAGTCTTTGCACTTGCATCCATTTTTTCAATTTCCTCATAAGGGTTGTTCCTCTTAACCCTTCATGGTATAGCTTGGATAGTAGTCTGCCTATAGGTTCCTTCCTCTGACTATTCCTTATTTATCTCAGGTTCGACAACTAGTGGAGTAGTTTCATCCATATTATTTTGTAGCAGTTGTCTCACCTCCCCCCTTTGCTCGGCCAACATGGCCTGAATCGTTGTTTTGAATCCTACCATCATGACTGGTTCAACTACTAGCGTGTTGTTAACATGGTGTCGCGAGCGTATTAAGAAAATAAAATACCACTGCTGGTTACACTAATAATATAACAAAGGGAAGCATGGTCGAATCCTAAGGGACACAGCCTAACGGTCAATGATTTTTTGCATCAGGCACATTTTAGTCAAGAAATAGAAAATATAAAAAGGGGTTTTTGAATTAAAATAAAAACTAAAATTTACAGTGAAAATAAACTAAATGAAAATCAATAATAAAAATGATTTCGACTTTGTCGTGACTTTCCTAATCATGCAATCAGTTCATATTTGGTTATGCAAAATGCATTCTATCTAAGCTGGTACCGAGAAAAAGTAACAAGCTCTAGTATAATCTCTTTTACCTAAAATAGTTAATCAAAACAAACACTTTGAATTAACCTTAAAGTTTTATTGTTCAGTTAAAGAAGCTCTTAATTAAATCTAAAAAGCAGCTTTGTGATATGTGTAAAATTCCGAGCAATAATCAATACTTCTCACAAGGATGGAAATGTAAACATATGATTTTTTAGTTTATACGAGAGTTAAATCCCAAACACGGATCCAATCTGATACTTGTTACTTATTACTAGTTGACAAGAAGAATTACAAATTCTATTAACTGATTAACTAGAATGATAAACCCTAGCTTGGTGATCAAACTAACAAGAATTAAAGTCAAACATTCATTAAATTCAAAATGAAAAATATAGATAGAAACATGCAATGAAAATCAAATTTGATAACTGATCACAAGAAAAGTACTAGCCTAACGTAGAACTGAAAACTAGGGTTTTGCCAGACATGGCTAAAATCTGATCTAGAACAACAAAAAGAAACATTTAACCACTAAATCTTACTAAAATAAACATGGGAGATGATTCATAGCATTCAAATCTCCATAAATCATTGAAAGGTAACATAAATCGCCTTCAGAAGTGTTTCTCGTCGTCTAGAATCATCTCTAGAATTGACTTAAAGCGTATCCGGTACATATATAGCAATCTAGACTGCAAATAAGGGTTTTGGAAGCAAGCACAACCCATGCCATGTCATCATAATTGACATTTAAGAAAAAAAATTTAAAAATATGGACTCCATTTGGAAAGCACCGCCCATGCATGGGAGGCACACCCCGTGCTTTAGGATAAAAAATTTCAAATGCCTAAAAAAATCAGAAATCCTCCAATTATGTTTCGTAAGTAAGGAACGACCCGTTTTGGTGAGAATATTCCATATTTGGTGTTTTTTTTAGTGTTTTGGCTCTAGATAAGCTCCATATATGCTGCAGATTTCCTCCCAAGACTTTGAAACTATCGATCCACTTCAAATCACCTGAAATAGACACCAAAACATGAATAGTATGGGAATTCTAAAGAAATACATGACCTGAACATTATTTAAACTAATGCACATGAAAAAGCATAAAAATTATGCAAAATGATAATAAAAACTACCCTAAAATATGTATAAGATGGCATCTATCACATGTTTTCAGGTGCATGCTCATTTACACGAGTCTTAGGTTGTCGGTTTCTATTACAGTTTCCTAATTTGCTCCATGTTCTCACCATAATGATCTGTACACCCAACCATCATTCAGGGTACGTGAGTTTATTATGATAGAAAAGGTTTTAGTTTATGTTTAGACTCATAATCCTCTTTAACACTCCGAAAAGTTATTTTAAAACCTAGATCTAGGTATTAACCTAAAACACGGGATTAGTGCGGAATCCTATTCAAGTGATATACACAAAAACAGTAAATACGAAACAAGAACACAAACACGAATTTTCAATGGACACTATTATTGATTAATAGTCAGGTACATAAGATCAAATGATTTCTCTTTAACTGTTAACGCTCTCTAAATCTCTTTATGATAAAACTAAATGACTAACTCTCTTCACAACTGAAAATAACACATTATATACTAATACCTAATTACTACAGCCCAACCCAACCGAAAACATCATTAAGCACACCGAAATCACAGGGTGATTTCAGTCCAAGTACCACCAAGATCATAGTGATTTCGGTCCTAAACCGATAACTCAAAAGCCTTGAGAAGCAAAGTATAAACCACAAATTTATGTCATAACAATCTCCCCTTGGTTTATAACTTTCTTTTCTTTTTAGTATTCCTTGATCTTGACTTTCAGCTCATTCCTCAATCTTTTCACGACTTGAATACAAGATCTACATATGAATTTTCTACATGAATAACATCATCTTTAGTAGTTTGACTTACTTCAAAATTTGACTTTTAATACACACTGGGCATAGAGGCTTCTTGTATTGGTTCATCAAGATCAGCACGTTCAGTTTTAAATTTATTCCTTGATAATTACATAGAGTTTGATGCTTCTTTATCACTTCAACAGGTTCATAGATAGTAGCAAATTGATTGATGAGGCTTCAGTGCAATTCGTCACATAACTTCAAATACAACCTCACCTTGTTTCTGGGATTGAAAGGTTGTGTGTTGAAAAATAATTTTCACTTCTTGTTTCTTCGAATGAATATTCTTCATCGATCACAAATGCTTCTTGAAAAGTAACCCTGACTAAAAGTCCCTGTGGATCACAGAGTCATAAAGACCCTTGTCACCACAGTTGTTCAAGGACCCATCCTTAGCTCAGTTGGAGACTGCTCGTAGTATCCTTGTGAAAATGAAGGAACACACTACAATTTGTTGAGTATTAAAGAAGTACTTGTGGCTATTTTTGATGTTAGATGTTAGCCCCTGCATTTCCTCAATCAAAGATCTCAATACAGTTTTTCGAGTTAAAAAGTTAACTTGGCCCTTAGCGAGGCGTTCAATGGTTTCTGAATCTCAGCTGAGTGTACCATTCTAGTGCCAGTTAGTGTTAATGAGGAATAACACACAAAACTATTCCTGCAACAAATGTATCCGAAGACATATTTCCACAGTTTAGCATGACACGAGGTCAAGGCCCTTGGTGGAACATTCATCGATAATCGTGCCTTGCGAGGTGCATCGCCTTGGTGCCAATAGTTGAAGTCCTTACCCACAGTGAACGTATCCGAGAATACATTTGAGTCTCCACAGTTTTTCAAGGCAAAAGAAGGTCAAGACCCTAGGTGGGATGTTCAGCGATATCTACTTCCCAGTTGGGTGAATCGCCCTTGTGCCATGACAGTTCTTAGGTTATATGAACTGACAAGACCAATATGGATACATAACTCCCAACCACTGCTCGTTGAATGAACATGGTCAGCATGTAAAGAGCGACACTTGTCTTAATAGGATATGACATGACAATTTGTACAGTTTCATACCTTCAATTCCTTAAATATAACAGTTCTTAGGAAGATAGTACCAAAACCGACTTGAACATAAAAAGTTCTCATTTTCTCTCACTTATTGAGAGTGAGTGAGTGCCTTTCGGCTACGTTGAATTAACCAAGGCAAATAAGCTCGGACATCCAGAGCAATTTGTAACAATGAGATCAAGAAACTTAAATAGTTTAGATCCACAAGACGTCAATTCCTTGTGAAAGTAGTGTGAAGTGTAATATCCTTCAATTCCTTTCCAGGATTTTTGGATTTTTGAAAATTTTGAATTTTATGAATTTAGTTTGGTTTTAATTCTCCCCCTAAATTTGTGCATAGAGGAAAAAAAATATGAACAAATTTAACAAAATCAAATATAAAATACAAAATGTACAAAAAAAATGGTCAGTCTTTGAAACGAATCATTTTATGAAATCACAAGCACATCGAAACAAGCTTTTCCAAAAGTTTTTGCAAACAAATCGGCTACTATCAACATACTAAGGTCTAATGATATTCCTCCTTAGTTGTTCCTGCACAAGTGCATGATTAATTAGTTTTGGGAACCCAATCCATTTTAAAACTGGGTTGACCTTTGCCATCTACATGTGATACACGTTCCCAAGTCATATCCTATTTGAAAAACATAGAAAATGAAGAGATGTTAGAATTTTTAGGTGATTTGGGAGTGGGAACTTTTGGTACCCATCTATAGTCAGGTTTAACCATTTTCTTGTTTCATCGGATGGATGCTTCAAAACTTGTTTTGGAGCTTGAGACTGATCGCCGAGATGACTTCAACCGTACCGATCTTGGTTTGACTGAACTATTTCTCAAATCAGATCTCTTGTCAGACATAACCTTTTGGTTCTTGAGAGTCTGCTTTTTGGTCTTGGCAGTATTCCAGTCACCATCACGTGATCTCAAGGAGTTTCTCTTAAGATCTTCCTTGAGATACGTTATGCCTATCTTGGGCATAATAGGGAATATATGCACGATTTGGACAATTTCTGGCAATGTGACCAGGAATCCATAGTTAAAGCATGTTTGTCCTTTAAAAGGAATACGTTCTGAACTTGGTCCCTGTCCAACTGAATTTCCACAAGTACAAGCATGTTTAAGAAATTGTTTCACAACTTTATGTGGTTTAGAATTGTTAGCAGCGTTATCACAAGCTTTTGAAGCAACAGAAGATAAAATGTAGGTTTTGAAGAGTTTTCGTTAAAACTAGAATTATCTTTGTTTTTCTCGCACCCGTCTTGTATTGTTACTTTCTCTACACATGATGTAGAAATATTAGTATCTTTCACCTCAATTTTCTTAGTTTTGCTGGATTGTTTAGTCATAAATGAAACAGTTACAGTAGGCTGACCATGTTGAACATATTTTTCTGTCTCTATGGTTTCATAAGTTGGAGTGTAGTTATCATTGAAAGGAGCTGGTACACTATGATACCCCAGACCCTCTTTCTAGTTACCCTTCCACTTTAACTGTTTCTTAATCATAGACTCAACTATCACACTTGACACATCAAATTTCTTAAAGTTAAATTCATCATCTTTAAATTTAGCTTTTAACACATCAAGTTCGGCAGTTAATTTAACAATTTCCTCTTTAGTATAGTGATGGTGAACACTTTATTGTTATATTCATCCTTAATCCTAATTAGATCTTTATTTTGAGCATCTAGTTTTTCTTTAGGAGGCTTGTATACTTTCTAAATTTCACAGATTTCATTTTTATGGTAAAAAATCTCTCTAACTAATAATTCATTTTGTTCACGGTATTTATTTATTTTATCTTCACAGGACTGAGAGCATGAGGTTTTACTTACCTCCTTGGTACAAAAAGTGGTGATTGAATTGTTGTAAGAGCTCATTATTTACCAATGGTAAAAATATTATTGTGCAATTTGATTTTAACCGAAGACCATGATAAATGCCCTTTGACCGAAAACATTGACCGAGAACTCTCTTTGATCGAGACCGTTGACTGAACACAATGTCAGACCGAAAATTCTGATTTGAAACCATGTCTGACGGAAAACTAGATGTTTAACCTAGTTGCTAACCGAAAACTCTAGTAGCCACCAATATTGCTTTAACCTAGCTGAGAACTCAAGTGTCCCACCAAAATCACCCAGGCTAAATCGAAATCGATGATTCTGATCTTAATTTCCAAATAAATGAAGAACACGATGAACACTTTTGAGCAACAAAGTTGACTTTTTGCCAAAGGAGACCCATAAACACCAAAAGACTCAAAAAAAAATTATGGGTTGCTTTGAAAACTTATTGATACCAAAACAATTTTAAGTCGTTTTCAAGCTCTGATACCAATAGCAAAACCCCAATCTAGGTATCAACCTAAAACACGAGACTAATGCGAAATCCTAATCAAGTGATAAACACAGAACAAGAACACAAACATGAATCTTCAATGCACACTATTATTAATTAATAATCAGGTACATAAGATCAAACAATTTCTCTTTAACTTTTAATGCTCTCTAAATTTCTCTCTGATAAAATCGAATGACTAACTCTCTTCACGACTGAAAATAACACATTATATTCTAATACCTAATTACTAACGTCAAACCCAACCGAAAACATCATTAAGCCCATCGAAATCACATGCTGGTTTTGGTCCAAGTACCACCGAGATCATAGTGATTTCGGTCATAAATTGAGAACTCTAAAAGCCTTGAGAAGCAATATATAAATATAAAATTTATGTCCTAACAGTTATATGGCAATTATAATACATTAATTAAATGTTTAGTGGCCTGAACACATAAATTTCATAATCAAGGTTGGCACCAGAATTTAGATCTAATCACATAATAAAAATTTAAGCAACCTAAAGCATGTTATAAATCATTTAACACATAACAACAATTAAGTAAGCTAGTGCTCATGTCAGTTTAGGTATACTACCTAAAATAAAATGGACACACACCTCACGATCATTGTTTAGCAATCTAAGTTTAAGTCTAGAAATCCTAAAAATTCCGAGTTCACTTAAACTAATTCTCTGGTACCAGCTGTGACATCCCCATTTTAATAGTCAGAAAATACCTTTTTATTTACACTTATCTTAAAACAGAGTATTCTTTATATTTCAGAATTTGTCCCTTAAAAGTATTTCTAAAGAAATGTTTTTCATTAACTTATTAAAACCTGGGATGTCATAACTGATACATGAAACATAAGCATAAATGTAGTCATTACAGGCGTTACAATATCTTTTTTACTATGGTCTATATTTCCTTGAATTTGTTATCATGCTCAAACATCATTATCTTTGTACTACTTCCTGTGATACAAAGAAACTGAGTGGATCAAGTTGCAAAACCTGGTGAGTACATTGGTTTTTCAACCCATACTATTATAATGTTTGATTAATTATTTTCTAGCAAACAAGTAACCCAGTTACCCATTCCTGTTATTCTCACTTCCTAATCCTTAAATAATGATGTCGAGGGATCTTTCCTAAAGGATCTTTTATAAATTGCGGTCGTCATCTATTTTTTCTTGAACATCTAGGAGCAACAGTACGATATTAGTTTGGGTAAACACATCATAATTAAAGTACTTTTGGGTTTGCACAACAATATGATAATACTATCGTTGCAGCACATCAGTTCACAACTCATTATTTCGCAAAATCTTTTTCTAACAAATACTTTCCTAAAAAACTACGAACAATAGTACAATAGTACTTTGGCTAGGCACATCAGTATGATAGTACTTTTGGGTAAGCACAACAATACAACAGTCCTTTTGGGTAAGCACAACAATACAATAATACTTTGGTTACAACACATCAGCTCACAACTCGTTATTTTTCACAGTTCTTTTGTAACACCCACATTTCTTTCTTGGCATTAATATAGATATAATTGATGCTAGTAAAAAACTGTGGCCTCTTTATAAGTATATAAAGGATTTTTGTTTGAATTTATGTGTTTATATTATGTATATATAACACTAGATAAAATGATTAACCAATAAGAGATAAAACAAATATTAAAGTATAATATTAATTAAGATAAATAGCCTAAGTGAAAGTTGAAGTAGTCGTGATGAGGATTCTGGAGATATAAGGAACGCTCAAATTCGATTTCGTATGAAGAAATTATGTTCATTTGAAGTTTCGCGTTAAATCTGATACGATAGAGTACGTCGTAAATAGTGAATTTTAGATAGGTTGCTTATAATCCTAAGTGATCTAAATGAAATACTTCATGATCATAAAATCGAGAGCGTGCATATAGAGAATGCCTAAATCTTACTTCATATGAGGAGGTTTTTATTTTTCAGCATAGCTGTATTAGCATAGAAATCAAAATTTTTTATCCGTTGATTTTTAGCCAAAGTAATCCGAATGAGAGGGGAAGATCTAGTTAATAGGAGCCCGCCGATATACAAACAGTCGAGAATGCATTTTGTATGAAAAAGTGATCAATTTTACACGGTTGTTAATAGTGTAATCTTTGTAGACCGTTAAACTTAAGATCGACTGAGAATTAGCAGAAAAGTATAAATGAACATTGTAGTACCAGATATACCTATGCGTGGATAATAGAACATCGCAAACAAAGTTCATATGGCCGATATATGAATTTATGAAGTTTTTGCCCCACCTACCCACTTTCCTGCGTTGCTTAAGCCCTTGATCGCAACATGTCTTCATTGGGAGGAAGAGCACTAACCATGATTGGGCATGGCATGTGTTTCTCGAAAAATGGCTATAAATAACTCCTAATAGCTCATTAGTCCTCCATACCTTTTCTAGCTCCCTTCCTTGATTCTTTCTTCAGTTGGCCTGAAACATATTTAGTATTTAGGGTACCAGGCCGACATTTGAACTAATACTTAATGTAGACATTGAGATTAATGAGGAATCTTGGCTATTAACATTCACATGGAATACTAAACTAATACTTAATGATAACTGAACCTAGGTCACATCAAAAGGAAAGGCTAAGTGTTGAAGCGAGGCACTACCCAACTTTCCAGTCATCCACTTTAACATGTGAGTGCATAGTTAGTTTTAGCTTATACAAAGATATAAAGTATCTAGATGGTTAAATGCTATGCGTACCCACTATCTGTATTACTTGATATCTGTGTTAGATGAATTATATGATTTTACTTGATTTAATGACATTTCTATTTTCATATATTTATATAAAATATATCAGGTAGTGATGGGTGATGAAAATGAAGAGATGATGATGAGAGGACTTGACTATTGATGAACCAGTTGTCTAGAAGAGTATAGATAACAAACACAAACTATTCTAGACAGTCCAATGGAAAAGCTGGTAGGCTCGCAACCTTTAGGTGTTGATCAACTATCTGTTCATATGATGTACTGTATCACCACCATGGTTTCCTTATGGACACATATTGTTAAAGGTATCCCCTAAGTAGTATTGTCTACCATTAATGATGATGATACTTAGGATAGGTCCCTTGAGATCAATATGTAGGACCAGTATATGAGAATAATAGGAATAAGTAATTGGGTAAATTAATTGAACTGAAATATCTAATTAAATAACTTAGTTAGTGTGTGTTGAAAACCCTATGTTCTCACTAGGCCCGCAAGGCTGACCCACTCAATTTCTTTGTGTCACAGGTAGCAGTACGAAGGCACATGGATGATGAGTGTTTTAAGTACCATATAGGCCATTAGTATAATCAGATGTTGTAAGGCATATTAAAACTTTTTTACGCTTATGTATCTTTATTGACAATCACATCCCATTGTTTTAAATATAAAAGAAATAAATTTCTTCAAAAATTCTTTGATAATCTTATTATTATGATTTGGGAACAAATTCTGAAAATTGATGAATAATCTAAATTTAAATATGCAAAGTTTTAAATTGGCCATGAAAATGGGGATGGTATAGTTGGTATCACAACATTAATTTAAGCAAAAGAAGAATATTTGAGTATTAATACACTTAAACTTAGAATGCTAAACAATGATCATTAGGTAGTTTGCCTAAATTGACACAAGCACCAACTTACTTTCGGAAAGATGCCTAATTTGCTGTTATGTGCTAAGTGATTTAAATTATAGCATGCCTTAGGTTACCTTTCTAGATTGCTATAAATTGATTGGATTTGAGTTCTATTTCCGGCTTGGATCTAGAAATTATATGTGTTCATGATTCTAAACATGTAGTTCCTATATTAGAACTAGCATATAACTTTTTAGTGTTATAAGGAGTCTTATACTTCTAACATAAATAAAGCATTCCCCTTCTTAACATTTTCTCATCTCGGTACGCTAAACATCTGTCTTGGTGTATAGATAGTCATGGTTAGAACTCTGAGTGGACTAGAAAACAGTAATGGGAATCAGCATCTTGAGCCCCATGTAATCGAGCGTGCGCTTGAAGTCCCTACTGTTGAATTTGTCACGATGATATGAGTCCAAGAGATGATTCATGCTATATTAGCCGAACAAAGGGAAGAAATGAGACAAGTAGTCTGAGAGAATGGAAAAGAACCCATTGTACTTATTGTGCAGCCTGAGCTCAATGAGGAACAATCAGAAGAGGAAACTATAGTAGGACTGTTAGTTGCATTGAACCCCAAGTAGTTAGGAGAACTACCTTAATGATGGAATTGAAAAATATAGGTGTACGTATAAGGAATTCATCGGTGCCAAGACACAAAGTCTTTCTAGAAGTCCAACAACGGTGGAGATTATGGATTAGATCTCTGAGATGGAGATGGTGTTCAAGAGCTGCCAATGTAGTGACAAGCTAAAGAGCATCTACGTTGTTAGACAACTGAAGGCCAGGGTGTTGAGTTGGTGAAAGCTATTAGATGATACTATGCCAAAGGGAGAAGATTTCATGGGAAGAGTTCATGGAGCAGTTGAGAAGGTAGTACTGCTCATAGGTAGATCTGTTGGAAATGAATAATGACTTCTAGAATATGAAGAAAGGATAATTGAGCATCCCAAAGCACACCACTTCTTTTATGGAAAATATGAAGTTGTTCCATTATGTGGTTCCTAATGAACTCTCGAAGATAGAGAAATTTGCTAACGAACTACCACCGGACTTTGGTCCAATGGTGAAGCTAGAAACAAATCTGAAAGAGGCCGTCAGGTCAGCTAAGAACATGGAGTCCCTGATAAGAGAGAAGAGTCTGGAGAGAGCATAGATAGGAGTAAAGAGCAAGCATGATGGATCTTCAAGATCCAACAAGAAGAGAATATTTTTAAATTTTGGCTCCAACAACAAGAAGTTTAAAGGAAATTGTGAAGCAAAATGGTGCTATAAGTGCAAGAAGAAGCACTTTGGAATTGTAGCGACGAGGTGACTTGATACATATGCAAAAGGACGGTTCAACACTCCAATGAATGCACATTCAATAGGAGAGTGTGCTACGGTTATGGTGAGGATGGACACATTCAAAAGGATTGTTCGAAGAAGAAGGATGCTATAAAGCCTAATGTGCTGCCAAATCCAATGGCGAGAGCATTCCATATGACACATGATGTGGCAAGAGAAGAAGCAAATGTTGCCTTAGGTACATTCGTAGTAAATGATTTGCCTGCCAATAGGTTTTTTGATTCTGGTGCTAATTACTCCTTTATTACCCGTAAATTTGGTAGAAGACTAACATTCCCTATAGATAGACTAGAAAATGTTTTAATCATTGAGGTTGCTAGTGGCAAGTTTGTACATGTTAGTAATCCCATGAAGAACATCGTCACTGACTTGATTGGGAATACGTTCCACGAGGAATTATTACACATTGAGTTAAATGGTTTCAAAATAGTATTAGGATTGGATTTGCTTTGTGTGAACGATGCCGACAATAACTGTAGAAAGAAGATAATGAAGATAAACTCTCCTAGAAGAGAAACATTTATGTTGTATAGGAAGGAATGCAAAGTATATTCTTGAATCATCTCCACAATGATAACCAGAAAGTGCTTTGCCAAAGTTTGTACATCGTATTTGGAATTTGTGATCGACGCAAAGAAGGAACAGAAGGAGATGTAGAGGATATCGGTGGTATGTGACTTTCTAGAAGCATTCCCTAAAGATCTTCCTAGATTTCCCCCTGATTGGCAAGTAGAATTTTGAATAGACTTGTTGCTAGGAACAACACTGATACCAAAAGCACCATACCGACTACAACCAACGGAGATGAATGAGCTTATGATGAAACATCAGGGGTTGTTAGAAAAAGTTTTCATTAGACCTACTTCTTCACCCTGGGGAGCTTAAGTGTTATTCGTGAAGAAGATAGACGGACGCATTAGTATATCCATAGACTATAGAGAGATGAATAAGGGAACATTAAAGAATAAATAACCTTTTCCTAGGATAAGTATTAGAAGCACTAAAAAAGGAGAAGCTGTATGAAAAGTTCTCCAAATGTGATTTTTTGATACGAGAGGTACTATTCATGGGTCATGTGATTAACCAGAAAGGTATAATGGTTGGCCCATCGAAGATTGAAGTTGTGATGAAGTGGGAATGAGAAAAAATTCCCATTAAGGTTCGTAGCTTTCTAGGATTAGTCGGATATTACACAAGGGTAATCCAAGGCTTTTCTATAATGGCTGCTCCATTGACAACTTTGACCCACAAAGGTGCAACTTACTGAAAGATCTATATCCCCAAGATTCATTATAAAATGATTTTTTCTAGCTAATATTTGGTACTAAAGGGTCACACTAGCAACAGCTCGATGTAAATACATTACTTATAAGAATTTGATGCTTGATAAATAAATATAATTCCTGTATAATTAATTGAAAATTGTTTATTTCATGGAAATATTAACTTTAAATGTTAAGTATTAAAACATACCATAATATATCATAAGTTATGATTTATAATATCATGTACATATTTTTGGACCAAAAAGGGTTTTTTTCTTATATTGAGTTATATATTGTGTAAGTTATAAAAAGATAAAAGACTTTTTATAAAAAAAAACTAGCTTCTTCATTTTATAAAATATTCAAGGAGATAATAAAGAAGAAAGAAGACTTGATTTTGATTAATTTATTGAACAAAACATGCTCTTAGGAAGCATGGCTAGTTGGTCTGATAAATCATATTTCTTAGAGTGCTAAGACCCATGGGATAAAGGCTTAAATTAAGGACTTAAAAGAACTAGTTTTCTCCCTTCATTGATAAGTGAAAACCATGAAATTTGAAGATTCTCACCTCCATATTCTCTCTAGTTTTGTCTCTTGAATTGTTAAGACCAAAGTAGGAAGAAGTTGATAATTTAATTGAACTCTCCTTTAGAAGAAAATATTTTTTTTATTCTTAAAGGCTCAAGACATTATTTTATTACAAGACAAAGACTAACATCTTATCAAGTTGGCTAAATGTTGGTGGATACTTCTAGAGAGCTTCTTCCTTGGAGCTTAAATCCATCTTCATCAAATTCCTAATTGCCAAAAGGAACCAAAGTCTTCCAAGGTTGTAATGTTTTCCTTATATGGTTGTTTTAATCTTTCTAAATCTTGCAAAAGGATCTTTTGGCTCAAATAAAACTACTTTTATTTTGTTCATAAATCAAAGTTATATGTTTCTATGTTATTGTTTTTGAAACCATTTTTAAATAAAAACCCAACAATTGATATCAAAGCTATTTGTGAAAGAATAATTATATTTTTTTTAAGTTGATGAAATCTTTGTTTTTGGAAAACATGGATGGTTTTCTCTTTACAAAAAAAGCCATAACCATTTTCTATGACAACTTTACAATTTTATAATTTTTATTTTTATTACTAAAAGTTTACATACATCTTTTTAGTCATAAAAGTTATCATAGAAAAACAAAGAGTTGTTTTATATAATTTTGAGTATATAAATGTGTATGATGTCCTTAAACTAGCCAATGACCTTTGTGTTGATTTGTTGGAAAAGTTGTTGTAATATTTATTTATTCATATGGTATGTAATAAATAAATGGATTAGTTTTCTTCATTTATTTTTGGAAGTAATAGATTAGTTTTGAGAAATAGTTTATTTGTACAAAAATATAAGAAGAAAGGAATATGGAGCTATTTATTTAAGACCATAAGGTAATTTTCACAACTTTGAAGTGTGCATGGGCAAATGCAACCTTTCTGCAAACTGTTTGAAAAGTTGTTGTTGTTGGCAGCTTCCCTTGGAGCTGTTGGATCTAATGCAACCTTTTCTGAAGCCTTTTCTGAAAAGTGTTGCATGTTGCTGAATTATTACTTTCAAGAAGCTTTTCAACTTTTTGCAAGCAGTGTGTGTTTTCTCAAGTAGGAGCTTCTACAACAACATTAGTAGAAGATTTTTGGTCCCTTTAAATGTCATTTTAGGAATGGAGTTGACATTTTTTGATGGCTCACAAAATGTCATTTGTTAGTTTGGTTTATGCACATATGTTTAGAACATGCTTGTGTTGTTTTATATTTATGTTGTTATTATTATGTTATGGTTGAGAATTATTTTTTAAATACAAAATAATATTTGAACGTAATTAAACATTACAAAGTAGTTTGGTTTTAAAGAAATTTATATTTTAAAAAAATTTGTTAAATAGTTTTAAAATTAAAAGAAGATTTATTGTTAAAACTAGTAACCGCTAAAACACCGAGATTAAAATTACATACTTTTAAAATAAATATTTGTAAATTTATCAAACATCAAACCTTATTTTATAAAATGATGTTTTATTAAAAGGTTTACAAATGTTCTAAAGTGCTCAAATGTAATACTTAATACTAGGTATTAATATTTGACCACATCAATTTTAAAAAACCATGTTTTACAAAAATACGATTTTACATAAAATAAGATTTTTTAAAGTATACTATGGTTTATTGGATGCATGGAATAACAATGATATAATATGTTTTTTAAACTAGAATTAAAAAATCGTCAATGATCCCTTAAAAACCTCAAATCCATGCAATTCTTTTTGAAGAACACTCGCACGATGTACTAGTGGGATAAAGGATACATAACCGCTTAGTGTTATCATTTAATGGTCAGGATGTTTTCGTGATTTCTATAACAAAGTTATATGCCAATTACACAAGTTTTTCAAATTGGATGATTTGATCGGAAAACATTTGTGATAAAGGATACATATGCAAGAAAGTTCTAAAGCATAAATGAGATCAAACAAGTCTAATTAAATTCGTTATTAGCGATCTCATAAATTTAGGAATTATACAGTAGAATATATAATTGATAATTGATATCTATCAGGGTGAATTAAAATATACATGATAAAAGATACCTAACAATTTATTTGTTTTGCAACTTGTATCCTAGACTTTGATAATTAATGTTTTTAGATACTAAAAGGGTATTAATTATTAAAGATTAAATATGGAAAATACTGAATGGATTTTGTTAAAATTTTGTAGATATAAATAATCCACTCTCATTATCACGAATTGTTATTTTCTTTAAATGACTTGATAAAACAATAACATTCAATAGATACAACTTCAATGAATGGGTTCATGTCTTGAGAGAAAATCTTGCCAGAGGTGTGAAACTATATACGCTCGAATGTCCTATTCCTAAATAATTTGCTTTGAGTAATAAACTTGAACATGATACCTTGTAAAGGCATCACCATGATGCCAAGATACTTCTTACATCACACTAGGAATAGTTATTCCTAACTTCCAAGACGTCTTGGAGAATTTAGATATATATAAGATGATATAACATGTTAAGCAATATTCTAATAAATAAAATGATATTTGTATTAAAATTTTTCAAATAATGGGATAATGCAAGGCTAAAAGGACTCAGTTTGTGTGATCTAAGAAGCCCGTGTTTTATGGATTGAACACATTGATGGATCTTCTTTCTTTTGTAGAGAAACTGGACACAGGAAGAGAAACTATTCCCTTTATCTGAAAAGAAATTCTAGAAGAGAATAGTACTTCATGTCTTTACTAGATAGATCTCAAACTTTTCATATACCACTCAAGTATTTGGTACTTAAATGTTAATCTTATATTTGTAACTTTCTTGTAGATATTTATAGAAGAGTAAGTACAGGAGCATAAGCAAGTTGGAACTTCACTCTTGTAGCTTAGTTTATTATTTATGCTTAGGACATAAATTACTTGTAATATAAAATAATGTTTGTTTTTGGAGAAATGTATGTTTTAAATTTCTCATGTCTAAACATATATGTTTCAGTTATCTACTTGATCGGTTTTTAAAACAAAAATATTCATATTCTTAAACGATTAAGTTCTATTTATGAGACTAGATTTCTTAATAGAATTATAAAGTAAATATCAATATTTTATAAATAAAATTAAGTTCTATAAATAAGCACTTTTGGCTTAAACTTGTTCCAAACCAAACATATCTATGACATTATTATCTTTATTATATAAATGAAATGCACATATTACAGCTTCAAGAAATGTGTATTTGAAGGAAATTTATGTAGTTTATTTCACATAGGTCAATCTTATTTATTTATACAGGATTCCTAATCATATTTTCACTGATCTATAGAGGAAATAATTAATAACAAACTACACACTGTGATGTATGACTTCCTTTCCAGTAATTTCTAAGATTTAATGCAAGATACCCTTTTAATTTACTAAGAACTATAGTAGTTATAATTATATTTTACGTGGTAATGAATAATTATGAAGTCTTGGTTGAAGCTTTTAAATATAAAGTTGAGATAAAATCCAGTAACACCATCTAAAGCTATAAGTGATAATAAAGGATGGATGAAACCTTACCGGATAAGGTTCATTTTCTAATTGGTAGAAATTATCTTCCTTTATGCTCTTAATGTTATAACTTAATCACTATTAATTTTGTACTAAATACAAACAAAAAAAGTTACATTTCTATAGAATATTCTAAAACGTAATTTAGATTATTATATATAAACCCACCAAGAATAAGTTTTCTTATTCCTCTGAATACTGAGTAAGTAGAAAAGTAAGCATATAATGACAAAGGAAGTGGGAGGCACATGGAACTTGAAGAAGCTTAAGAAGCATAGCGCAATGTAGCAATCGGTAGCACTAGTTTCAAAAATGAATTATTATACTTAAATAATATCTATTCACAAACACAAACGATTCACATTAATAGTAGAAATCATCTTTGACTTGAGAAATGTGGAATATCTCATTTATGAGTTCTTCTTGATGGTTTCTAAAAAATCCATCAGCTACCAAGATGCTATGTCAAATCTTCAATTTGATAAATGACTTAGAGTCATGAACATTGAGATGTAATCCATGTCTAATAATCAAGTATGTGATTGATTAATCTTTCTCTCTATAGCAAGGCTAGAAAGAGTAAGATATTCTTTTTGAAATGATACATACATGTATATTATACACATTTAGCAAGGCTTGTTATAAAAGGATTTTATCATACTTGTGTCTTTGACTATGGTCTTTATCATAATCATGACATTTACTATAATCAAACCTTTTAAAAAGTAGCTATAATCAGATCAACATAGATATTATTTATTCTAACTTAATACTCTTAATATGAGTTATAACAAATAGATTTCAAGAAAGACCTCTTTTCTTAACATACATCTATTAGAAGACATCTATATAGTTTAGCCTGGAGGCTTTCCTAATCCATGTTATCCTGAAAAAGTGTGTATTGTTTGAGATCCACTTGTGGATACAAAGAAAACAAATCAAGGTTGGAATCGTCATTCTAATATTAAGATACAAGCTATTCTTTTATTTCAAAATGAATATGGAATTTGTGCTTACCCAAAACTAGTGGGCGGATAATGATATTCCTAATCTTGTATGGATGAGACATACTTAATCATTTGAAATGAAATTCCGATGATGCAAGGTGGTTTCACCTTTACTCGAAAAGTATTTCTAAAATGAAAGACTTAGGAATGACAAGATGCATTATTGGAATGTAAAATTCGTATATATATATATATATATATATATATATATATATATATATATATATATATATATATATATATAAAGATGAATGTTTAAAGTTTTAAATTATTTTGCATAAATTAACAATAGCTTGAAAGAGGTCAAGATACATGATTTCTTTGAAGGATTATTGGCATTATCACATGACACCATTTTGAGTCTGTCTCAAAAGGACCTAGCACATACGTTTGAGCTAGATGAAATGATTTATATTCTATTCGCTCGGCAGATGAATCCATCATTTATGTCATATTATGCACAAAAATAGGTATATGATTATGCTATGAACATATCAAGAGATACAAATTGAATACATGGTTAAGTCACTGGATGACTATAAGAATACTCTAAAAGTACTTCAAAAGCACTAAGAGAATGTTCATGAGATAATCAGTTTAGAAGATCTTTATGTAAAGAGCTACATAAGATGCTAACTTTAAAACACACACAGACACTCACACACACACACACACACACATATATATATATATATATATATATATATATATATATATATATACATATATGCATTATAATTGGATTATGATGTCATTATGGTGTGAAGAATAAGTTTAATTGGAACAAGTTCCAAGTAAAACATAACTGCACAATCTACTAAATAAGAGTACACTACTACTTCGGAAGTTAAAATTAAATATGATTAGATGAATGAGTTCACTAAAAAACTATGTTGATTTTTTCCATACAAGGTTCACATAGAAATCTTTGTGAATTTGAGAGTATACATAATCAAGTTAAGCGACTCTATATCATGAAAGAACACCAATCATATTCTAAAAGATATTTAACTGTAAATAGAGTAAAGTGAAATACGGAGATAATAGTATTCGTAGAATTCACACAATTTAAATTTACTCATACCCATTAATAAATTCCTTCCTTTAAGCTAAGTATGAATGGTCACACTTCAACTATAGTACTTCATTATTCTAGATATGGAATTATGTTTTGGACTTAGTATTTGGATACTGGAACATTAAGACAACAATTATTGTGTATTGTTTTGATTTATTGGGATATGAGCATCACACCAATACTTGTTGTTTTATATATTAACATGTTTAATCCATGAATAATCTTATTATTCTAAAAGATCATAATCAATTATAATTGTGGGAGCAATTATGAAGTAAGACCAATATGAATTGGATTGGTTTACTTTCACTAGATGAAAGTAGGCAAGTGGATGTAACCAGGTTTCATAAGTACTCGTCATAAAATTAGTATTGAACGAAACTACATAAAGGACATCTCATAGATCATAGTTATGCGTGATACTTGATTGAAAGGTACTATCTTTGTGTCCTTAACACCTGAGATACGTAGTGGGACTTAAGTCTACGTAGTGCTATTTTTTATATGGTCAAATGCTGATCCATAACCGAGAATTTATAAAAGCCTCTTTCAGGTATGGTGTGAACTATGAAAGAGGCTTATGTAGTGAAGATTGCACTTGTTCCTCTTATGTGCTGAGAGCTAGACATCTAACACGTGTTACATAAAGTTGAACACCAATTGAGATTGATTGTGATCCAAGCCTCATGTTTAACAAGATGTTCGTAATAATGAGATAAATGATATACTTACCTTATACATCAATTGAAGCTTTGAGGTATTGGAAATTAGATATTGATAGAGTGGCACCAAGTCATATATCATTGGGGGTAGTGAAATGTTGCTAGACGTTCACCACTATCTATATCAATCTATGTTGAGTCTTGTGCAAGTCGGAGGTTGAAAGATCTATATGCCCAAGAGTCATTATATAACAATATTGCTAGCTAATATATGAACCTAAAGGGTCACACTAACAACAAATTGATGCAAACATATTATTTATAAGATTTTGATCATTGATAAATAAATATAACTCTTGTAGTTAATTGGAAATTATTTATTTCATAAAAATATTAATTTTAAATGTTAAGTATCAAAAACATATGATAATATATCATTAGGTATGATTTATTATGGCATGTGCATCTTTCTGAACCAAAAGGGGTTTTCTCATATATAGATTAATATGTTTTATAAGTTATAAAAAACTAGAAGAGTTTTTATAGGAAAATTAACATCTTCTTTTTTTAAAATATTCAACGAGACCATAAAGAAGAAAAAAAACTTATTTTTTACTAATTTATTCAACACACCATGCTCTTATAAAGCATGGCTAGTTGATTTTATAATCATGGGGTTTTAAAGTGCTAAGAACTGTGGGATAAGGATTTCAATTAAGGGCATAATAGAACAAGTTTTCTCCCTTATTTGATAAGTGAAAACCACAAAATTTTAATTTTCTCACCTCCATCTTCTCTCTAATTTTGTCTCTTAAAGTGTTAAGATCAAAGTAGGAAGAAGTTAATACTTTACTTGAACTCTCCTTTAGAACAAAGATTCGTTTTGTTCTTAAAGTCTTAAGAGAATCTTTTATTACAAGGTGAAGAGTAGCATCTTATCAAGTTGGCTAAATGTTGGTAGATACTTCTAGAGATCTTCTTCCTTGGATCTTAAAGCCATATTCAATAACTTCCTAATTGCCAAAATGAACCAAAGTCTTCTAAGGTTGTCATAATTTCCTTCTATGGTTTTTTAATCTTTCTAATTCTTGAAAAATGATCTTTTGGTGGGAATAAAAGTAGTTTAAAATTCAAAGTATTTCGTTGCTATGTTTATGTTTTTGAGTTGGTGGAAGTTGTTAGTTGATACTATTCTAATGGGAGAAGCCATTAATATGTCATGGGAAGAGTTCTTGGATCAGTTGAGAAGGCAGTACTGCTCATACGTAGATCTGTTGGAAACGAATAACGAGTTCTAAAATATAAAGAAAGGAAAAGTAGGCATCATTGAGTATGTCACCTTTTTAAGGAAAAAATGAAGTTGTTCCATTACGTGGATTCTAATAAACTCTCCAAGATAGAGAAATTAACTAACAAATGTTACACCCCCAAACCTGAACGGCGGAAACGTTCGGGGGCGGATGACTTCATGTGGTAACGTAACAAATGAATACATAGTAAAGAAAGCAATACAACCATCATATATATAATTGTTGGTTTACATTTGTCAAAAGTTACATGTTCAAAACCAATTACAATATGATGTCAAAATACGAGATTAAACTGGCGCCGCAGCATCCCTTCATCAAAAGCAAAATGAATACCTGAAATTTACTGATTTCCTGGGACATACAAGTAAATTTTGAAAGAGTAGATCAGCATTTAAGCTGGTGAGTTTCATAAGTATTTAAATAACAATGTTTGAATGAAATGAAATGTTTTGTCTTTGTTTGTTTGTGTTTAGAAAATCCTATATTTTCTACTAGTATAATAGTAGCCTTCACTCAAGACCAATGTTTGTTTCTAAAATGTATGTAAGTGTAAAATAACCAATGAGTTTGAAAACCTTATAAATCAATGCATTTTTAATACCCCTTGTGAGTTTTATAACCATACTATTGACTCGGAATGCCTATACACAACGTTCTTCAGGCGTTGGAATGTTATGACGTTTGTCACCCCAAACGGTGGACTGCAGCTAACAGTCAGGGCGCGAGTTGTCAAGCCCGTATAGACCTATACACAAACACTACGCTCCCCCTCCAAGGGATTCTGGTATATAATACAGGACTTGAAATGTGTACTCGAACGTACATGAAGTTAGTGTCTCACAAAACCGTGGTATAAAAACAGATCTACTTGTTAACATGTTACGTTTGTTCTTGTATACGAAAGTAAACTTCTTGAAATTCATGTTTCTAGTACATAAGAGTTAGAAATTTGTTCGTAAAACTATACCTATTATAGTTTTCTAAAAGTGTGTCTTGTTTGTTTAGAAATACCTAGAAAAGAAATCACTTGTTTATGAAAGCATAGATTTTTGGTGTAGAGTCTAAGATAGACAAGAATAATCTAAGAAAAGTTTAGTTTATACATGCATTACAACAATGTATATTTCAAAAGATAGAATGCTATTTTAACATATTATATATATATGAAAGTTCCTTATAAAGTTTGTAAATCGCATGTGATTTGGATATATAAAAGCATATAAAAGAGTTTCTTTATGTAACACACGATAATACTCGTGTGTTTTACTTGTAATCCCCCCCTTGAAAGCATATAAAAGAATTTAAAGAATATTTAAAAGGTAGATTAAGGGGTATTAACTCACTTGAAATTTTGAAGATAGCGAGATGGAAAACCGGTTAGAGTTTCGTCTCTGGTAACGGATTTTTCTCGGGATTCTCGGGAATCTCGGGAGTAAAATCGACCCTCGGGACTTGAGCAAAAAGACCAGAGCTTCGGGTTTGAACGGGCATGGAAAACGAGGCAAGATTGTGAGAGAGAGGAGAGAAATGAGCCCTTTTCTCGGAAGCCCTTGCATCCTATTTATAGGAAGGCTGAACCGCCTCGGTACGCGGGGCGTACGCTCGTACGCAGCGCGTACGCGTACGTCATGCATGACCGAAGCCTCGGCTTCGGATGGGACGGGTTGCTGGGTAAGCGGGTCGGATGGGACGGGTTGCTGGGGAGACGGGTCGGATGGGACGGCGGGTCGGACGGGACAGCGGGTCGGACGGGTTGGATACTTCGGACGGGTCAGACGGGTCGGATGCCTCGGATAGGGCGACGTGGACGATCAGAGGCCAAGTCTCTCGGGCACGCAGGGCGTACAGGGGTACGCAGCGCGTACCCGGATGAGGACGCTGACTCCTCTTCGGATAAGGTCCGAATTTTGAATTAAATAAATATATAATTTATTTAATAAACTTCAAAAATTCATATCTTCTTCATACGAACTCCGTTTTCGATGGTCTTTATATCCACGCGTAGGCGAGACTACGCTCTACAACTTTCGTTTAGACTCCGACGGCAAATTCCGAAATTATTTTTTTATTATTTATTTTAAACTCATCGTGTTTAAAGAATTTCTTTGAAAATTCATAACTTCTTTATCTGATGTCGGTTTTTGCCAGACTTTTTACCGCTGGAATACCATTGTCGAGACCTTCGATTCTCGTTTAGGTCATTCCGGCCAAAAGTCGCTCGATCTCCGATTCGAGTTTTTAGCTGTCTGTTGCTAAGTTGAACTTGGAAAAATCATAACTTCGCTATATGAAGTCGGATTTGGGCGTTCTTTTCACGTACGATCATGGTTCAAAGACTTGACCCTTTTTGGTTATTACAAAGAGTTGAAATATCGGGTTGTCACATCATCCCCCCGTTAGAGAGAATTTCGTCCCGAAATTTAAAGTAGTAAAGATACTAGTGAACATGAAAGAGATGAGGGTACTTTTGTTTCATCTGATCTTCGCGTTCCCATGTGAATTCAGGTCCCCGCTTGGCGTTCCAGCGAACCCTCACGATGGGTATGCGAATTTGTTTTGTTTGTTTGACCTCTCGGTCCATGATTTCTACTGGTTCTTCCACAAAGTTGAGGCTCTCGTTTATCTCGATCTCGTCGAGTGGAATAACAAGAGTCTCGTCGGACAGACACTTTTTCAAGTTTGAGACGTGGAAGGTTGGATGGATGTTACTAAGTTCGCGCGTTAGGTTAAGCGTGTAAGCCACAGGGCCGATTCTGGAAAGGATCTCGAAAGGCCCTATGTATCTTGGATTTAGTTTCCCACGCTTTCCAAATCGGATTAAACCCTTCCATGGTGAGACCTTTAATAATATGTGGTCTCCTACCTGGAATTCCAAAGGTTTCCTCCTTTGTTCAGCGTAGCTTTTCTGTCGGTCTCTAGAGGCTTTCAATCGTTCACGAATCTGAACGATCTTCTCTGTCGTTTCTCGTATGATTTCCGGGCCGGTGAGAGTGCTTTCAGGAACTCTTCCTCTAGCTAACTGGGTATCGCCAACTTCAGTCCAGCACAGAGGGGATCTGCACTTTCGACCATAGAGGGCTTCAAACGGAGCAGCCTTTATGCTTGTATGATAACTATTGTTGTATGAAAATTCGACAAGGGGTAAATGAATATCCCATGCCTTTCCAAAGTCAATCACACAGGCTCTCAGCATATCTTCTAAAGTTTGTATTGCTCTCTCACTTTGTCCGTCTGTTTGTGGGTGGTAGGCTGTACAAATAGAACTATTTGTACATTTTATTATGAAAGTAAATTTTATTACTCAAAAGTGGTTACAATACTTGACCCTTTTTGGTCATTACAAAGAGTTGAAATATCGGGTTGTCGCAACAAACTACCAGCAGACTTCGGTCCAACGATGTAGCTAGAAAAAACTTTGAAGGTGGCTATCAGGGCAACTAAGAATGTGGAGAACCAGATAAGAGAGAATATTCTGGAGTGAGCATAGATAGGAGTGAAGAGAAAGCTTGATGAATCTTAAAGATCGAACAAGAGGAACAAAATTTTGAAATATGGCCCGAACAACAAGAAGTTTAGGGAGAATGGTGAAGAAAAATGGTGCTAGAAGTACAAGAATAAGAACTCTGGAAGATATAACGAGGAGGTGACCTACTACAAATGCGAATGGGTGTGTCAGTACTCTAATGAATGAAAATCAACAAGAGAGTGTGTTACGGCTATTGAGAGGATGAACATAGTCAAAAGGATTGTTTGAAGAAGAAGGAGGATGCAAAGTCTAATGTGCTGCCAAAGCCAAAGGAAAGAGCATTCCAAATGACCATGGAAGCAACAAGGGAAGAAGCAGATGTTTCTTCAGGTACATCCCTAGTGAATGATTTTCCTTCCAATAGTATTTTTTATTTTGGAGCTAACTACTCCTTAATTACCAGTAAATTTGGTAGATGACTAGCGTTTCCTGTAGATAGACTAGAAAATGATTTAATAGTTGAGGTTGCTAGTGGCAAGTTTTTACATGTTAGTAATCGCATGAAGAACATCTTCATTGACTTGAATGGGAATAAGTTGCATGAGGAATTATTACCCATCGAGCTAAACGGTATCGACATAGTATTTGGAATAGATTAGCTTATTGCGGAGAGACACACAAACTATATTTTGAAATCATCTCAACGATGTTAACCAGAAAGTGTTAGGCTAAAGGATGTACATCGTTTTTGGCAATTGTGATCGAATTAAACAATGAGAAGAAGGAGATGCAGAGCATATCGGTGGTGTGTGACTTTCCAGAACTATTCCTTAAAGATATTCCTAGATTTCCGCCTGGTAGACGAGTAGGATTTCAGATAGACTTGCTTCCAGGAACAACACTGATAGCGAAAACAACATACAGACTACCACCAACAGAGATGAAGGACCATATGATGTAACTTTAGGATTTTTTGTATAAGAGTTTCATTAGTCCTCGTTCTTCTCACTAGGGAGCTTCGATGTTATTTGTGAAGAAGAAGGACAAAAGCATGATGATGTGCATAGACTATAAGGAGCTGAATAAGGAAACACTAAAGAATAAATACCTTTGCCTAGTATAGATGACCTTATCGATGAATTCCAAGGCCCAATTTATTTTTCGAAGATTGATCTGAAGTCAAGGTATGATCAACTGAAGGTAAGAGAGCAAGACATTGAGAAGACAAGTTTTAGAACAAGATATGGACACTGTAAGTTTCTGGTTATGTCATTTGGACTAACAAATGCTCCTGCAACATTTATGGATCTGATGAAGATGATTTGTAAACCTTTCCTAGACAGATCTTTAATAGTGTTCATCTACCACATTCTGATGTACTCAAATAGCTATAATGTGCATGACAAGCACTTACGAGAAGTATTAGAAGTACTGAAGAATGAGAAATTAGACCTAGTTCTTCACAAATGGCTCGAACATGTTTTATTTTCTTCTAACATTTATTTCGACCAAGTTATATTCTTTATGAACCTTAATCCTATGTTAGGTTTTGGATCATACCAATGATATTTAAACAAAACTGTGCTTTTCCTTGGGTAACAAGAGTACCTGACTTCTAAAATTTGCACTACCTGACCAAAATAATCACCTCCTTTGCTACTAATACACAATCTGCTATTCATTGTTGATTTGTTTAGACTGTGACCTTCCGTGTGAAACTTTTAACCATTGACAAAGTATACATTATATAATTTGACAGTCCTTAATTGCATTCTGGAAAGGTCTGTTCGGTATTTGATGTTGCGTCATTGGGCCTTTTACTTAGTCATTTGTATTATCGAGTTGGTCCTGCTCACTTGTTATTTATTCTAGGGTTAGAGTATTTAAATTGCATGCATGCATCGTATTTTTGTAACTCTTATCTTTTACTTTGTAACCCTAATCACGCCTCTATAGTAGCAATTCTTCATAGATTTATTCTGAGGCGTGACACTTAATCATTCAACTTTCTTGAATCGTTATTGTGTTCGTTGTTTATCTGTTCTTGAATCTAATCGATCATTAAGGATTTTAAACCTTACAATTGGTATTAGAGTAGGCGGCTATGTAATCTATACGCATCTCTTCTGTTTACAGAGTTTTAGGGTTTCTGTTAAGGAAAAAATGAAGTTGTTCCATTACGTGGTTTCTAATAAACTCTCCAAGATAGAGAAATTAACTAACAAATGTCACACCCCCAAACCTGAACGGCGGAAACGTTCGGGGGCGGATGACTTCATGTGGTAACGTAACAAATGAATACATAGTAAAGAAAGCAATACAACCATCATATATATAATTGTTGGTTTACATTTGTCAAAAGTTACATGTTCAAAACCAATTACAATATGATGTCAAAATACGAGATTAAACTGGCGCCGCAGCATCCCTTCATCAAAAGCAAAATGAATACCTGAAATTTACTGATTTCCTGGGACATACAAGTAAATTTTGAAAGAGTAGATCAGCATTTAAGCTGGTGAGTTTCATAAGTATTTAAATGACAATGTTTGAATGAAATGAAATGTTTTGTCTTTGTTTGTTTGTGTTTAGAAAATCCTATATTTTCTACTAGTATAATAGTAGCCTTCACTGAAGACCAATGTTTGTTTCTAAAATGTATGTAAGTGTAAAATAACCAATGAGTTTGAAAACCTTGTAAATCAATGCATTTTTAATACCCCTTGTGAGTTTTATAACCATACTATTGACTCGGAATGCCTATACACAACGTTCTTCAGGCTTTGGAATGTTATGACGTTTGTCACCCCAAACGGTGGACTGCAGCTAACAGTCAGGGCGCGGGTTGTCAAACCCGTATAGATCTATACACAAACACCACGCTCCCCCTCCAAGGGATTCTGGTATATAATACAGGAATTGAAATGTGTACTCGAACGTACATGAAGTTAGTGTCTCACAAAACCGTGGTATAAAAACAGATCTACTTGTTAACATGTTACGTTTGTTCTTGTATACGAAAGTAAACTTCTTGAAATTCATGTTTCTAGTACATAAGAGTTAGAAATTTGTTCGTAAAACTATACCTATTATAGTTTTCTAAAAGTGTGTCTTGTTTGTTTAGAAATACCTAGAAAAGAAATCACTTGTTTATGAAAGCATAGATTTTTGGTGTAGAGTCTAAGATAGACAAGAATAATCTAAGAAAAGTTTAGTTTATACATGCATTACAACAATGTATATTTCAAAAGATAGAATGCTATTTTAACATATTATATATATATATATATGAAACTTCCTTATAAAGTTTGTAAATCGCATGTGATTTGGATATATAAAAGCATATAAAAGAGTTTCTTTATGTAACACACGATAATACTCGTGTGTTTTACTTGTAATCCCCCCCTTGAAAGCATATAAAAGAATTTAAAGAATATTTAAAAGGTAGATTAAGGGGTATTAACTCACTTGAAAGTTTGAAGATAGCGAGATGGAAAACCGGTTAGAGTTTCGTCTCTGGAAATGGATTTTTCTCGGGATTCTCGGGAATCTCGGGAGTAAAATCGACCCTCGGGACTTGAGCAAAAAGACCAGAGCTTCGGGTTTGAACGGGCACGGAAACGAGGCAAGATTGTGAGAGAGAGGAGAGAAATGAGCCCTTTTCTCGGAAGCCCTTGCATCCTATTTATAGGAAGGCTGAACCGCCTCGGTACGCGGGGCGTACGCTCGTACGCAGCGCGTACGCGTACGTCATGCATGACCGAAGCCTCGGCTTCGGATGGGACGGGTTGCTGGGTAAGCGGGTCGGATGGGACGGGTTGCTGGGGAGACGGATCGGATGGGACGGCGGGTCGGACGGGACAGCGGGTCGGACGGGTTGGATACTTCGGACGGGTCAGACGGGTCGGATGCCTCGGATAGGGCGACGTGGACGATCAGAGGCCAAGTCTCTCGGGTACGCAGGGCGTACAGGGGTACGCAGCGCGTACCCGGATGAGGACGCTGACTCCTCTTCGGATAAGGTCCGAATTTTGAATTAAATAAATATATAATTTATTTAATAAACTTCAAAAATTCATATCTTCTTCATACGAACTCCGTTTTCGATGGTCTTTATATCCACGCGTAGGCGAGACTACGCTCTACAACTTTCGTTTAGACTCCGACGGCAAATTCTGAAATTATTTTTTTATTATTTATTTTAAACTCATCGTGTTTAAGGAATTTCTTTGAAAATTCATAACTTCTTTATCTGATGTCGGTTTTTGCCAGACTTTTTACCGCTGGAATACCATTGTCGAGACCTTCGATTCTCGTTTAGGTCATTCCGGCCAAAAGTCGCTCGATCTCCAATTCGAGTTTTTAGCTGTCTGTTGCTAAGTTGAACTTGGAAAAATCATAACTTCGCTATATGAAGTCGGATTTGGGCGTTCTTTTCACGTACGATCATGGTTCAAAGACATTTAAACATAGAAGGAAATTAAATAGAATTATTTGTACATTTTATTATGAAAGTAAATTTTATTACTCAAAAGTTGGTTACAATACTTGACCCTTTTTGGTCATTACAAAGAGTTGAAATATCGGGTTGTCACATCATCCCCCCGTTAGAAAGAATTTCGTCCCGAAATTTAAAGTAGTAAAGATACTAGTGAACATGAAAGAGATGAGGGTACTTTTGTTTCATCTGATCTTCGCGTTCCCATGTGAATTCAGGTCCCCGCTTGGCGTTCCAGCGAACCTTCACGATGGGTATGCGACTTTGTTTTGTTTGTTTGACCTCTCGGTCCATGATTTCTACTGGTTCTTCCACAAAGTTGAGGCTCTCGTTTATCTCGATCTCGTCGAGTGGAATAACAAGAGTCTCGTCGGACAGACACTTTTTCAAGTTTGAGACGTGGAAGGTTGGATGGATGTTACTAAGTTCGCGCGTTAGGTTAAGCTTGTAAGCCACAGGGCCGATTCTGGAAAGGATCTCGAAAGGCCCTATGTATCTTGGATTTAGTTTCCCATGCTTTCCAAATCGTATTAAACCCTTCCATGGTGAGACCTTTAATAATATGTGGTCTCCTGCCTGGAATTCCAAAGGTTTCCTCCTTTGGTCAGCGTAGCTTTTCTGTCGGTCTCTAGAGGCTTTCAATCGTTCACGAATCTGAACGATCTTCTCTGTCGTTTCTCGTATGATTTCCGAGCCAGTGAGAGTGCTTTCAGGAACTCTTCCTCTAGCAAACTGGGTATCGCCAACTTCAGTCCAGCACAGAGGGGATCTGTACTTTCGACCATAGAGGGCTTCAAACGAAGCAGCCTTTATTCTTGTATGATAACTATTGTTGTATGAAAATTCGACAAGGGGTAAATGAATATCCCATGCCTTTCCAAAGTCAATCACACAGGCTCTCAGCATATCTTCTAAAGTTTGTATTGTTCTCTCACTTTGTCCGTCTGTTTGTGGGTGGTAGGCTGTACAAATAGAACTATTTGTACATTTTATTATGAAAGTAAATTTTATTACTCAAAAGTGGTTACAATACTTGACCCTTTTTGGTCATTACAAAGAGTTGAAATATCGGGTTGTCCCAACAAACTACCAGCAGACTTCGGTCCAACGATGTAGCTAGAAAAAACTTTGAAGGTGGCTATCAGGGCAACTAAGAATGTGGAGAACCAGATAAGAGAGAATATTTTGGAGTGAGCATAGATAGGAGTGAAGAGAAAGCTTGATGAATCTTAAAGATCGAACAAGAGGAACAAAATTTTGAAATATGGCCCCAACAACAAGAAGTTTAGGGATAATGGTGAAGAAAAATGGTGCTAGAAGTACAAGAATAAGAACTCTGGAAGATATAACGAGGAGGTGACCTACTACAAATGCGAATGGGTGTGTCAGTACTCTAATGAATGAAAATCAACAAGAGAGTGTGTTACGGCTATTGAGAGGATGAACATAGTCAAAAGGATTGTTTGAAGAAGAAGGAGGATGCAAAGTCTAATGTGCTGCCAAAGCCAAAGGAAAGAGCATTCCAAATGACCATGGAAGCAACAAGGGAAGAAGCAGATGTTTCTTCAGGTACATCCCTAGTGAATGATTTTCCTTCCAATAGTATTTTTTATTTTGGAGCTAACTACTCCTTAATTACCAGTAAATTTGGTAGATGACTAGCGTTTCCTGTAGATAGACTAGAAAATGATTTAATAGTTGAGGTTGCTAGTGGCAAGTTTTTACATGTTAGTAATCGCATGAAGAACACCTTCATTGACTTGAATGGGAATAAGTTGCATGGGGAATTATTACCCATCGAGCTAAACGGTATCGACATAGTATTTGGAATAGATTAGCTTATTGCGGAGAGACACACAAAGTATATTTTGAAATCATCTCAACGATGTTAACCAGAAAGTGTTTGGCTAAAGGATGTACATCGTTTTTGGCAATTGTGATCGAAGTAAACAATGAGAAGAAGGAGATGCAGAGCATATCGGTGGTGTGTGACTTTCCAGAACTATTCCTTAAAGATATTCCTAGATTTCTGCTTGGTAGACGAGTAGGATTTCAGATAGACTTGCTTCCAGGAACAACACTGATAGCGAAAACAACATACAGACTACCACCAACAGAGATGAAGGACCATATGATGTAACTTTAGGATTTTTTGTATAAGATTTTCATTAGTCCTCGTTCTTCTCACTAGGGAGCTTCGATGTTATTTGTGAAGAAGAAGGACAAAAGCATGAGGATGTGCATAGACTATAAGGAGCTGAATAAGGAAACACTAAAGAATAAATACCTTTGCCTAGTATAGATGACCTTATCAATGAATTCCAAGGCCCAATTTATTTTTCGAAGATTGATCTGAAGTCAAGGTATGATCAACTGAAGGTAAGAGAGCAAGACATTGAGAAGACAAGTTTCAGAACAAGATATGGACACTGTAAGTTTCTGGTTATGTCATTTGGACTAACAAATGCTCCTGCAACATTTATGGATCTGATGAAGATGATTTGTAAACCTTTCCTAGACAGATCTTTAATAGTGTTCATCTACCACATTCTGATGTACTCAAATAGCTATAATGTGCATGACAAGCACTTACGAGAAGTATTAGAAGTACTGAAGAATGAGAAATTAGACCTAGTTCTTCACAAATGGCTCGAACATGTTTTATTTTCTTCTAACATTTATTTCGACCAAGTTATATTCTTTATGAACCTTAATCCTATGTTAGGTTTTGGATCATACCAATGATATTTAAACAAAACTGTGCTTTTCCTTGGGTAACAAGAGTACCTGACTTCTAAAATTTGCACTACCTGACCAAAATAATCACCTCCTTTGCTACTAATACACAATCTGCTATTCATTGTTGATTTGTTTAGACTGTGACCTTCCGTGTGAAACTTTTAACCATTGACAAAGTATACATTATATAATTTGACAGTCCTTAATTGCATTCTGGAAAGGTCTGTTCGGTATTTGATGTTGCGTCATTGGGCCTTTTACTTATTCATTTGTATTATCGAGTTGGTCCTGCTCACTTGTTATTTATTCTAGGGTTAGAGTATTTAAATTGCATGCATGCATCGTATTTTTGTAACTCTTATCTTTTACTTTGTAACCCTAATCACGCCTCTATAGTAGCAATTCTTCATAGATTTATTCTGAGGCGTGACACTTAATCATTCAACTTTCTTGAATCGTTATTGTGTTCGTTGTTTATCTGTTCTTGAATCTAATCGATCATTAAGGATTTTCAACCTTACAATTGGTATTAGAGTAGGCGGCTATGTAATCTATACGCATCTCTTCTATTTATAGAGTTTTAGGGTTTCTGTTAATATAGGATCTTGTCCAATTTGTCTTCATTGTCACATTGACAAATTAAATTGATCAATATATTACCCTACAAACCATCTCAGTTTACATGTATGATTATTTACAGATATGAAAAAACATCATCATGAAGCACGATGATTCCAACATCAACTCCATTAATATCTCAAGCAGTATTGGATCAACAACAAGGATCCCAATTCTCTTTCCACTTGAATATGAAATTTGGGCGCTTCATTTTGAATATTATGTTCTCGGTTCCAAAGACAATGGTTATTTGATATAGGAAGCCATCACTCTAGATCCATTTGTTCATATGGAGACCAGAAAAACCATCAAAACTTAGAAGGAATACAACCAGATCCTCGTTGATGTGAAGGAGGTTTGTAACACCAGATTCCTGGTATGCCTTTAATTCAAATATTTCTTTTGTTTTTCTCTGGGACTCGACGAGTTGGAGGCCCAGCTCGTCGAGTATAAAGACGTGACCTGCAGGAAGTTTAAGTAGTCTACTCGACTAGTCGGGATACCGACTCGGCGAGTAGACACTGTTTGAGTGAATCCCTAAGTTAAGGGTTCGCACCCTATTTAAACACATTATAACCCCTCAACTCAGCTGCCCATCATCAAGAGCAAAGCCTAACTCGAAACCCAAGCCGTTTTAGTGTGTTCTTGAGCCTTGTGGTGTTACTTTGTGTGATTGAAGCTTGAAGAAGAGAAGGAGGCTTGCAAGATCAAGGGGGAAACAAGAAGATCCAGATTCGAGACACTTTTCCCCCAAAAACGTCTTCTAAAAATGGTTTTGGTTGAGTGGAAGGAACGCTCAGCCCGCTAGGGGCTTGCCTTGGACCTGGAAATCATGGGACTCGACGAGTGCTAGAACATACTCGGCGAGTCCAAGGCAATCTCCCAACTTATGAAGACGAACTCGACGAGTTCGAGAGTAACTCGACAAGTCATAGACTGAACATCTTCTTATGGATGAAGATGAACTCGACGAGTTTAAGAACGAACTCGGTGAGTCAGTTGAAGGTTGTCTGATGTGTGGATGAAGGCGAACTCGCCGAGCTCTTGCTAGAATCGATGGATGGAGACATATTTATGACATTTTGGTGGAGATGGGGAGTCAACGAGTTGGCGGGCCAACTCGGCGAGTCAGGTCAACTAGATGTTGACTTTGACCTATGTTGACTTTGACTGATTTGTGTTGACCCTGGTTAGGGTTGCATATTCAAATTGATAACTTAGAAGGGTTGTCGTGTAGGTATTGAGGAGTCGAGAAGAGTTTAGTTGCTCGCCAAGGATAATTCAGAATCTACACGACATCGAGATGAGTTACCTTCCTGTAGGGGTGGGTTTAAGGCCACAACGCCGACCCACCAATAAGAGTAATTGGTAGATAATTTTTTTTGTGATAATTATCTTGGTATGCTTATGAGATATGCTAATGTGATATGCTTATGAGATATGCTTATGTGATATGCTATGTGAGTTAGTGGTAGTAGTAGGGAATAGCTTTTGCCTGACTTCGTCGTTAGGACCGAAGGGTAGGTCAGTACCCCAGATATGCTTGATTGTATGAGTATACTTTGTTATTGTATGATAGAGGTAGGGGTGAAAAAGTCCCCAATGCCGGTTGAGGTAAACCGAAGGGTAGTCGGAACCCCAGAATGGCTTGACATGGGTAGGTCAGCACCCCAGAATGGCTTGACATGGGTATGTTAGCACCCCATAATGGCTCGATATGGGTAGGTCGGGCACCCCAAACTTGCCCGACAGTGTGTATGCTATGTGAATGTATGGTATGTGGTATGATGTACGAACTTACTAAGGTTTGTGCTTACAGTTTCAGTTTTGGTTTCAGGTGCCTCTTCCTCTAAAGGGAAGGAGCCGATGGTGTAGCAGCGCATCACCACACATACATATGCTTTCCGCATTGAGTTCCTGAGATTGTACTCTGATTTATATTACTTATGTTGAGATGGTTTCCGAATACGTTGTTATAGTTTTTATAAAATGACGTGACTTTGATAAAGTTTTGGTAAAATATGTTGCGAAGTATTTATTTAAAAATGAAATTTTTGGCCTCGAAATTTGGGATGTTACAAGTTGCTACCAGAGCCTTGGTTTGAGGGATTCGGACACACCCTCGGGGGTGTATGAACTCAAACCGAGGGATTGAAAGATTTTTACAAGGAAATGGTTTTTCTACAATCTAAATTAAAAAGTTATGGGAAAGAAAAAGGTGTGTGATGCGTGCGACCGGCCGAGCTCAAGTAAGTTTTCTCCAAGATATCCATACTTGTTATGTTATATGATATGACTATGAGAACTGCATGCTAGATTAGGGATAAGGATCTAGGAGGATGATATGCCTGTTATGTGTTTATGAGAATTGCATGCTAGAATTGGGCTAAGGATCTATGAAGGATGCCTTGTATGCCTGCTATAGGAGCTCATCGAGCCGTATGTTAGAGTTGTAGTTAGTAGTGAGATAGCCTGATTAGGTTATGCTTGATTCGGTTACTCTATGCACGAATGTTTCTTGCTTTGTGCTATAGGGGTTCTAGCTAACTTTAACTAACTAGTGAGCGAATATGTAATGGTATTCGCAAGCTAGTCAGGAAAGGTGGTAGGGACCCCAAGCGCAGGTGATGGCGGAGAGTAGGTTAGAGGGTGCTCTAGGAAAGCCTAGGATAAGATCAGTTGGAAAGTGATATTGGTAAGGGGAATTGGTAAAGTTGAGGCAATCCTTGAGGAAAGTACGGATAGATGTGAAAGGTAGTATGGGCATGTACTACTAAAAGGAGATGATCTATACTCAAGTCATGGAGGGTTGAGATGAAACCAGGAAACCGGGAGAGTGTGTGACACCTCTCAGGAGTATATATGATCATGATGTTTACGTGTTTATTTTCAGTATGGTGGTCACACGAGATGGAGCAGGAGGTTTAGGATCTGGATCAACATCAGCATCAAGGTCGGTTGCAGGGTCCGAGTAGGTCGATAACGAGTTACACGAGTTCATCGCGTCTGAGATCACGAGAGGTATCCTTGAGGTGACCCTGGTTATTTTTAGGTCGATCAAGGAAGGGACTGTTGAGTTAATGGAGGATCGCCTCCGAGCATTCAAGTGTGACTTGGCGTCCAGCCAGTCGGGTACGCGCACACTGTCCTTTAAGGAGTTTCGAGGGAGTGGTGCGCCATAATTTCATAGGGCGAAGGACCCCATTGTAGCAAGGAGATGGATTGCGGACATTGAGTCTGCACAGTTGACGAGCTTCTTCCCAGAGGGGTCGAAGGTCCGCTTTGCTGTGGGTTGTTTGAGGGACAGAGCTAGAGATTGGTGAGAGTCAGTCGGTGACTTGCTGGGAGACCCAACCGTGGAGGCTATGACTTGGTTCGACTTTGTGACCAGGTTCCAGGCGGAGTTTGCGCCAGATGTGGAGCTACAACAGTTGGCCAGGGAGTTTCCGGAGATGAGACAGACTACAGAGTCAGTGGCATGGATCACCACCAAGTTCAGGGAGATGGCCTTGTTGGTACCTCAATATGTTGGGGATGAGGAGATGCGGAAGACCCGCTACCATGATATGTTGAGGGCTGACATTTGGGAGCATGTCAGCTATTTAGCCTGCCCGACCTTGGAGTCCATGATTTCCTAGGCGCGGGAGAGGGAGATTGATTTGGAGCACCTCAAGAAGAGGAAGGCGGAGACTAAGCAGGTTGCAGGGGTTTCAGGGAAGAAACCCAAGGGATCTGATGTTACGTCGAAGAGCCAGCCGGGCCAGAGCCGCTACAGGAAATGCGGCATGCCGCATGAGGGAGCTTGTAGAGCAAGATCATTAGGTTGCGACAAGTGCGGCAAGACGGGGCACTTTTGCAGGGATTATACTATCCCCACCCCCATAGTTCAGACATCAGACCTGATTTGCTTCCATTGCAATCAGAGGGGCCATAAGAAGGCCAACTACCCTTGATTGTCAGCAGTATCAGTAGCAGCGCTAGTGGTGTCGCCGACTCTAGCGACAACACCAGTTGTGGATGGCTGGAAGGTCAAGGCAGAGGCTCCAGTGGTGCAGAGCCGAGCGTTTCAGTTGACAGCCAACGAGGCATGCGCCGCACCTAATATGGTGACGGGTATGGTTCCTTTTCTCTAATCTTTCATGTTATTTCGCAGTGATTTTGATATGGGATATGTATGTTCTGTTCAGGATCGTTCCATGTGAATGGTATTCCAGTTTAGGTGTGCTTTGATTCGGGTGCTACCCATTCGTTTGTGTCTCTTGCGCTTAGCAAGAAGTTTCCTGAGTCCTCGGGCGTGTCAGATTTCCCTTTAGAGGTCGAGATTGCGGACGACCGGTCAGTGTGGACATCTGAGGTTTCCAAGGATTGTGTTTTGAGATTGTTTGAGGAGAGTTACCTGGTAGACTTGGTTCCCATACCGTTGCGGGGGAACAAGGTTATTATAGGTATGAATTGGCTAAGCCCCAATGGGGCGGTGATCGACTGCGCGCAGAAGTTGGTGCAGATCAGAACCCCAAGTTGGGGAGAGCTGGTAATTGAGGGTAAGAGGCCACAGCGAGGACCAGCCTTATGTTCAGCAGCGAGGGCTAGGCGCCACCTTCAGTAGGGTTGCACAGGATATGTTGCCTATATTGTGGATACCCGGGAGGCTGGTAAGGCAACGGTGGGCGATGTGCCAGTAGTAGCAGAGTTTGCGGATGTATTCCTCGAGGAGTTTCCTAGGATACCTCCAGAGAGGCAGGTAGAGTTCAGGATCGACCTAGTCCCGGGTGCGGCTCCGATAGCCAAGGCACCGTATCGGTTGGCTCCTCCTGAGATGCATGAGTTGTGTACACTACTGCAGGAGCTGTTAGACAAAGGATTCAATAGATTGAGAAGTTCACCCTGGGGAGCCCTGATTTTATTTGTAAAGAAGAAGGACGGGTGGCATCGGATGTGTATAGATTATCGGAAGCTGAATAAGTTAACGGTGAAGAACCGTTACCCACTCCTGAGGATTGATGACCTCTTTGACTAACTATAGGGAGCATCTTGGTTCTCGAAGATTGATTTGCGTTCAGGTTATCATCAGATGAGGGTTAGAGAGGAGGATGTGTAGAAGACAGCCTTTTGGACATGTTATGGTCACTATGAGTTTGTGGCGATGCCTTTCGGGCTCACCAACACTCCTGCCACATTCGTGGATCTCATAAACCGCGTGTGCAGGCCGATGTTGGATTGATCTGTGATATTTTTCATTGACGACATCTTGGTTTATTCCAAGATACGAGAGCAGCATGAGGAGCACTTGCGGGAGGTTCTGGATACGTTGAGGAGGGAGAGCTTGTATGCTAAGTTCTCCAACTGTGAGTTCTGGTTGCGCGTGGTGCAGTTTCCTAGGCACCTTGTCAAACAGAACAGGATTTCGGTTGACCCGGACAATGTGGAGGTCATGACGAGATGGGAGGTTCCGAGGTCTCCATCTGAGATTCGGAGCTATCTGGGACTGGTAGGCTACTATCGTAGATTTATTTAGGACTTTTCCAAGATAGCCGTGCCTGTGACCTAGCTGACGAGGAAAGTCGTGGTCGTTCGCTAGGGGCCTGAGCAGCAGGCTGCGTTTGAGACGTTGAGACAGAGATTGTGCGAGGTGCCACTCTTAGCCCGGCCGGAGGGCATGGAGGATTTTGTAGTATATTGCGATGCGTCCATCTCAGGTTTGGGCATGATATTGATGTAGATAGGGCATGTTATCGCTTACACTTCGAGGCAGCTGAAGCCTCACGAGGCAAACTATCCGACGCATGATTTGGAGCTGGGGGCCATTGTTTCGCTCTCAATATTTGGCGCCATTACCTCTATGGGGTTCATTGTACTGTTTACACAGACCAAAAGAGCCTAAGGTATCTCATGGATCAGCCAAATCTAAATATGAGGCAACGTCGGTGGCTTGATGTGGTAAAGGATTATGATTGTGAGATACTCTACCACCCGGGGAAGGCCAATGTCATGGCCGACACGCTTAGCCGCAAGGCAGCACCGATCAAGGATATCTACATGAAGATGACAGTTAAGACTTCACTGTTGGAGCAGATTCGGGAGGCCCAACAAGAGGCCATCAAGGAGGAGCATCGGAAGAGCGAGCGTATTGTGGGTCAGGTTTCCTCCTTCGACTATGATAGTCGGGGATTGTTGACTCTTCACCGTTGGGTGTGGTTTCCATATCAAGTAGGTGTGCGTCAGGTATTGATATAGGAGACACACAAATCTAGGTTCTCTATCCATCCTAGGGCAACAAAGATGTACAGAGATCTTCGTCTTGATTTTTGGTGGCCCTGTATGAAGAGGGACATAGCTTGGTTTGTGGAGAGGTGCTTGACCTGCAGGAAGGTCAAGGTTGAGCACCAGAGACCTCATGACAAGGTCCAGGTGTTGGATATCCCGTTGTAGAAATGGGTGGATATTACTATGTGTTGGGTTGAAGATTCGTTTGAAGATTGCGTCTTTGGGCTCGGCTATTTGTTTATTTATTTTGTATTCTGGTTTGGGCCTGTCCAACCGAGAGCCCATTATGTTTATTATAGAAGTATATGCTTGCATGCATATTAGGTTAATGGTTTTACGATTGATCTAGAGCATAACGATAGAATTTACAGATTTCTTTGATCGTTATTGTAAACCTACCAATCCTCTACAGTTGATGTTCTTAATCGAGCTCTTCTGAGGATTTTGTTTTAATCATTCGACACGTTTGATTCACTCTTGCCTTGTTCTTATTTTCGTGTTCTTGCTGTTTTATAATTACTTACCTGTTTAAGATCTAATCGATCTTCAAAGATTAAGTTTTTAATCTCATCAATTGGTATCAGAGCAGGAGGCTGTGTAATCGATACACATCTTTTCTGTGAAAAGGTTTCAATTAAGGTTTTTCCGCAATTAATGATATTTATTGAGCCGTCATCTCATTATTGATGTATCTTGATATTTATTGTTTTGCCCTAATCCGAGTTATTACAAGTCTGATCTTTTAACAGGTTTTTTCGATCATAATGGACGAATCGCAATCAAATCCTATCAATATTTCCAACAGCATCGGTTCAACGACGAAGATTCCAATCCTATATACCCATGATTATGAAGTATGGGCGCATCACTTTGAAGACTACGTTATAGGATCTGAGGATAATGGATACCTCATATGGGAAGCAATCATTAATGGACCTTTTTCTCATTCTGCAACGTCAAGAATTGTTAAAACTCAAAAGGAGTATAACGATCTGCTGAAGGATGTCAAAGATATTGCACAAGATGAAAAGGATAAATTCCAGTGTAATATCAAGGCGTTAAGATTGATAAGATTCGCCCTTCAGTCCGACACCTTCAGGTTGGTCAGCTCATGCACGACGGCAAAGGAAGTTTGGGATAGACTTCGCGAACTGTACTCTACAGACGAGGATCTCGAACATTCTATCCAAACCTTGCTCTTATCTGAGTTTGGAGAATTCAGGCAAGGGGCCGAAGAAACTGTGACCCAGACGTTCGATCGCTTTAATCATCTTCTCAGCAGGATGATCAAGCGTGACATCGAAAGGAAGCTTATCGAGCAGAAGGTTACGTTCTTGAATGGTCTTAGGTTAGAATGGAGAGTTGTGGTGTCAACAGTTAAAGCCCATGAGCAGTTCAAATCACACTCTTTGGCGAAATTGGTGGGTATTCTCAAGTCCCAGGAAAAGATTGTGTTGCAGGAAAAAAACGTTGTTTCAAGCCTTGGTTCGCTGGCCCTCCTGTCAAAAAGTAAAGCTGTGGTGGAGGATGAAGACCTTAACCTGGAGGAGTATGACCTCACGTCTGAGGATTATGCTATGATGGTGTCTAACCCCAAGAGGTTCATAAAGAAGAGATTCCCCAGCAATAAAAACCGAAACTGGCAGGGGAGTTATAGTTCAGAAAAAGTTAACAATGAACCGAAGGTTGAAGAGCCCAAGAAGGAACCGAAGGTGGATAGTGATTCTGGAGTAAGCTGTTACTACTGTGGAGGCAAGAATTGCTATGCTAAGGATTGTGTCCTTAAGAAGATGGCTGAAAAGGATGATGAAAAGGATGAGGAAGCTGTGCTGCAGAAAAGGCTCGACGAGATGAGAAAGAAGAAGTCTACCCCTAACTCTTCCATGAATGCTCTTATTGTGCAGGGTTCGGCTGCTGATGACGAGTTCGGTAGCGTGGAAGTTTGGTCTACCGACTCAGAAGACGATGAAGTGAGGAAGCCTTCGCATGGAAAGGCTTATGTGGCAAAGGAGGAGAGCAGTGGAGGAAGGTGCTTCATGGTGTCCGATGTATCTCAGATGAGGGGATACAACACTGATGGTGGAAGCGAGGAACCGAAGGAGCAGCAGGACATGTGCTTTACGGCCAAACCACTCAGCCAGCAGTTCAATGAGCTTGATGAACTGATAAAGAAGGTACAATCGGTTTTCATTTCATTTAAAGTACCACAATCCTCATATGAGAAAGAACTAAAAAATGTTAATACAAGAATTTCTCATCTAGATAGTAGCTTAACTCAAACTTGAGTCACCAATTCTAACCTAACTGATCAATTAAGTAGGGTGTCTTCGAAGAGTGAGGAGCGGCGCATGTGGATCGAGTTGAAGGAGTCTGAATTAGTTAAAATTAAAGACGAAAACATTTATTTACAAAGAGACAATTTAAAGTTGTTAAAACAGCGGAATGTTTTTTGTTTAATTGCAAAACGTCTTTATTCTAATATTACTCAGCTTCACTTGGACTGTAAAATAGGCCAAAAGATCCATCGCATGATTTTGCCCTTCCTTGAGTTTAAGGAGGATGAAATTGATGCCGAAACCTATAATTATGAGAGTGTGATATGATCTGATGACGTCAATCCGACCTACATGTATGGACTGGACAAAATAGAATCTTTCATTAAATCCAAGGACCACAAGGACATGCTTAAAAATCTTTTGGATGAAAATGATAGACTTAAACTGAGAACCGAAACCATACAAAAATTTTACTCTTTAAACGCCAACCTGAGCTCAGAAAACAAAATTGATGTTGAAAATGCATCTGAGCTTAATGAGGACGACAATATGAGTGAAATTTCTGTAGAGGACACGGTTGACTGCTCAGAATTTGTAAAAAACGAACCTGAAAACCACAAGTCCCCGATCTTAGTAGACAAAGCGGTTGTATATCTAAAGGTCTAGACCACTCCAAATCAAGTGTACAAGGTCACTGGAGTAACCGAACATCAAACCGCTGAACTCACGGCTATTGTAAACGAAGACAATGCTGATGGCTGTGATGAGTTCTTCTGGACAGCTCCAATCGATAATGCTGATGAAACGGTAGGCCTGTCAGAAAGGACTTCATGGATGAGTAAAGGTAGATACATACCTGAACCCTTGAATAAGCCAGATAATTTTGATGAGCCAAGCACCAGTGGTACGAAAGACATTCCTCAGGAGAATGAAAGTTCGGCAAAAGAAGACGTTCCCTCTACTTCCTCTGTTCAAAGTGAAACTCCTACAATTCAAAGTGAACCTGCCAAGGAGAAACCGAAAATGAAAGCTAATATTCATCATCAACCGAAGCAGATGAGGAATAAGAAACGTGAAAGGAACCAAAGATACAGGAAGAATCTCTCTGAAAGGAGGCAATTCTGGCAATCCCAGAATGCATACTTCTCACATCAAGACAAGAATCTGAAGTATGAAAACAATCCTGTCGGAAAGCCTGAGAGCCACAACAACCGAAAGCCAAGGTTCGGTTCACAAGAGAATACCAACCGAAAGCACAGGTTCGATTCCGAGAATGACTTCAACCGAAAGCAAAGGTTCGGTTCCGAGAATGACTTCAACCGAAAGCAAAGGTTTGGTTCAAAGAACGATTCCAACCGAAAGCAAAGGTTCGGTTCTGAAGTCAAAAGAGATCAAAACTCTAAGGTCAGTCCCTCCAATGATCAAAAGCAAAAGGGTCACCTAGAGTCTCCAGCCAAGAAGTCCTCTCAATCTAAACCCACTCCTTCTAGTTCATCTAATTCTTCTAATTCCACCAATTCATCTCCATCTTGTTCTAAAGCTCATTCTGTTCATTCTCAAAAATCTCATTCATCGGCTGAACAAAAGGGCAAACAGAAGGTTTCTACATCCACACCAGAGTCTAAACCGAACGCACCCAATCCTAATAAAATAAAAGTTTTTACCATTAAAGAGAAAGATGAAACAACACTTATAAAACGAACATATCTTGTTGACATCTCTCTTACTATTCCTGTTCCCATGAAAAGCTCACGAGGACCCAAGAAACTTTGGGTTCCTAAATCTGCTTAATTTTTGCAGGTTATAAGTGACGAGTAGTTCGATGAAGAATGGTACATCGATAGTGGCTGCTCACGTCACATGACAGGAAGGAAAGAGGAGCTCAGGGAATACAGATCTCTTACAAATGGTGGCAATGTCAAGTTTGGAAACAATTCTTTCGGCACCATAAAGGGATACGGAATGATAACTAATGGTGATTTCACTATAAGGAAGGTGGCTTATGTGAAAGGACTCCAACACAACCTCATCAGTGTATCTCAGCTTGTTGGAGGTACAGGTCTCAAAGTCTCATTCGATGATGAAGGTTCTGAAATTATTGAGAAAAAGACAAAGAAAGTAATTCTCAAGTCGGAGCGAAAGGGTGAAATGTTTCCTCTAAACCTTAAACCCATCAAAGGAAACCCAGCTATATGCTTGTTATCAAAAGCTCAATCTGACGAAAGCTGGTTGTGGCACTGAAGACTCTCTCATCTCAACTTTAAAGATATCAACCGACTTGTCACTGGAGGTCATGTTAGGGGTCTTCCATTGCTCAAGTTCGACAGAGATCATTTGTGTGCTGCATGCGAAATGGGGAAGCAGAGTCGTCAAAGTCATCCATCTGTAATTAACACAAAAGTTGTTGAACCACTCGAATTACTTCATATTGATTTGTGTGGTCCCTCATCTATCGAAAGCATCGGTGGTAGCAAGTATATTCTTGTTATTGTTGATGACTTTTCACGATTTACATGGGTGTTCTTTCTAAAGCTCAAATCTGAAGCGACTCATAAGCTGAAAATGTTTATCAAGCAAATTGAAGTACAGCTCAAGAAGGTCGTTCACAACATCAGGAGCGACAATGGTCTGGAATTCAAAAACAGGGAATTTGAAGAATTTCTAGCAGAAAAGGGAATAAGTCACAACTTCTCAGCTCCTTACACACCTCATCAGAACGGAATAGTCGAAAGACGAAACCGATCTTTGTGTGAAGCTGCCCGAACTATGCTAAGTTTCGCTTCCTTACCTCTTTATTTTTGGGCTGATGCTATTTCTACTGCTTGTTTTACACAGAACAGGTCCTATCTCAACAAGCGATTCACACTCACACCTTATGAGATACTAAACAACAGAAAGCCCAATGTAAAATTTTTCCATGTGTTCGGCTCACGGTGTTTCATCTTTAACTCTAAAGAACACCGCAACAAGTTCGATGTCAAAGCCGATGAGGGAATCTTTCTGGGCTACTCTCTTACATCCAAAGCATACAAAGTTCTAAACAAGCGTTCGAGAAAAATTGAAGAGACATATTATGTGACTTTTGACGATAGCTATGTCAAAAAGCTACAGGACAAAGAAGACACAACAGGGGAAATCTTTCCTCAAACTGGCCAAGTCATAATCTCGATCGCTAATCTATACGAGAAATTTTTGGAGCTCTTTAACGAACCAGAGAAAGCTTCTCTCTCAGAAGCAGGTGTCGCAGACATCAAAGTAGACCACATGAAGCAAATTGTCGAAGAAGCTGCCAGGAGAATGAATGAAGGAGGATCGACTTCTGATGAACCTCCATCCAACGATGCTTCAGTCGAGGGGGAGCCAAGCTCATATGTCGAGGGGGAGCCAAGTTCTACAACTGCAACCGAAAGTGCTTCTCCAACCGAAGGTGCTTCTCCAACCGAATGTACATCAACGCCTGCAAGTCCAGCATCACAAGAAACCTCTGAACCTCAAGTTTCTCAAAGCTCATCAATCGAGGGGGAGCATGATGATATGACGCTTGACTACGATAGCCAATCCGAGCCAGAAGAAATGATCAATGCTGAACTAGACCCAACCTTTGATCCAAATTATCCTCCTCTTACCAGATGGACCAAAGATCATCCTATCTCTCAAGTGGTTGGTGATGTCTCTGAAAAGGTTCTGACCCGATCACAACTGAAGGCAAAACAGACATCCTTATTTTCAAAGGTTGAGTCTTGTATGTTTAACTCATTCGTATCAAAAGTTGAACCGAAGACAGTTAACACTGCCCTCGATCACTCTGATTGGGTTCAAGCAATGCAAGACGAACTAAACGAATTTGAAAGGAACAAAGTCTGGCGCCTCATTCCAACTCCTCCAGATGCTTCGGTTGTTGGTCTCAAATGGGTCTTTAGGAAAAAAATGGACAAGGAAGGGAATGTTATAAGGAACAAAGCCCGTCTGGTAGTAAAGGGATACTGTCAGGAGGAAGGGATTGATTATGAAGAGACTTTCGCTCCTGTAGCTAGGCTGGAATCTGTAAGAATATTTCTTGCTTATGCTGCCCACAAAAACTTTGAAGTTTTCCAAATGGACGTCAAGTGTGCATTTCTTAATGGAGAACTCGAAGAAACGGTGTATGTGGAGCAACCTCCTGGGTTCGTGAACGAAAAGTATCCAAACCATTGCTATATTCTGTATAAAGCTGTGTATGGCCTTAAACAAGCTCCGAGAGCCTGGTATGAAACACTAACTAGATTCCTAAAGATGTCTAAATTCAAACAAGGATCGGTTGACCCAACCTTCTTTCGCAAAAAGGAAGGTAACCACCTTATGATAGTTCAAATTTATGTCGATGACATCATCTTTGGCTCAACGAATCCCAGCCTAACAGCTGAATTCAGAAAGCTGATGGAGACTAAATTTGAAATGAGCTCAATGGGTCCTATTAACTTTTTCCTTGGATTAAATATTAGACAGGGACCCGAAGGCATTTTTATCAATCAGGAAGCTTACACGAAGACTCTCCTAGCAAAGTTTGGTATGATGGGAGACTCCAAAGTCAAAGTCCCAATGGCATTCGGCACCAAGCTAACTGTCACACCCCAAAACCACGAACGGCGGAAACGTTCTGGGGCGGAGGACGTCATGTATGCATCACAACAATTGTAAAGTAGTAAACAAGCAACAACTTCATCCATTGCATTAATAGTATAATTTTAGTTACAAGTGTTTTCTTTCATAGTACAAGACATGATGATAACTTATCAAAAATAAAAGACGAGTCTTGACTGCTCCGTCTTCTCAGAACCTTGTATCGACACCTTTCTATTTGTAACCTGAGAATACAAGTTATTTTGAAAGAGTAGATCAGCATTTAAGCTGGTGAGTTCATAAGTATTTAATTTCATTGTTTTGATTAGTTGATATGAAAGACTGGTAAATGAATGATGAAACATTTAGTATAAGTATGAAAAGCTCTAGAAAATCCCATATTTCCTACTAGTATAAAAGTAGTCTTCTACCAAGACTCGAATGTTTTGAAAGTAGTCTTTTACCTAGACCTGACTGTTTTGAAAGTACGCATCTCTTGAAAATGTGATGGTTTTTCCTTGTTTAACTCTTATTAGTAGTCTCTTAAGTATACCTGAAATGGTATCAACCTAGAACATCCGTAGACTGTTCATTTACCTCTGTTGCTAACAGCCGGGTTTAGGAATAGTTAGTACCTTATGTATACCCACGATGGTATCAACCTAGAACATCCGTAGATTGTTCATTTACCTCTGTAGCTAGCAGTGGTTTCGGAATGGTTAGTCCCTCAAAGTATGATGTGGTACTAGGAGATAAAGTCCCAGTCTACCTCGTCGATGATGTGATTGAATCACAAGGTAAAGATAGAAAGGCGAACAATATAACCGTATCTAGACATATAACTTGTAATATTAAATTGCCATATAATGTCTATGTAAAAGTATTCATGTATAAGTATTCATGTAAGAGTATTCCTTCATATAACATGTAGTAGTAATTTGCCATATAATGTTTATGTAAAAGTATTCATGTATAAGTATTCATGTAAGAGTATTCCTTCATATAACATGTAGTCTGGACTCATGAATGAACTGACTCTGGTGTAGTTTCTTGTAGTAGTGAAAATGTTTTGTTTACTCTAAACTATTCCTATAATAGTTTACTAGAATGTAATTGATGAGTGACCAAGTAGGTTTATACACCATTGATATCTATTTGTATCGGAACTAAATTAACTGATGGAACATTTATGACCATATATGTAAACATGATATATAACTAATATTTAAACGACTTTCGGACGAATACCCAATATCCCACCAGACCACATCTCAAGGCGCGAAAAGGAAATAGGGTGGATAGCCTTTCTAAGTCTTTTAAACATTTCTTATATAACTATACATATAGAGGCATGCAATTTATAATATAAAAGTATAAAGAAGCTTTGTAAAACCGTTGAAAAGTCTAATAAAGATTTGTGACTTAATGTCAGTTTATAAAATGATTGAAAGTATTTTGTTTGATAAGACAGTTTAAGTACACGTAAAACCATTGTTTGAAAACACCTTTGTAACCGATTTTGAAAGGAAGCTTACAGTATGTAAGACAGTTTGATAACGAGCTTTAATCATATAAAAACGTTTAAGAAAGTCATTTGAAGTAATATGTTTAGTGAAACTGTTGAACTTGTAGTGAATCTATTTGTATACTAGTTATAAATCACATATGATTGATTTATTAACAAGAAGTGTCCCAAAATAATCGTATGTTTGTAGTATAAAAGGTGGACACATATACATACAGTATAAGCGGAGTGTTTGATTTATATATAAATAACAACACTTTTAAATTTCCGAAAGATATGATATTATCGTGATACATTTTGCACACGAAAGTTTCTTTATAATGATTATAAATCACATGCGATTCCGTTGATAAAAAGTATAAAACGAAACTTTATATAACATATGATAATTATCGTGTGTTTTACTTGTATTCCCCCCCCCCCCTTTAAAAGCATATAAAAATATTCATAAAACATTTAAAAGGGTGGATTATAGGGGTATGAACTCACCTGAAAGTTTGAAGATAGCGAGATGGAAAACCGGGCAGAGTTTCGTCTCGGGAAACGGATTTTTCTCGGGATTCTCGGGAATCTCGGGAGTAAAATCGACCCTCGGGACTTGAGTAAAAAGGCCAGAGCTTCGGGTTTAAACGGGCACGGAAAACGAGGCAAGATCGAGAGAGAAAAGAGAGAATTGAGCAACTTTTTCGGAAAGCCTCGCATCCTATTTATAGGAAGGCTGAACCGCCTCCGTACGCAGGGCGTACGCTCGTACGCAGCGCGTACGCATACGTCATGCGTGACCGAAGCCTCGACTGCCTCGGCTTCGGATGGGACGGGTTGCTGGGTACGCGGGTCGGATGGGACGGCGGGTCGGACGGGTCGGAGCTTCGGATGGGTCGGACGGGTCAGATTCTTCGGATATTGGCGACGTGGACGATCCGAAGCCCTTGATCTCAGTACGCGGGGCGTACGAAGGTACGCAGGGTGTACTTCGACCCAATCCGATGACTCCCCTTCGGATAATACCGGGAGTTTATAATTAAATTTATATTTATTTTAATTAAACTTCTAAAATTCATATCTCCCTCATACGAACTCCGTTTTTGACGTTATTTATATCCACGCGAAGGTGAGACCAAGATCTACAACTTTCGTTTAGAATCCGTTGGCAAATTCCAAAATTATTTTTATTATTTATTAAATAAAATGACGCGATTAAGGAATTTCTTCTAAAATTCATAACTTTCACATCCGAAGTCAGATTTGGACGATCCTTTTATGTACGATCATAGCTTGAGGTTGTCTATAACTTTCATTTAGATACATAAGGCTAAAAACTATTGCATCGAAATTTCACGTTTTACGTTTAATCGCTGATGCCGGTTTTGCCGAGAATCTTCGGTTGGTCATAACTTCTTCGTTATAACTCGGATTTTAGGGTTCTTTATATGTACGAAAACCTTGATACGATTCCTAGTACTTTACTTAATCCAAACAAGATTTTAGGAAAGTTATATTTTGACCTAAATTTGATTGGTTTACATTACATTAACTCAAAATATCGGGTTGTCACATCATCCCCCCGTTAGAAGGAATTTCGTCCCAAAATTAGAATTTAAGGAAGGAAGTATGCACGAATGATCGAGTCGTGAGGAGGAAACTTCCTAATCGATTGGTTCTAGTGCATCTAATTGATAACGGGTTCTCGGCTGTCATTCCAACGAACCTTCACTAACTGGCGATGGCGTTTCTTCGTCCTCTTGACCTCTCGGTCGAGGGTCACTACGGTTCTAATACGAAGTTGAGGATCTCGAAGAGTGGACTTGCAATAGTCCTAACGGAAAGGTATGGTTCCACGATCGAGACGCGAAGAGTGGAAAGTATGTTACTGAGTTCGCGGAGTAGGTCTTGTTTGTGTGAGGCACAGGACCGATTCCGATAAGAATCCTGCAGGTCCTGTCTAACTTGGATTTAGATTTCCACGCTTTACGAAGCGTATTAAGCCATTCCCAGAGTGAGTTATCCTAAAGAACTTGGTCACTCACTTGGAATCTCAGAGGTTCCTTTTCTTACGTAACTCCTCAGTCAAAGGCCACCCTTTCTGGGTCGAAGTCGTACTAGTTTCTGTAGCTTGCGAGGAGTTCTGAATGAACTAATGCAGTGGGTCGGTAAGACCTAGAATCTGGTGAAAAACTGTCGGCGTCTCTGGTGTCAAAAATGCTCAACGGTTTTGTCAAATTGAAAGAGTACTCAAAATTTCGCACATTACTATCAATGTGTCCTAGAAATTTGACTCTTCAATTTCAAAACTCGTGCCTAGAGAACTTTGCTAAAAGTTCCACTGTAGGATTGTTACCATGGGCTTTCTTCTTACTACGAGGGTAGATAAGTAAATCATCTCATGGGGAAAATGACGAATTGATCCAAGTAAGAAAGACGTAACCCTTCATTTAACTCATGAAAACCATGGGCGTATTGGTCCTATCCGAAAGGTATCACTACGAACTCGAAGTGTCCGTATCGGGTTCAGGAGATAGTCTTCCGGACATCCTCCCCTAACACTCGAACTGGTGATATTCGGATTCCAGGTCCATTGCTGGAAGTAGATTCTTTCCTTACGTTTGCTCAACCATTTTGTCTATGTGAGGCAGAGATAACGATTTCTATGAAAATCTTGACGGATTCCTCGATAACCAAGGTACCTACGATGCGATCCATCGACCTCTGGAAGAATCTGACCGGGGTTCTCTAGGGTGAGAAACCTAGTCTTCTAATTCTATTTCTGTGTGGTTCGTCAAGTTGCTCGTGTTGTTCTTGTATCTCCGTGGGTGTTTAAACTATAGGGCGATCTGTTTTCGGGAGTTGTACTGGGTTCTAAGTTTATTCACATGACGATGTGATTACTCGTATACTTAGGCAGTTTCTCCGTCCTGAAGTTCATATTAGAACCTATACCAGGCTCACCAATCGTAGTCTCGGGTATACGAGTCCTATATAAATAAGCTTGAAACTGTGGGTCTTTGGATTGAACTTGACGTATTGAACGAGTGGTACTTCGGGCGGTTTGCTAAGTTTCTCTCTGGAGAGGATGAGAAACATGAGGTGCTCTATGAACGAGTACTTTGTTGTTCCGGAATAACGGTTTTGCTAGAAATACGATTTTGGAGGAATATATGTACGTATGAAGATGCTTTTGTGAGGATAGAATTGAATCAAGTAGTATGATAATGTCGTAATCATAAGGAAACTTAAAGACATTAGATTTGGACAAAAGATGTTTACAGACAAAACAACTGTGCAACCATCAACAGAGTTTCGGTACTTTAGACTTACCACAAGACTATTGTTGCGAATATGGTATACTACAAAAGACAAGTATACGCAGGACGAGAATTCCTATAAAGACAGGATCTCGCAAAAGGTAAGACTCTAGTTGCACTAGTTCTAGATGGTTTATAAAAACATACATATTACTGACGGTTGGAAGTGAACCTATACGATAGTAGGGTCCTTCGTTGTTTCTTTCCATTATGAGGTCAAACTCCTCCGGATTCACCATCATTTTCCTCTGTTGGACAGTCCCTCTTGAAGTGTCCCATTACGCCACATAGATGGCATATTCGAGAGATTTCGACATTGGTGGTTGAAGTAATGTGTTGGATCCGACTCTTGCAGTAACGGACGGTGTGTCCCTTTTTATTGCATTTTAAGCACTGCATTTTCCGACAAAATCCATGATGGTGATATTTGCATTTGTTACACTTTGGGAGATTTCCAGCATACTGTCTGGCCGGGTTAGGGATGGTAGTATGAGGTACAGAAGTCGTGGCTGCGAGGGTTGCCACATGTTGTTGTCTTTTGCTCGTCCCTTGGGGTGATTTGCCTTTAGTCTTAGCCCAGCACTTTCGTTTGTTATTCTTGGGCTTGGGATTCGGGGTGTCGTGGTAGTTTGTTTCTCGTTGAGGTACTTGACTGTTACTTGGATTGGAATTATTGTTAACGATCCCGCTAACATTCGCGTTGTTAGCGTTAAGGTGGGTCAGAACAGAACAGCTGACACGGCAGCCGAGACTGCAGCTTGAAAGGTAGCTGCATCAATCTGAAGAGTTGGTGTTTGGTAGATGGGTTGATCGTTTTTCTTCGGCGACATGATTCTGTTATACGGAAAGGAAAATAAATTTGTGAGTGAGTATGGTTGAACCTAGACATACTTCGATCGTTCATGTAAATAATAGAAGTATGTTCTTAAAGGATTGACCTACATCCCTATGATGCAGTCCTAGTACTGGATGAAAGTGTGTGTATAAAGGGTTGACCCTGATGTACTTAGATTGTTCATGTAAAGAGTACGACGATGTTCTCGAAAGTTTGACCTACATCCCTATGATGCAGTCCTAGTAATGAATAGAGGTAAGTTCGTAGAATGGTCTCAAGACGTTTGTTGTACAAGTTGAGGTATCGTGGGTTGGTGAATAACAAAATCCAACCACTGAAAGAGACTTGGAAATGTCTCCGTATTTAACTTGCTATGGTCCAATGACTTAACTAAAGCAGGTTTCAGATAGACTCCAATGAGAGTATGATAAGAGTACTTGAATGAAGGAAATGACACAAAAGTTAGCCGGCTGTCAATATCTTGGATATTTATGGCGTAAAGGTTCAAGGAAATGACCTTGTAAAGGTCTTACATCATATCCCCAGGAGATAGTTCCTGACAGCATAAAGACCTAACTAAAGTACTTACGGTACCAGATAATTTCATAGAAAATGCCACATCAGGCATAGACAGAAAAATACGATTCCTCTTTTTATAAGGGAAATAAAGTAAAGCGTCTACTACTGGCGACGGTAATTCCTCTGGTGAATTCTTAGTCCAACCAATTGACGTTCCATGTCAAGTAGGTGTCTCTAGTACACCCTCTGGCGTACTTAGAGCTCTATGACTTTGGCTCGGGTTTTCAGCTAGTGTTTGCAGCAGGTTCTCATGGTTTCTTTCTGATCTCTTGTGAGCATCCTCTATATGAGTGGTGTGGAGGGTATTCATTCTTGCTTCGGTGACAACTTCGGCAATCTGATGTTGGGCTGACCTGCCTTGAATCTTATTTTGGGCCACTCTGCGGACCATAATTGGCAAGATTCTACCTGCTGAGCCCCCATTGCTCAGGTCGTAAAAGTTTCGGTCGCCAATAACTGGCATGGGCTGATCTTGTTCTTGGCTCCATGTTTTCAAGCATTCCACTGAATCAGGCGTCGGGCCATGAAGAGCCGGACGAGGGTTAGGAATTGGAAAAGGAGTTGCTCGGGGTAGTTTCTCAACCTCTAGTTCGGAATTAGCATCGGCTGAAAGGTTTTCATCATGGTGATCATCCAAAGGGATAGGATGATCATTCTCTGGTTCTTCTCCAAACCAACCAGCTATGACTTCATTCGGAAGATACTGGTTGTCAAGGGGATGGAGTCCAACTATGATTTCTATGCGAGAATTTAGGGTAAGTGGATAATTATTAGACAAACTATCTAGATAATTATTTAGAAAACCCTCATTAGTTACATCACTATTTGTGAAGTGCATACCATCTATGTGTAATCTAAACAGGATAGACCTTCGAATAAGTGACCTTATTTCCAAATTCACACAGAATAGGGGTAAGGCAAAATTACCACTGATTCTAAGTCTATAACATCCTAATTACATGTAGCCTTAGTGTATCCACTTAGCAACTATCAACTTAGTAATGAGGATCCCGTTTTAATTCTCAAGTATAAAGTACTTATAGTAACACCAAATACTCCTATAGTATTTTAATTTTTATGTTATGTTCTATTGTTCTCATTGTGGTAGGGTTGGTAAGATTTTAGCATTGTTGCGACTACACACTTAAACTTAGGCACATGCTAGTCAACCCTCGGATAATATAGGCAATCAGGCAATATCTTCCCAGTTTTGACCATATGTCTCTAAGCCCACTTGTGTTGCCCAACAATCGTAATTCTTTTGTACTGTCCTAGTGACACTGATTTTAGTATGAATGCAGCATGTATACTTACTTAAATATTTTACTATTTAAAGTATAAACTCTTGGTTAGAGTATTTTTAATCCCTTATGTATTTATAGTTAGTATATCTTTTATGGGTTGATATACTTAATTCACTATAAACAATGCTCTGATACCAATCTGTCACACCCCAAAACCACGAACGGCGGAAACGTTCTGGGGCGGAGGACGTCATGTATGCATCACAACAATTGTAAAGTAGTAAACAAGCAACAACTTCATCCATTGCATTAACAGTATAATTTTAGTTACAAGTGTTTTCTTTCATAGTACAAGACATGATGATAACTTATCAAAAATAAAAGACGAGTCTTGACTGCTCCGTCTTCTCAGAACCTTGTATCGACACCTGTCTATTTGTAACCTGAGAATACAAGTTATTTTGAAAGAGTAGATCAGCATTTAAGCTGGTGAGTTCATAAGTATTTAATGTCATTGTTTTGATTAGTTGATATGAAAGACTGGTAAATGAATGATGAAACATTTAGTATAAGTATGAAAAGCTCTAGAAAATCCCATATTTCCTACTAGTATAAAAGTAGTCTTCTACCAAGACTCGAATGTTTTGAAAGTAGTCTTTTACCTAGACCTGACTGTTTTGAAAGTACGCATCTCTTGAAAATGTGATGGTTTTTCCTTGTTTAACTCTTATTAGTAGTCTCTTAAGTATACCTGAAATGGTATCAACCTAGAACATCCGTAGACTGTTCATTTACCTCTGTTGCTAACAGCCGGGTTTAGGAATAGTTAGTCCCTTATGTATACCCACGATGGTATCAACCTAGAACATCCGTAGATTGTTCATTTACCTCTGTAGCTAGCAGTGGTTTCGGAATGGTTAGTCCCTCAAAGTATGATGTGGTACTAGGAGATAAAGTCCCAGTCTACCTCGTCGATGATGTGATTGAATCACAAGGTAAAGATAGAAAGGCGAACAATATAACCGTATCTAGACATATAACATGTAATATTAAATTGCCATATAATGTCTATGTAAAAGTATTCATGTATAAGTATTCATGTAAGAGTATTCCTTCATATAACATGTAGTAGTAATTTGCCATATAATGTTTATGTAAAAGTATTCATGTATAAGTATTCATGTAAGAGTATTCCTTCATATAACATGTAGTCTGGACTCATGAATGAACTGACTCTGGTGTAATTTCTTGTAGTAGTGAAAATGTTTTGTTTACTCTAAACTATTCCTATAATAGTTTACTAGAATGTAATTGATGAGTGACCAAGTAGGTTTATACACCATTGATATCTATTTGTATCGGAACTAAATTAACTGATGGAACATTTATGACCATATATGTAAACATGATATATAACTAATATTTAAACGACTTTCGGACGAATACCCAATATCCCACCAGACCACATCTCAAGGCGCGAAAAGGAAATAGGGTGGATAGCCTTTCTAAGTCTTTTAAACATTTCTTATATAACTATACATATAGAGGCATGCAATTTATAATATAAAAGTATAAAGAAGTTTTGTAAAACCGTTGAAAAGTCTAATAAAGATTTGGGACTTGATGTCAGTTTATAATTGAAAGTATTTTGTTTGATAAGACAGTTTAAGTACACGTAAAACCATTGTTTGAAAACACCTTTGTAACCGATTTTGAAAGGAAGCTTACAGTATCTAAGACAGTTTGATAATGAGCTTTAATCATGTAAAAACGTTTAAGAAAGTCATTTGAAGTAATATGTTTAGTGAAACTGTTGAACTTGTAGTGAATCTATTTGTATACTAGTTATAAATCACATATGATTGATTTATTAACAAGAAGTGTCCCAAAATAATTGTATGTTTGTAGTATAAAAGGTGGACACATATACATACAGTATAAGCGGAGTGTTTGATTTATATATAAATAACAACACTTTTAAATTTCCGAAAGATATGATATTATCGTGATACATTTTGCACACGAAAGTTTCTTTATAATGATTATAAATCACATGCGATTCCGTTGATAAAAAGTATAAAACGAAACTTTATATAACATACGATAATTATCGTGTGTTTTACTTGTATTCCCCCCCCCCCTTAAAAGCATATAAAAATATTCATAAAACATTTAAAAGGGTGGATTATAGGGGTATGAACTCACCTGAAAGTTTGAAGATAGCGAGATGGAAAACCGGGCAGAGTTTCGTCTCGGGAAACGGATTTTATCGGGATTCTCGGGAATCTCGGGAGTAAAATCGACCCTCGGGACTTGAGTAAAAAGGCCAGAGCTTCGGGTTTGAACGGGCACGGAAAACGAGGCAAGATCGAGAGAGAAAAGAGAGACTTGAGCAACTTTTTCGGAAAGCCTCGCATCCTATTTATAGGAAGGCTGAACCGCCTCCGTACGCGGGGCGTACGCTCGTACGCAGCGCGTACGCATACGTCATGCGTGACCGAAGCCTCGACTGCCTCGGCTTCGGATGAGACGGGTTGCTGGGTACGCGGGTCGGATGGGACGGCGGGTCGGACGGGTCGGAGCTTCGGATGGGTCGGACGGGTCAGATTCTTCGGATATTGGCGACATGGACGATCCGAAGCCCTTGATCTCAGTACGCGGGGCGTACGAAGGTACGCAGGGCGTACTTCGGCCCAATCCGATGACTCCCCTTCGGATAATACCGGGAGTTTATAATTAAAGTTATATTTATTTTAATTAAACTTCTAAAATTCATATCTCCCTCATACGAACTCTGTTTTTGACGTTATTTATATCCATGCGAAGGTGAGACCAAGATCTACAACTTTCGTTTAGAATCCGTTGGCAAATTCCAAAATTATTTTTATTATTTATTAAATAAAATGACGCGATTAAGGAATTTCTTCTAAAATTCATAACTTTCACATCCGAAGTCAGATTTGGACGATCTTTTTATGTACGATCATAGCTTGAGGTTGTCTATAACTTTCATTTAGATACATAAGGCTAAAAACTATTGCATCGAAATTTCGCGTTTTACGTTTAATCGCTGATGCCGGTTTTGCCGAGAATCTTCGGTTGGTCATAACTTCTTCGTTATAACTCGGATTTTAGGGTTCTTTATATGTACGAAAACCTTGATACGATTCCTACTACTTTACTTAATCCAAACAAGATTTTAGGAAACTTATATTTTGACCTAAATTTGATTGGTTTACATTACATTGACTCGAAATATCGGGTTGTCACACTAACTCCATCCCTAGACAAACCGGCTGTTGATATCACGCTCTATCGTCAAATGATAGGCTCACTAATGTATCTTACTGCTAGGAGGCGAGAGTTCGGGTTCGGATGGCTCTCAAGGAGAGTTCGGGTTCGGATGGCTCTCAAGGAGGCGAAACCCCTCAAAGAGGCAACACACCACCTCGCTCTCCTACCCCAGAGATGGAACTTCATAATTCCCCAGTTCCTTCACCTCCTCAAACCATCCCTACTTCCATTCCGACCATAACTCCCACTACCACTATTCCTCCAACCTCTTTCCCTATACCACCACCCATTTTCACAGATACCACCACAACCACTACAAAGGTTACAACCAACGTATCTGATACGGGGGTTCATACCACTACAACCGAAACACCACCCGTAACCGAACCACCTCAAACCGAAACCCATCATACAACCGAACCTACCCATACTCCACCACCACCCGAAACTACCCCACCCCACACTCAACCTGAACCTACTAAAACCACCACACCCCCACCATCTCCAGATCATGCCTCTGATGGAGATAACCCGTTTCTTGGCGGAGACAACATGACCTTCGATTCGGTCTACTTTAGTCCGTTTCAGGTTCAGAGTGATGAAGAGGATGATGCTCCAGTGACAAAGAAGCATCTTAAGGAGCTCAACGAGAAGGTTGACTTACTTCTCGCCTCATCTTCTAACCAACAGTCCTCTCTATCTGAAGCTGCACTTCAGAAGATTGTTGATGCCTTCTCCAGGGCTCAGCATGATTCGGTAGCCTCAGCCACTGCCGCCATAGACGCCTCCACAAAAGCCTGTGAGGCAGCGACCGAAAAAGTCGATAAACTATTCTCAGACGCTTCTTCCCTGTTGAAGTCCCTACAGGAGAGCGCTGATGCCACAAAGACAACTTTGGAACCAATAGTTCAGCAGTTGTCCAAGTTCGTCTCAACGGAGTTACAGTCGTTCGCTACTCTTCGCCAAACCATAAGCGACGACAACTCGGCCCTTCGTGCCTCCATTGATGAGCGCCTCGCTAAGCTTCAGGAGGATCTCGCAGCTGAAAACTCATTGATGGACGTTCTGGCAAGCAAAACCACCGCCCTAAAGGTCAAGAGCACTCAGCTATCAAACTCTCAACAACAGCTTGAAGCTCTTCGATCCGAAAGGGGGGTCATCAAGACATGTGTTTCGGATGTACACGCTGCCTTATCAAACATCCTAGAAGCACACGATCCGATTCTAAACCATTCGGTGAGGCGAACCCTTGCTGAAAAACTTGCTCCTGCCTTGGACCTTCTCAGCAAAATTGAAGGTTTACCTAGTTTCATGTCCGATCCGAAACAAGGGGGAGAAGTAAAGTCCGGATCGAAACCACCTCCTTCCTCCAAAGCTACTCACACAACCGAACCACCTCCGACTGGTCAAGCTTCGTGTTCGGGTGTGAAGGATAAAGGGAAACACATAGCTGAGGAAGAAGATGAAGATGAAGATGATGAAACCATTGCTGACATGTTGAAACGTAAAAACAGTCGCAATGTGGATGATGATGTCAATCGTGTGGCGCGAGAGGCTGAAGAAGCCGAACGCATGCAAAAGGAAGCCCACGATCTCCTCGAGAGCAGGAAGACTCTCTTCCCTTCCTGGACTCGGGAGCGCATGATTAAAGAGACCATAGATACTCCCAGCATCTTACGGTTCGAGCCGGTGATTTCGTTCGACTGCTATAATTCTGTCGATTCGCAGTTCGACATGCCGTTGACTCGAAAGGCGTTTATCTTCCACGCCTTCTCAAGTATTTTTGAAGTCCCTCATCCGAACCCTGAGGTGGATAGGGAGTTGATCGAATTCTATCTGAAGGCTGCTCGTCCTCAGTATCTAACTTGGAGCGCCCAGAAGATAGTGAACGTTCGGGTCTTAAAGCCTTACACCGAAGGAAGGTTCATAAACGTTCGGTTCAAGGTGATTAGAGGGTCTGCGAGAACTGAACACCTTATATCTTTGGCAGACTTACCGAACTTAAATCCTCATGATTGGATTGTTCTGCATAACATCCTCTTGACAAATGAAGCTGAATATGGTCCGATCATAGACCATCTCAAGAGGATGATTGTCTGTTACATCATGGAGGTAGCCCTTATGGATCAGGAGGTAGCCACTGTCTTCAAGAAGAAACCAAAGATAGCTCCTGTGGGATCGGACAGTGATCTCAATCAAATGAAGATGGGCAAGATCGACCCAAGACGCAATTCGGTCATGTTCACTAGAGCTGAAGGACAGAAATGTCTCTTCGCTTTAGCTAACAAACATCTTTACACCACTGCTTGTTTGGAGCATGTGTTATCGATCATCCGAAGGTGTAAAGAGAATGCAGCGGATGATGTTAAGTACTTCAACGACATGATCCAATGGTACATCAGGTTTAGGCAAACGATACTGGCTCTTATCTCTCGTCTGTTTAACACCGTGAAGAAGAAGGTACCCGCCTCCGCTGCTGGCCCAAGTAACAAGTAAAGATCTCGCTCCAATTGACGCAAAGGGGGAGATTGTTGGGTTGAAGATTCGTTTGAAGATTGCGTCTTTGGGCTCGGCTATTTGTTTATTTATTTTGTATTCCGGTTTGGGCCTGTCCAACCGAGAGCCCATTATGTTTATTATATAAGTATATGCTTGCATGCATATTAGGTTAATGATTTTACGATTGATCTAGAGCATAACGATAGAATTTACAGATTTCTTTGATCGTTATTGTAAACCTACCAATCCTCTACAGTTGATGTTCTTAATCGAGCTCTTCTGAGGATTTTGTTTTAATCATTCGACACGTTTGATTCACTCTTGCCTTGTTCTTATTTTCGTGTTCTTGCTGTTTTATAATTACTTACCTGTTTAAGATCTAATCGATCTTCAAAGATTAAGTTTTTAATCTCATCACTATGGATTTTATCATGAAGCTTCCCAGGACCGCGTGAGGGGTAGATTCGATTTGGGTCATCAATGATCGATTGACCTAGTGCGCCCATTTCATTCTGATTCAGGAGAGCATTTCGGCCGAGAAGTTGGCAGAAATCTATATCAGGGAGGTAGTGGTGTGGCACGGGGTGCTAGTTTCAGTGATTTCTGATAGGGATGTGCGGTTCACTTCCAGGTTTTGGAAGAAGTTTCCAGACAAGCTGGGTACTCGTCTGCACTTTAGCACCACCTTTCACCCACAGACGGATGGTCAGAGTGAGCGGACCATCCAGACTCTAGAGGCTATGTTGCGGGCGTGTGTTTAGGATTTTGGAGGTAGTTGCAATACTTACCTTCCATTGGCGGATTTCTTCTATAATAATAGCTATCATGCGAGTATCGATTGTCCTCCCTTTGAGATGTTGTATGGGAGGAAGTGCAGGACGCCGATATGCTGGGGCGAGGTTGGTCAAAGGGTACTCAAGACGGCGGAGATGATCCAGCAGGTTCAGAGCAGGCTTTAGACTGCTCATAGTCGGTGGAAAAGTTATGCCAAGAAGCATCGATCGGACCTGGAGTTCCAGGTCGGGGATATGGTGCTCCTGAAAGTGTTGCCTTAGAAGTGTGTCATTCGATTCAGGTAGTAAGGCAAGCTGGGCCCCAAGTATATTGGACCCTTTAGGGTTGTAGCCCAAGTGGCCAAGGTAGCATATAGGCTGGATCTGCCTGCCGGACTCAGTCAGATACATAACACTTTTCATGTCTCCCAGTTGCGGAAGTGTCTGGTGGACAATTCGGCAGTAATGGCATTAGAGGATATTCAGGTGGATGACAACATGAATTACATCGAGCGGCCAGTGGCAATCCTTGACATGAAATCGAATGATCTGAGGAACAAGAGAGTGGAGCTGGTTAAGGTGCAGTGGCGGCACCGCAAGGGCTCAGAATGGACCTGCGAACCGAAAGACGAGATAAGGGAGCATTACCCCAAGCTTTTTCTGGACCGAGCAGCAGACATCGAGGACGAAGTCTAAGATAATTAGGGGAGATTTGTAACACCCGATTCCTGGTATGCCCTTAATTCAAGTATTTCTTATGTTTTCCTCTGGGACTCGACGAGTTGGAGGCCCAACTTATCGAGTAGAGTCGTGACCCGCAGGAAGTTTAAGTAATCTACTCGACGAGTCGAGTGACCGACTCGGCGAGTAGACGCTGTTTGAGTGAAACCCTAAATTAAGGGTTTGCACCCTATTTAAACACATTATAGCCCCTCAACTCAACCCCCATCGTCCAGATCAAACCCTAACTCGAAACCCTAGTCGTTTTTAGTGTGTTCTTGAGCCTTGTGGTGTCACTTTGTGTGATTGAAGCTTGAAGAAGAGAAGGAGGCTTGTGAGATCAAGGGGGAAACAAGAAGATCCAGAGTTTTGAGCATATTTCCAGCTTATTAGAGGTATAAAGTTGAAACCTTGTCTATTCATGGGGGTGTTCATGGCATAATGGTGCCCACCTTGTCACCATAAACACCCCATCCATCATGTAGACCATATTTTATGGCCTTTTGAGCCAAAGACCCCATGCATGGACATCAAGTTCATGACTTTATGTATAAAAGGGACCCACTGAAATCGACTGTATAGTATTGGACAAGGAGGGACTAGGTGAGTTACTTGGGTGACTCAGCGATTCGAGACGCTTTTCCCCGAAAACGTCTTCTGTAAATGGTTTTGGTTGAATGGAAGGAACGCTCAGCCAGCTAGGGGTTTGCCTTGGACCTAGAAATCATGGGACTCGACGAGTGCAAGAAAAGAATCAGTGAGTCCAAGGCAATCTCCAAACTTATGAAGATGGACTCAGCGAGTTCGAGAGGAACTCGACGTGTCATAGACTGAAGATCTTCTTATTGATGAAGATGAACTCAACGAGTTCAAGAACGAACTCGGTGAGTTGGTTGAAGATTTTCCGATGTGTAGGTGAAAGCGAACTCGTCGAGCTCTTGCTAGACTCGACGGGTGGAGACGGGTTTATGATAGTTTGGTGGAGATGGGGACTCGACGAGTTGGCGAGCCAACTCGACGAGTCAGGTCAACTGGATGTTGACTTTGACCAAAGTTGACTTTGACTGATTTGAGTTGACCCTGGTTAGGGTTGCTTATTCAAATTGATAACTTAGAAGGGTTTTCGTGTATAGATTGAGGAGTCGAGAAGAGTTGAGTTGCACGCCAAGGATATTTCAGACACTACACGACATCGAGTTGAGTTACCTTCCAGTAGGGTGGGTCTAAGGCCACAACGCCGACCTACCAATAAGAGTAATTGGTAGATAATTGTCTTTGTGATAATTATCTTGGTATGCTTATGAGATATGCTTATGTGATATGCTTATGAGATATGCTTATGTGATATGCTATGTGATTTAGTGGTAGTAGCAGGGAATAGCTTTTCCCTGACTTGGTCGTTAGGACCGAAGGGTAGGTAACTACCCCAGATATTCCTGACCGCATGAGGATATTTTGTTAGTGTATGATATAGGTAGGGGTGAAATAGTTCCCGAAGCCGGTTGAGATAGACCGGAGGTTAGTCGGCACCCTAGAACGGCCTAACATGGGTAGGTCAGCACCCCAGAATGGCTTGACATTGGTAGGTCGGGCACCCCAAAATTGTTCGGCAATATGTATGCTATGTGATTGTATGGTATGTGGTATGATGGGGGAACTCACTAAGCTTTGTGCTTATTGTTTTAGTTTTGGTTTGAAGTACCTCTTCGTCTAAGGGGATGGAGTCGGCGGTGTAGCAGCGCGTCACATACACACACATGCTTTCTGCATTGAGTTCCTAGGATTGTTCTCTGATTTATATTACTTATGTTGAGATGGTTTCCGAACATGTTGTTATAGTTATTATAAAATGAAATGAATTTGATAATATTTTTGTAAACATAAGGCAATGAGGATCATTAGATTCACTTTACAAGCCGATACTTTTCATCTTGTTAGTTTGTGTGACACTGCGAAAGCCATCTGGGAAAGGCTTAAAGAACTTTACTCCACTGACGCAGACCTTGAGCATTCAACTCAAACACTCCTTCTCTCGGAGCCAGAAGAAATTCTAAGCCAGACGTTCAATCACTACAATCATCTTCTTAGCAAGATGATGAAGCGTGGTATTGGATACGAGTTGATGGAGCAGAAGGTTAGTTTCATGAATAGGCTTATATCTGAATGGATGGAAGTGGTTTCCAACGTCAAAGCGCACGAGAAATTCAAAAGTTATACTTTAACTAAGCTTTTTGGGATTCTCAAGGAACATGAAAGTGAAGTGTCGAAAGGAGCGAAAGTTGTTTCTGGAATGGGGTCTCTTGCTCTTGTTGCGAAGGGAAAAGTTGTTGCAAAAGAAGATTTTGAGTCAAATCATTTTGAATGTGATCTTACGCACGAGGAGTTCCATTTAAGGGTCTCAAATCTCAAAAGATTTGCAAGGAAGAATTTTCCATTAAACAAGAACTGAAACTAGCAGGATAGCTACAACTCAGAAATGACGAAAGAGGAGAACAAAAGCACTTCTCAGAAGGTGGACGATAAGAAGGAGAAAAAGAGCATGGGAGACTCTGGTTATGACTGCAACTATTGTCATGGAAAAAATCATCTAGACAAGGATTACATGCTGAGAAGGATAAATAAGAAGTGAGAAGGTGAAGATGATGAATCCTACCACATGCGAAAGCTAGAGGAGATCAAAAAGAAAAGGATTGATGATAACATAATGTATGCTTTGATTGTGTAGGAAAAATGTGGCTGAGAATGAATTTGGAGGAGTTGAAGTATGGTCAACCGACTCGGAGGACGATGAGGTTCGCAAGCCAACTCATGGAAGGGCGTTCGTTGCGAAAGACGAGAGTTAACAGTTTGTAGGAAGGTGTTTAATGGTGATGAATGATGGGTCACAGATGCAGGGCAATGTTGTTGGGAGTGAAAGAAAGGATGATAGTTGTTTCACCACAAGACCAGTTCCTGAACAAATCAATGAGTGCGAACAACTGATCAACAAGTTAAACCTAATTCTCTAATCACTTGAAATTCCTGTGTCTAGATACGAGACTGAATTAAACAGCTTAAAATTCACCTTTTCAAATATTAGTGACAGTTTAAAAAGAACTTGGTTAACAAACTCTAACCTAATTAATTAAATCAGCAGGGTTTCATCGAAAAGCGATGAACGGAGAATGTGGATTAAGAAGATAGAATCGGAGTTGTCTAAGTATAAGGATCAATTAATTTATATGTAGCGAAACAATCTGATGCTTTTGAAACAACGTAACATTTTCTGTTTAATTGCTAAAAGGCTTTATTTTAACAATACTCAGTTGCACCTTGATTATGAAATTGGTGAGAAAATTCACAAGATGATCTTACCATTTCTTGAATTAAAGGAAGATGAGATACACGCCGACTGTTACAAATGCGAATCCATAGTTTCGTCAGACGAAACTTCTGATGCATACAAGTTTGGACTAGAACGAATTGAATCATACATTAAGTCCAAAGACCACAAAAACATGTTAAAACAGCTTTTAGATGAAAACAATAAGAAGTAAATCAAGTCTGACACTATACATAAATTCGACTCATTGAGTGCCAAATTGAGTTCAGCAAATAAGATAAATATTGAAAGCGCATCTGAATTTGATGAGGACAGTGATATGAGCAAAATTTATGTAGAATATGAGGTTGATTGCTCAGAGTTTGTTAAAAACGAACCTGAACGTGTGAAATATTTGATTTCTGGAAATTCGGTTGAATTCGTATGTATTTCTCAAAATAAACGAAAAACATTGAAAGCGAAGGCAACCGTCTTTCCCAAAGTACAAACTACTCCTAATCAAGTTTTTGCTACTAAAGGACTGGACAAAACTCAAAATTTAGAACTGATGTCCATCGTCAACGAAGACAACAAAGAGAGTTGCGATGATTATTTTTGGTCTGCTCCAATAGATAATGCAGATGAAATGAAGGATCTGTCTGAAAGAACCGCACATAGAGTGAAGGGAAGATATGTGGCAGAACCACTGAACGATCGTTCTAGCTATGAGAAAGGAAGTCCAAGTGGAACAAAGGAAGATTCAAGCGAACCCCAAAAGGACAAATCTCCTGCAACAAAAGCGAAACCCAAAGTGAATATTCACAAGTCCTCTAAGCAGCTTGCAGAGCATAAACGTCTAGAAAATAGGAGATATCAGAGTAATCTCAATGAAAGGAAACAATTTTGGTAATCCCAAAATTCCAACAATGTTTGAAGAGAAAAATCTTCTAATGCGAAAGTTCGTTCGCATGCAAATCCTAGTCAATGTTCGCACTATCATTCCTGCAGTCCACGAAGACCAAAAGGGAACTTTGGTCAAAAACCTTTTCTCTCAAATAAGTCCATTGAGAAACCAAAATCTCATCATTCTCAACCCACAAAAGCTTCACCCAAAGACGTCAATGGAAATGGAAGATTAGTGTTGGATTCTGAAACTCAAACCAAGAAATCGACTACTAACCCTAAGAAAGTTAAGAAAGAATTCGTTAAGAATCAGAACAAAGAAAAACAATCTAATTCAAAAGAAACGAAAATGAAAGATACTAGAATAAAATTTTTCACTAAAACTAAGAAAGATGAAATGAATTTAGTTAAACAAACTAATATGGTTGATCGTACTATCAATTTTCCTCTTTCTGTAAAAGACTCACAAGGACCCAAGAAGCTTGAGGTTCCTAAATTTTCTTGAATTTTGTAGGTTATACGTGATGAGCAGTTTGACACCGAATGGTACATCGATAGTGGCTGCCTGCATTACATGACAGGAAGGAAGGAGGAGTTGCGAGAGTTCCGATCTCTCAAAGATGGTGGAAATGTAAAGTATGGAAACAATTCGTTTGGAAGGATCAAAGGCTATGGGATGATAATGAACGGAGATTTCTCAATTCATAAGGTGGCTTATGTGGAAGGGTTACAACACAACCTAATTAGTGTTTCATAATTGGTTATAGGAACTGTCTTGAAAGTTTCCTTTGACGATGAAGGATCTGAGATAATTGAAAAGAACACGAAGGCAATTCTCTTGATGTCACAGCAAAAGGGAGAAATGTACCCTTTCAATCGGAACCCAATACGTGGGAAGCCCACCATATGCTTTCTTACGAAATCACACTCAGATGACAGTTAGCCGTGGCATAGAAGACTTCCGCACCTCAATTTCAAAGATATCAATAAGTTGGTGCTTGGTGATCATGTGCGAGGGCTTCCTTTCTTGAGGTATGATAAGGATCATTTATGTGCAGCCTGCGAAATGGGGAAGCAAAGTAGGAAAAGTCATCCAAACATAGTAAACACGAAAGTCATTGAACCATTGGAACTTCAACAAATCGTCTTTTATGGACCTTCTGCAATAGAAATTGTTGGTGGTAGTAAGTACATTCTCGTAATAGTTGATGATTTTTCACGTTTCACTTGGGTGTTCTTTCTTAAATAGAAATTAGAAGCTACTCCCAAACTCAAGGGCCTTATAAAGCAAAGTGAGCTTCAACTGCAAAAGCTGGTTCGCAACGTTCGCAGCGATAATGGTCTAGAATTCAAAAACCATACCTTTATAGAATTTCTTGCTGAAAAGGGAGTCTCACACAAGCCTTTATAGAATTTCTTGCTGAAAAGGGAGTCTCCTACACTCCACATCAAAATGGTGTAGTTGAAAGACGAAACCGCTATTTGTGCGAAGCTGCACTAACCATGCTCACATTCACGTGTCTGCCTTTATACTTCTGGGAAGATGCAATTGCGACTACTTGTTACACTCAAAACAGATCTATTCAGAATAAGCGGTTTTTTGTTACCCCTTACGAATCTTAAATAATTGCAAACCAAATTTTAAGGTTTTCCATGTATTTGGTTACGGGTGTTTCATCTTCAATTCCAAGGAACAGCGAAAAAAATTCAATGTGAAAGCTGACGAGGGGATATTTTTGGGATATTCGCTGACCTCCAACGCATATAGGGTTCTCAACAAACGTTCAAAGAAGATGGAAGAAACATACTATGTCACTTTCGATGACAACTACTTGAAGAGGATTCAATTTAAAGAGCATCAATCGAATGAAATCTTTCCTAAGCCAAGTCCAACCACTATTCCAATCTCCAATCTTTATGACAAATTCATGCTACTTTTTGATGAACCAGAAAAGGATGTCACATCCGAAGCAAAATCAGTTAAAAACAATGTGGATGAATTAAAGAAGATAAATGATGAAGCCAAGAAAGACGTGGACAATCAGCCATCAACTACGGACATGCCTCAAGACACGAGCACTCCATTCCAGGGGGAGCAACCGACTCCACAAGAAACGAACATTCCGTTGTAGGGGGTTACACTTCGTCTCTTTCATCTGAACCACCTTCTGATACGAATGACTCACCTCCCAACGTATCTCTCGAACCTTCATTCATAGGAGATACTTCAATTCCTGATAAAGAGAACAACTCGTCATTTGAGGGGGAGAATAAGGATGCGAATGACAATTCTGACGTTCAATCAGAATTCGAAGAAGTAAACACTGAATTGGATCCCTATTATGATCCAAATTATCCTCCACTAGCCAAATGGACCAGAGATCACCCAAAAACCCATGTCATTGGTGAATCTTCTGCAAGCATTCTTACGAGATCTCAGATTAAAGCGAAACGAACTGAATTATTCTCTAAAGTGGAATTATGTTTGTTCAATTCGTCCGTATCCATGATCGAACCTAAAACCATCAATTTTGCTCTTGATCACTCTGATTGGATGCACGCGATGCAAGACGAGCTCAATGAGCTCGTACGAAAGAAAGCTTGGAGGTTAATTCCCACTCCGCCTGAAGCATCAGTTGTTTGTTTAAAATGGGGTTTTTGTAATAAACTGGATAAACAATTTAATGTAATAAGAAACAAAGCGAGACTCGTGGTTAAGGGATATTGTCAAGAAGAATGTATTGACTACAAAGAATCCTTCACACCTGGTGCTAGGTTGGAATCTGTTCGCATCTTCTTGGCATACGTATCACACAAGAATTTTAAAGTGTTTCAGATGGATGTTAAATGTGCATTCTTAAATGCGGAATTACAAGAGACAGTATAAGTTGGACAAGACAATCTATGGTCTCAAGCAAGCTCCAAGATCTTGGTATGAAACTCTTACTGGCTTCCTTAAAATGTCCAAATTTAAACAAGGTTCGGTTGACCAAACCTTCTTTTGCAAGAAAGAGGGTGAGCACTTGATGATCGTCCAAATCTATGTTGATGACATCATTTTTGGTTCAACAAATACAAGATTAATAGTTGAATTCCGAAAATTGATGGAAATAAAATTTGAGATGAGCTGCATGGGTCCGATTAAGTTTTTCCTTCGACTAAACATAAGACAGGGACCAGAAGGCATTTTCATAAATCAAGAAGAATACTTGAAGACCTTACTACCTAAGTTTGGCATGTTGGGAGACTCTAAAGTGAAGGTTCTAATGGCATTCAGAAAACTGACACCATCTCTGGAAAAACCAGCTGCTGATATGACCCTTTATCGTCAAATGATAGGATCATTGATTTATCTAACAGCTAGTAGACCAGATATTATGTTTTCCATTTGTTATTGTGCTAGGATCCAAGCAAATCCACACGAACCTCATATAGCGGCTGTCAAGAATATCTTCAGATACTTGAAAGGAACTTTATCACTTGGCATATAGTACCCTGCAAAATCAGGCTTCTTCGTACAAGCAATTTCAGATGCCTAACCATGGGGGATGTGGATTATATAGAAAAAAGCACAAGTGGAGGATGCCAATTTCTATATGGAAAACTTCTTAGTTGGCAATCCAAGAAGCAAACGTGTGTGTCCGTGTCAACCGCTGATGCTGAATATATAGTTGATGCTTCATGCACATCTCAAGTCATTTGGATTCAAAGTCAGCTTCGTGATTATGGCTTAAGCATGAAACAAATCCCACTATTTTGTGACTCTGAAAGTGTTATTCGCATTTGTCACAACCCAGTTCAATACTTAAAGATGAAACACATAGCACTGAGGTATTATTTCATCAAGGATCACGTAGAAGACGACAATGTGTAAATTCACTTCGTGAGATTTGCTGATCAATTGGCTGACATATTAACAAAAGCCTTGCCTGAAATAACCTTCAATAGAATTCTTCAAGGCCTAGGAATGATGGAAGTTGAATCTATACCGAAACCACCTTCGATTTAATAAGGTTGTTGACACGAATCGATGTGATCGCTCGCAAAGACTCGTTGTTCATTGTTCGTTTGTGGTTTGGTGTAACCAATATCCTTTTTTGTATTTTATGTATAATGTTTCAAAACTTCAAAAATCTAAAAATCCAAAAATATTTGTTATCCTTTCGTTTTTATTCCTGTTACGCAAATTGGCTCGTACGTTCGCTTTAATTCATTTCCGATTTTTTCGGGAACCGAATTGACACGAATGTTTGGCTTAATTCACATTAAATAATTCTTACTTGCTTTCAATTTTATTTGTCACGCCAATTGGCACGAACGCTCGCCTTAATTCGTTTCCGATTTTTCCGGGACACGAATTGGCACGAACATTCGCCCTAATTCGCATCGTCAAGTTTTTGGTTTGTTGGTTTTTGTTTTTGTTGATCTTACTTTATTTTTGTACATTATTCCCTTTTAAACAAAATTCAAAATATTTTATTCGTGTTTATTTTTATTTTTTTTATTTTCCCAAATTTCAACTCACCAAAAATACCTTAAGAAGATCATGGAGGCACATATTTGTGAGATAGGGCAGGTATAACATTCTTTATCTACCTATTAGCTAAGTGTCCCTAAAAGCATCCTGTTGTATATTGTCCAAAGCCTCTATTGACTCGATGTGAAGCCTTACTGAATCGATTCTACCAATCGTTTCTTCCCAATTAGGTTGTTAAATTCACATTACTCATGAGCTACCTTACTCTTTTCACATTGAGTTAAGACATATCGTCTTAGTCACTTCCGTTTAGCAGAGGTACATTCGCTTCTCTGAAACCATTTTCACATTTCTCCATTTCCTTCATACTCATCAATGTAACCCTTGAGACTTTCAGCTATACCACTGAGTTTTATGGTTGCACAACATCTGCATTAATGATCTTAGTTTCGTTCACCGCGAACTGAGTGAAACCCCAAATCCAACACATTTACATGAATTGACGGCGAACAGTTAAATGTTCTAGATTCTCACCATGGAATTAACGAAAGCCACTTTTGTGGTATGTATAAAGAAATCTCTTTTTCTTTTGTACGGTGTTTATGAAATGTTCAAATACAAAGATATTTCTTCCCATAAGATCCAATTTTTTTTAGATTTCTAACTTTACCATGTCACTAAAATAATTCCACACCTACTCGTTAAATTAACTACACTGGTCACATGAGTACTTCATCCAACATTCGTTCTTATGTCAGGTACATTGTTTGGTTGGAGAGTAAGCCACCCATTGAGCCTAATTAAAAGATGCCTTTCAATGTTTCTTGTCAAACATTTGATCATATTTCAACAGGAAACCACACAGACACTTCATAATCTCTCTTGATTTTGAAGGAAGAGATCGTTGCCCGGGATCTATTGTTTCGTGTCTTTTAAAACATCACCAATGTCCCACAAATATATCTTGCTTTATTTCTTTTTCTATGGAACACTCTCACACGAAAATCTCTTTGACTTTCCTAAAGCCTTGCTTATGGTACTTATGAGATTTTCAGTTTCACGGATTCAATAATGCTCAGGGTGATTTGCACAAATTACCTTATGTTACAAATGCGAATAGCCGTATGGATATTCACTGAAACGAATAGATATTGAAAATATTAGAACAAGATAATAATGATGCGGCAGTTGGTTGATAACATTTCGAAATTTTGGCGCGTGGAATTTGAAACGCTTCCATTTATCACGCCGCCTGACACCTTTATCGGGGCTACAACTGTCAAATCCCAATTTTTCAGGCGTCGTTTCAAAGGAAATCACTCAATTGATGCTTCAGATTCTCCCTCCTCTGTAATCGTATAAAAAGTTTTTTGATTCACAACCTTACCTTTTACCACTATCAAATTCTCTCAAGAACCCTAATGGCAATTTCTCTCTATTGTTCTTCTTCTTCATCAATCTGCAACAATGGTTGGTTCTTCATCAAATTCATGATCAAACCGCACACTCCACACTACTTGCTATCAAACATAATCAAAACATGAATCCTTATTTGTCTCCATTCAATTACGATTAATACATGCTACCCATCATCGAATGTCTGAAGTATTCCCCTTTGGTCACTGCCTTAACTAAAGTTGAGTGTTTTCCAATGTCTCTTCTCTCGATGGCTTATTCCTCCGCATCGTACACCGAAGAAGAAGAATGCATCACCTTCGAAATCTGTGACAAGAAAACCTCCATCACCAAGTCAAGGTTCTGCTCTCTGCTAGGACTTGCATCTGACGACTCCATGGTAAATCCAGACTTGATCTCCACTACAACTATTTTCGAGATGTGCAATAAGATGGGGTATACAAAACTCATTCCTTCAATCTCCAAGTTCAAGAAACCCAACTTGCCTCCTCAATGGAAAGGTTTGTTTACTATTCTTTTCAAAGCCTTTTCTAAAAGAGTCATAGGTTCAGACTGTGCCAGTAAGGTGTTCATGACTTTGATGTATGGTTTCAACTATGTCATCAACCTTGATTATGGCACCATTTTGTGGGCTCAACTGGTGCAAAGTACTCACTCCATGACTCGACACAATGAGATTTATTGTGCTCATTTTTGGACAATTTTTGTTCAAAGGGCAATAGACAAATACAAATGAAGGGTTTAGTTAATGGTTTGGTCTAGGGAAATAGACAAATACAAGTAGTGAGTTTACGACCGTAAGCCTGTTTATGGCCGTTAACCCAGTGTCGGGCCTAAGTCCACTATATATAGGGGTTATGTAGTTCATTAATGGTTGTTGATGCCACAATCGCTCACGGTCACAGGAGCAAGTTGTACCAGGCGTTTTATGCAATATAAGAGTGTGCAAGCTTGTTTCAATTCTGTTTCTTCTTTGTTTCTCATTCTATTTGATTGTGTGATTGCTTGATCATTGGTAAAGATCCATTTTCAGGACCTTACAATTGGTATCAGAGCTGAACCAGTGTCAAAGCATCATTCAATCGAGTATTCAGCTGTTTAAACTTGTATTCTTTGGTGTTTGAGATTAGGGTTTGGTGTTTTCATAGCAAAGGGGTTCAAATTTGCATCAAACTTGTGTTTACTGAGATTTTTGGGAGTTTACTGCCAAAAGATTACGACCGTAAACCCAGTTTACGGCCGTAAAATCAAGCACATTCAAGAGGCGTAAATTGTGTTCTTAAACCGTAATCAGTGCAACTTAAATAACCGTAAACTACCAGACCGTAAACACCCCAACTGTAAACACAGTTTACGGTCATAAACTACTGACCGTAAACTCAAGTTTGACAATTTTTATTTTTCTTAATTTTTAAGTTTTGAAATCAGAATAAATGGATTCTCAAAGTCAAACACATCATCATGAGCTGGATTCCGTCATGGGCACCACTACACGCATTCCAAGACTGTTGTCTGTAGATGGTTGTCTTGAATGGAAATACCGGATAGAAAAGTACATTAAAATGAAGGACTTCAAGATTTGGAGAAGCGTCATCAAGAATCCCGTCAGAATAACCACAAATATTGCAGGGCAAGTAGTTGACAAAGCTGTTGAAAACTACACAGATGAAGATTTTGAGAAAGTGGAAGAATAGGAAAGGGCTTTGGCCACTCTAACCATGGCTCTATCTCTTCATATAGCTCAAGGTTTCAGAGAGTATACTTCATCAAAAGCTTTGTGGGAAGCTTTAATTGAGGTATATGAAGTTAATGAGGACATGAAGGAAAGCCGCCAAGATATGCTGCGAAAAAGGTTTAACATGTGCAACTACATTCCTGAAGAAATGCTGGAGGCACAGCTGCAACGATTCACAACTCTCACCACTGAGATGAATGTAGCTGGGATCTTCTTGACAAAGTCTGAAATAAATAAAAAGCTACTGAATGCTCTCCCAAAGTCATGGGACATGAATGTGGTTGTCGTCAACAAGACCAAGGATCTAAATCGCCTTACTCTTGCTGAAACGATGGCGATAATCAAGGCTTGTGATATTGATGATAAACAGTGGGAGATAAATCATGTGAATTCGTATTCAACTGCAAACCTTGGGATTTCATCTAACAATTCTCTTTCATCTCAAACGTTTCCCTCTCCAGGTCAACCTTTTGTTGCTCAGCAAGCTCAGACTCAATCCTTTTCCACTTCATCAACTACTTCACTTACTACTACATCATCCAAGCCTTTTTCTCGGAACCAATCGTTTGTTGCTTCTCAAGTTGCTCTTTCCTCAAATGTGGCTTCTTCCTCAAATGCTAAGGGGTGTGATGAAAATCTTGCTCTCGCCACAAGACTTGTTAACTGCTACAATGCTCTTGTAGCTGGAGATCTTCCACGACAATTGTTATTTGTTGATTTGGATCAGATTCATCTAGAAGATGTGGAAGAAATGGATATTACATGGAAAATTGCCATGGCAGTGTTCAGGGCGAAGCAGTTTGCGAAGAAGACAGGGAAGAATAACTGGGGGATGAACGCTGATAAAAGGTAGGGTTTATCAAAGGGAAGCTGCATTGTTTCAACTGTTACGAGTCGGGTCATTTTGCTCGTGAGTGCTCGAAGCTGGATAGAAGATTAAACAATGACCGGACAATGGTTGCAGTGGGAAACAATCGGGGAGGTGCTCAGGTTAACAGTGAGAAGGACATGGTTGCTCAGTCATTTGACTGGGAGGACCAGATTCAGGCCCTGAACATTTCATAACCTGAAAATGCACACCTAGCCCAAGTTAAAGATGAAGCCTTCATGGAGAGTGTTGCAGCTGAAGAAAAGATGATGGAGCTTCAGTTTGCGTTGATGGTATCTTCTACTGCTGAACCGAATAAAAATGAGGTAAGTTTGCCTTCTTGTTGTCAAGCTTGTATTGATTATGTTAAAATTCTTCGTGAGGAAATAGAATCATTACGTAGAGAAGTATAGGACCTTAGATATGAGGGCTATCAACTTAGAAAAGGAAAAAAACTCTTAAAGGCCTAATTAGAGACAAAAATAAAGGACTTTAGGAGACTTCAGGTAGACTACAGTAATAAATGTGAAAACTATGATTATATCAAGAGACAAAATGCTGAGTTAATTGCTGAACTTGATACATTCAAGAATAAATTTGATATAGCAAACTTTAATTTTAAAAAATCTGATGTATCATGCGAGGTAGTTGCCAACATGATTGACCATTGCCTACAGTTTAAACAAAACCAGAAAAAGGGTTTGGGATACGATAAACTGCCTCCTCCTTTCAATCACAATTATCAGTATCGCCCTGCCTCTGATTAGGAGATTGCCAATGAATCTTTCATGTTTATGGAAAGCCAACAAGTTTTGTTTCAGGAGGAGTTATTAATGTTGAAAATTCTAATGTTTCTGCTTCCCCTACACACCAATCCTTAAATCAGTCAAAGCACGAATTTGAAGGATCTGTTTCTGAAAATAAAACTGAGTCTGAACCTGAAGTTTTAGTTTTAAATAAAGACTTTATTTTTTCTGATGTTAAAAGTGACAATGTTTTTTTGTGATTTTTCTGCAACTGTTGATATTGGGTTGAATTGTTTTGAAGTGTTTGATGAGATGTTTTATAATTCTGATGCTTGTAATGATGCTAATAAAAACTCACCATTTCCACAAGTCACTCCATTTCTTACGCCCTCACTTATCTCACAACCTGCTTCTTGTTCATGTTCATGTGAGAAAAGTAAGGGTGTCGGTATGGAAAATAAATATGAAAAAGGCAGTACATGCTTTAATAATAACAAACAGATTTGTTTTAATTGTGGTATTGGTGGTCATATAGCTAGGAATTGACTAAATAGAATGTGTGTACATTATACGTCACAAAGAGGAGAGAACGAATTTAGAGGAAGGTCTTTAACTAGAAAGTCCTCTAGAGCTCGTTCTCGGAATGACGATTGGAAAAATGATCGTAGTAGAAAAGGGTAGTTTTTCAAAATAATAAAAAGGTTTTTCGTAACAAAGTCCCAAACAGTTTGCCAAAACTGAACACGGCTCCGCCAAGATTGGTTTTGTCAAGGAGTAGCTATGGGTCTTCAACCACTTCTGGTAGAAAATCTAAGTGCTCAATGCAAACTGATAAGAAACCTATTTCAAAACGATTGGTGACTGTTAGGAAACCTAATTACCAATGGATGTCCAAAATAAACTCCAATCTATCATCAGCATCCTCTGAAAACTTAGAAAGTAAAGATAAATCTAAAAAAGTGAAGGGTCAACCCAGGAAAATGATGACCTGGGTTCCAAAATCTGAATGAATCCGCATATTTTGCAGGGACAGTTGCGGGGGAATGTCGTCAGACCTTGGTTCGTCGACAGTGGCTGCTCCCGACATATGACAAGAGATATCTCCCAACTGAACAACATTCAATCTTTTAATGGGGGATATGTTTCCTTTACGGGTGGAGAAGGTGGCAGATTACTCAGAGAGGAACCGTTACAAATGGAGTGTTAAGTTTCAAGAATGTCAACTTTGCTCCCGAGTAAAAGCATAGTTTGTTGAGTGTGTCTCAGATATGCGACAAAAGCTATTCTACACATTTCACTGACAAGGAATGTATGATTCTCAAGCCAGGCATTGTCATCCCGGAAGATTGGATTATTGTCAAATCTAAGAGGGATGGAAATGCTTACATTATTGATATGAATAGCAACCTTCCCGAACAAGTTACTTTCCTCTTTTCAAACGTCTCAAAACAAAATGCAATGTTGTGGCACCGAAGACTCAGTCATGCTAACGCCAAAAACCTAAATTGTCTTGCAAAGAATGAGATGGTTCGTGGTTTACCTGTTAGAGATTTTATAACGTTTGAGAAGTGTGTCATATGCCCAGGGTAAAAATCATAGAAAACCACACCTGCCAAAACAGGTTAACTCAATCAGTCAGGTGCTCCAATTATTACATATGGACTTGTTCGGTCCAGTCAACGTCCTAAGCATCAACAGAAGTTCATACTGTCTTGTTGTGATTGATGATTTCTCTTGTTTTACATGCGTCTTCTTCTTATCCAACAAATTCGGGGTTGCAGATCTGATAAAGAAGTTCATAGTGTTGATTGAGAACCAAACCGATAATCGGGTGAAGGCGCTTCGTACTGACAACGACACAAAGTTCAAGAATTCTATTCTAGATCATTTTTGCGCAGAAAAGGGGATTATGCGTCAATACAGCTCCGCTCACACACCTCAACAAAATGGTGATGTTAAAAGGAGAAATAGAACTTTAAAAGACACTGCAAGGACGATGCTGTGTGACTCCAAGTTACCGGTTTTCTTTTGGGCCGAGGTGATTAACACTGCTTACTACGTTTAGAATCGTGTGTTAATCAACAAAGCTCAGATGAAGACACCGTATGAGATTCTATATGGTCACAAGCCATCAGTCAGTCATTTTCGTGTATTTAGTTGGACTTGCACCCTTCTTCACCTAGAGTCGAACCCTAAGTTTAATGCCAAAGCCCATAATTATTACTTCGTAGGGTATGCCGCACGCACCGCATATAGGTTCTACAATGAAAAGACAAAACAGATTGTGGAATCCTATGACGTGTGCTGGTTGGAGGAGAATGAAACAGTTGCTCGAGTGGGTCCGGATTGGATATTTGATTACACATCGCTTTTCAAGTCTATAAATGTGTCTTCGGATAGTTCATCTGGGTCTTTCTCTGGTTCGAAGAATGTTTTTGAAGACGAAGATCAAGAAGTTGTCTACAAACCCCCAACAGTATCCTCTTCACCATCTGAGGGGGAGTCCTCTGCTTCACCTGAGGGGGAGTCATCTGTACCACCTGATAGTCCAAAATCTCAAGTTCAGAATGATACTCCTGATATTGAGGCTACACCGATCACTCCTGTTGAAAGAGAGATCATGTATATAGATGCTTCCACTGTCACTTCAACTTTTATTGAACTACTCTTTCATGAAGACATTTCTAGTAAGTTTGTTGCAGAGTCATCTAGTGTGGAACAGTCAGCAAATGAAAGAGGTGTCAATATTCACAATCTTCCCGTCTCGCTTAATGATATCACCTAGGAGATACCCTCAAGAATTCAACACGATCATCTGATCGAGAACATCATTGGTCATCTGGGTGATGGAGTTAACACCAGAAGTTAGAGTGGAGATGTGAATACATGTCTCTACTCTTGCTTTATCTCTCAAATAGAGCCCAAGAATGTTGAAATGGCTCTAAATGAGCCCAACTAGGTAGATGCTATGCATGAAGAGTTGAATCAGTTTGAAAAGCGCGGGGTTTGGAAATTGGTTGAGTTACCAAAGGGAAAAAGTCTTTCGACACACGATGGGTTTATCGAAACAAGCAGGATGATTCAGGGGTTATAGTGCCAAATAAAGCTAGATTGGTGGTTCGCAGGTTTCGACAAGTCGAGGGTCTTGATTATACTGAGGTTTATGCTCTAGTAGCTCGCTTGGAGGCTATTTGTATCTTCCTTGTATATGCCTCCTACATGAACTTCACGGTTTATCAAATAGACGTCAAGATAGCCTTCTTGTATGGCAAGGTGAAGGAAGAAATCTAAGTTGATCAGCCCCCTGGGTTTGTTAACTCGAAGTTTCCTAATCATGTTTACAAGTTGGACAAGGCATTGTATGGGTTACATCAAGCTCCTCGAGTGTGGTATGCGACCCTTACAAAGCATTTTCTCGAACATGGATACTCTCGTGGCACTATCGATCAAACTTTGTTTATCAATCATGTGGGTAATGATCAGATTCTGGTTCAAATCTACGTTGACGATTTTATCTCGGGTCTACCAGTCTGTTGCTATGCAAGGAGTTTGAAGGCGTTATGAAAAAGCGGTTCGAGATGAGTTCGTTGGGAGAAATGACCATGTTTATGGGGCTTCAAATCAAACAAAATTCAATTGGAATCCTGCTACATCAAGCCAAGTATGTGGAGGATATTCTTGAGAAGTTCGGGTTTCAAGACGCTAAACCTGCATCGACACCAATGGCCGAAAGACCTCTGCTGACTCCAAATACTGATGGCGAATCCGTAGATCAGACACACTACAGATCGATGATCGGATCGTTGATGTATCTTACTGCAAGCCGTCCAGACATCATCTTTGTAGTTTGTCAATACGTACATTATTAGGCTAATCCAAAATTTTCACATCTTATTGCTGTCAAAAGAATTTTCGGTATATCAAAGGCAGCCCAAAATTGGGTCTTTGGTATCTGAAAAATTCCGAATTTGATTTATACACTTTTGCTGACAGTAATTATTGAGGCTGTAAGCTTGATAGGAAATCCACTTCAGGAGGGTGTCAATATCTTGGAGATCGGCTAGTGTCGTGGCAGTGCAAGAAGCAACACATCGTCTCAACTTCAACAGCCGAAGCGGAATACGTTGTTGCATCTGGTTTTTGCTCTCAAGTTATCTGGATCCAACATCAGCTATTGCATTACAGTTTGAATTATCTATAAACCCTCATTTACTGTGATAATGAGGCCGCGATTCAAATTGGTAAAAATCATGTCCAACATTCCAAAACCAAACACATGGATATTAAAATTCATTTTATAAGAGACTATTTTGAACTTTCACTCATCCGGCTGGAACAGGTTCCCACTGCTAATAATGTGGCAGATCTGTTCACCAAGCTGTTTAACAAAGCTCAATTCGATGTGCTTGTGGGATTTTAGAAAATGATTCGTTTTGAGGATTAATTTTATTTTTCTATTTTTTCTTAGTTTAAGTTATTTTTATTTTTATTTTTCGTAATTCTTATTTTCAATTTTATTTTTGGTTAGCGTAGTTTAAATTTGTGCATTTTAGTGATTTTATTCTCACCCATGCACAAATTTAGGGGGAGAAATAAATAAAAACAAAAAATTTCAAAAATCCATAAACAATAAAAATCAGAAAATCAAAAGAATATGTTGCTGCTAGTCTTTCTTGTAGGTGATGTGTTGGGAAGTGATATTATCAAGTGATAACAGGCAATTTGAATCTGCATAACGTACCAAAACTAAATTTTCTTCGCTCTGTGTTCAATGTGCTGGTAGGCACGAAAGATTCTAAATGGACTTGAATAGGAAGATTTGAACTTAAGGAATTCAAGGACTTAACAAATCTTGAACTTGTTAGATCCGTTTAGCCTGATAATACGACGCTAAGATAGTTTGAGCAGGGAGATATACATGGGAATCTACTGGTCACATTAAAAGAACCTGTATCTAGAACTGTGGATTAACTCTTCCTTGATATGCAGATTTTGTCCTTAATTCCGGTATTGATAGGGTGACTGGCGAATTCTGCTAAATTACGTCTGTAGAAGGTTATTTTCTTTCTTTCTGTCTGTTAGTCATATGTTGCCTCCTCTACATGATCGAGAGATCTGACCTGGACTGTAACATATGCAATTATCTCTCTGCATCTTCTCTGTATGCAATTCTTTCTATCTGTTAGCCATATATTGTCTCCTTTGCGTGACTTACAATCTGACCTGGTACATAGTATATGCATCATTCTTTGTCTTAATCCATGTAAAACTTCAGTTAGTCATATGTTTCATCCTCTGCATGATTGGAAGAGATCCGACCTGGGTGTATAACATATGCATTCTAAATCTATCTTCTCTCTTAATAATTGTCTTCTCACCCGATGTAAGGAGTATTCTGGACGTTCTTGATTACTAGAGCATATCAGGAAGCGGGAAACATGTTCTAGTACAATTAAAAATTGAACACTTACAGATTGTCTGTAGATCTCGTTGCTCAATTTAGGTGGACAACAATATCCCTGGTCGTCGTCAGATAAATGGTCCCTAGGAAATTTATTTAAGAATATAGAATCAAAAGGGTTTTGTCTTTGTTAGCTTGTCCAAAATTTATCACAATTTCTCGTGTTTAAGTGGACCAAGGTTGTCTAACAACTTTGATCCTTAAGTCACAAAATTATATTCAGTGTTTGCTTAGATAAGTTTAGTTTATTTTATTTTATTTTTATTTTTATTTTTGTTTCATTTTAATTTTATTTTGTAATTATCAAAATTTTAAAAATTTTAATTTTTGGAAATTGTGTTATTTTAATTTTATTTTGTTTTATTTTATGTTATCGTTAATTTTATTTTTGTCTATGTTAATTTTAATTTTTATTGTTAAAAGTTGTCAAAGTTTTTTAATTTTTTTTTACTTTTTATTTTTATTTTTTAAACTTTAGAAATTTTTATTTTAATTTTTTAAATCCTCAAAAGTTTTATTTTTGAAAATTATTTGAAATATTCGACTGTGCCTTACACTATGTGGACAACTGGTAAAAAGGTCAAGGGTATCTAAGAGAGTTTACAGCCGGAAACTCTCTCACTTTTCAGCTTCCGGCCGCAAAGTCTCTCCCTTTCTCTCTCATCTTCGAAAACAATTTCTCGTTTTTCTGTGAAAATGCTTCGATCACCTCAAAGGTAGTAAGTGTTGGGTTTTTGAACATTCTAACACTCATATGGTGTACATGCAACCCTATAAACCTTGGATCTATGTTTTCTCTATCATACATTCAAATAAGAACTTTCCAAGGCTTTAATCCTTACTAGCATATTATAAAGCACTTATACTACAAAGTACTAGTTAGATGACATACCTTTTGATGTAGCTTGATTTCTTCAAGCTTTAAGAGCTTAGCCCCAATAGTGTGGAAGCCTCAAATGGAATCACAAATCACCAAAATACCTTGGAAGACTTTAGAGAATATAGATACTTGGTTCTCTCTAGTGAAATCGGCTAGCCCTTCTTAGTGTACCACACTAGTACCAATTTCACCAACCAAGGACATCTTTATATAGTATGGAAACTAGAGTTAAACCCATGACCTTTCATTTCATATGATCCATGGGTTAAACACTCCATGGACTATCCATGAAAGCTTAGCCCAACCTAAATGAACTTGGCCCATTCCATATATATAAGAGTCCATATTTAATTAGTTCCTTTTGATCACTTAATTAATTATAAATTAACTCTTGATCAATACTAATTAAATAATATGATTCCATATTAATATATTAGAACTTATAATATATTAATATTAATCATAAACATACTATTCTCAAAAGATTATCCATATAAATTGTGTCGGTGAAGTGCAACCCAAATGGACCATGCCGGGTCGGGTCAAGTACATACCAAATATAGTTATGGACTTAGACATTAATCCAACAGTCTCCCACTTGGATAAGTCTAAAACTATTATTGCATATGACTTCAAACCTAACTGGCAATCATAGCTCTTAAAGCCGTTGTCGAACTCTGATCTTGTCAACGAACTTGTCCATTAGATAAGGGATCATATATTCCTCCATTCTAGATATCATATGGACTGAGACATGGATTATAATCATTCTCTCTGTCCATTTGTTGTTTCCCGATTTCCGATTTATGACGACTGACTAATTGAACAAATCAAATCAGTCCTGGCCCGGCCGAGCACTTCCATTTATCATCATCAAATCATCGAGGGGCCCACATATATCGCTTTTATCCCGAAGGTAAAAGGAATGGATAAACTTCGACTCATATGGCTTGTTCTACTACTTGTTGAATCATACACAAAGGCACGTTTTATAGCACCGAGTTACCAAATGCGTTTTCGTGCAATCAATGTACTATCAACTCATAGTAACAACTCATATCTCTAGGTTTGAAGAATATAAGATATTATCGTCTCATGATCACTCGTGATAAAATCCATGAAGTGATTCCAATGAGCGCGGGTTGAATCCAATATTCAGAACTTATGAGCACTCATGAGTGTTGTAGCCCATTGTCCAATACCTTAGACCTCTACAAGCCAGCTGATGACAGTCTTAATTCATGCCTACTTCCAACATATGACCGACTGTGGATGGTTTGAATAACTTAGTCATTCTGGAAGAATAACCTAGTTTATTCGGGAAGTCAAAACATGCAAAGTGAAACACAATAATAATTGAATCCAATATGGTATCAAAACCTATGAACATAAATAAAACACCTTTTATTTATCACTATATGATTACACATTATTCATTGTATATTGTTTCAGCTATCAACTTTATTCTTGAATTTAAAACAATAGTTGTCCCATGCTCCAAGCATGTACACTATGTTTTCTAAACACTAGTCATGCCACACACCAAGTATGCATACTATGTTTGTCTATGATCTTTACTTTGTGAACTAGGTCAATTGAACATAACTTCAATGATTCTCTTTTCACACTCCCAAATCCTTACTGCAAATGCAAGAATTCCAAATTCATGCCATTTACTAAAATCTGTTAGATTCTAAACTTATATGCATTGATCCTCTTGTAACGATTATGCACAAAGTCAGAAAGACTTGACAACAATCATTACAGAGCATTCCAAAGGAGATCAGCTCCTTAGAAACATCCTTCTTGCATTAAGTTTCCTAATCTTACACAGATTGAATAATTTCTAACTTTGAAACATTTCCAGATTCCATTTTGACTTATCACTTCTGAACAAGAGTTGCCTCCTTACAGATTATGTCAATATGGTCCTTCCAGAATTATCACTATACTTCCAACTGTCCTTGAGCAACCAATCTTTGGTAAACCTTAGATTGTCCTCGACAATTGTTTAATCCTTTTAGTCATATCCAGTTCTAAATCTTTTCCCTTCTTAATGCCCTAGGCATTTGGAAAATTTTAGAAAGGATGAATATAGCACATGTAATCGATCCTATATCCGAAGCATATGGGACACGATTCATGATGTCTCACATAAAGACTAAACCAGTCTTTTGCTATAACATTTCCATTTCTATTTGCCAAGTTCTCATAATTCAGATTATGAAAAGGGATACCGTAATCATAATCGAATTTTAGAACGCAAATAATGGACTCATATACAAAATTTCCTTATGTTGAGCCATTCCAACATGAAATTCATATATATCCTTGACTAAATGATTAAAACCTCACGATCTAAGCTTATAGATTTGAGATGAAGTATAATTTCCCCTCCCTTAATTATAGCAATTCAACTCTTTCCCAATTGAAACCTTTTGTTTTCTATAATTAACATTGCTAACTTGCAATACTTATCATAATTATCATGCTCCCACTAACATGATGATTATTCGCATAACACTTATGCTCCCACTAGCTTTGACATGTACTCAAAAATCAGCTGACTTTCTTACCAAAGTTCAGATTTCTGATACTAGATTGTTTTGATAAGACTTCATCAAAATCATACACCTTCCCTTAGATAGCACACTTATGTGTCTAAACAATTATGAAGAGGGATTCCGTAATCATAATGGTTAGACCTTTTTGCCACTTCTCACAAGTCCAGGTTAGTGTGCCGGTAAACCACACATGCTCCACTAACGACTTTGAGAATGCAAATATCACAATTGCTATCTAGCTAAAATCTACTTAGTGAAAGTGTTTCCTCACCATCATTTTCATGAATCGGAGAGAAACCTTATGACACTTAGATTTAATGGTGTATGTGTTCTTATCCATTTGAATTGTCAAAAACCAGGGTCACAAGACAAGGATAATGACAAATCCAAACTCATATGGACTAAACTCAATCTTAATTTCTTGCCACCTGGCAGCTCAAGGGCTTGCCATTGCTTCCAAGTTGTTGTGCAACAAATTGAGAACTCTAAGAACTCATATGCAAAGCCAACTTTAAATGGAATGGGCATAGAATATGTCACCACGATAGGTTATAAACCTCAATTCGTGTGCTAGTGAAGAACTTCATGTTTTATTCTTGATTAGTTCTTATGACTTTCAAGACCTTTAAGACTCCCACTGTCCTCTTGACATATAAGACTTTCTTGTCAGATATTCAAGAGATAGTGCGGATTCTAATCAAGACAAACACTTCACACAATTGGCCTTAGTTGGTCTTTGTTTTATCCAAAACATCACAAACTTTTACTCTTACATTTGACAAGTTTTTTAAACCTTCTTTAAGACATGTCACTCAAGTTACAATCTTGGAGTATGACTATAAGACTTGTATTGGCACGAAGTATGACTCATCTTCTTGATTTAACCATTTCAACAATTCAAGATCCCTCTTCTTAGTCACAAGAATGCACTAAGATTTCCTTAGAGAACTAATTTTTATATGGTTTCTTAATCATTAAGATGATCACAAAAACTGATACTAAAGTACTCTCCCATCTTTTCAGATTTGAGAAACTTTTATCCTTCTGCCTAATTTGATTCTTCTTATTTGCTCTGCCATACAATGGAACCTTTTCCAATGTCTCAGACTTACACTTAAGCTTGTATGTATAATCATATTTACTGAGCTTTAGTAAACTATGACGAATAATCTTTGTGGTGGACTTAATCAGTGCACAAGACTATGTACTCGATCCCTTAGTCCATTACTTGATTCACACATCCATGTGAATAAGTAATTAGTCTTAATTTTCCAATACTTGAAAGTTCTCATTCATCTTGCTATACAACTTGCATGATTCCAAGTTTCGGTCCAATTGAAACTTGGGTGATGAGAATCTTTCCTTATTTGGTAAATTTAGACATTACCACCAATGAAAGAATCAATTTCATATTTCCACTCTTGCTATTAATGGAACTATATAAGCAACAATTTTTCCTCAAATGCCATTGTAAGGATATTTTAAAATAAATAAAATCAAAAATTTTCTTCTATTTTAAAACTTTGCGAAAGAGATATCCTTACAATCCATATGAAAACTTGTTGTTATCTATTCCTAAGCAATATCTCATAACTCCTAAGAAGTAGCTTAAGAATCCGATCTTCAAAACTACGCGACAGAAATCCATCTATGCAATCAGATTCAGCATATTCTTTTCTTTAAGTTTCTTCACTTTTCCTTTGATTCTTAAACCATCACCATGTGACCCAGTCACATCATGTATCAAGAATCTCAGAATAGAACCTTAACAGAGTTAGATAGTGGACTTTACCTGAAGTAGAGTCAAACTTATTGACTTTAACATCCATAGGTAAATTTGGCAGCTTCGCAACCAATGCCCCTTTGTTTGGCATTATAAACATATGGACCCTTTGATAAAGGTACACGGGACTATCACAGACTTAGTTTTTCTCTTTACCATTTGGTCAACCGAGTTGACTATGGCCGATCCCTTTCCATTGGGAAGAGAATGCTTTCCTGGATTTCCTGTGTCACCATTGTCAATGTCCATAAAGTTTTAAGGAAGTTGCTCTTAACAAATAGATAAGATCATTAAGGGTCTTGTCATAGTCTGTTTCATAGGTGTCCCAAGGGAACTCACTATGTGACTTAGAAAGTGATTGAACCACCAACTTTCTCAAGACTTTGACACCCAACTCTCCCGGCTTGTCAATATGTGACTACATCTCCAAGATGTGACCACACCTAGACCTTGCCTTGCCAGATGGGCTTGGGTGACCTTGAACTTGTGGGTTAGAGAGAATAATTGGAGAAGGTGAAAGAAGTATGATTTCCATGGACATCGTCTTCATTTAGGAAAGCTTCTTTCAAGAGATTTGGGAAGATCATAAATGTCTAAACCAGACATGTTTTTGGGAGATATTCAAGATAGTTGATCTTAAGTCCTTAATATGACACCCAATATGAAATATTAAGGCTAGGACCCAACAAACTATTTCATAACTTAGAAGAGGTATGACGTAATCCAAGCTATAAAATATTTGAAGGTAGGTGAATGACGATTCACCAATTTCCACCAAGATAAACGAAATGTATTATTAGGTTTTAATTGGTTTTGAAACTCCTAGATCTTTGAGATTCAATGAACTGTTCAATGGCATGTTTCAATCTCGAGTGTGCCCTTCAGGTTTTGTGACTGGGATGCCGAGGATCACAAAACAAGGTGTGAAGTAACCATGCAAATTACTTGGTACCCTTAAGTGTTTACCCCTCAATCGATGTGCCGGTTAACCACACACGCTCCATCGTACTATGATAAATATTAAGTCACCCTTTACCTACCTTGTTAAGTCCAAGTTAGTGTGCCGGTTAACCACACACGCTCCACTAACGACTTAGACAAAGTGTAAAGTGTAATTTCATGGATTAGCACCTTATTCACATTTTCCCTAAGTAACTAAGATTGGGTATTATTAAGAGTTTAGTTACTTAGTATTTATCATTAATACTTTTAATGAAGGGAGAATTATAGTCTTGTCAAACCCGTTCGGCTAACGACCCTCCACCAGTCAAGCAAGCGGTGGGTGAGAGTGGACACCCATTAAGTTGCCATTTTATAGGCAACAACCTTATACCCACCTTATAGATCGGCTTCGTGAATGAGGCGTACTAGCGGTAAGACTGACTTTACTCTTATACATACATACATATATATATATATATTATTAACTTATAATATTATAAAGTATAAGGGTTGAATTTTAACTCTTTAAAAATCTAAGGGCTAACTTGGAATTAAAGTATTCATAAGTGAAAACTTTTTCAAATTCCAAAACTTGAGGGCAAGTTTTGAAACTATTCAAAACTAATTAATTACATAACTTATGTGTTTAAAGTAGTTTTAATCCAAAAACTCTTCAAGTTCGATAACTTGAGGACAAGTTATGGAAGACTTTAAACTAATAAAAGAATTAACTTTTCTTTATTTTATAACTTATGGATTTAATTATGGTTACATATTTTATTACTTAATGAAGTGACTCTTGAACCTCCATAACTTAAGGACAAGACTCTTCATCTTTTGTAACCATTGCCAACTTTTATGAGTTTTATGAAACTTAAATGTGACTTTTCATATAACTTGAGGACAAGTTACAAAAAACACATTTTAGAATCAACTCTTAGATTAATTTGGATTGAAAACACATAATCAATTAACTTTTCTATTAATCTAAGCAACTCATAAGAACAAGATAATTCAAATCAAACTTTTTCATGTAATTAGTCTAAACCATAAACTAATTCAAAACATGAATCTATTGACAATTATCTTTAAAATTGGATTAGCATGAACATTACCACATCAAAAACAAGTTTATAAGTTCAAAAACATCTTAGGGTAATGTTCCTAGTCCAATTCTAGCCAAAAAAAGTCGAATTTATGCTGTCTGGGGGTCCAACTCGTCGAGTGCATGAACCAACTCGGTGAGTTGGATCGAATTGATCATTTTTTAGGCATGGACTCGTCGAGTCTGATGATCAGACAGCAACAATTTCGATTTTTTTAAGCAGCTTTGCAAGTATAACAAGAAAACAAACCTGGCTCTGACACCACTGTTGGGTTTTTGAGATTTCTAACACTCCTATGGTGTACATGCAACCCTATAAACCTTGGATCTATGTTTTCTCTATTATACATTCAAATAAAAACGTGCCAAGGCTTTAATCCTTACTAGCATATTATGAAGCACTTATACTACAAAGTACTAGTTAGATGACATACCTTTTGATGTAGCTTGATGTCTTCAAGCTTTAAGAGCTTAGCCCCAATAGTGTGGAAGCCTTAAATGGAATCACAAATCACCAAAACACCTTGGAAGACTTTAGAGAATATAGATACTTGGTTCTCTCTAGTGAAATCGGCTAGCCCTTCTTAGTGTACCACACTAGTACCAATTTCACCAACCAAGGACATCTTTATATAGTATGGAAACTAGGGTTAAACCCATGACCTTTCATTTCATATGATCCATGGGTTAAACACTCCATGGACTATCCATGAAAGCTTAGCCCAACCTAAATGAACTTGGCCCATTCCATATATATAAGAGTCCATATTTAATTGGTTTCTTTTGATCACTTAATTAATTATAAATTAACTCTTGATCAATACTAATTAAATAATATGATTCCATATTAATATATTAGAACTTATAATATATTAATATTAATCATAAACATACTATTCTCAAAAGATTATCCATATAAATTGTGTCGGTGAAGTGCAACCCAAATGGACCATGCCAGGTCGGGTCAAGTACATACCAAATATAGTTATGGACTTAGACATTAATCCAACAGTAAGATTCCGACCATGGATATGTATTTGCTTCACGAAATTGTTGAGTTTTGAACCTAAAATCGACAAAAATGAATTTGTCGAAGCTTATGTCCCAAGCTTACGACCAAGGAGCTTACGGCCGTAAAATCCATTTGTGGCCCTAAGCCTACGGCCATGGGTTTACGGCCGTAAACTCCAAGTTGACCGTAAACTCCTGGTTGACCTTGAACTCAAATTTTGAACAAAATAATTAATTTTTGGGCTAAATTTAAATCAATTGAAATATTATTTGCTCAAATATTTTTTTTCTTACTTGGTATGTTTAGTGCAGATCAAATGACAAGCTTAAAATTCGCGGACATGCACAACCTGGCGATTGTACTGGCAGATTCTCCAGTGGCACATGGAGAATTCAGGTCAATGATTCACGGACTGAAAGAATGTTGTCTGGCCTCTGCCATCACCATGAACACTGTGGTCTATGAGAACATCATAAGGGAGTTCTGGCAGACTGCCAAGATGAAAAGAGATGACGATGGAGCAGTGACTATGGATGCAATCGTTAAAGGATGCAAGGTTGTGATCATCGAGCAACTTATTAGAGAAATGTTGCTGATCAATGACTTACCTAGTTTTCCCACTGAGATCGGGATTGAAGACGCTGAGAAAATTTTGAAGAAGATGGGGTACGAAGGCGACTCTCCTCCTACAGTGAAGAGCTTCTACCACCTTATTGGAGATTCCTAGCTCATGTGTTCGTGAGCTGCATCTCCGGCAGGAGGTCTGGTGCGGATGAAATATCTCTGAGGAACACTACATCTATTGTTTCTCTTACTGTAGGGATTCGCTTCAACTTTTCGAGGTTTATCCTGGACGAGTTTGTGGTCAACATCATTGCTATCACACGGGATACCTTCTTGATGTATCCCAACTTCATTCAGCTATTCATCAATAGAAAACTTCCTGATATGGTCAAGGAGGGAGATACACTTGATATGAAGTCCTTAGTCCCTCACACTGTTGGGCTCATCAAGCAAAATCGCAAGGAAAAGTCGTCTTTCAAGTACTATATCCGCTCGTAAAATTCGGAAGATTTGCTGAGCCAAGTGAGGCGTCCGAGTCTCATGGATCCTCTGACAAAATATCTTCTGAGCCTACTTCATCAGAAAAGGTGATCTCGGAAGGAGATGTGATCACTGTGTCAAATTAGGAAGGAGAAGAGATAGTTGCTCCCAATGTTTCTGTAGTTGAGGAGCATGACCTGCAATCAGTCCAAGTCGAAAGTGACTACAATGAAGGGTCATTTAAGAATGCAACTGAGACTGATCAGTATGAAGACCTTGATCTTATAGGCTTTGATAAAGATGAGATTCCGACTAACTTTGGAAGTAACGAAGACTTTTTGTCAAATGTTAATCTCAACACACTACATGACAATATCAGTGATGTTGCTCACCCAGCAACAGAGATAAGGGAATCTGATGACGTTGTCAAGTCAACACCTGCTACTACCAATCAAGTGGTTGATACGACAAATCCAATGGTGACAGTGCCAGGGATTCCTCCCCTTGATGTTGTTTCACCTACAACTAAACCACTTCAGAGTGATGATGCAACAATCCAAACCTTACAACCTCCGTCAATGAGAAGAAGACGTGATCCTAGATATGGGCTTCTGGATTCTGACTTATCTCAAGGCCGACCAATTACACCAAAAACTACCCTTGCCATCATCTCAACAAAACCCTTTAGTGGAGGTCCTAGCACCATCTTTGAGGTTGGTGGTTGCTCTGCTCAAGCAGGATTTTCTTCTCCTAGGGTAGATCTTGATGATGCCTCTGTACAGCTAGCCATGCATCTAGCCCAGGAACAAACTTCAATACCTTCTTCTAGAGCTAAAGGAATTTCTTTTAGAGAAGGTCATTTAGGAGAAGATGATTCAGTCATTGATGAGCTTCAAAAGAGAGTAAATGTGCTTGATCAAAAGAATATAGAGCTCAGTATTCAAGTTAATGATCTTTTGAGTGAGAATGCAAATCTGAAGATTCAAGTTTCTAATCTTCAAGAGGATAAAGCATTGAAGACCAAGCAGATTTCTGACTTGCAGAAGCACTTTAATCTTCTCACTTCAAGTTACTTTGATTTGAACAGGAAGTTAGATGAGGAACTTGGTGACAAGTTCAAGACATATGCTAATGAGTCAAGGATTAATATGCACATCCATGCTCATCCCATTGTGACATCTGCTCCGACATCACGTATTGTTGATAGGTTTGAAAAAGAGTCAGCTCAAGCTCCAAGTGTTGTGGCCTTAAACGTGCCAAACTGGCCAAATCTGCTGAAAAAGGTCAATACTTTTTTAAAAGGAGCTCAGATCAGAATACTCCTGCAGATCAGCCTACTATCACTTTCACAGACACTCTGAACATGTGGATCGTGAAACTAAAGAGTGGTAAAATTGAACTATATAAAGATGGTCATGATTTCAACTCCTGGACCAGGGTTGATCTTTCAGAGCTGTCAAAGGCCCCCTTTTCAAATGTCTCACAAAATCCCCATGCTACACAATTCAAGCATTTCTTGGAAGATCAAGTACACAAGGGTTTTCCTTCCATGAAGACTGCAGAGTCAATCATTAAGATATAACCAAGTGTAATTGATCCTAAAACTAATCAACCTCTTCGAGCTATGGTGTGGTGTCACACCCCAAAACCAAGAATGACGGAAATGTTCTAGGGCGGAGGACATCATGTAAAGTATCACAACAGTGCAAAGTAGTAAACAAGTAACAACATCATCCATTGCATTAATAGTATAGTTTTTAATACAAGTGTGTTCTTTCATAGATTGAGACATGAAAATAAGTAATAAAAATAAAAGACGATTCTTGACTGCTCCGTCTTCTCGATACCTAATCATTGTACTTGTCTACTGGTGACTTGAGAATACAAGTTATTTTGAAAGAGTTTATCAGCATAAAGCTAGTGAATTCATAAGTATTTTAGTGTCATTGATTTGTAAAAACTTGTAATGAAAGACTTGTAATTGTTTAAGGAAAAGTTTGTATGAGTATGAAAACCCTAGAAAATCCCATATTTCCTATTAGTATTTCAACGTGGGTTCGGAATAGACTCTCCTGCAGCAGTGATCCTTAGTATCTTCCCGTCTGCGCCAAAGTTCCTTGATATTGGACAATCCTTCTTGAGGTGTCCTATCTCACTACATTGGTGACATATCTGACTTGCTCCAGCATCGGTGGTGGAAGTGATGTGTCGGGTCGAAGTTATGTGGATGTGGGTGCTTTCGTAGTTCTTCCCTTTTGGACAATTCCTATAATAGTGTCATGTCTTACCACAACTATAGCAAACCTGGCTGGCTCCAATGGTGGAGGTGGTTCTATAGAAATGAGCAATGTGCCACATTTGGTTGCAATTGATGCATTGCAATACCCGGCAAGCTCCATTATAATGATAGTTACACTTGTTACACTTCGGGAGTGTCCCCTCATATCGCTTGACAGGTGCTGAGGTGGCAGGGTTCGCCACTGGTTGTTGTTGCATGGCAAGCCTTTGAAATCGCTTGCGTTCCTTTTGGGCTTGACGAATTCGTTTCTTAAACTCTGAGTTGTGGCTCTGGGTGTTTGTGACTATTATTATTTGTTGCCTTCCCGGTTTGATACAACGATCAGAGTCGTTAAACCCTTTGCCAATTTTGTTTGCATTGTCCGAGCTGAGGTTTGCAAGGACAGCTGTCACGGCAGCTATTACCGTGGCTTGGAAGGTAGCGGCATCGATATGAAGGATAGGGGTTTCGTTGCTCGGTTGACTATTTTTGGGTGACGACATGATTCTGTTATCTGAAAGAAAAGGAGTTCGTGAGTGATTAAGTTTGAACCTAGATGTATTATGATCGTTCATGTAAAGAGTATAAGTATGTTCTCGAGGGTTTGACCTGCATACCTATGATGCAGTCCTAGTAAAGAGTACAAGTAAGTTCATAGAATGGTCACAAGACGTTTGTCATTCAAATCGGGGTACCATTGGTTGGTGGATAATATGATCCAACCATTGAAAGAGAATTGGAAATGATCCCGGGGCTAAATTACCATAGTCCAATATCTTGACTAGAGAGAGTTTCAGATAGACTCCAACGATAGTATGATGAAGGTATTTGAACAAAGAGTGACACAGAATTTAGCCGACTGTCGATATCATTGATATTTATGATGTAATAAGTTTGGTAAAATTGACCTTGTAGTAGCACTTACATCATATCCAGAGTATAAAAGTTTTTGACAGCACAAAGGCCTAACTCAAAGTACTTAAGTACTGGGGTACTTACATAGAAAAGTGCTACATAGGGCATACACAGGAAAATGAATCCTTAAAACAAGGAAGGAAAGATAAAACATCTCCTACTGGTGACAGTTATCCCTCTAGTGAACCCTTAGTTCAGCCAGTTGACGTTCCATATCGAGCAAGTGTTTTTCGTAAACCCTCTGGCGTACCCGGAGCTCTATGACTTCGGCTCATGTTTCAGCTAGTTCTTGCAGTAGGGCCTCAAGGTCTTTCTCCGATCTCTCACGAGTATTTTCAAGGCGATTGGTGTGGATGGTATGCATTCCTACATTAGTATCAACCTCTGCGATACATTTGAGTGCTGTTCTGCCGTGGATTTCGTTTCGGGCAACCCTGCGGACCAGGATTGGCAGAACCCGGTCTGCTAAGCTTCCCTCGCTCAGGTTATAGAAGCTTCGGTCTCCGTTGAATGGCTTGGGTTGATCTTGCTCTTCACTCTAGGTCTCCAAGCATTCTACCCAAGGGGGCGTCAGGCCTTGAAAAGTCGGACGAGGGTTAGGAATTGAGTTGGGAGCTACCGGGGGTAGGTTCTCAACCTCGGGCTCGGAGTTAGCACCATCCGAAAAGCCTTCAGCATGGTGATCATCCAAAGGGATTAGATGATCATCTTGTGGCTCTTCTTCAAACCATCCATCATTGTCTTTGTTCGGGAATTATGGGTCGCCGTGGTGAAGGGGTCTAGCCATGTTATCTACGCGAGAAATAGGGATAAAGAAATAATTACTAGGCGTACTAACTAGATAGTTATAAGATAATCTTCATCAGTTACTACAATACTTGCAAAGTGCATACTGGTTATATGTAATCAAAACAGGATAGGCCTTCGAGTAGGTGAACTTAACTCCATATTCACAAGAAACCGGGGTAAGCAAAATTTCACAGATTCTAAGTCTATGTCATCCTAGTTACATATAACCTTAGTGTATCCACTTAGCAACTATTACCTTACTAATGAAGATCTTTAGTTCTCAACTAAGTAATTATAGTAACACAAATACTCCTAATGTCTTCATGGTGGTAGTGTTGGTAAGTTTTTAGACTTTTTGCCATATCACAACCATTCTAGGGCGTATGCTAATCACTCCTCGGACCAGCATAGTTGATCAGGCTATGCCACTCCCAAGGCTGACCATACATCCCCGAGCTTACATGTGATATTCAACAATCGTAATACTTTTGTTTTTGACATTGTGACACTGATTTTAGTATGAATGCAGGCATGTAAACTTAGTTAAATATTTTATTATTTAAAAGTATAAACTCTTGGTCAGAGTATTTTAATCCCATTGTATTTATATTTTGTATATCTTTTATGGGTTGATATACTCAATTCACTATAAACAATGCTCTGATATCAATTTGTCACACCCCAAAACCAAGAACGGCGGAAACGTTCTGGGGCGGAGGACGTCATGTAAAGTATCACAACAGTGTAAAGTAGTAAACAAGCAACAACATCATCCATTGCATTAATAGTATAAATTTTAATAAAAGTGTGTTCTTTCATAGATTAAGACATGAAAATAAGTAATCAAAATAAAAGACAAGTCTTGACAGCTCCGTCTTCTCGAAACCTGATCATCGTACCTGTTTACTGGTGACCTGAGAATACAAGTTATTTTGAAAGAGTTTATCAGCATAAAGCTGGTGAATTCATAAGTACTTTAGTGTCATTGATTTGTAAGAACTTGTAATGAAAGACTTGTAATTGTTTGAGGAAAAGTTTGTATGAGTATGAAAACCCTAGCAAATCCCATATTTCCTATTAGTATAAAAAGTAGTCTTCTACCAAGACCCGACTGTTTTGAAGGTTTGAACCTCTGTAAAAATGAAGGTTTTTCCCCTATATAACTATTATTATTATCAAAATATAGTCACAAGATAAAAGTAATAAGGAAAATTTTATACTTATTGATATTATATCAAAATATAATCTAACTCATCGTTTGTATGAGTGTGACACAAAGTAAAGGTAATAAGGAAAATTGTATAATCCTTGAATTCGTATCCATTTGGCTAGGATAAACACGGCACGGTAAATTGCCGAACAGAACAACCGAGAACATCCGTAGATGAACACACCTGTTGTAGCGAGCAGCCAGGTGTAGCATGGTCAGTCTAGTAGTGTGTAAAAGTATCTCTTCATATAGTATGTAGTAGTGTCTCATCATATAGTACGTTCAATTGTATAGTCTAGTGTATGTATTAGAGTAGTGTATGTATTACTATAGTGTATGTATTAGTGTGGTTTATGTATTAGTGTTGTCTATGTACTGTTTATAGTATGCATTGACTCATGTATGAACTGACTCTTAGTATGATTTCTTGTACTAGGAATAGTAATTAGTATCTTCTAACTATACCTATTAGAGTTACCAGTAATGTATGTGTGTAACTGAAAGTATGCCTTTTCTACCCAAAGGTACTGAATTGACTTGATAGAACTTTTATGTCTATATATGTATATATAATATATAACTAATATTTAGACGACATTCAGACAAATAACCGATACCTTAAGGCCACATCCAAACAAGGAAAAGGAATTAAAGCGAGCTAGCAGTCCCTAAGTCCTTTAAACATTACTTATATAACTATACATATATACGCATGCATTTGACAATATAAAAGTTTAAAAGATGTTTTGTAACACATTTGAAAACATTAAATAATAAGAATTGATGACTTGGTGTCAAATTATAAAACGGTTTAAAAACAGTTTGTTTGATATAAATAGTTTAAAGTATACGAAATCTTTGTCTGAAACACAATTTTAACAGGGTTTGAACGGAAAGATGCAGTATGTAAGATAGTTCTATAAAGAGTTTAACATGTAAAAATGTTTGAGAAGGTCATTTTAAAGTAGTATACTTTGTAAAACAGCTAAAAGCATAGTAAATCCATTTGTGTATTAGTTATTAATCACATGTGATTGATATATTAACTAGTATTATTCAACTTGTATCCCCCCATAAAAGCATTTAAAAACATTTAAAAGGTTAATTAAGGGGTATGAACTCACCTGTAGTGAGTGGATTGGATGGAAGTGTTGAATAATGTGCTAGGTCTCAAGTGAAGACTTGAACACACACAATGATCCTAATGAACATATAAAGACACATATGTGTATATAATTAGTGATTATAACACTAATTAGACAAGTATGAACACCCTAGAACAAGGAAAACACTTGGATTCAAGTGTTATAAGAACTTAGGGTTACATCTAAGGGTTGTAAGGCATTGCTATTGAGTTTATTGCCCAAGGACCACTCTCCATGGAGTTTACTACCATGGGTTTACGGCCCCCAAGGAGTTCATGGTCGTAAACTCATGGTCATAGATGCATAAGTGTGAGTTTGAAAGGCTAGGGAAGCTTGAGGGAATTTTGCTTTGCCCAAGGAAGTGAAAGACCCACTCAAAGGAGAGCGTTGAGGAGTTTACGGCCCAGGGGAGTCTATTCCTCGCTGTAAACTCTCTAAATGGTCATACTTAGGGTCTTAAAGGTAGGGAGTCTCAACGGTTTAAGTCTTCTAAGGCTAAACAAGAGTTTATATGAGTTTAAGGACCAAGACTTCACATTAATTGGAGTTTATGGCCTAGGGACCATTTCTCCATGAGATTACGGCCGTAAACATATGGAATTATGTACCAACTCGAAGTTTAAGGTCCCTAGTTCAATGGTGGAGGGTTCTAGTCCAAGTTCTAAGCATGAGGAAGGAAATTAGGGCAACATTGCGCCCTTAAATGGAGTTTACGGCCTTGGGAGATCCTTGGCCGTAAACTCTCTTCCAACTTAGATTTATTGATGTTTCTTAAGTCTAAACAAGTTCAATCTAGTATATAACAAGCTAGGGCAAGAGTACTTACGATATAGGCGCTTGAAATGGCCGATTATGGCCAAGAACACTAGTGTGTGTTCTTGGTGTTCTTGGTGAAAATTGATGATCTATGAAAACATGATTTTCATTAATGGAATCATGAAAGAATGCTAGATTAAGAGGTGTATCAATAAGTCAAGGAAGAATACTTACTATTTTTGAAGATCTAATGTGAAGATTGGGATGATAGTTGAGAGAGAAATCGGGTTTTCTCTAGCTTGGAAAGTGAGAAATGAGGCAAAAATGACTAAGTGTCATATTTATACCCTTTAGAGTTTATGGCCGTAAGCTTCATGTTTAGGCCGTAAACTCCACACTCTTGGAGCTTTGTGACTTAAATGTTGCACATTTTACTCTGGAGTATACTTGCTATGTTTACCTCTTGAAGAACTAGGCTTTAGAACACTCACATTGACTCTAAACAGCTTAAAAGTTAGCAGAAGTGAGTTTGACTTTCAATGAAGTGTTTGACTGCACAGGATAGAAAATTTCGGGTTGTCACATCATCCCCCCGTTAGAGGGAATTTCGTCCCGAAATTAGAGTTTAGGCAAAGGAGTGGGTATGAATAATCAAGTAAAGAGATGAGGATACTTCCTATTCGATTGATCCTCGCACTCCCAAGAGAATTTAGGTCCTCGCTTGGCGTTCCAGCGAACCTTCACTATTGGGAAGCGGCTTTGCTTCGTCTGCTTGACCTCTCGGTCCATGGTCACTATGGTTCTTCCATGAAGTTGTGGCTCTTGTTGATCTCGATCTCATGGTGTGGGATTATAAGAGTCTCGTCGGAAAGACACTTTTTAAAGTTCGACACGTGGAAGTGGAAAGTACGTTGTTAAGTTCACAGGGTAGGTTGAGTCTGTAAGTTACAGGGCCGATTCTAGCAAGAATCTCGAAAAGCCCTATGTACCTTGGATTTAGCTTTCCACGCTTTTCGAAGCGTATGGAGCCTTTCCAGGGTGTGACTTTTAATAGAAAATGGCCTCACACTTGGAATTCCCAAGGTTTCTTTCTCTTGTTTTTCTTCCCAGTCAAGGGCCACTCCCTTTTGGGTCGAAGTCGTAAGAGGCTTCGTAATTCGAGAGAAATTCTGAATGAACCTACAACAGTAGTCAACGAGACCTAGAAATTTGCGAATTTTCGTAGGTGTCTTTGGTGCTGACCAGCTCTTAATGGCCTTGGTTCTTGGAAGGGTCCACATGAATTCCTACTTCACTAACAGTATGCCTTAGGAATTCGGCTCTTCGAATCCAAAACTCGCATTTAGAGAACTTCGCGTATAGCTTCTCTGATTGAAATGTTTTCCAAAATTGGTTGTAGATCCTTTCTATGCTCTTTCTTACTACGAGAGTAGATAAGTAGGTCATTTACAAGGACAATGATGAACTGATCCAAGTAAGGACGGCATACTCTATTAATTAAGTCCATGAATATTGTGGCGCATTGGTCTTATCCGAGAGGTATCACTACGAACTCGTAGCGTCTGTATCAAGTTCGTAAGGTCTTCCTTAGAACATCCTTCTCTATCACTTGTATTTGGTGATACTTGGATCTCTGATCCATCCCCGAAAGGTAATTTGTTCCTTGTGGTTGATCAACCAATTCATCTATGTGAGGTAGAGGGTAACGATTTCTAATGGAAATCTTGTCGAGGTCTCCATTAGTCGATGCACATACTAACTAATCTATCCTTCTTCTTGTCTAACCTGACTGGAGTTCCCCATGGTGAGAAGCTCGGTCTTATAAAGCCATTGTTGAGCAGTTCGTTAAGTTGACCGGACAAGTCTTGCATCTTTGTAGGTGCTAGACTGTAGGGCGTTTTGGTTACAGGGGTAGCATTTGATTATATTCTAAGTTTATCCGCATGACAGCTCGATCATTTGTAGTCTTGAGCAGTCTCCGTCCTGGATTTCATATTAGAAGTCATATTTGGTTCATCAATCGCAGCTTCGTGTATACGAGTCGTATATAATTAATATTGAAAAGGCAGTTGAATAAAGGATTTTTCTTTAAGCTCAGATCCAAACAAGGAAAATAAGTTAAAGCGGAATCATCAATTCTAAGCCTGTAGAACCTTGATTATATACCACCCTTGCGTATACTGTCTTCAGCGATAGATCAACCGTATGGGTCTTCGGGTTGAACTTGACGTACGGAACGAGTGGTACTCTGGGGAGGTTTGTTGAGTAATTTTTGGGAAGGACACGAAGCATAAGGTACTCTATGCATGAGTACTTAGGAGTTCTGGAACGACGGCTTCGCTAGAGAGGTGATTACGGAGACATAGATGTACGCACGAAACTCGTATTATGAGGATCGAATTAACTCAAGTTGTATGAAAATATCAGACTACTCAGACTAAGAGGCATTAGACTTAGATCATAAACGGTGTTACAAACAACACAACAATGAAACTTCTAACAGAGTTTCAGTACTTTAGATTAACTACAAGACTATTGCTGCGAACAAGGTATACTACAAAAGCAAGTATACGCTACACGAGGACCCCTTGACTGGCGGAATCCCGCAATAGATAAGACTCTACTTGCACTATTGTTTAACAGTTTATAAGTCTATTAAAACGAAACGCCCTAGTATTTTAATGTGGGTTTGGAGTAGTCTCTCCTATAGCAGTGATCCTAAGTATCTTCCCGTCTGCGCCAGAGTTCTTTGATATTAGATAATCCTTCTTGAGGTGTCCTATCTCACCGCATTGGTGACATATCTAGCTTACACCAGCATCGATGGTAGAAGTGATGTATCGGGTCGGAGTTATGTGGACGCGGGTGCTTTCTTTGTTCTTCCCTTTTGGACAATTCCTATAATAGTGTCCTGTCTCACCACAACTATAGCAAACCTAGCTGGCTCCGGTGGTGGAGGTGGTTCTACAGAAACGAGCAATGTGCCACATTTTGTTGCAACTGATGAATTGCATTACCCGCCAAGCTCCATTATGATGATAGTTACACTTGTTACACTTCGGGAGTGTCCCCCCATATCGCTTGACCGGTGCTGAGGTGGCAGGGGTCGCCACTGGTTGTTGTTGCATGGCAAGCCTTTGAAATCACTTGCGTTCCTTTTGGGCTTGACACTTTCGTTTCTTAAACTCTGAGTTGTGGATCTGGGTGTTTGTGACTGTTATTATTTGTTGGCTTCCCCGATTGATACAACAATCGGAGTTTTCAACCCCTTTGCCATTTTTGTTTGCATTGCCCAGTTGAGGTTTGCAAGTACAGCTATCACGGCAGCTGTTACCGCGGCTTGGAATGTAGCGGCGTCGATATGAAGGATAGGGGTTTCGTTGCTCGGTTGACTATTTGTGGGTGATGACAAGATTCTATTATATGAAAGAAAAGGAGTTCGTGTGTGATTAAGGTTGAACCTAGATGTATTATGATCGTTCATGTAAAGAGTAGAAGTATGTTCTCGAGGGTTTGACTTGCATACCTATGATGCAGTCCTAGTAAAGAGTAGAAGTATGTTCATAAAATGGTCACAAGATGTTTGTCGTTCAAACGGGGGTACCATTGGTTGGTGGAAAACATGATCCAAACTTTGAAAGAGAATTGGAAATGATCCCGGGGCTAAATTACCATAGTCCAATATCTTGACTAGAGTGAGTTTCAAATAGACTCCAACGATAGTATGATGAAAGTATTTGAACAAAGAGTGACATAGAATTTAGCCGACTGTCAATATCATTGATATTTATGATGTAATCGGTTTGGAACAATTGACCTTGTAGTAGGTCTTACATCATATCCGGAGTAGAAATGTTTTTGACAGCACCAAGGCCTAACTCAAAGTACTTACAGTACTGGGGTACTTATATAGAAAAGTGCTACATAGGGAATAGATAGAAAAACAAATCCTTAAAACAAGGAAGGAAATATAAAACATCTCCTACTGGTGACGGTCATCCCTCTGGTGAACCCTTAGTTCAGCCAGTTGACGCTCCATATCGAGCATGTGTTTTTCGTACACCCTCTGGCGTACCGGGAGCTCTATGACTTCGGCTCACGTTTCAGCTAGTGCTTGCAGCAGGGCCTCATGGTCTCTCTCAGATCTCTCATGATCATTTTCAAGGAGATTGGTATGGATGGTATGCATTCCTACATTAGCATCAACCTCTGTGATACGTTGGAGGGTTGTTATGCCCTTGATTTTGTTTCGGGCAACCCTATGGACCAGGATTGGTAGAACCCGGTCTGCTGAGCTTCCCTCGCTCAGGTTATAGAAGCTTCGGTCTCCTTTGAATGGCATGGGCTGATCTTGCACTTCAATCCATGTCTCCAAGCATTCAACCCAAGGGGGCGTCGGACCTTGAAAAGTCGGACGAGGGTTAGGAATTGGGTTGGGAGCTACCGGGGTAGGTTCTCAACCTCGGGCTCGAAGTTAGCACCATCCGAAAAGCCTTCAGCATGGTCATCATCCAAAGGGATTGGATGATCATCTTCTATCTCTTCTTCAAACCATCCATCGTTGTCTTCGTTCGAGAAGTATGGGTCGTCGTGGGGAAAGGGTCCAACCATGTTATGTACATGAGAAATGGGGATAAAGAAATAATTACTAGACGTACTAACTAGATAATTATAAGATAATCTTCATTAGTTACTTCAATACTTGTAAAGTGCATACCGGTTATATGTAATCAAAACAGGATAGGCCTTCGAATAGGTTACCTTAACTCCAAATTCACAAGGAACTGGGGTAAAGCAAAATTTCACAGATTCTAAGTCTATGTCATCCTAGTTACATGTAACCTTAGTGTATCCACTTAGCAAATATTACCTTACTAATGAAGATCTTTAGTTCTCAACTAAGTAATTATAGTAACACAAATACTCCTAATGTCTTCATGGTGGTAGTGTTGGTATGTTTTTAGACTTGTTGCCATATCACAACCATTCTTGAACATATGCTAATCACTCCTCGGAGCAGCATAGTTGATCAGGCTATGCCACTCCCAGGTGCTAATCACTCCTCAGACCAGGATAGTTGAATAGGCTATGCCACTCCCAGGACTGACCATACATCCCCGAGCTTACTTGTGATATTCAACACTCATAATACTTTTGTTTTTGTCATTGTGACACTGATTTTAGTATGAATGCAGGCATGTATACTTATTTAAATATTTTATTATTTAAAAGTATAAAATCTTAGTCAGAGTATTTTAATTCCATTGTATTGATATTCTGTATATCTTTTCTGGGTTGATATACTCAATTCACTATACAAAATGCTCGGATACCAATCTGTCACACCCAAAAACTAAGAAGGGCGGAAACGTTCTGGGCGGAGGACGTCATGTAATGTGTCACAACAGTGTAAAGTAGTAAACAAGCAACAACTTGTAATGAAAGACTTGTAATTGAATGCTACGTCTTCTCGAAACCTAATCATCGTACCTGTCTACTAGTGAGCTAAGAAAACAAGTTATTTTGAAAGAGTTTATCAGCATAAAGCTAGTGAATTCATAAGTATTTTAGTGTCATTTATTTTTAAAAACTTGTAATGAAAGACTTGTAATTGTTTGAGGAAAAGTTTGTATGAGTATGAAAACCCGAGAAAATCTCATATTTCCTATTAGTAGAAAAAGTAGTCTTCTACCAAGACCCGACTGTTTTTAAGGTTTGAACCTCTGTAAAATGAAGGTTTTTCCCCTGTATAACTATTATTATCAAAATATAGTCACAAGATAAAAGTAATAGGGAAAAATTTATACTTATTGATATCATATCAAAATATAATCTACCTCATCATTTATGTGAGTGTGATACAAAGTAAAGGTAATAAGGAAAATTGTATAATCCTTGAATTCGTATCCATTTGTCTAGGATAAACATGGCGCGGTAAATTGTCGAATAGTACAACCGAGAACATCCGTGGATGAACACACCTGTTGTGGCGAGTAGCCAGGTGTAGGATGGTCAGTCCAGTACTGTGTAGAAGTATCTCTTCATATAGTATGTAGTAGTGTCTCTTCATATAGTATGTAGTAGTGTCTCTTCATATAGTACGTTCAATTGTATAGTGTAGTGTATGTATTAGAGTAGTGTATGTATTAGTATAGTGGATGTATTAGTGTTGTGTATGTATTAGTGTAGTGTATGTATTGTTTATAGTATGCATTGACTCATGTATGAATTGGCTCTTAGTATGATTTCTTGTACTTGGAATAGTAATTAGTATCTCCTAACTATACCTATTATAGTTACTAGTAATGTACGTGTATAACTGAAAGTATCCCTTTGCTTCCCAAAGGGACTCAATTGACTTGATAGAACTTTTATGTCTATATATGTATGCATAATATATAACTAATATTTAGATGACATTCGGACAAATAACCGATAACCTAAGGCCACATCCAAACAAGGAAAAGGAATTAAAGCGAGCTAGCGGTCCTATGTCCTTTAAACATTACTTATCTAACTATACATATATAGGCATGTATTTGACAATATAAAAGTTTAAAAGAAGTTTTGTAACACATTTGAAAAGTTTAAATAATAAGAATTGATGACTTGATGTCAAATTATAAAACGGTTTAAAAACAGTTTGTTTGATATAAATAGTTTGAAATATACGAAATCTTTGTCTGAAACACAGTTGTCATAGGGTTTGAAAGGAAAGATACAGTATGTAAGACAGTTTGATAAAGATTTTAACATGTAAAAAAATTTTAGAAGGTCATTTTAAAGTAGTATGCTTGGTAAAACAGCTAAGAGCGTAGTAAATCCATTTGTGTACTAGTTATTAATCACATGTGATTGATATAATAATTAGTATGATTCAACTTGTATCCCCCCCCACCATAAAAGCATTTTAAAACATTTAAAAGATTAATTAAGGGTTATGAACTCACCTGTAATGAGTGGATAGGATGGAAGTGTTGGATAATGTTCTAGGTGTCAAGTGAAGACTTGAACACACACAATGATCCTATTGAACATATAAAGACAAATATGTGTATATAATTAGTGATTATAACACTAATTAGACAAGTATAAACACCTTAGAATAAGAAAAACACTTGGATTTAAGTGTTATAAGAACTTAGGGTTGCATCTAAGGGTTGTAAGGCATTGTTATTGAGTTTATGGCCGAAGGACCACTCTCCATGGAGTTTACTACCATGGGTTTACGGCCCCAAGGAGTTCACGGCCGTAAACTCATGGTCATCGATGCATAAGTGTGGGTTTGAAAGGCTAGGGAAGCTTGAGGGAATTTTGCTTTACCCAAGGAAGTGAAAGACCCACTCAATGGAGAGTGTTGAGGAGTTTACGGCCCAGGGGAGTTTACTCCTGGCCGTAAACTCTCTAAATGGTCATACTTAGGATCTTAAATGTAGGGAGTCTCAACGGTTTAAGTGTTCTAAGTCTAAACAAGAGTCTATATGAGTTTAAGGTCCAAGGCTTGACCTTAATTGGAGTTTACGGCCTAGGGACCATTTCTCCATGTGTTTACGGCCGTAAACTTATGGCATTATATACCAACTCAAATTTTAAGGTCCCTAGTTCAATGGTGGAGGGTTCTAGTCCAAGTTCTAAGCATGAGGAAGGAAATTAGGGCAACATGGCGCCATTAAATGGAGTTTACGGCCTTGGGAGATCCTTGGCCGTAAACTCTCTTCCAACTCGGATTTATTGATGTTTCTTAAGTCTAAACAAGTTCAATCGAGTATATAACAATGTCACAACTAGAAATTTTGGTGCCTTGTAACTACAATACTTATAACAACTATGAATCAATAACATGAAAGCATGCATGATGCTTATTCTGTAACAACAAAACTTCATCAAATACTTCATTCTAGCCCTACAAATGGTCAACAAAGAATTGGAAACGTTTGAAATTCCAATTTGAGTTCACTTTGAAGTAGGACTTCCTTATTGTACCTAATAGACCAATGAGCTTCCAATTTAACTATCTTGAACCTAGAACTCTCAAATGGGCCCTAATTGGACCCATATACATGAAACTTAACATTTTTGGGCCTTATGAACCTAAAATAAACAAGATTAACTTTAATGGGCCTTATTGGACCAAAACAAATTTATATTAGCCCTAATAGGTCATAAAAATCATTCATTGATTTTTATTGGGCCAAAAATCATCTAACATAACCATATAATAGGCTTAAGCATACAAGGCCCAATTTTCTTCCTTTCTCCTCTCCATTCTCGGCCCAACAACCCAAGAAGAAAGAGTTGACTTTTCATTTGCCACCTCACTATTACTTGTTGGGTTTCCATGCAAAATCTCATGCTTCTATACAACCATCACCTCACTCACTCTCTCTTCTTCTTCTCTCTTTCTTCCTCTCGACTGAACCCAAACACACACACACACACATATCTCGAAATTTTGGCTTGAAATCTAAGGATTTTCATCAAGTAGTTCACATCTTTGGTAAGTTATTTCTTTGATTCATAACATATCTTCTTTATCTTACCAACAATCTTCCTTAACTCATGCAAAATCATGATCACACTCTTAGAAATCATTTAAACTCGAGATCCTCCAAGAAGGCTTGTTAGGATCGAAATTTCTTCTTCTAGTCTTCTTCAAAACCGAAACTACAACTTAAGGTGAGCTTCATACCCCTCTATTTTCGGTTTTCATATGTTTTATGGGGAGAATACAAGAAAATGTGTAGATATATGTGTATGTGTATGCTATGTGTGATTTTACGCATGCATGTGTGTGATGTTATGTGTTTTTGTGATAAATATGTAACAAAAATGGGTGATAATTCGAGATTTATGACATGAGAAAAGAAACAAACAAAAACTAAGTTCTTTTACACTAAGCTAGTTAAGAAAAATAGCTTATAAGGTTATGAGGAACATACTTTAACATAAAACCCATTTTAGGACTTAAAATGTTAAAAATACAAAACTCGGGGTAAAAATTGTCTAGTCACGGTTTCTTGAGGGTCAAAAGAGTCAAAACAGTTTTTATAATCATTTTTCTGAATATTAGAATTTTCAAAGGACTTAAAATGCAAAAATTTAAGTTATTGGGCTAAATATGGGCTTTTCGGCCCAACAAGCCCAAAATTGCAAAAATTAAAGTTTTTAAGGGGCTGAATTGTAACATTCTGTAAAACAGGGGACATGAAGTGAGATAAAACTATTTCTAAGGTCAAAAATGCTTTTAAACTCCAAAAAGGGCCACAACTGTAAAAATTGCGAAATTTGGGGTTCTAACTGAGAAACACCATTCTGGAAGGGCTAAAATTGTTTACTAAATAAATTTTGGGTTAAAAATGTCTTTTCAACAAGTTTATGATACAAAAGTGTCAAGAAAATGTTTTAAGGACTAAAAATGAAATTCCTATGTATAAAGAACTAAAAGTGTTATTTTTATAAAAGGAAGGTAGTAAAAAGGTCAAATCCTACTTTTAAACAAATTAACTCATTAAGGCAAAAATACAAGATACCCAACTAACGATAAAACAGAAAACGAATACACCTTCAATACCAAAAATCGTTATAAACGAATTGATTCGGTCTCGAACCAATATAAAACAACAAACGTTAACTCAAAACACTTCAGTAGATACATGATGACTACAATGAGTAAATCTACAAACTTTGGGCTTATGAGTTTCAAATTATGCTTGTTAGGCCTTGCAAGCCCACCAACATGATCTTTGGACCCAAAGGGATAACGCTTATATGTTATTGGGCCTTCAATGACCCAATATTTTATAAAAGGACTTTCAATAGCTTTATGTGCTAGTGGGCCAAAGTGTCCCGCTAGAAAAGCTAGTAAGGTCACAGTAATCAAATGCGAGTTGGACCATCGTGTCTTTCGCATCCACGACAGCCTAAGGAACTTACGATAGTAGTGGAACATAATACTCCCCTTCTCCTCATTTGTTAAGGCTTACGAGAAATCAAAGTAAACAAAATTAGGACGATATACAATATGGATTAATTCAATATTCATTCGTTAAGACAATACAAAAATCAGTAATCACGAATACATTTCAGCATCAGGAAACATCGGGTTTTCTGGGGAATTCAATACTACTCGTTCGAAATACTATAACTATAATACAAAATACCCTTCATATATATATATATATATATATATATATATATATATATATATGTGTGTGTGTGTGTGTGTGTGTGTGTTTTTAAAATCATTCATGCATCAACTTATGGATCTCACACTTTGATAAACAAAAGTCTTTTAAGACAATATCGGATTTTCTGGGTTTTTACAAACTACACAAATCATTTTATCACAACATTGCTTATGAACTCACCAACATTTCATATGTTGACGTTTTTCCAAAATAACTTGTATTCTCAGGTAATAGGTAAACGGAAGAGTATTATGAAGTAATGTTAAATGTTATGTTGTTAAAAACACTCGAACTATTTATGTTATGAATGTGTAATGTAAAACAATGTACTTGGTGTGAACAATTTCAGTTGTAATATATTGATGCATGGTGACGTTTATGTTATGATTCATGTATATTCACTGTGACGATATTCAATTTAAGTCACGCGAGCCCTCAGACGTTTCCGCCGTCTGGTTCGGGGTGTGACAAACAAGCTAGGGCAAGAGTACTTACGATATAGGAGCTTGAAATGGCCGATTATGGTCAAGAACACTAGTGTGTGTTATTGGTGTTCTTGGTGAAAGTTGATGATCTATGAAAACATGATTTTCATGGCTGGAATCATGAGAGAATGCTAGATTAAGAGGTGTATCAACAATTCAAGGAAGAATACTTACTAGTTTTGAAGATCTAAGGTGAAGATTGGGATGATAGTTGAGAGAGAAATCGGGTTTTCTCTAGCTTGGAAAGTGAGAAATGAGGCAAAAATGACTAAGTGTCATATTTATACCCTTAAGAGTTTACGGCCGTAAACTCCATGTTTAGGCCGTAAACTCCACACTCTTGGAGCTTTGGGACTTAAATGTTGCACATTTTACCCTGGAGTATACTTCCTATGTTTACCTCTTGAAGCACTAGGCTTTAGAACACTCACACTGACTTTAAACAGCTTAAAAGTTTGCAGAAGTGAGTTTGATTTTCAATGAAGTGTTTGACTATACAGGATAGAAAATTTCGGGTTGTCACATGTGGAAAGCTACTACAAAAGTGAAGCAGATTCCTATTCTTGAGGATCATCCAGATGGTTCTCTGTGAACCATGGAGTACTGGGTGTTTGATGAAACCACAGCATCTGCTATCATCAAGCTTAAGAAAGGATGCATCCGCTTGTACGACAAAGGAAACCGACTTCAATTTGGAAATTGGGATATACCTTAGCTGAGCTATCATCAAATTAAAGTTGCCGAAGACATATTTGAGCCAGCTGCCAAAGAGTTTACAACTATGGCTGCGGAGATCATTGACAAACGGATATGGAACGGAGCGATGGGGAAGTCAGATGTGCTGGTGGTCGACAAAGACTGAGCTCAAGCTAGCACCAAACCAAGGGGGAGATTGAAGGGTCTAGTTAATGGTTTGGTCTAGGATTTCATTGTAATAAGTTCTTTTGAGTCTTTATGCAGTTTTGGTAGGTTGTTTGTTTGTTTACGGCCAAGCAGTGATTTTACGGTCGTGAACCTAGTGTCCGGCCCAAGTCCACTATATATAGGGGTTATGTAGGTCATTAATGGTTGTTGAGGCCACAATAGTTCACGGTCACAGGAGCAAGTTGTACCAGACATTTTATGCAATATAAGCTTGTGCAAACTTGTTTCAATTGTGTTTCTTCTTTGTTTCTCATTCTATTTGATTGTGTGATTGCTTGATCATTGGTAAAGATCCCTTTTTAGAACCTTACAATTGGTATCAACAAAATTCTGATGATGAAGGATTTCCTGAAGTCTTCGATACTTGAAACGAACTTCATCACTTGGCATATGGTATCCCGCGAACTCAGGCTTCTTCGTACAAGCATTTTCGGATGCTGATTTTGGGGGATGTGGATTAGATAGAAAGAGCACAACTGGAGGATGCCAATTTCTCGATGGCAAACTTGTCAGTTGGAAATCAAAGAAGCGAACGTGTGTATCCCTGTCAATAGCTGAAGTTGAATATATAGTTGCTGCCTCATGTACATCCCAGGTCATTTGGATTCAAAGCCAACTTCGTGATTATGGCTTGAGCATGAAACGAATCTCACTATATTGTGACTCCAAAAGTGTCATTCGCATTTGTCACAACCCAGTGCAATACTCAAATACGAAACACATAGCACTGATGTATCATTTCATTAAGGATCACATAGAAGTTGGCAACGTTGAAATTCACTTCTTAAGATCCTATGATCAGTTAGCTGATATATTCACAAAATCCTTGCATGAAACAACCTTTAATAGAATTCTTCAAGGCCTAGGAATAATGGAAGTGGAGTCTGTTCCAAATCCACTTTCGCATATAGAATGTTTATACTGCGAATTGGTGTGAACGTTCGCAGTAGTTCATAGTACACTGTTCATTCGCGGTCTTCTTTAATACTGCGAATCGATGAGAACGCTCACAATAATTCGCAGTCAACTCTTCATTCGTGGTTCATATTTTCCAATATCCTTTTGTACTTTATGTATATTATTTCTTATCTTTATTTCATTTTTCATTTTTTATGTTTTTAATTCTTTTTCATAAAATCTCAAAATACAAAAATATTTTATTTGTGTTATTTTTTTAATTTTTTTTCACAAATCTCAAAAACACCAAAAATGTCTTAAGAAGATCATGGAGGCACAGATTCATATCATATCTCAATTTGTGTGATGGGGTAGGTATAAATCTCTTTATCTATGTATCAGCTAAATGCCCGTCGAAGTATGGTGTTGTATGTTGTCCAAAGCCTCAATGGACTCATTGTGAAGCCTTAATGAACCGATTCTACCAATCATTTCATCCCAACTAGGCTATTAAATTCACATTGGTCATGAGCTACCTTACTCTTCTCACTATGAGTTAAGAGTTATTCGTTTAGTCACTTTCATATAGCAACGGTACATTCACTTCTTTGGAACCACCTTCATACTTCTCCATTGCCTTCACACTCATGAATATAACCCTTGAGACTCTCAGCTATACCACTGAGGCTTATGGTTACACAACATCTGTGTTAATTATGTTAGCTTCGTCCACCACGAACTGAGTGAAACCCAAAATCCAACACACTTAATTGAATTGACAGTGAATAATTAAATGTTCAAGTTTTTCTCCATGGAATTAATGAAAGCCACTTTTGTGGCTTGTACCAAGAAATCTCTTTTTCTTTTTCGAGATCTTTATGATGTGTTCTTATCCCAAGACACTTCTTCCCATAAGCTATAGTTTTATTTTTATTTTTTTGATATTTCAGGATTTAATCTTGTCACCAAAATTATTCCAAACCTACTCGTTCAACTGACTAAACTGGTCACATGAGTACTTCATCCAACATTCATACTTATATCAACTTTGCTATTTGGTTGAAGGTTAAGCCACCCATTTAGCCTAATTAAAAGATGAATTTCAATGTTTCTTATCAAAAGCATGATCGTATTTCAACGAGAAACCACATAGACACTTCTTAGTCTCTCTTCACTTCGAAGAAAGAGATCTTTGCCCGGGATCCACAGTTCCGTGTCTTAATTTCGACATCACAAAATCCCACATAAAAGAGTTGTTTTATTGTTTTATCTTTAACACTCTTGCACGAAAATCTTTGTGATTTTCAACAAGTCTAGTTTGTGGTAATTATATTCACTTTCAGGTTTGCAGTTCAACTTATGTTCTCTAAAAACGAAATTCGTATTCATAAGAGACTAGCAAATTATAACTACGAAAAGGTCAATGCTTACGCAACAATTCCTGTCGATAAGAATTCAAATGGTGCGTGAAGATTTAAACGGGCAGCTACTTTTGTGATGCCTGAGACACGTTTCTAGCGTCAATAGTTGTCAAATCATGCTTTTTCAGTCGCCATTTCTGTAACAGAGACTTTCTCTCTCCTGATTTCTCTCACCAACCCAACTCTATAAAGGGATTTTGTCGCTTCATATCTCATTACCACTTCCATATTTCTCTAAAAGATTTCCTATGATCAACACAGTTTACTGTTCATCTTCCTTCTCAAGCTTCAACAATGGCGGGTTCCTTTAAAAATTTCTCTGTTCATGATCAAACCGCACACTCCTCCCTACTAGCCATCAGGCAACATCAGAACTTGGTAATCAATCTCGAGCAGTGCAAGTACGATAGTTTAATGCCTCGATCATTGAATGTCTCAAGTATTCTCCATTGACTGTTGCACTCACCAAGATGGAGAATGTTCCGATGTCGATTTTATCTATAGATTACTCTTTTGTCAATTACATCAAGGAAGAACAGAGGATTTCTTTTGAAATCGACAACCACACAACTTCCATCACCAAGACTCGATTATGTTCGCTTCTAAGGCTTCTACAGACAGACGACATGATCAACCCTGAAACAGTGTCTAATGCGCCCCTTCTAGATATGTTTTACCAAATGGGCTATAAAGAAACCATAAGCATCGTCTCAAAGTTTAGGTCACCAAATCTGCCTCCTTGATGGAATGGTCTTTTTACTTCACTATTCAAAGGTTTTTCTGAAAGAATGACTGGGTCCGATTGTGTTAGTAAGATTTTCATGGCGATTCTCTATGGTCTCTACACAGGTTTAAATGTCGCTTATGGGTCTGTTCTATGGGCTCAAGTTGTTCAGAGCACCCACTCTACCTTTCAAACCACTAGCATTATTGTTTCTGATACTTCAAAGTTCTCTTTCATTGGTTCAATTCCAGAGGAAATGTTTTGTGATGTTCCTGTGTCTAGGAAAATCTTGGAGGGATACAGGAAATTGACTGCTTCGATGTTTCGTCCATTAACTCCAGAAATGGTAGCAATTATAGTTGATGCAGACAAAATGGTGTGAAGAAGGGAGATAAGAAAACAACTGATAAGGAAGGACTTTTAGCAGTTGTGAAATCGCCTACAAAGAGAAAGGTGAAAGTTGCTTCTTCTATTGCTGCTCCTAAAAGGAAAACGCAACCTGCTTGCAAGCCAAGTCCCCCACTCCAAGCAAAAGTGAAAGTTCGGAGTCTGAATCACAATTAGATGTTCATAATAAGAAAGAACCACCTGTTCGTAACGAGGAGGGAGAGTCTGCTCGCAATGACAAGTTTTCTTTTAATCCTTAGGTAACTCAAGCTCATATTTATCATGTTCCTTCTCCTCATCCTTCACCTATAACCACCATAATACCAATCACCATTGCACTTTTCCTTCCACCACTTTCCTCACAACCTCACAGCACCATTCCACTATCTACTCCACTATTTTCTTATTCCACAATTCCACCAACCACCTCAGCCGAACCTTCAGTTTCAGTCAACGTATCTGATACGAGGGCTAAAACTTCAGGTTTCTCTACTCATGTCTCACCACCCATTTCTCCCATTCTCCAAGATGATCCGGACATGATTTTTGGTGATGTTGAAGATGAAGATCTTGTAGGTTCCACTTATAGTCCCTTTCAAATAAGGACTGACAGTGAAGTCGAGACCCCAGTTACGAAAAGGCAACTCCAATCTATCCATGATAAACTTGACCAACTGCTTCTTTTTCCAATGCCTCTTCTTCTGAGGCTTTCTTCAAAGCGGCAATCGAGTCTCTTTTTGAAAGAGTAACGAAGGAGCATTCTAATAACATTAATAGGATGAACAAAGCAGATGAAGAATCTGCTTCTATTTGTACAACCACAACCAAAAAGTCGATAAACTAATTTCAGATGCTACTGTCTTTATCGAAAAGTTCCAAACTTCTTCCGAGTCCAATACTGCAACGGTAGTGAAGTCATTCATGGCCTAAACTCCACTTTGAAGGTAGAAAAGGCAAAAATTCAAGAGGTTCGTGATGGTCTCAAATCTGATCATGAAGCTTTCCAAACCTCTATCTCTTCTCAACTTACAAATCTTCAGGATGACCTCGCAATGGAGAGAAAAATCATGGACTCTCTTGCCATCAAAACTAAGAAGCTCAAAGCTCTCAATGTTAAACTGACAGCTTCTGAGAAACAGGTCAAGGATTTGTTGTCTGAAAGGGTTGTTATGTGCAACTGTATCTCTGATGTTACAGGTTTACTTTTGGATATCATTGAGACTAGGTACTTGACGATCACAATTTCAATGAGAAAACATCTTGCTAAGAAGTTCAGGCCAGTCTTCGCAATGCTTTTCATGATGGAGGGTGTTCCGGAAATAGGCATTCTTCCAAAACAAGGGGGAGAAGGTGTGTCACGGAAAGATGAGCCCGAGGCTCCAGCTAAACTTGCTGTCAAAAAGGAAGCTGAGCCTAAGGGTAAAGAAAAAATTTTCAGTGATGATCCCATCATTGATAACAGTGAAGACGAAGAGCTGGATGAAGTTGAGCTTAAAAGGAAAAAGGCTCGTGAGGCTGCAATGGAATAGCACCAACGAATCATCTGAGAGGCTGAAGAAAAGGATAAAGCTAAGAAAGAAGCTCAAGCCAATCTTCAAAGAAAAAATCTTTTATTTCATACGTGGACTTTGAAGAAAATCTAGCATGATGTTGTTGATTTACCTAACAGTATTGGTTAGAGCCAGTTGTGTCATTTGATCTTCAGAACACACAAGATTCACAACTGGATCTATCAATCACTCCAAAAGCCTTCAAGTTTCGTTCTTTTGTGAAAATTAAAATTGCTCCGTCCACAGATACCAGTGCTGATCACATGTTTTTGTCGTTTTATATGAAGCACATGAAGCCGCAATATGAAACATGGTTTGTAAGAATAATAAATGTCATGAAAGTCACAAGACCAATTGAAACTAATAGCTTCCCAAACGCGAAGTTCAAGATGGCGAGAGGTTCAGACAGTCAGGTCTACGAATTCACTCTCGAAGACTTGCCTTGTCTTAACCCTTATGACCGGATCGTACTCTACAACATGCTACTGAAAGATCAAGAGAAATACAAGCCTGTCATCACCCATCTCAAGTCGATGATAAAGTCTTACATTCAAGAGATTAGGGAAATGGACATGGAGATAGACGCGGTGTTGCGAAAGAAGCCTTTTGTTGTTCATAAGTAAACTCCAAAAGACTTTGAAAGGCTGAAGCCATGGAAGATTTACAACGAGGGATGGTTCATGGTGTATCAAGCTAGGGAATGAATAGGTGCAGACTTTCGCAAGGACTGCTTCTTCCTTGCTGACAAACATTTGTACACTACATCCTTTCTTGAGTTTATATTGGACTTGGTGAAGAAATTCATGGGCAACAGTAAGGATAACCTCAAGTGCTTCTCTGATATGGTCTTGTGGTACATTCAAGTTCGCAAGGTACTTTTGGGCTTCATTCCAAAGGTTTACGAAGTGCAGAAGCGAATTCAAGGCTAATAGATTCTTGCTTCAATTGACGCAAAGGGGGAGATTGTTGGGGATTAGATGTTGCGTCATTGGGCTTTTTTTGTTTAGTCTTTTATGTAAACGGGTTGGGCCTGTCCTCCCGTATTTAATTCTAGGGTTAGAGTATTTAAGATGCATGCATGCATCGAATTTACACATCACTGATAATTTTTCTGTAACCGTAATCATGCCTCTACACTAGCAATTCCTTATCGAGTTCTTCTGAGGCGTGACACTTAATCATTCAACATTATTTAGAAAATCATTGTGTTCTTGCTTTTACTTGTTTTGAATCTAAACGATCATTAAGGATTTTAATCCTAACAAAATGTTAGTCTTAATTTTTAGGATATTACAAGTTGGTATCAAAGCCTTAGTTTGAAGGATTCAGACATACTCTTGGGGGTGTCTGCACTTAAACTAAGGGTTTGGTAAAATTTTCAAAATGAAATGGTTGTTAAAAAGGGTTTTCAAATAAAAGAAAAAGGTGTGGTGCATGCAATGGACCGAGCTTAAGTAAGTTTTCCGAAAATACACATACATGTTTTAGGATACGCTTTGAATTGTGAATCTGTGAATCACATGCTAGTTAGGGCTAAGGATCTACTCAGGATTTTTCATGATAGAATGCAGGAGAGATGTCTTATATCCCTACTGTATGAGCTTGTAGACTTGTATGCTAGTACTGATCATTCAGTGATAGGATATATATATATATATATATATATATATATATATATACATATATATATATATATATATATATATATATATATATATATATGGGAGGAAGTGTAGGACACTAATTTGTTGGGGTGAATTTGATCAGAGAGTCATGGGGAGTACCGCAATGGTACTTTAGACTAGTGATTTGATTGAGTAGGTTTGGAGTGGGCTCCAGACAGCTTAGATTTGGCAGAAGAGCTATGCCTAAAAACACCGATTAGATCTAGAGTTCCAGGTTGGGGATATGGTTCTCTGAAGGTGTCACCTTGGAAAGGTGTCATCCAATTTAGGAAGAGCGGCAAGTTGGGTTCCTGGTACATCGGTCCTTTTAGGGTTTTGGCTTGGGATCTTCCTGAGGAGCTTAGTCATATCCATAGCACATTCCATGTTTCTTAGTTACAGAAATGACTTGTAGATGATTATGTGGTGGTTCCATTGGAGGTTATTCAGGTGGATGATCACCTGAATTTTATCGAGAAACCGGTGGTGATTCTTAACCAGAAGATGAAAACCTTGAGGAACAAGGTTCTTGAGTTGGTGAAAGTCCAGTGGCAACATCGCAAGGGTTCAAGATGGATGTCGGACTCAGAGGGCGATATGAGGCAACATTACCCATAGTTGTTTGGGGCGTCCCACTTTGAGGATGAAGTTTGATTAAATTGGGGGAGATTTGTAACACTCGGAATACGATAAGTTTCTTTTTATCCCATTATGCAAAATTGTTAAGATTTTGGTCCTTGGCTAGTACACGGTTCGTACTCTATGAGTACGCTTAGCATACTAGCTCTTAGCTGATCACGAGTTTCATCCATGTAGGCGAGGCGTACGTGGAGTATGCATGGCATAAGTGGTGCAGGGTCAAACCATAATTTTTAGGGTTTTCATCCTATTTAAACAACTTAAACCACCCCTTGGACGTTTATTGACCAGCCACCATCTCCTTATACCCTGAAAAACAAACCGTAAGTACATTTGGTGAGATTTGATCTTGAAAGCGAGTTTTTTGGTGTTTTGTTGTGAAGAAGAAGAAGAGGAACATTTAGAGACATAACTTAAGCTTGAAGATCGAGAGTTACCTTCACATTTGCAATCCTTTGAGGTAAAAATCTCTCACCTTGATGGTCATTTTTGCTAGATCAATTTTTTTAGTGTTTTTATGTACTTTTGATTATTCTGAGTTAAAGTTGAGCTTTTGTTCTACTCCAAAAGCAATGGATGTTAGATCATAGCTTCATGGAGGTCCCTTGTTCATAAAAATGCAAACTTTATGATAAAAATGCAAACTTTATGAAATATATTGGTCCATGCAAGTTTTAAGAGCTTTATTAAGCTTCTTTTTGAGTGTTGGGTCCAATGAAGCCATGCATGGGTGTAAAGGTGTCAACATTAAGTATTAAGTCACCCTTGGGGACAAGCTCTAGGAGTTTGGCAAAAGGTCTTAATTTTTTAAGTGCTTAATGAAGTGAGTTGGAAGTCTGGGCATACCCAGCTAGTACGATGCACGTACTAACCCTGGACGGAGTACACTAAGCATACCAGCTGAGTACGCCATGCGTACTCAGCAGATGGACCGTTGGGCATGGCGATTCTTGGTGTTGGGCCATGCTTGGGACTTTTAAGATTGGGCCTTTTTGGACCATTATACTTCTGATTTTGGGATTTTTCAAGCATTTTAGACTTCTTTGGATTTAGGCCCATGACGTGATTTAGGCCCAATTTGGAATATTGGGCCATATTGGGCTTTGGGTTGCTATTTAGGATTTGGGCCTTTTGAAATAGTTGGGTTGGACCTTGGTTTTGGGCCAAGTAAGAAAAAAGGTAAAATGGTCTTGCACCCTGGTTGCGGGCTAAATAGCTTAGAGTCTTAGGTGTTGTTTGTTTTTCGCAAAAAGCCTCTTCAGACCTCATCTTGTTGCACGGCGCAGCACACGCGACACTTTTCATCTCGCAGCTGTTTTTTTTTTTCAAAAGTCGTCAGATTAAAAAACCTCTGCGTGTGTTCTTCTTGGCGCAGAACTTGTTTTGCCTCTTCCAACCTCTTCCAACCTCTTATTCTTCTTTTTTTCTTGCTAAAATAATGATTATATATTGCTGATATCTTATTTTACATTTTTTGTTCGTTTTTTTTGTTTATTCTTGTTGAATTTTTTTTCTTTTTTTTAATTGAATAATAATAATTTGTTGATGAAATATCATTATTTTATGCTAAAATATCTTTATTTTTTGTTAAAATATCATTATTTTTTGCTGAAATGTCATAAATTCTTGCCGAAATGCCATATATTATTAAATTTTCGGTATTAAAAAACTACTTTCGGATTATAAAATCAGTTTATTTTAATTTTTTAATATTTGCTGCAGCATGCAGATATTATAAAAAAAAAAAAAAAAAAAAAAAAAAAAAAAAAACACGCTTCTTTATTATAGTCTGCAGCCGTTTGGTCCACCTCTCCTACTGCAGAGGGTTGCAGAGGTGGTCCGCGGACTTTATGCATTTTTTCTTCAAAAAGACAAACAGCACCTTAGTTATGGGTCAAGATCCAATTATTAATTAGATATTGTTTTGATAATGATAGTGCGTGGATTTTTCCAGACCAGCCACCGAAGATTCATTTGAATGTTTCAGTAGCTAGATGTGAGTTTCCTCGTTGTGTTTAGTGGGTCGAAGGCACCAATGTTAGCATGTGGTTTATTATGTTTATGATGCTAGATGTCTACACGACTCTTTCATATGTATGTGTTTGTATGTTATATGCTTATATGAGCATTCGGTATGCTATTTATCTTTGTGATTATTGCATGTGTTATGTGTTTATCTGTTATATGCTTATATGTATACTGGGCGGGGCCCAATGACTGACAGACTTGTATACCAAACGGGGCTTGATGTCAGGCTGGGCCCATTACGTTTTTTATTATGGTATGTGGTAATTTGTGGAGCTCACTAATCTTTGTGCTTACGGTGTTCAGTTTATGTTTTTAGGTACTTCTGGTTCGAACGGGAAGAGCCTGGGATGATTGCAGTACACACACCACCTCGTTCCACATTTTATATTACTCTGATGTAGTTGGATGTTATTGATACACTTTGATTCACCATGATTTCTAGGATGATGTTTTGGATAATACTTTTATTATATATATATATATATATATATATATATATATATATATGTATATATATATATATATATATATATATATATATATATTTGTTTGTGTGCATGTGTAAAAGATCAAATGAGAACCCCTAAAGGTTCAGCACCATCTAAGAACCATTCTGATTAATGGTATTTTTGTCTATTCCACTAGTAGCTTTATTTAACCCAATTTTACAAAATAATCATTATATTCAAAATCAAATATAGATTTGGATTTGATCTCTCTCTCTCTCTATCTATCTATCTATCTCTCTATCTATCTATCTATCTATCTCCCTCTCTCTCTCTCTCTCTCTCTCAAAAAGCTTTAATAAGTCAAGTAATGTCTCCTTTTGATTTCTACCACCAATTATACCTCAACCGCCGCCACTACCGCCGACAATGACGATACGACCTTATACAACCACCATAGTCGCTGCTCTGGTGAACCTTTGTGGCCGACAACGTTAAACCACCATCGGGTTTGTAATCATCATTATCAGTCACTGCCATTACAATCGAAAAGTTGACATCACCATCGATGTCAACCTTTTATACCTTCATATCTGTGACTTCTAATTCATTCCCGACCTTTGAACTCTCCAAAGAACCGGAAAATATTGTGTCACATCTCTCAACTATTCAAATCTGAAGCCAAAGACGCCAAAAATGTTACCAAGCGCGATCAAGCTTTTAGGTCTGAAGCAAAAACATACCAATTTCTTAGATTTTGTTAGTTCTACTCAAATCTGATGTGTTTGGTGTAATTTAAGGCATAAATCTTGTATGTATGAAGCATTTCATGGTGGTCGCCGGTGGTTCCACTACCATGTTAGATATGTTCCACCATCACCATCTCCTCACCTCAGATTTCCGAAAAACTCACTTGTTGCCATCAACGATTTAGATCTAAAGTCAAAGCAACAATGATATCTCAGATCTGGTTAGATTTGCAAATATCTGGAATATCTGGAGACTCTAAGGAACATGACAATCTCAGGTCTGTAAATCACATCAAATCTAAAACCAATATACACATAAGGTGTTTCATGAAATGCTTTAATGATATTTGTAAGTTTTTAAGTTATGATTAACTGTTTAAAATTTTATATTAAGTTGTGAGTTAGTGCATGGAGTGTGTATTATACTATTAATTCTGATTTTTTATGCATTAAGTTGTGAATTGTAGTCTTTGAAATATTAAATTAAGATGTGAATTAGTATCTGAAATGTTTTATTAAACTGTGAATTATGAATTTTTTTTATCCAAATCTGAATTTTATACATGTAAATAAGCTATGAATGTAATGTAATAAACTATGAGATTTGTATATTAAGCTGTGAATCTTATTCACATTTTAATACACAGAAATGCCTACAGATATGAACCTATAAATATAAGTTTTAAGTTGAGAATATGGCTGTGAATATATAATTTTTGTGTATTAAACTATCAATTTTGTATATTAAACTGTGAATTGACTATATTAAACAGTGAATGTTTATCTGAAGTTATAAATATAAGTTTAAGTTAAGAATATATAAAATTTCTATATATTAAATTATGAATTTGTTATATTAAGTTATGAGTTTTGTGTGTTAAACTGTAATTTACTATATTATGTTGTCAATTAACTGTATGAAGTTAGGAATTTTTTGATACAACTTTATACTTATAATTAATGATTTATGTATGAATTTTTGTATTAATTTTATTGTAAATATATTTATTTTTATGTTGTATAAGTATTTAAGAATGTAGTAGTTTTTTGGTAATTGTTTTCCACTAAATTCAAAGTGAGTGATTTAATATGTTTATTAAACATTGACTATATTATTTAAGTTGTAAATGCATGACTTTATATACATATATGATTTTAAATGAATGGTGTCTGCGACGGTGGCACAAATGGTTGATGTTAGCGTGTAGTGGTGGTGATAAAGTTTTGGTCTAACTTCCCTAAATATGTGAATTTGTATAAAATAGATTGTATTAAGTTGTGAATTCCGTATAATCACTAAAAATGGACTGTATAAACACATATATTTTTATATCAGCTGTGTGTTATAATATGAATGAATGTACAAATGAAAACATTAGACTATAAAAATTATGATTTTGCCCTTTTCTTAAAAAAGAAAAATATCATGATTTTAAACATATTTAATAAGTATCCACAACGCATATTTACTTATGAAATGGGGGTTCTTAGGGTTATTAATCTTTTATGGTTCTCATTTGAGCGACTATATATATATATATATATATATATATATATATATATATATATATATATATATATATATATATATATATATATATATATATATATATATATATGGAAAAGTGAATATACGTTTAATGGTATATAACCTTAGCTACCCAATCTCATTATAGTACGTATCTAAATTTCTTAAAATATAACTCCTAAGTTGATTTGCTTACAAAATTTTTATAAATTTCATCATTATCTTCCTCTTACAAAATTTTTCATTTTCAATTACAATATATAGCCTGGTAGGTTGAAACGTCCCAAAAATAAGACTCAAAACTTTCATTTTTCAATTAATAAATAATTATCCAAAAACATCAACATAATTCTCAATAAGATCAAATGTATCAAAACATCACAAGTTATTAGAGTTATCATGAAATTTCGGAACTATATCCTCTGTGCACTGCAATCACCCTAAGCTCTTCCCTTTTGCACCAAAAGTACCAAAAACATAAACTAAAAACTATAAGCATGAAGCATAGTGAGTTTCCCCGAAATACCACAAACCACACACATCAAACATGTAATAGGCCCCGCCCGATGAGTGTAACGGGCCCCGCCCACTGAGTATAACGGGCCTCGCCCTAACTCGCATAATGGGCCCCACCCACTGAGTATAATGGGGCCCCTCCCTAACTCTCACAACAGGACCCGCCCAGCATACAAACATCTAGTACCCTACAAGTAAGGCATACAAATTACCAATTGGGCCCTACCCACTAAGCATACATACACATGCAAGAGTCATGCAGACGTCTAGCACCCTAGCATAACAAATCATGGGTCGTCATTGGTGCCTTCAACCCGCTAAGCACAGCAAGGAAGACTCATCTCAAACTGCTGAATCTCACAGATAAAACTCTAGCTGATAGTCCGTTGAAATCCCCATGCTATAAAAAATAACATCCAATTAATAATTGGATCCCGACTCACACTAAGAGTCCAAACCAGGGTAAAAGACCATTTTTACTCCTTACCTAAATTGGCACAAAGCAAAGGTCCAACCCAACTATCCAAAAGGCCTAAAGTCCAAAATGGTCTCCCTAAGCCGAAACATGGCCCAATTTTCCAAATTAGACCGAAACCCATCATTGGCCTAAAACCAATGGTCCAATCCTAACAATAGGTCCTCACGTCGTGACCAGATCTTGGTCGCGTCATGGGGACCAACTCGAATTAGTTCTGAATCAACGATTCAACTCAACCCCTCAAAAGATTCTAGTCCCCTTCACATCGTGACCCAACCTTGAGTCACATCGTGGCCTAATCCATACAAAATAGATGGGATGGCCAACATTCTCATGTTGTGATAGTCCTAAACCTCACGTCAGAAGATATGTACTGACGAGCTTAAAACATTAATCTCTTAATCCTTACAACCATAACTTGGGACTTTCCAAAGGTTCTTCCTTAATCGAAAAGGGTGATAAAAATTGTGGCTTTTCAATGATACATGTCTGATGCATTGCTCAAACTCTTACTAGACCAAAATTGGGGAAAGTGAGATCTAGATTCAAACTTGTAGTCCCAAACTACACCAAAACTCTGATCCAACAACTATGTTGAAGAGAATGAGTCAATGATTCATAAAGGTGCCAACTTTACGGACCCCATGCAAGCAATCCCACCCGAATATGAAAAAAGGAGCTCATAACTTAGATCTAGAATAAAATAGGTACAAAGGTCCAAGCTTAATGACTTACAATGGTCGAATAGCTCCAAGAGATTGCAAGGTGGAAGCCAAAACGCCAAGAGGTTGCTCAACCAAGGTCTTCTTCCACTTCAAGTAGCTAAAAAACACCAAAGAATGCTTCAAAGATCTCAAGAATGGCTAAGAGCTTCAAAAGGGTTGAGATTAGGGTTTTCCAGAGGCTTAGAGGGTGAGAAAGGCCGAGGATGGATAACACTAGCCTCTTATTCACTTAAATACCCTAAAAGTAGGGTTTTGGGTCATTAAGCCACGCTCACGTCGTTAGACCTTATGCCTCACGTCTCGAGTTTCCAGAAACGTGAGTCAACAAGTCAATGGTCAATCACGACATGATCCTGAAGATCTCGCGTCGTGAGGACCCTCATAATGCAAATAAAGAATTAATTTAGTACATTAGGGTTATGGACGTTACATAGGTGTTCGACATAAAGATGTCATGTAAGAGGGAAAAAATAGTGAAATTTTGAAAATGTTGAAAGTAAATCAAGTTAGGGGTTAAAATTTAAGAATATTATAATCGATATATAATACAAAATGACATATTATGATGGATTTAGGTACCTACATTTATATACCTTTAAGGGTGTATTCACTTTTCCCATACATATTATGATGGGTTTAGGTACCTACACTTATATATATATATATATGTGTGTGTGTGTGTGTGTCTGTGTGTGTGTGTGAGAGACAATGGTAGCAGCGACGGTAGCAGGATGTGGGCGCAGTAGGTTATCCAATGGAGATTGTTGAAGGTGGTTTTCTCAGAGGTAGTGTAACATCCCAAAAATACGAACTAAAATTTTTCTTTACGTCAACCAGAAACAACCATTCGTTCATTTCAAATACCCAATTCAAGTTTATGGAAAATGTATCAAATGTCATCAGAGTACAAAACAAAATCATAGAATCTGGAACACTAGTGGATATTGTGCGATCCTGCAAGGCCCTTCCCTTTCGAGCAAGAGGTACCTAAAAACATTATACCACAAAACTGTAACCACAAAGCTTAGTGAGTCCTGTAAAATACCATATACCACATATATATATATATATATATATATATATATATATATATATATATATATATATATATATATATATAAACGGGCCTCGACCAAAGTGCATACGAGCCCTGTGTACAGCATAACGGGCCCCAACTAAATTGCATACGAGCCCTGCCCAAAGTATAACGGGACTCGCCCAAAAGATATAGAAAACATACATACACATATAAGAGTCACAAAAGACAACAAGCACAAAAGAACATATAATCAAGTGTCACAAAGACCATTATCATCCTACAAATATAATCCAATAGGATGACATTGGTACCTTCGACCCATGAGTATAGTAAAGAGACTCACCTCAATCAGTCAGCAAACAGATCTTACACACGAGCCTCCAGTGTTGACGTCTCTCCCACTAGACATATCGAAAAACAAAATCCTAATTAGCTATTAAATTAATTCTTTAACTTATCAAGCCTAAATATCAAGATAAATCCTTATTTGGGCAAAAGACCATTTTCCCTTCTTAGTCCTCAACACCTCACATTTGAAAAAAAGTGGAACTAGTCAAAGTCAACGGTCAACCATTCGTTAACTTACGTGCTACGTATAACATACTTTATGCAGGGTGTACAATTTAATCTAGAAAGCGGGTCAAAATTGAGCTACATTGAGCGTCGCTCAAATTATGCCTTGCATATTGAGTAGTTAGGTACGATAAAGTTTATGACTTTATGCCTTTATGTGGCAACATGGAGCTCAAAGTCAAACCCTAGTTTTCTATCCTCTTCTAATGTCCAAAATCTCTTGCATGGATGAATGGTAGCAACCAAGATTTCATTTTTATGTCTTAATAACCTTAAGACAACAGAAACTAGCAACCTTAAGGTTTGGAGTAACTTTTTGTCACAAGACTCAAGATTATGGGACAAAAGATCATGCAAAACAAGAATCTAATGAAATCTAACACCTAGATTAGCAAGATTCAAGCTTTATACCTCTTGGAGTTGAGAAATGCAATGTAGGTTCTAGAACCACAAGATTGGGGTTCAACTACCAACAAGTTTGGACTTCTCCTTCTTCAAAGTACACCAAAAACAAACTAAAGGGTCAAGATTTGCTCTAAGGGATTAGGGTTTCGTGTTAGATGCTTAAGTGGGTGGAGGTTGGTTATAAGAAGAGCCTCAAGGAGGTGAATGTCCTTAAATAGGGTCCAAGACCCCGAAATTATCGCTTGCATACTGCACAGTTACGCCTTATGTAACATGGGTTATGCCGTGCGGAGGCCATTAAGTGCCTATGTCTAATTAATGAGTTATGCCCTGCATAACTGGCTAACTACATCCCAAGTAGAGACACTGCTTTTTTTAAATAAATAATTTTTAAATCATGATGAAATGTGACTAACCGGGTGTTACAACTCTCCACTTGAATCAGACTTCATCCTCATCGGGTTCCCATGTCCACTTAGAATCCTTCTGGTGTTACCATTGCACCTTCACTGACTCCACTACCTTGTTGCACAATGTCTTGTTATTCCTATGAAGAATATCAACGTGTGTCTCCACATAGTTCAGACACTCATTCACATGAATAGCATCCAATGGTACGACTGTGGAATCATCAGCTAGATACTTCCGTAACTGAGAGACATGGAACATATTGTGGATCTGGCTTAGCTCGACTGGTAAATCTAACCAATATTTAACCTTGCCTACCCGGGCACGGATCCTGAAAGGACCAATGACTCTAGGGCCCAACTTACCCTGTTTCCTGAACCGAATAACACCTTTATAAGGCGACAAATTCCGGAGCACAAAATCGTTGACCTAAAACTCAGGGTCCGAAAGGCGTCTGTCTGCATAGCTCCTTTGACGACTCTACGTGGTCTGGAGTCTCCCGTATACCTGTTGAATCAACTTGGTAATCTTGAATACCAGTTCATTACTCCTCATGACTCCCTGATAAACATCTCCCCAATAAATCGAGGTCCAACATTTCCACCCATAAAGCATCTCGAAAGGAGGTCGGTCGTTGCTAGGTGATAATTGTTGTTGTAGGAGAACTCAACTAATGAAATATATGTATCCCATCTCCCACCAAAATCTAACATGCATGCCCGAAGCATATCCTCCAGTTTCAGGATAGTTCGCTCACTTTGACCATCATTATGTGGGTGGAAAGTCATGCTAAAGTGCAGTCAAGTACGCAACCCCTCATGGAATATCTTCCAAACTAGGAAGTGAACCGGACATCCCTATCCAAAACCATTGATACTGGAACTCCATGACGTGCCACAAAGTTTCAGATATAACTATCTGGCAATTTCTCTGTAGAGATTCTCTCCTGAATGGGCATAAAATGTGTAATTTTGGTCAATTAGTCAATGATGACCCAAATCGAATCCACTTTTCATGTTGTCTGTGGTAACTTCATGATAACGTCTATCGTGATCTCTTCCCATTTCCAAACGGGAATACCTAAAAGCTCCATCTTGCTATGGGGTCCTTGATGATCGGCCTTGACTTTCCTGCAAGTCAAGTACCTCTCCACATACCAAGCCATGTCCCACTTCATGCAGGGCCACCAATAATCAATTTGGAGGTCTCTATACATCTTTTTCACACTCGAATGAATAGAAAACTTTGACTTATGTGTGTCCTCTATCAGTGTCTTTCACACACCGCTCCAATATGGAACCCAAACCCTTCGATGCAAGGTCAACAATCCCCTCCTATTGTAATCAAAAGAGGACACCTAAACCACGATGCAGTCACTCTTGTGGTTCTCCTCTTTTATTTCCTCAACCTGAGCCTCATGAATCTACTCTAGCAATGGGGTAACCACCATCATCCTCAAACATAGATCGCAAATAGTTACATTAGTCACATTGTGACTCAGTGCATCGGCCACCACATTGGCCTTCCCGGGTGGTATAAAATCTCACAATCGTAGTCCTTCACTACATGAAGCCACCTACATTGCCATATATTCGAAATCGGTTAATCCATCAAGTACCTCAAGCTCTTATGGTCTGTATAGATGGTTTAGCAGACCACATAAAGGTAATGTTGCCAAATCGTGAGGGTGAAAAGCATAACCCGAAGCTCCATATCATGCGTTGGATAAGTTGCCTCATGAGGCTTTAGCTACCCCAACGCATTAGCGATCACGTGACCCTGTTGCATACGCACTGCACCTTAATCCCATGATAGAAGCATCACAATAAACCACAGAGTCATCAACACCCTCGGGTTGAATCAAGATCGTAGCCTTGCACAATCATTAGTTAAATCATGTTCAACTCATGTATTTCGTAATAATTCTCGTATTGATCATGTTTTGGTGTAGTTCCAGATAATTTGAAGTGGAGCGATAGTTTGAAAGTATTTGGAGAATATATGGGGCTTATCTAGAGCCAAAATGTTCAAAGGACTAAATACGAGCCATATCTCACCAAACATGGCTCGTTCTTCACTTACGAAACATAATCGGAAGATTTCTGATTTTTTAAGGCAATTTCAAACTTCGATCCTAAAGCACGGGTCGTGCCTACATCCAGATGCCATTATTTTTGGATATTTTTCAACCTGCAAATCCTAAGCACAGCTCGTGCTTCCCAAGCATGGGTCGTGCTTTCCCATAAAAATCCCGTTTTTTCTTTTTTCTGATTTCTGTTGGATTTTCAAGTTGCGATGAGCTGGCACGGGCCATGCTCATTGCCAGAACCTTTTTTTGCTTCCCAAAATGCTATATAAATACCAGATGTTGTCTCAGCGAAACTAGAGATGATTCCAGACGACAAAAAACCCTTATGAATGCGATTTTTCTCCGATTCCAGCGATTTCTGATGATCTGAAGGTTATGGATCTTCTCCTACATTTAGTTTACCAAGATTAATCAGTTAGTTTATCTATTTGTTAGTTTTAACTCGTTTTTAGTCATGTGTAAATAAAACCCTAGTTTTCAGTTTTGCATTACAGTAGTACTTTTCATGATATCAGTTATCAGATTTGGTTTTTGTTGTGTGCTGCTATCTAGTTTTTTCACTTTTGTCACACCCCCAAACCTGAACGGCGGAAACGTTCGGGGGCGGATGACTTCATGTGGTAACGTAACAAATGAATACATAGTAAAGAAAGCAATACAACCATCATATATATAATTGAAAGTTTACATTTGTCAAAAGTTACATGTTCAAAACCAATTACAATATGATGTCAAAATATGAGATTAAACTGGCGCCGCAGCATCTCTTCTTCAAAAGCATATTAGTACCTGAAATTACTGAATCCCTGGGACATACAAGTAATTTTGAAAGAGTAGATCAGCATTTAAGCTGGTGAATTTCATAAGTATTTAAGTGACAATGTTTGAAATGAAATGAAATGTTTTATCTTTGTTTGTTTGTGTTTAGAAAATCCTATATTTTCTACTAGTATAAAAGTAGTCTTCACTCAAGACCAATGTTTGTTTGAAATGTATGTAAATGTAAAATAACCAATGAGTTTGAAAACCTTGTAAATCAATGCATTTTTAATACCCCTTGTGAGTTTTATAACCATACTATTGACTCTGAATGCCTATACACAACGTTCTTCAGGCGTTGGAATGTTATGACGTTTGTCACCCTAAACGGTGGACTGCAGCTAACAGTCAGGGCGCGGGTTGTCAAGCCCGTATAGATCTATACACAAACACCATGCTCCCCCTCCAAGGGATTCTGGTATATAATACAGGACTTGAAATGTGTACTCGAACGTACATGAAGTTAGTGTCTCACAAATCCGTGGTATAAAAACAGATCTACTTGTTAAAATGTTACGTTTGTTCTTGTATACGAAAGTAAACTTCTTGAAATATGTGTTTCTAGTACATAAGAGTTAGAAATCTGTTCGTAAAACTATACCTATTATAGTTTCCAAAAAGCGTGTCTTGTTTGTTTGGAAATATTGAGAAAAGGAATCACTTGTTTATGAAAGTATAGATTTTTGGTGTAGAATCTAGGATAGACAAGAAAAATCTAAGAACAGTTTAGTTTATACATGCATTACAACAACATTATATTTTAAAAGGTAAAATGCTATTGTGACATATGTTATATATATATATATATATAAAAGTTCCTTTAAATGTTTATAAATCGCATGTGATTTGAATATATAACAGTATATAAAAGAGTTTCTTTATGTAACACACAATAATACTCGTGTGTTTTACTTGTAATCCCCCCCTTGAAAGCATATAAAAGTATTTAGAATAATTAAAAAGGTTGATTAATGGGTATGAAACTCACTTGAAAGTTTTGGAGATAACGAGATGGAAAACCGGGCAGAGTTTTGTCTCGGGAAACGGATTTTCCTCGGGATTTTCGGAAATCTCGGGAGTAAAATCGACCTTCGGGACTTGAGCCAAAAATACCAGAGCTTCGGGTTTGAACGGACACGGAAAACGAGGCAAAGTTGAGAGAGAGAGAAGAGAAATGAACCCTTTCTTTGGAAACCCTCGCATCCTATTTATAGTAAGGCTGGTCTGCCTCGGTACGCGGGGCGTACGCTCGTACGCAGCGCGTACGCGTACGTCATGCATGACCGAAGCCTCGACTGCCTCGGTTCGGATGGGACGGGTTGCTGGGTACGCGGGTCGGATGGGACGCCGGGTCGGATGGGACGTCGGGTCGGACGGGTCGGGGCTTCGGACGGGTCGGATGGGTCGGTTTCTTCGGATAGCTTGACGTGGACGATCAGAGGCCAATCCTCTCGGTTACGCGGGGCGTACAGGGGTACGCGGCACGTACTTCAGAGGAGGATGCTGACTCCCCTTCGGATAATATCCGAATTTTGAATTAAATAAATAATTAATTTGTTTAATAAACTTCAAAAATTCATATCTTCTTCATACGAACTCCGTTTTCGATGGTCTTTATATCCTCGCGTAGGTGAGACTACGCTCTACAACTTTCGTTTAGACTCCGTCGGCAAATTCCAAAATTATATTTTTATTATTTATTAAAAATCCATCGTGTTTAAGGAATTTCATAGAAAATTCATAACTTCTTTATCTGATGTCGGTTTTTGCCAGACTTTTTACCGCTGGAATACCATTGTCGAGACCTTCGATTCTCGTTTAGGTCATTCCGGCCAAAAGTCGCTCGATTTCCGATTCGAGTTTTTAGCTGTCTGTTGCTAAGCCGAACTTGGAAAATTCATAACTTCGCTATATGAAGTCGGATTTGGGCGTTCTTTTCACGTACGATCATGGTTCAAAGACATTTAATCATAGAAGGAAATTAAATAGAACTTATTTGTACATTTTATTATGAAAGTAAATTTTTATTATTCAGAAGTGGTTAAAATACTTGACCCATTTTGGTCGTTACAAAGAGTTGAAATATCGGGTTGTCACATCATCCCCCCGTTAGAGAGAATTTCGTCCCGAAATTTAAAGTAGTAAAGATACTAGTGAACATGAAAGAGATGAGGGTACTTTTGTTTCATCTGATCTTCGCGTTCCCATGTGAATTCGGGTCCCCGCTTGGCGTTCCAGCGAACCTTCACGATGGGTATGCGACTTTGTTTTGTTTGTTTGACCTCTCGGTCCATGATTTCTACTGGTTCTTCCACAAAGTTGAGGCTCTCGTTGATCTCGATCTCGTCGAGTGGAATAACAAGAGTCTCGTCGGACAGACACTTTTTCAAGTTTGAGACGTGGAAGGTTGGATGGATGTTACTAAGTTCGCGCGGTAGGTTAAGCTTGTAAGCCACAGGGCCGATTCTGGCAAGAATCTCGAAAGGCCCTATGTATCTTGGGTTTAGTTTCCCACGCTTTCCAAATCGTATTAAACCCTTCCACGGTGATACCTTTAATAAGATGTGGTCTCCTACCTGGAATTCCAAAGGTTTCCTCCTTTGGTCAGCGTAGCTTTTCTGTCGGTCTCTTGAGGTTTTCAATCGTTCACGAATCTGAACATCTTCTCTGTTGTTTCACATATGATCTCCGGACCGGTGAGAGTGCTTTCAGGAACTCTTCCTCTAGCTAACTGGGTATCGCCAACTTCAGTCCAGCACAGAGGGGATCTGCACTTTCGACCATAGAGGGCTTCAAACGGAGCAGCCTTTATGCTTGTATGATAACTATTGTTGTATGAAAATTCGACAAGGGGTAAATGAATATCCCATGCCTTTCCAAAGTCAATCACGCAGGCTCTCAGCATGTCTTCTAAAGTTTGTATTGTTCTCTCACTTTGTCCGTGTGTCTGTGGGTGGTAGGCTGTACTCATGTCCAGCCTAGTTCCCAGGGAACTTTGTAGTGACTGCCAGAACCTTGAAGTGAATCTACTATCTCGATCGGAGATAATGGTTATCGGAACACCATGCAGTCGCACTACTTCCCTTAAGTAAGTTCTTGTAAGCTTCTCCATTTTGTCAGTCTCCTTGATGGGTAGGAAATGTGCGGATTTGGTCAATCTGTCGACAATGACCCATATGGTATCGAGTCCACTTGTCGTCTTGGGTAACTTGGTTATGAAGTCCATAGTAATCCGCTCCCATTTCCATTCCGGTATCTCTGGTTGTTGTAGTAGTCCTGACGGTTTCTGATACTCGACCTTAACCTTAGCGCAAGTAAGACATTTACTCACGAAGGTAGCAATTTCTGCTTTCATGTTAGGCCACCAGTACAGTTTCTTAAGATCCAGATACATTTTATCTGAACCCGGGTGAACGGAATATCTTGAGTTGTGAGCCTCAGTCATGACTACGTTTCTAAAACCACCATGTTTTGGGGTCCAGATTCGGTCCATGAGATAGTAGGCTCCGCCACCCTTGACTTCTAAATTCTTCTCCATTCCTCGTAGGGATTCACCCGCCACATTTTCAGGTTGCAAAGCTTCCATTTGTGCTTCCTTTATTTGTGTGGATAAATGGGAATGGATAGTCATGGTTAGAGATTTGACCCTCCGACCAGTGTATTCCTTTCGACTGAGGGCGTCGGCTACTACGTTGGCCTTGCCAGGATGATAACGAATTTCACATTCGTAGTCATTCAGTAACTCGACCCATCGTCGTTGTCGCATGTTGAGTTCCTTTTGATCAAAAATGTGTTGAAGGCTCTTGTGATCGGTGAAAATAGTACTCTTTGTTCCGTATAAGTAGTGCCTCCAGATCTTCAGAGCAAATACCACTGCTCCTAATTCGAGATCGTGCGTCCTATAGTTCACTTCGTGTGTCTTAAGCTGTCGGGAGGCATAAGCGATAACCTTCCCTCTCTGCATAAGAACACATCCAAGTCCTTGATTTGAAGCATCGCAATACACTACGAAGTCTTCTATCCCTTCGGGGAGGGATAGTATCGGTGCGGTGCACAAGGCCTGCTTTAGTGTCTGGAATGCCTTCTCTTGTTTCGCTTCCCAGTCAAAGGCCACACCTTTCTGGGTTAATGAAGTAAGAGGTTTCGCAATGCTCGAAAAGTTCTTTATGAATCTGCGATAGTAGCCAGCTGGACCTAGAAATTGACGAATTTATGTAGGTGTCTTTGGTGCCGACCAGTTCTCAATAGCCTTAATTTTGGAGGGGTCCACGTGTATACCTTCCTCGCTAACAACGTGACCTAAAAATTCGACTCTTCGAATCCAAAATTCGCATTTAGAGAACTTCGCATAGAGTTTCTCCGTTCGCAGTGTTTCTAGGACTTTTCGTAGGTGTTGACTATGCTCTTCCTCACTTCGAGAGTAGATAAGTATATCATCGATAAAGACGATGACGAACTGATCCAAGTAAGGGCGGCATACCCTATTCATTAGGTCCATAAATACTGCTGGTGCATTGGTTAATCCGAACGGCATCACCATGAATTCATAGTTTCCATAACGAGTTCGGAAGGCTATCTTTGGAATGTCCCCCTCTAGAACTCGTAATTGGTGATATCCGGATCGTAGGTCTATTTTGGAGAAGTAGTTCGCCCCTTGAAGTTGATCGAATAGGTCGTCGATACGGGGTAGAGGATAGCGGTTCTTGACAGTAAGTTTGTTCAGCTCTCTGTAGTCGATGCACATACGGAACGATCCGTCTTTCTTCTTTACAAACAAGACCGGTGCTCCCCAAGGTGAGAAACTTGGTCTTATGAATCCTTTGTGAAGGAGTTCATTAAGTTGACTGGAAAGTTCCTGCATCTCTGCTGGTGCAAGACAATAAGGCGACTTCGCTACTGGGGTAGCTCCTGGAATTAAGTCGATTCTAAACTCGACTTGGCGTTGCGGTGGTAATCCTGGTAGTTCTTCTGGAAAGATATCGGGAAAGTCGTGTACTACCGAGATGCTCTTGATGTCCTTCAGTTCTTGACTTGTATCGACGATGTGCGCTAGGAATGCTCGACAATCCTTCCGCAAGCACTTTCGAGCTTGGATGCACGAAATGATGCGAAGGTTTGCACTAGATTTGTCGCCATAGATAACTAATGTTTTGTTGTTAGGGAGGTTAATACGGACTGCTTTCTCAAAGCACATGATGTCGGCGCGAAGAAGACTCAACCAATCCATGCCGACTATGACGTCGAAACTTTTAATTTGAACCGGCATGAGATTGATTGGGAAAGAATGGCCGTCTAATGATAACGTACAGCCCATGTATATGCAATTTGTGTTTTCGGTTTTTCCATTGGCCATCTCTACAGTGAATGATTTTTCTAACTTGCTAGGTTTAGGTTTAAGTAAATGAATAAAGTTTTGACTCACGAAGCTTCTCTCCGCTCCACTATCGAATAATATGCATGCGTATGAATTATCGAGAAGGAACGTACCAGCAACTATAGTTGGGTCAGCTACAGCTTCGTCGTGGCCTATTGCCAAAACTCGTCCTACACCTCCGGTGCCTGCTGCCTTAGGACAGTTTCTCTTGTAGTGGCCCACCTCGCCACAACCGTAGCAAGCCTGCCCTACACCCGCACCGGGAACTTGAGTGATCGGCTTTGCGGGTTCTTTGCAGAAACGGGCTATGTGTCCTTTCCTGCTGCAGTTGGCGCACTGCATATCTCGACAAGGTCCATGGTGGTGGTAATTGCATTTGGTGCATTTTGGGAGGTTGCCTATATAAGGCTTTGTTGGGTAGGTATTTATAGGGGCTGTAGCAGGTACAATGGCAGCATTTACTGACACCAGTTGTTTCTTTGCGGATTCTTGAGAAGACCCACCCTTCCCTTTAATCCATGCTCTCTTCCTGCCATTGTTGTTGTTGTTGCTGTTGTTGTTGTAGTTGTTGTTGTTGTTGTTTCCTTTTTGTGGTGCTGGTGCAGAAGTGGTTGAGTTCTGATGACCTCCGTAGTCGATCAGAGATTGTGCCAATTCCTTAGCACTTTCAAAGGTGTCAGGTTTAGAAGCTAACACGCTTGATCGCATTTGGGGCGTCAGTCCCCAGATGTACCTTTTTATCTTCTTGCTCTCGGGAGCAATCATATCTGGACAAAGGATTGCCAGTTCGCAGAATCTGTTGGTATAAGTAGCGATGTCGGTACCCACCATTCCGAGAGTCCATAGCTCGTGTTCAAGCTTTTGAATTTCTCCCCGTGGGCAGTATTCTCTCATCATCATGGCCTTCAAGCTCTCCCAGCTTATGGAGTTTGCCACGATTAGGGTAAGTACTTTAACGTGGCCATTCCACCAAGTTAAAGCTTTATCGAGAAGGGTGAAAGTTGCAAATTTGACCTTGCTGTGTTCGGGGCAGGAGCAGATTTCAAAGACTGCCTCCGTCCTTTCAATCCACTGCCTCAGGGCCATCACACCACCAGTACCATAAAACATCCGGGGCTTGGCATTAGTGAAGTCCTTATAGGTGCATTCTCGAGGTGGTCCATGACTCTCGCCATGGTTGGATGGGTGTGTGCCAGATCCCGAGCCATTAGCACTTGAGTTATTGATCTGTGACATGGCAGCTGCCACCGCTGCGGTGACTGCTGCTTGAAACATTACAGCATCAAATTGGGGTGGTGGAGGTGGTGGTGGTATAGGTGCTTCCTCACCGTTGTTTCGCCTTGGGTTCCTACGCGGAGGCATCCTTCAACTATAGATTGAAAAGACAAGGATAAGAATTTCATAGAATGGAAAATGTATGTGTCTCATGAACTAAATCGCTATAGTTCAACAACAGATGATAGTATGAGTCTTAAAATAGAAGAATGAAAGTTATTTGTAAGACGGAAGGTATGAAACAAGTATTTGGGTTCACAAGGACCATTCAAGGTTCGAACGAAATACTTAACATAGTAGTAATAGTGCCACTTATATTAATATAAAAGTTGTTACAACGATCATGAAAACTTGACCCCTATAAGGGTCTCCGATTACAAAGTTCGAGAAATTTAAAGACTTTTAGCCGAGGTCCTAAGCTATAACAAAATTTGAGTCCTTGACAAGCACTACTTGCGTCGAAGGTTGCGCTTGGAGCTTGACTCCATATCTGATTGCTTTGACTCCATTAGACGCCTATCGAAAGCGGCTTGTTGTTCCCTTAGTTCGGCGAGGGCTGCAATCATTTGCGCTTGAAATGCTTCAGCTTGGAATTGGGCGTTGTCTTGCATCTTGTCCAGCCTACGGATGTCAGAAGTGTGAACCTGCACTTCCACGTTGATATCCCGGAGTCGACTAGCTTGTACTCCAGACTGATAGGACTGATTGGCTAACTTACCCACCATTACCGGGAGTGCTCGATCAGCCGAACCTCCGCCGCGGACATCATAGAAGTCTCGGCACATGCCGTAGGGAGGGCGTAGGTTTTGCTGTTGGCTCCAATGGTGGAGGTGACTTCCCCAGACGGGAGTCGGTCCTTGAAAGTTCCTTACGAAGACGGGAGGCTGAATGGGTGGTGGATCGATAACTTCCGGCTCTGAGTCGGTACCGGAGTCATCACCCACTTCTATGGGTTCCTCGTCCTCTTCGGGATCATCTTCAATCCATCCTCCGTTGCCTTGGTTGGGAAAGTAGGGGTCGTCAGGGTGGTGAAATCCAGCCATTTGACTGTACGAGAAATAGGGTTATAAGAATTGAGTAATGTCGGAACATGTAAAACATGTAAGTTAAACTAGTTTAGATAGCAAATACTCCTATAGTATTTAAGCTCTTGTGTTTGATTCTTGTAATGGTTTGGTAAGGTTTTGACTTGTTGCTTACTACGATCATTCCTCGATATACGTTGGTCCAATCTTGGGCAAATATAGTTGATCACGCTATATTTGTCCAAAATCTGATTACATATATCGACTCTCGATCGTAGTGTCAACTTGTCTAAATACTTGTATAGTTGTATAACATGAAAATAGTTTGTGGTATGCATGTAATTGTACTTAAATGAATTATCAAATTAAGTTGAACGAAATGCTGCTTAAGTGTAAAAAGAAAATTTGTTTTGTCAGAGAGTATTAGTCCCTTAAGCATTTATAGTTTGTATATCTTATGTGGTTCGATATACTTAGTTCACTATAAACATTGCTCTGATACCAATCTGTCACACCCCCAAACCTGAACGGCGGAAACGTTCGGGGGCGGATGACTTCATGTGGTAACGTAACAAATGAATACATAGTAAAGAAAGCAATACAACCATCATATATATAATTGAAAGTTTACATTTGTCAAAAGTTACATGTTCAAAACCAATTACAATATGATGTCAAAATATGAGATTAAACTGGCGCCGCAGCATCTCTTCTTCAAAAGCATATTAGTACCTGAAATTACTGAATCCCTGGGACATACAAGTAATTTTGAAAGAGTAGATCAGCATTTAAGCTGGTGAATTTCATAAGTATTTAAGTGACAATGTTTGAAATGAAATGAAATGTTTTATCTTTGTTTGTTTGTGTTTAGAAAATCCTATATTTTCTACTAGTATAAAAGTAGTCTTCACTCAAGACCAATGTTTGTTTGAAATGTATGTAAATGTAAAATAACCAATGAGTTTGAAAACCTTGTAAATCAATGCATTTTTAATACCCCTTGTGAGTTTTATAACCATACTATTGACTCTGAATGCCTATACACAACGTTCTTCAGGCGTTGGAATGTTATGACGTTTGTCACCCCAAACGGTGGACTGCAGCTAACAGTCAGGGCGCGGGTTGTCAAGCCTGTATAGATCTATACACAAACACCATGCTCCCCCTCCAAGGGATTCTGGTATATAATACAGGACTTGAAATGTGTACTCGAACGTACATGAAGTTAGTGTCTCACAAATCCGTGGTATAAAAACAGATCTACTTGTTAAAATGTTACGTTTGTTCTTGTATACGAAAGTAAACTTCTTGAAATATGTGTTTCTAGTACATAAGAGTTAGAAATATGTTCGTAAAACTATACCTATTATAGTTTCCAAAAAGCGCGTCTTGTTTGTTTGGAAATATTGAGAAAAGGAATCACTTGTTTATGAAAGTATAGATTTTTGGTGTAGAATCTAGGATAGACAAGAAAAATCTAAGAACAGTTTAGTTTATACATGCATTACAACAACATTATATTTTAAAAGGTAAAATGCTATTGTGACATATGTTATATATATATAAAAGTTCCTTTAAATGTTTATAAATCGCATGTGATTTGAATATATAACAGTATATAAAAGAGTTTCTTTATGTAACACACAATAATACTCGTGTGTTTTACTTGTAATCCCCCCCTTGAAAGCATATAAAAGTATTTAGAATAATTAAAAAGGTTGATTAATGGGTATGAAACTCACTTGAAAGTTTTGGAGATAACGAGATGGAAAACCGGGCAGAGTTTTGTCTCGGGAAACGGATTTTCCTCGGGATTTTCGGAAATCTCGGGAGTAAAATCGACCTTCGGGACTTGAGCCAAAAAGACCAGAGCTTCGGGTTTGAACGGACACGGAAAACGAGGCAAAGTTGAGAGAGAGAGAACAGAAATGAACCCTTTCTTTGGAAACCCTCGCATCCTATTTATAGTAAGGCTGGTCTGCCTCGGTACGCGGGGCGTACGCTCGTACGCAGCGCGTACGCGTACGTCATGCATGACCGAAGCCTCGACTGCCTCGGTTCGGATGGGACGGGTTGCTGGGTACGCGGGTCGGATGGGACGCCGGGTCGGATGGGACGTCGGGTCGGACGGGTCGGGGCTTCGGACGGGTCGGATGGGTCGGTTTCTTCGGATAGCTCGACGTGGACGATCAGAGGCCAATCCTCTCGGTTACGCGGGGCGTACAGGGGTACGCAGCGCGTACTTCGGAGGAGGATGCTGACTCCCCTTCGGATAATATCCGAATTTTGAATTAAATAAATAATTAATTTGTTTAATAAACTTCAAAAATTCATATCTTCTTCATACGAACTCCGTTTTCGATGGTCTTTATATCCTCGCGTAGGTGAGACTACGCTCTACAACTTTCGTTTAGACTACGTCGGCAAATTCCAAAATTATATTTTTATTATTTATTAAAAATCCATCGTGTTTAAGGAATTTCTTAGAAAATTCATAACTTCTTTATCTGATGTCGGTTTTTGCCAGACTTTTTACCGCTAGAATACCATTGTCGAGACCTTCGATTCTCGTTTAGGTCATTCCGGCCAAAAGTCGCTCGATTTCCGATTCGAGTTTTTAGCTGTTTGTTGCTAAGCCGAACTTGGAAAATTCATAACTTCGCTATATGAAGTCGGATTTGGGCGTTCTTTTCACGTACGATCATGGTTCAAAGACATTTAATCATAGAAGGAAATTAAATAGAACTTATTTGTACATTTTATTATGAAAGTAAATTTTTATTATTCAGAAGTGGTTAAAATATTTGACCCATTTTGGTCGTTACAAAGAGTTGAAATATCGGGTTGTCACAACTTTTGAGCTTAATTAGCATTTGATTTTTAATTCTAGTTAGTCTAATCACCTAGCTACGGTTTAGGCATTCTAGTTAATCTGTTCATAAAATTTGTAATTATGTTTGTCAACTGGTAATAAATAACAAGTATTAGATTGGTTCTACGTTAGGGATTTAACTCTGTAATAAACTAAAATTTCATACATTTACACTTCCGATCTTGTGAGAAGTATTACGTATTGCTAGGAATTTTACATATATATTAATGCAATTTTTCTAATCTTAAATAAGAGCTTTTTTAACTAAATAGTAAAAGTTAGGGTTACCTGAAGAGCTTGTTTTGGTTAATTTAACTAGGTAATAAAGATTATACAAGAGCTTGTTAATTTTTCTCAGCACCAACTTAGATTGAATCCATTCTAAATAACAAGATATGAGTTGATTGCATGATTAGGAATGTCGTAGCAGAACTGAATTTGTTTTTATTACTGATCTCGTTTAGTTAACTTCACTGCAATTTTTAGTTTTTGTTTTAAATAAAAAAAACTCACTTTCATTATTTTCTGTTGAATAACTAGTATCTTCCCTACACAAAGAGGCATCGACCATTAGGTTGTGTCCCTGAGGATTCAACACTACTTCGTTGTGTTATCCTTTAGTGCAACCAAGTATTAAAATTATTATTTAATTAAATCAAGTGCAACAACAGTTTAATAAACATATTCTATGAAGGACGTAAATTCTAATCCAAAAACTGGACCAAAGTCAAAGCCTGAATTAATAAAGACAAGTCAGAAAATACGGGACGTAAAGTCTAATCCAAAAAGCGTACTGAGCAGTTAAGTCATTTTTATTTCAAGCTCTGAATTAATAAAGACAAGTCATAAAATTCTCATATTTGGTCCCAATAAACGTCTAGAATGATAAAGCTGATGAGTTTATGCCTTTGCATGGCTACTTGGAGCTCAAAGTCAAAGCCTAGTTTCCGAACCTCTTCTAATGTATGTAATCTCTTGCAATGATGAAAAGACAGCAACCAAGATTCCATTTTTATATCTTAACAACCTTAGAAACAACATAAACTAGCAAGCCTAAGATCTGGAGTAACTTCTACTCACAAGACTCAAGATTATGAGACAAAAGATCATGCAAAACAAGAATCTAATGAGATCTAAAATATAAATTCGCAAGATTCGAGCTTTATACCTCTTAGAGTTGAGAAACGAAATGAAGGTTCTAGATCCACAAGCATGGGCTTCAAATATCAACAAGCTTGGCCTTCTTCTTCTTTAAAGTACACCAATAACACACAAAAGGGCCAAGATTTGCTCTAAGGGATTAGGGTTTCATGTTAGCTGCTCAAGAGGTTGGAGACTGGTGATTACAACATCCTCAAGAAGGTTAATGTCCGTAAATAGGGTCCAAGACCCCGAAATTAGGATTAACACCATATGCGGTTACGTTGAGCATAATGTATTAAGCCCCCGTGTCCAATTAATGAGTTACCTCCTCCATAACTGGCTAACCACGTCCCACGTAGAGCCACTATTGTTTTAAATAAATAATTTATATCATTAATAAATGTACCTAAAAAATGACTAATATATGTAGGGCCGCCACCGGCTGTTCTAACAGATGTGGATATTATTGGAGGTAACTGGCGAATGTAGGTGGCTATAGTAGGTCGTAGGGGTGGTGTTACGGGTTTTTTCCATTGAAGCCGCATAAGTGATATATATATATATATATATATATATATATATATATATATATATATATATATATATATATATATATATATATTGGAAGGATCAATAGAAATTTCATAAACCTAAAAACTCCCACCTAGATACCCTAGAAATGCACAAACAAATACTTTGAGATATCGTTTTTTTCCTTTACAAACCCAATAATCACAACCTTGTATTCAAAATCGTTGAATATATATATATATATATATATATATATATATATATATATATATATATATATATATATATATATATAAAAGTAGGTTCATGCAAAAACATAAATATCTTGCGTAAACGCGAAAACATATTTTATCTTACAAAAATCAAACACATGTACTATACAAGAATAAATTTATTAGCAAAAAGTTAAAGATAGTAAGTTTACATCGGATGGTGTTTTGGTAATATAGATTTAAAGACGGTTTTAATAATTATTTTTTAAAAGTCCTTAATCATTTTTAAATTCATGTTTTCATAATAAAAATGTTAAAAATCATATTTTGCTAATATGAAACAATTTATCATCTATCATCGATTATCATAATGTATTTCAAAGTATGAATGAATTATTTTCCAAAATATAATGTTGAGCTGACACAATATCATAGATTTTTCTTGTTTTTGCGTTTTCACAAATTATTTGTATTTTTGCATGAACCCTCCTCTCTCTCTCTCTCTCTCTCTATATATATATATATATATATATATATATATATATATTAGCAGTGTACCCGCGCAAAGCGGCGGGGCGTGTAAATTCTTTCAGTGATATGTTTCCTCTACAAATATATTATGTTACAAAAGAAAGGACATGTCGAAGACAAAATAATCAAACTATGGTGTTATTTGTTACATGATACATCAAATAACCGATAAAAACAAACTGGTTAAGATGACATAAAATATGAAATGTTTAAACATTCAAACAAAAATAAAGAATTATAAGAATACACAAAATATGAAAATTTGTAATAATACATGACTAATTATATATTATGAATCGTGCAACACTTCTTTATACACCACATTTGATGTATAAAATTCATCACCTTTTAAATTTTTGTTAGGCTTTACTAATACTTTTGTGTCCCTAGCAAAAACAATATTATGTAAAAAAAAACTTAAAGTTTGTCTTCTTTATGATTTTATTACTAACTTTGGACTTTTATGCTATAAATTTGGATATGACGACTAGTTTTTTTTTTCACTATCGTCGATTAGTTTCAATAGATGATTAGCTTTCTTTCCGCAGACGTTAAATATATTTATTTTAGTGAACACTTTCCTTTTGGCAATGATTATCTCCCTTATATATGTACATTCTCAGTTTCATTTTGGCAACTAAATTGTCTGTTTTATTTCAAAAAAATATTAGTTAGTTATAACTTCTTTTGCGGACGGTAAATAATTTTCTTTCAAGGATTCATCTATTATTGTGAATTATTTGGACATTCGTAAAAATATCATATCTCAAATGAATATACAATAAATAGTCAAATATGATTTATAATTAAGATTAATATTTATTAGTTACGTGTTGGTGTTAATTTTATTAGGTGGAGAAAAGAAGTGTAATAATAATAATAATAATAATAATAATAATAATAATAATAAAGACGTTAGAAAGCGGTGTCATAGAACCGGTGGTTGGGGATAGTGGAAGACGGGAGATGAAGTCATTTTTTGTTCCTGGACGGTGGGCTTTATAGCTGGGAGGGAACAAATAGGTATATGCGATGGGAGAGATATTTGAATCAACATTCTAAATTTAAGGATATCTAAAATGGTTCAAAATTTGAATGAATCCGGGATTTGAGGGAACCATATCAAATTGCTGAGAAATAAAAGGAGATTTGATGAGAAATATTTGAATTCAAGGTAGTTAAAATTTAATATTATTTTATTAATGGTTACTTGTACTATCAGCTTCATCATTTGGACGTCTTAAAAAAATATTATTATTATAATCAATCTATTTTTAGAAATAATTAGATTTTTTTATAAGATAGTATATATATATATATATATATATATATATATATATATATATATATATATATATATATATATATATATATATATAACAAATTTTGTTCAATTGGTTTTTCAACGAATTGATATAAAATGTTGCGTCTTTTAGGTTTATAATGTTTATGTATTTGCTATTCATTATATATATATATATATATATATATATATATATATATATATATATATATATATATATATATATATATATATATATAACAAATTTTTTTCAATTGTTTTTTCAACGAATTGATATAAAATGTTGCATCTTTTAGGTTTATAATGTTAATGTATTTGCTATTCATTATATATATATATATATATATATATATATATATATATATATATATATATATATATATATATATATAAAAGTTGGCAAGATCAATAATAGGGTAGGCCACTTCGACCCACTAGAAGTAAAATAACTTTGAAACAATTAAATTGGGTCCATTTGATTTTAAATGACTCGTTGAAATTTGTCATATTGCTTTCAAGAAAACTTGTTGCAGAAACACCAATAACGCAGGAATGGTTTACAAGATGTCTGAGAAATGTAAAAGACCAATCTAAGAATTAAAAGTTACTTAGAATGGCTGCATAATAAATCTTTCAATAAGTTATAACTGGGCCGAAATTTGTTTTCTATATAAAGGTCCAGAAATGCATATCCTGGATTTTGAAACAATAAGGAAGGGTTTAAATCCGACTCACTTTATTGTCAATTTGGTTTGGAGTAAAAACGGATAAAAATCGGATCGGATCCAAACAGGATTCCTGCCAAAATAATCTGAACATTTCAAAAAAAGTTTTTGGAATTAGTTTTAGGGTTTTTGTCATAAAAGCCCCCAAATTTACATAAAAAACCGGTTATGCCCAAAATCGATTTTTTTTGCCACAGATGCCTAAAATTTGCCCCTCATGTTTCATTTTAATGTTTTTTACTGTTTCCACTTAACCAACCAGTTACATCTCCATGTGCAACTGGTAACACTGTTAAGCACCTCTCCTCCGTTAACACTCTGTCAACATTGAGACAGACACCTACCACCCTCCTATGCTAGTACTTCTTCAGATGTAGGTAACAGGAACTCAAACGTTGAACTCCATCTGTTGAAGCATTCTCATTGTCTGAAGCTAGGGTTTTTCAAGAAGTAAGAAATTACGGTCTGATCATGGTTTTTATGAGAAATCATCTCCATTAATTGCTTACTTTTCATGATAATGGTTGCGATTGTGCACGGGTTAGAAATGGGTTCTTCAGACGATGGTTAAGATGACCCATTTGCTGGAATTTACGAGCCATTTTTCGGGTTAAATGAGATGGATTTTGAGCTACATGGGATTTACATGGATCATGAACCACGACAGGAGTTTGAATCAAGGCTTGATAAATGTAAGGATCATTTTCTTAACATTCTACTTTGTGATGCGAACATTAGAAATGCAAGTATGACTGATGAGGTGAAAGATCGAGTGGACCATGGTATTGATTTGCAAAATGATGAGGAGGCAGAGGAAAAAGTGACTAACAATTACAGAATACATGATCCAAATGTTAGGTGGGATAAGATGGAACCTAAGTTAGGGGACGTGTTCGAATCACCTGCATAACTGAAATTTTATGTGACAAACTATGCAGTAAATGGAGGGTACCAAATTGTCACAACTAGCATTTTAGCTAGGAAATTCTATTCATGTGTAACCATTCAACTATTGTAAATCATATACTATAAGTAGATCTCATAAAATGCTCATATAGACTCATCAATTATGTTCATCAAAGAGTCTGAAAACCCTAAGAATCCCGGTTTAAGTCCATATTGGACTAGAATTTCCTTATTGGGCCTAATTGACCAATAAGCACCCAATTCAACTTTATTGGACTTAGAAGCCCTAGTTGGATCCTAATTGGACCCAATTCATAAATCTAAAAAAAATTGGACCATTTGGGCCTAGAATGATTCATTCTAACCCTAATGGGCCTTATTGGGCCATAACTAATCCAATTAACCTTAGTGAGCCATAAGCCCATTCTTTTTATTCTATATGGATCGTGAATGCTTCCAAGGGCCCAATGGGCCGAAAATTTTTATGTTTAGGATCCAAATATCCTAACTAAAGTTAATGGGCCCAAACTACTCCACCCTTTCTTCTTGGCCCAAAATCTCGACCCATGTATAAAAAAAAAGAAATAAGTGAAATGGGGGGTTGACTTTGGAGGCGCCACCTCCATATTATTCAACATGCAACAATGTTAAGATCCTCCAAACATCCATGCTAGTCACCTCACCACTCTCTCTCCCCTCTCTTCTTCTACTCTCGGCCGAAGACAACACATACACATGCACACACTACACCAAATTCTCTCAAACACTCTCAAGAATCATCCTACTCCTTCCATCAAAAATCTTGAAATTTGATTGTGTGTCAAGAAGGTTTTCACAAGATAATCATCACTTCTTGGTAAGTGTTTACACATCCGAGTTTATAACTCCATCCTCATGTTAGATCACTCTTTTAAGCAAAGTTTTTGGTGATCATACTCCTAGAAATCTTCTTAAGTTTGAGATCTACTCAACGGAGTTTTCTAGGGCTAAAAATCACTTCATCTCTTTCCACTTCTTCTTCAAAAACCGAAACATAAAGCAAAGGTGATTTTATACCCCCTTGTTTTCGGTTTTCATATGATTTTGGGGGGAGAATGCAAGTAAAATGTGTAGATCTATGTGTTATATGCATGTTTTGTGTGAATTCTTAGTTTATTCGGTAATAACGTGTTAGATCTTAGCAAGTCTCGAAATTTTAAACATTATATAGTAAAGATCTATGAACTATGACATTATATACATCACATGATCAAGCCAAAAATGATTACATGTTTAAGATACAAAGGATTCCAACATAAACTTTGTTAACGGTCAAAATTGTCAAGAAAACAACAGATACAGGCAAAAAGTGACATTTATTTTTTTATAAGGGCCAAAAAGGTCCTACATGTATAAAAAGGTATTTTTATGTTAAACATACTTTAAAAAGGACAAAAAATGCAAATTTAAGCTTATTGGGCCAAAACTATTGGGCCTCACGGTTTTGGACCCAATTTGCGAAAAATAATGAAGTTTGGGGTTAAAAATGTTATTTGGTCAAAGTTTGATTCATAAATTTAAATAAAACAAATTTAGGGGTGAAAATAACATTTATTTTCAAATTGGACCAAACATGTAAAATTTTCCAAAATTGGGCCAAAAGTGTAAATTTTTACAAATAAAGGGCTGAAAATGCACTTTTCTGCAAAACAAGGTTCTAAATGTGAGAATATAACTTTTTGGGCTAAAACCATAAATTCTAAGACATTTGGGACAAAACTTGCAAATTTTTACAAATTACGGACTAAAATGTCATTTTTACAAAACTTTGGGCCTTAATTAAAAATTGGAGGATTATTAGCCAAAAATGTCACTTTTATAAAAAGAAAACTTCTTATTATCAATTTAGTAAACCTTCAGTTAAAGCAAACAACAAAACAAAACGAATGAACAAAATACGTCGATAACTATTTATTGAGCTTACTATTCATGTTACTTGGTCATTGGACCCTGAGGGCCCAATTAAGTGTATATTGAGCCCAATGTATTCCATGACGTATTTATTGGATCTTGCGACCCACTTACATGTTAATTTGGGACTAATTTATGGACTATATGTTTATTGGGCTTTTGTGGCCCATATACATGTCTATTGGGCCCAAATTACCCTCTTACATGTTATTGAGCCTGATGAGTTGAAAAACTCTTTGATCATTTAGATCATCAAACAGGTTAATCAGAAAAATACTAATAGAAAGATCAAACACAAGAATGAATCAAAATATGTCGAATGCTTCAATAGATTCACGCCTCAGCAGAGCTCGACTAAGAACTTCCGCTGTAGAGGCTATTTAGGGTTACAAAAGATAGAAGATTAAATCTCCTCAAAAACCTTACGTATTAGGATGCATGCAAGCACCTATAAATACAAAACCCTATAAAATAACTCTCGGATGGACAGGCCCATACCGGAGTCTAAATGGACTAACTAGCGAGCCCAAGACGCAACACCTTTTGGACCTAACAATCTCCCCCTTTGCGTCAATTGGAGCGAGACTATCACTTCTTCTTGCTGGGTCCAGCTGCAAGAACTTTCTTAGTGGTTTCAAACAGACGTGGGATGAGAGCAAGGATTGTCTGTCTGAAGCGAATGTACCACTGGATCATGTCATCGAAGTACTTCTTGTCGTCTGCTAAATTCTGCTTGCACCGATGAATGATTCCCAAAACATGTTCCAGGCATGCAGTGGTGTAAAGATGTTTTTCATCCAAAGCGAACAAGCATTTTTGGCCTTCGTTCCTTGTAAACATGACAGAATTCCGTTTCGGGTCGATCCTTCCCATTTGCATCATGTTCAAATCACTAGCAGAGCCAACCAGAGAAATAGTGGGTTTTTTCTAGAAGATGCTAGCGATCTCCTGATCCATCTTGGCAACTTCCATAATGTAGCATACGAGCATCCTCTTGAAGTGATCGATAATCGGACCATACTCAGCTTCATTGGTGCGGAGGATGTTGTGCAAAATAATCCAGTCATGTGGATTCAGGTTGGGAAGATCAGCAAGCGATATGGCATGTTCGGTTTTAGCAGAACCCCTCAGCACTTTGAACTGAACGTTCGTGAAGTTCCCCTCACGAAACGGCTTGAGGACCCGAACGTTGACTATCTTCTGAGCGCTCCAAGTTTGATACTGTGGTTGAGCAGACTTCAGATAGAATTCGACGAGTTCCCTATCAACCTTTGGATGAGGATGAGGGACATCAGCAACGTTATCAAAGGCATGGAAGATAAAGGCTTTTCGGGTCAGTGGCATGTCGAACTGTGAATCGACAGAGTTGATACGATCCAATGAAATCACTGGTTCGAGCTACAAAATGCTAGGAGTTTCAATCGCTTCTTTCAAAAGCTTCTCAAGAGTCCACGGAGGAAAAAGGGTTTTCCTACTCTCAAGAAGGTCATGAGCCTCCTTCATTTTTCTTTCAGTCTTCTCAGCCTCTCTGGCAACTCGAGCGCTCATGTCAGCATCTTTATCCCGGCCTTGTTTCTTTAAGAGATCTGCAATCGTCTCTTTATCATCATCATCACTATCTTCAGCAATCTTCTTTCTTTTGTCTTTGACACCCGAACCTGAGGCTTGACCGGCTGAAGGAGGTTCGTTTGCTTTAGTTGCTGTAGAAGTGGGAGGAGTTTGATATACATCTTCTCCCCCTTGTTTCGGAATGGACACGAACTTAAGGAGCCCTTCAATTTTGCTTAGGAGAGCAAGGGCAGGAGCAAGCTTCTTTGCGAGAGTGCGCCTCACTGAGTAATTCAGGATCGGATCATGTGCTTCAATGATGTTGGAAAGGGCGGCGTGGACATCCAAAACACATGAAGAAATAACCTCTCGCTCAAATCGAAGAGAGTCAACTTCCTTTTGAGAGTGGAAAAGCTGAAGACTCTTGACCTTGAGAGCGGTGGTCTTACAAGCGAGGGCGTCCATGAATGAGTTCTCGGCAGCTAGGTCTTCGTGAGCTTAGTTAGGCGCTCCTCAATAGTCGCCTTAAACGATGAGTTGTCATCACTGAGAGCTTGACGAAGACTGGAGAACGATTGCAGTTCGGAGGCAACTGAGGTAGTCAGCTGGTTGACAAGAGAGTCAAGCCTCTCTGCGTTGGAATCAGCAGTTCCCTGTAAAGACTGCAAGAGAGAAGTAGCGTCAACAAATAGTTTTTCGACTTTTTCGGTCGCAGCAGTACATGCCTTGGTCGAGGCGTCAATAGCGGCAGTGGCTGAGCTGATGGAGGCTTCATGAGCCTTAGTAAACGCATCAACAATCCCCTGAATAGCAGCCTCGGAGATGGTAAACTGTGAGGAAGAAGAGGAGGAAGCAATGAGAGAATCAATTTTGTCATGAAGCTCCTTGAGATGCTTCTTGGTGACAGGAGCATCATCGTCATCATCACTTTGCATTTGATACGGACTGTAATAGACCGAGTCAAATGTCATGTTTTCTCCACCAAGAAAAGGTTCTTCATTATATTCCGAGTGAGTAGGAGATGAGGGAGAGTGTGAGGGTGGAGGCTCGGTTGTGGAAGTAGGTTCGGGTGCGGATGTATGTTCGGTAGTGGGAGTGGTTTCGGTTGCTGTAGTATGAGCCCCCATATCAGATATGTTGGTTCTAACTTCAGCGGTGGTTGTTGTTGTAGCTTCAGTGAAAATGGGAGGTGGTACAGGGATAGAGGTGGGTGGTATTTGAATAGTGGAGGTTATGGGGGGAATGGAAATATAAATGGAGATTGGTGGAGGAGGAACAGGTGTAGTGGAAACATGTACCTCAGGGGTAGGCGAACGTGGAGGAGTGTTACCACGTAGGGACTCTTCGGAGTCTGAACTCTCTTCCTCAGATTCACTGGAGGAGGAGGCAAGAATCAGATTTCGCCTAGTTTGAGTCTTCCTCTTCTTTGGTGGAGGAGATTGAGCCACTTTGGAGGGTTTTCGTTTCTTCGGAGAAGGATCTTTCGCTCCCTTGACAACTTTCTTGTCTTTTCCCTTGTCATTTTTCTTTCCCCTGGGAGCAGGCCGATCAACATCATGAATTGATTCAATCATGTCAGGAGTGATCTCTCTAGGACCAGAGCGACGAAACTCCTTGTAAGTTCTGATGATGCGGCTGTCGCTTGGAACATCTCCATACATTGACTCAGGGATTGAGCCAACGAACTGAAATTTAGATGAATCAGAGACGATTATCTTCGTAGTGTGGAAAGTACCTATCGAAGAGAGTGGAGAATCAGCAACAATCGGAACGTGATACTTGTCCATCACCCACTTTGTGATCAGCGTCTAGAAGCGGGCGTAGGAGATCTCTGAATGGCGAGATGTAGATGCTAGACTTTGAATCAGCTGCTACCACAAAACCGACCCATAATCAATGTTTATGCCGTGGTATACCCCATAAAGAATGGTCATAAACAGACGACTCGCCCCGTATGAACCTGCACTGCGTTCCGATAACCCCTTGAACTAAACGGTGAAGAACCCATTCCACTGAGGAGGCAAACAAGATTTCTTGAATTTGGTGACCGTCGTCAGAATCTCAGTGTATCCCATGTTATAAAACATGGAAAACAACTAACCCACTAGGATGGATTCAAGATTAACCCTAGATTCATCGGGTTCAAACCCTAAAAACGAACAGAATCGCTGCTTGGAGATGGATGCCTTGTGATCAAGTATGTCGAAGACGATTCGATCGACAAACTTGTCATAGTGGGCTGTGGAGAAGATTTGCGAGAGACACTCCATGGGAACTGTTTCGACCTTGGTGAGAGCTTGAACCAGCGGCGAATACTTGAGACATTCCATGATTGGAAACATGAATGCATCATAAACTTGAGGAGTGAGATCGATAATCAAGCTTTGCTGAGGACGGATTGGCAGAATGTGAGAAGTAGCATGTACTGAGGATGAGTCCACCATTGAAGAGAAAAATTTGGGAGAGATGATGAACAGTAGAACTATCGAAGCTTTTCTTGCTCTCTGAAGATTTGGTGCGGTAAAGAGGTAAACTATGGTAGAAATTACCTTTTATACCGTGGTGAGAAGAGAGAGAAAAATCTGTTCCCAAATCTGCAAGGGAAATACGAAGAGTTTCCTTAGGTGATTGACGCGTGACAGTGGAGAGCCCCGATGCTTACGCAGGAGAGAGAAGAACTGTCCCGTTTCACACGCCTTCCCATCAGGCGCCGTTTAAAATGTCAAAAACGGTTCCACTTCACACGCCTTCCCATCAAGCGCCGTTTTATATATCAAACCGTTTGGATTTTCGGCTGAGTTAGCAACTTATCCCTTTAGAGTAAGTTGTCGTCATAAAGCAAAATAACCACGTGTAACATTGTGATCCACATCTCTTGTATAACCTCAAATTCTATAGCGAAAAATAGCTTGTATGTAATGAAACCAGAATTATGGAAAATCAAAAGGATTTTTGTGCTTAGTGTGTAAAAGAAAAAGAAATAAAGCAACACATATGTAGGAAATTGTGATGTCAGTAAAGACACGAAACAATGGATCTCGGGCACGAATCTCTTCCTTCAAAGTCAAGAGAGACCTTAAAGTGTTTGTTTGGTTTCCCGTTGAATTACGATCAGACACTTATTGAGAAGTGTTGAAAGGCATCTTTTAATTAGGCTAATTGGGGTGGTTTTCGCTTCAGTGCAGAATTCCTGATCTTGACATAAGACAGAAATCAACTGAAGTACTTGTGAGACCAATGTAGTCTGTTCAACAAGTAGGTGTGAAGAGAATTTAAGTGGCATGTTGAAAATACTTTTAGGTGAAATCTCAAGAAAAAAAAATTGAAACTGGATTCCAGGGGAAGAAATGTTTTGGGATTTAACAATTTCATAGGAATCACACAAAGAGAAAATTCATAGCTTTCAAGGTACAGCCCATGGGTGAATTCGTCAATTCTTTAGTGAAAACTAGAGCAAATTTAATTGTTCACCGTCAATGCATAGAAGGTATTGAATTGTGGGTTTCACTTAGCGCGTAGTGGCACGACGCTAAGATCATGAACACAGAAATTGTGTAACCATAAACCTCAGTGGTAATTTCTGAGAGTCTCAAGGGTTACGTGTATGAGGCGAATAGGATGTAGAAAAGTATTAGAGATGGTGTAAAGAAATCAAAGTACCTCTGCTGTTAAAATAAGGACCAAGCAGTAAACTCCTATCTCATGTGAGAAGAGTGTAAGGTAGCTCATGATTAGAATAAATATAAAAGCCTAATTGGGAAGACAAGGTTTGTATATACCAAGTCAGTAAGGCTATTATTCCGAATCAGATGAGGCTTTGGACACATACATCAGCATGCTTCTAGGGACACTTAACTAATAAAAGTGTGAGAACCAGAATTTCCCCACAAATAAAAATTAAAAACTAATGAACACTAACAGAAAAAAAATGTTGTTGACGTTTTTGATTTAAAAGAAAACAAAAAAAGTATTTTTGGAGTTTTTGATAAAAAAAAATTAAGGCAAACAAGGAAAAAAAATAAAAACAACTTTGGAACCGAACCCGAAATAGACCGAACGCTCGGTTCATTTCGGTTAAAAAAAACTTTGAAAAAGAGAGAGATAGAAAAGAAAAAAACTTGGAAAAGGAGAAATAATAGTACAAAAACTTCACAACCAAAGAAGCTACCTTTAAGTGATAAGCGAAGATAAGAGAATAGGACCGAACCCGAGCGCTCGGTACATTTCGGCACTTACGTGAACCGAACCCGAACGTTCGGTTCATTTCGCTTCCAACTTTTAGTTCTGAGAAGTAGTTTTTGGTACTGACTCCGATTCCATCATACCTAGCCCTTGTAGAATTTTATTGAAACTTGCTTCGGGAAGGGCTTTGGTGAAGATGTAAGCTAGTTGATTAGTAATTCGAACAAAATGAATCTCTACGTTTCCGTCTTCTACGTGATCTTTAATGAAGTGATACCTCAGTGCAATGTGTTTGGTTTTGGAATGTTGCACTGGGTTATGACAGATCCTAATTGCACTTTCTGAGTCACAATATAGTGGGATCTTTTTCATATTGAGTCCATAATCCCGGAGTTGGCTTTGGATCCAAATCACTTGAGATGTGCAAGAGGCGGCTGCAATATATTCTGCTTCGGCTGTAGATAGTGAAACACATGTTTGTTTCTTTGATTGCCAGCACACCAACTTTCCGTCGAGGAATTGACATCCTCCTGTAGTGCTTTTCCTGTCTAAACCACATCCTCCAAGGTCTGCATCTGAGTAGGCTTGAACAAAGAAACCTGAGTTTGATGGATACCACAGACCAAGGGAGGTGGTCCGCTTCAGATACCAGAGTATGTTTTTCACTGCTAGCATGTGTGGCTCACGAGGATTCACCTGAAACCTAGCACAATAACACACAGAAAACATTATATCGGGCCTGCTAGCTGTGAGGTACATCAGGGAACCAATCATTTGGCGATATAGCGTAAATCGACTGCTGGTTTCTCCAAGGATGCTGTGAGTTTGGTGCCGAACGCCATTGGAACTTTGACCTTTGAGTCTCCCATCATGCCAAATTTAGCAAGAAGAGTCTTGGTGTATGCTTCCTGGTTGATAAAGATGCCTTCGGGTCCCTATCTAATGTTTAAACCAAGGAAAAAGTTAATCGGACCCATTGACCTCATTTCAAATTTAGTCTCCATCAGCTTTCTGAATTCAGCTGTTAAGCTAGGATTCGTTGAGCCAAAGATGATATCATCGACATAGATTTGAACTATCATAAGGTGGTTACCTTCCTTCTTTCGAAAGAAGGTTGGGTCAACCGAACCTTGTTTGAATTTAGACATCTTTAAGAACTTAGTTAGCGTTTCATACCATGCCCTAGGTGCTTGTGTCAGACCATAAACTGCCTTGTCTAAAATGTAACAGTGATTTGGATGTTTTTCATTCACAAAACCTGGAGGTTGTTCCACGTAAACCGTTTCTTCAAGTTCTCCATTTAGAAAGACGCATTTTCACATCCATTTGATAGACCTCGAAGTTCTTGTGTGCAGCGTAGGCAAGAAATATTCGAACAGATTCCAGCCTTGCTACCGGAGCAAAAGTTTCTTCGTAATCAATTCCTTCTTCCTGGTAGTATCCTTTCACCACGAGACGAGCTTTGTTTCAAATCACATTTCCCTCCTTGTCCATTTTGTTTCTGAATACCCATTTGAGACCAACGACTGAGGCATCTTTAGGTGTTGGAATGAGACGCCATACCTTGTTTCTTTCAAACTCATTGAGTTCATCTTGCATAGTCTGAACCCAGTCAGAATGATCAAGAGCAGTATTGACTGTCTTCGGTTCAACTTTAGATACGAAAGAATTATACATGCAGAACTCTACTTTGGAGAATAGGGAGGATTGCTTTGCTTTCACTTGAGATCTGGTCAGGACCTTTTCAGATACATTACCCACTATCTGAGATACAGGATGATCTCTGGTCCATTTAATGAGGGGAGGATAGATTGGATCATAGTATGGATCCAATTCGGCGTTCACCATTTCTTCCAATTCAGAAATACTATCGTCATCATAGAACACATTAGAAATCTCCCCCTCGACTGATGATGAATCATTTGGATTTTCAGGTTGGTTTGGACCTTCGGGTGCAAGAGAACTCTCAGGTGTAGCGGAGCTTTCGGGTGCTACAGGACTTTCGGGTGTAGCTGGGCTTTCGGGTGCTACAGGACTTTCGGGTGCTACAAGAATAGAATTCTCCCCCTGAAAGTGTGAGTTCGGTTGATTTGAAGAAAATAGATTCTCCCCCTCAACTGAAGTGTCGTGTTGAGGAGGTTCGTTTGGAACTTGTTCTCCTTCACCCATTTGTTTGGTTGTATCTTCGACAATTTGCTTCAGATGATCGATTTTGTTGTCTGCTGCCTTGGCTTCCGAGAGAGTGGCTTTCTCAGGTTCATCAAATAAGTCTATAAACTGATCGAATAGATTAGCAATCGTGGCTGTGACTTGACCTGTTTGAGAGAAAATCTCTCCAATTGCTTCTTCAGTAGTCTTTAGCTTCTTGACGTAGCTATCATCGAAAGTCACATAATAGGTTTCTTCAATCTTTCTAGAACGCTTATTTAAAACCCGATATGCTTTTGAGGTAAGAGAATATCCCAAAAAAATTCCTTCGTCAGCTTTAACATTAAACTTGTTACGATGTTCTTTGGAGTTGAAGATGAAGCACCGTGAACCGAACACATGGAAGAATTTTACGTTTGGCTTCCTGTTATTGATGATCTCATAAGGAGTGAGTGAGAAACGCTTGTTGAGATAAGACCTATTCTGCATAAAACATGCTGCTGCAATAGCATTAGCCCAGAAATATAAGGGAAGAGAAGCGAAACTTAGCATAGTTTGGGCCGCCTCACACAAGGATCGGTTTCGCCTTTCGACAATTCTGTTCTGTTGAGGCGTGTAAGGGGCTGAGAAGTTGTGACTGGTTCTTTTTTCTACCAAAAGTCTTCAAATTCTTTGTTCTTGAATTCCAATCTATTGTCGCTCCTAATGTTTCGAACAACTTTTCTCAGTTGCACTTCAACCTGCTTGATAAACATCTTTAGCTTAGGAGTGGCCTCAGATTTGTGCTTCAGAAAGAACACCCATGTAAGACGTGAGAAATCATCAACAATAACAAGAATATACTTGCTACCGCCAATGCTTTCGATTGATGATGGACCACACAAGTCGATGTGAAGCAACTCAAGTGGTTCAACAACTTTTGTGTTTATAATTGATGGGTGACTTTGATGACTTTGTTTCCCCATTTTGCATGCAGCGCACAAGTGTTCTCGATCAAACTTGAGCAAGGGAAGACCCCGAACATGACCTCCGGTGAAAAGCTTGTTGATGTCTTTGAAGTTGAGATGTGAGAGCCTTCGGTGCCACAACCAGCTTTCGTTAGAATGACCTTTGGACAAAAGACATATTGTTGGATTTCCTTTGATTGGTCTGAGATTCAGAGGAAACATTTTGCCTTTACGATCTGATTTGAGAATGACCTTGTTAGATTTCTTCTCTATAATCTCTGAACCTTCGTCGTCGAATGAAACTTTGAGGCCGGTACCTCCCACCAGTTGAGATACACTGATTAGATTATGTTGCAACCCTTCTACGTATGCCACCTTTCTTATTGTAAAGTCTCCATTATTTATCATCCCATAACCCTTTATAGTTCCATAGGAGTTGTTACCGAACTTGACATTGCCACCATCTTGAAGAGATCGAAACTCCCTTAGCTCTTCCTTCCTTCCGGTCATGTGACGTGAGCAGCCACTGTCAATGTACCATTCTTCGTCGAACTGCTCGTCACTAATAACCTGCAAAAATTAAGCAGATTTAGGAACCCAAAGTTTCTTGGGTTCACGTGAGTCTTTCACAGGAACAGGAATAGTAAGAGAAACATCAACAAGATATGTTCGTTTTACTAAGGTTGTTTCATCTTTTCTTTTAATAGTAAATACTTTGATTTTGTTAGGGTTAGCCACAGGCGTTTTGGTTTCAGATTCTGGTTTTTGGGCATTAGTCTGCTTTCGGTCTTCCTTGGCTGCGGGAATCTTCGTTTTTCCTTTCAAGTTCGTTGATGATTTTGAATTTTGTGCAGCAACTGAATTGGGTTTAGAAGAGGATTGAGAATGAGATGAATTAGAAAAAGAGAATTTAGAATGGGAGTTTTTCCTTACTTGAGGTTCAAAATGACCCTTTTGTTTATGGTCATTAGAGGGACCGAACCTGGACCTTCGATAGCCGCTTGCTGCTGAGCCAAAGTTGGATTTTTGAGAGTTGTTGGCTGGTGGTCCGAAACTTGTTCTTTTATTATAAAAACTTGATGGACCGAAATCAAGTCTTTGCCTTCCATTGTTCGTCGAACCGAACCTATCCTTTCGGTTGTTGTTGCTTTCGGGACCGAACCTATCCTTTCGGTTGTGTTCTTAATGTGGCCTGAAAGTCTTTTTCCCTGACTTAGAATCTTTATCATGGTAAGAGAAGTGAGGATTTTGAGAGCGCCAAAATTGCTTTCGCTCTGAGAGATTCTTCTTGTATCTCAGGTTTCTCTGCTGCTTTTGATTTTTCACCTGTTTCAGTTGTCTGTAGATATTAGCTTTTTGTTTAAGCTTCTTGGCAATAGGCTCGATCTTCATGGATGAGGTTTCACTTGTTGATGTGACTTCTTCTGTAGGAATTTATTTTGTGCCACTTGTACTTGGTACGTCAAAGTTAGCAGGCTTATTTAGCGGCTCTGGCACATATCTTCCTTTGGTCTTCCAGGATGTTCGCTTCGACAGACCAACCGTTTCGTCTGCATTATCTATAGGAGCTGACCAGAAAAACTCATCACAACCATCTGCATTGTCTTCGTTCACAATGGCAGTGAGTTCAGCTGTTTGATGTTCGGTTACTCCTGTGACCTTATACACTTGATTGGGAGTAGTCCTAACTTTCTGAAACACGACAGCTTTTTCTTTAAGGACTGGGGACTTAGTTTTGGACAAGCGAGCGAATTCAATAGAATTTTTAGAAATCAGGTTTTTGTGGTTTTCGGGTTCGCTCTTGACAAACTCAGAACAGTCGACTTCATCCTCTACAGAAATTTCACTCATATCATCGTCCTCATTAAGTTCAGATGCGTTTTCAACATCAATTTTGTTTTCTGAACTTAAATTGGTACTCAATGAGTCAAATTTTTGTATGGTTTCGGTCTTGACTTTTAGCTTATCATTTTCATCCAGAAGATTTTTAAGCATGTCCTTATGGTCTTTGGACTTTATAAAAGATTCTATTTTGTCCAGACCATACATATAAGTAGGATTCACATCATCAGAAGATACAACACTTTCACAGTTGTATGCTTCAGCATCGCTTTCATCCTCCTTAAACTCAAGGAAAGGTAAAATCATGCGATGTATCTTTTGCCCTATTTCACAATTCAGATGCAGTTGAGTAATGTTAGCATAAAGCCTTTTAGCGATTAAACAAAAAAACATTCCTTTGTTTTAACAATTTCAAATTGTCTCTTTGCAAATAAATGTTTTCATCTCTAGTCTTAATTAGCTCCAACTCCTTCTGCTCAATCCACATCCTTCGCTCCTCACTCTTGGAGGACACCCTGCTTATTTGGTCAGTCAGGTTAGAATTTGTGACCCGTGTTTGAGTTAAACAACTATCTAGATTTGAGATTCTTGAATTCAAGTTATTTAATTCCTTTTCATATGATTTTTGTGGAATTTTGAACGAAATAAAAACATATTGTACCTTCTTGATCAGTTCATCAAGTTCACTGATCTTCACACTTAGAGGTTTTGTTGTGAAGCATAAGTCCTCTCGCTCCTTGGCCTCTTCATTTCCACCATCAGTATTATATCCCCTCATCTGAGATACGTTAGTCACCATCAGACATTTTCCACTGCTTTCATCACCTCTTGCGACATAAGCCTTTCCATGAGAAGGCTTTCTCACCTCATCATCTTCTGATTCGGTCGACCACACATGTACGCCACCGAACTCGTCATCCTCTGCTGAACCCTGTACAATAGGAGCATTCATAGAAGGATTAGTAGCAGTTTTCTTCCTTTTAATCTCCTCCAGCTTTTTCATAAGAATTGCCTCTTCATCTTTCTCCTCATCTTTCTCTGTCATTTTCTTCAAAACACAATCTTTGGCGTAATGATTCTTTCCTCCACAGTAATAACAGCTGACACCAGAATCCGCTTCCACCTTCGCCTCTTTCTTTGGTTCTTCTGTCTTCGGATCCTCCCTCACTTTTTCAGAATTGTAGCTTCCCTGCCAATTTCGATTCTTATTGGTAGGAAACTTCTTCTTGATGAACCTTTTGGGATTGGACACCATCATAGCATAATCTTATGAAGTTAGATCATAGTCCCCCAGGTTCAGATCTTCGTCTTCTACTGCATTCTTACTTTTAGACAAAAGGGCCAAGGACCCCAAGTTTGAGACCACACTCTTCTCTTGCAACACCATCTTTTTCTGGGATTTCAGAATTCCCACTAGTTTCACCAGTGAATAAGATTTAAACTGTTCATGTGCTTTAACCGTTGATACGACCGCCCGCCATTCAGATTTTAGACCATTTAAAAAGGTAACCTTTTGTTCAATCAGCTTTCTTTCAATGTCATGTTTGATCATCTTACTAAGAAGATGATTAAACCGATCGAATGTTTGTGTAACCAACTCCTCTGGCTTTTGCTTGAACTCTCCAAATTCAGACAGAAGTAAGGTCTGAATTGAGTGCTCCAGATCTTCATCTGTAAAATACAACTCTCACAGCCGATCCCAGATTTCTTTAGCAGTACTACAAGAACTAACCAATCTGAACGTGTTAGATTGAAGAGCAAATCGAATCAGTCTCAATACTTTGATGTTGCACTGAAACTTCTCCTTTTCGTCCTGAGCAACATCTTTCACATCTTTTAACAAATCATTATACTCCTTTTGAGTTTTAATAATTCTGGATGTTCCTGAATGAGCAAATGGTCCAGACACAATAGCTTCCCATATCAAATACCCATTATCTTCAGATCCAATGACGTAGTCTTCAAAGTGATGCGTCCAAACCTTGTAATTTTGAGTGTAGAGAATTGGAATCTTGGTTGTAGATCCTATACTGTTTGAGATGTTGATAGGATTGGATTGAGAATCGTCCATGCTTGATTTTTTAACCTGTTGCAAGATCAGACTTGTAATACGTAATATTAGGGAAAAACAAATAAATAATGAGATACGTCAATTATGGAGTGACGGCTCAATAAATATCAGTAAATGCGGAATAAACCCTAATCACTTCTTTCACAGAAGAGATGTGTATGAATTACACAGCCTCCTACTCTGATACCAATTGATGAGTTGAAAAACTCTATGATCGTTTAGATCTTCAAATAGGTGAATCAGAAAAATACTAACACAAAGATCAAACACAAGAATGAATCAAAATATGTCGAATGCTTCAATAGATTCACGCCTCAGCAGAGCTCGACTAAGAACTTCCGCTGTAGAGGCTATTTAGGGTTACAAAAGAGAGAAGATTAAATCTCCTCAAAAACCTTACGTACTAGGATGCATGCAAGCACCTATAAATACAAAACCCTATAAAATAACTCTTGGATGGACAGGCCCATACCGGAGTCTAAATGCACTAACTAGCGAGCCCAAGATGCAACACCTTTTGGACCTAACAGGGCCTTTGTGGTCTAATTACACGCTAATTGGGCTTGGAATGGAATTCTTATGCTAGTGGATCATAAATATGTCGTTGCATAATCATTAAACTTCATATACTTATATGTACCGTTTGAATACAAAAACATACCACATATCCGTAAACATTAAACATAGTACAATAGGGGTTGAGAATCTAATGAGACATGTCGGTTGGCACCTCTGAGTGTACAATCATAGCCTGTAGTTATAATAAGAGTTTCCTGGTAGGAAAGCGAGAGTTTGTGTTTAGATCTATACTGGGTGACCCCCCACACTTTAGTTGTTTGCAATAGCTAGACTAGGCCAGTCTAGGGCAACAAAATCCTTATCAAGACCGGCATTTGGAAAATACCAAGACAGGCGACCTAGTCATTATCATGCATGGTTATAACGGCTCATATAAGGATTCAATACCAAAAGTTTAACCTTTTAAATATAAACTCTTTGATTGTGACAATGCATAACAACTTATTTAACGATACAAGAATTAAGACACGGTTATAAAACAGAAAATATCGGATTTTCTAGGGAAATTATTCACATGAACTTATCATTTATTCAAACCACAATAAATCTAAACTACACTCATATAAGTTATAACTATGAAATTCACACATGCATTTATACTTGACTTCATATCATTTTCATACATTTTACAGAAAATATCGGGTTTTCTGGGTTTTTATTGAAAGATACAAAGACTTTTACTCAAACATACTTATGAACTCACCAACATTATATATGTTGACCGTTTTCAAAATAACTTGTATTCTCAGGTAATCGTTAAGCTGGAAGAATTGCAAGTGTGTAGGGTTTTGTTTTATGTAATAGCACTTATCGTACTTTTAACAATATGAATTTATGTATTTAAACAATGTACTTGATGTAAACAATGCTAGTTGTGTTATGTAATGTTGGTGATGATTGTGTTATGATTCATGTGTATTCATTGTGATGATTATTCAATTGTTAGTCACACGAGCCCCCGGACGTTTCCACCGTCTGGTTCGGGGGTGTGACAGGTTGGTATCAGAGCAATGTTTATAGTGAACTAGCATATCTAACCATACATGATATGCAACTATAAACACAATGGGACTAAATAACTCTGAACAAAACAAAATTTTCACACTTATGTGCGCATAGTAGGATAATAATCTAACAACATCTAATAAAAGCTCCTCGAGGAAATTGAAGACTATGATTAAACATGGGCAGTTATGTAGTCATATTAGGGATAATTATAGCCTGATCAACTATATTTATTCAGAATATAACCAACATGTGTTCGGGAGTAATCTCAGCGGGAAATGAATCCAAAAGCCTACCCTACTCTCCAATAACCCTAGGGAACCCAAACACAAATAATAATAAAATACTATGAGAGTAATTAAAAAATGACTTATATATGCACTCTCGTGTAGTCTGTATGCCTGGTTTCCACCACCTGGAGATCCTTACTTTCCCAATCAGGGAAATAACGGATGGCTAGAGGAGTCCGACGAGGAACCTGAAGAGGACCCTGAGGAAGAAGAAATTGAAGAGTGACCTGCAGAACCTGTGGCAGAAGATGGTGAAGAAGTGTTTGGTGACGATAGCAATGACGATTCGAACGCAGAGTCCGAAGTCATCAACCCACCATACCCAGTGAGAGTGTCGGCTCACAGAATGGGCTCGAGTGGCCCTACACCTCCCTGGGGTATCGACATTTGGAGATGGAGCAGGCAACAGGGACAGCGACCCCCGTTTGGCACGACACGTGAGTTATATCACTTGAGAGAGGGAGGACCGGTTGATCGAGCACTTCCAGTCGTGGTGAGACGATTGAGGGATACTGGCGATTTAGCTCAGAGCACCGCCAATCAGATGCACCAGATGCGGGCTAGGGTTAAGCAGACGGAGAAGGAAATGCGAGAGGTTATCCGAGAGTTCCACATGAGACAAGTGAGGTGGGAGACTCAACTCCGAGACGTGGAGCGACAGGTGGCTCGCCTTCAGGGAGCATCCACTTCCTCAGCACCACCCCCTGACACATTCCACCATGACTAGGACTAGCCGTATCTATCGTTAGTATTATGCTTATGTGATCTATGCTATGTACTATCGAATCTATGTTTAATTCATTACACTACTCATAGGGTCGTCATACTGCCGAATTTTATAGTTCTATGTACTATATGCCTTGTGGAAAATTTTCATGTATCAAAACTATTAGTATTAATGAAAATGCTTTATGTTTTATCATGACATTGTAAAATATGCTATGTGTTTTACCTCTGTGTTTTATGTCAATGTGTGAAATTACTTAAGTGCATGCTATACCCCTAGTCTATAGGATCACAAACTCACAAATACCCTAGGCACTCAACATCTTTCCGTTCCATGATAGAAAGATGCCTCAATGACCCAACCGTGGAATCAACGCAACACCAACCCCGCCGGAAATAAACTCGGTTGGATTCCAGGCAGTAGTGTCCGCTACGGCCATTGCAGCACTTGCACAGATTCACAATGGAAGCAATGAAGAAGGCAATGGGCAGGGAGCCGGAAGTACAAATCAAGGGACAAACCACAGAGCTGCACGATCATGCACCTACAAGGATTTCACCAACGCCAAACCTCGGACCTTTAATGGGACAGCAGGCGTCATAGCCCTGAAGAGATGGATTAAGAAAGTAGAGTCTGTTTTTGAAATCTGCGGGTGTCTGGATGAGTGTAAGGTCAAGTTCGCAGCCTGCACGTTCGTTGACCAAGCTCTCTCCTGGTGGAATAGCCACGTAGAGGCCATGACACTCTCGGTGGCGAAGGCGATACCCTGGGAAGAGCTTAAGGAGATAATGATAGTAGAATACTGTCCTAGAGGTGAGATTCATAAGATGGAACAAGAGTTGTGGAACCTCACAGTCCAAAACTCCAATATCGACACATACATATCCAGGTTTAGTGAGCTATTTGTAACAACCCAAAAATCACGACTAAAAATTTCCTTTAAAACATTACTAAAACCATATTTATAAAACCATATTATAAGTCATAACATAAGTTCGGAGTATCAATTCCATAACATGTTCTTATTATCAGAGTAAAACATCCCAGGCTGACTAACTATGGTGTGTGCCATGCGATCATCCCGAGCTCTTCCCTCCGCTACCGGAAGTACCTGAAACCAAAACTGAAAACTGTAAGCACAAAGCTTAGTGAGTACCCCAACCTACCACATACCCTGCATAATCACATACTGCATATACTGGGCCACAACCACTACTTCAGGCCTTGCCCACTACCTCGGGCCTCGCCCGCTAAAACGGCCCCGCCGCTCCAGGCCCTGCCTGGCTTCGAGCCCCGCTCGAGCCCCGCTCGAGTACATATCTATTTCTCTTAGGCCCCGTCTGTCTCTGGGCCCCGTCCGCTAACATATACTAACACATAAACATACCACAACACATAACTGAACATATACTACTGAATCCTGTTCTAAGGCCTCGCCTATCTTGGGCCTCGCCCTTGTCCTGCTACTGATGATTTGTGGAACCCCGTCCACACTCCTTCTGATAGTGAGATATGGGCCCAGCCCCCACTTACTCCATTCCTAACTTGGGCCTCAACCCTGCTCTGCTGCTAAGGAGATATGGAACACCATTCATACTCTGCTATTGGTGAGATACGGGACTTCACCCACACTCACCTCCCTACCAGGCACATACATGTATCACACAAACAAAAAGTATAAACTATCATATAAACCATTCCTTGGGCACCCACCCGCTATCATTAGACCTTGGTTCTGAATACTATACTAGCATACTGTGCCTAGGGCTAACCCCCAGGTCTTCCTACTCATAACTACATGGGTCGGCATTGTGGCCGTAGACCCATTCAAACAAAAGGGAAAACTCAAATGCACTACTGAACTTTGTTGATAACCCTCTGGCTGCTGTCTGACAACTCTCTGAACCACTGCTCCACTAGCTCCCCGAGCTACTAATATCAATATAACACTTAGTTCCAAACTGAACTCTAGAAGTCAAACTAAGCCAACTCTGGTTAAAGTCAAAGTCCTGGTCAAAGTCAACCTTCTAGTTAACTCGACTCGTCGAGTCCACCCATAGACTCGCCGAGTTCTTAAACTCGGACACTCTCAAAATACGACCCAACTCGCCGAGTCACCCCAAGACTCGTCGAGTTTAACGATCTCTGAGTTCCATTCTGTCCAACTTACTGAGTCACCACTCAACTCACTGATCTGCGTCTTAACCAGAAGAGGTTGGGGGTTCTCTGACCTGACTCGTTGAGTCCAAGAATAGACTCACCGAGTCCTTGGCAATCTTCAACAGACTCGCCGAGTTGTTCATCCAACTCGCCGAGTCCATGCTCATGCTCATAAAATTCTCTGAGTACACCCATGTGACACACCGTGTCTCTTCATATCTCAATCCATATAGTGGCTTTTCGAGCTATGCAGGGGCTCCAATCCATAGATTCAGTCTTCTATAGTCTATCCCTCACGTAAAGTGACAAACTTTACATGAAACCAAGGTGCTATAGGACCAAAACACTCTAGGGCTAGGGTTTATGACAAAGGAGCTTCACCAACAACTTATTGACATAAGCTTTATGACCTTCTGGACCATCACAAGTCTAGATCTGAGGTAGCAATCTCAGATCTAGGCCTCTAACTCGACATAGATCTCAATCATGCCCAAAATGCCCCAAATCTCAATCATAAGATAGATCTAATTGCAATAAAACCAAAGCAACAACTTATTACCTCAAGGATGACCTCCCACTAAAGAATAATCCAAATCTCTGCAAAGCCCCTTGCTCCAAGCTTCCTGATCTTCAGTATCTCTTCACAAAACCCCCTTATCTAGGTCCCAATTTGCTTCCAAGGGCTCTCACTCACGATTTAGGGTCTCTGGATCTCTAAAGGGGAGTAAAGAGGCTGGGGAAGGGATGTAATGTTCTTTAAATAGGGCACAACCCCCAGGATTAGGGTTTTTCTCGTCTAGACCAGACTCGCCGAGTCCACTATCCGACTCGCCAGGTCGGTCACTTACTCTATTCCCCGGATCTCACTCCGACTCGTCGAGTTCCTCCCTAGACTCGACGAGTTAACTCTTGACTTAGAGCTTTTCCTTTCTTTTCTTGGTCTTCCTGATTCTGGGTGTTACAACTCTCCCACACTTAAACAAGACTTCGTCCTCGAAGTTCGCTACGACCATCTATCCTGCAATCCGCTCGCATCACCCTTGCCTGATGAATATAACTCCGTCCGACCACGTCCATGGACCTTCCGCCCGGTCATTAAGACTAACACTAGTCCTTGCAAATAACAATCCTCAAGTGTACTCTGATCCCGTTAATCCCGAGAACACAACTTACTCAACTGACAATCCTTCCGGTACACCCCGAGTACCTATGTTGGACACCCTAGGGGTTCACCCCCTTTTTCCTTGCGCGTTTACCGGCCTTCCGAAGGCAACGTTCCATAACTAATCATATCCTCCATCACTATGAAGGACATATCCTTCAGTATCCATTACTCCAATCACTCCTGGTGTTGTTCACTACTGTCGATACATACTGAATATTTCTTACTACTATAACTTAGTGCTGAGTACCCATCCCAGCGAATGGATCAGATAATTCTTCAAGTAAAAGATTCATCCCTGCAACGGTTAGACTCATACGAGAGCTGTGCAACAGGTTCAAATCCTTCCCTCTGATATTATTCAACCATGCTGCGAGAGGCGTAGCGCTCCTCGGTCAACCAACTGTCTCATACCATACTTCTCTTATCATTACCACCATTAACTGTAAATTTTGTTGTCCCTTATCCACCTTCCGGATGAATTGAGACCACCCTGGTCCCAACTAATCTGCAAATATTTGGGTTACCGGACTTCCACCAGTTACTACATCCCGCAAAATCTCTTAGTCTCTCCCAGCGACTTCTAGAGAAACTTCGGCTATCTAAGCTGCTATATCTACTGTTGGGTTAAAAATATGGTTTATAATTTGCTTTTCTAAGAAAATAAATTTTTCTGTAATTTTGTGGCGGTGTACAGCTGCACGTGTGTGTGCGGCCACACACCCTGTGTACGACCGCACACGCGTGTGCAGCTGTACACTTGTGTGCTGCTAGTGACCCATGTCTCATATATATAGGGTGATGAGTGTACGGATAGAAGAGTAAGAAGAAAGAGAGGAGAGCATCTTGTAGAGAGAGAAAGCTAGAGAGAAGAAGAGTGTGTGTGAGAGAATCTATTGTAAGGAGCATCATTCATATCTTTGAATACATCATTAGATTCATCTTAATTCTTCTTCTTCTTCTCTTCTATTTGATCTGACATCATCCAATTGATTGGGATTCCGTACCATCAATTGGATCTGATTGATACACAAGCAATTTGGGGACATACAATTAGTATCAGAGCTTGGATTGTATCAGTCAATTTTGTCAAATCTGGAGCATATTTGATCTTATTTTGAAAAGATAATTGGGTTTTTGGATAGATCTCTGAAAAATAAGGGGGGTTTCTTCTTTGCATTTTTCATAAAAACGAGTTTTTGATCGAGTTTTGGAGCAAAAAAGGGTGAAAAACATCGTTTTTCGCGAATTTGTTGAAGGTGTGTGGCCAGGGAGTGTGTGGCTCGGTCTCGTGTACGGCTAGGCGGCTTCGGACGGTGTTCACGGCTAAAGCAACTTCGGACGGTGTGCGAGTCTTCGGTCGGAGGTCCTGGTCAGCTCAGTCTTCGCAGCAGCTTTCATTAAAAAACTTCAAAGAGTTTTGGGGTTGCTAGGTTTCGAACCTGGGTCTCCAGTTTCATCAAACGCGCCTCTTACCAGTTGATCTACCAAGGAATTCATTAAACATCTCGTTCCTTTTAAACTTAAGGTTATCCCAGCACAAAATAAATCAAAAGAAATTCGAGGATTAAACGTTTCGATCATGGGTCTCCTGCCAACTCAACCAACAACCCTTCCAACTATTCTAGGCTTCAAGTTGATACAATCCTTCCCAATTTAATTCATAAGGCATCTTCATTTCGACCCTTCTTTCACATTTTTTTACATATTTTACCCAAAAATCAATTTCCTTTATTTTCAAATTACATTTTCTTCCAAAAATTTTAATTTTTTAATTTTGACTTTTAATTTTGACTTTTTACTTAAATTTTGACTTTGACTTTTCTAGTTTGACCTTTGACTTTAAACTTTGACCTTTTCATTTATCTTTCAAATCTTCAAATTTATCTTTTCGGTTTGACTTTTTGAGTTTGACTTTTTAAATTTGATTTTTAAGGTTGACTTTCTCGGTTCTTAAGTCAAAGGGCAATTCAAACAAATTATATAAAAAAAATTAAAAAATATATATATATATATAAAAAATGAGTTCCGCATCAATTCCGGTAAATGAATCCGGTTACTCTCCATCTTGTGCTAAAACTATTAAATTTTTACGAGAATCAATAGATCTAATCAAGAGAGAGAATGAGGACTTAAAATACGAAGGATATCAACTCAGGAAAGGACAAAAACCCCTGAAAGCTCAATTAGAAGCCAAAATTAAGGATTTTCGTAAGCTCCAAGAAGATTACAGCAACAAGTGTGAAAATCAGGATCACATTAAGAAAAAACTTGTTGCTGTAACTGAAGAACTTGACGCTTTGAAAATTAAGTGTGGAAAAACAGATGTTAGTTTCAAAAATTATACTGCATCAAGTAAGACAGTCGAGTCCTTAGTAGAAAATCAATTGAGTTTTAAAGATAATCAAACCAAGGGTCTAGGGTATCACAGTGTGTCACCTCCTTTTAATGATAACTATAACCCACTCCTTGAGACCAATGAGGAAGAAATGTTTGCTCAGTATGGCCAAACCCCTGCTCCAGCTTCAGTTAAGACTGAACAATCAGGGCTAACTGAAGGTGTTGAGACGAAAGATTCTAATACTTCTACTTCTTATGCAGGCAATGTAATAGAGGATGAGAACAAGGAGAGTTCTACTGAATAAACAAACGACCCCTTAACTCGGAATCAGTTGCTTCTAATCAACCTGCTGTTGGTAAATACAGGCCACCATTTCAAGCTAAACAGAGTGCCTATTGCAACTATGCGTGTAGGAAAAGCAAGAGACAAGGCAAAGATACGCCACTAGGGGCAGGAAGAAACAACTCCACAGTGAAGAAAAAAACATGTTTTCACTGTGGAACACCTGGACACTTTGCCAGAAATTGTCCAAATCATGCATATGTTCCCTACTACGCACATGGCTGGTAGAAAACACCAAGAGGGAGATACCCCAAAAGAAACCTTTTGAGGCCACATTCAGACAATAGCGACTGGAATGCCACGAAGGCCAAAAATCAATCCCACAAGGTCAAGAATCTAACTCCCAAGGTTAAGAAGGGAATGTCGGCCAAGAAGCCAAATCCAATAGAAGCTCCCGTGAAGCCAAAATCAAAGTCATATCAACGGCCGACATCTAGATCAAAAACAAGTACTGAGCCACCCATCAGATCGAAAAAGAAATGGGTTAAACCCAACTACAAATGGGTTACAAAGGCTCACTCTCCCAAATCTTTTAACGACTCTAATATTTCTTCATCTTCTGTTTGTGATAAACAGGATATGTCATGGGAGAGAGTACCCTGCAATGATAAAAAAGGTCGACCCAGTTTCAAAATGGACTGGGTTCTAAAGACCAATTAATCTCGCTCGGTGTCGGAATAGTTATGGAGGCATATCAGCAGACTTCGGTTTGTTGATAGTGGCTGTTCCAGGAACTTGATAGGATACATCTCTCAACTGTACAACATTCAGAACTTTGTTTGAGAGTATCTGTCCTTTGTAGGAAAGGAATAAAGGAAGGGATCACACATAGGGTTAGTGCTTAATGACATGAAGAATTTTCAGATATGCTCTTAGATTATGCATGTTATTCTCAGACCTTCTGGATGCAAATTCAATCAGTGAATTACAGTTTGCGTTTTCTTCTCTATACTCCTGAGTTTATCTTACTTTGATTTGTTTTAAAGACAATTTTTCATTTTCTTATAGTTTTTATTTAGTAGGTATTGTTTGGGAAGTGATATCAACAAGTGATAAAGGGAAATCTGAGTCTGTGTAAAGTACCAAAGCTGAATTGTCTAGGCTCTGTGTTCGATGCGCTGGTAGGCACGAAGAGTTTAACGGACTTGACTAGGTTCAGATGAACTTAAGGAATCTAGAGACTTGATAAATCTTGACCTAGATAGTTCCGTTTAGCCTGACAATACGACGCTCGAATAGGTTGAGCAGGGAGATATACATGAGAATCCACCAGACACATTAAGAGATCCCGTATCTAGAACTGTGGTTTAACTTTTCCTCGATGTACGGATTCTGTCCTTAATTCCGGTATTGATAGGGCGACTGGGGAATTCCGATAAAGTAGGTCTGTAGAAAATTATTTTCTTTCTTTCTTACTGTTAATCATATGTTGCCTCCTCTGCGTGATTGGAAGAGATCTGACCTGGACTGCAACATATGCAAATCTATTTCTCTGCATCTTATATCTATGAAATTCTTCCTATCTGTTAGCCATATGTTGTCTCCTTTATGTGATTAACAATCCGACCTGGTACACAGCATATGCAACCTTCTACTTCTCAATCCCTCTAAACCTATAGTTAATCATAATCTAAATCTATCCTCTCTATGAATAATAGTCTGCTCACCTAAAGTAAGGAGTATCTCGGAAGTTCTTGATTATTGGGGTATATCAAGAAACGGGAAACATGTTCTAGTACATCTAAAATTGAATAATTATAGGTTGTCTGTAGATCTCGCAGCTCAATTTAGGTGGACAACAATATCCTTGGTCGTCGTCAGATGAATGGTCCTTAGGAAGTTTTATCTAGGAACATAGGACCAACTTGTCTTGTCACTTATAGCATGTCTAAAATTTGTCACAATTGTTCGTGTTTAAGTGGACCACAATACCGACGATCGACCAGATCTATTCATGAAGGGGAAAGTACTGACAAACGGATTAAGACTGTCTAACAACTTTGATCCCAAATATTTTTGTTTTTGTTAAACTTGTTCATAGTTTTCGTCTATGCACAAATTTAGGGGGAGAATTAAAAAAATATTCAAAAATCAAACAAAAAAATTAAAAAAAAATAATAACAGTGTTATTTCTGTTTTATTTTTTTCTCAGAAAAATACAAAAAAAAAAAAAACAAAACAAAAAAATAGAAAATTTAAAAAATTAAAAAAAATACTGTTATTTCTATTTTATTTTTTTCTCAGAAAATTTCAACAATCAAAAATTATTTTTTTGTGTGCTAATTTTTCTTTTAGTTTTGTTTTGAAAAGTGATTTCAGGCGTAGATGAAACTCGTGGAGACTGTATTGAAGATTTTCTAAGCCAAGACTTCATCCGTGAGCATCGAAGAATTTTCATTCGAAGAAGCAAGAAATGAAGATTATTCTTTAACCATTCAATCCTTCAACCCCAGAAGCAAGGTCAAGCTACGCTTGAATATTATGTGACAGATTGCATTGAAGCCTCTTCAATCAATCTGCTGCTATCTATAAACCTGCTGAAGTAATCTAGAAGATTATTTCTCTTTGTTGTTTTCTTTGAAGATTCTCAAGCTGAAAGTGCTATCTTTCAAGAATCTTTTCATCAAGCCTCCTCGCCCAATGTGCGTTCAGAGTCAAATCTTGAAGAAATGCCCAACTGTTCAAGATGAAGTCATTCATGGAAGATTTATATGTTCATCCGGATGCTGTGAAGAAATCGAAGATAAACGTTGAAGCCAATCTCCAACTAAAGGTTAACAAGAAAAGCCAGCTACTTTTTAGGGGGAGCTTGTTGGGTCAATTAGAAAAGAAAGCTATAAACCAATGGGGAGATTGTTGGGTCAAAAATATGGTTTATACTTTGCTTTTCTAATAAAATATATTTTTCTATAATTTTGTGGCGGTGTACGGCTGCACATGTGTGTGCGGCCGCACACCCTGTGTACGGCCACACACGCGTGTGCAGCTGTACACTCGTTTGCTACTGGTGACCCATGTCTCATATATATAGGGTGAGGAGTGTACGGATAGAAGAGTAATAAGAAAGAGAGGAGAGCATCTTGTAGAGAGAGAAAGCTAGAGAGAAGAAGAGTGTGTGTGAGAGAATCTATTGTAAGGAGCATCATTCATATCTTTGAATACATCATTAGATTCATCTTAATTCTTCTTCTCCTTCTCTTCTATTTGATCTGACATCATCCAATTGATTGGGATTCCGCACCATCAATTGGATCTGATTGATACACAAGCAATTTGGGGACTTACATCTACTCTTCCACTCTCGCGCCACAAGTCCTGGGATCCTTGATCCCCTATTTTGACCCTAAGGTCCTTACTAGGTCCCACCTATGCTGCTATAATCTCACGGGCCCTGCCCACGGGTCTCACCCAACTATATCCTAGAGCGATTTATCCCTCTAGTCTCACTTTCCTAGCTACTGCCGCACGGGTCTCACCCAAACCATACTACTGAGCAATCCTGCTCCTAGGTCTCATCTATACTACTACTAACATACAGGCCTCACCGACGGGTCTCACCCAACTGTATCCTGGAGCGGCCTCTCCCAAGGTCTCACCTCTCTAGGGCTACACAGGCCAACGCCATACTAATCTCAACGAACTACCCTTTCCTGATCCCTACCTTGCTAACTAGGAGATACTGGCCTCCGCCCACACTCCGTGAACTATACTGCTAATGAATGCTACGGCTTACCCACAGTCTTACATCACTTCCCTCACTAACTCACTGCTGGGGAATGCTACGGCCATCCTGCAGTCCTACCACTCTCTCAATGCTGCCCCTACCACTGACTACCATTCTAAAGGCATCCTGACTCACTCGAGTCCTACTGACGATCCTCCAACCTGATTTCCCAAACCAACCCTTAGTTATCAAATGCTACAACTATCTTGTAGCCTTACATCCTTGATACACTCACAATCTGTTGAGAAAATCTTTAACTTGGTTTCCCAACCCAATCGTCTACTAATCCCTATTACATGAACCCAACGTTGGGAAGTTTCCCAAACTCTCAACTCCTGCACTCCTCCACTTACACACCCTTCAGACTACTTTCCCTTCATTCACGAAGGCCGCTAACCCTTCTAAGTTGATGAGTTATAAAAAGTCTTTGATCGATTAGATCTTTGTAACAGGTAAATAAAGCACGTAAGAGTAGTGAAATAAAACACAAGTATGGATCTGAATGAGTCGAATGATTAGATTAACTCAATCCTCAGCAGAGCTCGATTAAGAACTTCCGCTGTAGAGGATTCTAGGGTTACAAAATAAGAACGATGAATACGCTTGAAAATACTTATCTAATCGTTACATTCTAGGATGCATGCAAGCATCTATTTATAATAAACCCTACATAAAAACTCACGGATGGACAGGCCCATACAGGAGACAAAACTTGGACTAGCTAACGAGCCCAAAAGACGCAACACTAAACTGGACCTAACAATCTCCCCTTTTGCGTCAATTTGGAGCGAGACTATCATTTCTTCTTGCTTGGAACAGCTGCTGGAACCTTCTTGGTTGTATCAAACAGACACGAGATTAGGGCGAGGATTGTCTGTCTGAAGCGAAAGTACCATTGAATCATATCGTCAAAGTACTTCTTATCATCCGCCGAATTCTGCTTCCACCGATGGATGATCCCTAAGACATGTTCCAGACATGCAGTGGTATAGAGATGTTTGTCTGCCAAAGCGAAAAGACATTTCTAGCCTTCGTTTCTGGTAAACATAACGGAGTTTCTCTTGGGGTCTATCTTTCCCATCTGCATCATGTTTAGGTCACTTGCTGAGCCAACAGGAGATATGGTAGGATTTTTCTTGAATACGCTCGCTACCTCCTGATCCATCTTGGCGACTTCCATGATATAGCAGATAAGCATCCTCTTAAAGTGGTCAATGATCAGACCATATTCTGCTTTGTTTGTAAGAAGGATGTTGTGCAAGATGATCCAGTCGTGTGGATTTAAGTTGGGAAGATCAGCAAGCGAGAGGGCGTGTTCGGTCTTGGCAGATCCTCTCAGCACCTTAAACCGAACATTGGTGAAGTTTCCTTCCCTGTACGGCTTTAGAACCCGAACATTGATAATCTTCTGAGTGCTCCATGTTTGGTACTGTGGTTGAGCGGCCCTCAGATAGAAATCGACTAAGTCCCTATCAACCTTTGGATGAGGATGAGGGAACTCAACAATGTTGTCAAAGGCATGGAATACGAATGCCTTTCGGGTCAGTGACATGTTGAACTGAGAATCGACAGTATTAGAACGATCTAAAGAGATCACCGGTTCTAGCCACAAGATGTTGGGTGTTTCGATGGCTTCTTTCAACAACTTCTCAAGAGTCCGAGCAAAAAGATTTTTCCTGCTCTCGAGAAGGTCGTGAGCTTCTTTCTGTCTTCTTTTGGCTTCTTCAGCCTCTCTAGCCACACGAGCGCTGATGTCAGCATCTCTATCTCGACCTTGCTTCTTCAGAAGGTCGGCAATCGTCTCCTTATCATCATCATCACTCTCCTCAGCAATTTTCTTGCCCTTGTCTTTTACACCCGAACCTGAGGCTTGGCCTGTAGGAGGAGGTTCAGTTGTGTGTGTTGCTGTTGAAGAAGGAGGCAGTTGAGACACATTCTCTTTTTCTCCCCCTTGTTTCGGAATGGACACGAAATCAAGGAGCCCTTCAATCTTGCTCAGGAGAGAGAGGGCAGGAGCAAGTTTCTCTGCAAGATCACGCCTCACTGAATAGTTGAGTATCGGGTCATGTGCTTCCAGGATGTTGGATATAGCTGAGTGGACATCCAAAACACACGAAGAAATTATCTCTCTTTTAGATCGAAGAGACTCAATCTCCTTTTAAGAGTTGGAGAGTTGAATACTCTTGACCTTAAGAGCGGTGGGCTTCCTCGCAAGAGCATCCATGAGGGAGTTCTCAACAACTAGATCTTCTTGAAGCTTGGTGAGGCGCTCCTCAATGGTCGTCTTGAAAGCTGAGTTGTCGTCTGATAGAGTTTGACGAAGAGAAGCAAACGACTTCAGCTCTGATGCAACTGAGGTAGCCACTTGGTTGACAATGGGTTCCAGCTTTATTTTGGTGGCTTCAGCATTTTCCTATAATGACTGTAACAGAGAAGAAGCATCAGTGAATAGTTTATCGACTTTTTCGGTCGCTGCCTCACAGGCTTTGGTTGAGGCATCAATGGCTGTAGTGGCGGAGTCAAGAGAAACTTGATGAGCTTTGGAAAAAGCATCAACAATTTTCTGAATAGCAGCTTCAGAGATGGAGGACTGGGATGAAGAAGAGGAGGCGATGAGCGAATCTATTTTATCGTGAAGCTCCTTGAGATGCCTCTTTGTTACAGGAGCATCATCATCGTCGTCACTCTGAACCTAAAACGGACTGTAATAGACCGAATCGAAGGTCATGTCCTCCCCACCGAGGATTGGTAATTCACTCTCTGCTGCATGAGCAAGAGATGATGGTGGTGGTGAAGACGGAGGTTCGGTAGTAAAGGTAGGTTCGGGTTGGGTGGTATGTTCGGTTGTTGGTGTGGGTTCGGGTGCTGAGGTGGCTATGGGTGCGTCAGTATGAGCCCCCGTATCAGATACGTTGGTTCTTACTTCTGCGGTGGTGGTGGTTGCTTCGGTAAATATGGGAGGGGGTATTGGGATGGAGGTAGGTGGTATTTCAGTGGTGGAAGTTATGGGGGGAATAGAAATAGGAGTGGTAACTCGTGGAGAGGAGATTGGAGAAGTGGAAAAGTGAACTTCTAGTGTAGGCGAGCGTGGTGGAGTATTACCACGAGGAGAGCCGTCAGAATCAAAACCCTCTTCCTCAGATTCGCTTGAGGAAGAAGCGATGATCAGCTTTCGCCTTGGTTGGGTTTTTCTCTTCTTCATCGGAGGGGATTGGACAGCCCTGGTGGTTTTTTGTTTCTTGGGAGAAGGGCCTTTCACTCCCTTTGCAACCTGCTTGTCTTTGCCCTTGTCAGTCTTCTTTCCTCTTAGGGCAGGCTTGTCAGCCTCGTGAATAGACTTGAGCATCTCAGGAGTGAGATCTCTCGAACCAGAGCGTCGAAACTCCTTGTATGTTTTAATGATCCGGTTGTCGGCAGGAACGTCGCCATACATCGATTCAGGGATTGAACCGTTGAATGGAAATTTTGAGGCATCTGAGACAATGATCTTCGTGGTATGGAAAGTACCAATCGAAGACATTGGAGAACCGGCAACAATGGGGATGTGGTACTTGTCCATCACCCATTTAGTAACAAGAGTCCATAAATGAGCCTAAGAAATCTCGGAATGACGAGATGTAGAAGATAGACTCTGAATGAGCTGTTGCCAAAGGACCGACCCGTAGTCCAAATTGATACCGTTGTAGATCCCGTAGAGAATCGAGATGAACAGACGACTCGCTCTGTCTGATCCAACACTGCGTTCAGACAGCTCCTTGAACAGTACTGTAAACAACCCATTCCACTGAGGAGGCAGGTATGATTTCTTGAATTTCGTGACTGTCGTTAGCACCTCAGTATACCCCATGTTGTAAAACATATTAAAAAGATGACAATGGTTTCAGGGTTAACCCTAGATGAATCAGGTTCAAACCCTAATAGTGAGCAGAATCTCTTCTTGGAAATTGACGCCTTGTGATTGAACACGTCGAAGAAAATCCGATCGACGACCTTGTCGTAGTAAGCAGTGGCGAAGATCTGAGATAAGAACTCCATAGGAACTGCTTCAACTTTGGTGAGAGCAGGAGCAATTGGCGAGTACTTGAGGCATTCGATTATCGGGAACATGAAAGCATCATATGCATGGGGAGTAAGATCGATGATCAAACTCTGTTGGGGACGAATCGGCAGGATGTGTGAAGTAGCATGAATTGATGAAGAATCCGCCATTTTTGTGAAAAGGTTGGGAGAAATGATGAATAGTAGAATACTTTAAGGTTTTCTTACTCTCTGAAATTTGGGTGCAGTAAAGAGGTAAACAATGGTTGAAGTTACCTTTTATACTGTAGGTAGAGGAGAGAGAAGAATTTGTCCCAAATCTTCGAGGGAAAAACGAAGGGTTTTTCGTAGGTGATTGATGCGTGACAGTTGGTATCACCGATGATTCCGCATGAGAGAGAGTGTCAGTCCCGATTTACACGCCTTCCCATCATGCGCCGATTGTAAATGAAACGGTTCTAATTCGCACGCCTAGCCTTCTAGCGCCGTTTGAAAATCAAATTGATTGGACTCCCGCCTGAGTCAGCAGCTTATCATCTTACCCTTTTAGAGTTAACGTCATCTTTAAAGCAAAATAGCCCACGTGGATCAATATTAACCACAACCCTTTTATAACTTCACATCCAAAAACAAAAAAAAAATTGCCTTGTAAATGATGAAACCAGAATGTTGGAAAATCAAAAAGATTTTCGTGCTTAGTGTGTAAAAGGAAAAGAAATAAAGCAACACATTTGAGGGATTATGTGATGTCAATAAAGACACGAAACAATGGATCCCGGGCACGAATCTCTTCCTTCAAAGTCAAGAGAGACCTTAAAGTGTTTGTGTGGTTTCTCGTTAAATAACGATCAGACACTTATTGAGAATTGTTGAATGGCTTCTTTTAATTAGGCTTATTTGGGTGGCTTTCGCTTCAATTCAGAATTCCTGATCTTGATATAAGATAGAAACCGAACGAAGTACTTGTGAGACCAATGCAGTCTGTTGAACAAGTAGGTTTGAAATAATTTAAGTGGCAAGGTAAAATAATGTATGTAAAATCTCAAAAAAAAAAAAAAAAAAAAAAAAAAAAAAAAAAAACTGGATTCCAAGGGAAAAAATGTTATGGGATTTAACAATTTCATAGGAATCACTCAAAACAAAATTAGAGATTTCACATTGTATCCCCATGGATAAGCCCGTCAATTCATTTGTGAAAGCTAGAGCAAATATATTGTTCACCGTCAATGCATAGTAGGTATTGAATTGTGGGTTTCACTTAGCACGTAGTGGCACGAAGCTAAGACCATAAACACAGAAATTATATAACCATAAACCTCAGTGGTAATATCTGAGAGTCTCAAGGGTTACGTTTGTGAAGCGAATGAGATAGAGAAAAGTAGTGTAGATGGTGGAATGAAACCAAAGTACCTCTGCTGTTAAAATAGGGACCAAGCAGAAAACTCTTATCTCATGTGAGAAGAGAGTTAGGTAGCTCATGATTAGAATAAATATGAAAGCCTAATTGGGAAGACAAGGTTTGTATGTACCAATTCAGTAAGGCTATTATTCAGAATCAGGTGAGGCTTTAGACACATACAACAGCATGCTTCTAGGGACACTTAACTAGTGAAATGATTTCCCACAAATAGATACACAAAAAGATAAGACACAAAACAAAACAAAATAATAATAAAAAAAATATTTTTGGAGTTTATGAATTCACGAAAAGAAAATAAAAAAAAATATTTTTGGAATTTTTGATTAAAAAAAATGAGACACAAAAAAATTTGGAATCGAAAAAAAATTTGGAACCGAACCCGAGCGTTCGGTCTATTTCTGTTAAAAAAAAAAATTTTGGAACCGAACCCGAGCGGTCGGTCTATTTCGGTTAAAAAAAATTTTGGAACCGAACCCGAGCGTTCGGTCTATTTCGGGTGCCAAAAAAAATAAGTTTGAAAAAGAAAAGAACTTTGAAAATAAGAGAAATGAATTTGAGAAAATAATACAAAAGGTTTACAACCAAAGAAACTACCTTTGAGAGATAAGCGAACATCAGATAATAGGACCGAACCCGAGCGTTCGGTTCATTTCGATATACCAGAACAAGACCCGAACCCGAGCGTTCGGTTCATTTCGGCACACATGAGACCCGAACCCGAACATTTGGTCTATTTCGCTTCCAACTTTTAATTTTGAGAAGTAGTCTTTGGTACTGACTCTGATTCCATCATTCCTAGCCCTTGTAGAATTTTGTTGAAAGATGCTTCAGGAAGAGCTTTGGTGAAGATGTCAGCCAGTTGATCAGTGGTTCGAACAAAGTGAATTTCGACGTTCCCATCTTCCAGATGATCCTTTATGAAGTGATACCTCAGTGCTATATGCTTGGTCTTGGAATGTTGCACTGGGTTCTGACAGATCCTAATTGCACTTTCTGAGTCGCAATATAGTGGGATCTTTTTCATATTGAGTCCATAGTCCCGGAGTTGGCTTTGGATCCAAATAACTTGAGATGTACAGGAGGCAGCTGCGATGTACTCTGCTTCTGCTGTAGACAGAGATACACAAGTCTGTTTCTTTGATTGCCAGCTAACCAACTTCCCGTCTAGGAATTGACAGCCTCCAGTGGTGCTTTTCCTGTCTAAACCACAACCTCCAAGGTCTGCATCTGAGTAGGCTTGAACGAAGAAACCTGAGTTTGATGGATACCATAAACCAAGAGAGGTGGTTCGTTTCAGATACCGGAGTATGTTTTTCACTGCAAGGATATGGGGTTCACGAGGATTCGCCTGAAATCTAGCACAGTAACAGACAGAAAACATTATATTAGGCCTGCTGGCAGTAAGGTACATTAAAGAACCAATCATCTGGCGATATAACGTAATATCGACTGCCGGTTTTTCCAAGGATGGTGTGAGCTTGGTGTCGAATGCCATTGGAACTTTAACCTTTAAGTCTCCCATCATGCCAAATTTTGCAAGAAGAGTCTTGGTGTAAGCTTCCTGGTTGATAAAGATGCCTTCGGGTCCCTGTCTAATATTTAAACCAAGGAAAAAGTTAATCGGACCCATTGAGCTCATTTCAAATTTAGTCTCCATCAGCTTTCTGAATTCAGCTATTAAGCTGGGATTCGTTGAGCCAAAGATGATATCATCGACATAGATTTGAACAATCATAAGGTGGTTACCTTCCTTCTTACGAAAAAAGGTTGGGTCAATCGAACCTTGTTTGAATTTTGACATCTTTAAAAACTTGGTTAGCGCTTCATACCATGCCCTAGGTGCTTGTTTCAGACCGTAAACCGCCTTGTCTAGAATATAACAGTGATTTGGGTACTTTTCATTAACAAATCCAGGAGGTTGCTCCACATAAACTGTTTCTTCAAGTTCTCCATTCAGAAAAGCGCATTTCACGTCCATTTGGTAGACCTCAAAGTTCCTGTGTGCAACATAGGCCATAAATATTCGAACAGATTCCAGCCTTGCTACCGGAGCAAAAGTTTCCTCATAATGAATTCCTTCCTCCTGGCAGTATCCTTTCACCATGAGACGAGCTTTGTTTCTAATCACATTGCCTTCTTTGTCCATTTTATTTCTGAAGACCCATTTGAGACCAACAACTGAGGCGTCTTTAGGAGTTGGAATGAGGCGCCAAACCTTATTTCTTTCGAACTCGTTGAGTTCATCTTGCATATCTTGAACCTAGTCAAAGTGATCAAGAGTTGTATTAACTGTCTTTGGTTCAACTTTTGATACGAAAGAGTTATACATGCAGAACTCTACTTTGGAAAATAGAGATGTTTGCTTTGCCTTCAGTTGAGATCGAGTCAGGACCTTTTCAGAGACATTACCCACTACCTGGGATACAGGATGATCTATGGTCCATTTAAAAAGAGGAGGGTAATTTGGATCATAGATGGATCCAATTCAGCATTCACCATTTCTTCCAATTCAGATTGACTATCGTCGTCGTAGAACATATCGGCATTCTCCCCCTCGACTGATGAGCTTTCCGGTGTAGCTGGACTTTCTGGTGCTACAGGACTTTCGGGTGCTGTTGAGCTTTCGGGTGGTGTTGAGCTTTCGGGTGCTACAGTACCTTCGGGTGCGGTAGAGCTTTCGGGTGCAACTGGAATAGAGTTCTCCCCCTCAACTTGTGAGCTCGGCTGTTTTGAAGAAGATGGATTCTCCCCCTCAACTGAAGCGCCTTGCTGAGGAGGTTCGTTTGGAACTTGTTCTCCTTCACTCATTCTTTTGGCGGCATCTTCGACGATATGCTTCAGATGGTCGACTTTGTTGTCTGCAGCCTTGGCCTCCGATATAGTAGCTTTCTCAGGTTCATCGAATAATTCCACAAACTGATCGAACATATTAGCAATCGAAGCCGTGACTTGACCTGTTTGAGTAAAAATCTCTCCAATTGCTTCTTCAGTAGCCTTTAGCTTTTTGACGTAGTTGTCATCGAAAGTCACGTAATATGTTTCTTCGATTTTCATCGAACGCTTATTCAAAACCCGATATGCTTTTGAAGTAAGTGAGTATCCCACAAAAATTCCTTCATCAGCTGTAACGTCAAACTTGTTACGATGTTCTTTATAATTGAAGATGAAGCATCGTGAGCCAAATACATGGAAGAATTTTACGTTCGGCTTCCTGTTGTTGATGATCTCATAAGGAGTAAGAGAAAAGCACTTGTTGAGATAAGACATCTTCTGCGTAGAACATGCTGCAGCAATAGCATCAGCCCAGAAATATAAAGGTAGAGAAGCGAAACTTAGCAGAGTTTAGGCCGCCTCACACAAGGATCGGTTTCTTCTTTCGACAATTCCGTTCTGTTGAGGTGTGTAGGGAGCTGAGAAGTTGTGACTGGTTCATTTTTCTGCCAAAAAGTCTTCAAATTCTTTGTTCTTGAACTCCAGTCCATTGTCGCTCCTGATGTTGCGAACGACTTTTCTCAGTTGCACTTCAACCTGCTTAATAAACATCTTTAGCTTAAGAGTAGCCTCAGATTTGTGCTTCAGAAAGAACACCCATGTAAAATGTGAGAAATCATCAACAATAACAAAAATATACTTGCTACCACCAATGCTTTCTATTGATGATGGACCACATAAGTCGATGTGAAGCAACTCAAGTGGTTCAACAACTTTAGTGTTTATAATGGATGGGTGACTTTGACGACTCTGCTTCCCCATTTCACACGCAGCACACAAATGTTCTCGATCCAACTTGAGCAATGGGAGACCCCTAACATGACCTCCTGTGACAAGCTTGTAGAAGTCCTTGAAGTTGAGATGTGAGAGCCTTCGGTGCCACAACCGGCTTTCGTCAGAATGTGCTATAGATAAAAGACATATAGCTGGATTTCCTTTGATAGGTTTGAGATTGAGAGGAAACATTTCGCCTTTGCGTTCTAATTTGAGAATCACCCTTTTTGTTTTCTTCTCTATGATTTCTGAACCCTCATCGTCAAATGAAACTTTGAGACCAGTACCTCCTACCAGTTGAGATACACTGATGAGATTATGATGTAGCCCTTCAACATACGCCACCTTTCTAATTGCGAAGTCTCCATTGGTTATCATCCCATAACTCTTTATCGTTCCATAAGAGTTGTTGCCAAACTTGACATTCCCACCATTTTGAAGAGATCGAAATTCCCTTAGCTCTTCTTTCCTTCCTGTCATGTGACGTGAGCATCCACTGTCAATGTACCATTCTTCGTCGAACTGCTCGTCACTTATAAACTTCAAAAAGTAAGCAGATTTAGGAACCCAAAGTTTCTTGGGTCCACGTGAGCCTTTCACAGGAACAGGAATAGTAAGAGAAACATCAACAAGATATGTTCTTTTTATTAATGTTGTTTCATCTTTCTTCTTAATGGTGTATACTTTGATTTTGTTAGGATTAGTTATAGTCGTATTGGTTTCAGGTTTTGACGTTTGGGCCTTAGACTGCTTTCGGTCATTCTTGACAGAGGAAATCTTCGCTTTTCCTTCTAAATCCTTTGATGATTTTGGATTTTGAGCAGGAATAGAATTAGGTTTAGAAGAGAATTGAGAGCTAGTAGAATTAGAATGGGAATTTCTTCTGACTTGCGGATCGATATGACCCTTTTGTTTTTGGTCATTGGAGGGACCGAACCTAGACGTTCGGTAGCTATTGCTTTCGGGACCGAACCTGTCCTTTCGGTTGCTGTTTGAACCGAACCTGTCCTTTCGGTTGCTTATGCTCTCTGAACCGAACCTGTCCTTTCGGTTCCGTTCCTCATGCGGCCTGAAATCCTTTTTCTCTTGCTTTGAATTCTTATCGTGATAAGAGAAATGATTTTTTTGAGAGCGCCAAACTGCTTTCGCTTAGAGAGATTCTTTTTGTATCTTAGGTTTCTTTGTTGCTTTTGATCTTTCACTTGTTTCGGCTGTTTGTGGATGTTAGCCTTTTGCTTCAGCTTCTTGTCAGCCGGTTCACTTTTCACAGATGATGTTTCGCTTGTGGAAGTGACTTCTTCTACAGGAACTTTTTTGTACCACTAGTGCTTGGCACGTTGAAGTTGTCAGGCTTGTTCAGTGGCTCTGGTACATATCTGCCTTTGGTTTTCCAGGACGTTCGCTCAGATAGACCAACAGTTTTGTCGACATTATCTATAGGAACAGACCAGAAAAACTCATCATAGCCATCTGCGTTATCTTCGTTCACTATGGCAGTGAGTTCGGCTGTTTGATGCTCGGTTACCCCTGTGACCTTATATACCTGATTTGGTGTTGTTCTTACCTTTTGGTACACAACAACTTTTTCTTCTAGAATCGGGGACTTATTTTGGGACAATCGAGCAAACTCCAAAAAATTTTCATAAATAAGATTTTTGTGGTTTTCGGGTTTGCTCTTGACAAACTGAGAACAGTCGACTTCATCTTCTACAGAAATTACAATAATATCATCGTCCTCATTAAGTTCAGATGCGTTTTCAACGTCAATTTTATTTTCTGAACTTAAATTGGCATTCAATGAGTCAAATTTTTGTATGGTTTCGGTCCTTAGTTTCAGCTTATCGTTTTCATCCAAAAGGTTTTTCAGCATGTCCTTATGGTCCTTGGACTTTATGAAAGATTCTATTTTGTCTAGACCATACATGTAAGTGGGATTCACATCATCAGACGATACAACACTCTCATAGTTATATGCTTCAGCATCGATTTCATCCTCCTTAAACTCAAGGAAGGGCAAAATCATGCGATGAATTTTCTGCCCTATTTCACAATTCAGATGTAGTTAAGTGATGTTAGCATAAAGACGTTTAGCAATCAAACAAAAAACATTTCTCTGTTTTAAAAGTTTTAAATTGTCTCTTTGTAAATAAATGTTTTCATCCTTAGACTTAATCAGCTCCGACTCTTTTTGCTCTATCCACATCCTTCGCTCCTCACTCTTGGATGACACCCTGCTTATTTGGTCACTTAGGTTAGAATTGGTGACCCGTGTTTGAGTTAAACAACTATCCAGATTTGAGATTCTTGAATTTAAGCTATTTAATTCTTTTTCATATGATTTCTATGGGACTTTGAATGAAATAAAAAGAGATTGTACCTTCTTGATCAATTCATCAAGCTCATTGATCTGCACACTAAGAGGTTTTGCTGTGAAGCATAAGTCCTCTCGCTCCTTGGTGTCCTCATTCCCAACGTCTGTATTGTATCCCCTCATGTGAGATACGTCAGTCACCATCAAACACTTTCCGCCGCTTTCACCACCTCTTGCCACATATGCCTTTCCATGCGAAGGCTTTTTCACCTCATCATCCTCTGAGTCGGTTGACCACACCTGCACACCACCGAACTCGTCATCCTCTGCCGAACCCTATACAATAAGAGCATTCATAGAAGGGTTAGTAGCAGCTTTCTTCCTCTTGATATCTTCCAGCTTTTTCATCAAGACAGCCTCTTCATCTTTTTCCTCATCCTTCTCTTCCATTTTCTTCAGAACACAATCTTTGGCATAATGGTTCTTTCCTCCACAGTAGTAGCAGTTCACACCAGAATCTCCATCAACCTTTGCCTCTTTCTTTGGTTCCTCAGTCTTCGGCTCCTCCCTTACCTTTTCAGAACTATAGCTCCCCTGCCAATTTCTGTTTTTATTGGTAGGAAACCTCTTCTTGATGAATCTCTTGGGATTGGATACCATCATAGCATAATCTTCCGACGTAAGATCGTAGTCCTCTAGGTTCAGATCATCGTCTTCCATTGCATTCTTGCCTTTTGATAGGAGGGCCAAGGACCCCAAACTCGAGACCACATTCTTTTCTTGCATGACAATCTTTTCTTGGGATTTTAGAATTTCCACCAACTTTGCCAATGAATATGACTTGAACTGCTCATGAGCTTTAACTGTAGACACGATAGCACTCCATTTAGATCTTAGGCCATTCAAAAAGGTGACCTTTTGTTCAATCAACTTCCTTTCTATATCATGTTTGATCATCTTTCTAAGAAGATGATTGAAGCGATCAAACGTCTGAGTGACAGTTTCATCACAATTCTGCTTAAATTCACCAAACTCAGACAAGAGCAAGGTCTGAATAGAATGCTCTAAATCTTCATCTGTGGAATAAAGCTCTCGCAACCTATCCCAGATTTCTTTTGCGGTACTGCAGGAACTCACCAACCTAAATGTATCAGATTGAAGAGCGAATCGGATCTGTCTCTATGCTTTAATGTTGCACTGAAACTTTTCCTTTTCGTCTTGAGCAACGTCTTTTACATCTTTTAACAGATCATTATACTCTTTCTGAGTTTTAACGATTTTAGATGTTCCTGAGTGAGCAAATGGTCCAGACACAATTGCTTCCCAAATAAGATACCCATTATCTTCAGATCCGATGACATAATCTTCAAAATGATGCGCCCAAACTTCGTAATCCTGGGTGTAAAGAATAGGAATCTTTGTCATTGATCCAATGTTGTTTGAGATGTTGATAGGATTAGATTGAGACTCGTCCATGCTTGATCGTTTAACCTATTTGAAAGATCAGACTTGTAATATGTAATATTAGGGCAAAACAAATAAATGCTGAATTACATCAATTATGGAATGACGGCTCAATAAATATCAGTTAAGGCGGAATAACCCTAATCGCTTCTTTCACAGAAGAGATGTGTATGAATTACACAGCCTCCTGCTCTGATACCAATTGATGAGTTATAAAAACTCTTTGATCAATTAGATCTTTGTAACAGGTAAATAAAGAATGTAAGAATAGTGAAATAAAACACAAGTATGGATCTGAATGAGTCGAATGATTAGATTAACTCAATCCTCAACAGAGCTCGGTTAAGAACTTCCGCTGTAGAGGATTCTAGGGTTACAAAATAAGAAAGATGAATACGCTTGAGAATACTTATCTAATCGTTACGTTCTAGGATGCATGCAAGCATCTATTTATAATAAACCGTACATAAAAACTCACGGATGGACAGGCCCATACCGGAGACAAAACTTGGACTAGCTAACGAGCCCAAAAGACGCAACACTAAACTGGACCTAACACAAGTTTAGCATGCTATCGACCCTGAATACTTGAAGGCTTCTCCTCCACTTTGATCGGGCTAATCCCTTACCGCTCGCAGCTTGGGAGAATTCCCAATCCTCCCTACCATCCTCTGGATTCTCTGCTGGAAACCCAAGCTTACCACCACTGGGAATATAACCAATTTATACCCAAGCAACACTTTCACGAAAATAGCGAGGCACTACCGAGTCTCATACATACATGCTACAGTTACTGCATCCTAAGTAACCTGCTCTAGAAAGGAACAACCTTTAACTATCATTCTAAAGTCATCGGTATGTAGATGGCATATAACTTAATCACAAGCAGGCCACACATAATTCTGAAGTACTTATACTAATAACGATGCAGGACCATAACATTATAATCATAAACTGAAACTGAGTTTGGAATTCATACCAACGATCTATTGCGGCTCGATCTTAACTTCCTACAGGACCATGGGCACTGAAGCCCGAACTCTCTCCACCTCCAAAATAGGACAACGGGACTTGAAATGACCTGGCTGGTGACAATGAAAACATATCTGATCCTTCTTACATTCCTGGTGTACATGCCCTCTTTCTCCACACTTGAAACACCTAAACTTATGACAAGCAAACCCATGGGTTCCCCTACATTTGCCACACACCTCCATTACTCCCTGACTCTCAACACCTGAATATGCCAAGTTAGGTTCTCCGCTCTCCTCTGATCGCCCTGAGGTAAGTGCTCGCTTTCTTTTTCTGAGCTACCTATCCAAACCAATCTCTTGCTCCTGAGTTACTCCGACTACCCCATCAATGGTCTGAATAGTCGTTGCCTAACTCAGAAGTCTAGCGGTTAACGTATCAGTAACACGCTCAATAATGTTGGGTAACTCCTCATGTACGGCTTACGAAACCTCCATAGCAATCCAATCCTGTAGTGAACTCTCCTGAAGACCAGGTGTGTAACCCACCTCCGATCGCTGATGATAAGAGCTAACAACAAGACCCTCCCTTCTGAGGAGTCCTCGAGATCCATAAACATTGGGCCCTAGAGGAACCCCTAACATGGCTACCATCTCAGCGCGAATGGCTCCCAACCTCTCATCTAAAATCTCTAATATACCCTCCTTGACCGTCCCAAAGATCACAGGAGTCTGGTCTAAGATACTTCGCATGATCTCAGCTGATACAAACTCTCTCATCCGCTCCTCGAGCTGCTCGGTCCCTGAACTCGAGCTTGATCCCTCTCCTGCGCCTAATCCGCCCACTGGTCTCTCACGCAATGTCACCATGCTAAAAACATATTACAATAACTATCAAAATACACCTCGCTACTGAGGGACCTCACACGTACCGCAAGTTCCTTGGTTTTGTCTCGCCCCCACTTGAATCGAGTACGGATCCTCTGCTTTCAGTAGTACGGGCCCCTACTGCATTCCACATATATCCGTACTTTCCTCAAGATTTTCCTCGACTCCACCAAGTCCCTTGAACGAATACCACTGCTGCTCCCAGCACTAAACTCATCCTAGGCCTACTGTAGGGAAATCTCTGACCCAAACCAGTCCTCAGCTGCTGAAGGTCTCTTTGTAATGCCAATTAGCCATCACCTAAATACCATCACATGTAACGAGGCTCAGATAATCCTTTGAGTAAAGGACTCATCCCTACAACGGTTGGACTCAGACAAGAGCTGTGTAATAGGGCCACATCCAGCACTCTGAGATTATTCAACCCTGATCACATGTGACTTAATGCATTCACCTAATAGCTAACTTCCATCACTCAGAGTCCCACAAAGCAGGCAACATTCAGACCAAAGGAAAATCTAACCAGAACATAATTAAACAGTTCTATCAAAATACAAGAATCTGTACTAGCATGCAATATAAGCTCACATAATCAGGCATCACCTAAACAGGCTATCCTACCACTGTCTAACCAATGCTAGCATATAGCTCAATAAGCGCATATAACATGCACATAAGACATCCTCCTAGATACTTAGCCCTAAATCTAGCATGCTGATCACATAATCATATCATAACATAAACTTGTATTGGTAATTTGGGAGAACTTACTTGAGCTCAGCTGACTGCATGCACCACACCCTTTTCTCCTTTCAAAGTTCTTTTCTATCAAATTTCTTTTTGCTTTTTCTAAAACTCTTTTCTCTATTCAAAGCTCCTTTATAAAAATGATTTTACCTTTTGAAAATTTCTATACCAATTCCTTAGTTTGAGTTCAGACACACCCGAAAGTATGTCCGAATCCCTCAAACCAAGGATCTAATACCAACTTGTAACGATCCAAAAATCAAGACTAAAAATTTCCTTTAAAACATTACAAAAACATATTTATAAAACCATATTATAAGTCATAACATAAGTTTGGAGTATCAATTCCAAAACATGTTCTTATTATCAGAGTAAAACATCCCAGGATGACTAACTATGGTGTGTGCCATGCGATCATCCCGAGCTCTTCCCTCCGCTACCAGAAGTACCTGAAACTAAAACTGGAAACTGGAAGCAGGACGCATAATGAGTTCCCTAACCTACCACATACCCTGCATAATCACATACTGTATATACTGGGCCATGCCCACTACTTCGAGCCTCGCCCACTACCTCGGGCCTTGCCTGCTACAACGGCCCCGCCGCTCAATGCCCTGCCTAGCTTCATGCCCCGCTCGGATACATATATGTTTCTCTTAGGCCCCACCTGTCTCTAGGCCCCGCCCGCTAACATACACTAACACATAAACATACCACAACACATAACTGAACATATACTACTGAATCCTGTTCTAAGGCCTCGCATATCTTGGGCCTCGCCCTTGTCCTGCTACTGATGAGTCGTGGAACCCCGTCTACACTCCTTCTAATAGTGAGATACGGGCCCATCCCCCACTCACTCCTTTCCTAACTTGTGTCTCGCCCCTGCTCTGCTGCTAAGGAGATATGGAACATTGTCCATACTATGCTTTTGGTAAGATACGAGACCTCGCCCACACTCACCTCCCCACCAGGAACATACATGTATCACATAGATAAAAGTATAAACTATCATGTAAAACATTCCTTGGGCACTCGCCTGCTATCATTGGACCTTGGTTTTGAATACTATACTAGCATACTGGGCCTAGGGCTAACCCCCGGGACTTCCTACTCACAACTACATGGGCCGGCATAGTAGCCGTAGACCCATTCACACAAAAGGGAAAACTCACCTGCATTGCTGAACATTGCTGATAACCCTCTGGCTGCTGTCCAACAACTCTATGAACTGCTGCTCCACTAGCTCCCCGAATTACTAATATCAATATAACACTTAGTTCCAAACTGAACTCTAGAAGTCAAACTAAGCCAACTCTGGTTAAAGTCAAAGTCCTGGTCAAAGTCAACCTTCCAGTTGACTCGACTCCTTGTCGAGTCCAAGAACAGACTCGCCGAGTCCTTGGCAATCTTCAACAGACTTGCCGAGTTGTTCTTCCAACTCGCCGAGTCCATGCTCATGCTCATAAAACTCGCTGAGTACACCCATGTGACTCACTGATTCTCTTCATATCTCAATCCATATAGTGGCTTTCCGAGCCATACAGGGGCTCCAATCCATAGATCCATTCTTCTACAGTCTATCCCTTACGTAAAGTGACAAACTTTACGTGAAACCAAGGAGCTATAGGCCCAAAACACTCTAGGGCTAGGGTTTCTGACAAAGGGGCTTCACCAACAACTTATTAACATAAGCTTTATGACCTTCTGGACCATCACAAGTCTAGATCTGAGGTAGCAACCTCAGATCTAGGCCTCTAACTTGACATGGATCTCAATCATGCCTAAAATGTCCCAAATCTCAAACATAAGATAGATCTAATTGCAATAAAGCCAAAGAAACAGCTTATTACCACAAGGATCACCTCCCACTGAAGAATAATCCATATCTCTGCAAATCCCCTTGCTCCAAGCTTCCTGATCTTCATAATCTCTTCTTAAAACCCCCTTATCTATGTCCCAATTTTCTTCCAAGGGCTCTCACTCACGATTTAGGGTTTTTGGATCTCAAAAGGGGAGTAAAGAGGCTGGGGAAGGGATGTAATGTTCTTTAAATAGCGCACAACCCCCAGGATTAGGTTTTTTCTTGTCCAGACCAGACTCGCCAAGTCCACTAGCCGACTCGCCGGGTTGGTTACTTACTCTATGCCCCGGATCCCGCTCCGACTCGTTGAGTTCCTCTCTAGACTTGACGAGTTGACTCTTGACTTAGAGCTTTTCCTTTCTGTTCTTGGTCTTCCTGATTCTAGGTGTTACACTATCTCTTTTGTGTCCTGGAATGATCACCTAAGAAGAGAAAAAGATTGAAAGGTTTATCTGGGGACTGACTGAACCTACCCAAGGGAATGTCATTGCAGCAAACCCTAAGATGTTTGACAGTGCCAAAAGACTGGCCAAGAAACTATAAGATCATGGCAGTAAGAAGGGTGCCAAGACTGTGAATGTAGAGTTTGAGAAGGAAGAACAGAACAAGAAGGGGAAAAACAACAAGCGAAAAGGGATGCAAAACTCGGAATCATCTAGGAAGCAACAAACAATGTCTATCCATGCTGCAATACAAGCTACTGCCACACCACATGCTCTAGCCTTATCCACGCCAAATGCTTCCAAGCAGTACTCGGGAAATCTCCACAAGTGTAACAAATGCAACTTCCACCATCACGGTGCAATCGGAAACGCCATACAACGAAGTATTGTAGGACTCAGCTTCAATAGAACCATATGACAAACAACAACAACACCAATACTGGAGCTAGCTATACCTGTTACGGATGTGGGAAAATTGGGAGTATTAGGCGAAACTTCCCCAACGCGAACAATCAGGGGACATGAGCAGTAGGGAGAGTATTGACAATGGGTCAGGGTGAAGCAGTGCAGGACCCAGCGGTTGTCACCGGTACATGGACTATATGTTTGGGCCTAAGTTATGGACTATATGTTTATTGGGATTTTGTGGCACATATACATGTCTATTGGGCCCAAATTACCCTCTAACAAGCTATTGGGCCTTTGTGGTCTAATTACATGCTAATTGGGCTTGGAATGGAATTGAAGAAGCTTTTACACAAATTTTAATAAATCTTTCTCTGGAGCACATGTGGGGCACAGGCAATGTGCTAGACACATTTATGCAAATTTTAATAAAGCTTTCTCTGGACTGGAGTTGAAGAAGCTGTTTTGGGCTTGTGCAATGAGTTGTGTTGAAGGTGACTTCTTGAGAAACATGGAAAAAAAAGACCATAAGCCCTAGTTCATATGAGTATCTAATGTCAAAAGAACCCAAAACATGGTGCAGAGCTTACATGAGTGTAGGGTTTGCTTGTGAGGCAGTGGAGAATGGTATTTCAGAGTGTTTCAACTCCATAATTGTAGAAGCTAGGAAAAAACCTTTGATTACAATGCTTGAAGAGATAAGCATATACATAATGGACATGTTTTCCTTGATGAATGATGAATGTAGTAAATGGAAAGGTAATATACGTCCAGAGGTGATTAAGAAGATAAATCTTTTTGGAAAGAACTTTAGGTAAGACACAAAATAATTGTTTCTTTTTCTAACTATCATTACAATTGATATATAATGACTAATACATACTCTTTGTCTTCATGCAGGCTTTGGTTAGTAGTGCATAGCCTAGGAAATGTATTTGAAGTGAGAGCAATATGTGCTAGTTACAAGGTAGATTTGGATGGTAGGGTTTGTTCCTGCAGATTATGGGATTTTTCTGGAATTCCTTGTCTCCATGCCACAACAGCCATTAATTATATCCATCAAACTCCAGATGGATATATTAGTGACTACTTTTCAGTGAATAAATTTAAGGAATGCTACTCTACAAACATCAGTCTTGTGAATGGGAGTAATATGTGGCCTCTAACTAGATACAACAAGCCTTTGCCACTTGTTGGTAGGCCCAGAACCAAAAGAAGGAGGCATGCAAGTGAGAAAGAGAGTAAGTTTAGTTCCACTTCAAGGGTGAAACCCCCAAGGACAGTAAGATGTGCTAATTGTCTTGAGTATGGGCATAATAAAAAAAGGTTGCAAGAATGAAAAAAAAAAGGTACCAATTCCTATGCCACCAAAGAATATTGGGAGGCCTAGGAAACATGATGTAGCTGGATCCATTCCACATGTTTCTATACCCACTCAGTCTAGTCAACAGGGCAGTCAACCACCTGTGACATCAACTGTAACCACTCAACTTAGTCAACAAGCAAGTCAATAGGGCAGTCTACATGCTTCAAGTTCTAACACTGACAAGAAAATGAGGAAATTAGGTTTAAGAGGCCCAAGTTTCAGAGTTGGTGACATTGCATCTGTGGGTACTAAGTCAAGTGAAGTAACTGTCCCAGATGTTAGAAAGAAGAAATTGGTTGTAAGAAGTCCAAATATGAAGTCAACAACCAAATTTCAAGATGAAGTCAACAACTAGGTTCCAAATGAGGTTGCTCAAGCTCATACTCTTAATGATGTTCCTTTGGTGAATGAGATGATAGGAGATGAAGAAACTGAAGTGTCAGTGAAGATGCCAGAGCCAGTTTTTAATAAAGTTCATTTGGTCAATAACCAAGTTCCAGTTGTTACTGATATTCCAAATAATGTTGCTCAAGTTCCTGTTGTTAATGATGTTCCTTTGGTGAATGAGGTGAATGAAGAGGAAGATGGCATTATGGTGCTAGAAGAAGAAGCAGTTATGATGCTAGAAGAAGAAGCAGCTGATGTTCCAGTAAAGGTTGCTCAAGATCTAAAGCAAAGTCTTGATGAAGTTGGAGATGCAATTGATCAGATTCTTGGTTTTGGAAAGGCATCAGATGCATATGATGTTCTATTGGTGAATGAAGGTGGTGCAGAACCTGAATTCACTAAAGGACAGGCATCAGATTTTCTCCCAAATAAAATCAAGATAAGTGTTGAAGGAATAGTAAATTTACTTGAAGCTGGATATTCCATGGCTGAAATTGAAAGCATGGGGTAGTTGGAAATTGAAGTTGATGACACTCCACCAGTTGAGATAGTAATTTATTCACCTTGTAATTTTAATTTTAAATATATGTTTTTCCCCTTTATATGATATGGTACTTTCTTAACCTTGTTATTTCTTGCATCAGGACTTAAATAAGGATGAGCCTGATGTTGATGAAGATAAAGCTGACTTTGTAAATGATGTTCTAAATGATGGTGGTGTGATTGAAGATGAAGGTGAAGCTGACTTTCTAAATGATGGTGATGTGATTGAAGTTGAATGTGCTGAAAATCAAGATGATGGTGATGTGATTGAAGGTGAAGGTGTTAATCATGGGAATGAGGTTGTTGGTGATGTTCTAAATAATGAGGTTGCTAATGTTGGGAATGTGGCTGATGATGAAGGTCATCTGATAGTGCCTAAGACAAGGAAAAGAAAGCCACCAGAGAGGATCACTAAACTAAAGCTTAAAAAGGCAGTTTTTAATAAAGATGGGGGTGGTTTCACATGTTCAGATCTAGTGAATCTGGAGTAGTTAGTTATGTATATGGTGGATTTAGGTGGAGATGGTATACTTGGGCATTTGCACAGGAAGCCCTTTTTGGTACATTTTGTACATCTTAGTTTATACACCCACTAAGTGCACCTTTCATCCAGTTGTTCTCATGTACCTTTTGGGTTGCCTTTTTTGGATATATTTTTGGTAATTTGGTACAAATGGATGGATGGTACATGTTAGTTGATCTTTTGTAATCTTTTGTAATGGTACACGAATATGATGTAATGAATCCCCTCATTATGGTTATAATATGTTTGTTATGTTTGTTATTTTATATTATGTTTTTTATCCATACCATTGGTATCTATATTATGTATTATGTTTTTTTGATCCATACCATTGGCATCTATATTATGTATCATGTGTAACTATAGTTACCCAATTTCAGCATTGTACTTTACCATTTAGCAATTTAAATCTATATTATGAACCATATGTTTGTTATGTTTACCATTTGCATTTCACAGATAATTTGTATTTTACCATTTCACAGCATTGTACCATTTCATAGCATTGTACCATTTCATTGTACTTTACCATTTCACAACATTGTACCACTTCATCATTGTAGTTTACCATTTGCATTTCACAAATAATTTGTATCTAAAATCTTCATCCAAAACAATAGTTTCTAGCCAATTTCAGCATTGTACTTCCATGTGCAACTAAAATCAATCCAAACATTCTACCAAAAGCCAATCCAAAATGATTTACATCTTCAAAACAACTATTATCACCATTACAAAAATACGAACCAAGAGACCTACAATTATTTCTACCAAAGTGTTCCACTATCCATGCCCCTGCCCCTGCCCCTACCCCTGCTTTGTGTGAGTTGGGTCAATAATGTGGCCATCTTCTTCATTGTACCATTTGAAAAAAACACAATCCTCTTCTTCCACCTAGAAAAAACAATAATTTGTATGACTTACATACCTTTTTTCAAGGTTTCTCAAGAAATTTACAAATTAAGGCATATTGTTTACCTTGTAATTAGGGAACCCGTAAAACTTCTTTCCATAGTTCTCAGGTGTTCGAGCAACAGATATCTTGCACACATCTCCACAGCTACATCTAACTATTCTTTTCTATCTCGATGTTGGACCACCTTGGAAGCTTGATTTGGCAGACGAAGTCGACATTTTACAAATACTTAGGGTAGAAGACGGGGGAGAGAATAGAAGACAGGGGAGGGAAAGACTTTGGATCGATGTTAACAGAAGACGATGATGTTTGGGGGTTAAAAGGGTGGATATAACTGGTTGGTAAAGGGGAATTGGTAAAAAACATTAAAATGAAACATGAGGGGCAAATGTTAGGCATCAGTGGCAAAAAAAATCAATTTTGGGCATAACCGATTTTTTATGTAAATTTGGGGGCTTTTATGATAAAACCCTTAGTTTTAAACCAGATTGCAAAAAACCGCATTTTTTTGTGATTTTAAACATTATAAAAAAATAGAATACTTCTTTAACTCTAAAAATATCTAATAGAAACAGACGTTGATGTGGCTGTTTTTGGTGGTAGTTGTAGTGATTGCTCGTTGTTTAGAGTGTAGTCGTCAATATTGTATGCTTCTATGAAGGTGAGTTCTTATGCGGTATGTTCAACCAACATTCTTTTATTTCTCCCCATGTATTTGCTGTTCGATGTTTTGTCAATTTTCCTTTAGGTGATGCATTATGCTCAAGCAAAGTCATACTTCTACCTATTGAGTTAAGCTTTGTTATTCTTTGAAATATTACCCTACCATCAAGGGAAAAAATGGATTCCGAAGCTACCCTATAAGGTTGGACACTTAGTAGATCACAAGCCATTAGGGGTGAGCATACGAAATTGTTGTATAGTTAGATGTGATAGAAAAATCACTTTCACTATACCTTCCAAGTTCTCTACTAGGATTGTTACTTCGTGTCCAATTAGTAGCTTTATGGTTAAGTATTATGTCTAACTGTTTTGTTATTACAAAAGCTAGATGTACCTAATGTGTTTCTTAGAAGTTACGTATAAATATATATATATGCGTTTAACCATATTGCATTATATAAATTTCAAATAATTTATTAAAAACATTGTTAAATTTATTGTGTGTTTTGAGCTCATTTATGTCGTCATTCAAGGAACTCAAATCATAAGATATATTTTGAAGTAAAGTTTCAACCACGCAAATATTTATCATCATGTTGAATGCGATGGAACAAGTAATAATAGCTAAGATTTTCTAAAAATTTCACAAAAGCGCTTAATTTATTGGTTCTATCATTTTATAAACCTTTTGTTTTTTTCTTATCTCAAATCCGTTTAATTTTGGATATATTAAAAATACTAGGTGTGAGACTCATGTATTACATAAGTTTATTTAAAAGAAAAATTAAATGCAAAATTCTAAACATTTGAGAAGTATAAATTTATAAAAAAATTTAGAAAATATTGAATTATAAAAATTAAAATGTTTTTTTCTCTTGTAAATTTAAACAAATAATTTAGATAAATAAATAAAGAAAATTAATGAATCTTTAATTTATTAATTTTAGAAGGAAAATTAATTAATGAAATTGATATGCATTTATTATTGTATTTTAATATTATCTAGAATTTAAGAAAATGAAAAACTCATAAAATGACATCTAGAATAAAAATTAATTTAAAATAACCACAAAATTACATGTGACAAATTAAATAAGAATGTAAATGTGGCAAAAAGATCTTTATTTGTTAGGGAGGATGTGTATAGAGACCACATTAATTGTAGGATAATAAACACTTGGTAAACAATACAATAGTTGTTTGTATAAAACTCTGATTATCTCGGTTAGTTGTTTGATAAATAATCAACATAGGTTCGGGATCAAAGGTCATTTGGTCTAGCTGTATCAAATGTGCTCTTAAGGTGTCTCTCCCCATGTGCATGCGTGTTCAAGTCCAGTGATGAATAAATATTTAGTTTAAGAATCGAATTTAGAATGTGTGAGTTAGTTGTAAAAGAAAAAAAAAACTAGCTCAAACCGGTGCAACCGTCTTATGCTCGACAAGGTGGTTTTTATTTTTATTTTTATTATTTGTTTTTGCATAAAGAATTTTCAAACATGTTAAATGATAAATTTAGTCGAGTAGGTATATCCCAATTCGGATCTAACTAACTGGAATATGGGTATTTACAAAACTTTATATATTTACGATATCCAAAGTTTTTAATACAAAAAAATTTGGTAGTAGTTGCTTGAAAGTTTTTTTTTTAATCCTTGATAGATTTAGGTATGTCTTGCACGATTAGGCTGATGGTGTGTCCAAACGAGCAAACTCCATTGAATTTTCTGAAATGAGATTCTTGTGGTTTTCGGGTTCGCTCTTGACAAATTCTGAACAATCAACTGTGTCCTCTACAGAAATTTCACTCATATTGTCGTCCTCATTAAGCTCAGATGCATTTTCAACATCAATTTTATTTTCTGAGCTCAAGTTGGCATTCAATGAGTCAAATTTTTGTATGGTTTCGGTCCTCAGTTTCAGTTTATCATTTTCATCCAAAAGGTTTTTAAGCATGTCCTTATGGTCCTTGGACTTTATGAAAGATTCGATTTTGTCTAGTCCATACATATACGTCGGATTAACATCTTCAGACGAAATAACACTTTCACAATTATACGCTTCAACATCAATTTCATCCTCCTTAAACTCAAGGAAGGGTAAAATCATGCGATGAATCTTTTGTCCTATTTCACAGTCCAAATGAAGTTGAGTGATATTAGTATAAAGACGTTTAGCAATCAAACAAAAAGCATTTCTCTGTTTTAAAAGCTTTAAATTGTCTCTTTGCAAATAAATGTTCTCATCTTTTGTTTTGATTAACTCCGACTCCTTCAGTTTGATCCACATCCTCCGTTCCTCACTCTTCGAAGACACCTTGCTTATTTGGTCAGTTAGGTTAGAATTGGTGACTTGAGTTTGAGTTAAACTACTGTCTAGATGAGAGATTCTTGAATTAACACTTTTTAATTCTTTTTCGTATGAGCATTGTGGGACTTTGAATGAAACAAAAACGGATTGTACCTTCTTGATCAGTTCATCAAGCTCGTTGAACTGCAGGCTGAGCGGTTTAGCTGTAAAGCACAAATCCTGTTGCTCCTTCGTGTCTTCATTTCCACCATCAGTGTTGTATCCCCTCATCTGAGATACATCAGATACCATCAAGCATTTGTCCCCGCTATTCTCATCTTTCGCCACATAAGCCTTTCCATGAGAAGGATTCCTTACTTCATCATCTTCAGAGTCGGTTGACCAGACCTCCACACCACCGAACTCATCATCCGCTACCGAACCCTGCACAATTAAAGCATTCATAGACGGGTTAGCAGTAGATTTCTTCTTCCTGATATCATCCAGCTTTTTCAGCAACAAAGCTTCTTCATCTTTCTCCTCATCCTTTTCTGCCATTTTCTTGAGGACACAATCTTTTGCATAGTGGTTCTTTCCTCCATAGTAATAGCAGCTCACTCCCGAATCTCCTTCAGCTTTCGGTTCCTTCTTTGATTCTTTTGCCTTCAGTTCATCTTTGACCTTTTCAGAACTATAACTTCCCTGCCAATTTCGGTTCTTATTGGTGGGAAATCTTTTCTTGATGAACCTCTTGGGGTTTGACACCATCATAGCATAGTCTTCAGAAGTGAGGTCATAGTCCTCCAAGTTGAGGTCTTCTTCTTCCATCACCGCTTTGCTTTTGGACAGAAGGGCCAACGAACCCAAGCTTGAGACCACATTTTTCTCCTGTATCACGATCTTTTCTTGAGATTTCAGGATGCCCACCAGTTTCGCCAAAGAGTAGGATTTGAATTGCTCATGCACTTTAACTGTGGACACTACAGCTCTCCACTCAGATCTGAGGCCGTTCAAAAATGTAACCTTCTGCTCAATAAGCTTCCTTTCAATGTCATGTTTAATCATCTTGCTAAGAAGATGATTGAAGCGATCGAACGTTTGAGTCACGGTTTCTTCGGCTCCCTGCTTGAATTCACCAAACTCGGACAAGAGTAAGGTTTGAATGGAGTGTTCAAGATCTTCGTCCATAGAATACAATTCTCGTAGCCTGTCCCATATTTCTTTTGCAGTTGTGCATGAACTCACCAGCCTGAAAGTATCAGATTGAAGAGCGAATCTGATTAATCTCAATGCTTTGATATTGCACTGAAATTTATCTTTTTCGTCTTGAGCAATATCTTTAACGTCTTTCAAAAGATCATTATACTCCTTCTGAGTTTTGATAATCCTTGAAGTTGCTGAATGAGCGAATGGTCCTAAACTATTGCTTCCCAGATGAGGTATCCATTGTCCTCAAATCCTATAACATAGTCTTCAAAGTGATGTGCCCAGACTTCATAATCCTGGGTGTAAAGGATGGGAATCTTCGTCGTTGATCCGATGCTGTTCGAGATATTAATTGGATTTGATTGTGACTCATCCATGCTTGATCGAATAACCTGTTTAAAAGATCACACTTGTAATGAATTAAATTAGGGCAAAACAAATAAATACCGAGTTACGTCAATTATGGGATGACGACTCAATAAATATCAGTAAATGCGGAATAACCCTAATCGCAACCTTTTTCACAGAAAAGAAGTGTATCGATTACACAGCCTCCTGCTCTGATACCAATTGATAAGTTAAAAACTAACTTGAAGATCGATTAGATCTTTATAACAGGTAAAATAATAAACTAGAAAACTATAAAGAACACAAGAATGGATCAAAGTGTGTCGAATGATTAGATCAACAATCCTCAGCAGAGCTCGATGAAGAACTTCCACTGTAGAGGATTTAGGGTTACAAGAACGATAAAGAAATAATGCTCTGATCTATCGTAATAATCTTTTCTATCGTTACCCTAATATGCATGCAAGCATATATAGATCTTATTTTTAAGATCGGTCGAGAATTAGCTGACAGAGTCAAAATAAAAGTTATAGATCTTATTTTTACCTACGCGTGGATATAAAGAATGTCAAAAACAGAGGCCGTATGTGAAAGTTACGGATTTTCGAAGTCAAAAGTGTGCTGTGCGAAAAGGGTGATGTGGCACAATCTTGGCCATTGCTTTCTCCCCAAGTCTGGCCACTAGATGGTGACATGTGGCACCAAGTTCAACCATTTTGCACCCTATAAATAGAACCTCTACCACCCTCATTTTCTTCACACCTTTCCCTTCTTCTCTTTACTCTCTCTCTCTAGAACCTCTATCTAGCCCCAAAACCCCCCGAAAAGCCTAGGGAACCTCCCTAGCACGAGGCGAAAGCCCCAGAGTGCTCGACGGATCCGAGAAGAAGAGCTTTTCGGCTCGAGAAAGCTGCTCCAAGCAAAGCCCGGTTTTCTATAAAACCCATTGTAAGTGAGCTACGCCTACGCTATTTTTAATATAGCTTTTATTTAATTATAGTAATGTTATTAGGACTTATAATAAGTACTTGGGCTATTATTATGGGTTATATATGTTGGATATAGTGTCTAAGTCCATAACTATATTTGGTATATACTTGACCCGACCCGGCATGGTCCATTTGGGTTGCACTTCACCCGAACAATTTATGGATAATATTTGAGAATAGTACAAGTTATGATTTATTAATATATTATAAGTTCTAATATATTAATATAAGATCATATTATTTAATTAGTAGTGATCTATAATTAATCTAGGATTAATTTAGTGATCAAAGATATTACTAATTAAATATGGGCTTCTATATTTATATAGTGTGGGCTTATGCTTATTTGGAATGGGCTAGGCTTGGATGGAGAAGTCCATGGATACTCCATGGAGCTTTAACCCATGGATCTCATGGAAATGAAGAGACATGGGTATTAGGGTTTACATGGATGTAACCCTAATCCACCACACTATATAAATGAGGCTTTGGCTCTTGAAATCAAGCTAGTGAAAACTAGTTGACACATGTTGAGGTGAGGGCCGATTTCAAGAGAAGTGTGACTATTCTCTCAAAGTTCCAAGTTTGTGGTGATTTGTGACTTTCATTTGAGGCATCCACATTATTGGTGCTAGGCTCTTAAACTCCAAGGAATCAACTACAACTACAAGGTAAGTGTTTCTACTAGCTTTATTTGATTCAAGTTCCCCATGCCATGCTAGTTAGGACATAAGCCTTGGAAAAATAATTATTTGCATGTATCTTAGACAAACATAGATCCAAGGTTTATTAGGGTTGCATGTACACTTAGGAAGTGTTAGAATGCTCAAAACCCATCAGTGGTATCAGAGATAGGTTTGTTTGTTTGATACTTGTTGCAATATGCTTGAAAAAGTTGAAATCTTGCTGTCTGACTGATGGACTCGCCGAGTCCATGGGGGGACTCGCCGAGTCCACTTGTATCTTCAACCTACTCGCCGAGTAGGTTCATGCACTCGACGAGTAGGGTCGACAGAGTGCAGTTTTTCGACTTTAGTTGCTGGAAATGGATTAGAAACATTACCCTAAACTGTTTTGGTACTTGAAAACTTGTTTTAGAAGGTGTAATGTCTTTTCTAACTCATTTACAACAACTAGTTATCAAAATTACAAAGAGTAAAGTGTGATTTTGATATATGAAAGTGTTCATGTTCATGATCTTGTTCTTATGATGTTTAGATGATCATAGGAATTATTTGTAACCTATGTGGTAGATTAATTCTTGATCATAATGTTATTTAATAGAGTCCATAACTTGTCCTCAAGTTATGGAAAACCAAAAGTCTCTTGGATTGAAAACCATTAAAAGAACACAAGAGTTAGAAAAATGAAGAGTCTTCATTTTATTACTCTATTAAACTCATAAGTTACAAGATATGAAAAGTTTTGAAAGTTTACAAAACTTGCCCTCAAGTTTTGGAACAAGTAAAGTCAAGTTAAAACTTTAGTTCCAACCCTTAGAATTTTAAAAGTTAAAATTCAACCCTTATACTTATATTATTATGATTTAATAATTATATATATATATATATATGTATAAGAGCAAAGTCGTCTTACCGCTAGTACGCCTCATTCACGAAGCCGGTCTATAAGGTGGGTATAAGGTTGTTGCCTATAAAATGGTGACTTAATGGGTGTCCACTATCACCCACCGCTTGCTTGACTGGTGGAGGGTCGTTAGCCGAACGGGTAAGACAAGGACTTATAAATTCTCATTCAAAGTATGATGAATATTATAAAGTAACTAAATGTTTTATTAAATTCCCAATCTTAGTTACTTTAGGAAAAATGTGAATAAGGTGCTAATCCATGAAATTACACTTTACACTTTGTTTAAGTCGTTGGTGGAGCGTGTGTGGTTAACCGGCACACTAACTTGGACTTAACAAGGTAGGTAAAGGGTCAATTAAAGGTTTATTATAGTATCGATGGAGCGTGTGTGGTTTACCGGCACATCGATTGAGTGATAAACTTTAAAGGGTACCAAGTGATTTACATGGTTACTTCACACCTCGTTTTGTGATCCTCGGCATCCCAGTCACAAAACTTGGAGGGCACACTCGAGATTGAAACATGCCTTTGAAAAGTTCATTGAATCTCAAAGAATCTAGTAATTTCTAAGAACCAATCAATATTTCGGTTCTCGTGGTGGAAATTGGTGAATCGTCATTCACCTACCTTTCAAATATGGTATAGCTTAGATTATGGCATACCTCTTCTAAGTTATATTATATTGTGATTGGATCCTAGCCTTAATATTACATTTGGGTGTTTTATTAAGGACTCTATTATATCTAAACTAATCTTGTTCTCTTCTTTTTAGATGTCTTCAAACAATGCTGCTTCTGGCTCTAATCCTAATGGCTCCTTTACCCTTATGAACTTGTGTGGGAAAATCACCTTTGATGGATCCAACTTCAATGAGTGGATCAGAAACATCAGGATGATTACCCGCTACGAGGACAAAGAATATGTCCTTGACAAGGACCTTAAGGAGATTGATGAGACCACTGCAACTCCTCAGGAGATCGCTGAATTTCGGGCACATGAAAGGGATGCTACGAAAGTGGCTTGCATCATGATGGCCACGATGACAGCGGAACTCCAAAAGTCTTATGAGGATTTCTACCCTTATGAAATGCACCAAGATTTGATGGAAAGATACCATCAAAGTGCAAGACAAGAGAGGTATGAAATCATCTGCTCCATGAGAACAACCATTATGAAGGACGGGGAATCCGTCACAAGCCACATGCAGAAAATGCAAAGGTATGTGGATCGTTTGCTGAAGCTTAATGTGAACTTCCCTGAGGATCTTGCAATAGATATCATTTTGCACTCCTTACCATCGTGCTATGATCAATTCCGCATGACATATCACATGAATAAGGAAGAGGTCACACTCAGCAAACTTCAGGGACTTCTCAATACCGCAGAATCAGGTCTTAAGCGGAAGTCGGTTGCTATCACTCCTACTCCAAACTCAACTCCGGTTTTGGCAATTGGGAAAAGTCGATGGAGGAAGAGAAAGAGGTCCTCGAAGGGTACCAAGGCTCGGACCCTTGATGGCTCTTCTTCAAGTGGAACCAAGAAAGGTTTCGTCACTCCTTCTTCTGACCCAAAAGAGGCAGAATGCTTCTATTGCCATGAAAAGTCTCATTGGAAGCGTAACTGCCCAAAGTACCAGCAGGATGTGAAGGATGGGAAAGTCAAACCCAACCATGCAGGTACTTACACTATCATTTCTAATAACTCACCCCATTCTAAGTCTTGGGTCCTTGATACCGGTTGTGGTATTCATATTTGTTGTGACTTGCAGGGACTAAGAAGAAGTGAGAATGTGGAGCAAGGAAGAATAAACTTGATCATGGGGAACAGGAAAGCTTTACCTGTTACCAAGATTGGAGGTTATACTTTATCGCTAAGTAGTGGGTTTAATTTAGATTTGAATAAGTGTTGTTATTCGCCAGGAATGGCAAGAAATATTATTTCCTTTCATGCTTTGTACAAACAAGGGTTTACCTTTTCATTTAATAATGAAGTTGGTTCTATAGATGTTTTCTATAATAATGTTTTTTATTTTAAAGCATTACCTTGTGATGGTGTGTATGAAGCTGTATCTGTTGTAGATAACTTAGGAAATAATGTTTTGTGTATTGATTCTACTAATAATAATAATTTGGATAAAGCATCATTATGGCATTGTCGTCTTGGACATATAAGCAAGAAACGCATAGGCCAACTCCAAAAGGATGGAGTCTTGGAGTCGTTTGACCTAAAGTCAGATGATAGTTGTGAATCATGCTTACTTGGAAAAATGACAAAGTCACCCTTCACAGGCTCGTGTGAGAGGGGTGAAGGTTTGTTGGACCTTATACACACGGATGTGTGTGGACCATTCAAACATGCCACAAGGGATGCTAATCGTTATTATTTGACTTTTACTGATGATTACAGTAGATATGGATATGTCTACTTAATCAAGCATAAGTCAGAGACTTTTGAGAGGTTTAAGGAATTTAAACAGGAAGTCGAGAATCAATTGGGCAGGAACATTAAGATGCTTCGATCCGATCGAGGAGGTGAGTATCTTAGTTCAGAGTTCCTCGACTATCTTAGGGAATGTGGGATTGTCTCACAATTGACACCTCCTAGGACACCACAGTTGAATGGTGTGGCTGAGAGGCGTAATCGAACCTTGTTGGATATGGTTCGTTCCATGATGAGTCGAGTTACGCTACCAATCTCATTCTGGGGTTATGCCTTAGAGACTGCCGCCCATATTCTTAATCTTGTCCCTACAAAGAAAGTTGCCAAAACTCCTCACGAGATGTGGACTGACAAAGTACCTAAGCTAGACCACATCAAGATTTGGGGTTGTGAGGCTTTCGTGAGACGCGAGACTCATGATAAGCTCGAACCTCGAAGCGAGAGGTGTATTTTCATCGGCTACCCACAGCAATCCTTTGGTTACCTCTTCTACAGACCTAGTGACAATGTGGTCTTTGTAGCAAGAAGAGGAGTCTTTCGAGAGAGAGAGAATTTATAAGCCAAGGAGACAGTGGGAGGCAAATTGATCTTGAAGAAATTCAAGAATCAAGCGGTGAAGGAACTTCAAACACTAGCCCTCAACTTGAGGAGGAAACTCCTGTTGAGCCAGTTGATGAGCCTGTACCTCTGAGGCGTTCCACGAGAGTTAGGAATGCACCTAAGCATTACTATGGTTTCCATATTACTGCGGAAGGTGAGACACTTATTAGTGATGAGACACTGGTAGGTCTGGATGAACCTAACAGCTACACGGAAGCCATGGCAGGCCCTGAGGCTGCAAAATGGAAAGAGGCCATGGATAGCGAGATACAATCCATGTATGACAATCAAGTTTGGAACTTGGTTGAGAATGTACCTGGTCGTAAGACTGTAGGGTGCAAATGGATCTTCAAGAAGAAGACCGACATGGATGGTAAAGTACACACTTATAAGGCGAGACTGGTTGCAAAGGGCTTCTCTCAAATTCCTGGAGTGGACTATGATGAGACCTTTTCTCCAGTAGCCAAGATTAAGTCTATTCGGGTTCTGTTGGCCATAGCTGCATTTCATGACTATGAAATATGGCAAATGGATGTCAAAACCGCTTTCCTTAATGGAAAGTTGGCTGAAGATGTTTACATGAGTCAGCCAGAGGGTTTTGTCAGCAACGAGTACCCTAATAGAGTGTGTAAGCTCGAGAAATCCATTTATGGATTGAAACAGGCACCTCGCAGGTGGAGTCTTTGCTTTGATGAAAAAGTCAAGGAATTTAGCTTTTCGAGGAGTGAAGATGAATCTTGCGTCTATATCAAGGCTAGTGGGAGCATAGTCAGTTTTTTGGTACTGTATGTGGATGACATACTACTCATAGGAAATGACATCCCAACCCTGCAGGAAGTAAAGTCCTGGCTTGGGAAGTGTTTCGCTATGAAGGACCTTGGTGAAGCTGCCTATATCCTAGGGATAAAGATTTTGAGAAACAGGAGTAAAAGGCTAATTGGACTTAGCCAAAGTACCTACTTGGACAAAGTGTTGAAAAGATTCAACATGCATAACTCCAAGAAAGGTGAGTTACCCATTCAGTGTAACGCCAGATTGAGTAAGACACAAAGCCCTAGTAGTGAGGCTGAGATAGCAGAAATGAGTCGATTTCCTTATGCTTCAGCTGTAGGATCGATCATGTATGCCATGACGTGTACTCGACCTGATGTAGCCTTTGCTTTGAGCATGGTTAGCAGGTATCAGGCGAACCCTGGCAAGGAACACTGGACCGCGGTAAAGAATATCCTCAAGTACCTGCAAAGGACTAAGGACTGGGTCCTTACTTTCGGTGGGAGTGATGACTTGAGAGTTGTAGGGTATAGTGATGCTAGCTTCCAGACTGATAGGGATAATTTCCGCTCTCAGTCAGGCTGGGTCTTTACCCTAAACGGAGGAGCAATTTCTTGGAAGAGTTCCAAGCAGGAGACAGTGGCTGATTCTACTTGTGAATCAGAGTACATAGCAGCGAGCGAGGTAGCAAAAGAGGCGATATGGCTAAAGAACTTCATTGGAGACCTTGGAGTTGTACCAGCTATAAAAGAGCCAATGGAGATTTTCTGTGACAGCAATAGTGCGGTTGCCTTAGCTAAGGAACCAAGGGATCACGGGAGATCCAGACACATCGACAGAAAATACCATTTTATCAGACATCGAATTGAAGAAGGACTCCTCATGGCGAAGAGGGTATCATCGGATGAGAACCCGGCAGATCCCCTCACGAAGGGACTGAGTATGGTTAAGCATCTCCAGCATGCTCGGAGCATAGGGCTGAAGGATGATATAAGTTTTAGTAGTTAGATAACCCAGAAATTTGTAAAGTGTAATTGACATTTGATGATGAATAAAAGGTGTTTTATTTATGAGTAAAGTGTTGCTATCTCTTGTCGATCTTTTACTATATTTCTTTTGCATGTTTTGACTTCCAGAATAATTATGTTTGGTATATCATATTATTCAAACCTCCACAGTCGGTCATATGTCGGAAGTAGGTATGAATCAAGACTGTCATGATTGGTTGCAGAGGTCTAAGGTGTTGGACATGGCTACGACAATCATGGTGCTCATAAGTTCTGAGCATTGGACTCAACCCACGCTCACTGGAATCACTTCATGGAATTTTATCTCGAGTGATCGTGAGACGGTAATATCATATAAGTCTTCAAACCTAGAGATATGATTTGTTACTTACGAGTTGGTTATGCATTGATTGTACGTAAACGCATTGGTAACTCGATGTTATAAAACATGCTTTTGTGTGTAATTCAATGAGCGGTAGAACAAACATATGAGTCGAAGTTTATCTGTTCCTTCTTGGATTAGAAGCTGATATCTGGGCCCCTCAATGATTTTGTTTTGACCCATGTATTGGGCCCGGTCAGAACTAAATTGATGTGTTCAGTTGAGTTCTATGTCAAACAAATCGGAAATCTGGAAACAAATGCTGGACAATAAGCAAGACAATGTTCCATGTGTTTGTCCGGCTGATATCTAGAACAGAGGATTATATGATCACTTATCTAAATGGCGCGTTCTAGTTCAACAGAGTTTAGAGAGCTACGATTGCTGATCGGTTCCTGAAGTTATACTTGCAAGTATAGTTACTAGACTTATCCAAGTGGCAGACTGTTGGATATAGTGTCTAAGTCCATAACTATATTTGGTATATACTTGACCTGACCCGGCATGGTCCATTTGGGTTGCACTTCACCCGAAAATTTTATGGATAATATTTGAGAATAGTACAAGTTATGATTTATTAATATATTATAAGTTCTAATATATTAATATAAGATCATATTATTTAATTAGGAGTGATCTATAACTAATCTAGGATTAATTTAGTGATCAAAGATATTACTAATTAAATATGGGCTTCTATATTTATATAGTGTGGGCTTACGCTTATTTGGAATGGGCTAGGCTTGGATGGAGAAGTCCATGGATACTCCATGGAGCTTTAACCCATGGATCTCATGGAAATGAAGAGACATGGGTATTAGGGTTTACATGGATGTAACCCTAATCCACCACACTATGTAAAGGAGGCTTTAGCTCTTGAAATCAAGCTAGTGAGCACTAGTTGACACATGTTGAGGTGAGGGCCGATTTCAAGAGAAGTGTGACTATTCTCTCAAAGTTCCAAGTTTGTGGTGATTTGTGACTTTCATTTGAGGCATCCACATTATTGGTGCTAGGCTCTTAAACTCCAAGGAATCAACTACAACTACAAGGTAAGTGCTTCTACTAGCTTTATTTGATTCAAGTTCCCCATGCCATGCTAGTTAGGATATAAGCCTTGGAAAAATAATTATTTGCATGTATCTTAGACAAACACAGATCCAAGGTTTATTAGGGTTGCATGTACACTTAGGAAGTGTTAGAATGCTCAAAACCCATCAATATAAGTATTGTTTAACGCTTATATAATAGTAATAATAGCTAGACTATTAATTAGTCTAGGCGAATAATATACTAAACTCTAGTGGTAATAATACTAGGTTTTGTCGAAGGAAATTATTTTAAAGTAAACGAAGCGCTGTCCGAGTACCGAGTCACCACCTTATTAAGTAAGTGCATGGTATCACACCCTCGAACCAGACGGCGGAAACGTCCGAGGGCTCGTGTGACTTTAATTGAATATCATCACAATGAATATACATGAATCATAACATAAACGTCACCATGCATCAATATAATACAACTAGAATTGTTTACATCAAGTACATTGTTTTCAAATGTTACACTTCATAACACAAATTGCTTCAAAGTTTTTAACACAAAATATTCTAACATACTTGGTATTACCCTTCTGCTTATCTGTTACCTGAGAATACAAGTTATTTTGGAAAAACGTTAACATATGGAATGTTGGTGAGTTCATAAGCATAGTTGTAAATAAAATGATTTGTATAGTTTATAAAACCCAGAAAATCTGATATTTTCTGAAAAGACATTTGTTTATCAAAGTGTGAAGATCCATAGTTGATGCATGAATGATTTCAAAACATATATATGAAGGGTATTTTGTATTATAGTTATAGAAATTTCGAGCGAGTAGTATTGAGTTTCCCGGAAAACCCGATGTTTTCCGATGTAGAAATGTATTCGTGATTACTGATTTTTGTATTGTCTTAACGAATGAATATTGATTACTCCACATTGTATATCGTCCTTATTTTCGTCTACTTTGATTTCTCGTAAGTCTTAGCGAACGAAGAGAAGAGGAGCACTATGTCCCACTACTATCGTAACTACCTTAGGCTGTCGTGGATGCGAAAGACACGAGGGTCTAACAAGCATTTGATTACTGTGACCTTACTAGCTTTTCTAATGGGCCTCTAGGGCCCAATAACATATAAAAGTTATTGAAAGTCCTTTTATAAAATATTGGGTCATAGAAGGCCCAATAACATATAAGCGTTATCCCTTTGGGCCCAAAGATCATGTCAATGGGCTTGCAAGGCCCATCGAGCATGATTTGAAACTCATAAGCCCAAAGTTTGAAGATTTACTCATTGTAGTTATCACGTATCTATTGAAGTGTTTTGACTTAACGATTGTTGTATTGTATTGATTCGAGACCGGATCAATTCGTTAATAACGACCTTTGGTGTTGAATGTGTATTCGTTTTCCGTGTTGTCAGTTGTCGTGGATTTTGTATTTTGACTTAATGAATTAATTTGTTTAAAAGTAGAAATTTGACCTTTTCATTACCTTCCTTTTACAAAAATAACACTTTTTGTCCTTTATATAAAAGAATTTCATTTCTAGTCCTTAAAACATTTTCTTGACACTTTTGCATCATAAACTTGTCGAAAAGACAGTTTTAACTCAAAATTTATTTTGTTAACAACTTCAGCCCTTCCAGAATCGTGTTTCTTGGTTAGAACCCTATTTTTCGCAACTTTTACAGTTTTGGCCCAAAATCTAAAAACTTTACAATTTTGGTCCTTTTTGATAGTGGAAAGCATTTTTGACCCCTAAAATGGTTTTGTTATGCTAATTATCCCCTGTTTTATAGGAAGTTTCATTTCAGCCCCTTAAATTTGTCATTTTTCGCAATTTGAGGCTTATTGGGCCAAAAAGCCCAAAATTAGCCCATTAAGCTAAAAATTTACATTTTAAGTCCTTTGAAAATTTTATTATTCAGAAAAACTATTATGAAAACTGTTTTGACTCTTTTGGCCCTCAACAAACCATTACTTGGCCATTTTAACCCAAGTTTTGTATATTTGACAATATAAGCCCTAAAATGGGTTTTATGTTAGAATATGTTCATCACAATCTTATAAGATATTATTCTTGACTCATTTTATGTTTGTTTCCTTTTTCATGTCATAGATCTCAAGTTAACACTCCTTTTGGTTACATATTCATCACAAAAACACATAAAATCACACACATACATGCATAAAATCACACATAGCATACACATACACATAGATCTACACATTTTCTTGTATTCTCCCCCGTAAAATATATAAAAACCAAAAAGAGAGGGGTATAAAGCTCACGTTGAGTTGTGGTTTCGGTTTTGAAGGAAAAGATGAAGAAATTTCGATCCTAGCAAGTCTTCTTGGAGGATCTCGAACTTAGATGCTTCTAAGGTGCAAGATCACGAGTTTGATTAGGTTGAGAAGACATTTTGATGAAATGAAGTAGCTAGATCATGGATTAGTCATCAAATTACCTTAGATGATGAATTACTTGATGAAAATCCTTAGACTTCAAGCCAAATTTTCGAGATCTTCAAAGGAGAAGAAGATGATCTTGAGAGTGGTTTAGAGACAGTTTTTGGTGAGGTGTGTGTGCTGTGTTCGGCCAAGAGAAGAAAAGAGAGAGGAGGAGAGAGTGGTGATGGGATTGTTGCATGGAGATATGAGGCCTTAGCATGGGAATCCAAGAGAAAATGGTGAGGTGGCTACCAAAAGTCAACTCCTCTTTCTTTGTGGGTTTGGGCCGAGAATGGAGAGGGGAAGACAGAAAATTTGGGCTTTTTGCCCTTAAGCCCATATTATAGTTAATTTAGATGATGCTTGGCCCAAATAAATCAAACTATAATTTTTGTGTCCTGTTAGTGCTAAATTAAATTGGTTGTGACCCATCAAAGTTAACCTAGTTTATTTTGGGTTCATAAGGCCCAAAAATGTTAAGTCTTATGTATATGGGTCCAATTAGGGCCCATTTGAGATTTCTAGGTTCAAGATAGTTAAATTCGAAGCTCATTGGTCCATTAGGCCCAATAAGAAAATCCTAGTCCAAAATGGACTTAAACCGGGATTTCATGGGTTTCCAATTCGTTGTTGACTATTTGTAGTGCGTGAATGAAGTATTTGACGAGGTTTTATTGTTATTGAATAAGCATCATATATGCTTTCATATTGTTGATTCATAATTGATATAAGTGTTGTAGTTACAAGGTCTCAAAATTCCTAGTTGTGATATCATCCCCCCGTTAGAGGGAATTTCGTCCCGAAATTCTTTTGAAAGCTAGAATTGAGAATGTGAGAATAGATGAGGGTACTTCTGTTTCATTTGATCTTCGCGTTCCCATGTGAATTCTGGCCCGCGTCTTGCGTTCCATCGAACTTTCACGAACGGAATGTGGCTTTGCTTGGTACGCTTCACCTCCCTATCCATGATTTCAACAGGTTCCTCGATGAACAGGAGATTCTCATTGATTTCAATTTCTTTTAATGGGATGAAGAGAGTCTCGTCGGATAAGCACTTCTTCAAGTTGGAGACGTGGAACACAGGGTGTACACTGCTGAGCTCGGCGGGTAGTTGCAGTCTATAAGCCACTGGACCGATTCGTGCAAGAATCTCGAAGGGTCCAATGTATCGAGGGTTTAGTTTTCCCCGCTTCCCAAAATGAATCACCCCTTTCCAAGGAGAGACTTTTAGTAGCACCCTATCTCCGACTTGAAACTCCAAGGGCTTTCGTTGTTTATCGGCATAACTCTTTTGTCTGTCTCGGGACGATTGCAGTCGGGCCCTGATTTGGATTATCTTCTCAGTCGCCTCGCGTATGATTTCTGGTCCCATTAGGGCATTGTTTGGAGTCTGCCCTCCCGCTAGTTTGGTGTCTCCTACCTCAGCCCAGCAAAACGGTGATCTACATTTACGCCCGTATAATGCTTCGAAAGGAGAAAATTTTATACTCGAGTGATAACTGTTGTTGTATGAGAACTCAATCAAAGGCAAGTGGGTATCCCACGATTTTCCAAAGTCTATTACGCACGCGCGAAGCATATCTTCTAGCGTTTGGATGGTTCGCTCGCTTTGTCCATCCGTTTGTGGGTGGCAGGCAGTACTCATGTTGGGTTGTGTTCCCATAGCTTTCTGAAGCGATTGCCAAAAGCGGGATGTAAACCTACATTCTCTATCAAAGATGATAGATACAGGTACTCCGTGGAGTCTCACGATTTCCTTGATGTAGATTCTTGTCAGGCACTCCATCTTGTATGATTCTTTTATTGGTAGGAAATGGGCGGATTTCGTTAGTCTATCAACTATTACCCAGATCGTGTCCAAACCATCCGTCAACTTGGGTAGTTTGGTCACAAAATCCATTGTAATCCTTTCTCATTTTCACTCTGGAATTACTAGTTGTTGTAGTAATCCGGAAGGCTTTTGATATTCCACCTTTACTTTAGCACAAGTAAGGCATTTGCTAATGTAAGTGGTAATCTCTGCCTTCATATTAGGCCACCAATAATGTTGCTTAACATCCAAGTACATTTTGTCTGAACCCGAATGGATGGAGTATCGCGTCTTGTGGGCTTCATTCATGACTACCTCTCTGAATCCCCAAGTTTAGGGACCCATATGCGGTTCATGAAGTAATATGTCCCATCTTCCTTCACCTCCAAGTTCTTCTCCATTCCACGCAGCACATCACTTGTTTTGTTTTCCGCCTTCATGGCATCTGACTGGGTTGTTCTGATTTGTGAGGTCAGGTGGGGTTGGATGGTTATCGAGAGAGTTTTCACACGAGGATTTGAGTATTCTTATCGACTCAAGGCATCGGCTACCACGTTAGCCTTTCCTAGGTGGTACTTTATTTCGCACTCGTAGTCGTTTAGCAGTTCGACCCATCTTCGTTGCCTCATGTTTAGCTCTTTTTGATTCAAGATGTGTAGGAGACTCTTGTGGTTGGTGAAGATGGTGCACTTAGTACCGTAAAGGTAGTGCCTCCAAATCTTTAGGGCGAAGACCACTTCTCCCAGCTCCAGATCGTGGGTCGTGTAATTCACTTCGTGAGTCTTTAGTTTCCGGGACGCGTAAGCTATCACAATTCCACGCTGCATGAGTACACAGCCTAAACCCTGATTTGACGCATCACAGTAGACTATAAAGTCTTCCGTTCCTTCGGGTAGCGATAGCACCGGAGCACTGCAGAGTGCTTGCTTCAGAGATCGAAACGCGGCTTCCTACTTATCCAACCATACGAAGGGTACACCCTTTTGTGTAAGCATGGTAAGCGGTTTGGCCGTCTTAGAGAAGTTCTGGATGAATCTCCTGTAATAGCCTGCGAGACCCAGAAATTGGCGAATTTCTGTGGCTGTTGTTGGAATTTCCCATCCTTCGATGGCTTGGATTTTAGAAGGATCCACATGAATTCCTTCCTGACTAACAACATGTCCCAAAAAGTTCACACTTCAGAGCTGAAACTCGCACTTGGAGAGTTTTGCGTATAACTTTTCGGTTCTTAGGGTTTCCAAGATTTGTCGAAGGTGTTGGTCGTGTTCTTCTTCGTTTCGGGAATATACGAGGATATCATCAATGAAAACGATAACGAAGTTATCAAGAAAAGGTCGGCAGATTTGATTCATTAGGTCCATGAATGCGGCAGGAGCATTCGTTAGACCGAAGGGCATTACGACAAATTCATAATGTCCGTAACGAGTTCGAAAGGTGGTTTTTGGAATATCCTCCTCTCGGACCTTGAGTTGGTGGTATCCAAATCGCAGATCTATCTTTGAGAAGTGACTAGCTCCTTGGAGCTGGTCAAATAGGTCGTCAATTTGTGGAAGTGGATATCGGTTTTTGACAGTGAGCTTGTTAAGTTCTCTGTAGTCGATACACATCCTGAAGGTACCGTCTTTCTTCTTGACAAAGAGAACTGGAGCTCCCCAAGGTGAGAAACTGGGTCAGATGAATCCTTTATCCAAAAGCTCACTGAGTTGACTGGAAAACTCTTGCATCTCCGCAGGAGCCAATCTGTAGGGCGATTTGGCGATGGGGGTAGCTCCTGGAACAAGGTCAATTCGAAACTCGACTTGTCTTTCTGGGGGTATCCCCGGAAGATCATCAGGGAAGACATCTGGGAACTCACAAGCTACTGGAATGTCTTGAATGTTGACCTCTTTCTTGGATTTGTCTACTATGTGAGCCAGGAACGTCGAGTCCTTCCTTCCTAGGTACTTTTGCGCATTAATGCACGAGATAAGACGAAGGTTCGTGCTGGGTGTGTCCCCGTAAATAACTAGGGTTTCGTGATTTAGGAGATGAAGGCGAACGGCCTTCTCATGACACGTAATTTCAGTATGGTGGGGGCTTAACCAATCCATGCCGATAATCACATCAAAACTCCTAATGGAAACAGGCATTAAGTTTATTTCAAAGATGTGATGATTTAAGGCTAGGGTACATCTGATATAGATTTCCCAGTGGATTCCGTCTTCCCATTATCCATTTCCATCGTGAAGGTTTCATTAAGCTTCTGGGGTTGTTGATTTAACAAGTGTTTGAATTTATTGCTCACAAAACTTCGTTTTGCTCCGATATCAAATAGGATGCATGCATAAGTGTGGTTTAGGAGATAGGTACCGGTAATAACAGCGGGATCCTAAACCGCTTCTCCCTAACCCATAGCTAGCACCCTTCCTATTCCTGTGTTCCCAATGTTGTTGGTGTTGGGGCAGTTCCGACGGATATGCCTTGTCCTTCCATATCTGTAGCAAGTGGGGCTTGATCCTATGTTATTGCTGCTATTGTTGGTGTTGTTGTTGTTGTTGTTGTTGTTGCTGTTGCTGTTGTTGTTTCCTTGTGGTTGACTTTGGGGAGGATAGGTCCTGCAATACTTTGTCGTGTGACTTTTTCGATTGCAACTGGTGCAATGCATTTCTCTGAATTCTCCATTATGGAGGAGACCACATTTGTTGCACTTTGGAAGAGTTCCCGAATACTACCTAGGAGTACTTGGATTAGCTGAGGCTGGACCATGTGGTGTGAAGGGTACTTGAGTGGTCGCAACATTGACCATCACTGTTTGTTGCTTCTTTGCTGATTCCGAGCCTTGTCGCCCTTTTCTCTTGTTATTCTTTCCTTTCTTGTTGTCATTCTCTTTCTTGCCTTCAATTTCCGCTGGCTTCTCACCCTTTTTGTTGTTGTGGTCGTATAGTTTCGTGGCCAATGTCTTGGTACTGTCGAACGTTTTAGGTTTTGCAGCGATCACATTTCCTTGAATTGGGGAGGTCAGTCCCCAGATGAACCGTTCGATTTTCTTCCCTTTAGACGTAATCATGCCAGGGCACAATAATGACATCTCGCTAAACTTTGATATGTACACATCTATATCAGAGTTTCGGACGGTGAGATCCCACAGCTCTTGCTCCATCTTCTGGATTTTGCCACGAGCGCAGTACTCAGCCATCAGCATTTCCTTCAGCTCCGTCCATGGCATAGAGTTGGCTACAGGAAGAGTCAACACCTCTATATGTCCATTCCACCAGGTGAGAGCCTGGTCGACAAAGGTGAACGTGGCAAACTTCACTTTCACTTCCTCGGGTCATTCACATATTTCGAACACTCATTCCACCTTCTCAATCCACATTTTCAGGGCTATCACACAACCCGTGCCATTAAAGGTTCGCGGCTTGGCATTGGTGAAATCTTTGTAGGAGCATGTTTTGGTCGGCCCTTGATTGATCTCGTTGTTCGAACTTCCTGCCCCTTGTCCGTTGACTCCTCCATTTTTCCCTTGGTGAATCTGTGCCATTGTCGTGGTGACCACAGCAGACACGTTTGCTTGGAATGCAGCTGAGTCAACTTCTGGAGGGGTTGGTCCAGGGTTACCGCGAGTTGGTCGTCGATGCATCTTTCTGTCATGAAACGGAAAGATGTTGAGTGCCTATGGTTTTGTGAGATTGTGACCCTATAAACTAGGTGTGTGGCACGAGCTTAAGCAATTTCACAATTTAGCATACAATAATGGATATATAACACATAGCAGATTACAACATCACAGTAGAACACATAAAACCTTTCATTAATATTATTCGCATTTTGATACATGAAAATTTTGCTCAAAAGAGCATACATAAGTGGTGAAAATTCGGCAGCATAACGACTATATGAGTAGTGTAATCACTTAAACATAGAGTCAGGGTACATAGCATAGATTCTAGTACTAGTAGCGTAAGTCTATTCCTAACACTCGATGGAGCATCCTACAACTACAGCAAGGTCATATGTCGAAGTGTTGTGCCAACAACTGGGCCATCTCATTCATATCCCCAATGACTTCGTCTCTCTCGTGCTCAGCTCGCACTTCTCGTGCTTCCACAGTGAATAACTGTTGCCGCAGGGCGGCAATCTCAGCTTCTAGGGAGCGGTTCTCCCTTGCGGGATTTACTGTTGGAGCGGGATGGTCCGGCTACGCCTCGCTGACAGGTGTCGTGGCAGTCTCCTTGCCGGTGTCTTGTTCTTCCTCCATGTCGTCCTCAGCCTCATTAAACTCGTAGTCAGTGTCTGTATACTCGTCAGGTCCCACGACGTGTGCTCCCCCCCTGATCTCCTTCTGGCTCATCTTCGATCATCCTGTGGGCTACTAGGACCTGGTGAAACTGAAGGCCCTGTTGTTCTCCTTCGATGTCGACTGAGAAGAGGCATGCGAATAGCTATCATTACTCCTATGATGCTTCTATTATTGTATAGATTAAGTTGTTGATCTCTTTTTGGTGATAAAGGGCTATGTTTTTAGGTTTTCCTACCATCACAATTTCCTCGGGACACGTGATAGTTGTACCTTGGAGGCAAGGTAGTTGATCAGGCTACATTCTCTCCTTGATACAATTATGAACAGTCCCAGCTTAACCGAGATGATAGCATTATCTTGTTTGGTTTGGTATTATGTTCTGTTTCCTAATTCACACAGGCAAAGATGTTTTATAGTTGTGTTTTATTTGTTTTGTTTTTGTTCAGATTTGTGTTAGTCCCTCTTTGGTTTATAGTTGCATATCAATGTGTGGTTAGATATGCTAGTTCACTATAAACAGAGCTCTGATACCAACCTGTCACACCCCCGAACCAGACGGCGGAAACGTCTGAGGGCTCGCATGACTTTAATTGAATATCATCACAATGAATATACATGAATCATAACATAAACGTCACCATGCATCAATATATTACAACTGGAATTGTTCACATCAAGTACATTGTTTTCAAATATTACACTTCATAACACAAATTGTTTCAAAGTTTTCAACACAAAATATTCTAACATACTTGATATTACCCTTCCGCTTATCAGTTACCTGAGAATACAAGTTATTTTAGAAAAACGTCAACATATGGAATGTTGGTGAGTTCATAAGCATAGTTGTAAATAAAATGATTTGTATAGTTTATAAAACCCAGAAAATCTGATATTTTCTGAAAAGACACTTGTTTATCAAAGTGTGAAGATCCATAGTTGATGCATGAATGATTTCAAAACATATATATGAAGGGTATTTTGTATTATAGTTATAGAAATTTCAAGCGAGTGGTATTGAATTCCCCGGAAAACCCGATGTTTTCCGATGTCGAAATGTATTCGTCATTACTGATTTTTGTATTGTCTTAACAAATGAATATTGATTACTCCACATTGTATATCGTCCTAATTTTCATCTACTTTGATTTCTCGTAAGCCTTAGCGAACGAAGAGAAGAGGAGCACTATGTCCCACTACTATCGTAAGTACCTTAGGCTGTCGTGGATGCGAAAGACACGAGGGTCTAACAAGCATTTGATTACTGTGACCTTACTAGCTTTTCTAATGGACCACTAGGGCCCAATAGCACATAAAAGCTATTGAAAGTCCTTTTATAAAATATTGGGTCATAGAAGGCCCAATAACATATAAGCGTTATCCCTTTGGGCCTAAAGATCATGTCGATGGGCTTGCAAGGCCCAACGAGCATGATTTGAAACTCATAAGCCCAAAGTTTGAAGATTTACTCATTGTAGTTATCACGTATCTATTGAAGTGTTTTGATTTAACGATTGTTGTATTGTATTGATTCGAGACCGGATCAATTCGTTAATAACGACATTTGGTGTTGAATGTGTATTCGTTTTCCGTGTTGTCAATAGTTGTGGATTTTGTATTTTGACTTAATGAATTAGTTTGTTTAAAAGTCGAAATTTGACCTTTTCACTACCTTTCTTTTATAAAAATAACACTTTTAGTCCTTTATATAAAAGAATTTTGTTAACAGCTTCAGCCCTTCCAGAATGGTGTATCTCGGTTAGAACCCCATTTTCGCAACTTTTACAGTTTTGGCCCAAAATCTAAAAACATTACATTTTTGGTCCTTTTTGATAGTGGAAAGCATTTTTGACCCTTAAAATGGTTTTGTTATGCTAATTTTCCCCTGTTTTACAGAAAGTTTCATTTCAGCCCCTTAAATTTATCATTTTTCGCAATTTGAGGCTTATTGGGCCAAAAAGCCCAAAATTAGCCCATTAAGCTAAAAATATACATTTTAAGTCCTTTGAAAATTTTATTATTATTCAGAAAAACTATTATGAAAACTATTTTGACTCTTTTGGCCCTTAAGAAACCGTGACTTGGCCATTTTTAACCCAAGTTTTGTATATTTGACAATATAAGCCCTAAAATGGGTCTTATGTTAGAATATGTTCATCATAATCTTATAAGCTATTATTCTTGACTCATTTAGTGTAAAATAACTTAGATTATGTTATTTTCCTTTCTCATGTCATATATCTCGAGTTAACACTCCTTTTGGTTACATATTCATCACAAAAACACATAAAATCACACACATACATGCATAAACTCACACATAGCATACACATACACATAGATCTACACATTTTCTTGTATTCTCCCCCATAAAACATATGAAAACCGAAAAGAAAGGGGTATGAAGCTCACCTTGAGTTGTCGTTTCGGTTTTTGAAGGAAAAGATGAAGAAATTTCGATCCTAGCAAGTCTTCTTGGAGGATCTCGAACTTAGATGCTTATAAGGTCCAAGATCACGAGTTTGATTAGGTTGAGAAGAGATTTTGATGAAATGAAGTAGATAGATCATGGATTAGTCATCAACATACCTTAGATGATGGATTACTTGATGAAATCCTTAGACTTCAAGCCAAATTTTCGAGATCTTCAAAGGAGAAGAAGATGATCTTGAGAGTCGTTTACAAAGAGTTTTTGGTGAGGTGTGTGTGTTGTGTTCGGCCAAGAGAAGAAACGAGAGAGGAGGAGAGAGTGGTGATGGGATTGTTGCATGGAGATATGAGGCCTTAGCATGGGAATCCAAGAGATAATGGTGAGGTGGCTACCAAAAGTCAACTCCTCTTTCTTTGTGGGTTTAGGCCGAGAATGGAGAGGGGAAGACAGAAAATTTGGGCTTTTTTCCCTTTAGCCCATATTATAGTAAATTTAGATGATGCTTGGCCCAAATAAATCAAAGTATAATTTTTGTGTCCTCTTAGTGCTAAATTAAATTGGTTGTGACCCATTAAAGTTAACCTAGTTTATTTTGGGTTCATAAGGCCCAAAAATGTTATGTCTTATGTATATGGGTCCAATTAGGGCCCATTTGATAGTTCTAGGTTCAAGATAGTTAAATTGGAAGCTCATTGGTCCATTAGGCCTAATAAGGAAATCCTAGTCCAAAATGGACTTAAACCGGGATTTCAAGGGTTTCCAATTCTTTGTTGACTATTTGTAGTGCTTGAATGAATTATTTGATGAGGTTTTGTTGTTATTGAATAAGCATCATACATGCTTTCATATTGTTGATTCATAATTGATACAAGTGTTGTAGTTACAAGGCCTCAAAATTCCTAGTTGTGACGCATGGTCCCTTTCATCTTACACATAGATATGAAGTATTTTATATAAATTACATGCTATGTGTGCATATTATCTGGATACTTGCTGTCTATGTTGGATGAATGATTTATATATGTTTTAAATGATTTAAACTATATATATATATATATATATATATTTTATATCTACAAATATGTTGGGATAAAACATGGGTAGATGAAATAGTTGGTGTGTGATGAAATAAAATGATGAGAGATAGGTGATGATAGGAACGTGATGATCATTAGGTGAGGATAGATAGGTGGTGATGAATCGGTGATGTAGGATGAAAGATACTATAACCTTGTCCGGCAATTTGGAGATGTAGTCATCTACCAGAGTATAAAGGGCGACCACGGACTATCATAGACAACCCCGTGGAAACACCAGCAGGCTCATAAACTGTAGGTGATGAATTACGAGTTCAGGCGATGTTGTAACTATGTATTCATGTGATGATACTCTAGCCCCTTACTATGAATTACGAGTTCAGGCGATGTTGTAACTACGTATTCATGCGATGATACTCTAACCCCTTACTATAAATTACGAGTTCAGGCAATGCTGTAACTGCGTATTCATGCGATGATGCCCTAACCCTTGTTAGGCACATAACGAGGGAGTAATCTCTTAATCAATACTGTCTATGCGATGTAGGTGATGATCCTTAGGGAGAGTCCTTAGGAACAAACATATAAGGAAATGTGATGTAAGGAGATGAGAGGTAAATATGATGTAGGAGACGACCCTTAGGATAAATCCTTAGGGAAGGTACTTATGAATAAAAAAGATAATGGGGATGGGTAATTGGGTTAATTATTTGATTATTAAACATAATAATTATATTATTGTGGGTTGAAAACCCTATGTACTCACCAGGTTTCCCAACCTGACCCACTCAGTTTATTTATATCACAGGTGTTGTTATGAAATCACATTACAATGAGAGATTAAGGAGATATAAATCACTAGTGATAATGAATGTAAGTTCTATTTATGCTTATGTTTCTATATTGACGATGACATCCCAAATGTTTTAAAATGAACAAAAATACTCTTCTTCGGAAATGCTTTGATAACGTATTTATCATGTTTTATTGTGAACAAATTCCGCAACATTTTAATTAAAATACGTACTCTGATTTTCATAAAGCATAAACAAAATCGGTCTTTTCTGGCCGTCAAAATTGGGGATGTCACACCTCTTTAGGTTGCATCTCCCCTAATCATTTAATTGTTAAATGTTTTCCCGCTTAGAGCATTGTTTTGTATTCTACGTTTTCCATTAATCATAAGAGTATGTGAGTATGTCTAGCTATCATTAGTATTCTGTAGAATTCTATATGATTCTAGGAATAGATAAAGATTAAGTACTTAATGAGTTAAGTACTAGAAGAGATGGATTGTATAGTCTCTTGATGAGATAGAGATAGATTGTCTATGGGACTATTTCTATGTGAAGAGTCACATAACAAAGATATAGATAAAAAAGTAAGATTCCTTCTGGAATAAGAGTAAGATTCCTACGGGAAAAATAATATGATTTCCTTCGGTAACAAGAGTATGATTCCTTCGGTAACAATATTAAGATTCTATCGAGAATAATAGTAAGTTTCGTACGAAAAAAATGTATGATTCCTTCAGGAAGAAGAGTAAGATTCATTTGAGGATAAGATTAAGGTTCCTACAGGGACAAATGATAGAAGATTCTTCCGGGGATTAAAGTAAGGTTCCTACGAGGACAAAAGATAGAAGATTCTGTTGGGTTGAAGATTCGCTAGAGGATTGCGTCATTGGGCTCAGCTTTAGTCCAATTATTTTGTACTCCGGTTTGGGCCTGTCCAACCGAGAGCCTGTTATGTTTATTATATAAGTATATGCTTGCATACATAATTAGGTTAACGATTAAGAGTATTACGATAGAATTACAGATTTCTTCGATCGTTCTTGTAAACCTACGAATCCTCTACAGTTGATGTTCTTAATCGAGCTCTTCTGAGGGTTTTGTTTTTAATCATTCGACTCGTTTGATTCATTCTTGACTTGTTCTTTATTTTCTTGTTCTTGCTATTTTGTATTTATTTACCTGTTTAAGATGTAATCGATCTTCAAGATTAAGTTTTAATCTCATCAATTGGTATCAGAGCGGGAGGCTGTGTAATCGATACCCATTTTTTCTGTGAAAAGGTTTCAATTAGGGTTTTTCCGCAATTAATGATATTTATTGAGCCGTCATCTCATTATTGACGTATCTTGATATTTATTGTTTTGCCCTAATCTGCTTTATTACAAGTCTGATCTTTGAACAGGTTTTTCGATCATAATGGATGAGTCGCAATCAAATCCTATCAATATTTCCAACAGCATCAATTCAACCACGAAGATTCCAATCCTATATACCCATGACTATGAAGTCTGGGCGCATCACTTCGAAGACTACGTTATAGGATCTGAGGATAATGGATACCTCATATGGGAAGCAATCATTAATGGACCGTTTTCTCACTCTGCAACGTCGAGGATTGTCAAAACTCAAAAGGAGTACAATGATCTGCTGAAGGATGTTAAAGATATTGCGCAAGATGAAAAGGATAAATTCCAGTGCAATATCAAGGCGTTAAGATTGATCAGATTCGCCCTTCAGTCCGACACTTTCAGGTTGGTAAGCTCATGCACGACGGCAAAGGAAGTTTGGGATAGACTTCGTGAACTGTACTCTACAGACGAGGATCTTGAACATTCTATCCAAACCTTGTTCTTATCTGAGTTTGGAGAATTCAGGCAAGGAGCCGAAGAAACTGTGACCCAGACGTTCGATCGCTTTAATCATCTTCTCAGCAGGATGATCAAGCATGACATCGAAAGGAAGCTTATCGAGCAGAAGGTTACGTTCTTGAATGGTCTAAGGTCAGAATGGAGAGCTGTGGTGTCAACAGTTAAAGCCCATGAGCAGTTCAAATCATACTCTTTGGCGAAACTGGTGGGTATTCTCAAGTCCCAGGAAAAGATTGTGTTGCAGGAAAAGAACGTTGTTTCAAGCCTAGGTTCGCTAGCCCTCCTGTCAAAAAGTAAAGTTGTGATGGAGGATGAAGACCTCAACTTGGAGGAGTATGATCTCACGTCTGAGGATTATGCTATGATGGTGTCTAACCCCAAAAGGTTCATTAGGAAGAGATTCCCCAGCAACAAAAACTGAAACTGGCAGGGGAGTTATAGTTCAGAAAAGGTTAACAATGAACCGAAGGTTGAAGAGCCCAAGAAGGAACCAAAGGCAAATGGTGATTCTGGAGTAAGTTGTTACTACTGTGGCGGGAAAAACCACTATGCTAAGGATTGTGTCCTCAAAAAGATGGCTGAAAAGGACGAGGAAAAGGATGAGGAAGCCTTATTGCAGAAAAGGCTCGATGAGATGAGAAAGAAGAAGTCTACCGCTAACCCTTCCATGAATGCTCTTATTGTGCAGGGTTCGGTTGCTGATGACGAGTTCGGTAGCGTGGAAGTTTGGTCTACCGACTCAGAAGACGATGAAGTGAGGAAGCCTACTCATGGAAAGGCTTATGTGGCAAAGGAGGAGAGCAGTGGAGGAAGATGCTTCATGGTGTCTGATGTATCTCAGATGAGGGGATACAACACTGATGGTGGAAGCAATGAACCGAAGGGGCAGGAGGACATGTGCTTTACGGCCAAACCACTCAGCCAGCAGTTCAATGAGCTTGATGAACTGATAAAGAAGGTACAATCGGTTTTCATTTCATTTAAAGTACCACAATCCTCATATGAGAAAGAACTAAAAAATGTTAATACAAGAATTTCACATCTAGATAGTAGCTTAACTCAAACTCGAGTCACCAATTCTAACCTAACTGATCAATTAAGCAGGGTGTCTTCGAAGAGTGAGGAGCGGCACATGTGGATCGAGTTGAAGGAGTCTGAATTAGTTAAAATAAAAGACGAAAACATTTATTTACAAAGAGACAATTTAAAGTTGTTAAAACAGCGTAATGTTTTTTGTTTAATTGCAAAACGTCTTTATTCTAATATTACTCAGCTTCACTTGGATTGTGAAATAGGCCAAAAGATCCATCGCATGATTTTGCCCTTCCTTGAGTTTAAGGAGGATGAAATTGATGCCGAAGCTTATAACTGTGAGAGTGTGATATCATCTGATGATGTCAATCCGACCTACATGTATGGACTGGACAAAATTGAGTCCTTCATTAAATCCAAGGACCACAAGGACATGCTTAAAAACCTTTTGGATGAAAATGATAGACTTAAACTGAGAACCGAAACCATACAAAAATTTGACTCTTTAAACGCCAACGTAAGCTCAGAAAACAAAATTGATGTTGAAAATGCATCTGAGCTTAACGAGGACGACAACATGAGTGAAATTTCTGTAGAGGACATGGTTGACTGCTCAGAATTTGTAAAAAGCGAACTTGAAAACCGCAAGAATCTAATTTCTGAAAATTCAGTGGAGTTCGCTTGATTGTCCCAACAAAAGTCCCCGATCTTAGCAGAGAAAGCAGTTGTGTATCAAAAGGTTAGGATCACTCCAAATCAAGTATACAAGGTCACTGGAGTAACCGAACATCAGACGGCTGAACTCACAGCTATTGTAAACGAAGACAACGCTGATGGTTGTGATGAGTACTTCTGGTCAGCTCCAATAGATAATGCAAACGAAACGGTAGGCTTATCAGAAAGAACCTCTTGGATGAGTAAAGGTAGATACATACCTGAACCCTTGAACAAGCCAGATAATTTCGATGAGCCAAGCACCATTGGTACGAAAGACATTCCTCAGGAGAATGAAAGTTCGGCAAAAGAAGACGTTCCCTCTACTTCCTCAGTTCAAAGTGAAACTCCTACAGTTCAAAATGAACCAGCCAAGGAGAAATTGAAAATGAAAGCTAATATTCATCATCAACCGAAGCAGATGAGGAATAAGAAACGTGAAAGGAACCAAAGATACAGGAAGAATCTCTCTGAAAGGAGGCAATTCTGGCAATCCCAGAATGCATACTTCTCACATCAAGACAAGAATCTGAAGTATGAAAACAATCCTGTCGGAAAGCCTGAGAGCCACAACAACCGAAAGCCAAGGTTCGGTTCACAAGAGAATACCAACCGAAAGCAAAGGTTCGGTTCTGAGAATGACTTCAACCGAAAGCAAAGGTTCGGTTCAAAGAACGATTCCAACCGAAAGCAAAGGTTCGGTTCTAAAGTCAAAAGAGATCAAAACTCTAAGGTCAGTCCCTCCAATGATCAAAAGCAAAAGGGTAACCTAGAGTCTCCAGCTAAGAAGTCCTCTCAATCTAAACCCACTCCTTCTAGTTCATCTAATTCTTCTACTTCCACCAATTCATCTCCATTTTGCTCTAAAGCTCATTCTGTTCATTCTCAAAAATCTCATTCATCGGATGAACAAAAGGGCAAACAGAAGGTTTCTACATCCACACCAGAGTCTAAACCGAACGCACCCAATCCTAATAAAATAAAATTTTTTACCATTAAAAGGAAAGATGAAACAACACTTATAAAACGAACATATCTTGTTGACATCTCTCTTATTGTTCCCGTTCCCATGAAAAGCTCACATGGACCCAAGAAACTTTGGGTTCCTAAATCTGCTTAATTTTTGCAGGTTATAAGTGACGAGCAGTTCGACGAAGAATGGTACATCGATAGTGGCTGCTCACGTCACATGACAGGGAGGAAAGAGGAGCTCAGGGAATACAGATCTCTTACAAATGGTGTCAATGTCAAGTTTGGAAACAATTCTTTCGGCACCATAAAGGGATACGGAATGATAACTAATGGTGATTTCACTATAAGGAAGGTGGCTTATGTGGAAGGACTCCAACACAACCTCATCAGTGTATCTCAGCTTGTTGGAGGTACAGGTCTCAAAGTCTCATTCGATGATGAAGGTTCTGAAATTATTGAGAAAAAGACAAAGAAAGTAATTCTCAAGTCGGAGCGAAAGGGTGAAATGTTTCCTCTAAACCTTAAACCCATCAAAGGAAACCCAACTATATGCTTGTTATCAAAAGCTCAATCTGACGAAAGCTGGTTGTGGCACCGAAGACTCTCTCATCTCAACTTTAAAGATATCAACCGACTTGTCACTGGAGGTCATGTTAGGGGTCTTCCATTGCTCAAGTTCGATAGAGATCATTTGTGTGCTGCATGCGAAATGGGGAAGCAGAGTCGTCAAAGTCATCCATCTGTAATTAACACAAAAGTTGTTGAACCACTCGAATTACTTCATATTGATTTGTGTGGTCCTTCATCTATCGAAAGCATCAGTGGTAGCAAGTATATTCTTGTTATTGTTGATGACTTTTCACGATTTACATGGGTGCTCTTTCTAAAGCTCAAATCTGAAGCGACTCATAAGCTGAAAATGTTTATCAAGCAAATTGAAGTACAGCTCAAGAAGGTCGTTCGCAACATCAGGAGCGACAATGGTCTGGAATTCAAAAACAGGGAATTTGAAGAATTTCTAGCAGAAAAGGGAATAAGTCACAACTTCTCAGCTCCTTACACACCTCAACAGAACGGAATAGTCGAAAGACGAAACCGATCTTTGTGTGAAGCTGCCCGAACTATGCTAAGTTTCGCTTCCTTACCTCTTTATTTTTGGGCTGATGCTATTTCTGCTGCTTGTTTTACACAGAACAGGTCTTATCTCAACAAGCGATTCACGCTCACACCTTATGAGATACTAAACAACAGAAAGCCCAATGTGAAATTTTTCCATGTGTTCGGCTCACGGTGTTTCATCTTTAACTCTAAAGAACACCGCAACAAGTTCGATGTCAAAGCCGACGAGGGAATCTTTCTGGGCTACTCTCTCACATCCAAAGCATACAGAGTCCTAAACAAGCGTTCGAGAAAAATTGAAGAGACATATTACGTGACCTTTGACGATAGCTATGTCAAAAAGCTACAAGCCAAAGAAGACACCGCTGGGGAAATCTTTCCTCAAACTGGCCAAGTCACAGTCTCGATCGCTAATCTATACGAGAAATTTCTGGAGCTCTTTGACGAACCAGAGAAAGCTTCTCTCTCAGAAGCAGGTGCAGCAGACAACAAGGTAGACCACATGAAGCAAATTGTCGAAGAAGCTGCCAGGAGAATGAATGAAGGAGGATCGACTTCTGATGAACCTCCATCCAACGATGCTTCAGTCGAGGGGAAGCCAAGCTCTACAACTGCAACCGAAAGTGCTTCCCCAACCGAAAGTGCTTCTCCAACCGAAGGTGCATCAATGCCTGAAAGTCCAACACCACAAGAAACCTTTGAACCTCAAGTTTCTTATAGCCCATCAACCGAGGGGGAGCATGGTAATATGACGCTCGACTACGAAAGCCAATCTGAGCCAGAAGAAATGATCAACGCTGAACTAGATCCCACCTTTGATCCAAACTACCCTCTTCTCACCAAATGGACCAGAGATAATCTTATCTCTCAAGTGATTGGTGATGTCTCCGAAAAGGTTTTGACCCGATCACAACTGAAGGCAAAACATACATCCTTATTTTCAAAGGTTGAGTTTTGTATGTTTAACTCATTCGTATCAAAAGTTGAACCGAAGACAGTTAACACTGCACTCGATCACTCTGATTGGGTTCAAGCAATGCAAGACGAACTGAACGAATTTGAAAGGAACAAATTCTGGCGCCTCATTCCAACTCCTCCAGATGCCTCGGTTGTTGGTCTCAAATGGGTCTTTAGGAATAAAATGGACAAGGAAGGGAATGTTATAAGGAACAAAGCTCGTCTGGTCGTAAAGGGTTATTGTCAGGAGGAAGGCATTGATTATAAAGAGACTTTCGCTCCTGTAGCTAGGCTGGAATCTGTAAGAATCTTTCTTGCTTACGCTGCCCACAAAAACTTTGAAGTTTTCCAAATGGACGTCAAGTGTGCATTTCTTAATGGAGAACTCGAAGAAACCGTGTATGTGGAGCAACCTCCGGGGTTTGTGAACGAAAAATATCCAAATCATTGCTACAATCTGGATAAAGTTGTGTATGGCCTCAAACAAGCTCCGAGAGCCTGGTATGAAATGCTAACTAAATTCTTAAAGATGTCTAAATTCAAACAAGGTTCGGTTGACCCAACCTTCTTTCGCAAAAAGGAAGGTAACCACCTTATGATAGTTCAAATTTATGTCGATGACATCATCTTAGGCTCTACGAATTCCAGCCTAACAGCTGAATTCAGAAAGCTGATGGAGACTAAATTTGAAATGAGCTCAATGGGTCCTATTAACTTTTTCCTTGGTTTAAATATTAGACAGGGACCCGAAGGCATCTTTATCAATCAGGAAGCTTACACGAAGACTCTCCTAGTAAAGTTTGGTATGATGGGAGACTCCAAAGTCAAAGTCCCAATGGCATTCAGCACCAAGCTAACTCCATCTCTAGACAAACCGGCTGTTGATATCACGCTCTATCGTCAAATGATAGGCTCACTAATGTATCTTACTACTAGCAGGCCTGACATCATGTTTTCTGTATGTTATTGTGCTCGATTTCAGGCAAACCCATGCGAACCTCACATGCTTGCAGTGAAGAACATCTTACGCTATCTCAAGCGAACCACCTCCTTAGGTCTATGGTATCCTTCCAACTCAGGCTTCTTCGTTCAAGCCTATTCAGATGCTGACCTTGGAGGATGTGGACTCGACAGAAAAAGCACCACTGGTGGCTGTCAATTCCTTGACGGGAAGTTGGTCAGCTGGCAATCCAAGAAACAAACGTGCGTGTCGTTGTCTACTGCCGAAGCGGAATACATAGCCGCTGCATCCTGCACCTCACAAGTGATTTGGATCCAGAGTCAACTTCGAGACTATGGACTCAATATGAAGAAGATCCCACTATATTGTGACTCTGAAAGTGAAATTAGGATCTGTCATAACCCAATGCAACACTCTAAAACCAAACACATAGCACTGAGGTATCACTTCATCAAAGATAATGTGGAAGATGGAAACGTCGAAGTTCACTTCGTAAGAACCACTGATCAACTGGCTGACATCTTTACCAAAGCTCTTCCTGAAGCATCATTCAACAAAATTTTACAAGGGCTAGGTATGATGGAATCAGAATCAGTACCTCAAACTACCTCTCAACCTCAAACATAAGAAGCGAACTTGACCGAACGTTCAGGTTCGGTTACATAATCTGCCTCGCTCTTCACTACAAAGGTAGTTTTCTTGGTTGTATATTTCTTGTACAAAGTTGTTTATTTTATTGTCAAAAGTATATTCTGATTGCATGTCTCAATTCATTGGTTTTCAAAAATTTTCCAAAACCGAAACCTACCGAAGGTTCGGGTTCGGTTTTTCAAAATTTTCTTAAACCGAAAGCAACCGAAGGTTCGGGTTCGGTTTTTCAAAATTTTCTGGAACCGAAACCAACCGAACGCTCGGGTTCGGTTTTTCAAAATTTTCTGGAACCGAAACCAACCGAACGCTCGGGTTCGGTTTTTCACATTTTTCCCAACCGAATTCAACCTAACGTTCGGGTTCGGTTTTTCAATGTTTTCCAAAGTTTTTTTTTCGACTCTTATTTTCTTTGCTTACTTTTTATTTTTTTTCTCTTTTAATTTTTCTTATTTTTTTTTTTTTTATTATCTACTTCAAAAACTCCAAAAATATTTTTCTCTTTTAATTTCACTTGTGCTCGTTCGTTCAGGGGGTATAAATGTTGGATTACTTAAGTATCCCTAGAAGCATGCTGCTGTATGTGTCCCAAGCCTCATAAGATTCTGAATAATCGCCTTAATGACCTGGTATAAACAATCCGTGTCTTCCCAATTAGGCTACCACATTTATTCTTCCTACCTTCAACAATTGCAGAATCATCTTCCGTTCATGCTACCTCACAAATCCTTCCTATTCGTCCTCAACAGTGCTTGGTGATTGACCTCACACCGCAGGCATATGATTCTTACATGTTTCCGATCATCGAGTGCTTGAAGTACTCGCAAATCGCTCCTGCACTATCAAGGGTTGAGTCTGTGCCCATGGCAATGCTCTCGCAGGTGTATGCGACTGCTTATTACGACAAAGCAGTCGAGCGGGTGTTCTTTGAGGTTGCTGATCACAAGACCTCAATTTCAAGGCAGCGATTCTGCACTCTGCTAGGGTTTGCTGCTGATTCTTCGAGAATCAATCCGTAGACGATTCTGGTGGGCCATCTTTACAGCATGTTCTACAATATGGGGTACACGGAGGTGCTCATCTCCGTCGCCAAGTTCAAGAAATCCTGCTTGCCGCCGCAGTGGAACGGCATGTTCACAGTCCTCTTCAAGGGCTTGTCGGAATGGAGCTCAGGATCCGACGGTGCTAGTCGACTTTTCTTGTCGATTATGTATGCAGTTTACAACGGCGTCAACTTAGATTTTGGGTTGGTCCTCTGGCAACAGCTCATCCAGAGCCTTTCTTCTTCATCACGACATTCTGAGGTGTCGTATGCCCGGTTCTGGACTCTTATTACAAAGTGGGCAATGGATAAGTTCGACGTCCCCACTCCTGCAGGTGCATCGATGTCTTCGATCGGTACGTTTCATACCACGAATATCATCGTCTCTGATGCATCCAAGTTTTCCTTCATTGGCTCTATTCCGGAGACAATGTATGGTGATGTTCCTTCTGACAGCAAGATCATCAGGACGATCAAGGAGTTCAAACAGTCAGGGCCAAGGGAACTCACACCGGAAATGCTAAAGTCCATCCACGATGCTGACAAACCGGTGCCCAGGGGCAAAAAGGCGGAAAAAGGGAAGCAAGTGACCAAAGCTCCTAAAGGTCCTTCTCCCAAGAAGAGGAAACAAACGAAACCTGCTCAGTCCCCGCAGCCGAAGAGGAGGAAGACTCAACCGAAGCGAAAGCTTATAATCCCTTCCTCTTCGAGTGACTCAGAAGATGAGCGTTCGGATTTGGACGGCTCTCAAGGAGGCGAAACCCCTCAATGAGGCAACACCCCACCCCGATCTCCTACTCCAGACATGGATATCCACAACTCACCAGTTCCTTCACCTACTCAAACAATCCCTACTTCCATTCCCACCATAACCCCCACTACCACTATTCCTCCAACCTCTTTCCCTATACCACCACCCATTTTCACTGATATAACTACAACAACAACTGCAAAGGTTACAACCAACGTATCTGATACGGGGGTTCATACCGATGCAACCGAAACCCCACCTGTAACTGAACCACCACAAACCGAAACCCAACATCCAACCGAATCTACCCACACTCCACCACCACCCGAAACTACCCCACCCCACACTCACCCTGAACCTACCCAACCCACCACACCCCCAGCTTCACCACCTCCATCATCTCCAGATCATGCCTCTGATGCAGATAACCCGTTTCTTGGTGGAGACAACATGACCTTCGATTCGGTCTACTTTAGTCCATTTCAGGTTCAGAGTGATGAAGAGGATGATGCTCCAGTGACAAAGAAGCATCTTAAGGAGCTCAACGAGAAGGTTGAATTACTTCTCGCTTCATCTTCCAACCAACAATCCTCTCTATCTGAAGTTGCACTTCAGAAGATTGTTGATTCCTTCTCCAGGGCTCAGCATGATTCTGTAGCTTCAGCCTCAGCCGCCATAGACGCCTCCACAAAAGCCTGTGAGGCTGCGACCGCAAAAGTCGATAAACTATTCTCAGACGCTTCTACCCTGTTGAAGTCCTTACAGGAAAGCGCTGACGCCGCCAAGACAACTTTGGAACCGATTGTTCAGCAATTGGCAAAGTTCATCTCAACGGAGTTGACCTCGTTCGCTACTCTTCGCCAAACCATAAGCGACGACAACTCGGCCCTTCGTGCCTCCATCGATGAGCGCCTCGCTAAGCTTCAGGAGGATCTCGCAGCTGAAAACTCATTGATGGACGTTCTGGCAAGCAAAACCACCGCCCTAAAGGTCAAGAGCACTCAACTTTCAAACTCACAGCAACAGCTTGAAGCTCTTCGATCCGAACGGGAGGTTATCAAGACATGTGTTTCGGATGTACACGCTGCTCTATCTAACATCCTAGAAGCACACGATCCGATTCTAAACCATTCGGTGAGGCGAACCCTTGCTGAAAAACTTGCTCCTGCCTTGGACCTTCTCAGCAAAATCGAAGGTTTACCTAGTTTTGTGTCCACTCCGAAACAAGGGGGAGAAGAGAAGAAGTCCGGATCGAAACCACCTCCTTCCTCCAAAGCTACTCACACAACCGAACCACCTCCGACTGGTTAGGTTCGGGTGTGAAGGATAAAGGGAAACACATAGCTGAGGAAGAAGATGAATATGAAGATGATGAAACCATTGCTGACATGCTGAAACGCAAAAACAGTCGCAATGTTGATGATGATGTTAATCGTGTGGCGCGAGAGGCTGAAGAAGCCGAACGCAAGCAGAAGGAAGCCCACGATCTCCTCGAGAGCAGGAAGACTCTCTTCCCTGCATGGACTCGGGAGCGAATGATTAAGGAGGCCATAGATACTCCCAGCATCCTATGGCTCGAGCCGGTGATTTCGTTCGACTGCAATAATTCTGTCGATTCGCAGTTCGACATGCCATTGACTCGAAAGGCGTTTATCTTCCACGCCTTCTCAAGTATTTTTGAAGTCCCTCATCCGAACCCTGAGGTGGATAGGGAGCTGATTGAATTCTATCTGAAGGCTGTTCGTCCTCAGTATGTAACTTGGAGCGCCCAGAAGATAGTGAACGTTCGGGTATTGAAGCCTTACACCGAAGGAAGATTCATTAATGTTCGGTTCAAGGTGATTTGAGGGTCTGCAAGAACTGCACATCATATCTCCCTGGCAGATCTACCGAACTTAAATCCTCATGATTGGATTGTTCTGCATAACATCCTCTTGACAAATGAAGCTGAATATGGTCCGATCATAGACCATCTCAAGAGGATGATTCTCTGTTATATCATGGAGGTTGCCCTAATGGATCAGGAGGTAGCCACTGTCTTCAAGAAGAAACCGAAGATAGCTCCTGTGGGATCGGCCAGTGATCTCAATCAGATGAAAATGGGCAAGATCGACCCGAGACGCAATTCGGTCATGTTCACTAGAGCAGAAGGACAGAAATGTCTCTTTGCTTTAGCTGACAAACATCTTTACACCACTACTTGTCTGGAGCATGTGTTATCAATCATCCGAAGGTGTAAAGAGAATGCAACGGATGATGTTAAGTACTTCAATGACATGATTCAATGGTACATCAGGTTTAGGCAGACGATACTGGCTCTTATCTCTCATCTGTTTAACACCGTGAAGAAGAAGGTACCCGCCTCCGCTGCTGGCCCAAGTAACAAGTAAAGATCTCGCTCCAATTGACGCAAAGGGGGAGATTGTTGGGTTGAAGATTCGCTAGAGGATTGCGTCATTGGGCTCAGCTTTAGTCCAATTATTTTGTACTCCGGTTTGGGCCTGTCCAACCGAGAGCCTGGTATGTTTATTATATTAGTATATGCTTGCATGCATAATTAGGTTAACGATTAAGAGTATTACGATAGAATTACAGATTTCTTCGATCGTTCTTGTAAACCTACTAATCTTCTACAGTTGATGTTCTTAATCGAGCTCTTCTGAGGGTTTTGTTTTTAATCATTCGACTCGTTTGATTCATTCTTGACTTGTTCTTTATTTTCTTGTTCTTGCTATTTTGTATTTATTTACCTGTTTAAGATCTAATCGATCTTCAAGATTAAGTTTTAATCTCATCAGATTCCTTTAAGAATAAGAGTATGGTGTCTACGGGGAAAAAAGTAAGATTCCTTCGGGAATAAGAGTATGGTTCCTATGGGGACAAGATTAAGATTCCTTCAGGAATAATAGTATGGTTCCTACGGGGCAAGAGTAAGATTCCTTTAGGAATAAGAGCATGGTTTCTACTGGGACAAGAGTAAGATTCCTTTGGGAATAAGAGTAAGGTTCCTTTGGGGACAAGAGTAAGGTTCCATTGAGGACAAAAGTATGGTCCTTCGGGGACAAAGAATATGATTCCTTTGGGAATGAGATTATGTACCTATAGGGAAAGATATGGATGATTCCCTGTGGGAATGTATATAGGTGATTCTTGCGAGAATCTAGATTGTATATGGTTAGAAAAGATAGAGAAAGGTTCCTTGCAATGAACAAGATAAGAGAGTTCTATTTAAGAATTGAGATGTAACCCACGAGGGGTTAAGTGTAAGGAATCCATGAGGGATTAAAGAGTAAGAAGAAAGATTAAGGATCCATGAGGGGTCATAAGAGAAAAGGGTAAGACTAGCGGAGTGTGCTCAGTAATGAAAGTAGGATGTGATTTCCATAGAGTAGAGTACGAGATGAGACCGTTGGGTCTAGTTGAGAACAGGGTGTTGAGGCACTAATGAAGAGAAGGAATAGAGTAGAGAAAGAACAAAGTAAAGATAGATACAAATTTAGAGTATGTGCAGATGAGAAGATCTTGTTAAGAGGCTAAAAGGAAAGTATGAGAATAGCATGTTAAGAGGAAAAGAGAAAGAGTAGAAAGAAAGAATTAAGAAGAATGAAAGAGATATATAAAAGAAAGAAATGATAGAAGTGTATGCTATAAAAGAAAGAGATAAGATCATAGAGTATGATAAAGATAAGGAAAGAAAAAAATATAAGAAAAAGATAGAAGAATAAATCACCAGACACGTTGTATCTGATGCTACATAGATTTTATTTTTTGTAGGTTCAGGTTGTAGCAGTCGTTGTACCAAAAGAGAAGACAGGAGCGCATGGACGAAATAGATAGTAAGATGCTATTTTTGTATTTTCCTTGGTGTTCTATTTGTATGAAGATTTTTATTGTAAACCCGTTATTAATCTTGCGAAGTAAAAGGTTTTAATTTTTTTAGAACTCTACATTCTAAAAAAAACTCTGATATTTCCCATAGAATAGATGTAGAAGATGTGGCTCGTTACACTTATGATTTTGAGATAGTTACATGCATTGAACTTTTCTCCTTTTAATTTATGACATCCCCATTTTCACGGCCAGAAAAGACCGATTTTGTTTATGCTTTGTTTAAAAATCAGAGTAACACTTTAAATAAAAGTGTTACAGAATTTGTCCCAAAACAAAATATGATAAAGATTTATCAAAAGCATTTCCATAGAAATGTATTTCATTAAAAAGACTTGGGATGTCATGTTCGATACAGATCATAAGCATAAAAAATACAGCATAGGCCTTACTACATTATTTCGTATTTACAGGCCTAAAATCCCATAATCTCTCATACTAAGACATTACACCTATGCTCATGCGCCACTACTTGTAATACAAGAAACTGAGTGGGTCAGGCTTGGGATCCTGGTGAGCACATAGGGTTTTCAACCCACAATAAATAAGTTTATTAACTTTATCAAAACAAACAAAGCCGATTACCCGTTTCCGTTATCCTCACTTTACGTCAATAAGACATCTAACACAAGGGACCTAGTCTAAGGACTATCATGGACACTACTGCTAAGGGGATTCCTCAGCAATAAATGTCCTTATGGCAACCATGTGGGGGATGGAGTACACCAGGTGAGCACACAGTTCAAATAAACACACAGTTCAAATAAACAACTACAGGTTACGAGCCTGCTAGTGTTCCACTGGACTGTCTAGAATAGTCCGTTGTTGTCATCTATACTCCGCTAGATGACCGGATCATCAATAACATCTATAACGAGGCCTCTCATTATTTTATTTTATCACACAGCAACTATTACATCTACCTATGTTCTACCCAACACATTTTGTAGATATAAAATACATATACAGTTTAAATCATTTAAAACGTGTATAAAATTGTTCATCCAGCATAGATAGCAAGTATACAAATAATATGCACACACAACACATAATTTATATAAATACTTCATATCTATGTGTAAGCTGAAAGTAACTATGCACTCACCTGAAAGGTTGCGACTCAGCACTCGGACAGCGCTTCGATACTCTTAAAACAATTTTCCTTCGATAAAACCTAGTACCAATACCACTAGGGTTTAATCTAACGATAACCATGACAAATTAATAGTCTGAATATTATTATTATTATATAAGCGTTAAATAACACTCAATATAACTCATAATAAAGCCCAAATAATTATTTTAAGGACCTAATAACATTACTATAATTATTTGAAAGCTATATTAAAAATTGTGTAAGCGTAGCTGACTTACAGCGAATTTTAAAGAAAATCGGGCTTTGCTCGGAGCAGCATTTCCAAAACCGAAAGGGCCTTTTTCTTGGGACTCCGGGAGCCTTGGGGCTTCCTTAGGGTGCTAGGGAGGTTCCCTAGGGTTTAGGAGTGTTTAGGACACTTAGAGAGAGAAATAAGTTAGAGAGAGTGAAGAAAGGTGTCAAAATGGAGGAACTCTCGGCCCCCTTTTATAGTCTGCATAATATCTTGGCATCGTTGGCGCTAAGCCAATCCATACCCAAAACGATGTCGAAACCGTTTAACTCTATGGGTAATAGCTCTTCGTGGAACTCATTTCCATTTAGTTCAATGACTACGTTCTTAATACGATTACTAACAGGTACGAACTTGCCACTGGCAACTTCTACAATCAGGGCATTATCAATTTTTTCTATAGGTAATGCTAGCTTTCCACCAAATTTACACGACACGAAAGAGTAGTTGGCTCCGGAATCAAATAGTATATTAGCAGGCAAACCATTTACAAGAAAGGTACCTGAAGCGACGTCTGTTGTCTCCTTTGCAGCCTCGAGCGTCATCTGGAAGGTTCTCACCTTCAGCTTCGGTGGAACGTTGAGCCTTCCCGCATCTTTCTTCTTTAGGCAATCCTTAGCAATATGCCCTTCTTCACGACACTCGTAGCACACCCTCTTGTTGATGGTGCACTCATTGGCATAGTGCCCCGTTTTCCCACACTTGTAGCAAGTTACTTCCTCGCTACATTTTCCCACACCATTTCAATTAAATTCCTCCTCTCCCGAGCTTCTTTGAATTGAACTTGCTCTTCTTTTTGTTGGGTTTAGCAGACCCTTCAAATTTCCTCTTCTCGCCAACCTCAACATTGCTGGCAGCTCCTCCCTTAATCATATCCTCCACAGACTTGGCAACCCAGATAGTTGCCTCCAGAGTATGTGCCTGACGCACTGGCACCGCGTACTCCCAAGGAAGCCCTTTGTGTACTTATCAATTTTCGTCAGCTCATCCGGAACAAGACGCAAGGCAATCTCCATCTTTCTTGTGAAGTTGTTCGTGTATTCATCGATTGACATGCTTCCCTTCTTTAGGGTTAGGAACTGGTTCTCTAGCTCGAGCAGTGTAACATCCTGAGTTCAGGAGTGCAAGTTCAGGATTCAAAGTGTAAATGTGAAAAGGCAACTCGGCAAGTCCATGGGTGGACTCGGCGAATAGGGTCGCGAATCTGTTCGCGTGTTTAGTGGCCAACTCGGCGAGTCGGTGGCTGGACTCGGCGAGTTGGTGCTGAGTGGAGAAAACCCTAATTCCAGAGGATGAGCCCTATATAAATGACATTATACCCTCTCCCCAGCCTCTTTACCCTCTCTTAAAGTCCAGAAAACCCTAAGTCATGTTTGTGAGGGATTTGAGAGCATTTGAACCTTGGAGAAGAGATTTTGTAGGAGATCTTGGAGAGTTAAGAGGCTTAGAGCAAGGGGCTTTGCTAAGATTTGGATTTCTCTTCTGTTGGAGCTTCCTTTAGAGGTATTATTTCATTGCTTGGGTTGTTATTCATCTAGATTCATCATTTTGGAGTATTTGGAAAGATTAGCTTGTAGTATTTTGAGTTTGGAGGTTGGATCTGAGGTTGCTACCTCAGATCTGGAATGGAGAAGGTCCAGAGTGCATTAAAGTCCCTGTCCTTGAGTGTTTGGTGAAGCCATCTTGTCCCAAACCCTATCCCTAGAGTGTAAAATGCCTACATCTCTTTGGATTCACGTAAAGTTTTCCACTTTACGTGATGGATGGGTTGTAGAAGGGTAGATCTATGGTTTAGATCAACTGCATGGCCTGGAAGGCTTCTGTATGGCTTAAGATCTAGAGGCACTCGCCGAGTCACAAAGGTGTACTCGGCGAGTTGCTTGAAGATGGGCAGGAACTCGGCGAGTTGGAAGAACAACTCGACGAGTAGGTTGAAGATAGCCTTGGACTCGGCGAGTCTATTCTTGGACTCAACGAGTCTGGTCATGAGTTACTAATCTTCTTCTGGTTGAGCCATGAATCGGCGAGTCAAGGGAGGACTCGGTGAGTTGAGTGCGAGGGGACTCAAAGTTGTGAGACTCGGCGAGTCTCGGGGTGACTCGGCGAGTTAAGTCGTGGATTGGGGAAGTTCTAAGCATGGGGACTCGGCGATTCATCGGGTTGACTTGGTGAGTAGAGTCAGTCAGGAGGTTGGCTTTGAATTTGAATTTGACCAAAGGTTGACCAGTTGACATCCGAAGGCATTTTGGTAATTGTTGGCATTTGTATTGAGTTCAGTGTTGGTGTTGGCTAGTGGAGGAGATCGTATCAGTGGTCGGAGCATCTTGGTCTTATCTTTCAGTCGGCAGTTGCGAGGTGAGTTATCCTTACTATATCGACAGGGTCTACGGCACCAAGGTCGGCCCTTTATCGGATTGTAATCCGGGTATCGTTGTTATGTTATTGCTTTGCTATGTTTGCATCCTGGTAGTTAGGATGGTATATGTTAGAGACCTGGATAAGGTCGGTATCCTGGTATCTAGGATGATGCTATGCTAGTGACCGGTTAGGTTGGTATCCTGGTTAGGATGATGTTATGCTATGTGATCTGCTAGATCGGTTTGATTGGATGTGAATTGTTATATGATTGAATGTTTATGTGCACATGGTTATTGGATTGGGGTTGGGTTGAGGCGGGTCCTGCTTTGTGCTGTAGGCCAACATACCTAGGGCGGACCGGTTATCCCGAAGGCCCAGTGAGCAGTCCGGATAGGCGGTAGGCCCCAAGAGGGCGGACCAGACGTGCCGAGGCTTGGAGAGTGGACCAGACCGACTGAAGGCCCAGTTCGGGCGGACCAGTCATACTGTAGACTCAGAGAGTGGTCCAAGTGGATTGAAGGCCCGGTGCGGGCGGACCAATCACACTATAGACTCGATGTATATGGCTAGACTCGGAGGGTGGACCAGGTGGACTATTGGCCAGTGCGGTAGACCAGTCTCACAGTAGACCTGGAGTGCATGGTTGTTCTGTGTTCTGTTATGATATGGTATATGTGGTTGGTACTTTGGGGGTATCTCACTAAGCTTTCGGGCTTACAAATGTGGTTTAATGTTTTCAGGTTCTTCAGGAGACCGTGGCAAGGCAAAGGCGTGATCGTACCGCTCCTCATGATTATGTTTTATGACGTGGTTCTGGGAAGACTCTGATAATGATTGTATTGAAAACCTTTTTGTAATAACTCTGTGACAATGGGTTGTTTTTGAAAAGTTTAAATACATTGAAATTTTTAGACCGTTACAAGTTGGTATCTAAGTCTTGGTTTGAGTGAATTGGAGGAACATTCATGTGAATCCAGTCTCAAATCAGGGAGAGTTTTCAAAAGAGAATTTAAAATGGTTTTCAAAATGAGTAAAGGAGGACGCGGAGGTATGATCAGCCGGAGCTAGTAAGTAACCCCAAAATACCATACATGATATTTGTTTTTGAGCTTTTATAGAACAACATGCTAGTACTAGGCTAGGGATCTTCAGGATTTCATGATAATGTTGCCTGATTTATGATGCCTGCTAGCCTAGGGTTCCTCTGTGGGAGATTTTTGGTGTTCCTCTAGGAGTGAGGATTGAGCGCTTGTTACGTATGTTTTTCGCTAGGGTGTTGTGGTAATACTTGATACAAATATGGGTAGGTGTGGAAGGTAGTATGGGCCCGTACTACTGAAAGCACAAGACCCATACGCGTATCAAAGAAACCATGACCTCTAGGGTTGGGTTGGGAGTTGGTTCCCGAGTTTGTGGGAAGTATCTGAGATCTTGTGGTGCTTTTGAGTATGGTGGTTACGAGGCATGCTGGGAGCGGATCCGGGTCAGGATCGGGAGCAGGAGAGGGCGGTCAGGGTGGGTCAGTACCGCCCGAGGTTATTGGTCAGATGAGCACAGGCGAGTTGGACGCTAGGATTCGTGAGATCCTACATGATGAGGTTGTTGCGTTATTCTGGGCCGAGTTTCCGGAACTGTTTGGGTCGATCAAGACCGCCATGATTGAGTATTTTGATGAGCACTATGTGGCTCTCACAGAGACGGCTGCCGCGGCGGCTACAGCGGCTGTAGCAGCGACAGGGGGAGGAGCCGGTCGAGGTTTTTAGTATCGGGACTTCGATAATACGAAGCCTCCTACCTTCGATGGGGTTTAGGACCCGGTTGTTGCCATGAGATGGTTGTCGGACGTGGAGGGGTGTTTCTTCACGTGTTGATGCCCTGCTGATCAGAGGGTGAGGTGTGCTCTGAACCTGTTGAGACTCGGGGCGAAGGATTGGTGGAGATTGACCACGAGGTCATATTCGAATGCGCAGAGAGCTGCGGTTTCATGGGATCAGTTCCGGGAGATGTTCAGCACTCGTTATTTCCGCGGGTTGAGGGGGAGAGGTTGGCTCAGGAGTTCTTGGAACTGAAGCAGGATTTGGAGTCAGTGATGGAGATCAACAGGATGTTCACTGAGAAGCCGATGTTTTGCCCTGAGTTCGCTTCGGAGCAGGCTCAGATGTCCCGATATCTGAGTATGCTTAAGAGGGATATCAGACAGTTTGTGTCTACGCAGAGGTGCGAGACCTTGTTGGAGTTGCATTAGGCCACCAGGCGGCGTGAGTTGGAGATTGAGATGCAGTTGCGAGAGCTGAGGTAGGCTTCGGTGTAGTCGCAGACGGCGCCGAAACGGTCCAAGACCGTTGATTCTAGATTGGGAGATCAGAGCAGCCACACTTATGGGAAGTGTGGGAAGGGTCACACCGGAGTTTGTAGGTCCGGTGGTGCATGCCGCATGTGCGGAAAGGAGGGGCACTATGCAAGGGATTGTCGGCAGACAGCCTCGGTTCGAGATTTGAGGATTTGTTATCATTGTCATCAGGTTGGACACTTGAGGGTCAACTATCCATAGCTTGATGCAGGACCGGTGCAGGCTCCAGCACCGGCCACTTTGAGGATTACGGGTGGAACGGAGCCCCCAAGGGCTCAGGATCGTGCTTTTCAGCTTACAGCGGAGGAGGTCAGGGCAGTGTCGGATGCAGTTGCGGGTATGTTTCTTTCTTGATGTCTTGTTATTTGGTGATTATTGTGGAGTATTGTTTATCTGCTAGTCTCGCTGTGTCATTTTTGGTATGGTATTCGTTGTTCCTTGAGGCTTGTGGTATGGTTATGGGTTTGGGTTTGGTGTTGGAAATTCCGTTGGTTGTCATTCACGAGGATTATTAGTGGGAATCTGGCCTTTGGTTGGAATGTCGGGTAGCATCTGCAGTCTGAGGAGTGGTTAGCTGAAGATCGGGTTTCTTTCGAGCCCAGATGATCAGTGTTGTTATGTAAATTTGTGAAGTTTGCTCGTTCTGGTAGGAATCAGTTCGCGTGTAAGGGCTTGTGTTGAGTAGGGTTGTCGAGGGAGGTCGGTGATGGCGACCGGTGGTTGATAGTCAGCACTCTAAGTGGGGAAGAATTGGAGAATTCTCCGGAAGATCGATAAGCAAGAGAGGTTGTTTAGCTGTTGAGATTCAGCAGCGGTTCTGACAGCCGAGCGTAGGCTGGTATGAGCAAGTGTCAGACAGGCGGGGCGGGATGCAGACCAAGGGTGATTGATTGTGGAAGGCCTAGGATCAGGCCGGGTTTGAGTATGTAGGGTGGAGATAGAGTTCAGAACCCCTAGAGGGCTAGAACGGTATTCATGGGAGAGTTTTCTGGAGGGATAACGCGGGATGATGAATGCTAGTTGAGCGGTCTGGATAGACTGAAGGATGGTGGGCGTACCAGTCAGGCCGAAGGCTCGGAGAACGGTCCAGACAGGCTGAAGGCCTTGGAGGGCGATCCAGACCTGTTGAAGGTTCTGAGAGTGGTCCAGATGGGCTGAAGGCGATCCAGTCATGCTGAAGACTCTTCATGTGTTGATAGATCTGTATGAGGATATGGAATGAGTATGTCGTGATGTGATAGCATCTTTGGGTCTGGCCTCGGGTATTGATCATCGATTAGTAGAAGGTAGTGCATGGACTCGAGATTCCTTGCGATCAGATTCAGAGTATGTGTGGTGCATGGGATAGCGGTTATGCTATAAGGGATGGTGTAATATTGGGTTAGCACTGTGGCACTTGTGATAGTGTCAAGGCAGCTAAGTGGATTTCCTTGGTAAGGAAAGGGAAATGAATGTAGCTCCGAGAGGGAGTGTAAGTTCACGGAAGTGAAAGCAGTAGTGCGGAGTTATGATTGGAGTGTTCCAATTATGGTCATTGAGCAGCATGTTTGCGGTAGTGGTATGGAATCACATCCGGTTTGGATGTCTGCCAAGGTCATGGAAGGAATTCCGAGGGTGTAGATCCAAGAGGCTCAGAAGGGATGCATGGATGGAGTCATGGATTCCCATCTTGATTTTGATCAAGGAATTGTGTATGTAGTGGTAATTCATCTTGGGGGATGTTTGGAGGTGTCATCAGTGCATCGGATTTTCCCAACCCGAGGATGTTAGAACCAGTCCGGTATGGGTATGAGATTGCGGAGGAGAATTCATGGGAGCTGCTCTGAGACTGAAGGATGTGTCCTTCTGTCAACCTGGAGTGGATAGAGTTGGACTCCGATCAGGATTCCGATGGTTCAGGGTTATATCTAGCCCGAATGAGTCGGGTGATTGGCGTGATTTGGAGCGAGTGAAGTATCATGGAATGGTACTTGGCTATTAAGTGGAGTTATCTGAGGATGTGGCCGGTGGCCGGCTTGAGGCGGTGGTCAGAATGCCGCAGGAGAAGAGTTGGGTTTCGGGGGTTGTGTTTTGAGGAATCTGGTCTGGTTAAAGCTAGGAGGCACATTGCGAGAGTAATTCTAGAGTTGAGTTGTCGCAGGCTTCGAGGACGAAGCCTAATTTAAGTGGGGGAGAATTGTAACATCCCGAGTTCAAGAGTGCAAGTTCAGGGTTCAAAGTGTAAATGTGAAAGGGCAACTCGGCGAGTCCATAGGTGGACTCGGTGAGTAGCGTCACGAATCTGGTCGCGTGTTTAATGGCCAACTCGGCGAGTCGGTGGCTGGACTCGGTGAGTTGGTGCTGAGTGGAGAAAACCCTAATTTTGGAGGATGAGCCCTATATAAAGGACATTATACCCTCTCCCCAGCCTCTTTACCCTCTCTTGAAGTCCAGAAAACCCTAAGTCACGTTTGTGAGGGATTTGAGAGCATTTGAACCTTGGAGAAGAGATTTTGGAGGAGATCTTGGAGAGTTAAGAGGCTTGGAGCAAGGGGCTTTGCTAAGATTCGGATTTCTCTTCTGTTGGAGCTTCCTTTTGAGGTATTATTTCGTTTCTTGGGCTGTTATTCATCTAGATTCATCATTTTGGAGTATTTGGAAAGATTAGCTTGTGGTATTTTGAGTTTGGAGGTTGGATATGAGGTTGCTACCTCAGATCTGGAATAGAGAAGGTCCAGAGTGCATTAAAGTCCCTGTCCTTGAGTGTTTGGTGAAGCCATCTTGTCCCAAACCCTAGCCCTAGAGTGTAAAATGCCTACATCTCTTTGGATTCACGTAAAGCTTGCCACTTTACGTGATGGATGGGTTGTAGAAGGGTAGATCTATGGTTTAGATCAACTGCATGGCCTAGAAGGCTTCTGTATGGGTTAAGATCTAGAGGCACTCACCGAGTCAGAAAGGTGTACTCGGAGAGTTGCTTGAAGATGGGCACGAACTCGGCGAGTTGGAAGAACAACTTGGCGAGTAGGTTGAAGATAGCCTTGGACTCGGCGAGTCTGTTCTTGGACTCGGCGAGTCTGGTCATGAGGTCCTAATCTTCTTCTGGTTGAGCCATGAATCGGCGAGTCAAGGGAGGACTCGGTGAGTTGAGTGCGAAGGGACTCAAAGTTGTGAGACTCGGCGAGTCTCGGGGTGACTCGGTGAGTTGAGTCACGGATTGGGGAAGTTCTGAGCATGGGGACTCGGCGAGTAGAGTCAGTTAGGAGGCTGGCTTTGACTTTGACTTTGACCAAGGGTTGACCAGTTGACTGTTGGATATAGTGTCTAAGTCCATAACTATATTTGGTATGTACTTGACCCGACCCGGCATGGTCCATTTGGGTTGCACTTCACCCGAACAATTTATGGAAAATCTTTTGAGAATAGTACAAGTTATGATTTATTAATATATTATAAGTTCTAATATATTAATATAAGATCATATTATTTAATTAGTATTGATCTATAATTAATCTAGGATTAATTTAGAGATCAAAGATATTACTAATTAAATATGGGCTTCTATATTTTTATGTAGTGTGGGCTAATGCTTATTTGGAATGGGCTAGGCTTGCATGGAAAGTCCATGGATACTCCATGGAGCTTTAACCCATGGATCTCATGGAAATGAAGAGACATGGGTATTAGGGATTATATGGATGTAACCCTAATCCACCACACTATATAAAGGAGACTTTGGTTCTTGAAATCACACTAGTTGAGGTGAGTAAAGCAAGAGGGCCAATTTCAAGATAGTAGTGACTATTCTCTCAAAGTTCCAAGTTTGTGGTGATTTGTGATTTCCATTTGAGGCATCCACACTATTGGTGCTAGGCTCTAAAACTCTAAGGAATCAACTATAACTACAAGACAAACATAGATCCAAGGTTTATTAGGGTTGCATGTACACTTAGGAAGTGTTAGAATGCTCAAAACCCATCAGTGGTATCAGAGCCTAGGCTTGTTTGTTTGATACTTGATACAAAATATTGGAAAAAGTCGAAAAACTTGCTGTCTGCCTGATGAACTCGCCGAGTCCATAGGGGGACTCGTCGAGTTCATGTGTATCTTCATCCTACTCGGCGAGTAGGTTCATGCACTCGGCGAGTAGGAGCCTCAGAATGCAGATTTTCGACTTTAGTTGCTGGAAATGGACTAGAAACATTACCCTAAACTGTTTTGGTACTTGAAAACTTGTTTTAGATGGTGTAATGTCTTCGCTAATCCATTTACAACAACTTGTTATCAAAATTATAAAGTTTTAAGTGTAATTTTTGATTCATGAAAGTGTTCATATTCATGTTCTTGATCTTATGATGTTTAGATGATCATAGGAATTATTTGTAACCTATGTGGTAGATTAATTCTTGATCATTATGTGTTTTAATGGAGTCCATAACTTGTCCTCAAGTTATGGAAAAACCAAAAGTCACTTTGTTTAAAAACCATTAAAAGAACACATGGGTTATAAAAATGAAGAGTCCTCATTTTTAATACCCTAATAAACTCATAAGTTACAAGAAATGAAAAGTTTTGAAAGTTTACAAAACTTGCCCTCAAGTTTTGGAACAAGTAAAGTCATTAAAAAACTTTAGTTCCAACCCTTAGAATTTTAAAAGTTAAAATTCAACCCTTATACTTATAATATTATAAGTTAATAATAATATATATATGTATAAGATTAAAGTCGTCTTACCACTAGTACGCCTCATTCACGAAGTCGGTCTATAAGGTGGGTATAAGGTTGTTGTTTATAAAATGGCAACTTAATGGGTGTCCACTCTTACCCACCGCTTGCTTGACTGGTGGAGGGTCGTTAGCCGAACGGGTAAGACAAGGACTTATAAATTCTCATTAAAAGTATGATGAATATTATAAAGTAACTAAATGTTTTATTAAATTCCCAATCTTAGTTACTTTAGGAAAAATGTGAATAAGGTGTTAATCCATGAAATTACACTTTACACTTTGTTTAAGTCGTTAGTGGAGCGTGTGTGGTTAACCGGCACACTAACTTGGAATTAACAAGGTAGGTAAAGGGTGACTTAATATTTATCATAGTAACGATGGAGCGTGTGTGGTTAACTGGCACATCGATTGAGGGGTAATTTATTAAGGGTACCAAGTAATTTGCATGGTTACTTCACACCTCATTTTTTGATCATCGGCATCCTAGTCGCAAAACTTGGAGGGCACACTCGAGATTGAAACATGCCTTTGAAAAGTTCATTGAATATCAAAAGAATCTAGGAGTTTCTAAAAACCAAATTAAATATTTTTAATATTTCGTCTTTGGTGGAAATTGGTGAATCGTCATTCACCTACCTTTCAAATATGTTATTACTTAGATTACGGCATACCTCTTCTAAGTATAATATATTGTGATTGGGTCCTAGCCTTAATACTACATTTGGGTGTTTTATTAAGGACTATCTCTATATCTAAACTGATCCTTTCTTTCTTCTCTTATCAGATGTCTGCAAACAACGCTGCTTCTGGCTCTAATCCTAGTGGCTCCTTTTCTCTTATGAACTTGTGTGGGAAAGTCACTTTTGATGGATCCAACTTTAATGAATGGATCAGAAACATCAGAATGATTACTCACCACGAGGACAAGGAATATGTCCTCGATAAGGAGCTTAAGGAGATTGATGAGACAGTTGCTACTCCTCAAGAGATCGTTGAGTTTAGGGCACATGAAAGGGATGCCACCAAAGTGGCATGCATCATGATGGCCACTATGACCGCGAATCTCCAAAAATCCTATGAAGATTTCTACCCCTATGAGATGCACCAAGACTTGATGGAAAGATACCATCAAAGTGACCGTCAAGAGAGGTATGAAATCATCTCCTCCATGATCACAACTCGCATGAAGGATGATGAACCCATCACGGGCCACATGCAGAAAATGCAAAGATTTGTGGACCATTTGCTGAAGCTAAATGTGAACTTCCCCGAGGAGCTTGCAATAGATATCATTTTGCACTCCTTACCTTAATGTTATGACCAATTCCGCATGACATACCACATGAACAAGGAAGAGGTCACACTCAGCAAACTTCAAGGACTCTTAAAGACCGCGGAAAGTGGTCTTAAGGGTAAGGCGATTGTTACTCCTACTCCTACCAACACCGCCCCTGTCTTGGCAATCGAGAAAGGACGAGGGAAGAAGAGAAAGAGTTCTTCGAAGGGTACCAAGGTTAGGATCCTTGATGGCTCTTCTTCAAGTGGAACCAAGAAAGGTTTCATCACTCCTTCTTCTAAACCAAAAGAGGCCGAATGCTTCTATTGCCATGAAAAGGCACAATGGAAGCGGAATTGCCCAAAGTACCAGCAAGATGTGAAGGAAGGGAAAATTAAACCCAACCATGCAGGTATTTACACTATCATTTCTAATAACTCTCCCAATTCTAAATCTTGGGTCCTTGATACCGGTTGTGGTATTCATATTTGTTGTGACTTGCAGGGACTAAGAAGAAGTGAGAATGTGGAGCAAGGAAGGATAAACTTAATCATGCGGAATAGGAAAGTTACACCTGTCACCAAGATTGGAGTTTATACTTTGTCGCTAAGTAGTGGGTTAAATTTAGATTTGAATAAATGTTGTTACTCGCCAGAAATGGCAAGAAATATTATTTCCTTTCATGCATTGTATAAACAAGGGTTTACCTTTTCATTTAATAATGAAGTTGGTTCTATTGATGCTTTCTTTAATAATGTTCTTTATTTTAAAGCATTACCTTGTGATGGTGTGTATGAAGCTGTGTCTGTTGTAGATAACTTAGTAAATAATGTGATGTGTATTGATTATATTAATAATAATAACTTGGATAAAGCATCATTATGGCATTGTCGTCTTGGGCATATAAGCAAGAAACGTATAGGCCAACTCCAAAAGGATGGAGTCTTGGAGTCGTTTGACCTAAAGTCAGATGATAGTTGCGAATCATGCTTACTTGGTAAAATGACAAAGTCACCCTTCACAGGCTCTTGTGAGAGGGGTGAAGGTTTGTTGGACCTTGTACACACGGATGTGTGTGGACCATTCAAACATGCCACAAGGGATGCTAATCGTTATTATTTGACTTTTACTGATGATTACAGTAGATATGGATATGTCTACTTAATCAAGCATAAGTCAGAGACTTTCGAAAGGTTTAAGGAATTTAAACAGGAAGTCGAGAATCAATTGGGCAGGAACATTAAGATGCTTCGATCCGATCGAGGTGGTGAGTATCTTAGTTCAGAGTTCCTCGACTATCTTAGGAAATGTGGGATTGTCTCACAATTGACACCTCCCAGGACACCATAGTTGAATGGTGTAGTTGAGAGGTGTAATCGAACCTTGTTGGATATGGTTCGTTCCATGATGAGTCGACCTTCGCTACCAATCTCATTTTGGGGGTATGCCTTAGAGATTGCCGCCCATATCCTTAATCTAGTCCCTACAAAGAAAGTTGCCAAAACTCCTCACAAGATGTGGACTAGTAAAGTACCCAAACTACACCACATCAAGATTTGGGGTTGCGAGGCTTTTGTGAGGCGCGAGACTCATGATAAGCTAGAACCCCGAAGCGAGAGGTGTATTTTCATCGGCTACCCACAAAGATCCTTTGGTTACCTCTTCTACAGACCTAGTGATAATGTGGTCTTTGTAGCAAGAAGAGGAGTCTTTCGAGAGAGAGAGAGAGTTTATAAGCCAAGGAGACAGTGGGAGGCAAATTGACCTTGAAGAACTTCAAGAGTCAAGCGGTGAAGGAAATTCAAACCCTAGCCCTCAACTTAAGGAGGAAACTCCTGTTGAGCCAATTGACGAGTCTGTACCTCTAAGACGTTCCACGAGAGTTATGAATGCACCTGAGCATTACTATGGTTTCCATATTACTGTAGAAGGTGAGACACTTATTAGTGATGAGACACTAGTAGGTCTGGATGAGCCTAACAGCTACACGGAAGCCATGGCAGGCCCTGAGGCTGCTAAATGGAAAGAGGCTATGGATAGCGAGATACAGTCCATGTATGACAATCAAGTTTGGAACTTGGTTGACCATATACCTGATCGTAAGGTAGTTGGGTGCAAATGGATCTTCAAGAAGAAGACCGACATGGATGGTAATGTACACACTTATAAGGCACGACTGGTTGCAAAGGGTTATTCTCAAACTCCGGGAGTTGATTATGATGAGACCTTTTCACCAGTGGCCAAGATAAAGTCTATTAGGGTTCTGTTAGCCATTGCTGCATTTCATGACTATGAAATATGGCAAATGGATTTCAAAACCGCTTTTCTTAATGGAAAGTTGGTTGAAGATGTTTACATGGTTCAGCCAGAGGGTTTTGTCAGTACGGAGTACCCCAATAGAGTGTGTAAACTCGAGAAATCCATTTATGGATTGAAACAGGCACCTCACAAATGGAATCTTTGCATTGATGAGAAAGTCAAGGAATTTGGTTTTTCAAGGAGTGAAGATGAATCTTGTGTCTATATCAAGAACTTCATCGGAGACCTTGGAGTTGTACCAGCTATAAAAGAGCCAATGGAGATTTTCTGTGACAGCAATAGTGCGGTTGCCTTAGCCAAGGAACCAAGAGATCATGGGAGATCCAGACACACTGACAGAAAATATCACTTCATCAGACATCGAATAGAAGAAGGAATCCTCATGTCAAAGAGGGTATCATCGGATGAGAACCCAGCAGATCCCCTCACGAAGGGACTGAGTAGGGTTAAGCATCTCCAGCATGCTCGTAGCATATGGCTGAAGGATGATATAAGTTTTAGTAGTTAGATAAATTATGAAATTTGTAAAGTGTAATTGACATTAGATGATGAATAAAAGGTGTTTTATTTATGAGTAAAGTGTTGCTATCTCTTGTCGATCATTTACTATATTTCGTTTGCATGTTTTGACTTCCAGAATAATTATGTTTGGTATATCATATTATTCAAACCTCCACAGTCGGTCATATGTTGGAAGTAGGTATGAATCAAGATTGTCATGATTGGTTGCAATGGTCTAAGGTGTTGGACATGACTACAACAATCATGAGTGCTCATAAGTTCTGAGCATTGGACTCAACCCACGCTCACTGGAATCACTTCATGGAATTTTATCTCGAGTGATCGTGAGACAGTAATATCATATAAGTCTTCAAACCTAGAGATATGATTTGTTAGTTATGAGTTTGTTATACATTGATTGTACGAAAACGCATTGGTAACTCGATGTTATAAAACATGCTTTTGTGTATAATTCAATGAGTGGTAGAACAAACATATGAGTCGAAGTTTATCTGTTCCTTCTAGGATTAGAAGCGATATCTGGGCCCCTCGATGATTTTGTTTTGACCTATGTACCGGGCCCGGTCAGAACTAAATTGATGTGTTCAGTTAAGTTCTATGTCAAACAAATCGGAAATAGGGAAACAAATGCTGGACAATAAGTAAGACCATGTTCCATGTATTTGTCCGGCTAATATCTAGAACAGAGGATTATATGATCACTTATCTAAAATGGCGCGTTCTAGTGCAACAGAGTTTAAAGAGCTACGATTGATGATCGGTTCCTGAAGTCATACTTGCAACTATAGTTATCAGACTTATCCAAGTGGGAGACTGTTGGATATAATGTCTAAGTCCATAACTATATTTGGTATGTACTTGACCCGACCCGGCATGGTCCATTTGGGTTGCACTTCACCCGAACAATTTATGGATAATATTTTGAGAATAGTACAAGTTATGATTTATTAATATATTATAAGTTCTAATATATTAATATAAGATCATATTATTTAATTAGTATCGATCTATAATTAATCTAGGATTAATTTAGAGATCAAAGATATTACTAATTAAATATGGGCTTCTATATTTTTATATAGTGTGGGCTAATGCTTATTTGGAATGGGCTAGGCTTGCATGGAAAGTCCATGGATACTCCATGGAGCTTTAACCCATGGATCTCATGGAAATGAAGAGACATGGGTATTAGGGTTTAAATGGATGTAACCCTAATCCACCATACTATATAAAGCAGGCTTTGGTTCTTGAAATCACACTAGTTGAGGTGAGTAAAGCAAGAGGGCCGATTCCAAGATAGTAGTGACTATTCTCTCAAAGTTCCAAGTTTGTGGTAATTTGTAATTTCCATTTGAGGCATCCACACTATTGGTGCTAGGCTCTAAAACTCCAAGGAATCACCTACAACTACAAGACAAACATAGATCCAAGGTTTATTAGGGTTGCATGTACACTTAGGAAGTGTTAGAATGCTCAAAACCCATCATTGACTTCCAGGGGCATTTTGGTAATTGTTGGCATTTGTTTTGAGTTCAGTGTTGGTGTTGTCTAGTGGTGGAGACCGTATCAGTGGTCGGAGCATCTTGGTCTTATCTTTTAGTCGGCAGTTGCGAGGTGAGTTATCCTCACTATATCGACAGGGTCTACGGCACCAAGGCCGGCCCTTTATCGGATTGTAATCCGGGTATCGTTGTTATGTTATTGCTTTGCTATGTTTGCATACTGGTAGTTAGGATGGTATATGTTAGAGACCTGGCTAAGGTCGGTATCCTGGTATATAGGATGATGCTATGCTAGTGACCGTTAGGTCGGTATCCTGGTAAGGATGATGTTATGCTATGTGATTTGTTAGATCGGTTTGATTGGATGTGAATTGTTATATGATTGAATGTTTATGTGCACATGGTTGTTGGACTGGGGTTAGGTTGAGGCGGGTCCTGCTTTGTGCTGTAGGCCAACATACCCAGGGCGGACCGGTTATCCCGAAGGCCCAGCGAGCGGTCCGGATAGGCTATAGGCCCCAAGAGGGCGGACCAGACGTGCCGAGGCTCGGAGAGTGGACCGGACCGACTGAAGGCCCGGTGCGGGCGGACCAGTCATACTGTAGACTCAGAGACTGGACCAGGTGGATTGAAGGCCCGGTGCGGGCGGACCAATCACACTGTAGACTCGATGTATATGGCTAGACTCGAAGGGTGGACCAGGTGGACTGTTGGCCGGTGCGGCGGACCAGTCTCACAGTAGACCCAAAGTTGGGAAGACTTTGATAATAATTGTATTGAAAACCTTTTTGTAATAACTCTATGAAAATGGGTTGTTTTTGAAAAGTTTAAATTTATTGAAATTTTTAGACCGTTACAAGCAGGTTTTGAGTTGAGCCATACTTTTGTTTTAATTGCACCAGAAATTCTGCCCATGTCAGTCGCAGGGGCTTGTTGGGGCTTAAAGTCTTCCCCAAGGTATTCCACCAACGTACAGCGCCACCTCGAAACTGACGCACTGCAAACGTGGTCTGTAGTTTTCCTCTGCAACTGCATGTCATGAAAGCTAACTCCATTTCTGAGATCCAATCGATGACCCCGATCGGATCTTCTTTTCCCGTGAAAGTCGATGGCTTGCGAGTCAGAAAATCCTTGTACTTGCATCCATTCCTCTCGACTCCGTCATCTTGGTTGTTTTGTTGAACTATTGGTGGGTTAACTTGACCAACGGTTCCACTATAGTTTCCCTCCTCAGTCTGCCCTTCATTCAACTCGGGTTGTTCGATCTGTATGGTCGCTTCCTCTCGATTTTGCAGGAGAAAACGTCTGGTTTCCTCCATTTGATGATCCAACATCGCTTGGATCATTGCTTGCACTCCGACCATCGTTATTGGCTCAGCAGCGGCTTCCACAACCGGTATTTGCTCAATCACTGGGGTTGGTTTCTGTTCCCATTTGCATTCACGTTTCTGCTACGGGTCCTTGCCATCTTGATCTATACACCGAGGTGAATGTAGATCTTTATTTAGGACTTATGTTCAAATCATCCTTATCTCTCTGAAACGTTTACATGCTAGTTATAATATCGTAGTCGTACGTTTAGAATCCTAAACACATAAGGTTTCCAGATCCGGTCAGCAACAGACCATAGATCCGAAAAAATAATAGCATGTCAGGCACAAAGCATTTAGCACATAAAAGCATTTTTGGCATAATTCCTAAAATAAGCTAGTGCTCACACCTCACAATCATCGCTTAGCATTCTAAGTTTAAGTCTAGAAATCCTACAAATTCCTAGTTCGCTTAAACTAATGCTCTTATACCAACTGTGACATCCCCATTTTCACGGCCAGAAAAGACCGATTTTGTTTATGCTTTGTTTAAAAATCAGAGTAACATTTTAAATAAAAGTGTTGCGGAATTTGTCCCAAAACAAAATATGATAAAGATTTATCAAAAGCATTTCCATAGAAATGTATTTCATTAAAAAGACTCGGGATGTCATGTTCGATACAGATCATAAGCATAAATAATACAACATAGGCCTTACTACATTATTTCGTATTTACAGGCCTAAAATCCCTTAATCTTTCATCCCAAGACATCACACCTATGCTCATGCGCCACTAACTGCAATACAAGAAACTGAGTGGGTCAGGCTTGGGAGCCTGGTGAGCACATAGGGTTTTCAACCCACAATAAATAAGTTTATTAACTTTATCAAACCAAACAAACCCGATTACCCGTTCCCGTTATCCTCACTTTACATCCCTAAGACATCTAACACAAGGGACATAGTCTAAGGACTATAATCGGAATGGACACTACTGCTAAGGGGATTCCTCAGCAATAAATGTCCTTAAGGCAACCATGTGGGGGATGGAGTACATCTGGTGAGCACACAGTTCAAATAAACACCTACAGGTTGCGAGCCTGCTAGTGTTCCACCGGACTGTCTAGAATAGTCTGTGGTCATCATCTATACTCCACTAGATGACTGGATCATCAATAACATCTATAACAAGGCCTCTCATTATTTTATCACACAACAACTATTACATCTACCCATGTTCTACCCAACACATTTTGTAGATATAAAATACATATACAGTTTAAATCATTTAAAACGTGTATAAAATTGTTCATCCAGCATAGATAGCAAGTATACAGATAATATGCACACACAGCACGTAATTTATATAAATACTTCATATCTATGTGTAAGCTGAAAGTAACTATGCACTCACCTCAAAGGTGGTGACTCAGCACTCGGACATCGCTTCGATACTCGGACATCGCTTCGATACTCTTAAAACAATTTTCCTTCGATAAAACCTAGTACCAATACCTCTGGGTTTAGTCTAACAATAACCGCGACAAATTAATAGTCTGACTATTATTATTATTATTATTATTATTATTATTATTATTATTATTATTATCATTATTATATAAGCGTTAAATAACACTCAATATAACTCATAATAATAGCCCAAATAATTATTTTAAGGACCTAATAACATTACTATAATTATTTGAAAGCTATATTAAAAATTACGTAAGCGTAGCTCACTTACAACAGATTTTAAAGAAAACCGGATTTTGCTCGGAGCAGCATTTCCGAAACCGAAAGACCCTTTTTCTCGGGACTCCGGAAGCCTCGGGGCTTCCTTAGGGTGCTAAGGAGATTCCCTAGGGTTTAGGAGTGTTTAGGACACTTAGAGAGAAAAATAAGTTAGAGAGAGAGTGAAGAAAGGTGTGAAAATGGAGGAACTCTCGGCCCCCTTTTATAGCATGCGAGGCCTCGGATTACGCTGGGTGTAGTCCTTGGCTACGCTGGGCGTAAGGCTCGGATGAGGCTTCCGGCTGTCTTCGCACGTGGACTGGTCTCGGTGTGGATAAGAACCGGAGTACGCGGGGCATACTCGTCCTTGGATGCGGGGCGTATGTGAGGGTGACGCGTCAAAATCCGAAGCGAAGCCTTGGTCAGCAAGCAACGGCTGAGATTTGGCCATGTCATCTCAGTTTCGCAATTTTCCTTCTCGACTTCTAAAAATCATAACTTTTGCATACAAATATGTTTTTGACGTTCTTTAAATCCACGCGAAGGTGGGAACGTACTCTATAACTTTCGTTTAGACTCCGTCGGCTAATTTTGACTTTATTTTAAAAGTTATAACATTAACAGGTCGGGACATGATTGGTCCGTTAAAAATTCATAACTTCTTCATCTGACGTCCGTTTTCGTCTGTCTTTTTATCGTTACGCTACAATTAACGACATCTTCGATTCTCATTTAGGTCGTGTCGGCTAAAAACCGCTCGATCTATTATTCGAATTTATGGTTGTACACTACTAATCCGAAACTTCAAAAAATCATAACTTTCTCATACGAAGTCAGATTTGGGCGTTCTTTTTATGGACGCTCTCGGTTTAACGTATTCTATAACTTTTGTTTAGATCACTAAGGCTAAATCTTGCTCTATCGTAAATTCACTATTTACGCTTCCCGGTATTGTGTCGGTTCCGTCGCGAAACTTCGACGGGTCATAACTTCTTCGTTATAACTCGGATTTCGGCATTCTTTATATCCCCAGAATCCTTGTTTCGACCACTACAACTTTATATACATATATCGAGCTTATCTCACACTTTAATTTTGACGCTTATTTTTATTCTTTATTAATTATACATTTATAATTAAATAATAAGCACACAAATACACATAATTCACATAATACTCAAATATTTCATCTTTATTATTTCAAAAAGAGTTACAATAGTTGACCTAAACTATTACATTGTCAAAAATGCTTAGCCCTGAAACCCGGACGTTACATAACTATAGCTTCCATTCCTTATATTGTTTATCATCAACAACACATTTAGAAAGTCTATTGAATTCTAAATTGCATAATGGTATTCCAAGCATTGTATAGACTGTTTTTCTATCTATGATTAACGTCTCACCTTCTAGTCCGATAGAAGATGTTTCCTCGTCGAATTTGTCAATCAAATAGTATGCAACATGTGATGGTAATGTTGTCACTTGAATATTCAACAAACCACCAAATCAATTATTTATTAACATTCCTCTTTGTTCATTAGATAATGATTTGACTGCTAGGTATAGAGAGTTTGGTGAGATTCTTGAGCTAATTCGCTGAAAATAATCAGAATCCACTTTTTTATTGATTCAATGGTTCACTTTCTTATTTTTTTTAATCCTTTCAATTTTTCGTTTACTATGTATTTGAAATTTCTCATCAACATCATGAGTAGCTTCATGTATCTTTTTTTTTTCTTCTTCACCAACCAACACCGAAAAAAATATATTTTATACCATACACCATCAAAGAACGTATTCATTATAGAAGTATTTTACATTTACAGTTACCTATTAAAAATCTATAATTATCATTTCATAGAGATGGACTTAGAAAATTACAAATAATAGTCATAAATATTTTTTATTCCAAGCACATATCAAGAAACTTACTTTAGTTTCACGGTGGATTTTCAAATTCATAAATGAACTTATTCATAATAGAAATATTTTTTTTTCCATTTACATTCACGTATTTAAAATCCATAATCATTATTTCTTAAAGAGGAACTATAAAAATATAAATAAAGTTCATAAACAGTATTTTTTTATTCAACCATATATCAAGAAATTTACTTGGACTTATAGGTGGATTTACAAAATCGTGGTCCTCAATACATATTGGTGATGTGTTCCTATTTGAAAATTTACATTTTCGTTTTTAAAGTTGATATGACGAAGATGTTACAAAGTAAATTTTCAAATAGAATATATGGTTGAAAAAAAAAATATGTTTATGAACATTATTTGTATTTTAGTAGTTCCTCTTTAAGAAATAATGATTATATATTTTTAATACAAAAAAATATTTCTATTATGAATAAGTTCGATGTACTTTTCACACTAAAATGCAATGATTCTTATTATAATAGATAATGTCTAATAACCAATTCCAAATTCTTTTGGAGAGAAAAAAAAAAAAGATATTTTTGAATAAAAAATTCAAAATAAAATATTTCACACCAATTTTTGCAAACGTAGTTAGCGAGATTTTGGGATATGGCGGTTTTAGTATACGATTTCCATTATAAAAGAGGTGCTTTTACTTCCTCTCCGTGAATATTACACATTTAATTTCGATTTTCTTTCCTTGAGTATTTCATTAATTATATGAGACATTGATTAATCCAGTGTAATGATGAAAACTAGTTTTTGAAATATATATATATATATATATATATATATATATATATATATATATATATATATATATATATATATATATATATATATATATAAGCATTTTATTACAGTTTTAAAAAAATAGACATGATCTATACAACATTTTATCCGCTCATTTCATCCGAATATAGAACATTAGTACATTACTCATTCGTTTATCATATATATATATATATATATATATATATATATATATATATATATATATATATATATATATAAGCATTTTATTACAGTTTTAAAAAAATAGACATGATCTATACAACATTTTATCCGCTCATTTCATCCGGATATAGAACATTAGTACATTACTCATTCGTTTATCATATATATATATATATATATATATATATATATATATATATATATATATATATATATATATATATATATATATATATATAAGCATTTTATTACAGTTTTAAAAAAATAAACATGATCTATACAACATTTTATCCGCTCATTTTATCCGGATATAGAACATTAGTAAATTACTCATTCGTTTATCATATATATATATATATATATATATATATATATATATATATATATATATATATATATATATATATATATATATATAAAAGATCTTTGATTTTGGATTATATGAGGATCGATTGAATCAATTAGGGGTTGTAATTTTGCCCAACCTTATTATGGGCCTTGTGTTAGTTGGTGTAGGGTTTATGATTTATAGTAGTGATGGTTTTGTATAATAAATATATTATTAAAAGGATAGTTTCACAATACTAAGTGTAATCGCACCACATACATGCAATAATTTGAGGACCATGACTTCATGATGCCTTAAGTTGTGGACTATTAGCCATTTGTTTCAGGACCATTTTAATAAATTAGGGCTCGATAATTGGTCACCCAACCTATGACCCTTTTGGTAGTTGTAGTAGGGTTCATTTGTATGATTTTTTCAGAAATGTTATGTTTAAACGGCATTATTTATGAATATGAAAGGATAAACGTGTATGCATTGTCAAACATATTAAACATAGCTTGGTATAGCCAAAACATGTGCTATATATATATATATATATATATATATATATATATATATATATATATATATATATATATATATATATATATATATATATATATATATATATATATATATATACTAGGCGAATGCCCGCGCGTTGCGCAGTGGGATAATTATGTAGTTTAATATGGTTATATATGGTTTAATGTATTGTGAATAAGCCATACATAAAACTTGTATGCGATTAAATAGCATGTATATTTTTTGATTTAAAGATTTTTTTATCATAATAAATAATGATTTTTTTTTACTATTAGTTTAAAATTTTAAATGTAATTTTTATGTACCCATTAGTATCTAATGTAATTAGTTGATGATTGATTAGATATGGATTCTCATTTGTGGTCGTTTATTTATGTTGAACCTCATAAAAATACATATTTAACGACTTTTGTTAGTTTTACTTTTGAATAGAAAATGGTGCCGTATTTTAAGTAAATATAAAAAATCTCATTCTCAATCTATTTTAAGATAGTGACATATTTTAAGTTAATATAAAAAATCATATTCTAGAACTAATGAAAAGAAAAAATGGAGCCAAAATTTTTAACTATAATAAAGTTGATTTCAATTAAAAAATGCTCAATCGATGATAATATCATTCAATAAACATCATAAAATATTACGTTATATTCAAATTACAGACATTATTTTTGTAAGAGTCATTCAAAATATATGAGACTATAGTGCCTAATACAACAATGTAATAACCAAATGACCATAACATATTTTAAATGAAATATAATAATAACATATTATCTATGCAACTAAATTTATGCACAACATGTGGGATTCGTCTACTATATGGTATTCTTCTAATATATTATATTATAGTATAAATATTATATTTGGAAAACCACTTTGAGTTATATTGTAATTTATAACATTAAATTTGTGATGGGCTGTATTTGACACACATTTGTGTATTTATATCTATATTATACATTTAAAACAAATCTTATATAAACATCCAACCTAAATATTCATCTTCAAGTTTTCTTTCTTCACCACGTAAACAAACTTTTGTTATAAAGCCAAAAATGGAATAAAAGACACTTAATTGTATGATCATGATATATTGTATTTTGATTGGGGCTTATACAAAACATGCATGAACATATATTATTAATCTATCTCTTGTGTTGGGTAATTCGAATAAGATATCTTCAAATCCAACGTATCAAACGGATTACCCATTTACTAAAGTCTAAAACCCAAAAACTCAAACATGTTCTAATACCATACAAATGCATGAGGTTTTAGCAAATTATTATCTCATATGAATTACCTTTGATTATGTGTGATTAATTATTAAGAAGTTGAAAAGGTTTGGGGGTTTCAAATGCATGAGGTTTTAGCAAATTAATGTGGGGGGTTTCAAATGCATGACAATCAAGGGAAAATGCAAGGTTTATAAGTATGTAAGATATATATATATATATATATATATATATATATATATATATATATATATATATATATGATATAGATCCGGTAAGAATTTTTTTTTGATATGAAGGTAAGAAGTTTTTTTTCTACATATTTTTTTTACGAACAAAATAAATGAATCACTAGATGATTCATTTGTAAGATGATTCACAAGAAAAAATTCCAAAAAAAACATATTTATAATTCATTTTTAAGTAAATTAAGAATGAATTCACTTTTATGACAATTTTAGTGAATAACAACAAAATCATTGTATAAATGAATCACCGAGATGTTTTTTTGAGAATTTTTTCTTGTGAATCATCTAACAAATGAATCATCTAATGATTCATTTTGTTTGTTCGCGAAAAAATATGTAGAAAAAAAACTTCTTACCTTCCTACCAAAAATTTCCTTCTTATTTGATCTTGACTCTATATATATATATATATATATATATATATATATATATATATATATATATATATATATATATATATATATATATATACACACACATACTAGTATATAACCTGTGAAAACTATAGTTATGAAATTCCTCTCCGTGAATATTACACATTTAATTTCGATTTTTTTCCTTGATTAATTCATTAATAATATGAGACATTGATTAATCTAATGTAATGATAAAAACCAGTTCTTTTATATTTACACAAAAATTATTTTTCATTTGAAGTTAACCAATATATATATATATATATATATATATATATATATATATATATATATATATATATATATATATATATATAGATTTTATTACGGTTTAAAAAAAAAGACATGATCTATACAACATTTGATCAACACATTTCATCCGGATATAAAACATTACTCACTGCTCATTTCTCATACTTTTATTTTATTATATTATATGTATGATATATATATTCATAAGATCTTTGATTCTGGATTATATGACAATCGATCGAATAAAATAGGGGTTGCAATTTTGACCAACCTTATGATAGGCCTTGTGTTAATAAATATACTATTAAAAAGATAGTTTCACACTACTAAGTATAATCACACCACATACATACAATAATATATATTGTATGAGGATCATGAATTCATGATGCCTTAAGTTGTGGACTATTAGCCATTTGTTTCAGGACCATTTTAATAAATTAGGGCTCGATAATTGGGTCACCAAACCTATTACCCTTTTGGTAGTTGTAGTAGGGTTCATTTGTATGATTTTTTCTGAAATGTCATGCTTAAACAGGACTATTTATGAATATGAAAGGATAAACGTGTATGCATAGTCAAACATATTAAACATAGCTTAGTTTGGCCAAAACATGTGCTCTGTATATAAACCGTGGAAACCATAGTTATAAAATTAATTAAATTTTCATAGAAAAAATTCTTAATTATTAATCAATTATTCTAAATAAATAATTTGAAGTAAATTATTAATTAAAAGATATACCAAAATTTTAAAGGTAGTTATAACTTCCAATTTAACATATAATTAAAAAAATAGATCTTTCTATAAAAAATCTTAAAATCTCTTATTTAAAACCTTAACCTCAATAAAATTGATAGTGATTTGCCTAATATATCTCTCGGCACATGACATAATATTAATGTATAGTTGTATTACAGTGACATATAGTAAAGGAGATTAAATTTATTATTTTATTAGTATATATATATATATATATATATATATATATATATATATATATATATATATATATATGAAATTATTTCTAAATGAAAAAAACAGAGAATTAAAACCAGAAATAAAATACTTTTTAAGAGCATTCGATTCGCATGTTTTCATAAAGTTTGATCGGAATTGAAATTTAGTTCCCTTAAAATTGGCGTTTGGTAAAAGAAATATAAGGAATTAAATTTAGTTGAAATATATAAAATACCTCACTAGATGGTTTTTAAGATTCCATCGAATATCCAAGCACTTTAGTTTTTATTAATCAAGCGTCATTACACAAATACCCATAGTTCCTTCAACTTTCATCCTCACATACAACATTCTCCTTAACTTCAATCTATTTTTAAAATCTTGAACAATTTGCTCTTCATATTCCTCGTATATCTGCTATGTTTCTCATTCGATCAAAATTTGTAACAATTATCTCTCTTGTTGGTTTGTCGTTGACGCATATTTGTTTTTTTTTATGTTGCAAGGATTGTTTGATGTTCATAATTGGAATGATTGATCATAATTTTGTTTCTTAAATTGAATAGTGTGTATGAACATGTTGCATTATTTGGATTATTTTATCTGTGGTTTCTTAAACTTTACAAATTGCAGAGTTTACAAATTCCAAATTTCGAACCTTGATAACTTTTTTCATGCAAATTGAGTTTGAATTGATTTTTTTTCCATTGTGTTCTTTGTAATATGGTATTTGCATAGACATATTACACTCCAAATTTGAATGTCAAGAAGTCATACGTTTTAACTTTAGAAAAAGCTAGTTGGTGAAAAAAAATGCAACTTTGATCATTCATAAATTTTGTGTACGAACTCCGTTTGAGTTGATTTTTTTCTTTGTGTTCTTTGTAACAAGGTATTTCCAGGGGCATATTACACTCTCAATTTGAATGTCGGGAGGTCATACGTTTTTAGCTTCAAAGTATACTATTCGGTGAAATTTATGAACAAAAAACTTCATATCTTTCACATACGAACTTCATAACCATCATGTTATTTCCCTTATCTCAATCACAAAGGTATCCTACAAAAAACTTCAAACAAATCTAAAAAAAAACTTTTTGTAGAAACCCATTTTGACAATCGGCTTGTGCGGAATATTATTATCTTGAGATTAACGATGAAAAAAATATGAAGAAAACAAAGAGATGAGCAATCCGGTAATTTTACTAGAAAGAAAAAGTTACAATATTACAATGAAGAACACTTGGTGGGAGAGATCCCACCACACTCTCTCTAGTCAGGGAACAACATCTTTGGTGCACACGTAATACAAATGATCATCCCTCTCTATTTATAGATAGAGATAACTTACAATACAACAAAGAGAAATAAAATAACTTAACTCATCACTTATAATTTGTAGAGCACTTCCATGCTCCAATAATTTCTCCCTAAATGCTCGCAAATGATGAGGGACACAAATATAGTGTTAAAATGATAAAATACACAGTAACCAACTAGCAAGTATAGTAATAAAAATGATACATAATAAGAATCAAATGCTGAAATGTCTCTGAAACTCTAAAATGTCTGTGATCTCTGATGCTGACCATGAATCTCTAATCGGTAAAGGTCTTCGTGAAGCGAAGATTGCGAAACAACTTTGTTGATCAGACCCAACTGCGGTACAATCCTCGCGAAGAAAAAATATGATGTATGACTATGGTATGGAGTGCATTGTGACAATCGAAGCTTCAATAAATTCTTGAATGAAATCTTTTGTGAAGAAAATGAATGGAATCAAGCAAAACTTATTCTTCACAAAAGTGTTTTTGATTATCGGTTAGGTTGTGGCAAAAATTGGTGTTAAAATAAAATAACTGGTTTTAAAATAAAATTAAGAAATAGATTGGTTTTAATAAAAAAAAAATTAAAGGGCTAAGGTATTTGATGGGTTTCAGCAAAAAAATTGGCTAATATAAAAAATTGGTGTAAAAAAAAATTAAATGAGTGTTAAATAAAAAGAAAAAAAAATTTGGCTGAAAAAAATACGGTAAAAAAAATATGGGCTAATGAGAAGAGGGTTGAGAAGAGGAGGGATGTAACACCCCTAATCCAGTAACATCAATAAAGGAAAGGAAACCATTAGTCAAAGGGGTCAACTCGTCGAGTCCATGGATGAACTCGACGAGTCGGAGCGGGTCCCGTGTCGGGGATTTAATGACCGACTCGGCGAGTCGGGAGACTGACTCAGCGAGTCGGGAGACTGACTCAGCGAGTCTGGTCTGGGTTGGGAAGCCCTAATTTCGGGACTCAGCACCCTATTTACAGAACATTTCAGGCCTCCAACCCAGCCTCCATCATCCTCCTCACCTACTCTCAAAACCCTAATCTTCATTGAGAGATTTTGAGCTAGTTTCTTGCCTTGTGAGTGATTTGAAGCTTGGAGAAGGAGGGAGATTATTTGTGGTGTAAGGAGGAAGTTATAGATCCAGTGTTGGTGTGGAATTTCAGGCCATCTCAAGGTATGAAGCTTAAACCCTTGTCTATTGTTCAACAAGATCCCCTTCTTACCTTAGATTTTGTCCCTTTTGTGCCATTTCCATGGTTATTTCGAGATTCAAGCCTTATGGATGTGATGGACTCCAGATCTGATCATTTCTGAGCCTTAGGAGCTCTGTGTGGGAAGCTTTATTCAGCTATGGCTTCATTCTATGTTTTGGACCTCCATTTTAACTTAGATTTGATGTTCAAGCTTCATAGCTCCTTGCATGCACATAAAGTTGGCAACTTTACATGTAATGCTAGTCCTAGGAGTCCAGATCCGCGGTTGGAAAGCAATGGATTGGACTGAAATCGACAGAATGGAAATGATGAAGACGAACTCGGCGAGTCTGTTTTTGGACTCGGCGAGTCGGGTCGAAACCCTAACCTCTTCTAGATGCGAGTCGAGTCAGTGAGTTAAGGCGGTGACTTGGTGGGTTGGTCAGGACCAGGGCTAGGACTCAGAGGTTGAAGGACTCGACGAGTCGAGGGGGTGACTCGGCGAGTCAAGTCGCGAAGAATGGGGATTTCTGAGTTGTGAACTCGACGAGTTAATAGGCAGACTCGGCGAGTAGGGTCAACCTGGAAGGTTGACTTTGACCAAGACTTTGACTTTGACCAAAGTTGACTTAGTTTTATTTCTAGTGTTCAGTTTGGGGACTAAGTGTTATATTGATATTAGTAGCTCGGGGAGCTAGTGGAGCAGCGGTTCAGAGAGATGTCGGATAGCAGCCAGAGGGTTATCAGCAAAGTTCAGCAATATAGGTGAGTTTCCCTTTTGTGTGAATGGGTCTACGACTACAATGCCGACCCATGTAGTTGTGAGTAGGAAGACCCGGGGGTTAGCCCTAGGCACTGTTTTCCAGTATGATATTCAGGACCAAGGTCCAATGTCAGGCGGGTGCCCAAGGAATGGTTTGCATGATAGAGCATACTTGTTGTATGTGTGATACTTGTATGTGCTTGGTAGGGAGGTGAGCGTGGGCGAGGTCCCGTATCTCACTATTAGCAGAGTATGGATGGGGTTCCATATCTCATCAGTAGCCAAGCAGGAGCGAGGCCCAAGATAGGAATGGAGTGAGTGTCGGCTGGGCCCATATCTCACTAACAGCAGGAGTGTGGACGGGATTCTATGACTCATCAGTAGCAGGACAGGGGCAGGGCCCAAGACAGGCGAGGCCTTAGCATAGGAATGCAGTAGAGTAGTTATGGCTTATGTGTTATGCGATATGTTATATGTTTGTATATGATTAGCGGGCGGGGCCTAAGAGAAACAGATATGTATCCGAGCGGGGCTCGAAGCCAGGCAGGGCCGTTGTAGCGGGCGAGGCCCGAGGTAGTGGGCGAGGCCTGAAGTAGCAGGCGTGGCCCAGTATCTACAGTATGTGATTATGCAGGGTATGTGGTAGGTTGGGGAACTCATTAAGCTACGTGCTTATAGTTTTCAGTTTTAGTTTCAGGTACTTCCGGTAGCGGATGGAAGAGCTCGGGATGATCGCATGGCACCCACTATAGTTAGTCAGCCTGGGATGTTTTACTCTGATAATAAGAACGTGTTTTGAATTGATACTCCGAATTTATGTTATGACTTATAATATGGTTTTAGTAATGGTTTAAAGAAATTTTTTTTAGTCGTGATTTTTGGGTCGTTACAAGGGAGGAGGGAAGCATAAGTACCAAGGAGGGGGCAGGTCTACCGAGGAGGGAAAGGCTGAGGAAGAGAAGGCTACCGAGGACTAGGAGTTGCAGTGGGTAGTCTATGGGAATGGTTGGATAGTAGGCGGGATGTTGACCGAAGACTGAAGTCTCCGGATTGAGCTCAGGGTAGATGCCGAAGAGCAAGGTTTTTGGGTAAAGGGAGGGTCTTCGGGTTAGGTTAGGTTGTGGGGAAGAGTTGCGTAGAGCTGAGGAGAAGATTGAAGGGGTCTACGGTATGCGATGATTTGACACGAAGAGGGTAGTCTACGACGTATGATTTCGTTCTGCAGTACACGCGATGCGACTCTCTTCGGTCACAAATGAGAGGTACCAAGGATATTAGCCTCTCTTCGCCATACTAAAGAACTCTCCGAGTAGGGCATGTCTTTAGTTTAGCTTTAGGTCTTCGGTGTTGGGCATTGAAGATGAGAGGGCTGATGATGAAAAATGATGTTTTTCATGAAATTTTAATACCGTAGAGGCTATATCTTCGTGATTAGCAAAGAGAATCTTTTCTAAAGCATATGGGGATGATATGAAATGTTGGGAAGGGTAAAAAGTGGCAACAAGTAGGAGAAAGAAAGGTAAAAGGTGAGGGTACAAGGCATGGGCCAAAGGGAAAATGTTGAGTGTGCAAAGGTACAAAAGGCATTGTTTAAGGTTGTTTGTCACATGGATTTGTTTAAGAGGTCAAGGGCAATACATTACATGGTGGAGTAAAGGACACATGCATTCTTAACACATTGTCATACGTGCAAGATACTTTACAAGGATCTATCAACTTCAAATTAAAGAGCAAGAATCATCATACCTCTTGTGATGAACAAAAAAATTTGATCACATCTTAAAAAAAATATTCTCCAATCTTTTGCAACATAACAATTTCCAGGCTACAAGAACTCGAAAATTCTTTGAATTCTTCAAAATGAACCATCTTTTCCATAAAAACCCAAGATATTGTATCCATTTCCAAAACATAAAAAATTGCCTGGAACAAATTCTTCAAATATTTTTAGACAACAAATATCTTCTCCCCTTTTCTTCTTCTTCTCCAACAGCAAAATAAAATTTTGTAAACCCGGATTTTCAGCAGAAACCTGAACAAGACAGCATCATCATTTATTCTTGAAAGCTTGAAAAACTTTGAATCAACACTTGAAAAATCAGAAAAACTCATCATAAGAATATCCGGTTGCGAACCTAGAAATTCTTAGTAGAAAATCGAAAAATCAACAAGATAAGATAACCGATCGGGAGTCGTTCCATTGAATAATCACTTAGATCTTCAATGTACGACTTTGATACCAATTGTAGGAACTCATTTTGACGATCGACTTATGCGGAATATTATGATCTTAAGATTTAACGATGTCAAAAATATGAAGAACACAAAAAGATGAGTAATTCGATAATTTTACTAGAAAGAAATAGTTACAATATTACAACAAAGAACACTTGGTGGGAGAGATCCTACAACAGTCTCTCTAGCTGGGGAACTACATTTTCACTTTCTTATACGTACTTTCGGTTTTCACAATAGAAAGGATGACTTACATAAACTTGAATAAAAAATTCTCCGCCAAACTTGATTTTCGCACGCATTAACCAACAAAAAACTGAAAATAATAAATAAATAAATCAATAAGACCTTTTTCTTAGTCGACTAGATTTTTGCTGACGGTTAATTGAATAATAGCTATTTGGGTAATTTTTTACTTTTATCGTAATTTTGTTGTAAAAAGTTTTAAGGAAACGACTATTATGGTAATTTATTTAAAATTGCACAGGGTTAAGGCAAAGTTTTGAAGCCTCTTCTGTTTGGAAAAGGAAAGTGATTTGTACACAACATTTTTTATCCGTCCACAACAATTTATGTTTAATTGAGTTGTACAATACAACATTTTAAAACACAAATTATTGTGCATATAAAAAATTTGTTGTGTGCGAATCACCACCTGTTTGGAAAATTCTTTGATTAAAGTTTATGAATAGTAGAAATTCTTACCTGTTTTTTCAAGTTTGTTTAATTTCTTCTAACAATAATCAAAATATAAAAATTATAATTAACATATTAAAGAATATAAATGCGATTATATTGGTTTTGAGTTGCAATAATTAGTGCATGTAAGCTTTATCTAAATGAACTCTGATCAGGCAACGACAGATTTTTCAATTATGTTTGAAAACAATGTGTTACCTGGGAGACTATAAATTTGTGATGACGATAGAATAATAATTTTAATATGTGAATAAACATTTGGTTTTTGATTTAAATTTTATTATATGTTGAAATTTAGACCAATGTATTTAAGAAGTGGTCCATTTGAACACTATTTTAAATAGAGCTAATAGACATTTCGAGTTGCATAAAAGAATTATATTTTTTTTATAGTTAGTTTAAAATTAGTTATAACAAAATTGTGTAGAGGAAATTATTAAAAAAACTAATTGAAGTGGTATTATATCAGTTTAAAATGATTTTTAATGAAAATTTAGTAAAATGCAATTTTATTGTTTGTCACTCTTTGAATTCCAAATCCAATTATAAAAGTTACGAACCAAACATAAATATTGAAAAAAAGAATTGAAATTCATTTTCACTTTTGACAACCTTGCTTCGGTTTCCAAAAGGAAACTGATCCGTACACAACAATTTTTCTCAATACACAACAATTGATGTTTTAAAATGTTATATTGTACAACTATATAATAAATGAATTGTTGTGTATGACAAAAAATTGTTGTGTACGAATCACTTTCCACCAAAACTTAGGTGATATTTGGTTCTTCAAATCTTCTCTAATAAATGAAGGTTTTTTTGTCACTTGTTAAATTTTTAAGAGTTTTGCCACATATAATTTTATGGAAGTTTTAGAATTATTATTTTCCACTTGTCATTTTTTGAAAAAGTTCCATTTTATAAAATAAAATTCCATAAAAATCTAACGTGTTTTATAAGGAAAGAGAATCATTTTATTAATTCTATGATAAAGTCTCATAAATGCTCTAAAGAATATTTGATTTCTTTTATAAATGTTCCAAAAGATTACATTATGTTATGTAAAAGTGTTATTTTATAAAATATTTAATGTTTAAATATTGATATTAAATTTTTATTTTTAATAGTGCACGGGTTTTACACCTAGTCTTTATAAAAGAATTGAAAAAGGATTTCATCAGAATTTAAATGTTTTGTTTACAGGAAATTAAATTAGAATACATGTAAAATAACATGATTACCCCTTTTGTCTGTTTTACTTAATTTTAATTGATTTTCTAACTTATATGTAAAGATCAGTGTTCTAAAAGGCGCGCCATGGCGGGAGGCGCGGCGTCGCCGTTACGAAAAGCTTTATAACGTTGCTGTTAGGCGTGGCGCGTGGCAAGGCGCGATATGGCGTGACATGGCGCGTTATGACGTGTTATGGCGCGTGTTTTTTCGTTTGAGACACGTTTTTTTGCTCTTTTTTATACATTTTCTAATCGGACATACAAGTATTGTGTTTTTTTATTAACTTTCTGTTATTAGTTGTTGATATAACACTTCTAAAAACTAGATATATTTGATATAAATTTATATTTATGCGGTAATATAATTATAAATTAATACAAAATCGTCGCCTTACATCACGCCTTGAAAAACGTCATGGCTCGCCATAACTCGTTAAGCTTGAGGCTTGGCCTTGCCGCCACGCCACGCCTCATGCCTTTTAGAACCTTGGTAAAGATACATTATAATAATTATAAAAACAATCAAATCAGTAGTGGTGGCGGTGGTGGTGGTAGTAGTCTTTTATAAAGTTATTGGAGTGGCGATGGTAGTAATGATCGTGGTGACGGGGGTGGTGGTGGTGGTGGCGGTGGTAATGGTGGTGAGTGATGGAAGTGGTGGTGGCAACAACAGTAGTGATGGTGGTAGCGGTGGAAGTAGTGGTGACGGTGGTAATAGTGGAGGTGTAGGTGGCGGTGGAGGTGGTGGCGGGTGGTTGATGGTAGTGGTGGTGGTGATGACAACAATGGTGGTTGTGGCAGCGGTGGCGATGGAAGTAGTGGTGGCAGCGGTGGTAGTGGTGGTGGGTGTGGTAGTGGCGGCGACAATAGTAGTTGTGGGAGATGGTAGTAGTGGCGGCGGCAGTGCTGGTGGCGACGGTGATAGTGCTAGTGGTAGCGACGATGGCGGTGGTGGTGGCAAAAGTGGTGGTGTGGGTGGCAGTGGCGGTGGTAGTGGTAACGGTGGTGGTGGCGAGGCTAGTGTTGGTGACAGTGAAGGTAGTGGTGGATGTGGTGGTGGTGGTGGTGGTAGGTGATTGTAATGATGGTGGTGGCGACAGTAATGGTGGTTGTGGCGGTAGTGGTGAAGGCAGTAGTGGTAGTGGTGGTGGCAGGTGTTGTGATGGCGGCGATGGTAGCGGTGGTTGTGGTGGCGTTTGTGGCGATGGTGGTGGTGGTGGTGGAGGTGGTGTTAATTACGGCAGTGGTAGTGGTGATGGCAGTGGTGGTGGTAGTGGTGGCGGGTGTGGTGGTGGTTGTAACACTCATTTCCCATGATGGATCGGTGGATGTTATAAAGGAGTCTAAGGCATGGTTTTCCTATTGTTATCGCTAAAACATTTTATACCATAACACCATTTGGGGTTAGTGTTCATGGCGTTATTATAACGCCAGCAAGATACGGCTATATGATTAAAGAATAAAAGGATAATTATTCATCACGGAAATAAATAGATGTTTTTGATAGAAGATTATTTAGAATAAATAATCTAAGCGAAATTCGTAGTAGCCGTAAAAGCGAACCCATGCATATAGAGAACATCCAAATCTACCTTCATATGAGGAAGTTATGATTATTTGAAGTTTCAGCGCAACAGCACGCATCACAGAAACTGAAGTAGAAATCAATTGATTGTTATCCGAAACACTCTTAACGAGAGTTGAAGATCTCGTAGATACAATTTCATCGATACAAAGACGTTCGAGAATCGATGTCGTATGGAAGAGTAATGATTTTTATATGGACTTTAAGAGTTTCAGCCTAAAAAAAATATCACTTTTAAAAATATACTGAAAATTAGCCGATGGAGTCTAAATGAAAGTTGTAAATCACATTGATAGTTGTGGATATAAGGAACATCGACAACGGAGTTCGTATGAAGAAGACACGATTTTTCAAAGTTTTTGGAATCTGAGAAAGTGTAGTGTGCGTCACGCACTGACAAGTGGGCGTAGCCCACAAGATTTTCGACAGATGTCACAAGACGAGAGGAATGATGTGGTTGGTGGTGCGTGGCACACACCTCTAAACGTGCGACATGCAAAATCAAAATTATCTCTATAAATAGGATGCAACCCCTCATTCTCCCTCACACCCATCAGAACTATTCTCTCCGAAAACATTCCTCTTTGGTCCGATTTTCCCATAGATTTTAAATGTTTTTAATGAATCCCTAAGTCGTTGAAGAGTTAGAAGCGTTCAAGTCGAAGTTCTGCTTGGGAACTATCTGAGCTTTCGTCAGAAATCTCTGTAAGTTAAGCTGCAGTTATCTTAATTCAAGCGTAAGTTATATTTATAATCATAGTCTTATTATGAATCTATAAATAAGATTTATTAGTAATTCCAAGTCCTTAGACTGATTGATCTACTTACAGGAGTAATATCTAGGCTGGATTTAATGAGGTGTTTAAAGTGGGATTTCCAAATAGTATACTTTGTATACCAAACAAACCCTACATCCGATATTATGCTACTTGGTTGTTCCTTACTTTATAGATCTTGATAAAGACACTAGGATTAGTGAGGAAATTATACTACCATTAGTCACCAAGAATATAAGATTACGACTTAGTGACATTCGTACATAGGTTACATTAAAGGAGAAGCTAATTGCTAAGGCGAAACACTGCGCAAATTCTGAGGCATCCAATTTTAATAAATGAATGTATAGTTATTTTCATCTTACATATATATATATATATATATATATATATATATATATATATATATATATAAGATAGGATCGGTAAATTATCTTATAAATATAGTAAGTTAGGATTGGTAAAATACCTGAGCGGTAAAATATCCTATAAAGATAGTAAGATAGGATTAATAGAATATCATAAAGAGAATATAGAACATAAAAATTCAAAGTATTTGGAAGACTTACAAGTTATAAGATACAAGGAATTTTAGAAGAGATAATATAGTAAAGTGTAGGAAATAAGGAATATAAGTAAAATGATCATAATCATTGTAAAAATTCCTAAAATGTTTTCAAAAAATTTTATTTTATATTTATCTAAAAACTGTGAATTCACCAATATCAAGTTGAAATTTTCAAAACCACATGTATTCCTAGGATGGAGTAAGAATGAATGCAAGGAAGGACAACCAACTTGAAGATTGATAGGTTTCATTTATTCCTTGTAATAGAAATCATTGGTTTATAAAAAATGTAGTTATGATTTGTGCTCTGTGATTTGGGTAATCTATGTAACTACCGTCACCGCTCAGCGTTTCCGCCGACGGCCGGGGGAGGTGTGACAGAATGGTGTCAAAGCTACTTGCTATAGCGAATTAGAAATTCTTTAGGAATTATGACTATAGCTTAGGAGTTATACTTCGATAAGGTTTTTCCTAAAACCTATAAAAAAATTATACTATTAATTTACCATATTGATACACTGCTTATGGGAGAGCTGACTAGTTTGAACTATCTCTTGGGTTGTTGGATTTCAGAACGACTATATGCTATATTGATCCTGCCATCCGATACTTCTCATCTGGACAATCCTTATTTGATAGCCTAGAAGTTCAAAACACTAATAATCACCAATTCTGAATAAGTATACAAATCAAGAACGCAATATATATAAGTCAATTATCTAAGTTGATTCAGTATGTAAAGGTTCAGTCACAACTAAACCTAGTCTAATCACCTATGTTTAGTCTTAACTGAACTAATACATCAACTGAATTTGGGCTCGATAAATGATAAAACAGAAACCATACATACATATACAATACAAATCAAAACCATAAACATACATAAGTATATCAAAAGATATCCTACAAAATAAGTAAAAGTAAGTATCAAAATACAAACCAAACGCATCAACCCTCCCACCTACTCGTCACTGCTCTCATAATCGCCCTCCTCATCCTCTGTGCTCTCCTTGCTATCATCATCGGTATCTCCAATATGTGTACCTGAAGTGCCAGCACCATCATGACCAGCACCCCTCGGCTGAGCATGAAGGGAACAACAAGACCTGCCTGAGGAAAAAGTGGATGGTACATCCCAAGGTGTTGGCTTACCCCAACAACCGAGGAAATAACCCAACAATTCTACTCCTATATCCCATCCAAATGCTACATAAAATCACATAGAGTCAGCCCCGGATGATCAGACTCGAAATGCCTACGTCTCTGACGCCTCTCAAAGGCAAGCTCATGGATATGATGCGGCTCCACCAGTCTAATCGGATCCACGACATCATCATCAAGAACCCTCCACTACCGACAAACTCCTCGAACCAACACCTACATCTTACCTAGAACAATAGTTCCCATATCTCTAATAAGCATAGGAACCATCCCGCTAGTATCAACCTCATAAGATTGGGCCAATTAAGTGACCCAATGACCACCGTAAATCCTGCTCGAAGGCATGGAACCTAGAGCCATACCAGATAAATAGAGTGTAAGGACAAAGGGAAGATTGAGGCAAACCACAATCTAAGTAACACACCGCATGTAAAAGAGGTCTCCAAAAGGAACATTGTCACACTCCTTGTATTGACAAATAGTAGAAGCGACCAATGCATGAAGCACCCGATAAATAGGAGATCTAAAGGCACTCTCATTGGCTGTCCTAGAAACATAGGTCCCCTAATTACCCTGGACCTGTAGGTAGTCGTACTCACATGGTTGCTTAGTAATGTAGTTGTCAAGATAAGCATAGAAATGAGGACTCATAGTCTCCTCCGTTGTATGATTCCCTACACGTCTCCTCAGCTCAATCAGGCTGTAGGAGAGTGATACACCTCCCAAGAGAAAAGAGAAGACTAATCGGTCATCTCACCTCGTTGATGCCTTGTCGAAGCAGACTATCAAAAAGAAATCCCAGTAGAGCTCTTTGTAGATCACTTCCCAAATCCCATGAACCCGATGCCATCCTTGGCAAGTAAATATCTCAAGACCGTTATCATCACGTAGGACCCGAGTAAGGAATGGATACCGATATGGGCATAGTTAGTTATAAAACTCATACATTATCTTAATACATTTTGTTGTTTTTTTCTCAAATATTGAACAAAAGATACTTAATTAGTTTAAAATTTCATTTTCAGCAACAAAGACACGCTCGGAAGGAAAAAAGAAGTGGATTTGGTGATTGGAAGCTTGGATTTTGGATTTTGAAGAAAGAAGATAAAATTGATGAAAAGCACGGTGCGTTTATTTTAAAACACGACGTGTTGGTGTAGAAAATCTCGACAGAATAATGCCTTGCCGTACACCCGATTTTAATGAAGAACACGGCGTTTTTGGGTTCTCTAACACGACGTGTTGTGGCTATTTTCAGAATCTATTTAAGGATCGTTTCTGTTCGAAACCCTAACGTTGGCTTGGAGTTTTTAGCGACTTTTGGAGGCCAGAGACATTCTCAAGAAGCTTTAGAACTCATAATTCGACTAGAGGCTATTTGTAAAGAGATCAAAGGAAATTAATCATTACTTTGCTTAATTCTTTTGTGTGAATCATGTTTATAACATTAGATTTTGAGTTTATGATTTTATTTGCTGAAGTTGTGGGCTAAAACAACATACTTTCGTTTAGAATAGATGATCTTATGACTATGTGTTGAATGAGTGGCTATTATTTATCATGATAAGCTTGTCAAAAGATCCTTATGTGTTAATGAAAATTATTTTCTGTTAATTACTAAGTATATTGAGTTGTATGAACATCTGCGTGATTGCTTGCCTCTTATGATTTTTGTGTGAACAAGATTATAAGCCTAGTTGTAACAACCCGATATTTAAGTCAATGTAATAATCTAGGTCAACCATTGTAACTAGTTTTAAAGTAATAAAAAGAAACTATTTGAATATTATGTGCATTTAATTATTTATAAAGATGTAATAAATTAACATAAAAATGATCCTCAAAAATAAAATGTTAGATAAAATTGATATATATTAAGAAAATTGTAGTGGTCATGACAAGGATTCTAGGGACATAAAGAACGCTGAAAACTGAGTTATAACGAAGAGGTTAGGACTTATCGGAGTTTCGTGATGGAAACGGCACGACGCTGTGTGACGTAAAAAGTGAACTTACAATAAAATGCTTTTTAGCTTTAGGTATCTAAATGAAATTTGTAGTACACCTTAAATCGAGAATGTGCATAAAAAGAACGTCCAAATCTGACTTCGTTTGAGGAAGTTATGATCTTTCTAAAAATCGGCACAACAGTATACAACCCGAAATTCGAATTAAAGATCGAACAATTTTTAGCCGACACAAGCTAAATGAGAATTGAATATCTCGTCAATAGTACTTCGACGGTAAAAAGACTGACGAAAACGGACGTCGGATGAAGAAGTTATGAATTTTTAAAAGACTTTTTCTGTTCCGGCCTGTTAAAAATATAATATTAAAAATAAAATCAAAATTAGCCGACAGTGACAAAACAAAAGTCGTAGAGTATGGTCTCACTTACGCGTGGATATAAAGAACGTCGAAAATGGAGATTGTATGCGAAAGTTATGAATTTTTGAAGTTCGGGGCACAAAATCTGAAGTCCTTCGCATATGCTAGGTTCAGAATCAGCCACGTCGCCCTACACCTTCGCATGTCCGACGCATGTCCTAGCTGTGACACGTCCGAAGCGAACCGCCTCCGAGATCCGACGCGTGTTCCAAGTCGTGGCATGTCCGAAGCGAGCCACGTACCACCTGCGAGGGTCTGACGCGTGTCCATGGTTGCGAGATTTCGGACCCCTATATAAAGGGTGCGGATCTTCCCGATTTTGGTTGCTAACTGACACATTTTTTCATACTTTACACCTTCTCAAGCCATTCTAACCCCCCCCCCCCCCCCCCCCCCCCCGCGGAAGCCTCGAGAACCTCCCTAACACCCGAAGAAAGCCCCGAAGCACCCGAAGTCCCCGAGAAAGGAGTCTTTTTGGTTTGAAACTCGGCCCTCGCAAAGTCCGGTTTTCAACAAAAACTCTCGGTTTCATCAAGGAAAATCATTTCTAGAAGCGAACTGTTGTCCGAATCACCACCTTTATCAAGTGAGTTCATACCCCTACGTTTTCACTATCTTTCTATATTTTAAGGGGGAGGGGGGGAGGGAGGGAGGGAATACACGTAAAACACAAGGAAATCTTAATCTTGTGTCAATAACAAAACTATTCAAATAATTTTTAACTGTCTTTTTTACTAGGATAAACATACTACTTTACTAGTTTGGGGTCTCACACAAAAACAAACATATAAACTATAATAGGTATAATTTATGGAACAAACATACTATTTTACAAGTTCAGGTTATAATATAGAAACAAACATATAAACTATATTAAATATAGTTTATGAGATATACTTACGGTTTATTCATTACAAAGTAACTTTTCATTATTTTATACACAATCATCAATATAGCGTTTGTGAGACATACTTCAAGTACTTATTTGAGTACCAACCAAGTCCTGAAAATATAACCAGAGTCTCCTAGAGGGAGAGCATGACACTTGTGTATAAATCTATATGGGACTGACAATCACGCACCAGAGCTGCTTGCAACAGCTAGGCCGGCAGACTTGTGGTGAAAAATGTCGTGCCGATAGCGACACCTAAAGAACGTCGTGTTCAAGCCATCTTAGGTCATCAAACATGGTTATGATAAGTCACAATTTGATATTGAACAATATGATTAGTGTAAGAATAAGTAAACGTCTTCACATAGAATTATTAAATATTAAAACTATAATACAATATTTTACAAGTACAAATACAGAATACTAAGTTATTATAGAGAAAACATACTTTTCATGGTGTCATATGGATTAAAACTATATCATACTATATCAGAGTACGATAACATTTACATGTTTTGAGCACAACATATTACAATAGAAAATATAGGATTTTCTGGGAAAAACATGTTTACATTTTCGAGGAACAAACCACAAATTTCAATTACAAACATGCTTATGAACACACCAACTTAAATGTTGACACTCTTTTCAAAACTACTTGTATTCTTAGGAAATTGGTAAACAGGTACATCCACGAGTTTTTGATAAGACAGTATTATAGACTCATGCCTTTTAACTTTTGTTATATATTTTGGTGTCAATATACAATGATTTGAACACATATGTAAAAGCTTATACTTTATCAATTCATGGTTGTTATACTTTGATTACTATTATGCAATTGTTGTGATACTGTACATGAATTCATCTGCCCCCGAACGTTTCCGCCGTTCAAGTTTAGGGGTGTGAAACTAGTGTTGTGAACATAACCTGGGGTTAATTAGAAAATAAGTAAATTAATGTGTGAGCATGTATGATGACCAACCATATATGAGTTAATTGAACCAACCAATTTAATTAACTACCATTACAAGTCTTGTTTGATTTGAATTGAACACTAGTAAATTCTTTGATTTAATCACTTAATCATTGCTTGAATTGATTTTTTTTGCTAAAGGATTAGTAATAGTGAACATGAACCTAATCACATTAGAAATCGGTGATTGATAATATTTTAATCCATTACACTTGCCACAAAATCAACCATAGGAATAAGTGAATCGAAACTAAACAGAAGTCTCTTTAATCTTAGTGAATCTAGTTGTCTTTTGTTTCTTCTTTTAGTCATTAATTGTTCTTTTCTAAGTGTTAAAGTAACTGCTTAAGTTTCTTGTCTTGTAAAACTAGAGAAAAATCCCTTCTTTAATTAATTGTTTAAAACAAGATAATATTAGTAATAACATTGATTGTTTACCGTTCTCTGTATTCGATACCCTACTTGCATTCACTAAGCTGGTAATCAATAGGTACATTGCCTTCCGTATGTTTGTTTTTGTGTTTAAGTGAGTTAGGCCTAGACTCATTCATAGCTCTCCAAGAAAGAGCTTGAGGAACACTGATCTTCTTGGAAAGAAGAGCAATCGGGCGAGAGACGAAGCAACTCTGATCAACAAGATCATCAGGGAACTGTAGGAATAGATGTGATGGCCGATTATGAGGTAACAGACCAGCAACTTTTCGACCTCGTCTCGAAAATTATGTAAAAAAATGGACAAAAGGCAGTTGGGGATGAGTTAGATAAGATAAATGATGCATAAGGCGTTGAAATGGACAACAGGAGCAAAAGTGTGTTCTGAATGTAAGTGCACACAACACACTTGCTTCTGTGCGACTTGCTCCAAGAACACGACGAACAACAGTAAACTTATAGGGATGCTCGACTAAGCTTTTAGGATGCAGATAAGTAACCCATTTCATCATAAATGTCACAAATAAGAGGATTTACCTAAAAAATTTGGAAATTTTTCAAAAGCTAAAAACTTAAAATTGAGGATTAACTTATGGAATTAGCATACATTCAAGTATCAAGGAATTAAAACTGGAAGTATAGCTAGCAAAATTAATAGTCAATTTCACGAAATGCTTCCGAAATCCACCTAAACGAAAAAATTGCTAAAAAGCCCTAAAACCCAAATTTAAGCAATATACAAAGTTAGGAGTAGTATAGATGATACTTGGAAGTTGAGGAGTCAAAGAAAATGCAAAAATCGAAGATTGCGATCAAGCGCATTGTCTGCACATCGTGCGAGTGGGGCCCGATCGAGACAAAAGAGGAGGGGGGGGGGCAAAGGAATGTTTGAAGATGAAGCCAAAAAATCACTTTAATGCTCATCTATTTCATGTGTGCATGGTGCATATTGTGTACATGTCAAACACTGTTTAAAATTTCAAAATATACCCTTTTCATTAACCCTCAGATTATATTATACCCTAAAAACCCTAAAGGCTTAATTTATTTTGAAATTATGGAGCAGTAAAGGAAAATGTTTATAACATAAAAGGAAAAAAGATAGCAGCAAGAAGATTGGTTGCTAGGATGGAAACAGTGGCTGTCTATAATAGAGGAAATAAATTATTCCTAGTAATTCAAGACACATAAGGACTCGATTTCAACCCCATTAGTAAGAAATAGGATTGACAAATAACCTAGTTGTTTTCATTTCAACATAAGATCCCTTCAATGCTAACATTGATTAACCCAAGCACCATTCAGACCATGATTCATTGTCAAGTCAATGATGTGTTAGGGAACCTTAGAGCAAGTAGGGAAGAGGGAAGCAAAAGGAATATGGTCAAATGACAAAAACCTATCAGGATTTCATTAACAGTAAACCAAGACCTTTATATGGAGATAAAGGTGTATAGTTTAATCCACTGGATAAAGGAAATGGAGAGCTAGTGTGCTAATGAACATAGAGTTAAGTTCACAACATGAACGTACATGGGATGAGCTCTCATCTGGTGGAATTCCTAAGTTAAGGCTTTAGGCGTAGATAAAGCCTATCGAACCCCTAGGAAGAGCTAAAGAATCAGATGACAAGGGAATTTCATTCGACCTGGCATGATCGAAATAAGAATTCAGTCATATTATCACAAAGGAATTACGTCTAGCCTTCTATACCATACACTTTGATTACCTAGTCACCATATGCCTTGAATTGGTCGAATAAGAGATCAAGAAGATCGATGTACACCTTTAAGGACTATCTCCCCATGTTAGGAGCAAGGCGCATGCACACCAACCCAGTACCTATGAGGATGCAAAATACTTAACCTTTAATCTCAAGGATCATTTGAGCCAGAATTCAAAAAGGAGTAAGAAGAAGTCCGAAGAACTCAAAACAAATAGGAAGGAACCACCAAGGGGAAATCTAGTCAACCATTATGGAGGGAAAAATAGGAATTGAAGCCTCGTAAGAGATCACCCACTCCACCAAGGGGATACTTAGGAAGACTCCCCTTGTGTAATAGTTGTGGACTTCATCATTTGGGAAAATGTGGGGAATTTAGGTCTAACAATTGCAACAGACCAGATCATATTACAAGTGCTTCAAGGAGTCCACCAAGCCAATATAAGAAATATTGGGTGTTAGGTTAAGGGCAAAAGCCCCATACAAAATTTATGTTAAGCTTAAAATGGGTTTGGAAATCCTCAAAGTTTTACTTATATATATATATATATATATATATATATATATATATATATATATATATATATATATATATATATATATATATAGAGAGAGAGAGAGAGAGAGAGAGAGAGATCTACTTTTGAGTACAAGTAGGAACAGACAAATAAACGTAGAAATCCTTCCAGAAATCCATACCAATATTAAAATAAAAGGTTTAGGTTTCCTTTTGGTGTAAAATAACGAAAAAATCAAATAGAATGTCAAAAGACTAATGATAGAATCTAATGATGAAGTTACAAAATTAGAGGTAGAAATAAAAAGGAGACTTAGTTGTCGTAACCAAAAGGAAAAGGGTCGATCCCTGAGTAAGTAATCAGTCTCCCCTAATAAGATTACGCTGAGGTCTGAATTTCAGGACGAAATTACTAAGACAAAGGGAGAGTGTGACCTGGGAAATTCCTGCCAACAACTATCATTAGAGATTAGCATCGAAAAATAATAGAAAATAGAGTTTTTTCATATTATCGGAGAATATTATCAGATATACCATGATTTTTAAATAAGAAAATGGTCAATAGGGTCAAAATTGAGTGACCAGAAAGTTATACCGCTATTACTAATGGTTAGTGTATTTGGAAAGTGCACAAGAAAGTGGTCTCAAGGATATAAACTTTGTAAAAATATGACTCCGATTGGAAAAGTTATCATTTTATAAAAAGTAAAAACCAATCGTGTTAATAACACTATTAACGTCAAAATGATATAAAGAAATCGGTTGAGTTTTGGCAAACGTCACTAGAAGGACAATCGTAGTACTCTGAGAGATAATAACTTTAAAAGGAAAAATGTAAAAAACCGAGTTCATATAAAGAAGATACGATTATTAGAAAAGCATAAAATACAAGGTTAAAAATAAAAGTTACAATTTGGCAACACAACCTTAAGGAAAGTTGTAGTAGTAGTAGAGAGCTATACAAATATATAAAGAGGGTAAGAAACAAGATTCATATAAGGAAGATATGAATTTGTATAAAAGATTTAGAGTTACAAGCCAAGTGCGTGCCATGCTCGACGTGTACGTCTGACACCCAGATTCGTCAAGATTGGGGAGACATGGACCATCGAAAGAGCCACACATAGCAAGCCTTGGATGGAGCCACAAGCCAATGCAAAACGCGCATGAAGTGCGCTACGCGCATAGGCACTATAAATAGAGGTGCTCACTTTCTGAATTCTTCACACCTAAAAATCTCTCTCTCTCTCTCTCTCTCTCTCTATATATATATATATATATATATATATATATATATATATATATATATATATATATATATATATATATATATATATATATCGAAAACGCCCTCAATGGCGCGACACTTAGCATGAAATAGCAAGGATATACCCGATCTCACTGCTAAGATGAGTTCACGACACCAATTCTCTATTTTAAAGGTTTTATGAGGGGAGGGGGGATACATGTTTATCAAACTACTTTATGAAAATATATTTATATCTATAAATATCAATAGTTATATAAAGCATGAAACCGAAGGATAATGTAATCGTAGATACTATACCTAGATGTAAGCATACATTATTCCTAAGTGTTATGATGTCTGATAGTCTAGGAAGAGATATTACATAGATGTTATAATAACTAATTCACTAGGATAACACAATACCTAGAAGTAATGGTGTTCAACTATAAGGACATGCACTGTACCTTATCATTACTCTGCCTAAATATCTTGTTTCAAATTAAACATAAGTAGGGTATAAATGTAAGGCAAAATAATATATATATATATATATATATATATATATATATATATATATATATTATCAAATATAAAGTCAAAGATTTATATTGTGATAGTTATAGGAAATCACTAAGTAAGAAAGATAATTAGGTTAATACATTAATGAATTGTTATTATTCATCCTTAGCCTAATCAAATTTAGCTACCATGGACCTATAATTGTTAATCGTGCGAGAGCCAGAAAGATATGTACAGATCTATACGGGGTTTGAAACCCCCACATGCGATTGCTAGCTACAATCATGACAAGATAACTTTATTTATTATACAAGCACTATTTGATGTCCAATGAAGCGACGTGCATGGGAATTATTAGTCTACTGTTTCGATTATGGGAGCGCATGATAATACATTCCAACAACCTTCGAGATCTGAGTACCTAAAGGGACGCCTTCAAGTAGCTAATAAAATTATTTCGGATTAGTAAGATATCCTAAGATATAAAGATAATAAGATTGGATTGGTAATATATCCTATAAAGATAATAAGACAGGATTGGTAAAATATTCTACAAAGATAGTCAGTTAGAATTGGTAAAATGTCCTATAAAGATAATAAGACAGGAATGGTAAAATATGCTATAAAGATACTAAGATAGGATTAATAGAATATCCTAAAAAGAATATATAACAAAAAAAATCCAAAGTGTTCGGAAGAATTACAAGTTACAAGATACAAGGAATTTTGGAAGAGATAATATAGTAAAGTATAGGAAATAAGGAACATAAGTAAAATGATCGTAATCAATGTAAATTCCTAAAAAGTTTTTAAAAGAGTTTGTTTTATGTTTATCTAAAATCCTGTGAATTCACCAACATCAAGTTCAAGTTTTCAAAACCGTATGTATTCCTAGGATGGAGTAAGGATCAACGCAAGGAAGGACAATCGATTTGAAGATATATAGGTTTCATTTATTCTTTATAACAGACATCATTTATTTATAAAAATGTAGTTATGGTTTGTGCTCTATGATTTGGATGATCTATGTAACCACCGTCACCACTCGGCGTTTCTGCCAATGGTTAGGGGAGGTATAACAACCAATCAAAATCCATAATTGTAAAAATCTAACCAAAACCAAAGCCAAAAGCCAATTGTAAATGAAACATCACAAGAAGTCTCAAACTGGTATCATATATATTATTCAAAGGACTATAACTACTCGTAAGAACCCAACCTCTCCAGACCATCAATGATCAAGCTCCATGTACCAATGAAAATCCATAACAACAGGCAAGAAACATGTGTCAACATCAGCACAGTGAGTCGATCTCAAGCACATAAGCTTGGAAACAAAACATACACAATGTCAAGTCATGTAACACGTTGATCCATGCATTGTTCATCGATTGATATTAACATATACATATATACATTAATCTAGACATTCTTTCCTCGTAGTAATTATTTATTTATTGCTTCTATTTAATTACTAATAACGCCCCTCACTAACTTGGGTCTATTAATTTCTAACACTCCCCAAATAAAGACCTGATTTACTACTAGCATGACTAGTCGACCCAATGAACCAAATGGGGCGCGACTCCTACTTGTAACATTGTCCCTGGTTCGACGTTGTCACTACTCTGACCATGCACGTACAAGATAATACGTTGTCATTCGAGGGTATTTTAGTACAACATCGATTGCATGACTACACCCAAAACATAATGCTTTTTTTGGCCTCATCAATAGCCAACATCATTCCAGTACCGATACACACTTGGACCAGTACCATGTCTCGATATGTTCATCTAGAAAACCATACACCGTCGACTTGGCTTTAGCTCTTTTCCTCCATCAATAGTCTTCTGCCGCGGCAACTCATCAAGGCACATACCTAAGTTAGGTTTTTAGCCTTTAATCCTACTATGTGTATTTCCCCTTTAATTTAATTAATTTGGAATTAATTAACATTCTCTCACATGGGCAAAACACATAGCTCGCCAGTCTTATGTAATCATGCAAGTGAATTAATAATATTAATCCATGGCATACTACATCTATCCAAAACATAATCCAAGGCATATCAAACACAATGTATACATAACAACATATCATGACATATATTAAGATACACCTTATAGGCACCCAACATCTAGCATGCATTTCCTAGTTTTATTCAAAAGAGACAAAACAAAAAATATAGCATACATAACATCACAATACAACCACAGTAAAAGCCTCACTTTCTAGCATGGAACTAACACTCACATGTTGCATCAATTGATTAGTTCAAGGATCTAGCATACATCAAACACCTAGTTTAATTATGTAATCAATAATACTATATGTTTAGGTCTTATTGTACCTTTAACAATCAGTTTCGAACTTCACCCAACATCAAAAGACAAGAACACAAAATAGTTGTATGATATCCTTCCAAACTAGTGCTAAAACCACGTAAGAAATGACTCACCTTTTGTCCTAATTTTGGGAAGCTAATAACAGAGGAAAACCACCTTCACATAAGCACTATGAAACCCCTAAAAGAATACCAAAATATCTTATCACAAACAGTTCATAAAAATTGAATTGATTACGTCCATATGAGTCTCACATTGTCACCATGGGTGTGTCATGTCATGAGCTCAGGCATCATCGCGATTCAAGCCTGATCAGTTCCTCCTTCACGCCGTGACACTCAGGGCGGTCACTTTGTGACTTCAAACATATGTTAGGGTTTGACTATCAAGTCCACATCATAGTGACATTACAAAGGCTACTCACACCATGACTTAGTAAACTGTCGCGAACTGAATCGATTCGAATCCATTCTCATGATGTGACAGGGCAATGCGCACATCGTGCGAACGGACTTTTACAGTTTCATAATCATCTATTAATCACTTACTTCTTCTCCAAATTGGTTTGATCAAAGCCTCCATTAGGGTGTTCTTAACCCCTAAATACTCTTATTTGGTAACCTTAATGATAGGTACATTAGTGGGACAATCAAACACACCAAAACCAAAAATTTTGCTTTATTCTTGTATCTTCCTTGTGTGTGGCTTGAAGGAACAAAAATATGAACTAAGGATAAATGAATTACCTTCTGGACATCCCAAAATGAACCACCAAAATGTTTCTAAGAAGAAGCTATGTGAGTCCCAACACGAGTCCACCAAGAGCACCAAAGTTTCCACCCTTCTTCACTTCAACACAACTCCAATGCCAAGAACCCTAGGAAATTATCTCAAGAAGATGGACGCCTAGAGGAAGTTTTGTTGGTTGCAAATGGGAGTTAAATCCTGAATTAGGGTTTTCTTAAGAGTTTATATGCATCAAACTTTCAACTTAGCCCCTCAAAATGTTCAAAATTACTACATGACCAATATACATGATCAAGTAACCATTTCTTACACTTTAAGCCCTTAAACGTTAACTTTAACAATGAAAAAGTAAATTAACATCAAAATATAATGGAACTAATCTTCCTAGAAAGAATGGGAAAGCTCGGGTTGTTACAATATAAAAGAATGTGATGTATGCGATGATCCTTAGGTGAGGACCTTAGCGATGAATATATAAGAAAATGCGATGTAGGTGATGATCCTTAGGAGATGTCATTAGAAATTAATATAGACGGAAATGGGGGTAGATAATTTGGTTAATTGTTTGATAGTTAATTAAAAAAAGGATTGAAACAAGCATCTTGCAGTTAGAATATTTGTTTCCATGAAAAAGTCAAAGATTTTGGTATTTCTAGGAGTGTGGATGAGTCTAGCATATATGTCAAAGTTAGTGGGAGTATAGTAACTTTTCTATTGTCTTATGTTAATGACATAATACTCATGGGAAACGACATTCCAAACTTGCCAGAAGTGAAATCTTGGCTTAGAATATGCTTCACTATGAAGGATCTAGGAGACGCTGCCTATATTCTCGGGATACGAATTTTGAGAGATGGAAAGAATAGACTAAAAAAGTACATACTTTGAGAAAGTACTTGTAATGACCAAAATTTCAACCAATTTAAAACATTTTAATTTTATTCAAAAACCATTATGTTCATACATCTTGTTTTCAAAATAGTTTAAACATCAGAGTACTTTCCCAAAATCATATTACATAAAGCATAAACATGAGGAGCGGTACGATCACGCCTTCGCCTTGCCACGATCTCCTGAAGCACCTGAAACAATAAACCACAACTGTAAGCCCGAAAGCTTAGTGAGTTCCCCTAAAGTACTCATACACACATAAACATACGCATACAGCAAAGAACAACATACTTCGGGTCCAATCAACATTCCGGTTGGAATACCCCCGGCCCTCAACCATCAGGTTGGAATGCCTACCTAACACGAGTCCAATCATCCTACCAGGATGGAATACTCTCGGCCCACAACCATCGGGTTAGAATGCCCATACACCTACGCGTACAACAATAACTACTATGGGTCCAATCATCCCTTAAGATGGAATACCCCAGGCCCCTCAACCATCGTGTTGGAATGCCAACATACTATGAGTCCAATCATCCTACCGGGATGGGATACTCCTGGCCCACAACCATCGGGTTGGAATGCCCCGCTTCCTATACATACAGTAACTACCACTACTACTACTACTACTACTACTACTATGGGTCCAATCATCCCTCGGTATGGAATACCCCAGGCCCCTCAACCATCGGGTTGGAGTGCCAAACTACTATGAGTCCAATCATCCTACCTGGATGGAATACTCCTAGCCCACAACCATCGGGCTGGAATGCCAATCTACACTAGCAAACATGCACACATAACAGGCATACATAGAACACTCTACAGAACCAATAGACTAGGGCCCTATCATCCTACCAGGATGGAATACCCTTCGCTACTACTCAACATACATAACCTGCAGGTAACCTCCTACCAGCATACATAGTGCAAGACCAACTACCAGTCTATGAATAATCACTACCCAACTACCAGGGCGTTGATCCAACGGAACTAACCATCATACAACCATCCATTTCTCTAGGATACTAAGCTAACAAGGCATATTATCATATCACTATCTCATCTACCAGGATACTAGCAAGCATATCATCACATAACATAACAGGCTCTAACAACAATTTAAAGGGCCGGCCTTGGTGCCTTAGACCCTTGAGTATAGTGAGGAAAACTCACCTTGCAACTGCCGGAATCCTGCAAATCTCTGACTGCTGATGTTGAGAGAAAAACTTGGAGACACACTTGGACAAAAGTTAGAACAAGTATATTGCGGAATAGTTAATCTCAAAGGATCTAAAATCTCAACAATAATATAGTTAGATAGTTAGAGAGTTAGTTGAGGAAAGTATAGAAATATAAATGACAACAATTTTTATATCAAGAATACACTTAAGCTGATTCGTAACAAGGAATGCAATCACTCCAAGTTAATAAGAAAGATCAAACTTAGTGATTAAGTCTTAAAGACTTTCTTCGGAGAGATGTTATAATCAGGTATGCTTTAGTAACAATTAAGAGTAAGAAGAATAGAAAGATAGAGAAATGAAGAAGATAAATTGGAGAATGTATTCAGAATAATACGCAAGTTATCAGTGATTGAGTGTAAAGGTAGTTAATACAAGAGAATAAGTCTCTATTTATAGAGACTTTGAACTATTCTAGACTACAACTCTATAAGCAGCCATGCAAGGCATACTGGATAATAAAGTGTATTACATAAAAGACAATAAGTAATCTAGATATGTAGACTGTGGTAGCAAAAGATTGATTGCGGTTGCTGATAAAGAACTGACTCCGGGTGCTGGATTGGCTATGTGTGCTGAACCGTTGCGGTAGAGAGATGGTTGCGGTAGCTGAGTTCAAGAGGGTTACTTTTATGATTCAACAATTTCCCCCTAAGTGACCTCTTTAACTCTGGTTCAGCTATCAAGTTTGAGAAACATGATCAAAATCCACCAGAACTTCCTGACATTTTCCAGCCATGTGATTCTTCTTGAAATTTCAAACTTGACTTCTGTAGTAGTATGCTTCGATTTTTCACCTGCGGTCCAACAGATGTCAAGTTGTTTCTTGGGCAAGCGGTGCATGGCATTCATCGGAATGAAGTATTTAACGTTGTTAGTCTTTCGTTTGAATATGATTCCAAGTACAAGGAAGTTTGTTGCGCCTAGTGATCTTTCTTCGAAGCCTTCAGTAGGCATTGGCACTGGTTCAAGTGGTGGGAGATCAAACTTCTTGATGATGGTGGGGTAGATATCCGCATCTATTTTGGCAAAGTCACAGACTGTATCCCTCAGTAAAGAGTTGGCTTTTTCAAGCGCTATTTGCATCTTAGGATGCTTTTTGCCTTGTTCTGGAACACCCTGGCAATAAGGAAGATTTCTTCCAGATTCATGCAAGGGAAGTCTGCCTGGGTGCGGATGTAGTCATGCTCCCTTCTGGTGAGAGTATACTGGATGAAATCAGCCTTCCTGAACTTTCGCATCTTGTAGTTCTTGACTGCTGATGGTCTATCGTTAGACCATATATTCTCAATGGAGGAGCCATGCTTGGCATAAAATTGGTTAAGTCTTTCAAACTCCATTGGAAGTTGTTTGTGAGCAGGAAGGTTGCAGTTAAATGACTCAAATACAGCAAAGTACTTGGCATTTGGAGAAATTGGAATATCCCAGTATCCATCAGCAGGGGGTTCAGCATATGTGAGGTGCGGGGTGTAGTCTTCATCCAATAGCCTATGGTGTGGATTGACCCATGAGTGAATCAATGACTCATCTATCATAGTGTCGAATCCGCATTCTCTCCAGATAAGTTCAGCAAGCTTGGCCGCCTTCCAATCATGCTTTCTTTGGGCTGTGGCAGGGGAGTCTATGGAGCTTGTGGATAACGTGTTCTCCTCAAGATTTTTGAAGTGAGGAGGAGTCTCAGGCTTTTTGGGAGTATATTTTGGAGGTGAAGTGTGGGGAGATGGAGTATGTTGTGATGGTTGCGGTGAGGGCTGCGGTGTTGGAATTTTTTCAGTGGTGAGAGGGGGACTCTGATGGATAGATGTATCAGAGTGGTGGACTTGTTCTTCTTCTTCACTTCCCCCTCTTGAGGAATGCAATGGAGGTGCTTCCTCAAGCCATTGCTTAAGTCCATCCACCTTGGCACAGACTTCTTGAAACTGAGCTTTGATAGCCTCTACCAATTGGGAATTGTTTGGAGTGGAGGAGTTGAAGAGCAGCTTGTGAATCTCTTTGGTAAGCTAGAGGATCTTAGGGGCATGGAAGTTGGAGGAAAGGGATTTCTGCAGTCTGTTGATGGTTGCGTGATGAACAGAGATAGTGGACTCATAAGCAGTATGAGTCACATGTATCACTTTCTGAGACTGAGCAGCTTGATCTGCAATGGTTGCTTGAAGATCCTTTTTGATTGCGGTCACCTCAGTAATGAGGCGTTCCGTTGCAGCCATGAAGTCCTTATGGTCAGCCTTGCGGTTGTTATCAAGGGACCGGGTCCTCATCTCTACTTTGAGAAAGATGCGTTCAGCAGCCATATGCTCCTTTGTCTCCAGTCGTTCAATTCTTTCAATCAATGACTGTGGTCCTGGAGTGTCTTCAGGTTGAGGTTGAGTGGGTTTAACCGCAACCAAGATTTGATCTACTTTGGCTTGAAGGCTCATGAAATCCTTCCGGGTGACAACATTCATCTTCTTCTTTTTCTTCTCTTTAGGCTTGGAAGTGGAATGCTGAGAACCACTAGACTCCTCTTCTTCTTCAAACATCATCAGGTCGTCGTCTGAAGGTGTCGGTTTGTTGACCTCTTGGATGTCTTCATCATCAAGACTGAAGGTAGGGGTTGAGCTGAGTTCGATTGCAGGCCCTTCGTCTTGTGATGGATTGACTGTAGGAGTGGGAGATGGAATAGGAGTTGGAGTAGGAGGAACTTTGGAGGTAACTGCGGCTGCGCCTGAATCTTGAGCTTTCAACATAGTTTCTGGCATCTGATCCATCCAGTTTTGAACCTTTTGGATTGTGGCTACGGTATGGGCATTGCTGATGGCATTTACCCAATACCTAGCCACGGACTAGATCTCCTATTCTTTTTGTTGCTGGTGCTTGATCTGTTGCACCTTGCGGGCTTAGAAGGCCCTCTTGAATGCAACATACTTCTTTTTCTATGACTCGGTTACTGGATTGTACTGTAACCAGGAGTCATTTGAGTTATCGCCATCAAATCCTTCAAATCGCAACGAAGTGTCCTTCGGGTCCATAGATCCTTGCACATTTGTGCTCACCATGCCTAAACCACCTGTGAAAGATGAAAGCAGAGTAGGATTTCCTTGGCTTCCTCGGTCTCCTTGATCCATGGTCAAGTCTGGCCTCGGCCCAATTCTAGCATGGGCGAAAGAGATGCCCTGCAGGTGGGAAGGTGTTTGTAGTGTTTGGGTAACAGAAAGAAGGATGGAGCGCAACTCCTCTGGGGAAAAAACATGCAGTCGGGAAGCCCTGGAGACCTTAGGGCGTGAACCAGTATCATCCTCTTGGGAGTTCACTGGGGGGGGAGTCTCCACGTAGATGAGAATCAGACTCACTTTCTGAGTCTGACACGAAAAAGATAGAGGTATCGAATGGGTGTGCGGCCACCCCAAGGACTACTGGAGCCTTTTGAGAGGCTTCAGCATATATCTAGTCACGCATATGGCTAGAGGTTTCGGTTGTTTTCCTTTTCTTGAGAATAGTGATGGGTTGCCTATCCTCATCTGAATCAGTGCTAGATACGGTTGGGGGAGGTTTTTTCTTGCGTTTCTTGGAGGGTGCGGTTCGTTTTGGAGCATCCTTCTTAGGTGTGCTTTGTTTCTTCTTGGATGCCAACGACTTTCTTCTTTGAGAATGGTTGGATAGCGTAGTGGAAGAGGGGACTGCGGTACCCTCAGGGATAAGGGCTGCAGATGGAAGAGGCGGGGTAGAAGGGTATGGGGTAATACCCTCCGTAGCCTCAATGTGGTCTGAGACATAAGTAGTCTTAAGACCAAGAAAAGTAAGAATATGGGTGGGAAGCCTGCGGATCGGTCCAAATAAAGTTTGGTCAGAAGAAGGGTTGTACCTTTTTATATCCTTAGTGACAAAGAAGTTGATGTCACTGCCCATGTTAATGCCAGCATCTGCATGCAAGTTTGGGATGCATAGTGACCAGAACCGAGCAAATGTGAGCTCTATTGGGTTCTCCCTTGGGTGCTCTTTGGGGATATATTAAAGGAAATCGTCCCAAAGAATCTGCCCATAGTTGACATCATGGCCTGTGAAGATGCTCCACACCAGTTCTAGCAGCTTTAATCCCATGTTGTCGATGCCTCCGGTTCTGCTGGATAGACAACGGATGACGAAGTGGCACACAAACTGCCAAACCGTAGGCAGTTAGTTCTTTTTAAACTCACCAATCCCTCGAATTGGTTTCTGATACCCCATCTGGTAGAGTGCGGCTGTGACGTCAGACATTGACGGTGAGAAAATCTTGAAGGAGGGGTGAATCAGAAGATTAATGGCGGATAAGAACTTCTCTTTGGTCAAGATGACCAAAGAATCATTGATGAGGTTGAGATGCACTTCTTGGGGGTTCTCGAATGGACGATATGTAGAAAAAGCACATTTGAAGAGTGTTGACACTGGAACAACGTCTGTAAAGGCATTGAATGGACCAAACAGAATATGGTTTTTGAGATACTTGACCATAAGCTTGGTTGGGGCATTGTATGAGGGGTGATCTTCAAAAACTGCTCTGAAATTGCTTGAAGCTATGGTTGGAGAGTCAGAACCAGTTGGATTCGCAGAACCTGAAGCCTTGGATTGCTTCTTAGATGCACCTGATTTCACCATTGTGAGAGAAGAAAAATGGAGTTATTGAGAGTTGTGGGGGTTTTGAAGGTTGGGAGAGAACAGTCGATAATCAGAGAGCGTAAAGGATTATTGGGAAGAAGATGGGTTTATAAAAGGGTGGTGAAAAGGTTTTAACCCTAGGTAAAAAAAAGGTAGAAGAGGGTAAAACGTCGATTGGGGTTTTTTGGGGGTAAACTATGATTTGTGGATTAAATCTTAGCCACACAAAATTAAAAGGGTTTAAAAGAATTTTGGGAGATTTCCAAAAAGGGTTTTGCATTTAATGTAAGGTCAGACGCATGTCAATACATCAGGTAATCGTGGGGGTGATGAGAGAGAAAGTTGTAATGGATGGGACGTGGTAGGGAGAGGAAAGGACAAATTAAAGATGTGTTTATTGGAAAATCGTTCTTTTTTGTCATCATCCCTAAAATAGGTCTGACACGGGGTTTATACAGAAAGAGAATGTGACAGTTTCTAAAGGGAATGTTTTATTTTATTTAATGAAGGATCATTAAATAGAACACAAAGATTCGAGAGTTGATGAAACAGTTGGGAAATTATCATGATGGTCGAGGATGGAAACGTCATTGCGGTTGAGAATCTTCATAGCGAATAAAAAAAACATTGCGGTTGAGATTCGTCATCGCGGATAAACAAAGGAAAGACTGTAGTGAGGAACTGAGAGGAAAACACTTGTACAAAAATTAGTAATAACAAACCATTAGGACCCATGAGAGATACATATGACATATGGTTGCGGTACCTAGACTGCGGTACCAAAACCATCTATCATATGTAATTCTCAGTTAGAACCGCAACGGAGACCAAGAATGTTCTGCGGTAGCTAACAATTCAAAAATAATTGCGGGTCTGGATTCATCATCCCTAGCATTTGCAGGAAACTGTTGAGTTTTGTCTAGTCGAGCGCTTTTGTGAACACATCAGCAATCTCTTCATGAGAAGGGACAAAGATGAGTTCAATTTTACCTTTCAAGATGTGGTCTTTGATGAAATGATACCGTAGTTCAATATGTTTGGTTTTTGAGTGCTGAATCGGATTGTGAGATATAGCAATAGCACTTTCAGAGTCACAATATATCGGTATCCACAACATTCTATACCTGTAGTCCATTAGTTGAGTCTTCATCCAAAGGACTTGAAAGTAACAGTTGGCTGCGGCCACATACTCCGCTTATGCAGTTGATAGAGAGACACAACTTTGTTTCCTTGAAGACCAGCTGACGAGACGTTCTCCCAGAAATTGACATCCACCTGAAGTGCTTTTTCGATCGAGCTTGCATCCAGAATGATCCGCATCTGTGAAGGCTTGTAGGCTGAAGTCATTGCATGCGGGGTACCATAGACCAAGAGATTTGCTTCCTTTCAGGTACCGTAGAATCTGTTTGGCTTTGGTCAGGTGAGATGCTTTCGGGTCAGCTTGATACCTTGCACAAACACCAGTTGCAAAGGCAATGTCCGGTCTGCTTGCCGTGAGATACATCAAAGAGCCTATGATGCCTCTATAAGTCTTGTGATCCACAGATTCGCCTGAGGGATCAGCAGAGATCTTATAACCGAAGGCCATGGGGACCTTAGCAGATGAACAATTGTCCATCGAATATTTCTTTAATAGTTCAGTGGTGTATTTCTCTTGATGAATGAATATGCCTTGCGGTACTTGTTTCACTTGAAGACCTAGAAAGAAGTTAATCTCTCTATTCATGGTCATTTTGAACTTGTTGGTCATCAGCTTAGCAAATTCATCTACCATGCCTTGATCAATCGAACCGAAGATGATGTCATCCACATATATTTGTACCATCATAAGATGATCACCATTTGCTTTTCTGAATAGTGTGGGATCAATCACTCCTCTCTTGTACCCGAATGAGACAAGGAATTCAGAGAGTGTCTCATACCAAGCTCTTGGGGCTTGCTTCAGACCGTAGACTGCTTTTTCAAGCTTGTAGCAGTGGTCTGGGAATTCAACAATTTCAAATCCTGGAGGTTGCTAAAGATAAACTTCTTCTTTTAGTTCCCCATTGAGAAAGGCACTTTTAACGTCCATCTGGTGTACCTTGATGTTTTTGTGGGCTGCGTATGCTAGAAAGATCCGGATGGCTTCCATGCGTGCTACCAGAGCATACGTTTCATCGTAGTCAATGCCTTCCAATTGACTATAGCCCTTGGCAACAAGCCTTGCATTGTTTCTGATTACCGCACCGGATTCATCAAGCTTGTTTTTGAACACCCATCTAGTGCCAACAATGGAGTGACCATGTGGCTTCGGAACGAGCTGCCATACTTTGTTTCTTTGAAATTCTTCAAGCTCTTCTTGCATTGCGGCTATCCAGTCCAGTTCAAGCAATGCTTCTTTGATCGTTATGGGCTCTACCGAGGACATAAATGTTGCATAGTGGCAGTGATTAGATAAGTCCTTGGAAGACCGAGTCTGGATACCTGGGGATGGGTTGCAGATGATTTGACCTGGTGGGTGGTCTTTCAACCATACATGAAGACGTGACAGTAGATGTTCAGCAGCTGTGGTAGAAGGAATATCTTGGATATCAGAGGAATCTGCGGTTAGGGATGGTAGTTCCCCCTGGATTTGAGAACATCCTGTTGAATCATCTTGATCTAATGGAACAGAATTTTCTTGAGTAGCCGGGAGAGGTTCCCCCTGGATTGCGGACGGGAGTTCCTCTAGAACCTGAGAAGGTTCCCCCTGGACTGCAAATGGGAGAGTGACAATCCTTGGATCGGTTCTAGTGTCAATATTCTCTATGAGTTCATCATCCGAATCCGAAGATGCATTTGATGGTAATGCTTCTCTGCGGGCAGGAAATTGAACAACATCATGTACTGGAACCTCAAAGGTTGCGACTAGATCCGGAGTAGAGCTTTCCCCCTCAACCGGAGAGGTGGAAGTATTGAGAGATACTACTTCAGATAGAGATGGTCCAGAAACATCGGCATGTTGTTGTTGAACTGCGGGTGACACAAGAACTTCAGATAGTTTTTCCGTTTCAACAAGATCGAAAAGATCGTCATAATTGACTTCAACTAGATTTAAGGGTCCAGAAGAGGCAGGAATGTCACATTCCATGATCGTGGTGGTTTCTGAGGACGGAGGGGCGTCGCGGATGTGAGAATCATCAAATTTCACATCAAAGCTTTCAATGATCAGCCTTGTAAATCTGATGAGCACTCGATAATCAACCTTGTTAGTGGAATAACCAAGAAAGATGCCTTCGTCAGACTTTGGTGCAAACTTGTTGAGTTGGTCTCTGTTTTTGATCATGAAGCATCTACATCCAAAAATATGAAAGAAGAGAACATTTGGTTTGCGGTTGTTAAGACCCTCATATGGTGTTTTATTGAGGCGTTTGCACACGATACTTCGGTTTTGAACAAAGCATGCGGTTGCTACTGCTTCAACCCATAAGTAGAGAGGAAGTTGGGTGAAGTTAAGCTTGGATCTGGCTGCTTCTACTAGTGTGCGGTTCCTTCTTTCTACTACACCATTTTGTTGCGGTGTATAGGGTGTTGAGAAGTTGTGAGAAATGCCTTTAGAAACCAAGAAACTGTTGAGAAGATGATTAGTGAACTCGGTTCCATTATCACTGCGGATGCGTCTAACTGGAAGCTTGATCTGAAGTTCGATTTCTTTGATGAAGTTGATGAAGATCTGCGGTGTCTCTGATTTGAGTCTAAGAAAGAAGACCCATGTGAAGCGTGTATAGTCATCAAAAATAACCATTATATACTTTTTGTGGTGGAGACCGGATACGGTTGAGGGACCGCAGAGATCCATGTGTAACAGCTCCAATGGTTCAGAAATAGAAGAGTCCATTATCAGAGGGTGACTTGCTTTTGATTTTTTGCCTCAGTCACAAGCTGGACAGAGAGTATCGTTGCTGAATTTGAGAATAGGGAGACCGCAGACTAGTTCTCCAGTGACCAGGTTGTTGATGTACTAGAAGTTGAGATGAGCTAGCTTGCGGTGCTAGAGCCAGCTGACTTCGGATACAACTTTGGACAGGAAACACAACTACGGTCTGCCAATGATTAGAGAGACATCCAAAGGATACATGGTACCTTCAGATCGAGATTTGATCATGCATGAGCTCCTATCACTTGTCATTACATAACAAAACTGATCATCAAATTCAACACGATGTCCTGCTTTATATAGTTGGCCAACACTGATGAGATTGTGTTTAAGGCTTTCTACATAAGCAACCTTCTGAATGGAAAAGTTCCCCGTAGTGAGAACACCGTAACCTCGGATGACACCGTTTGCATTATTGCCAAACGTGAGATTTTCACCATTGCATATAGGCCTAAAATCTCGAAGGTACTCTAACCTTCCGGTCCTGTGCAAGGAGCAGGCACTGTCAATTAACCATTCTTCTTCTTGTTCCTCCTTGCACAAAGCCTAAGAATTACATGGTTAATTTAGGCATCCAAACAGTTTTGGAGCCAGGGACAGTTGATGTATTTCTGAATGATGCATAGTCCGAGGTTGCATGGACAGGTCTCTTGTCAACTTTTAGACCTAGTCCTGGGTGTTTGTTCAGATTTGGATTGTTGTGAGTGTTTGAAAAAATACGAGGTTTCTGACTTTGATTCGATTTGACATGAGATAAAACCATTTGACAACTACACTAACATTTACAAAAAGAGATTTTGTCATTGAAACTGACACTTTGCTTGGTCAGTGGTTTATAGAATGAATTGGACTTGGTACCGGTCCGAAGTGGGTAACTTCTGACATACGTGTTGTTTGGTTTCTGAAAAGTTTGTTTTGAACGAGGTTTAGCACGTGTAAATCTTTAAGTCCCTTTAGGTGGATTTGGTAAGATACCCTTCCAATTGTTGAAAGTTTGTCATGATTTTAAAAGTGTTGGAGTGGGTAAAATTCCTTTCCAATTAGGGTCATTTGAGGAATAGACCTGAAAAACGTAGTTTCTAAATGACTTGACACCTTTTTGGTTTGTGTCAGAAGTAGTAGGAATGACTTTTGAAACGGGACTTTCCTTTTTGCTTGTTTTCATGAAAGAAGAGTTTTTTGAAATGTAGTTTGTGAAAACAAATTTTTCTGGACTCTTAGATTTTGGAATTCTGACATGTTTCTTATTTTTCGAAAAACTTTGTCTGTTTGTGCCTCGAGATCTAATTTCTTCTTTGAAAGTCTTTTTTGCCAATGATTTTGGTGAACCGCAGTCATAGTTATTCAACTGCGGTTTCCTAGAATTTTTTGAATGATTTTGAAAACGTGGGCTTGAATCATCAGAACTTGAGGAATCTGGGATTTGAGAGCATTGACCTACTTCAAAATTTTCTACGGGTAACTCATGAAATATTGGTTGAAGAATTGCGGTTCCTTAAACTGATGACTGCGGTAGAGATGACTTGACTACCGCAGAGTAGGTCTTAGATGGAACTTCGGTGGGACACTTGTGGGACATTTGACTACAGTGTGAGACACTGTGGTCTGAGGACAGAGATGGAAAGTCTTTTGAGACTTCGGGGCCCTCAACAACAATCTCTTCATCAATTACGGATGAAGTTTGAGAATGTGGATAAATGGTGCCACATATAGGAATTTGATCACATGTGTGACCCGAAACCTCAGGCACAATTTCCTCAATGACACAATTATTGCTTAAATTTTGCAGTCTACCGAAGTGAGTTTTGATATCTTCGGGAAAAGTCTTGTCATTGACAGGGAAATGAAATTCTTTATTAGGAGGGACATACAATCCGTCTTTGTTGAACCGGGGTGAGGAATCCATTGCGGTAGGATATCCATTTGACCAACCCCAATTATATGTATTGTCCACGGTTCCATTGTTTACCAAATTTTCAATAGCCTCACTTTCATTAAATAATTTTTCAATTAAGAGATTTAAGCATACAATTTCTCTCTGAGCTAAATCTCTCTGGTTCAAAGCTATCTCTAATTGGGTTTCGCTTAACATTCTAGCATCTTTTTCTAACTCTAGATCCTTCTCTAACATAGCCATCTTAAGTTTTTGTTGTCCAGTCGTCCTCTCATACGGAACATCTCTTGGGACGCAATGTTCTTCTTGATGGGTTTTAGCCATAAGAACATTCCTATGTGCACATACAAACCCTAATGCTTGGATCTAGGTTTCTCTAATTGAACATGCAAATTATCCAAGACTTTTGATTATAGATCTAGTATAATAACACAAGAAAATAGATCTAAAAGATTACCTTGAGTTGCTTGCTTGAATCTTCTTGTCCTTGGAGATTAGAGTCGCAAATGTCACTCCTCTAATGGCTTCCAAACACCAACTTAGCAAGAGGATGATTAGAGAGAGAGAGAGGAGAGGGGAGGAAGTCGGCCAGGGTTTCTTCAAAAGCAAGAGTGCTGATTTCCTTGACCCCCATGGGTCTATTTATACTAGTGAGGCGCCTAGGGTTTCACCATTAAACCCTAATTGGATAACTTAGGCTTTAAGCAATCCAATCCCCTTATGATGAGCCTTGGACGATTTGTAGGCCTATCCAAACCTCAAAACCGTCCACCCCTTATCCATGAGGGATTATAGCCCAAGGTACAACTATCATACAATTGACAGTTTATGCCCTTTTATTTAATTAATCTCTTTAAGTCACCAAATTAATTCCTAATTAATTTATGACTTATATTAATCAAATAACAATATTATTAATCCTTATATTATTCTCATAATATATTAATAATATTTCTTCTCTCATTACAAATCATCCTGTCAAGTTGCTATGGTGAAGGCAACCCAAAAGGACCATGCACAATCGGGTCAAATACTTGCCTAATATAGTTGCAACCTTAGACACTATTCCAACAGTCTCCCACTTGGATAAGTCTAGCAACTATATACACAAGTATAATCCGAATCGCAATCGTAGCTCTCAAAGACGCTGTCAAACTCTGATCTTATCAATCTTGTCCTTTAGATAAGGGATCGTACAGTCCTCTGTTTAGATATCATGCGGACAATTCTATGGAACCAATTTGTCCGGCAGTTGGTTTCTCGATCTCAGATTTATTTGACATAGAACTTAATCGAACACATCAATTCAGTTCTGACCGGGCCAGTCACATAAGTCAAATCAAATCATCAAGCGGCCGAGATATCGCTTTTACCTTCTTAGGATGAAAGTAACAGATAAACTTCGACTTATATGCATTTACTTATTCATTAATCAACTATACACAACAATGCATTTTATAACATCAATTTACTGATGCGGTTTCGCATTATCAATGTACAACCAATTAACAAATAACAAACCATATATCTAGGTTTTAAGACCATATGATATTATCATCTTGCGATCACCCTTTTTATCACATTCCATAAGGTGATTCCAACAAGTGCGGGTTTGTTCCAATGCTCAAAACCAGTTCATAAGCACTCATGAACGTTGCAGCAAACTTTTGCTATGTCTAATACCATTCAAACAATCTACACACCAATTCATGACAATCTTCATTCATACCTACTTCCAACATATGAACGATTGTGGACTGTTTGAATAATTCAATTATTCTAAATAAACTCAATTATTCTGGAAGTCAAAACATGCAAAGTGAAACAATAGTTAAACAATTAACATAAGACAGTAGCTTTACTTATAAATAATACTCCTTTATTTAATCATCAAATGTTAATTACATTTATCTATTACAAGTTTCTAAAACTATCTAATCTAATCTAATATCATCTTTCAGTCTAATACTCCTAGCATGCTGTAAATGCTTAACCCTACTCAGTCCCTTCGTAAGCGGATCTGCTGGGTTATCTTCTGATGATATCCTCTTAACCACAAGTTGTCCTTCTTCTACACGATGTCTAATAAAGTGATACTTTCTATCGATATGACGAGATCTACCATGATCTCTTGGTTCCTTGGTCAAGGCAACCGCTCCTTCATTATCACAGAAAATTTCCATAGGCTCCTTTATGGCAGGCATAACTCAAAGATCACCAATGAAGTTCTTCAACCATATTGCCTCCTTCGACGCTTTGCTCGCTACAATATACTCTGATTCGCACGTTGAATCAGCTACGGTTTCCTGCTTGGAACCTTTCCAAGTCACTGCTCCTCCATTAAGGGTAAAGAACCAGCCCGACTGCGAACGGTAGTTGTCTTTGTCGGTTTGAAAGCTGGCGTCACTATACCCTCGCACCTTCAAGGCATCACTCCCTCCGAGGACTAAAAACCATTCCTTGGTCCTCCGAAGGTACTTAGGATATTCTTAACCGCAATCCAATGGGCTCTGCCAGGGTTCCCTTGATATCTACTAACCATGCTCAGGGCAAAGGCTACATCAGGGCGAGTACAAGTCATAACATACATGATTGAGCCAACTGCAGAAGCGTATGGTACTCGGCTCATTTATTCTATTTCAGCTTCGGTACTCGGACTTTGAGTCTTACTCAACTTGGCATTACTTTGTATTGGTAATTCTCCCTTCTTTGAATTTTCCATACTAAAATGTTTTAGTACTTTATCTATGTAAGTGTTCTGACTAAGTCCTATTAGTCTCTTACTTTGTTCTCTCACTATCCTTATTCCCAAAATATAGGAAGCTTCTCCGAGGTCCTTCATAGCGAAGCACTTCCCGAGCCAGGACTTAACCTCCTGCAGTGTCGGGACGTCGTTTCCTATGAGTAGTATGTCATCGACATACAGAACGAGGAAGCTGACTATACTCCCACTGGCTTTGACATATACACATGATTCATCTTCGCTTCGTACAAATCCAAACTCTTTGACTTTCTCATCGAAGCAAAGATTCCATCTGCGAGATGCTTGCTTAAGTCCATAAATGGACTTCTCAAGCTTATACACTCTATTTGGATGCTTCGGATCAACAAAACCCTATGGCTGAGCCATGTAAACATCATCAGCCAACTTTCCATTACGGAAAGCGATCTTGACATCCATTTGCCAAATCTCATAATCATGAAATGCGGCAATAGCTAGCATCACTATAATAGACTTTATCTTCGCAACTGGTGAGAAGGTCTCATCATAGTCAACTTCGGGAGTTTGAGTAAAGCCCTTCGCAACCAATCGCGCCTTATATGTGTGTACGTTTCCATCCACGTCGGTCTTCTTCTTGAAGATCAATTTGCACCCAACGGTCTTACGTCTGGGCACATTATCAACCAAATTCCAAACTTGGTTGTCATACATGGATTGGATCTCGCTGTCCATTGCCTCTTTCCATTTCGTAGACTCCGGGCCTGCCATGGCTTCCTTATAGCTATTAGGTTCATCTAGATTTATTAGTGTACCATCACTAATATACGTGTCCCCTTCGGTAGGAATATGAAAACCATAAAACTGGGGTTGAACTCTAACTCTTTCGGAACGTCTAAGAGGTAAGGACTCGTCAATCGGTTTAACCGGAGTTTCCTCCTCGGGTTGAGCGCCAGCGGTAGAGGTTCCTTCATCAATCGATTCTTGAATCTCTTCAAGCTCGATTTGCCTCCCACTGTCTCCTTGGCTTATGAGTTCTCGCTCTCGGAAAACTCCTCTCCTCGCAACGAAGACAACATTGTCCTTTGGTCTATAGAAGAGAAATCCAAAGGATTTCTGCGGATAGCCGATGAAAATACATCGCTCACTATGAGGTTTGAGCTTGTCGTGAGTATCTCGTCTTACGAAAGCCTCGCAACCCCAAACCTTGATATGTGCTAACGAGGGAGCTTTCCGTAACCATATCTCGTGAGGTGTTTTGGCAACCTTCTTAGTAGGGACTCGGTTAAGGATATGGGCGGCAGTCTCTAAGGCATACCCCCAGAATGAGATAGGTAGTGAAGCACGACTCATCACAGAGCGGACCATGTCTAACAAGGTTCGATTACGCCTTTCTGCCACACCATTCAACTGTGGTGTCCTAGGTGGTGTCAATTGTGAAACTATTCCACACTCTTTGAGATAGTCGTGGAATTCAAGACTTAGGTACTCTCCTCCTCGATCGGATCGAAGCATCTTGATTTTCCTGCCCAATTGATTCTCCACTTCATTCTTGAACTCTTTGAACTTTTCAAACGTTTCTGACTTTTGCTTGATTAAGTAGATATACCCATATCTACTATAGTCATCGGTAAAAGTCACATAGAAGCGGTTTCAATCCTTTGTGGTTGATCTAAAGGGTCCACATACATCGGTATGTATGAGGTCCAATAGACCCTCACCCCTTTCACATGTGCTAGTGAAGGGTGACTTGGTCATCTTTCCAAGCAAACAAGACTCGCATGTGTCATCTTCCCTAAGGTCGAATGACTCCAATACTCCATCCTTTTGGAGTTGATCTATGCGCTTCTTGTTGACATGTCCAAGACGACAATGCCACAAGGATGCTCTATCCATACTATTGGAAGAATCCATGCATAAAACATCATTTCCTAGATTATCTACAATCATAACAGTTTCATAAATTCCATTACATGGCATTGCTTCAAAATATAAGACACCATTTAGATAAGCATAAATTGAACCATTCTCATTATTAAAAGAAAATCTAAATCCTTGTCTAAACAAACCATGAAATGAAATGATGTTTCTTGCCATTTCTGGCGAGTAGCAACAATTATTTAAATCTAAGCATAATCCATTACTAAGCACTAAAGAATACACTCCAATCTTGGTCACAGACGACGATCTTTTGTTCCCCATGATTAGATTTATTCTTCCACGCTCCACATCCCTATTTCTTCTTAGTCCCTGCAATTCAGAACAAATGTGGTAACCACACCCGGTATCGAGGACCCAAGAAATAGCATGAGATGAATCATTAGATTTAATTGTGTACATACCTGAAAAAGACGGCTTGATCTTTCTTTCCCTGATGGCTTGCAGGTAGTCTGGGCAGCTTCTCTTCCAATGCCCTATTTTGTGGCAATGGTGGCACTCTGCCTCCTTTGGGTTAGGGTTAGGCTTAGTGGGATCAACTTTGGTCCCACTAGAAGAGGAACCATCTCGGGACTTTCCCTTGCGGTGGCTCTTAGATGGAGCCTTCCTCTTCTTGCCTCTTCCTTGCCCAATGGCCAAAACAGGAGCAGTGGGTGGATTGGGAGTGGGTGCAACAGACTTGTCCTTGAGGTTGCTCTCAGCGACCCTAAGGAGACCTTGGAGCTTAATTAGGCTGACCTCTTCCTTGTTCATGTGGTAGGTCATCCTAAATTGGTTGTAACACGGAGGCAAGGAGTAAAGGACCATGTCAATGGCCAAGTCTTCCCCAAAGTCGACATTCAACTTGCGAAGACGATCGACATACCTTTGCATCTCTTGCAAGTGTACGGTTAGAGATTCACCATGTCCCATTTTAGCGGAGATCATGTTAGTGAAGATCTCGTAATGTTCCTGCCTCGCGTTTTGGTGGTATCTCTCCAAAAAGTCTTGGTGCATTTCGTACGGATACATGTCCTCATAGGAATTTTGGAATTCGGCATTCATTGTGGCTATCATGATGCAATGAACCTTCTTCGCATCATGTTCATGAGTTTCAAAAGCAGTCATTTCAGCCGGAGTAGCGATTTCTGGGTTGATCTTCTCGAGCTTCTCATCAAGGATATACTCATTGTCCTCATAGCGAGCAATCGTGTGAATGTATCTTATCCATTCGCTAAAGTTTGTTCCATCGAAAGTCACCTTTTGGCAAAGGCTCATCAATGTGAACGAGCTAGCAGCAGCGTTGTTCGCGTTCGACATCTACAAATAGAAAGGACAAAGATTGATTAGAATTTAAAATCCCTAATTATCACCCAATAAGAAAATTAGGGCTAGGATCCAAAAACATTATTTACATATTAGAAAAGGGATGTCGTAATCCAACATGCAAACAATTTGAAGGTAAGTGAATGACGATTCACTAATTCTACACCATGAAAACCTATCTTTAAGTTCTAAATGTATTGAGAATTCCTAAGTTTCGATGAGATTCATTGAACTTTTCAATGGCATGTTTAAATCTCGATTTGCCCCTCTGGTTTGTGACTGGGATACCGAGGATCACAAAATGGGTGTGAATAACCATGCAAATCTACATGGTGCCTTCATTGTAACAATCACCTATTCGATGTGCCAGTAAACCACACACGCTCCATCGAACTATGATAAACAATGAATCACCCTTTGTCACCTTAGCTTAGAACCAATTAGTGTGCCGGTAAACCACACATGCTCCACTAACTTCTTAGAAAGGGTGCAAAGTGTAATTTCATGGGATTGCATCAATTCACTTTTCCTAAAGTAACTAGGATTGGGAATTTGAAAAACATGTAGTTACTTTGTATTCAATATTATACTTTTAATGAGGGGATAGAGTTGCCCTATCCTACCCGTTCGGCTAACGACCCTCCACCGATCAAGCAAGCGGTGGGTGAGAGTGTACACCCATTAAGCGCCATTTAATAGGCAGCAACCTTATAGCCACCTTATAGACCGACTTCGTGAATGAGGCCTACTAACGGTAAGACTAGCATTTTAATTATATATATATATATATATATATATATATATATATATATATATGTGTGTGTGTGTGTGTATATATATATATATATATATATATATATATATATATATATATATATATTAATCTTGTAATATTATATTAGTATAGGGTTGAATTTTAAACTTGTAAAATTATAGGGTTTGAAATTTAAATTGTCTAAATTAAACTTTTAATCACAAAACATAAATTTCAAAACTTGAGGACAAGTTTTAAACTTTTCAAAACATAAGGGATCAAATAACAAATAATCCAAATTAACATTTAATCACATAATTATCCATATTTGATTTATTTAATTATTTTTTGCAAAACAATTTACCAATTTAATTAAAATAATCAATCAATTATCACATAAGGAAATTATTATTCAATTTATTGGTAAATATCTTTAATTAGGTCAAGGATATACTCAAATATATGTTAAAATCGGATTTATATTGACCCATTAAGATAAAGGCAAGTTTCCATAAGATAAACAGCAAGAAATCCCGAACTTAGCTCCTTCTGACGCTCGAACTCGCCGAGTACCACAATGGACTCGCCGAGTTGAGGTCTACTCGCCGAGTACCACTATGGGACTCGCCGAGTTCAACAGGCATAAGACAAAAATTGAATTTTGCAATCAACAATCAAGCAACTAATGCATCAATTCAATAGAAACCAATCAAGGCTCTGATACCACTGATGGGTTTTAGCCATAAGAACATTCCTATGTGCACATAAAAACCCTAATGCTTGGATCTAGTTTCCTCTAATTGAACATGCAAAGTATCCAAGACTTTTGATTATAGATCTAGTATAATAACACAAGAAAACAGATCTAAAAGATTACCTTGAGTTGCTTGCTTGAATCTTCTTGTCCTTGGAGCTTAGAGTCACAAATGTCACTCCTCTAATGGCTTACAAACACCAACTTAGCAAGAGGATGATTAGAAAGAGAGAGAGGAGAGGGGAGGAAGTCGGCCAGGGTTTCTTCAAAAGCAAGAGTGCCGATTTCCTTGACCCCCATGGGTCTATTTATACTAGTGAGGCTCCTAGGGTTTCACCCTTAAACCCTAATTGGATAACTTAGGCCCTAAGCAATCTAATCCCCTTATGATAAGCCTTGGACGATTTCTAGGCTTATCCAAACCTCAAAACTGTCCACCCCTTATCCATGAGGGATTATAGCCCAAATTACAACTATCATACAATTGACAGTTTATGCCCTTTTATTTAATTAATCTCTTTAAGTCACCAAATTAATTCCTAATTAATTTATGACTTATATTAATCAAATAACAATATTATTAATCCTTATATTATTCTCATAATATATTAATAATATTTCTTCTCTCATTACAAATCATCCTGTCAAGTTGCTATGGTGAAGGCAACCCAAAAGGACCATGCACAATCAGGTCAAATACTTGCCTAATATAGTTGCAGCCTTAGACACTATTCCAACACTTCTCATATAAGGCTTTGTTATAGTCTGTAAGGACGGCAGCACAAGTGTCATTAAGATCATCTATGTAGGGTTGACAGTCATGCATACTATAATTTAAAGTTTGGATCATGGGTTTTACCTGTTCGACGATGCTTAGAGTCCTATCCTTTGCCGTGTAGCAGTAGTTCTTGTTCAACATTGTAGATCCATCATCATCCGCAGTGGCCAGCATACAGATTTTCCCTTTTCCTTTAACACTGCTGATGGTCTCTTCTTCATCTCCGGATGACCAAACTTGATGATCTCTTTTGACATGGGCCACATATGCTCTTGCCTTTTCCTTTTCTTCCAGTTCGTGAGCCATTCTAAGGTAGAATGCTCTGTCTTTGACTACATTGGCCTTACAATCCCTTGCGAAGTGATTTTCTTTGTTGCATTTGTGACAAATTACAACATCAGTCTTGTCTTCTGATTAAGTACCAAAGTCAGTGGTCTGAGGAGACTGCGGTAGCTCCTTTGGTTGATTGTTCTGAGATTGTGGTGGTGGAGGAGAACTTTTGGGATATCGAGAATGGTTGTTCTGAGAACTGAAGTTACGGTTGAATGGAGGTTTGTTGAACTATTGATTCTTGCGGGAGGAAGGAGGTGGTATACGGTTGAACTGTTGGCTAACCAGAGCAATAGCCTTCTGAAATTCTTCTTCATCATCATACTCAGAATCTGCTTCGTATGACTGCGGTGGAGTGTCATACGATGAAGAGTAGGGTGACTACGGTGGAGCTTGTGCTATGAGAGCAAGTGGTCCTCCGAAGTCAGCATAGTTTTTGAGTACGGTGGATTCTTGTGCTTGAAGCTCTCCATAGAGTTTGTAGAGTGACAAAGACTGAATCTTCCTGTCGCCTTGGACTATCATCTTAGCCGTAGTCCAATGTCTTCCTAAACCATTAAGGAACTGGAGATTGGTTTCGTGGTTACTGCGGATGGTACCCGCATTGGATAACTTGGTGACTATCAGGTTGAACCTTTTGAAGGACTATTCCAAACTCTCACCAGTATGAGCTTTGAAGTTGTTAAAATCGTTGAGTGCGGTTGTGAGCTTCTTGTCTTGTGCTTGTCCTAAGCCTTCATACAGGTTCTTGAGAACATCCCAGATTTCTTTTGCTGCTTTGCAGTTTATGATAATATCGAAGTTGTCAGGAGCAACTCCGCAGGAAATTTCATAGAAAGCAACCGTATCATTTTCCATTTTATCGAGATCATCCTTGGTGGGATGGCTCATGGTTGGTTGACCTCCTCCTAGCCTAGTTGCAGCGTCGTCAGTTTGGACTGGTGTAAGGAATGGAACATGTGGTCCTTCTTCTACGGATCGCCATACATCTCTTCCCAGTCTTCTTAAGTACCTCTCCATTATTTGTGACCAGTGATGATATTCATTTTCTACCAGTGTTGGAGCTCGGTTAGAACCAACAACACTGTTGGAGACATTCAGAGATAACGGTTGTGCCATTTGAGATTTTTTTTTTAAGAAATAAGCTTTAGTGGTATAGAAGGCTTTTTGAAAAATCAGAGTTCCGATATCAAAAAAGCAACCACTTTGGCTCTGATACCAATTGTTGAGAGAAAAACTTGGAGACACACTTGAACAAAAGTTAGAACAAGTATATTGCGGAATAGTTAATCTCAAAGGATCTAAAAGCTCAACAATAATATAGTTAGTTAGTTAGAGAGTTAGTTGCGGAAAGTAAAGAAATATAAATGACAGCAATTGTTATATCAAGAATACACTTAAGCTGATTCGTAACAAGGAATGCAATCACTCCGAGTTAATAAGGAAGATCAAACTTAGTGATTAAGTCTTAAAGACTTGCTCCGGAGAGAGGTTATAATCAGATTTGCTTTAGTAACAATTGAGAGTAAGAAGAATAGAAAGATACAGAAATGAAGAAGATAACTTGGAGAAATGTATTCAGAATAATATGCAAGTTATCATTGATTGAGTGTAAAGGTAGTTAATACAAGAGAATAAGTCTCTATTTATAGAGAATCTGAACTATTCTAGACTACAAGTCTATAAGCATCCATGCAAGGCATACTGGATAATAGAGTGTATTACATAAAAGACAATAAGTAATCTAGATAATTAGACTGCGGTAGCAAAAGACTGATTGCGGTTGCTGATGAAGAACTGACTCCGGGTGTTGGATTGGCTGCGTGTGCTGAACCGTTGCGGTAGAAAGATGGTTGCGGTAGCTGAGTTTAAGAGGGTCACTTTTATGATTCAACAGCTGACTCGCTGGAAATCCCAAATATCATATGAAAACCATCACACAAGAAACCATCAGGACTTCCTAAGCCAAGGGCCCACAACAATCATTAAGTCCATCCACCTCTTATTGGACCAAGTCCCAAAATCAAATCCTCATGCATAGCCCAATATTGGCCGAATTTACTAAATTGGGCCCACCTCACCAAATGGGCATAGATCCAAGGTCTATAATAATTATTGAGTACAAAATACTCCATCCATAATGTTTAGTCATGACCCAAGCCCCACTAGCCCAATAATAGCCCAATCACTTAAGGCCCAAAATCAAAAACCCAACAGAGGGCGAACGCTGGGCGTACCCCTCTTGGTACGCTGGGCGTACATCGATGCTCGCAGACTGGAATCGGGTCACAGACCCACTACGATGGGCATACATCAGCTTGCGTGGGGCGTACGTGCACTGATCTAAAACTCCTCTTAAGTCCTTAATGGCTTAAGCTCCTAATCCCAAACTTCAGATCCATCGACCAATCATGCCTAGGATTCATAAAGTCTCAAACTTTATTACTTGGGATGTCCATAAAGCTCTTAACTCAATTTCTTAACCCATTAAGACCTTCCTACTTCTTACATGGGACAACCAAAGCCATTGGGACCCCATTTTTCTTACTTAATACCTCTCCAATGGTCTGAAAGGACAACTCATCTTAACCAAAACACACCATGCATCAAAATGGGGGATTTTGGGACAATAATGATTTCAAAACTTCACCATACTTAGATCTACACAAAATAGATGTCAAGCAAGAAGCTTTATACCTTTAGGAGCTCTTGAACCACTAGAAGACTTCAGATCTACACGTTTTCCTTCTTCCTCTACTCACTAGATGCAACACCTTCTGCTCAAAACACTCCAAATTCACTTCAAAAGCTCACACACTCAAGAAGTTGGCTATTCTTTGGGGAAAACGGATCTAAACAGTGGAGGCTAGGGTATGGGAGGGTTATGAGCTCTTAAGGTTGTTTATATAGCCTCCACACCCGAGATATTAAGGTTTCTGGATGATATACGTACGTTGGGCGTAATTCCAGTACTCTGGGCATACGTCGAGGGACCCCACGTTTCATTAACTCCATTACGCTGGGCGTAACCAAGCCTACGCTGGGCGTACCCACGCGTGTGCCAAGCATGCATGGCCTTACTTTGTCAACTTTTTCCATAAAGTTCCATAAGTGACAATATCTTCAAAGTGCCATAGCTCCTTCATTCTAAGTCCGTTTCCGACGAACTTTATACCCACGAAAAGGTGGCGAGAAGCCCTACGCTTGTAGCAACACACCCGGAACCGAAAACTTCTCGAATAAAACCCATTTCCCACAAAGGATCGTAACCCCCTTACTCTTGGATCTTGGGGAACCATAAATAACTACTATTAGAACGAGGCGTTACGATTCCCTCGCACTTAAATATGATTTTTCCCTCGAAATCGCCAACTGCCAACTCTGGCTATCCAAAATCCTGAAAAGCACATTCACGCCCCTAAAGCGTGACGACCACCAAGGGAGACTAGCCCCACTGGAACTCCCTCTCGAAGAGGTACCTACTCCTTCTCATGCAGACTCGATACTTACCTCTCCGGAAAGCCCTGAACCTGGAAAGTTAAATTGGATCCGTCTCCCAGACAGGCCATCCAAACTAACCATCCCCTGACCTCTTCCCATTGCTTATGAAAAGGAACTACTCAACTGTGGGAACCTGAATTCCGAACCTGAAAACAGTACCATGAGTCCTATTCTGCTGTCGACCACACTTGTTCTCTCTTTCTCTCTCTCATAAATCATATCCGACAGAACATACATCGATACTCTTACCAGACCAACACTCACGCCTGGCTTAATCAGCCTCGGGCTGGAATACCAGGTATGCCTACGACGGGTCCGCTCATCCCCAGGATGGAATACCCTCGCATCCCTACACATGTTTGGCCTAATCAACCCTCGGGTTGGAATACCAAACACATCAGGTCCAATCAATCATAGGGTATGGTCATCCTCATGATGGAATACCCCAGATTGGAATACCTCCATATACATAACTCAACCTATAACCATACTTGGAACCAAGGACCTTGTCCTTGCGTCACCCTCGAACCCTTCGGTTCGCCACATATGAGTGTAAACCCACTCATACCTCCTTATCGCGATTTCTAGGTCCTTGACCTCCGACTGCAATATCTTACACAATCCTCATCACCAGTCCAGACTGCTCCCGATTTTGTTAACCTGCTATCCTACTTTCCTCTGTCCAAACCTCCAATCTGGAGCCACTATCCCTCTCGTTTTCCAAGGAGACTGGAAACATGCCTATGCATCATCCAACATTGCCGCCGTGATAGATCCTCGCTATACATTACCCCTTAGCAGTGCTCACCGCTATCCCCTATCATGAATACATACTCAAAGGCTGGTCGCATACCCAACGACCCACACATAACCTGCCACATTTCCTCAACAAATGTAAGCCCTTACTATAACTGAACCGCCTCATCGCATCATCCCAAAAACCGACATTCAAGCCGCTCCAGGCAACCTTCTACAACCAGCGGCTTATCCGAGAATTTCCAGTTCTCCTCCACTTAGGGCACTTAGGGCACTAACCACCATCCGCTGCGGCGAAGCTAACACGCATGCTCAATCGAACCCATTAATACACCGAACTTCGAGGAAACTGAGTTCCTGCCGAAAGTTCCCAAATTCTCGATCCATAACCTTCCTTTCTCACGAATTCCACATTGGCTGATAACCCTCTAAGAACCCTCAATGCTCGCTCACCTCTAACACATACAACACTAAACATCTCATGCATGAACAACAACTCATAATCACAACATAAACAAGATAAAGCAGAAAGACATACCGACTGACACCTTTGGCTCAGATCTGATCTCCTCGGACACAAGCTGATAAGCACGCCCTGTAACCTTTGGAGGCTCTGCTTGACCCTGACCTCCATCAGTAAGTCTCAAAGTGGCTGGTGTTGGGGCCTGCACTGACCTGGAAGCCAGTAGAGGACACTTGGCCTTCATATGGCCCACCTGATCACAATGATAACAAAGTCGGACCCCTGCCGCTGGAGTCGACTTCCTGCAATCCCTGGCTATGTGGCCCTCCTTGCCACACTTGTGTCACCCCAAAGAAGAGTGACAACCATCCTCATGCACCTTGCCGCACTTCCCGCAAGTGCGACTCTTCTGACATCCATGTCGATAATCAACGGGCCTCATCCGCTTCGGTGCAAGCTGCGACTGCACCGAGGCCTGCCTCTGCTCACTCAACTGGAGCTTAATCTCTAACTCGTGCCGCCTAGCGGCTTCCTGCAACTCCAAAAAGGTACTACACCTCTGTGTGGATACAAATTCCCTGATGTCCCTCCTGAGCATACTCAGATATCGAGACATCTGAGCCTGATTCGAAGCAAACTCCGGGCAAAACATTGCCCTCTCAGTGAACATCCTCGTGATCTGCATCACTAACTCTGAACCCTGCTTCAGTTCCAGGAACTCCTGAGCCAACCTCTCTCTCTCTCTCTCTCTCAACCTACGGAACATAACGAGTACTGAACATTTCCCAAAACTGATCCCACGAAACCGCAGCCCGCTGCACATCAGAATAAGATCTTGTGGTCAAGCTCCACCAATCCTTCGCCTCGAGCCTCAAAAGGTTCAGAGCACACCTCACCCTCTGATCTGCAGGGCATGAACACGTGAAGAAGCAACCCTCCACGTCTAACAACCACCTGATAGCAACGATTGGATCCTGAACTCCATCAAAAGTAGAGGGCTTCGTATTGTCGAAATCCTGATACTGAAAACTCCAACTGGCTCCTCCCCCTGCCGCTGTTACAGCCGTTGCGGCTGCCGAGGCCGCTGTCTCTACAAGAGCTGCATAGCGCTCATCAAAATACTCAACCATGGTGGTCTTGATCGACCCAAACAATTCCGGCAACTCAGCTCGGAACATAGCAGCAACCTCGTCATGTAGGATATCACGAATCCTAGGGTCCAACTCATCCATACTCATCTGGCCAATGACTTCGGGTGATACTGGTCTATCTCGGCCACCCTCTCCTAATCCCGATCCCGAACCGGATCCTGCCTCCAGACGTGTTGCATCCGCGATACTGAAATGGACCATAAAAATCTCAGATTCCTCGCATAACCACCGAGAACTAACCTCAAATTAACAACCTAGGGGTTGTGACTTCCTTGACATGCGTATGGGTCCTGTGTGCTTTCAGTAGTACGGGCCCATACTACCTTCCACACCTACCCATATTTGTCTCAAGTATCACCACAACGCCCTAAGCACAAACATACATAGCAAGCACTCAATCCTCACCCCTGGAGGAATATCGAATAGCTCATAACAAGGAAACCCTAGGCTATCAGGTATTATAAATCAGGCAATTCTATCATGCAATTCCTAAAGATCCCTAGCCTGGTACTAACATGCTGTTCTAACATATCTCAAAACAAATAACTTGTATGGTATTTTGGGGTAACTTACTGGCTTCGGCTGATCGTACCCTCTGCATCCTCCTTTACTTATTTTGAAAACCATTTGAAAACCTCTCCTTGATTTGAGACTGGATTCACAAGAATGTTCCTCCAATTCACTCAAACCAAGGCTCTGATACCAACTTGTAACGACCAAAATTTCAACCAATTTAAAACATTTTCATTTCATTCAAAAACCATTACGTTCATACATCTTGTTTTCAAAATAGTTTAAACATTAGAGTACTTTCCCAGAATCATATTACATAAAGCATAAACATGAGGAGCAGTACGATCACGCATTCGCCTTGCCACGATCTCTTGAAGAACCTGAAACAATAAACCACAAATGTAAGCCTGAAAGCTTAGTGAGTTCCCCCAAAGTACTCATACACACATAAACATACGCATACAACAAAGAACAACATAATTCAGGTCCAATCAACCTTCCGATTGGAATACCCCCGGCCCTCAACCATTGGGTTGGAATGCCTACCTAACACGAGTCCAATCATCCTACCAGGATGGAATACTCTCGGCCCACAACTATCGGGTTGGAATGCCCATACACCTACAAGTACAAAAATAACTACTATGGGTCCAATCATCCCTTAAGATGGAATACCCCAGGCCCCTCAACCATCGGGTTGGAATGCCAACATACTATGAGTCCAATCATCCTACCGGGATGGGATACTCCTGGCCCACAACCATCGGGTTGGAATGCCCCACTTCCTATACATACAATAACTACCACTACTACTACTACTACTACTACTATGGGTCCAATCATCCCTCGGTATGGAATACCCCAGGCCCCTCAACCATCGGGTTGGAGTGCCAAACTACTATGAGTCCAATCATCCTACCTGGATGGAATACTCCTGGCCCATAACCATCGGGCTGGAATGCCAATCTACACTAGCAAACATGCACACATAACAGGCATACATAGAACACTCTACAGAACCAACACACTAGGGCCCTATCATCCTACCAGGATGGAATACCCTCCGCTACTACTCAACATACATAACCCACAGGTAACCTCCTACCAGCATACATAGTGCAACACCAACTACCGGTCTATGAATAATCACTACCCAACTACCAGGGCGTTGATCCAATGGAACTAACCATCATAAAACCATCCATTTCTCTAGGATACTAAGCTAAAAAGGCATATTCTCATATCACTATCTCATCTACCAGGATACTAGCAAGCATATCATCACATAACATAACAGGCTCTAACAACAATTTAAAGGACCGGCCTTGGTGCCCTAGACCCTTGAGTACAGTGAGGAAAACTCACCTTGCAGCTTCCGGAATCCTGCAAAATCTCTGACTGCTGACTCGCTGGAAATACCAACTATCATATGAAAACCATCACATAAGAAACCATCATGACTTCCTAAGCTAAGGTCCCACAACACTCATTAAGTCCATCATCCTCTTATTGGACCAAGTCCCAAAATCAAATCCTCATGCAAGCCCAATATTGGCCAAATTTACTAAATTGGGCCCACCTCACCAAATTGTCCTAGATCCAAGGTCCATAATAACTATTGGGTCCAAAATACTCCATCCATAATGTTCAGTCACGGCCCAAGCCCCACTAGCCCAATAACAGCCCAATCACTTAAGGCCCAAAATCAAAAACCCAACAGAGGGCGTACGCTGGGCATACATCGATGCTCGCGGACAGGAATCGGGACACAGACCCACCAAGCTGGGCATACATCAGCTTACGTGGGGCGTACACGCGTTGATCTAAAACTCCTCTTAAGTCCTTAATGGCTTAAGCTCCTAAGCCCAAACTTCAGATCCATCGACCAATCATGCCTAGGATTCATAAAGTCTCAAACTTTATTACTTGGGACGTCCATTAAGCTCTAAACTCAAGGTCTTAACCCATTAAAACCTTCCTACTTCTTACATGGGACAACCAAGTCCATTGGGACCCCATTTTTCTTACTCAATACCTCTCCAATGGTCTGAAAGGACAGCTCATCTTAACCATAACACACCATGCATCAAGATGGGGGCTTTTGGGACAATAATGGTGTCAAAACTTCACCATACTTAGATCTACACAAAATAGATGTCAAGCAAGAAGTTGTATACCTTTAGGAGCTCTTGAACCACTAGAAGACTTCAGATCTACACGTTGGCCATCTTCCTCTATTCACTAGATGCAACACCTTCTTCTCAAAACACTCCAAATTCACTTCAAAGCTCACACACTCAAGACGTTGGCTATGATTTGGGCAAAACGGCTCTAAACAGTGGAGGCTAGGGTTTGGGAGGGTTATGAGCTCTTAAGGTTGTTTAAATAGCCTCCACACCCGAGATATTATGGTTTCTGGATGATAGACGTATGCTGGGCGTAATTCCAGTATGCTGGGCATACGTCGAGGGACCCCGGGTTTCATTAACTCCATTACACTGGGGTATCCACGCGTGTCCCAAGCATGCATGGCCTTACTTTGTCAAGTTTTCCATCAAGTGCCATAAGTGACAATATCTTCAAAGTTCCATAGCTCCTTCATTATAAGTCCGTTTCCGACGAAATATATACCCACGAAAAAGTGGCGAGAAGCCCTACGCTTCTAGCAACACACCCCGACCCAAAACCTTCTCGAATAAAACCCATTGCCCACAAAAGACCGAAACGCCCTTACTCTTGGATCTCGGGGAACCATAAGTAACTACTCTTAAAACGGGGTGTTACAGTACTAAAACGGTTTAGTATGGAAATTTTCAAGAAAAGAATGCTACCTATTCAGATCAATGCCAAATTGAGTAAGACTCAAAGCCCAAGTATGGATGAAGAAATAGTTGATATGAGTTGAGTCCATTATGCTTCGGCTATAGGATCGATCATGTACGTTATGACATGTACTCACCCTGATGAGTGTTTTTCTTTAAGCATGGTCAATTACTATCAGGGAAATCTTGGCAGAGCTTGTCGGACAGTAGTTAAGAATATTCTCAAGTATTTGCGAAGGAAAAGGGCATGGTTCTAGTCCTTGGTGACAATGATATGTTGATAATGACTGGGTATAGTGATGCCAGCTTTCAAAAAGATAGAGGCAACTTTTGTTCTCAATCTAGTTGTGTATTTACTTTAACTGAAGGAACAGTTACTTGGAAAAGTTCCAAGAAAGACACAGTATACATAGCAGCAAATGGAGCATCAAATTAAGTAGCATGGTAGAAGAACTTCATCGGAGATCTTGGAGTTGTTCCAACTATTTAGGGGCCAATGCAAATTCTCTGCGATAATGAGGAGTGGTTGCTTTGACTGAAGAACCGAGTGATCATGGAAAATCAAGACATATCAACAAAAAATATCATTATATTAGACATAGAGTTGAAGAATGTCATCTCATAGTGAAAAGAGTCTCGTCAGAAGATAATCCTATAGATCCTCTAACAAAGGCTCTAAATATGATTGAACACAGACTGCATGCTAGGAACATTGGATTGAGAGATGATATTAGTTTTAGTATTTAGATGATCAGTTTGAAACTTGTAACAAAATAAATGTAATTGACTTTTGGTGATTAAATAATAGAGATTATGTTTGAGTTTGTTTACTAACTTTCTCAATTATTTATTCTTGTGTTTCTTTTTACATATTTTACTTCGTGAATAATTTAATTATTCAAATTCCATAGTCGTTTATACGTTAGGAAGTAAGTAGTGAATTAAGACTGTCATGAATTAGATTGTAGATTGTCTACGGGAGTTAGACATAGAAATTGTATTGCTATAACATTCATGAGTACTTAGAAATGGAGATTTATGTATTGGATAAACCCACGCTCAAAGAATTACTTCATGGATTATATCATGAGTAATTCTGAGACGATAATATCTTATATTCTTGAAACGAAAATATATGAGTTGTAATTTACAAGTTGGTTGTGTATTGGTGTTGCATAAACGCATTAGTAACATGATGTTATAAAATGTAGTGTCATGTATGAATTGGTGAGTAAAGGATACAAGCATATACTTCATAGTTTATTCGTTCCTTTTGCCCTAATGGGAAAAACGATAACTATAGGCCCCTTGGTGATTTGGTGTTGACTTATAGTGTTGGACCCAACCAGGACTCATTTGATGTGTTCAATTTGAAGTCTTATGTTGTCATCACAAATAGGAAATCAGGAAACAAAATTCAGACAATGAGATTGATTCTAATCCAGGTCTCCTGTCTATATGATATCTAGTAGAACGGATGAATACTTGATCACTTATCTAAGGAACATTATCTATTTAAATCTGAGTTCGGCAGTTGCTTCGGAAAGCACACTTTGTTGTTTAATTTGGAAGTTTTAATTTTGTTATAGACTTATCTGAGTGGAATATTGTTGTATTAAGTGTCTAAGCCATTAACTAAATTATTATAAACTTAAATTATTAGCAAAGTCCTTTTGGGTTGCCCTCAAACCTAGTAAGAGACAGGAATGCTATTTGGAGGGAGAGACTGGTTTATTAATTTATTACATGATTAATAAATTATTAGAAATCAAAATAAATAATTTATTAATATGTTTTGAGAGAAATATATTAATTAGAAATTATATTGTTTAATTATAAATTAATCAGAAATTAATTGGAATTAATTTTGGGATTAATTGGAATAATAAAAAGTGGAAGGACTAAAGGTGAAAATGTTTAAAAGTTGAACATTGAGCAATTCTAGAATGTCCCTAAGGGGGGACGAAAATTCTAGAGGAGTTCTAGATAGTTCTAGAGCCTTTGTTGGGCTCTAAGGAAACTTATGGGGAAAGAAAAAGGGAGAAGGGGATAGGGTTATCCAAGGAAACATGGCTTATCCAAGTCTCCCAGTCACCTATATAAACCCTTCACCACCTTCCTATTTTCGTCCATCCTATATTCCAAGGAATAACTGAAAATCCTATCCGCTCTCCTCTCTCTTCAATGGCCTCCAACTTCTAGTGTTTGGGTGTGAGCCATCAGAGGCACGAGATTTCTGGTGTTGGCTTTATGAAGTTCTACAAAGAAGGAATTCAAGTTTATTTGCAACAATAAACTAAAAGGTATGTTTTTCTAATAACCCTTCTCAATTTTGAAATTAATAATGTACTTTCAGATTTCTTGAATTCAAATTGTTGTTTAAAAATCATAGTGAGAACATGGATCCTTTAGGGTAGGGGTGTTAATCGGGTAATTTTTTCGGGTTTCGGGTAATTCGGGTATCGGGTCGGGTTTGGGTAATTCGGGTATTACCCGAAATATATATATATATATATATATATATATATATATATATATATATATATATATATATATATATATATATATATATATATATATATATATATAGGGTTAGGATTAAATGTGAACCCTAAATATAGTGTGAATGTAGGACTTAATATGGGTTGTTGGATTAAAAAATCTAATGGCTAAGAATGGATATGAAATTAATTAATTTTTAAAATATTCTTTACATAATTTACTAATAAAAACGTCCATAAGGGCAATAGTGACATTCTGCCTGAATTTAAATTAGGAAGTGCCAACTAATCTGGGTATACTTCCTTTTTCTCATTCCATTTATTCAGAAAGAGTGGTGATCATCTAATAATATGAAGTTACGATTAGTAATCAAAGAATCATGAAACCAGTACTAAAAAATTATCCTCCACTACATTCTTATTAACCCAAATCAAATGACAACGATTTCCTTAAAAATCGAGGACTTTGATGAGAATCAAGAATGAGGGATAATTTTAAAACGAATTTCACAAATACATCTATGCACCAGTAAGTTTGGAAGAAGACGACAATTTCGTAGCCCACAACCAGGTTTGTTATTTACTACATTCTTCAAGAATTGGACAAGAACAATTTAGTAATGGGTAAGGGTTATCATTTTCCAGTTTTTTAGAATGAGATGTTTAAATCACTTAAGAATGCATTCATAAACTTTCCCTGACTAATACTAACCAAGGCTTATCCAGGAAGAATGTGTATTTTGAAGAAAAAAAAGACATTTTTATTCTTTAATTCCTAAAAAATACGTTTTTTTACAAGTAACATTCTTAAAGAATACAACTCAAAAGTTAAATAAGAACATATCATTCTTTAAGAACAATGTATTGCAATATAATCAAGAATATATACTTTAAAAATAGAACCATTTCTATATCATAAAGTAAAAATATATAAACCATTTTGAAGAATATACACAACCTTCTATACTAAATTCTTTAAGAATCAATCATAATTCTTAAAGAATATATACAAAAAATTATGATATATACTATATTATTTATGAATATGTCATCATTCTTGAAGAATCCGTCTTTGTTTTTTGATGTTTTGCCCCTGCCTCTATTTTTACCTCTTCATGTTTGAACCTACACATATAAATCATTCAAATAAAACACACAAAAAGACATGAGATATCATATGATGCAAAATATATCAAGAAACATTCATTAGCTTGCACCAAGAGCAATAAGAAATTTGATAGGCCAAAGCTTCTTTTTTATGTTCTAGACCATAGCAAACCAACATGCTAACTAACCATGCTACCAAGCAAACAACCAAACCATGAAGGGACATGAACCACATACTCTTGAGGAAGAACATCATATATCAATTAAAATTATCCAATGCATACTATAATTGGATCAGTACTATAAAATATCACACAAATTGAAAAATACAATACTAAAATTACCTCAACAACCAATGTGCAATACAAAAAAGAGATTGTAATACCTTGAAAATGTTGCCAAAGGAAGACAAGCAACATTAACAAAAATAATGGAAGACCATAGTCAATCTACCTGGTAGAAATATAATAAGACAAAAAAAAATGGTGAAAGATTTATTCAAGTGGGATCTGAGTAAAGAAATTGGCACCCCCTTTCCTTCCTCAGAAAGCATATGATATTATATGTTTATGAAAGTACTTACTTTCCTCTGTAACACATAATAACATATGAAATTGATATGCTATTTTTATTACTTGCTACAAATGTGAATTGATTATTTTACTTACCATCATTTCCAACTTTCCACTAACAGTAAGAAGGTATGGTTGGGCAACCAGGTCCATAACATGGGCTTAGACCCTAAACTTAAGCAACAACTATCAATTTAAAAGCAAGAAACCAAATCAAAATCTAAGGTAAATAATACATTAGATGCGAAGATTATAAGTCCAAAACAGTATAAAAGAAGCTTGCATGTGCCATTTATATTTTTCATTGGTTAAGTAGAGTACATACATATCATCAATTGAATGCCTAAAAAGACTTATGCCCATATTAATGAAACATCAAATTTATCATAAATTAGAACCACAACTTCAAAATAAAATGGGTGTTGGATACATGAACCACAACTTCAAAATAAAATGGGTGTTGGATACATTTCATGTATTACAACCATTCGTTCTCATACTTTTTTGGGTTAGTAAATGTACTATTAATCACCTCAATACAACCACGGTTCCAACAGCAAAAACTACATGAGCATCCTTGGGTAAAGGGGCTTCCCCAAATGGTCGCATTCTGAAAAAGTTTTTCAAAATTAACATTTAATTCTAATTTTAAATGCAAGAATAGTATAGAATTGAAGTAAGATTGTCCAATTTAAATTGGAATATCATACGAATGAAAACAAATGTTCACCCTAGCTAATTCAGAAGTTAATAAATGAACGAGAAGTTATCATTTTGCATATATTACAAAAAATTATACACTAAAAAGTAAGTTGATAAACGGAATGATGATTACTAGTGCCAGAGGAGGTGACTCCTTCAATTGCGGTAGCGCTGCTGAATAAAATATGGCGATCTATGCGAGATTTGGTTTGCGCAACAACGGTTAGAGTATGGCTACATCAATAGTCAAGGGCGATACACATCCAATCCAATTGATTTCTAAGAAAATTTAGAAGAGAATGAGAAAGATAGAGCATTGATCCTTTAGGGGAATTCTTCAATCGTATAGGGTTCATTTGGTGTTTGATTGTATGTGATAATTATTAGTTTAAATCAAAAATTCAGTTACCAGAAATATAGGAATTCAATTTAGGTTATTAAATTAAAATTATACAATGTTCCGAATTTAACCTTAGATGGTGATTGGACCATAATTGGTCTTACATTCACACAATAACTAATGGTTATATATGAACCTAACTCTCTCTCTCTCTCTCTATAAATAAATAAATATATATATATATATATATATATATATATATATATATATATATATATATATATATATATATATATTTGAATTTCACCTGAAAATAAATTTATGAAATAAATACGTCGTGCTTTATTAGTCTTGTTTGTATATACAAACGAGACATAAACGAAATTACTCAAGCTTTGAACATTGAGATTTTTTAGTCAATAATACTTGAGGTATCAAGTAATTTTTTTAATAACTTAATCTAATCTAATAAGATGTTAAAAAAACAAATACTAAAAGATCTTAATTTATAAGTTTAAAATGTTTAAGATAATTGTAGCCATAAGTTTCGTCATGTTCTAAGTTTCGTCAAGAGAATGAGTTTGTTAGTTGCAATGAAAACTATAATCTAGAAAAAAATAATTTTAATATTGTTAGCATCATATTATCACAATAAGTAGATTCATGTATTACAATAATGATAGTTAGTTTAAGCGTAATCAAATATCTGCTATATAGTACAAGCTCTAAAAAAAGGAATTTTTAAAATAATTCAGTTAATCCGGGTATACCCGAAACCCAAACAATGTACCCTTTACCCAACCCGAAAAAAATCGGGTTACTCGATTTACCTAATTCCCAAAAAATTGGTCAGGTAATTCGGGTATCGGGTATTTTCGACAGGGCTACTTTAGGGTGTATGCGAACTTAGGGTTTTATTTTTCCGCATAAAATATGATTTTTGTTATGTATAAAACCCATCAAGTAACACCCAAGATATTGTTTTGAAACTATTTCTTTAAACTCTGATATGTTGTTAAACGGTTTTTGCTAAACCTTGTTTTTGGATTAGACCATAGCTTTAAATTTGTTTGAAAAGTTTTGGGGTGTTACAGGATATGCCCAATGATATGTATGGTATGTAGTATTTGGGGAAACGTATTAAGCTTTGTGCTTATGGTTATGTGTTTACGGTTTCCGGCACTTCTAGTTGCAAATGGATGGGCCCGACGTAACTACACAGCATCCCCCAACATTTTCCGCATTGGCTATTTATGATTTTTACTCTGATGTTAAAATTATTTAATCGCTGTAACTGGCTTTGGAACAACTCAATTTTATGGTTTAATTGTTTCTAAAATGAAAATCTTATTTTGAATTTTTGGTACGTTACAAATTAAATCTATTCTAACATCACCATCGAGCACAAGATCATAAGTTCCAATCTTGGTAACTAGTGAAGATCGCCTATTCCCCATGATCGTATTTATTCTTCCATGCTTCACTTACTCACTTTCTCTCTGCAAATCAGAACAAATGTGGAAACCACATCCTATATCATGGACCCAACAACGAGTAAGTTATGAGTTATTGACTTGAATAGTGGTAACTGGTGAAGATCACCTATTCCCCATGATCATATTTATTCTTCCATGCTCCATTGACTCACTTTCTCCTTAATGATATGTTGTTAAATAGTTTTTGTTAAACCTAGTTTTTGGATTAAATCATAGCTTTATATTTGTTTCAAAAGTTTTGAGGTGTTACAGGATATGTCTAATGATATGTATGGTATGTGGTATTGGGGGGGGGGGGGGGGGGGGAACGCACTAAGCTTTATGCTTACGGTTATGTGTTTATGGTTTTAGGTCCTTCCGGTTGCTAATGGATGGGCTCGGCGTGATTTCATAGCATCCCTTAGCGTTTTCCGCATTGGCTATTTATGATTTTTACTCTTATATTAAATTGATTTAATCGCTGTAACTGGTTTTGGAACAGCTCAATTGTATGGTTTAATTGTTTAATTTCTAAAATGAAAAATTTTATTTTGAATTTTTGGGACGTTACAAATTAAATCTATTCTAACATCACCATCAAGCACAAGACCATAAGTTCTAATCTTGGTAACTGGTGAAGATCGCATATTCCCCATGACCAGATTTATTCTTCCGTGCTCCACTTACTCACTTTCTCCCTACAAATTAGAACAAATGTGGAAACCACATCCTATATCATGGACCCAAGAACAAGTAACCTGTGACTTATTGACTTGAATAGTGTACATACCAACCGACGATGACTTAACCTTGCCATCCTTGACGTCTTGCAAGTATTTGGGGAAATTTCATTTCTAATGCCCTTCTTTGTTAGAGTAGTAGCAAGTGGCCTCTTTAGGGTCACTAACAGCAAGAATATCAAAAGTGGGATTTGACTTGGACCCACTGCCATACGCTCTAACATGGTCCTTATGCTTTCTAGTTCTATTGAGGATTTTTTTCTTCTTCTTTCCTCTATTTTTCCCAATGGTCAGGACTGGAGCATTTGTTGCAGAAAGGACCTGGTTTTTCTTCATCCCTGACTCAACTGTCTGCCGCAAGTTATGGAGTTGGGTCAATGTGGTCTCCATATTGTTCAAATGATAAGTTAAGATAAACTGATCATAACTAGGAGGTAAGGAGCTAAGGACCATCTTAATGGCCAACTCTTGGTCAAAACTCACATTAAGATTTTTCAGACGATCCACGTAACTCTAAATTCTCTGCAAATAGTTGCAGACAGACTCTCCCTCCTTCATCTTGCATATCATCAACGCCTTAATGACCTCATGTCGGGTTTTTGTATACTACAACATCCTATGGTGCACATACAACCCTAAAAGCTTTGGATCTATGTTTTCTCTAATTATACATGCATATGGTTTCCAAAGTTTTAAGCCTACAACTAGCATACAAATAACATATGTATAATAAAACAAGTTTTAGACATACCTCTTGATGTTGTTGATGTTGCTAGGAAGACTTTGGCCTTTAAGAACTTAGTACCCCAAGTGTTGCACCTCAAATGGAATCACAACTCACCTAGGACAAAGATGACTCTTGAGAGAGAATTTCCATGCACCAAAAACACCTCCATGAACTCCAAGAACTAGAAGTATCGTTTTTAGGTTATGGAGCTTATATTTATATGTAGGATTCCAAGAGTCATGGGTATAACCCAAATCCATACCTATGAGTTTTATGATCCATGTTTCATGTGGCCCAACTCTTTATGTATCCATACATAAACATAGTCCAATATGGATCATAAGCCCAACACAGATAAATATAACCAATTACTATAATTAGTCCCCATAGACTTAATTAGTCTCTTTTGATCACTAAATTAATTCCAAACTAATCCTTGATCAATACTAATTAAATCATATGATTTCATATTAATATATTAGAACTTATAATATATTAATAAATCATATATAACCTCTTCTCAAAAGTCCATCCTAACAAATTGTCCTAATGTTATGTAACCCAAATGAACCAGGCTACTCTTAGGTCAAGTACATACCAATATTAGTTATGGGCTTGAACATCTAATCCAACAGTCTCCCACTTGGATAAGTCTAAAACTATTATTGCAAATATGACTCCAAAATCCCGACTAGCAATCGTAGCTCCTAAAAGCCGTTGTCGAACTCTAACCTAGTCAATGACGTGTCCATTAGATAAGGGATCATATATTCCTCCATTCTAGATATCATATAGACCGAGACATGGATTATAATCATTCTCTCTGTCCATCATAATCATTATCTCTGTCCATCTATTATTTCCTGATTTCTGATTTATGATGAACGACTAATTGAACAAATCAAATCAGTCCAATCCCGACCGAGCACTTAGGGTTGTCATCACTGAATCATCGAAGGGCCCACATATATCACTTTTATCTACATGGGGTAAAAGGAACGGATAAAATTCGACCCAAATGCTCACTTGTTCTCACTCATCAAATTACACAAAACAATATGTTTTATAACATCCAAGTTATTGGTGCGTTTACATATGTCAATATGCAACCGACTCGCAACTACAATTTACACGTCTCCGTTTGAAGAATATAAGATATTATCGTCTCATGATCACTCGTGATAAAATCCATGAAGTGATTCAAATGATCATGGGTTTAATCCGATACTCGAATCTTATTCCAAGAGCACTCCTGAATACTGCAGCTATGTCTAAAACACCTAGACATACTACAACCCCATTCATGACAGTCTTGCCTCAATACTTACTTCCAAAGTATGATCGACTGTAGACGGTTTGAATAACCTAGTTATTCGTGAAGTCAAAACATGCAAAGTGAAACACAAGAATAATACTAATCCTATGGGCCCAAAACTTTTAAGTCATATTGATTACTAATTATTCATTGTATAATGTTTCAAATAATCCACTTAATACTTGAACTAAAACATAGTTGTCCCATGCTCCAAGCATGCGCACTATGTTTACCTATGGTCCTTTCTTTGTGGAATAGATCAACTGAAAACATTTCAATGATGCACATTTCACAATTCCAAATCCTTATGAAAAATGTAAGAATACAAGATTCTTTGCCAATCTGTTAGACTCTAAACTTATATGCAATGATCCTCTTATAATGACTATGCACAAAAAGTCACAAAGACTTGGCTACAGACATTACAAAGTATTTCAATGGAGAGAAATTATATGGAAACGAAGTCTCACATTCAAATTACATTCCTATAAACATCCTTCTAGCATTAAGTTTTCTAAACTTACACATATTTAATGATTAACTTCCACCTATGGAAACATTTCCATATTCCCATTTTGACTATCACTTCTGAACAAGAGTTGCCTCTTTTCAGAATATGTCAATATGGTCCTTCCAAAATTTACACTATACTTCCAACTGTCCATGAGCAACCAATCTTTGGTAAGCCTCATATTGTCCTCGATAATTGGTTAATCATTTTAGTCATATACAGTTCTTGTCCTTTTTCCCTCTCAATGCCCTAGGGATTTGGAAAATTCATAATACATAGAAATATTATAGCATATGCAATCGATCCTATACCTAAAGCATATGGGATGCGTTTCATAATGTCTCTCATAAAGACATGATCCTAGACCAGTATTTTGCTATAATTTTTTCTATTAGCCATGTTCTCAAAATTCGGACTATGAAGAGGGATGTTGTAATCATAATCGAATATTGGGAACGCAATTAATATTTCCATATATCGAGTTTCCTTATGTTGAACCATTCCAACATAACCTCCATATATATTGTAGAGACCCAATTTTATAACGAACGGTGAATGCGGAAGAAAGATATCTCGAGATTAGTCGTGTTTTTGGAAGTATGAACACGAAGAACATAATATGAGTTCATAAAAAAGAAGTAAGAACAAGAGAGAATAATCATAATATTGCATGAAGAACATGGAGGGAGAGAAACTCTCCCTAGGTGGTGAGAACCCACCACTTTCTCTCTCTAGAATTACATTTTGAGAATTGTAACTCTTATAAGAAAATGAGAAATGAGCTAGCTAACTTAGGAAATAAATGACCAACTCTCCCTTTATATAGGAGGGAGAGTATTTACACCATAAATACAATAAAGGGAAAATATATCCTAACTATCACTCATTATTTGTGGAGCATTTACATTCCCTAACATTCTCTTCCTAAATGCTTACAAATGATGAGAGATATAATAAGTGATACAAGGCTATAAGACAGTAATCCAACTAGCAAGTGCGGTAATAAAATGGAATCAAGTGCTGAAATATCTCTGAAACTCTGAAGTGTCTATGAAGTCTGAAACTGGCCATGAACCTATGAAATGAAGGTCTTCGACTTCAAATCACAACCAATGAAGCAGAAAAAATAAGATCCAAATCTTCAAACTAGTCATAATCACCCGAAGAAGGAGGTCACCATGAGCAAGTAGAAGATCCAATAAAAGAAACACTTCGTCTTCAAAAGTCTGAAAAACATCTCGAGTTCTCGAATCATAATACACCGAAATTCTTCAAAGAATAACCTGCTAAACATGTGAAGCATCCATAAAATGTAGTCCAGATAAAAATAATGTGAGTCCAAAAACGTGGTCCAACGATGCCAAAAATTTGATCCAAGGATCAAAAATAAGTGTCACATCACATCACCAAAATAATCTTCGTCTTCAACATATCATAAATCCAAACTCGTGAAACCATAAAACCTGAACTAGATGTGAACACAAAATCATCCTGTGGTAGAGTCCGAATAATAAATAATCTGAATCGGAAAACATCGAGTAATGCCAAAAATTTGATCCATGAAGACCAAAAATAAGTGCCACATCGCATCACTAAATAAATAATCGTCTTCAGAAGTCTTCAAGAATCCAAACTCAAACAATAATAACCAAATCCGGATGATATTCTCTCCCTATTTTTGATAACCAATGACCAGATATCAAAAATCAACAAATCATTGGATTGATAGTGTCGGATACCAAGAGCTAAGATAAGCTCTCCCTAGATGTATGAAGGATCTCGATAAGAAACGAGAAAGAGTAAAATAAATACTCTTGCGGTCAAGAGAAGGCGGGTGACATAGTTGCTGAAACTGTACTGAGAAAATCTGTTGTGCCAAAAATATATTCAAATATCCAAACTGCGGTGCCGGAACACTTGAAGTGGTCTTCAACAGAGAATAAAGTCCACATGCTCAGGATACATGATTCGTTAACCAAAAATCAAGAGCGCCAAGTCATAATATCTCATAAAGTGAAGAATGTGAAACAACTTTGTTGATCAACCGCCGTTGCGGTGCAAGCATCACAAAAGATAATATGAAGTCCAACTGCGGTAGGAATATTCTTCCAATAATAATAACCAACATGAAGTAACCAATGTGACAATCCATGGGTAAGTTGTGGCAAAAATTGGTTTTAAAAAAAATAATTGGTTATAATGTAAAAAAAACGCTAAATAAAAAAAATTGGCTAAATAAAAAAAATTGGCTGAAAAATAAATTAATTAATAAAAATGTCAAAAAAATCTGAATTAAAAAAAAAGTCTAAGAAAAAAGGGTTTAAAAAAAAGAAGGGAAGGAAAAAAGGGTGGAGGGAAGGAGGGGGGAGGAGGAGGAAGAAGGAGGGGCTGAAGGAAGAAGGAGGAAGGAGGAGAGGGGGGGGGGGGGCGAAGTCTGGAGGAGGGAGGAGATCTGAAGTCTGCTTATGGAGGGTAATTACGGTAGGAGTGGTCTGGTTGCGGGTCTAGGCTGGGTGCAGTGGGAGGCTAGGCTGGTTGCGGTTGGGTGGAGTCTTGGTTAGTGGAGGTGCATTGTGGATGAAGGGTTGAGTGCGGACGAGTAGGCTGCAGATGGAGCTGGCTTAGGTGCGGATGCATGGAAGGCGTGACTGCAGTAGCTGTGATGCGGTGCCAAGGAGGTAAGCTAGCCGCGGTTCGAACTGCAGTAGGAGCGCGTGTGGTCCGAGCCAAGAAGGAATCCGAAGCTGGGGTCCGATGGAAGACTTTAGTCAGAAGTAAGACGCGATCCGAAGCTGCGGTCAAGAGAGGCTTCGGTCAGCAGGATAAGCTAAGAGTGGGTTGTGGTCTCTTGGCTGCTGACCTTGGCTGCGGATGGGGCATTTATGACCTCGGATCAAGGGCTAAGAAGGGCTGCTGAGAGGCTTCTTAGGGGACTCCGGTAGGCAGTTTTTGGCTACGGTTCAGGGGTCCGGAAAGGGCTCAACAGGTGACAAAAAATGCTCTTTTTTCATGAAAAATGATACCGCAAAGGCCATTTATTCATATTTTAATAAGGGAATCTCTTTATAAAGCATTTAAGTCGACAAGTGGGTCTTGGGAAGGCAAAAGGAAGAGTGTACAGGGGGTTTTTAGGGGACAAAAGGTGATGGGATTAGACTATGTCACATGGTTTTTGCTTGGGAAGACAAATATAAGTGAATTACTCTTTACCCAAAAGAGTAAAAAGGACAATATGTTTTTCACAAACACAACTTACATCCAATTTTCTTCAATTAAAGATCTACAGCAAGTGTAAATGAGGAGTAAAAGTCTTCATACCTCAAGAAGATTTCAAGCTGCTGGGTAAAAAAAAAGAGCACCACTTCAATGAAAACAAGCCCATAATTGTGTCTTCTCATTTCCAAGGCATAAATAAAATGCCTGGAGCAAATTCTTCAACAAATTGGAGACCACAAAAAATAATTTCTCTTCCCATTTGCTTCATTTCTTCAACAGAAAAATAAGTAGAACATGAAGAACATCAATTTTTCCAGCAATAATAGAATGATTAGCAGCAGCAACTTTTATTTTTGCTAAGATAGAATCACCCAACATATAGAACTAAGAAAGAACATCATAAAAAATTCCGGTTTGCAACCCGAAATTTTTTTTCTTGCAGAAACACGAAAAGATCACAAGATAATCACCGAACGGGAGTCGTTCCCTTGAACTAATCGTGAGATCTTCAAGGTATGACTCTGATACCAATTGTAGAGACCCAATTTCATAACGAACGGTGAATGCGAAAGAAAGATATCTCGAGATTAGTCATGTTTTTGGAAGTATGAACACGAAGAACATAATATGAGTTCATAAAAAAAGAAGTAAGAACAAGAGAGAATAATCATAATATTGCATGAAGAACATGGTGGGAGAGAAACTCTCCCTAGGTGGGGAGAACCCACCACTTTCTCTTTCTAGAATTACATTTTGAGAATTGTAACTCTTCTAAGAAAATGAGAAATAAGCTAGCTAACTTAGGAAATAAATGACCAACTCTCCCTTTATATAGGAGGGAGAGTATTTACACCATAAATACAATAAATGGAAAATATAACCTAGCTATCACTCATTATTTGTGGAGCATTTACATGCCCCAACATATATACTTGACTAAATTCGATTAAAATCTCAATTTAAGCTTTTAGAATTGGAATGAAGTATAATTTCCTCTCCCTTAATTATAGCAAAACAACTTTTCAAACCCTGCAACTTTGCAAATTGAAACTTTTGTTTTTCTTTAATTAAAATTGCTAACTTGTAACACTTAACATAATAATCATGCTCCCACTAACATGATAATTATATTCTTATCATCATAACACTTATGCTCCCACTAGCTTTGACATGAATCCAGAAATCAGTTGGACTTCTAAAAATCAATACTTTATTGACTGTCATTACCAAAGTTCAGGTTTCTGATACGAGATGTTTCGATAAGACATTATCTAAGCTTCACAAAATCATACACCTTTCCTTAGATAGCTCACATGTGTGTCTAAACAATTTTAGAACTATGAAAAGGGATGTCATAATCATATTATCAAATGTTTAGACCTTTTCCATTGCTCACAATTCGAATTATGAAAAGGGATGTCGTAATCATAATTGAATTTGAGAATGCAAATATCACAATTTCTATCTCCATAAAATCTACTTAGTGAAAGCGTTTCCTCACCAACATTTTCATGAATCGAAGATAAACCTTATGACACGTAGATTTTATGGTGTATGTTTTCCTATCCATGTGAATATCAAAACATAACCACAAGAGGAGGTTAGTGACAAATCCAAACTCATACGGACTGAGCTTGTTCATTTTTAACTTCTTGCCACCTGGTAGCATAAGGGCCTGCCATGTCTTCCAAGTTGTCATGGAAACAATTGAGAACTAATAGAACTCACATGCACAATCAACTTTTAACTGGAATGGGCACAGAAACAAAAATATGTCAAAACAATAGGTTATAAACCTCAAGTCGCGTGCTAGTGATAAATAATACCCTTGATTAGTTCTTGAAACTTTTCAAGATCTTTAAGACTCCCACTGACCCCTTGACATATAAGATTCTCTTGTCAAGAACCATTCCTTGATAAAGCAAATATTCAAGAGTTAGTGCGGATTCTTATCAAGACAAACACTTCACACAATGGCCTTAGTTGGTCTTTGTTTTATCCAAAACATCACAACTCACCAATTTCAAATGTACAAGAGTAGAAAACATTTTACTCTACATTTGTTAAGTGTTATAAACCTTTCTTAAGATTATGTCACTCGATTTACAATCTTTGGAGTATGAATCTAAGACTTGTTTTGGAACGAAGTATGACTCATCTTCCATGATTTAACCATTTCAACAATTCACGAATCCTCTTCCTTAGCCAAACAAATGCACCAAGATGTCCTTAGAGGATCAATTGTGACATGGTTTTTCCTAATCATTAAGATGATCATAAAACACAATACTAAAGTACTCTCCCATCTTTTCAGATTGGAGAAACTTTTATCTTTCTGCCTAATTTGATTCTACTCATTCATCCTGCCATACATTGAAACTTTTCCAATGTTTCAGAATTATACTTAAACTTGTAAGCACAACCATATTTACTAAACTTTAGTAAATCATGACGAATAGCCTTATCGTTCTTTGTGGTGGACCTGATCAGTGCACAACCAAGTGTACCCGATCTTCTAGTCCTTCACTTGACTCACATATACATGTGAACAAGGAATTAGTCTTAATTTCTCAAAGATGAAAATTCTCATTCATCATACAATACAAGTTGCATGATTCCAAGTTTCTATCCACCTGAAACTTGGGTGATGAAAATCTTTCCTTATTTGGTAAATTATGACACTACCACAAATGAAAGAATCAAATCCATTTTTCAATATTGCTATCAATGGAATCATATAAACAACAATTTTCACAATTCCCATTGTAAGGATACTTAAAATAAATAAAATAAAAAATTTCCTTTTATTTTAAAATTGCGGAAAAACTTATCCTTACAATGAAAATACATATGAAAATTATGTTGTTATCTATTCCTAAGTAATCTATCATAACTCTTAAGCAGTAGCTCAAAATTCTGATCTTCGAATCATGTGATCGAAATCCATCTTCGCGATCAGATTCAACATACTCTTCTTCTAAGCTTCCTCTCCTTTTGTGATTTCACAAAACATCAAAATGCGACCTAGTCACATCATGTAATAAGAATCTCCAAATAGGAACTTAATAGAGTTAGATATGGGACTTTACCTGAAGCATAGTCAAATTTATTGACTTTTACCATCCTAGTGAACTTTCCGATAAATAGGCAGCTTCGCAACCAATGTCCCTTCCTTTGGCAATAGAAACATATGGACTCTTTAGTAATGGTACATGGGATTGTCTCAGACTTAGCCTTTCTCTTTACCATTTGGTCAACTAGGTTGACTATGGCCGATCCCTTTCCATTGGGAAGAGAAGACTTTTCTGGACTTCTAATGTTTCCATTGTCAATTTCCATGAAAATTTGGGAAGTAGATATTCCAATCAAATTTGCTTTACCAGTGCTCCAAATCATTTCTGATTCAGCAGCAACAAGCAAATAGGTAAGATCATTAAGGTTCATGTCGTGGTCTATCACATAGTAGTCTTTAATGAACTCACTATATGACTCGGAAAGCTAATGAAGAACCCAGTCAATAGTCAACTTCCTTGAGACTTCAAAACGCAACTCTCCCAACTTGTCAATATAAGACTTCATCTCCAAGATGTGAGTACATATAGACACTGCTTGCCAATAGGGATTGAGTGACCCTGAACTATTCAAGAACTTGTGGGTTAAGGAGAACAATTGGAGGAGTTGGAGGAGGTGAAGTATGATTTCCAGTCGTATTAATACACAACAAAGGGATTAATCTTTCACCTTGATCGCCATTTGGGATATCATCTTCATTAGGATAGCTTTATCCAAAAGGATAAGGAAGACCATACTTGTCATAACTAGACATCTATGAGGGAGAAAATCAAGTTTAGTTGATTTAAGTCCTTAATATAACACAATATGAAATATTAAGGCTAGGACCCAACACAATATTTTATAACTTGGAAGAGGGATGCCGTAATCCAAGCTACAAAATATTTGAAGATAGGTAAATGACAATTTACCAATTTCCACCAAGAAAAATGAAATTTAACACTAGGTTTTAAATGAATTGAAACTCCTAGATCTTTTGAGATTCATTGAACTATTCAATGACATGTTTAAATCTCGATTGTGCTCTTCAAGTTTGTGACTGGGATGCCGAGGATCACAAACAAGGAGTGAATAACCATGCAAATTAACTTGATACACTTAATGTTACAACCACCTAATCAATGTGTCGGTTAACCACACATTCTCCATTGATCTATGATTAAAATCAAGCTACCCTTTGCCACACATTTTCAGTCCCAGATTAGTGTGTCGGTTAACCACACACGCTCCACTAACGACTTAACAAGGTGCAAAGTGCAATTTCATGGGTTAGCACCAAATTCACATTTTCCTAAAGTAACTAAGATTGGGAATTTAATAAAGTTTAGTTACTTTATATTTATCATTATACTTTTAATAAATGGAGAATTAATGTCATGTCCTACACGTTCGGCTAACGACCCTCCACCAGTCAAGGAAGCGGTGGGTAAGAATGGACACCCATTAAATTGTCATTTTATAGGTAGTAACCTTATACCCCCTTATAGACCGGCTTCATGAATGAGGCCTACTAACGGTAACACTGACTTTGTTCTTATACATATATATATATATATATATATATATATATATATATATATATATATATACATATATATATATATATATATATATATATTAAACCTATAATATTATAATAGTATAAGGGTTAAATTTTAAACATTTAAAATTCTAGGGTTCAATTTGGAATTAAAGTATTCATGGGGGGAAACTTTACAAATTCCAACACTTGACGGCAGGTTTTGAACAATTCAAAAACTTTTGGTTTCCATAACTTATGAGATTAATATGGTTTGTATGGAAGAATTTTCAAGTTCCATAACTTGAGGACAAGTTATGAAAGACATAAAACTGTTTTATGATGACATTAAAAATAAGACCTTTCATTTTTTTCATATCCTATGAATCTAAATGAACTTTTAAAAGAAAAAACTCTTCATTTTCCATAACTTGAGGACAAGTTATGGAGTTCATAAAAACTATTAAGATCAAATATTCCAATTAACACAATAATCAAATAATTTTTCCATGATCTAGATTAAACTCATAATAACAAGATAATTCATATCAACTATTTACAAGAAATTAGTCTATTACATAAACTAATAAAATCTTGAAACTATGACAATTATCTTTTATTTGGATGAGGATAATCAATACCATAGCATCAAAATCAAATTTTATTAACAAAAACAATTTTTTGGTAATGATCCTAATCCAAATCAAGCCAACAAATCCAAAAATCTGCCAGACCCGTCACCACCTCGTGGTGAACAGGCAGAATCCAAAAAATAAAAGATTGTTTTCAAGCTTTGAAAACAAGTAGCATTAAATATGATGGAAAACAACCCTAGGCTCTGATACCACTATTGGGTTTTTATATACTAAAACATTCTATGATGCACATACAACCCTAAAACCTTTGGATATATGTTTTCTCTAATTATACATGCATATGGTTTCCAAAGCTTTAAGCCTGCAACTAGCCTACAAATAACATATGTATAATAAAACAAATTTTATATATACCTCTTGATGTTGTTGATGTTGCTAGGAAGACTTTGGCCTTTAAGAACTTAGTGCCCCAAGTGTTGCACCTCAAATGGAATCACAACTCACCTAGGACAAATGTGACTCTTGAGAGAGAATTTTCGGGCACCAAAAACACCTCCATGAACTCCAAGAACTAGAAGTATTGTTTTTAGGTTATGGAGCTTATATTTATATGTAGGATTCCAAGAGTCATGGGTATAACCCAAATCCATACCCATGGGTTTTATGATCCATGGTTCATGTGGCCCAACTTTTTATGTATCCATACATAAACTTAGTCCAGTATGGATCATAATCCCAAAACATATAAATATAACCAATTACCATAATTAGTCCCCATAGATTTAATTAGTCTCTTTTGATCACTAAATTAATTCAAACTAATCCTTGATCAATACTAATTAAATCATATGATTTCATATTAATATATTAGAACTTATAATATATTAATAAATCATATATAACCTCTTCTCAAAAGTCCATCCTAACAAATTGTTCTGATGTTATGCAACCCAAATGGACCATGCTACTCTCCAGGTCGAGTAGATACAAATAATAGTTATGGGCTTAGACATCTAATCCAACAACTCATACCTCTCTTGGCGTGCTTTCTTGTAAAACTTTTTAGCAAGATCCAAGCCTATCTCATATGGCCAATAGTCGCCTTAGAACTTTTGCAACTCAGCTACCATGGTGGCAACCATTATGTAAGCGACCTTTATTGCATTGTCATGGTGTTGTTTGTAGGTCGATTGTTCCTCTGGAGTAGCAGTTGACTCATCGACTTCTTTTAAGGGTTTTTCAAGAACATATTCTTTGCCCTTGTATTGAAGAGTCATTTTGAGATTTCGCATTGTCACACCCCAAAAATCAAAGGCGGAAACATTTACGGGGTTACCTCCAAATTGTGTATCAAATCCAATGTACATAGTAATCACAGTAAACAACCATTACATTACATATATATGAAAGTTTACATTTGGTTCAAAAGTAAATTGTACAAAAGTTATACATATATCATATGAACAAAACGAGACGAGTCTTCCACGCACTCCGTCTTCACCAATAGATATCGTCGGGTACTTGTCTAACTTGGACCTGAGAATACAAGCAATTTGAAAATCAGCATAAAGCTGGTGAGTTCATAAGCGGTTTTGTTTTATAAAAATGTATCGGTTTCCTTTAGTTTTCCAAAAAGGTTTGTTATCCAAGAAAATCCCATATTTTCTTATGTAAAGTTAGTTTGATTATCTTTCGTTACAGTTCAGTTATGCGTTATATGTTAACCCCAGGAAAATCCCATATTTTCCTAAATGCAAGATTGATTGAATAACACAAAGTATAGTTTAATACACAAAACTATATATTGAAAATCATAGGATTACTATCCCGAATTAGATATGAAATACCATAATATACACGAACTTTAGATAGAAAGTAATTTGAAAACCTTGGGACTAACATCCCGAACTAGTTACAAGATAGTTTGATATACTAGGAAATATAGATTTGAAAACCATGGGACTACTATCCCGAACTATTATAAGATTGTTTGATAAAACCATGGGATCGCTATCCCCAACTAGATATAAGATAGTTGGATAAAGTCATGGGATTATTATCCCGTAATAGATATAGTTTCAAAACCATGGGATTACTATCCCGTACAAGATATAGGTTGAAATCATGGGACTATCATCCCGAACTAGATATAAGATATATACATACTGAAAACCATGGGATATAACATCTCGTACCAGATACAAGTTCGATAGACTGAAAACCATGGGACTACCATCCCGGACTAGATACAAAATAGTTTGATAAAACCATGGGATCACTATCCCGAACTAGATATAGATTCTAAACCAAAGCTGTGAATAAACTTATATTAATACATATTGTGAGTCGGGTAACCATACTGATACGACAACGAGACCTCCTTGACGTTAGTCAGACGTCGGACGATATCCAGAATTTGTCACCCCAGGCGTGCCCGCCTAACTGTAGCTAGCAGTTAAGGTGTGGGATTGTCAGTCCCGAATAGATCTATTCACAAATTCCTTGCTCTCCCTCCAGGAGACTCTGGTTACACTTCCGGGGAGGATTTACTGATCATCCATAAAGGGTAGTGACTACTCACAAACTAGTACTAAACTATTCACAGGATTCTCATACGATATCAAACATACAAAGATTATGAAACGTAATACAGTGAAAGTAGATACATACGATGAAATTATCTGGCAATACATTCAAATGATACGGAGATAAACTGAATCAGACATAATTTATCTAATAACTTTATATAGATATCATTACATGATATAAAAAGAACTACAGAACCCCAAATTATTCCCATAATAATTTGATTTGTTTGATTATTTTCTTAACTAAAATCCATTTAGTTGTAATTGATAAATCATTCCTTATGCTCAGCATAATACAGAAGGAGTAAAAGAGTTTATAAATTTGCCAGATATTATTTGAAACATATCAATGTTACGATTCGAAAACAGTTATAGTTTGCTTGTATTCCCCCCCTGAAAAAACATTGAAAAATACGGAAAAGGGCGTAGGGGTATGAACTCACCGAACGGGAAATGTGACGATTTCGGATGCTAAACGTTTGTCTGGGGATTGCAAACGCACGAGGTTCCGAAGTATAATGTAAAGATATACATTTGTATCTAATTAGGACTTAGATTGATTATTTGATAGGGACAATATTTCTAGTCGCGAAAACACCCCGATACAAGTGTTTTGGAGGGACCCGGGTGGCGTTTAAGGACGTGTAATAGCACTAGGGACTTGGGACTTGAGTTTACTCCCCATGAGTTTACGGCCGTAAACTCATGGTGGGGTAGTTTATGGTGCAAAATGACTTCAAACACTTAGGGATAAATGTTAGATTTTGGTTTAAGGACTTGGAAAAAATTTTAAACACCAAATAGACACATTTGAGGGAGTTTACGGCCTAGCATAGGACTCATGGCCGTAAACTCCTACAAACCCATGAAAAATTGTGTTTTTGGATTCCAAACAAATCACATTTGATTGCTAAAATTATTTCAAGTCCTTACATAAATTTTTAGGCATAAAATGACATGTTTTTAGGAGTTTACAGCCATGGAACACCTTCTATGGCCGTAAACTCTCAAATGAAGAGTTTGAATGTTTTCAAAGTCCTTAAACTATTTTTGGTTGGTCCTATGATTTATTCCAAGGCTTTTGGTGGTGTTGGATGGCTTTCTAACACTTTGAAATTGATTTTACACCATGTTTTAGGGAGTTTACGGCCCAAGCACATGCCTTGGCTGTAAACTCATATAAGTCCCCCAAAAATTATGTTTAAAGTGTTCTAAGGCTAAAGCAATTATTCTAGAAGTCATATCCATGTCTTGTTGAGGTTTAGGAAGGGTTTAAGGGCTTAAAAACCCTATATTTATGAGTTTACGGCCTAAACACCATCCTTGGCCGTAAGCTCCTATACAAGTCTCCAAATTATAGTTTAAGGCATTCTAAGTCCATTCCATAAAGCCATCTAGCCATATCTAAGGTCTAATTGTGTTTAGGAAGGGTTTTTGTGCTCCAAAACCCATTTCATATGAGTTCACGGCCTAGGACTATTCCTGGTCCGTAAACTCATGAATGTGGTTCTATTCCATGTTTTGAACTCAAATTTGAAGGCTAAGGAGGTTACATATCAAGTTAGGGAAGGTACCTCAAAGATTTGGAGCCTAAAATTGATGATTTTGACCCTTAAACTTGGATTTTAGGAGAGAGGTTAGAGATACAGTAGAGAGAGGAAGAAAATGCTTCAAATGAATGTTTAAACACGTTTATATAGTTTCCAAAACTTGGACACGGTGGAATTCTACCCGATACCGGCCTTAAACGGGGCTTTAGGTCGCACCCGATTAAGTTTCCGTCACCCGGCGGGGACGTTTCTAAGCTTTTTGAAATAAATGTTTTTGGGCTTGTTTCATGAGTTCCTAAAGGGTTTGGACACTCATTGGATCATAATAACATATAAATTTAATTAACTAAACCCAAAAACGACATCGGAACGTTTCGACATACGGCGAGTTATACGGGTAGAACGGGGTTTTGGCAATGAACAATTTCGGGTTGTTACATTATCCCCCCGTTAGAGGGAATTTCGTGCCGAAATTCAAAGAATAAGATACAGATTATGAATTGGAATGAGACACGAATGGGTTTGTTGCCTCGGATCTTCACTTTCTCAAGTGGAATCAGGTCTCTACTGGGCGTTTTAGCAAATTCTCACTATCGAGATGTGTCTTTGTTTCGTACTTTGACTCTCTCTCAATCTACGATATCAATCGGTTCTCTCATGGAAGTTCCAACCCTGGACGACTTCGGTTTCCTCAAAGGAATCACTAGGGTTTCGATTGGGTAAATGCTTCTAAGGATTCGAGACATGATGTACTGGATAGATGTTACCAAGCTCTAAAGGCATCCGAAATCTGAAGATTGCAGAATCAATTTCTACAAAGATCTCGAAGGGTCTGATGTGAGACTAAACTAGACGTTTGAAAGAAATTCCCGGGAATCCTTCGGGAAAGACATTTAGGGGAAAGAGCTGTTAACTTCCCGTTTCTCAATGATCACAGAAACGAGGGATGCGTGGTAATTCATATCGGGAAAACTTTTGAGTTCTAAGGCATGGAATGATACGAAGGTTTGATGCCGAAGATTACGAGAATTGGGTCGAGGAAAAGATCTAGACGAGCGACCTTTTCGAAACCAAGGATAACAACATGAATGAGACTCGGTCATTTCATGTTAAACATAGCATCAAAGTATTTTTGTAGAAAGTTTCCCCCTTTTTAAATCGAATGGAACAGAGTAGTCCTCCGGACTGAGGATTCAATCTATAGGTACGAAGTTAGTGTTCTCTATCGCACTGGTTAGTCGTCTCGATGATACACATTTCGATTACATACGAAGGATTGAGCTTAGAAAATGTTCAAATAGATAGATAACAGGTTTCCCTTTTTGTACTAAAATCGAAAAGAGTTGCAGGTATAAGAATTATCAAAGAGAAGTATACCTGCGGCGACAGAGGGATCAGTGGTCGTAGCTGCCTTGGGGCAATTCCTTTTGAAGTTCCCAGCTTCACCACAATTGTAGCAGGCCGGACTGATTCCCGCTCCGGATGATTGGTTCATTGATTTGGCTGGTTTTCTGCAGGTTCGAGCAAGGTGGCCCTTATTGCCACAGTTGTCGCAGATCCTTTCGCGACATGGACCAGGAATGCGGTGGTGGTAGTTGCACTTACTACACCAAGGAAGGGTACCAGTGTATCCACTGGTGGGAGTTGGGGCTGTGGAACCGACAGCTGAAACAGTAACAGGGGCAGTAGCAGCATGGACTGCTACCGTTTGCTGTTTCTTAGAAGACCCTTGCGTACTCTTGGCCTTCCGCTTGTTCCAAAATTTCTTTTTGCTTCCGCCTCCACTGGTGACTGGCTCGGGGGTGGTAGCTTCCTCATCAGAGTTGTCTTCGTGATCTATTAAGATTTTCGCAAGACATTTAGCACTGTCATATGTGTCTGGCTTCGCAGCCAAGACATTTCCTTTTGTTGGCTGAGTTAACCCCCAGATGAACCTCTCAATCTTTTTACTCTCCGGGGTAACCATTCCCGGACAGAGTAACGCCAGATTATCGAATCTTGAGGTATAAGCAGCTATGTCGGAACCCTTCATCTTAAGGTTCCAAATTTCGTGTTCTAGCTTCTGGAGTTCGCCCCGAGGGCAATATTCTACGAGAAGAAGCTCCTTCATAGCTTCCCAACCCATAGCATTCGCTACAGGTAAAGTTAAAGATTTGACTCGGCCGTTCCACCAAGTCAGGGCTTTGTCTAGGAAGGTGCAGGCGGCAAACTTTACTCTATCAGACTCCGAACAGGCGCATATTTCAAAGATTGATTCGATTTTCTCGAACTATCGGGTTAAAGCAATGACACCCCATGTGTCATCGAAGAATGTCGGTTTTGTGTTCATGAAGTCTTTATAGGAACCCCTTTTTGGTGTCCCTGGCTATCTTCTGGGTTTTGGGTTCCACCCCCTGAACCACTAGGGTTCAGTTGAGGTAGGAGAGCTAATATGGTGGCAGAAATGGTTGCCTGAAGTGTTTCCAAATCAATTTGAATAGGAGGTAGTGGCGGTGGAGGATTGTTGTTGTTCTTTGAGCTGGGTCTCTTTCTTGGAGACATCTTGATCTAAGAAGATCAGGAAAGAGAGGATCATAAGTCCTCTGAATTGAATCAAGAGATAAGAAACAGAGGATATCTCTTCAAGACAGATATAGCATCATACAAAGCGATAAATCAGGAAGGAGTTATCAAGACAGAATATTTTATCGCTAGAAGAATGATCAAGGAATAATGCGTATACGAGGATTTCTACAAAGGATCGGCTCGAGAAATACTCCCATAGTATTTCATGGTTCGCTGCAGCGACGATTCGTTGTTTGGGATATTGGGTAAGTTTTAGGCATGCTGCGTACCACAGTCACTCCCAAGCACATGTTGGCTGTGTCTCGAATGAATATAGTTGGTCAAGCTATATTGATCCTAGACATGACTCCATAACTGCCCAGGTTTAACCGCAATGTACAACACCCATTTAATTATGTTTTGTTCTACTTGTAGTTACGGATTTCGACGGTTCGGTATACTTGTATTTTTTTTTTAAAATACTTATAGTTTGAAGATACTTTTAATTCAGAGCATAGAGGCCCTTTAGTGTTTATAGTTTTATACCATGTAAGGTTTGGTATACTCTGTTCACTATAAACAAGGGCTCTGATACCAATCTGTCACACCCCAAAAATCAAAGGCGGAAACATTTACGGGGTTACCTCCAAATTGTGTATCAAATCCAATGTACATAGTAATCACAGTAAACAACCATTACATTACATATATATGAAAGTTTACATTTGGTTCAAAAGCAAATTGTACAAAAGTTATACATATATCATATGAACAAAACGAGACGAGTCTTCCACGCACTCCGTCTTCACCAAAAGATATCGCCGGGTACCTGTCTAACTTGGACCTGAGAATACAAGCAGTTTGAAAATCAGCATAAAGCTGGTGAGTTCATAAGCGGTTTTGTTTTATAAAAATGTATCGGTTTCCTTTAGTTTTCCGAAAAGGTTAGTTATCCAAGAAAATCCCATATTTTCTTATGTAAAGTTAGTTTGATTATCTTTCGTTACAGTTCAGTTATACGTTATATGTTAACCCCAGGAAAATCCCATATTTTCCTAAATGCAAGATTGATTGAATAACACAAAGTATAGTTTAATACACAAAACTATATATTGAAAATCATAGGATTACTATCCCGAATTAGATATGAAATACCATAATATACACGAACTGTAGATAGAAAGTAATTTGAAAACCTTGGGACTAACATCCCGAACTAGTTACAAGATAGTTTGATATACTAGGAAATATAGATTTGAAAACCATGGGACTACTATCCCGAACTATTATAAGATTGTTTGATAAAACCATGGGATCGCTATCCCCAACTAGATATAAGATAGTTGGATAAAGTCATGGGATTATTATCCCGTAATAGATATAGTTTCAAAACCATGGGATTACTATCCCGTACAAGATATAGGTTGAAATCATGGGACTATCATCCCGAACTAGATATAAGATATATACATACTGAAAACCATGGGATATAACATCTCGTACCAGATACAAGTTCGATAGACTGAAAACCATTGGACTACCATCCCGGACTAGATACAAAATAGTTTGATAAAACCATGGGATCACTATCCCGAACTAGATATAGATTCTAAACCAAAGCTGTGAATAAACTTATATTAATACATATTGTGAGTCGGGTAACCATACTGATACGACAACGAGACCTCCTTGACGTTAGTCAGACGTCGGACGATATCCAGAATTTGTCACCCCAGGCGTGCCCGCCTAACTGTAGCTAGCAGTTAAGGTGTGCGATTGTCAGTCCCGAATAGATCTATTCACAAATTCCTTGCTCTCCCTCCAGGAGACTCTGGTTACACTTCCGGGGAGGATTTACTGATCATCCATAAAGGGTAGTGACTACTCACAAACTAGTACTAAACTATTCACAGGATTCTCATACGATATCAAACATACAAAGATTATGAAACGTAATACAGTGAAAGTAGATACATACGATGAAATTATCTGGCAATACATTCAAATGATACGGAGATAAACTGAATCAGACATAATTTATCTAATAACTTTATATAGATATCATTACATGATATAAAAAGAACTACAGAACCCCAAATTATTCCCATAATAATTTGATTTGTTTGATTATTTTCTTAACTAAAATCCATTTAGTTGTAATTGATAAATCATTCCTTATGCTCAGCATAATACAGAAGGAGTAAAAGTGTTTATAAATTTGCCAGATATTATTTGAAACATATCAATGTTACGATTCGAAAACAGTTATAGTTTGCTTGTATTCCCCCCCTGAAAATATTGAAAAATACGGAAAAGGGCGTAGGGGTATGAACTCACCGAACGGGAAATGTGATAATTTCGGATGCTAAACGTTTGTCCGGGGCTTGCAAACGCACGAGGTTCCTAAGTATAATGTAAAGATATACATTTGTATCTAATTAGGACTTAGATTGATTATTTGATAGGGACAATATTTCTAGTCGCGAAAACACCCCGATACAAGTGTTTTGGAGGGACCCGGGTGGCGTTTAAGGACGTGTAATAGCATTAGGGACTTGGGAATTGAGTTTACTCCCCATGAATAAACTCATAAAATAGTTTTCGGCCATAACACCCATTTCCCATGAGTTTATGGCCGTAAACTCATGGTGGGGTAGTTTATCGTGCAAAATGACTTCAAACACTTAGGGTTAAATGTTAGATTTTGGTTTAAGGACTTGGAAAAAATTTTAAACACCAAATAGACACATTTGAGGGAGTTTACGGCCTAGCATAGGACTCATGGCCGTAAACTCCTATAAACCCATGAAAAATTGTGTTTTTGGATTCCAAACAAATCACATGTGATTGCTAAAATTATATCAAGTCCTTACATAAATTTTTAGGCATAAAATGACATGTTTTTAGGAGTTTACGGCCATGGAACACCTTCTATGGCCGTAAACTCTCAAATGAAGAGTTTGAATGTTTTCAAAGTCCTGAAACTATTTTTGGTTGGTCCTATGATTTATTCCAAGGCTTTTGGTGGTGTTGGATGGCTTTCTAACACTTTGAAATTGATTTTACACCATGTTTTAGGGATTTTACGGCCCAAGCACATGCCTTGGCCATAAACTCATATAAGTCCCCCAAAAATTATGTTTAAAGTGTTCCAAGGCTAAAGCAATTATTCTAGAAGTCATATCCATGTCTTGTTGAGGTTTAGGAAGGGTTTAAGGGCTGAAAAACCCTATATTTATGAGTTTACGGCCTAAACACCATCCTTGGCTGTAAACTCCTATACAAGTCTCCAAATTATAGTTTAAGGCATTCTAAGTCCATTCCATAAAGCCATCTAGTCATATCTAAGGTCTAATTGTGTTTAGGAAGGGTTTTTGTGCTCCAAAACCCATTTCATATGAGTTCACGGCCTAGGACTATTCCAGGGCCATAAACTCATGAATGTGGTTCTATTCCATGTTTTAAACTCAAATTTGAAGGCTAAGGAGGTTACATATCAAGTTAGGGAAGGTACCTCAAAGATTTGGAGCCTAAAATTGATGATTTTGACCCTTAAACTTGGATTTTAGGAGAGAGGTTAGAGATACAGTAGAGAGAGGAAGAAAATGCTTCAAATGAATGTTTAAACGCGTTTATATAGTTCCCAAAACTTGGACACGGTGGAATTCTACCCGATACCGGCCTTAAACGGGGCTTTAGGTCGCACCCGATTAAGTTTCCGTCACCCGGCGGGGACGTTTCTAAGCTTTTTGAAATAAATGTTTTTGGGCTTGTTTCATGAGTTCCTAAAGGGTTTGGACACTCATTGGATCATAATAAACATATAAATTTAATTAACTAAACCCAAAAACGACATCGGAACGTTTCCACATACGGCGAGTTATACGGGTAGAACGGGGTTTTGGCGATGAACAATTTTGGGTTGTTACACGCATCATGTACATGTATTGAAGAGTCATTTTGAGATTTCGTATCATTTTGAGATTTCCCTATCAATAGGATCGATAGAAGTGTAAAGTTCTAGTTGTTAGTGAACGATTGAGTAGCAGTAGCATCTCTAGGAGTAGACATCTATATAAGAGAGATAGTTTTAGTTAGTTGACATAAATCCTTAATATTTTTACCCAAAATAAATATTCAAGTCTAGGATCCAAAATACAATTCACAATCAAGAAGAGGGATGTCGTAGTCTTATTGCGAATTTACGAAGGTAGGTAAAACAATTCATCACAAACAAGATGTGAATAACCAAGCAAACATGCTTTACAAAGTAGATGTAATTTATCATCTCAAATTAATGTGCCAGTAACCCACACACTCTCCTTTAACAATGATAATTTTCAAGCTGTGCCATTATGTCAACTTTATAGTCCCAAATTAGTGTACCGGTTTACCATGCACGCTCCATTAACAACCAATAAAGAATGATGTGCATTTTCATGGATTAGCATACTTTTCACATTTTCCTAAAGTACCTAGAGTGAGATTTTTAAAGAAGGTTATAGTACTTTTATAGCATTATACGTTTAATGAGATAGTGTCCTATCAAATCCATTCAGCTAACGACCATCACCAAACAGGAGAGCAGTGGTTTAAATGGATGCCTATTCAACGGTCATTTAATAGGTCGTTTTCTTATACCCTCTTTATGGCATGACTTCATGAATGAGGCTTACTAGCGATTCGACTAACTTTTCTTAGGGGGTGTTTGATATCTCGTTGATTGGGTCTAGGTCAGCACTTTTGGCTGACCTTTTCCAGTTAGCACGTTTGATATATGTGATTTTCATCATACATGGTTAGTTCTTGCTGACCCACCTCGTGACTCGGTTCGTTAATAGAATACAGCTAACCGAGACCAAGTATCATATTTTCCCTCTTTTCCCTTTTCCTTCTTTTGCAGACGTCTTCTTCTCCATCATGTACACCCATCGTCTCCACTCCATTAACTTCCTCCCCCACTCTAAGAACTAACTCCGGCCAGCAGACATGAGCGCCACCACCCTATCATTTTCTTTCTTCATTCAGTAGGTTTCTCTTCTCCATCTGTGAAATAGACTTTATTTCTTCTCATCTCCATCTGTGAAATCAATTTACTTTTTGATTTTGCCTCTAATTGTATGATTATCCAACTTTATTTTTTATTTCTTCTCTTCTCCATTGTCGAGCTCTATATTTATCTGTCGACGGTTTTGTTTTTCTAATAAATAATTAAATCAGCAAAGCATTGACTATTTACTCTATCAAAACTGATGAGTTTATTAAACTCTTAGATCGTATAGATCTTATAACAGGTAAATCACGAAAGCAAAAACAGTAATGTAAAACACAAGAATGAATCTGAATATGTCGAATGATTCAATTGATTCAATCCTCAGCAGAGCTCGATGAAGAACTTCCGCTGTAGAGGATATTAGGGTTACAAAAGATAAGAACAATGAACACTATTAAATCTTCTATCAAATCTTACGTTCTAAGATGCATCCAAGCATCTATAAATATAAAACCCTACAAAATAACTCACGGATGGACAGGCCCATACCGGAGATTAAAATGGACTAACTATCGAGCCCAAGACGCAACACCTTCTGGACCTAACAATCTCTCCCTTTGCGTCAATTGGAGCGAGACTATCACTTCTTCTTGCTGGGTCCAGCTGCAGGAACATTCTTAGTGGTTTCAAACAAACGAGGGATGAGAGCGAGGATTGTCTATCTGAAGCGAATGTACCACTGGATCATGTCATCGAAGTACTTCTTGTCGTCTGCTGAATTCTGCTTGCAATGATGAATGATTCCCAGAACATGTTCCAGGCATGCAGTGGTGTAGAGATGTTTGTCTGCCAAAGCGAACAAGCATTTTTGGCCTTCGTTCCTTGTAAACATGACAGAATTTCGTTTCAGGTCGATCTTTCCCATCTGCATCATGTTCAGATCAATGGCAGAGCCAACAGGAGAAATAATGGGCTTTTTCTTGAAGATGCTAGCGATCTCCTGATCCATCTTGACAACTTCCATGATGTAGCATACAAGCATCCTTTTGAAGTGATCAATAATCGGACCATACTCTGCTTCATTTGTGAGGAGGATATTGTGCAAAATTATCCAATCAAGTGGATTCAAATTGGGAGATCGGCAAGCGATATGGCATGTTCGGTCTTAGCAGAACCCCTCAGCACCTTGAACCGAACGTTCGTGAAGTTCCCTTCTCGGAAAGGCTTGAGGACCCGAACGTTGACAATCTTCTGAGCGCTCCAAGTTTGATACTGTGGTTAGGCAGCCCTCAGATAGAATTCGACGAGATTCCTATCAACCTTTGGATGAGGATGAGGGATATCAGCAACGTTATCAGAGGCATGGAAGATGAAGGCCTTTCGGGTCAGTGGCATGTCAAACTGTGAATCGACAGAATTGATACGATCCAATGAGATCACAGGTTCGAGCCACAAAATGTTGGGAGTTTCAATCGCTTCTTTCAAAAGCTTCTCAAGAGTCCACGAAGGAAAAATGGTTTTCCTACTCTCAAGAAGGTCATGAGCCTCTTTCATTTTTCTTTCAGTTGCCTCAGCCTCTCTGGCAACCCGAGCGCTCATATCAGCATCCTTATCACGACCTTGCTTCTTTAAGGGATCTGCAATCGTCTCTTTATCTTCATCACTCTCTTCAGCAATTTTCTTCCCTTTGTCTTTGACACCCGAACCTAAGGCTTGACCTGTTGAAGGAGGTTCGGTTGTTTTTGTTGCTGTAGAAGTGGGAGGCGGTTGAGATACATCCTCTCCCCCTTGTTTTGGAATGGACACGAACTCAAGGAGCCCTTCAATTTTGCTCAGGAGAGAAAGGGCAGGAGCAAGCTTTTCTGCGAGATCACGCCTCACTGAGTAATTCAGTATTGGATCATGTGCTTCAAGGATGTTGGAAAGGGCAGCGTGGACATCTGAAACACATGAGGAAACAATCTCTCATTCAGATCGAAGAGATTCAATCTCCTTTTAAGAATTGGAGAGTTGAAGATTCTTGACCTTGAGAGCAGTGGTCTTTCGAGTGAGAGCGTCCATGAGTGAGTTCTCGGCAGCAAGGTCTTCATGTAGCTTAGTTAGGCGCTCCTCAATAGTCGCTGTAAACGATGAATGGTCATCACTAAGAGCCTGACGAAGACTGGCGAACGATTGCAGTTCAGAGGCAACTGAGGTAGCAATTTGGTTGACAAGTGAGTCAAGCCGCGCTGCGTTGGAATCAGTTGTCCCCTGTAAAGAATGCAAAATAGAAGAAGCGTCAACAAATAGTTTTTCGACTTTTTCGGTCGCAGAAACATGCCTTGGTAGAGGCGTCAATAGCGGCAGTGGCTGAGCTGATGGAGGCTTCATGAGCCTTAGTAAAAGCATCAATAATCCCCTGAATAGCAGCCTAGGAGATGGTAGACTGTGAGGAAGAAGAGGAGGAAGCAATGAGAGAATCAATCTTCTCGTGAAGCTCCTTGAGATGCTTCTTGGTGATAGGGGCATCATCGTCATCGTCACTTTGCATCAGATACGGACTGTAATAGACTGAATCAAATGTCATGTTCTCCCCACCAAGAAAAGGTTCTTCATTCTCTGCGGAGTGATCAGGAGATGAGGGTGGAGGTGAGGGTGGAGGCTTGGTTAAGGAAGTAGGTTTGGGTGTGGATGTATGTTCGGTAGTGGGAGTGGGTTCGGGTGCTTTAGTAGGAGCCCCCGTATCAGATACGTTGGTTCCTACTTCAGCGGTGGTTGTGGTAGCTTCAGTGAAAATGGGAGGGGGTACTGGGATAGAAGTGGGTGGTATTTGAGTGGTGGAGGTTATGGGGGAAAAGGAAATAGAAATGGAAATTGGTGGAGAAGTGACAGGTGAAGTGGAAACGTGTACCTTTGGGGTAGGCGATCGTGGAAGAGTGTTACCACGGAGGGACTCTTCGGAGTCTGAACTTTCTTCCTCAGATTCACTGGAGGAGGAGGCAAGTATCAGCTTTCGCCTAGGTTGGGTTTTCCTCTTCTTCAGTGGAGGAGATTGAGCCGCCTTGGTAGGTTTGCATTTCTTCAGAGAAGGGCCTTTCGCTCCCTTGGCAACCTTCTTGTCTTTTCCCTTTTCATTTTTCTTTCCCTTTGGAGCGGGCCTATCAGCATCGTGGATTGATTTGATCATATCAGGAGTGAGCTCCCTAGAACCAGAGCGACGAAACTCCTTGTACCTTCTGATGATGCGGCTGTCGCTTGGAACGTCTCCAAACATCGACTCAGGGATTGAGCCAACAAACTGAAACTTAGACGAATCAGAGACAATGATCTTCATAGTATGGAAAGTACCTATCGAAGAGAGTGGAGAATAAGCAACAATGGGAACGTGATACTTGTCCATCACCCATTTTGTGATCAGCATCCAGAAGCGAGCGTAGGAGATCTCTGAATGGCGAGATGTAGATGCAAGGCTCAGAATCAGCTGCTGCCATAAGACCGACCCATAGTCAAGGTTGATGTCGTGGTATACCCCATAAAGAATCGTTAGGAAAAGACGACTTGCTCCGTCCGAACCGGCACTGCTTTCTGATAATCCCTTGAACAACACTATGAAGAACCCGTTCCACTAAAGAGGCAAACAAGACTTCTTGAGTTTTGCGACCGTCGTCAGAATCTCAGTGTATCCCATGTTGTAAAACATGGAAAACAACTGACCCACTGGAATGGATTCAGGGTTAACCCTAGATGAATCGGGTTCAAACCCTAAAAGCGAACAGAATCGCTGCTTGGAGATGGATGCCTTGTGATCAAGAATGTCGAAGAAGATTCTATCGACAGACTTATCATAATGAGCTGTGGAGAAGATTTGCGATAAACACTCCATTGGAACAGATTCAACTTTGGTGAGAGCGGGAGCAAGCGGCGAATATTTGAGACATTCGATGATCGGGAACATAAAGGCATCGTAAACGTGTGGAGTGAGATCGATGATCAGGCTTTGTTGAGGACGAATCGGCAGAATGAGGGAAGTCGCATGAACAGAAGATGAGTCCGCCATTGAAGTGAAGAAGTTAGGAGAGATGATGAACAGGAGAATAATCAAAGCTTTTCTTGCTCTTTGAATTTTGGGTGCAGTAAAGAGGTAAATAATGGTCGAAGTTACCTTTTATACCATGGTGAGAAGAGAGAGAAGAATTTGTTCCCAAATCTTCAAGGGAAATACGAAGAGTTTCCTTAGGTGATTGACGCGTGACAGTTGGGAGCCCCGATGATTACGCAGGAGAGAGAAGAACTGTCCCGTTTCACACGCCTTCCCATCAGCCACCGTTTGAAAAAAAACGGTTCCATTTCGCACGCCTTCCCATCAGGCGCCGTTTAAAAATCAAAGCGATTTGACTCCCGACTGAGTCAGCAACTTATCCCTTTAGAGTGAGCGTCATCTTAAAGCAGAATGACTATGTGTAACATTGTGAGCCACAACTCTTTTATAACTTCAAATTCCATCGCGAAAAAAATGGCTTGTAAGTAATGAAACCAGAATTATGGAAAATCAAAAAGATTTTCATGCTTAGTGTGTAAAAGAAAAAGAAATAAAGAAACACATATATGGGAATTTGTGATGTCAGTAAAGACACGAAACAATGGATCCCGGGCACGAATCTCTTCCTTCAAAGTCAAGAAAGACCTTAAAGTGTTTTTTTGGTTTCCCGTTGAATTACGATCAGACTCTTATTGAGAAGTGTTGAAAGGCATCTTTTAATCAGGCTAATTTGGGTGGCTTTCGCTTCAGTGTAGAATTCCTAATCTTGACATAAGACAGAAATCGACTGAAGTACTTGTGAGACCAATGTAGTCTGTTGAACAAGTAGGTTTGAAAAGAATGCAAGTGGCAGTGTAAAATACTTTATGTGAAATCTCAAAAAAAAAAAAAAAAAAAAAAAAAAAAAAAAAAAAACCTGGATTCCAAGGGAAGAAATGTTATGGGATTTAACAATTTCATAGGAATCACACAAAAAAAAAATTAGAGATTTCACGTTACATCCGCATGGATAAGTTCGTCAATTCTTTAGTGAAAGCTAGAGCAAATTTAATTGTTCACCGTCAATGCATAGTAGGTATTGAATTGTGGGTTTCACTTAGCACGTAGTGGCACGAAGCTAAGATCATGAACACAGAAATTGTATAACCATAAACCTCAGTGGTAATTTCTGAGAGTCTCAAGGGTTACGTTTATGAAGCGAATAGGATGGAGAAAAGTATTGTAGATGGTGTAAAGAAACCAAAGTACCCTTGCTGTTAAAATAAGGACAAAGCAGAAAACTCTTATCTCATGTGAGAAGAGAGTAAGGTAGCTCATGATTAGAATAAATATAAAAGCCTAATTGGGAAGACAATGTTTGTATATACCAAGTCAGTAAGGCGATTATTCAGAATCAGGTGAGGCTTTTGACACATACAGCAGCATGCTTCTAGGGACACTTAACTAATAAAAGATTTTCCCCACAAATATCCACACAAAAAATAATTAACGAACACAAATAATAAAAAAAAATGTTTTTTTTTGGAGTTTTTGATTTAAAGAAAGAAAAATAAAAAAAAATAAAAAAAGACACAAAAAAAATTTGGAACCGAACCCGAGCGTTCGGTCTATTTCGGTTGCAAAAAAAATGAATTTGAAAAAGAAAAGGACTTGGAAAATAAGAGAGATGAAATTGAGAAAAGGATACAAAAGGTTTACAACCAAAGAAACTACCATTGAGTGATAAGCGAAGATAAGAGAATAGTACCGAACCCGAGCGTTCGGTTCATTTCGGTACACACGTGAACCGAACCATAACGTTCGGTTCATTTCGCTTCCGACTTTTAGTTTTGAGAAGTGGTTTTTGGTACTGACTCCGATTCCATCATTCCTAGCCCTTGTAGAATTTTCTTGAAACTTGCTTCAGGAAGAGCTTTGCTGAAGATATCGGCCAGTTGATCAGTGGTTCGAACAAAGTGAAGTTCAACGTTTCCATCTTCCACATGATCCTTTATAAAGTGATACCTCAGTGCTATATGCTTGGTCTTGGAGTGTTGCACTAGTTTATGACAGATCCTAATTGCACTTTCTGAATCGCAATATAGTGGGATCTTTTTCATATTGAGTCCATAATCACGGAGCTGGCTTTGGATCCAAATCACTTGAGATGTACAGGAGGCAGCTGCAATGTACTCTGCTTCGGCTGTAGACAGAGAAACACATGTTTGTTTCTTTGATTGCCAGCTAACCAACTTCCCATCTAGGAATTGGCAGCCTCCTGTGGTGCTTTTCCTGTCTAAACCACATCCTCCAAGGTCTGCATCTGAGTAGGCTTGAACAAAGAGACCTGATTTTGATGGATACCATAGACCAAGGGAGGTGGTTCGTTTCAGATACCGGAGTATGTTTTTCACTGCTAGCATATGTGGTTCACGAGGATTCGCCTGAAACCTAGCACAATAACACACAGAAAACATTATATCGGGCCTGCTAGCTGTTAGATACATTAAGGAACCAATCATCTGGCGGTATAACGTTATATCGACTGCCGGTTTTTCCAAGGATCATGTGAACTTGGTGCCGAACGCCATTGGAACTTTGACCTTTGCGTCTCCCATCATGCCGAATTTAGCAAGAAGAGTCTTGGTGTATGCTTCCTGGTTGATAAAGATGCCTTCGGGTCCCTGTCTAATGTTTAAACCAAAGACAAAGTTAATCGGACCCATTGAGCTCATTTCAAGTTTAGTCTCCATCAGCTTTCTGAATTCAGTTGTTAAGCTAGGATTCGTTGAGCCAAAGATGATATCATCGACATAGATTTGAACTATCATAAGGTGGTTACCTTCCTTCTTTCGAAAGAAGGTTGGGTCAACCGAACCTTGTTTGAAGTAAGACATCTTTAAGAACTTAGTTAGGGTTTCATACCATGCCCTAGGCGCTTGTTTCAGACCATAAACTGCCTTGTCCAGAATATAACAGTGATTTGGGTGCTTTTCATTCACAAAACCCGGAGGTTGCTCCACGTAAACCGTTTCTTCAAGTTCTCCATTCAGAAAAGCGCATTTTACATCCATTTGGTAGACCTCGAAGTTCTTGTGTGCAGCGTAGGCAAGAAATATTCGAACAGATTCCAGCCTTGCTACCGGAGCAAAAGTTTCTTCGTAATCAATTCCTTCTTCCTAGCAGTATCCTTTCACCACAAGACGAGCTTTATTTCGAATTACATTACCCTCCTTGTCCATTTTGTTTCTGAATACCCATTTGACACCAACGACAGAGGCATCTTTAGGTGTTGGAATAAGGCGCCATACCTTGTTTCTTTCAAACTCATTGAGTTCATCTTGCATAGCCTGAACCCAGTTAGAATGATCAAGAGCAGTATTGACTGTCTTCGGTTCAACTTTGGATACGAAAGAATTATACATGCAGAACTCTACTTTGGAGAATAGAGATGATTGCTTTGTCTTCAGTTGAGATCGGGTCAGGACCTTTTCAGAGACATTACCCACTATCTGAGATACAGGATGATCTTTGGTCCATTTAATAAGAGGAGGATAATTTGGATCATAAGATGGATCTAATTCGGCGTTGACCATTTCTTCCAATTCAGATTGACTATCATCATCGTAGAACATATCGGAATTCTCCCCCCTCGACTGATGAATCTCTTTGATTTTCAGGTTGGTTCGTACCTTCGGGTGCAACAGAACTCTCAGGTGTAGCTGGACTTTCTGGTGCTACAGGACTTTCAGGTGTAGTTGAGCTTTCGGGTGCTACAGGACTTTCGGGTGTAGCCGAGCTTTCGGGTGATCCAGAAATAGCATTCTCCCCCTGAAAGTGTGAGTTCGGTTGATTTGAAGAAAATAGATTCTCCCCCTCAACTGAAGCGTCGTGCTGAGGAGGTTCGTTTGGAACTTGTTCTCCTTCACCCATTTATTTGGCTGCATCTTCGACAATTTGCTTCAGATGATCGATTTTGTTATCTGCTGCCTTGGCTTCCGAGAGAGTGGCTTTCTCAGGTTCATCAAATAAGTCCACAAACTGATCGAACAAATTAGCAATCGTGGCTGTGACTTGACCTGTTTGAGAGAAAATCTCTCCAATTGCTCCTTCAGTAATCTTTAGCTTCTTGACGTAGCTATCATCGAAAGTCACATAATATGTTTCTTCAATCTTTTTAGAACGCTTATTTAAAACCCAGTATGCTTTTGAAGTAAGAGAATATCCCAGAAAAATTCCTTCATCGGCTTTAACGTCAAACTTGTTACGATGTTCTTTGGAGTTGAAGATGAAACATCGTGAACCGAACACATGGAAGAATTTTACGTTCGGCTTCCTGTTATTGATGATCTCATAAGGATTAAGAGAGAAATGCTTGTTGAGATAAGACCTGTTCTGCGTAAAACATGTTGCAGCAATAGCATCAGCCCAGAAATATAAGGGAAGAGAAGCGAAACTTAGCATAGTTCGAGCCGCCTCTCACAAGGATCGGTTGCGCCTTTCGACAATACAGTTCTGTTGAGGCGTGTAGGGGGCTGAGAAGTTGTGACTGGTTCCTTTTTCTGCCAAAAAGTCTTCAAATTCTTTGTTCTTGAATTCTAGTCCATTGTCGCTCCTAATGTTTCGAACGACTTTTCTCAGTTGCACTTCAACCTGCTTGATAAACATCTTTAGCTTAAGAGTAGCCTCAGATTTGTGCTTCAAAAAGAACACCCATGTAAAACGTGAGAAATCATCAACAATAACAAGAATATACTTGTTACCACCAATGCTTTCGATTGATGATGGACCACACAAGTCGATGTGAAGCAACTCAAGTGGTTCAACAACTTTTGTGTTTATAATTGATGGGTGACTTTGACGACTTTGTTTCCCCATTTCGCATGTAGCGCACAAGTGTTCTCGATCAAACTTGAGCAATGGAAGAACCCGAACATGACCTCCGGTGACAAGCTTGTTGATGTCTTTGAAGTTGAGATGTGAGAGCCTTCGGTGCCACAACCAGCTTTCTTCAGAATGAGCTTTGGACAAAAGACATATAGTTGGATTTTCTTTGATTGGTTTGAGATTTAGAGGAAACATTTTGCCTTTTCGGTCTGATTTGAGGATGACTTTGTTGGATTTCTTCTCTATAATCTCTGAACCTTCGTCGTCGAATGAAACTTTGAGACCGGTATCTCCTACCAGTTGAGATACACTGATGAGATTATGCTGCAACCCTTCAACGTACGCCACCTTTCGTATTGTGAAATCTCCATTGGTTATCATCCCATATCCCTTTATAGTTACATAGGAGTTGTTACCAAACTTGACATTACCACCATTTTGAAGAGATCGAAACTCCCTCAGCTCTTCCTTCCTTCCTGTCATGTGACGTGAGCAGTCACTGTCAATGTACCATTCTTCGTTGAACTGCTCATCATTAATAACCTGCAAAAATTAAGCAGATTTAGGAACCCAAAGTTTCTTGGGTTCACGTGAGCCTTTCACAGGAACAGGAATAGCAAGAGAAACATGAACAAGATATGTTTGTTTTATTAAGGTTGTTTCATCTTTCCTTTTAATTCTGAACACTTTGATTTTATTGGAATTAGGTTCAGGAATTTTGTTACTAGCTTGCTTTCGGTCTTCTTCTGCTGAGGAAAATTTAGTCTTTCCTTTCAAATCCTTTGACGATTGAGAGCATGGTAAGGGACGAGAATTAGATTTAGATGAAGAATGAGAAGAATGAGAAAAAGAGAATTTAGAATGGGAATTTTTCCTGACTTGAGGTTCGAAATGACCCTTTTGTTTATGGTCATTAGAGGGACCGAACCTGGACCTTCGGTAGCTACTTGCTGATGAGCCGAAGTTGGATTTTTGAGTGTTGTTGATCGGACCGAACCTATCATTTCAGTTCTTGTTGCTCTCAGGACCGAACTTATCCTTTCGGTTCTTGTCGCTCTCAGGACCGAACCTCTCATTTTGGTTCTGTTCTTCATGTGGCCCGAAAGTCTTTTTCCCTGACTTTGAATCTTTATTAGGATAAGAGAAGTGAGCATTTTGAGAGCGCCAAAACTGCTTTCGCTCTGAGAGATTCTTTTTGTATCTCAGGTTTCTCTGCTGCTTTTGATTTTTCACCTGTTTCGGTTGTCTATGGATATTAGCTTTTTGTTTTAGCTTCTTGACAGCCGGTTCACTCTTCATAGATGAGGTTTCGCTTGTGGAGGTGACTTCTTCAACAGGTATTTCTTTTGTGCCACTTGTACTTGGCACGTCAAAGTTGTCAAGCTTATTCAGCGGCTCTGGTACATATCTTCCTTTGGTTTTCCAGAACGTTCGCTCTAATAGACCAACTGTTTTGTCTGCATTATCTATAGGAGCTGACCAGAAAAACTCATCACAGCCATCTGCGTTATCTTCGTTCACTATGGCAGTGAGTTCGGCTGTTTGATGTTCGATTACTCCTGTGACCTTATATACTTGATTCGGTGTGGTTCTCACCTTTTGGTACACAACAGCCTTTTCTTCAAGGGTCGGGGACTTATTTTTGGACAAATGAGCGAATTCCACATAATTTTCAGAAATCAGATTTTTGTGGTTTTCGGGTTCGCTCTTGACCAATTCCGAACAGTCGACTTCATCCTCTATAGAAATTTCACTCATATCATCATCCTCATTAAGTTCAGATGTGTTTTCAACATCAATTTTGTTTTCTGAACTTAATTTGGCACTCAATGAGTCGAATTTTTGTATGGTTTCGGTCTTAACTTCCAGCTTATCATTTTCATCAAGAAGATCTTTAAGCATGTCCTTATGGTCTTTGGACTTTATAAAAGATTCTATTTTGTCCAGACCATACATATAAGTAGGATTCACATCATCGGAAGATACAACACTTTCACAGTTGTATGCTTCAGCATCGATTTCATCATCCTTAAACTCAAGGAAGCGTAAAATCATGCAATGTATCTTCTGCCCTATTTCACAATTCAGATGCAGTTGAGTAATGTTAGCATAAAGCCTTTTAGCGATTAAACAAAAACATTCCTTTGTTATAACAATTTTAAATTGTCTCTTTGCAAATAAATGTTTTCATCTCTAGTCTTAATGATCTCCAACTCCTTTTGCTCAATCCACATCCTTCGCTCCTCACTCTTGGATGACACCCTGCTTATTTGGTCAGTTAGGTTAGAATTTGTGACCCGTGTTTGAGTTAAACAACTATCTAGATTTGAGATTCTTGAATTTAAGTTATTTAATTCCTTTTCATATGATTTCTGTGGAATTTTGAACGAAATAAAAAGAGATTGTACCTTCTTGATCAGTTCATCAAGTTCACTGATCTGCACACTGAGAGGTTTTGATGTGAAGCATAAATCCTCTCGCTCCTTGGTGTCTTCATTTCCACCATCAGTATTATATCCCCTCAGGTGAGATACGTCAGTCACCATCAGACACTTTCCACTGCTTTCACCACCTCTTGCGACATAAGCCTTTCCATGAGAAGGCTTTCTCACCTCATCATCTTCTGAGTCGGTCGACCACACCTGTACACCACCGAACTCGTCATCCTCTGCTGAACCCTGTACAATAAGAGCATTTATAGAAGGATTAGTAGCAGCTTTCTTCCTTTTAATCTCCTCTAGCTTTTTCATAAGGATGGCCTCTTCATCTTTCTCCTCATCTTTCTCTGTCATTTTCTTCAAAACACAATCTTTGGCATAATGATTCTTTCATCCATAGTAATAACAGCTGACACCAGAATCTGCTTCAACCTTCGCCTCTTTCTTTGGTTCTTCAGTCTTCGGCTCCTCCCTTACTTTTTCATAACTGTAGCTTCCCTGCCAATTTCGGTTCTTATTGGTAGGAAACTTCTTCTTGATGAACCTTTTGGGATTGGACACCATCATAGCATAATCTTCTGAAGTTAGATCGTAGTCTTCCAGGTTCAGATCTTCGTCTTCTACTGCATTCTTGCTTTTAGACAGGAGGGCCAAGGACCCCAAGTTTGAGACCACACTCTTCTCTTGCATCACTATCTTTTCTTGGGATTTCAGAATTCCCACCAGTTTCGCCAGCGAATATGATTTGAACTGCTCGTGTGCTTTAACTGTAGACACAACAGCTCTCCATTCGGATCTTAATCCATTCAGAAAAGTGACCTTCTGTTCAATAAGCTTCCTTTCGATATCATGTTTGATCATCTTGCTGAGAAGATGATTGAAGCGATCAAACGTCTGTGTAACGGACTCATCAGAATTTTGCTTGAACTCTCCAAACTCAGACAAAAGCAAGGTCTGAATTGAGTGCTCCAAATCTTCATCTGTGGAATACATCTCTCGCAGCCAATCCCAGATTTCCTTAGCAGTACTGCATGAGCTCACCAATCTAAACGTGTCAGATTGAAGAGTGAATCGAATCAGTCTCAATGCTTTGATGTTACACTGAAACTTCTCCTTTTCGTCCTGAGCGACGTCTTTCACATCTTTTAACAAATCATTATACTCCTTTTGAGTTTTAATAATTCTGGATGTTCCTGAATGAGCAAATGGTCCAGACACAATGGCTTCCCATATTAGATACCCATTATCTTCAGATCCAATGACGTAGTCTTCGAAATGATGCGCCCAAACCTCGTAATCTTGAGTGTAAAGAATTGGAATCTTTGTTGTAGATCCAATATTGTTTGAGATGTTGATAGGATTAGATTGAGAATCATCCATGCTTGATCGTTTAACCTGTTGCAAGATCAGACTTGTAATATGTAATATTAGAGCAAAACGAATAAATAATGAGATACGTCAATTATGGAGTGACGGCTCAATAAATATCAGTTAATGCAGAATAAACCCTAATCACTTCTTTCACAGAAGAAATGTGTATGAATTACACAGCCTCCTGCTCTGATACCAATTGATGAGTTTATTAAACTCTTAGATCGTTCAGATCTTATAACAGGTAAATCACGAAAGCAAAAACAGTAATGTAAAACACAAGAATGAATCTGAATTTGTCGAATGATTCAATTGATTCAATCCTCAGCAAAGCTCGATGAAGAACTTCCGCTGTAGAGGATATTAGGGTTACAAAAGATAAGAACAATGAACGCTATTAAATCTTCTATCAAATCTTACGTTCTAAGATGCATGCAAGCATCTATAAATATAAAACCCTACAAAATAACTCACAGATGGACAGGCCCATACCGGAGATTAAAATGGACTAACTATCGAGCCCAAGACGCAACACCTTCTGGACCTAACAAAAACCTTTGTTGTTTCTAGGATTTTGATCGAATTTGGTAAGATGTATTTAAATTGGTGATCAGTGTTGACGATGTAAACCCTATTGATTGTTTTTCTCAAGTTCAACAAGTTTCTTGTTATGTTATTTGCAATGTTATGGCAGATTGTTCATCAGAAAATGCAGCAGCTTTGTGCTTGAATACAATTAAGAATGAAGATAAGATGGAGTTCAATAGAATCTTGGAAGCCATCAAGGTATGTTTTTGAACAACCTTTTTCATATCTTGACCATCTTGTCCCTAGTGCCAGTTTTGGAAACTCATATGTTGTAGTTTAGTAGTGCATGAGTGTAGGGGAATGCTGGTCATTACATCTTGTTTTCTTTTTTTAATTATTTTTCTCCTTTGATAGTGAAAACTTTTGCTGAATTGGTTTGATTTATTAGATAAAAACACAAGGCCCTTTGTTGGTTGTTGAAGGGTGTTTATTTGAAGTTGTATGTGAAGGGTGTTTATGTTGTTAGGTCTTAAAGAAATTTGTATAAGTGTTAGGAAAATGACTAAAGGATGTTCAATATTTTGTTGTCTCCTTTCATGTCAATCAGTTGATCTGTGATTTTGAGAAATGATATTTTGTTATTGAAAACATTAGCTTTTGGTTAAAACTCATCCAATTACTAACAAGCGTAATTGTGTTGTTTTTTTTCCACATACATGGAGCCATTTCATTGCAGCTATTTCATGTGTGGTTAGATGAAAAAAGAAACATGTTGCTATTTCATGTGTGTTTAGATGAAAAAAGAAACATGTTATTTTTTTATGTATAACCACATTAGGCTAAATGAAAAAAGTTGCCCAATAACCACCAAACCATGCTTGAAATGATATCACAGTAGATAAATTGTATTGTATTTAAATGATATTGCTATAATTTTCTATCATACAACTTGATCATAAAAAAAACTCAATAAATTCTTTAATAAACGCTAGAGCTTGAGGGTAATATAGTCATTTTTCACAGTCAGTCAGATACAAAATCAAACAACAAGTTTCAGTCAGAAGTTAACTCGGTAAGAACTTCTAACTCAGTTAGCTTCTAACCCAGTTAACAACTATCAGTTCTAACCCAATTAACAACTATCAAACGGCCCTTTATATATATAGTAATTAAACTTTTAATATTATATATAAGGTATTTTCATTTTTTTTTCAAAATACAAGGTTTAAATATTAATTATCTGAATTAAACTTTTAATTTATTAATACTAAACCAATTGTGATTTATCTTTATCTTTTAATTAAACAAATAATTAAATTAATTAAATCATTTAGGGATTAAATAATTATTTGAATTAACCAATTAATAAAATAATTCAAATTTAATCATAATGCCAAACCCTTCTAATTTCCAAAAATTAAGGTTTAGGTTTCTCAGGTTTTTATTATTCAAATTTTAAGACATTTAAAATAATATATAAGGAAACACGGTAAACCCTAAGGAACCCCCCCCCCCCCTCCCCTTTTCGAAAATAGGGTTAGGGAGGCTAGGGTCTCAAGAAACCCTAGCAAAGTCAAAAATCTCATGGGCTAAGGGTTATTTTTTATAAACCCTAATTCTTTGATATATTCATTTATGCACAATCGATAGAAAACTATGGCTCTGATACCACTGATGAGTTTTATAAGTTATAAATCTATGCATGAGGCGGAAAAAATACTTAACTCTTAAGTTCACATGCACCCTATTTGGATCTATGTTTTTCCCTATTGATAACAATAAACTATGAACATCAAGAACCGTAGCAAACCTTAGGTAGTTTCGAAAATACAACAAAGTTAGGGTTTACAAACTTTTTGATTATTATAGAAAATAACCAAATCAAATCCTTCTTTAAAAGCCTTGGAAAGAAAATACCATAAATCTAACGCCTCTAATGGTTTTTACCCAAACCCTAGTAAATAAGAAGCCCTAAGGAGAAAGGAGAGAGGAGGAAAATTTTGGCTATTCTCTTGGTAGAATGTATGGACGAAAATGAGACATCCTAAGGGTCCCATTTATAGCTTATAGGATAACCCTATAAATCCTAATCTTGAATAAAATAGTAATATTTTAAAATTCAAGATCTAATCTGGTTATCCTTATCATCAGGAGGCTTCCAGAAACCCTAATGGGCTCCTCCAAAACCTTCCACACCTGGAAGGTTCTAGAGGCCTTCCTTTGTTTAAATTTTGAACAACTACACCTTTAGTTAATCTAATTAATTCGAAAATTAATTCCAATTAATTTCTGATTAATTGTAAATTAAATACTATTATTTCTAATTAATATATTAATCTCATATTATATTAACAAATTATGTATTGCTATTTACTAATCACATAATAAATCAATAAATCAACGCCTTTCTCCAAAAGTCATTCTACACCATTACTAGTTCTGAGGGCAACCCAAAAAGGATTTTGCTTCCATTTGCACCTTTATACCAATTTAGTTATCATCTTAGACACATTAATCCAATAGAAAATTGGGGATGTCATAGTTATAATGTCGTTATGGTGTTCCAACTCAGTCATAACGGCTTACAACACGACTCATACTACATTCTCTAAGAATCTAATTTCCTTAACTCCTAAATCATTCCAAAATAATCTGTGAGCTAAACATCCCTCAGCGTCCGAATACCTAACTTGGAGCTTAATTGCCTCGAGTAATCCTGAAAATCTATTTCCCACTTTCAAGACTCTTTCTTTAAGGAAACGATTCTCTTGATCTCTTCCTTCGGTTGCTTCGAATTATCATCATCCGATTGAATATTTTGATCTTTTTTTACTAATTGTCTTGATTACAGATCAGTAACTATCTGATTGAATCTCTTTGAAAATACCAAGTCTGATATCACTAATTCGTTAAAGCAGAAGACCATACATGAACTAATATGATTTATAACTATGAGATGCTCTCCCTTATCCATCAAGTTCTTCAATAATTTTAGAATATTGATTAAATCATTTGGATTTTATAGGGAGTATTAGCCAAAGAAAATTCACATTATTTATCTTTACCTCTTATCACTTTGAATACATAATTCTCAAATGTGTTCTCACAAAAATCATCCTTCTTTATATCCATAATTTTCCCGATTTCCTTTAAGCTCTATGCAACATCTTGAGGTTTTCCTAACAAATAATAAAATTGAATGAGCTTCTCGTTATGCTCCATAGTTGTTATTTTTCAACTTCTTTTCTAATAAATTTGTGATGATAAAGAAGCTTCAATGTGGTTAGTAAGTAAAGTTTTTTTCTCAAATGAGTTCTTAGTAGAATACGATAGTTTTGGTACTAGGTAAACATCACACCATCTTCGAATGCCAAATTCTAAATGCTTTCTTCATGCCACACTTTGGAAATGAATTTATCATTCAGTTCAATCTCTTTTTGATTGCTAATGCATGAATAAAATATATTCATGTTCCCGCGTCGTCTTCTTTTTATTTACTTAAGCTTTTTGGATATTTATGGCTAAATCTAGTGTTTTAAATGTTTTTGGCCCCTTTTGTTGTGATAATGTGAGTTTTCTTACTATATTATATAGCAAAATAGGTGTCAATGAATGACAGATTGTCTTTGTGAGCTTTTATATGAAAGACTATGGGGGAACATAACACGTGTATGAAAGACTTTGGAGGACCATAGAATCTGCATGAAAGACTATGGAGGGACCATAGAAGTTATATGAAACACTATAGGGGACCATAACACTTGTATGAAAGATTATATGAGGACTATAGCAGGAAAAACTATACGAGGACTGTTGCAACGGAAGTGAGTGTAAGACTTTTTGGGTTTTTTATGCAATTATACTCTAGATTAAAGATACAAGAGGATTCAAAATTCATCTTAAAAGTACATGCAGCCTAGGATCTAATTTTTACTATTTTACCAACATACTTTTAAAATTAACATTACAAGCTATATAAGAAAGGATTGAAGCACTAACCTTTTGATAAATCGATTTGTCACTTGTAGCTTGATCACTTTGTTGCTCTTCTTGATTTTTGGAAAGACTAGTCCCGAAGTAGAGTACCTATAATGGTTCACACCCAAAAGTTAAGAACCCTAGAAACATTAGGAGAGAGATAAAAGAGAGGTTAGAATTTAGATTCTTAACCTTATGGAATGGTATGGCCCGAAAATTCTAAGGACCTAGGGTTCTGTATATATATTTGTGGTATTTTCCAGATAACCATGATTTGAATCAATTAAACAGTAAGATATAATCCAGATTCAAATTTTTCTGTATCTATTATCTACATTCATTCGGGAAGCTCCAGAATCCGTCCATTCCTAAGAGGTCTTTAGAAAGTTTGTTTTGTTCAACTATTGAACAATTAGCATTTACCTTTAAATTAATTTCAATTAATCCCAAATTCGTTCTAAATTAATTCTAATTAATTTCAACAAGTTTCTAATTAATTTATTAACATGTAATATATCAATAAACCATGTTTTCAATCTCCTAATACTATTTCTAGTTATTCTTGCTCTTGAGGACAACCTAAAAAGAATTTTGTCATTACTCCTAAAGTTACACTAATTAGTTATGATATTGGACACATATTTCCAATAAGCCTATGGTGGGACCATAACATTATTTGGTATCTTGGAGAACTTACTAAGCTTTATGATTACATGTTTAAGTTTAAATGTTTTCAGGGTGTTCTAGCGGCAAAGAGAAGAGCACAGTTTGATTCATTGTATCCATCTATCTATTTTGGAGAATTCCGCTTATTTGATTAATGTCATTATTATTACTTTGGTTTTGATCATGTTTTGACATACATAAAAAATGAATGTTTTATCAAAATTTTGGGAATGATATTTGAACGACTACCTTTATTTATTAATGAAGAAAATTGTTTGAAATTTGAGACATTACAATTATTGTTATTATTATTACAATATTAGTACTATTGTTACTATTATTAGTTAATTATAATTATTAGGGTTATTATTTTTATTATTCAACAGACATTAATTATCACATAATTAAACTTTTTGGATGTTACCATTATTGCATGGTACATTAGGTGGAACATAGACACTCAGTCGAACTATAGAAATAACTATATGATTTGCGACATCTAGCACACCAAACCTTAGTGGGAAGCATGTCGTTAAGCCTTGTTTTATTTGATACTAAACAATTATATGGTACATGTTTGCAATGAGAAAAAGATTGTCTAACATAATAAGCCATCTTCTTTATAATTTGACATTCAGCTTGTTAACAAAGCTTTATTTGAACATTTTTAACATATTCTTTACAATCGAGCCGATCATCTTTATGGTTAGAAAAACATTGTTTAAATCGATTTACACGTCTTCTTTGCATCTATAAACACACCACTTGAATCACACATTAACATAGTTTTTGACACATAACTATGTAGTTTAATTTTTGTTTATTTAATAACAACCAGGTACCAAATAGATTGTGCCACATTTTGTACCAACTACGTTAAATTTTTTGGATTGCTTAATCAGTAACCTTTAATGAAAAAAATCAAATTACAAAAATTAGTAATGAAGAATCTTTTTATAATATACATGTAACACCCTCAAAAAAAAGCATGCCAATTTATAACTTTTTAAATCATTCAAAAACCAATAATTATTACAAATTTATTTTAAAAATGGTTTCATATTAGAGTATCCCAGAATCAAATCATAAAAATATAAGGAGGTGCAAGATCACTCCTTCGCCATCCCGCGATCTCAGGAGCACCTGAAACATAATCAACAATTGTAAGCCCGAAGCTTAGTGAGTTCCCCCAAAATACCAATGCCATACAAACCATAACCATATCATATAAAAAGCATGCATAATGAGCCATCATCTTGACTGGACTGCCTCGCATGGCCATCAGTCTATCTGGACCGCTCACCGAGCCATAGACATGTTTGGACCACCTCTCAGGGCCTTCAACCTATCCGGACCGCTTGTCGAGCCTTCGGCCTGACTAGTACGCCTAACCGGGTCTGCAGCCTATCCGGTCCGCCCTGGGTATGTTGGCGCAAGCACAAAGCATGACCGCCTCAACCCAACCCCCAATCAAACAATCATGTGCACATAAATATTATACGCTAGCTAGTATGTATAGATAGTCATACAAATCTAACAAATCATTAACATAGTATAATCCTATAACCAGGATACCGACCTAATCGGTAACTAACATAGTATCATCCTATATACCGGGATACCGACCTAATAGGTCAGTAAGCATATCGCCACGCAATAACCAGGATAACAATCCAAAAGAAGGGCCGACATTGGTGTCTTTGACCCTGTTAGTATAGTGAGGACAACTCACCTCACAAGTAGCTCGGGATGATAATGTCAAACTCCCCAAATACAGCTCCAAACTCAGTCACCTACATCCACCAATTGGTCAACCCTTGGTCAAATTCAAAGTCAACGGTCAAGGTCAATAGTCCATGCTCACCCAACTCGTCGAGTGTAGCTCAATGACTCATCGAGTTCCTTCAGAACTCAAGAAATCACAAAAACCCTAGTCGACTCGCCGAGTTTCCAGACAACTCGTCGAGTCCATATAGTGTCAATAAATGTCAAGAAAACCCTAACCAACTCGTCGAGTTGCCCCTCCAACTTTTCGGGTTCATGGAGAATCCAGAAAGCGGGAAACGTTCATTCGACTCATCGAGTTGACTATGCAACTCGTCGTGTTCCTTCAGTCCATTTCTCATTCATATGCTTTTAAGTGAAACCAAAGCTCCAAACTATAGATCTAGGTTCCTAGGGTGTTGTTATCACGTAAAGTTGCTAACTTCACATGCATGCAAGGCTCCATGAAGCTAAAAAACTCATAACTAGCCTTAGAAGAAGGTTTTAGACATGAACCAGGGCCAAAGCTTCATAAAGCTTGAGGCTTTATGTTCATAAGGGCCTAGAGGAGTCCAGATCTAAAACCATGCCCTTGTGACAAGCTCAAATCCGAAAGTGACTCCATTTTGCACCAAAATGCCCATATTACAACATAAGAAGAGATCTAAGGAATGGAAAGCTAAGGTAAAGACTTTTTAGCTTCTACTGGATGCCAACACGATGTAGATACTGGATCTACAAGCTTCCCCTCATTCCAAACTTCTTAATCTTCAAGCTTCTTCAACAAATGCACAAAAAACATACTTTTAGCCTCTCATGAACTCAAGAATAGGGTTTAGATCGATTAGGGTTACTTCTAGCCGTCAAAAGGTGGTAAGGAGGCTGGAAGAAAGGACTTAAGGTCCTTTAAATAGGGTGCAAACCCTAAAAATTAGGGTTTTTCATATCCATCTCCAATTCATCGAGTTGGGTTCTCCAACTCGTCGAGTTGGTCCCATAATCCACGCGGCGCTAAGGGTTCCTACATGACGAGTTGGGGTCTTCCAACTCGTCGAGTAGGATTTCTAAAATGCCCAAAATCCCTAGAATTTCAGCCCTAAAAATCTGGATTTTACAATACAAATTATGAATCTTTTTTAAAATCTATATGATCAAACATTTGTTATATTTTCAAATCTATAAAATAAAATATATTAAATAAAATAATTTCAAATTTATTTAATCAGAAATTATTTAATGAAATGATTTTATAAAATAAAATAAGTTAAACTACAACTTAACAATAATAAAACAAAATTTTGAAACAATAGATAATAAAAGTGTATTTAAGTGTTTAAATATATTCATACAAAAATTAAACAAAAAATGGTCAGATACCGCCATAATCGTCCGAGTACCACCACCACTCGCCTGACGAACACCAAAACTCGACCGTGTTATCGCAATCACCTAGGGACCGCCGCCGCCAACAAACTCCAATGTCGATTACCAGACCAAGCCTCTCTCTCTCTCTCTCTCTCTCTCTCTCTACATTTGGTGGTCGGTGATAGGTTGTTAACGACAATGATGGCAATTTTTAGTACGGACGATATAATAAATTGCAATGTAAGAGTTGTACTATATAATAAATTGCAATGTAAGAGTTGTACTATAAAAAATTGGTTCTGATATAATAAAATTGCAAAGTGATAACTCTATTTTCATTTGTATCTTTATCTAACAAATTAATTTTTATTATCTTTAATAGAAAAATAATAACCAGCAAATACATTTTGTTCAAGTCGGTGGTTACATGTAATTTACCAAAACAAAATGTTATTTACATTTTATTTCGTAAAATAGTTTTCAAGTCTACCTTCATGAACTAGCGCGTGCCCACAACCTCTGCTCGGCTTTTGTTATTAAGAGCTCTACTCGGCTTTTGTTATTAAGAGCATCTTCAATGCAAGATTTTTTTTATAACTTATTACTATTTGATTAAACACTCAATATAACTCAATATCATTGGAGATGATAGATGAGTGGTCAATATATACTATAATGGTTTGTCCATCTAACCCTCTCTCTCTCTCTCTCTCTCTCTCTCTCTCTCTCTCTCTCTCTCTCTCTCTCTCTCTCTCTCTCTCTCTCTCTCTCTCTCACTCATTTTATTTTAGTTTTAAATAAATTTTATTTCTTTAATACATATTTATTTCTATTAAATATTACAAACATTTATATATTATAAACCATAGTAAAGTTTACTACAAGCCATAGTTACTAAAATATGATATATTTTAAAACAAATAATTAAAGTAAAGGGTTTCAAAAAAACATTTTAGATAGATAGTGATCAATTAGGTAAACTTCTAAAAAAAATTATTGTAGAGGTTAATTATTGGAGATGAAATTTAGTTAAAGGTCAAAATTAATAGAATAATGATGTGGCAATAACTTTAAATGATAACATATGTTCGTTCTCAGGGTCACGCCCACACACGGGTTCGTTGACTTTTATGTACAAAATCAATGATTCCTACAACCACTTTTTTGATAATTTTATTTTCAAATACTCACATTTGATCAATGATATCTCTCGTTCATACATTTTCCGTTTTTGATGCAATATATATCGTTTCGTAGCTCTCATGGAGGAGAACATAAACCACTAAGGATTAATAAAATATTCAATATATATTTATATTTAAATTTAAAGTTTAATAAAAATAGATAAATTTTATTAAAATTTCCAACAAAGAGATGTCTTGGAGTTGTATATATGTACTGTAAGTGAGTCAAATATTTAAATGTGTAATGTTTTAATATGAAAAAACTCAAAAATACAATTCTAAAACAGATTAGATTTTAGAGAGTGGTATGCTTGATATGTGAAAGATTGAAAGTATAGTTAATCATGGGATGTCTTGCCCATAGCTCCATAAAACATAGTAACACACTTTGTGAATTTGCAAGTGCTTATGATCTATGCTACGTAGGATAAAATCATTTTAGTTCTACAATGTAAAATATTGTTCAACCAAAAATTCCTTTTTACTGCCAAAATTATGATGCTAAAAATACCATTGTAGCTTTGTGTAACAAATGAAATCGATAAACATCATAAAACATGCTTCAAGCTTCTCTAGATAATGCATTACTGGACTTGACAATGTGTATAACTTATAGCGGAGACTACGTAAACGTGCTATTTCCCATTTTGGAGCCAGCATTGTTAAAATATTCTCATTCTTTGGATATGGAATGATATATCTTTTTGTAAGTTTGTTCGAAATTTAACATTGTGTAGGATTTGTGCATCCTTCAATACAACACATTAGTTTTCTTATTTTTGCCCAACATATCTTGCAAAATTTATTGGAAATGATGACCATAAACTTCTTGATATGTGTTTATGAAGACTGTTGTAATCAGTACCTCAATGGATTTGGCTATATTAGATATGATGTTTAATTTTCCAAGTCATTGACGCATCCGTGAAATATCTCTAAAAATCATTTCCATGAATTGGCACTCTTTGCCTTGAAGATTCCATAAGAAACTTGTAATATTTGATAGGAGGACCGTTAGTAACAGGTTCCCTTAAAAGGAGCCCTTAAGGTAGGAACCATATGTTATGAGTGCTCGCCGCACCCAATTATGAAATGATCGTAACTACAAAATAGATTGGTGCTACATTGACGAGTATTAATATGTAAATACTCGGCCATAGATGGAAATGAAAATGTATCTTACCATGAAACCAATTGTGAAGAAAAATAAATCAAGCCGATCGTCGTATTTTGTTTAAATGTGTGTCATGGTATCACGATTCAACTTTTTCAAGTTATGACAATACGTAAAGAGATTGGTAAATGAATCTTCTAAATCCCCTCAAAAGTTAAATGTATTACATTTCCACCATGAAGTTTGTTTGTCGGAAATATCAACTTCGAACTTCAAATTGTAAATTTGTAATCCCATGTGTTCTGCTTTCCTTGGTATATTCTATTGCGGTTATCTATTATAACCTATTTTAGTAAATTAACTAACACCTCTCTGTTGGCTTATGATGATTAAAGTGTAATAGTGTTCTTAAACAAGTTTTTTCGTTGAAATTTTTTTGAAAGTAACCCTAGTACGCCATGTACACATTTCCTAAATACATTTAGTCTCAAACCTTTCTTCTGTATATCCTTTTGTTTTGTATTGAAAACTATATTAAATACATTTCAATTTGTGAGCTAGTTTAAGATCTTCTGTTCTTTTGAACAATTGTAGATTTTTTATAGTTATTGTTGGTTTGGTTGTGTGATGGCATGGTTGTATAAATGGGGCCTAGACATGGCATTGGGGCAGGCATACCGAGTAAGATGTTTTTGTTCCAATGTTATTGCCTTCATATCCGACCAACTGTCCTCGGAGTTACCTTTTTTATGGTCAGATATCACACACAATATTCTAACGGCTCTCCATGAGGAGATAGATTGGAATCATTAAAAATAGGAAAGAAATCTCGATAATCATCCCCACATCCAGCAATGTTGTCATCGCCAACACACATATATTATATGTATTAAATAGGTTCCGGTGTTGTTTAATATACATCTTAAGGCATCTGATTGTAGTTTAAAACGTATCATTGATTAATGTTTCCCTCACGTGAAAGATTTCTATCAGACCCTCTTTTACTAGATTGGTTTATATATTATACGTATGGATACCACTTCCAAGATATATATGTACAACATTTGAACACAAACTGCAAATAATGTTTAGTAAGTGTTAGAGATAATTGTCTTTAATTATATCAATCTAATATTTCAAGTTATATGTTGAAAAGATAAACTTATATTACTATTTTTAGTAACACCAAGTAAACACAACCCGATACATTTAAAAATGAGATAAAATATAAACCGTAATTCCAAACATCGGCATGATGTATTGAGTTTTCGCAATGATTAACACAAATAAAGTTGATAGGTTTCATATCACACATACCACATGTCACAACTAGCATTTTAGCTAGGAAATTCTATTCCTGTGTAACCATTCAACTATTGTAAATCATATACTCTAAGAGTCTCAAAACCCTAAGAATCCCGGTTTAAGTCCATATTGGACTAGAATTTCCTTATTGAGACTAATGGACCAATAAGCACCCAATTCAACCTTATTGGGCTTAGAAACCCTAATTGGATCCTAATTGGACCTAATTCATAAATCTAAAACATTTTTGGGTTATTTGGGTCTAGAATAATTCATTCTAACCCTAATGGGCCTTATTGGGCCATAACTAATCCAATTAACCTTAGTGAACCATAAGCCCCTCTCTTTTATTCTATTTGGGTCGTAAACCATCTAAGGAGCCCATTGGGCCGAAAAATAATGATTGGGCCTCATAATTTCGAACCAAGGCTAGAATTGCACCGAAACTACCTTACCCTTTCTCCTAGCCCAACACTTTCGGCCCATGAGTTAAAACAAAAGGAAATAGAGGTTGACTTTGGAGGTGCCACCTCCATATTACACATCAAATAACAAGACAATTGCATCTCATACTTCCATACAAGCTTGTATGATCCAAAATGCATCAAGGTTTCTCTCTCTCCTCTCTTCTTGATATTTCGGCCGAGAGCCACAACACACACACACATAAACTTCTTCAAACATCTTCCTTAATCACGCTCAAGCATTCTATTCCTTCTCCCTCCAAAATCTCGAAATTTTGCTTGTGTATCAAGAGGATTTTCATAAGAACATCATCATGTCTTGGTAAGTTTGTACATATCCAAGAATTATATAACTCTTTTCTTATGTTAGATCACTTCTCCTAAACATTTTTGGTGATTATACTCTTAGAAAACCCTCATAAGCTCGAGATCTACATCAAAGGTGTGCTAGGACTTAAAATCTTTCCACTTCTTCTTCAAAAACCGAACATCAAGAAAAAAGGTGAGTTCATACCCCCTTGTTTTTGGTTTTTATATGATTTTTGGGGGAGAATACAAGAATAAATGTGTAGATCTATGTGTTATATGCATGTCTTGTGTGATTTCTTAACTTATTTGGTACAAATATGTTAGATCTTGTAGATCTCGAAATTTTAAGTAATATTGAACAAAGATCTAGGAACTATGACATTATATACATTACATTATCAAGCCAAAAGTGATTTCATGTTTAAGATACAAAAGATTTCAACAATAACTTTGTTAAAGGTCAAAAATTTTCAAGAAAACAAAAAATAAGGGCAAAAAGTGTCATTTGAGCTTTCATAAGGGCCAAACAGGTCCTACATGATTATAAAGGTAGTTCTATGTTAATCATACTTTAAAAAGGGTCAAAAAGGAAAATTTAAGCTTAATGGGCCAACATTTCAGCCTCACGGTTTTTGGGGCCCAAATTGTGAAAAATTGAAGTTTTTGGGTTAGAGAAAGATAATTAGCCTAAAGTTTGGATCATAAATGCAAATAAACGAAATTTAAGGGTAAAAATAACATTTATTTTCAAATTGGACCAAAAATGTAAATTTTCCAAAAATTGGGGCCGAAAGTGTAAACTTTTACAAACAAGGGGCTAAAATGCACTTTTCTGCAAAAGAGGGTTCTAAATGTGAAAATATAACCTTTTGGGCTAAAACCGTAAATTTTTAGACAGTTGGGACAAAATTGCAAATTTTTATAACTTATGGACTAAAGTGTCATTTTTACAAAAATTTGGGCCTTAACTAAAACTTTGAGGATTATTGGACAAAAATGTCATTTTTACAAAAAGAAAGCTTCTTAATGTCAATCTAGTAAACCTTGAGCTAAGACAAATAGCGAAACAAAACGAACGAACAAAATATGCCGATAACCAATTATTGAGCTTAATATTCATGATACTTAGCCGTTGGGCCCTAAGGGCCCAACTAAGTGTATATGGAGCCCAATGTGTTCCATGACGTGTTTATTGGGTCTTGCGACCCACTTGCATGTTAATTTAGGCCTAATTTATGGGTTACATGTTTATTGGGCCTTTGTGACCCATTTTCATGCCTATTGGGCCTAAATTACCCTTTTATTATGTTATTGGACCTTTGTGGCCCATTTACATGTTAATCAGGCTTGGAATGAAAATTCACATACTTTGTAAATCTTAAATATTCCTCTACATAGTTTATGAATTTGTAAACTTACCTTTGGAATGGAAAAATCTATAATTTACGCGTAAAACATTAAACATGGGGAAAATCTTATCAAACGGGAAATGTTGAGAATCTAGTGAGACTTGTTGGTTGGCACCTTTGAGTGTACAATCATAGTCTGTAGTTATAATCAGAGTTTCCTGGATAGAAAGTGGGAGTTTGTGTATAGATCTATACGGGGTGACCCCCCATGCCTTACCTGCTCGCTACAGCTAGCTACAGCTAGACTAGGCCAGTCTAGGGCAACAACATCCTTAGCAAGACCGGCATTTGGAAAAATACCAAGACGGGCGACCTAGTCATTATCATGCATGGTTATAACGGCTCATATAGGGATTCAGTACCAAAAGATAACATTTTGAAGATAAATTCTTTAATTGTGTCAATGCAAAACGACTTATCTACAATACAAAAATCTAAACGATGTTATAAAATAGAAAATATCGGATTTTCTGGGGAGATTATTCAAATACAACTATCATTTATACAAAATATAATGAACCTAAACTAAACTCATACAAGTTTTTAACTATTAAATTCACACATGTATTTATACTCGATTTTCACATCATTTTCAAAACATTTTACAGAAAATATCGGATTTTCTAGGCTTTTATGAGAGATACAAAGACTTTTACTCAAATATACTTATGAACTCACCAACATTATATATATGTTGACCGTTTTCAAATTAACTTGTATTCCTAGGTAATCGTTAAGCTAGAGGATATGCAAGTGTGTATGGTTTTGTTTATGTAACATCACTTATCGTACTTTGAACAATTAGAACTTATGTATTTTAACAATGTACTTGATGTGAACAATGATGGTTGTATTATGTAATGTTGGTGAAGAATGTGTTATGTTTCATGTGTATTCATTGGGATGATTATTCAATTGTTAGTCACACGATCCCTCGGACGTTTCCGCCGTCTGGTTCGGGGGTGTGACACCACACTTTTACATTGTCACTTTATTTTTCCCTAAGCCTGCAAAACTAGTGAGTCTCATATCATATCTTACCACCCCCACCACAATACATATTTTTATACATGAGGTACAACATTTGAAGGAGTGCATTTTTTCCTGTGCATTAAAGTTGTAACACAATGTATGTATCCACACTTTTTTTGGGTCGGTAGGGTGTTTACCGTATACCGCACTACACCGTGATATGAAGTATAGTACACATTGTATGGTCTAACTACCAAAAAAACTCATTTCGTGAACTTACTTTGGGTGGTTATGAATTATTATTTAGTGAATGATTATTGGATTCCTCATATTCCCACATCACTCTCCATAATTAGTGAGAATTATAACAAATATTATTATGAGTTTTATGAGTGTATTTATGCACCACCATAATGAACATTCATAACTTACATCATCTTTCATCTTCTTTATCTAGTATAAATAGTGGGTATTTTGTTCTTGTAAAGTTTGGATGTTTTTACCATAAGTGATGAAATAATGTTCTTTACAATTTCATTTCCTAGTTTGTACTTTAATTTAACTTCATATTTTATAACACGTTATCAGCACGACTCTACCATAGAGCTCTAACTCCTTATCAGTCTTTTCATTTTCATGTATGTATTTTTTTTTATATAAGTTTACATGTACAATGCTTACAACTTATTTTATAGAATTTGTTAACCAATAATTCATGCAGCAGCAATATCATGAAAAATGTTTTTAATTTTTTTTGAATTAAACTCATGTCTTCATGTGGCTGAACAAAACAATGAACCATTGATGAAAAATCATCAATCACGCCCAACCAGTTCTAATCCATTCCCTGAAGTGAATGCAACATCATATAATCATGATAGTCATGGGTTTAACCAAGGTCGTGGAGGTCGTCATAATTATCGTAACAATAATAACAAGGTTGCAAGTAACCACCAGAAGTGGTAAAATAACAAAACTCATATCCTAATGATAAAAATGGTCAAGGAAAAAAAGGTTCAAAATATTTGTCACCAATGTGGAATGACCGTCACTGGCCTCGTACATGCCGCTTTCCAAAGTACTTTTTTTTATCATTGTCAAGTTTCTCTAAAATATAAAGAAAGAAATATCGAAACAAATTTTATTCAAAATGATTTTCACGAAGATCAACCAGAAATGACAGATATGGATGTTGTCGATTTTCTTGTCTACCTAAAAGGGACAATTAATGCTATGGATGGTGATGGAAAAATAATGTGTAGTTTTGTTTCATGACATTTATTATGTTTTTATGTCATATTTGTTTCTTGAGAAATGATGTCGTCACAATCTTTCTCAAAACAATAAAATATAACTTTATTTCTTTAAGTCGAATGTTTCTTATGTTTTATTTATTTATTGAAGAGAAATATGAATATTCACAAAAGAAATGAGAAAGATATATGTTTTGCATACAGTGCAACAACACAGAGTATTATAAAAATGAAAAGTATTTTGCTTACTTATCAATTATAGAAGCAAATGTTAATATAATAACCAGTAATGCAAAAATGATTGAAGGCTCAGAAAGAGCGAATATAGTATTACTAGAAAGGACAATAATTACAATTGGTGATGCATTATTTTCTTCCAAATCACCAAGAAATTTATTAAGTTTAAGGATATGCGGTCTAACGGATATCATGTTAAAACAACTAATGATGGTAATAATCAATATCGTAATATTACAAAAATGATATCGGGTAAGAAAGGTATTTTTAAAAAATTGCATGTATTGTCCTTCAGATTGTATTATACAAATATTAGAATGATTGAATCCCATGTTACTGAAAATAAAAGGTATGATAACACCTTCAAAGTTTCGCATGACCGGTTGGCTCATCCTGAATCAATTATGATTTGTAGAATAACTAAAATTTCAAGTGGTCATTCCTTGAAAAATGAGAAGATTTTTCAAGCTAATGAATTTTCTTTTGTTGCATGCTCTTAAGGAAAATTAATTTCCCATCCATTATTGAACAAAGTTGGGTATGAAATTCCTAGTTACTTAGAAAAAATTCAAAGGGATATATGTGAACCAAGTCATCCACCATGTGAACCATTTAGATATTTTATGATTTTAATTAACGATCAACTAGATGGTAACAGGTGCGCTTGTTATCTAGTCGTAATATCTTTTTTACAAGATTATTTGCACAAATAATCTGCCTATGGGCACATTTTCCTGATTACCCAATTAAGGAAATTCAACTTAACAATGTTGAAGAATTTACATCACAAGCTTTTAGTGACTATTGCATTTCAATTGGGATAACTATTGAACATCTTGATACACATCTTCATATGAAAAATGGTCTACCTGAGTCATTAATTAAATGTTTTCAATTAATTGCAAAACCATTACTAACGCATTCTAAACTTCCTAATCAACATAACGGCACGTAATTTTATATGGAACAACACTTATACGCATCAGACCAACGAGCTATCATAATTTCTCCCTGATTCAACTGGTTTGTGGTTAAGAACCGAATAGTACGCATTTATGGATATTTTGATATGCAATTTATGCACCTATTTCTCCACCACATCACACAAAAATACGCCCCCAAAGAAGAATGAGAATTTATGTTGGATCTGAATATCCATTTATAATAAAACATTTAGAACCATCGACTAGAGATTTATTTACAGCTAGATTTCACAATTGTCATTTTAATGAAACGCGTTTTCCAACATTAGGGGGGGAATAAAGAAGCTGGAAAATAAATTTTTTGGAATGAATTATCACTTTTAGTTTTAAATCCTCGTTGAAGTCAATGTGAACTTGAGTGAAAAGGATAATTCATTTACAAAAAATAAAACAAATCAATTTCAAAATGCATTTACTGGCCCTAAGAGAGTAACAAAGTCTCATGTACCAACTAAAAATGCTCCAATTAGAATTGATATCCCAGAAGGAAAAAAAAACAACTATAAATGAATCTAAGGCATGCCTGAAGCGAGGAAGACAAGTCGATTCCGAAGATAAAAATCCTCAAAAATGAAACAGAGCAAATATAATTGATGGTCCAAAAGAGAAAACATAATCTCTTGAAAAGATTAGTAAAGCTCTAAAAGATCCCAATGACACAACAAAAGAAAATCGGCATCTGAAAAAAAAATGAAAATGAAGATGTCTCAATAAATTATGTCATGATAGGAATAATAGAACCAAAATAAAATAGACGTCGACAATAATTTTTCATATCATGCTGCACGCGAGATTATCGAAGAAAATGAGGATCTTGAACCTAAATCTAGAGGAATGTAAAAATATAAAAGATTGTTCAAAATGGAATGATGCAATCATTAAAGAGCTTAATTCTCTTACTCAATGAAAAGTTTTTGGACCTGTAATCCGTACATTAAAGGGACTAAAACCAGTGGGATACAAATAAGTATATATGCTTAAAAGAAATGATAAAAATGAAGTTGTGAGATATAAAGCAAGACTAGTTGCATAAGGTTTTATCCAAAGGCCCAAAATTGATTATGAAGAAACGTACACTCCTTTGGTTGATGCAATTACATTATGTTATCTAATAAGTCTAGCAACACATACAAAACTGGAGATGCATCTAATGGATCCAATTACCGCCTATTTATATGGTTCACATGAGAATGATATTTATATGAAAATCCCATAAGGATTTAAGGTACCAGAAGCACAAACTTCAATTTTCGAGAAGTATATCCGGTAAAATTAAATAAATCTTTGTATGGATTGAAACAATCTGTCCATATGTGGTCCAATTGTTTAAGTACAATTTAGTTGAAAAAGTGCTACAAAAATGATCCAATAAGCCCATGTGTATTCATAAAAAGATCCAGATCAAAATTTGTCATAATCGATGTTATTGTAGATTATTTTAAGATAGTTGGAACTCCTAGAGAATTGGAAAATGTCACTTATTGTTTGAAAGAAAAAATTTGAAATGAAAGATCTTGGTAAGACGGAATTTTTTTGGCTCATCAAATTGAGCACACCAAAATGGAGTTTTTATATGAATAACTCACATTCATGAGTAACACAATGGTGGTAAGGCACTTAGATGCCAAAAACGACTAATTTTGGCCTTGTAAAAAATATGAAAAACTTTTTGGCCCCGAAGTACCATATCTTAATGTTGTTGGTGCACTAATATATCTTACTATTAATACAATACCTGATATATATATATATATATATATATATATATATATATATATATATATATATTATTGTAAAATTATTAACAAGATATAGTTCTTGTCTAACAAAAAGACACCGGAATGGAGTCAAACACATTATTTAGTATCTTCGAGGTATAATAGATATGGGCTTATACTAGTCAAATTCATCAAATGCAGAGTTAATTGGTTATGTAGATATTGGATATTTATCTGATCCACACAAAGCTCGATCCTAAACAAGTTATTTATTCAATTGTGGTGGCACCACAATTTCTTGGCGTTCTGTTAAACAAACATTAGTTTCTACTTCTTCTAACCATGTAGAGATTATAGTAATTCATGAGCTGTAACATCCATAAACTTCATGAAAAAATTTAAACTTTTAAATCTAAACCACAAATCATCATTGGTTATAAAATTAGTTTTCAAACAATTTTAATATCAAAGTTTTCCTAAAATCCTAAAACAAAACACAAGGAGGTGCACAATCATGCATTTGCTTTCCCACGATCCCAAAATTGTAAGTTCAAAGCTTAGTGTTTCCCCCAAAATACTAACATATCACATAATCATAATAATAACAGCAAACATCATGCATACAGAGCCTTCAGCCTGACTGGAACGCCCCACCGACCTACAGTCTACCTGGTATGCTCACAGAACCTTTAACATGACTGGTATGCCACACCAGGCCTTCAGCCTATCGGGACTGTTTGTTGGGCTGACTGGTATGCCTCATTGGCCTTCAGTCTACCCAGGCCACCCTGGGTCTGTTGGCCTATAGCAAAAAGTAAGACCGCCTCAAACCAACCACATATACACCGTGTCGACATATATATATATATATATATATATATATATATATATATATATATATATATATATATATATATATAACAGACAGCCATACTAATAACCATCCAATAACAAACAGACATATCTTACAGATCACTAAGCATAGCATCATCCTATCTACCAGGATACATATCTAACAGATCACTACAATACTCAATCTTATGATAAACCAAGATATCAATCTAAAGATCTGGCCTTGGTGCCTCCAACCGGTAAGTATAGTGAGGAAAACTCACCTCACAAGCTAAACAGAACTGATAAGGTCCGACTCCAAGTCTTAACTCTCTAACCGATACCTAATTCTATCAAATGACCAATTCCATCAAAATCCCAAAATACCCTCAAGGTCAAACTTGGTCAAAGTCAAAGTGAAATTTCATTGGTCAAACCCACTGATGTGATTATAGAACATGGTTTGGCATGCGGAATTAAAGATTGCACAATGAACATGTTGATTTCAGTGTTTAAGAGATGTATTGAATATGTATGGTGTTACAAAAAGGGATATAGATCTACGTCTACATAAATAACACACACTTACACACTCAACTTTTAGACCTCTCAAGCACACCTCTACTAGTGGACTAAAACCACCTTATATAGATGTGTTTACATGTCTCTCTCTCACTCTCTATCTCATGAGTCAAAAGGCTAATGCACCACATGCAAGTGGGTTTTACAAAAGTCAACACATTACAAAGTCATACATGGAAAACTTTGCACCCCAACATTCTCCCCCTCAAATTTAGCAATGGATGACCCACTTCAATTCTTCCAAAATCGAGCAACTACGCGATCCGAGCCTCAAGGGTGACACATATCGAAATGAACTTCAAATCTTCAATTCTTCCATGATTCTTCAATTTGGGTTCTAAGATATGAGACCATACAAACCAAACATCAACGAATGATCACGAGCTTCTCAAACTCCAAATTGATCACCCAAAAGTTGAGCATAAAAACACACCCCGAAAATCTTCAATAAATCCAAACCCATCTCAAACTAAAATCACTTCCGAATCTCCAATCGCATCATTTCATAACCTTCAAAAATTCAAGGTCACTTCGGTCTTCAAATCTACGTAATATGAAAAATTCAAGTTCGAATTTCCATATAAATTCCCCCCCTCCCCTTTTTTTATAATCGAAATTTGATTATAAAACCTTCAAGGAAAGAGAACGTGCTCTATTTGGAATTTTTCGTGTCAAAACTCCCCCTTAACATGTGGCATATACTTTGTGTTTCAATCTGGAAAACCAAAAAATTTTCAATTTTTAGCTTCGTTCACGGACCGCCTTTGACAAAATTTCTCAAAATGGGTAGAAATTGTCAATTTCAAAATTCTGAAGTGACCCAGTGCACCCAAAACAGCCAAAAATGCGAAACTCTCCCCTTTTCCAAAGCTGGGTAGAAAGTGTCAATTCGCATAAACTGCAGGGGCCTAAAATGCATATTCTTCAATTTCTCAGCAAAATCAGTCCATTTTCGAATTTGGGAAAAAACTACCAAATTTCCGATGCTCCAGGGACTGATTTCAAAATTTCTGCCTTTTGTCCTCCAAACATTCGAAAAATACCCTAAATGTCGAAGTTGGACAAAAACTGCCAAACATTCGAAAGTATAGGGACTGCTTACGAAACTCTTCCTTCTTTCTTCAAAACTCACGAAAGTTTTAAAATGTGTTAAACTGTCGAACGTTTAGGGACCATTTTCGAAAAGTTTTAAGCTTTCTTCTTCCCTAATCTCGTTTTAACGAAATTACACCCAAATTACACCCATTTGAATGAAACTTCTTGCAGCACCAATTTAACGAAATTTTTTCATCCTTTTTAACAAAAGTTTTGCACCACCAACGGATTAACGAAAACCTGTCCTTCTTCACTTCGTTAATTCTTCTCCAATTTCGTTTCACGGGCAAGTTCCCTTCGTACGAAATCCTCATCCCCATGTTAACGGAAATTTTCTCTCTTTCGTTAGTTTCAATCACCAAATCTTTCGATTCGTTACTTCACCAACCCAGACAATAAAGGCTTTGTTTCGTTAATACAGGCCATCGATTCCAAAATTTCATTAGTTCAAGTTTTCAGTTCATCGACTTCCAGTAACCATACGATCCAATTGATCAACACAAAATCGAATTCCAAGCCTTCGTTTTCAACAAATAATGTCGACTATCAAAATCGAATGCCAACCCTTTGTTATCAAACTGTTCTTTGACAATGGAACTAAACAATCGTTCACAATCAAAATCTGACTTTCGTCAACCATCGATCATCAGTTCCATTTTCGAATCCAATATCACACGAATTCGACTCCATATCCAAATCCTACCGGTCGACATAACCAATTTTCGATTTCAACTTATAACCATCACCATTTTTGAACCGAAGTTCATTGATCGAAAATCAAAGCATCAATTTTGACTTTAGGTTTCACTTTTCATTAGCCCATCGACACTGAAAAATCGATAAACACCAAATGTCTCATTCTTAGATCGATTTTCAGGTTAAATGTCATATTTTAACAATGATCATCGTGTTCTTCATCATATTCAACATGTTCTTCAACTATTCTTGACCATTCATCACAAGAATCACGGGAATTGAGAATTCCTGATTTCTTAATAACGACCCAAAAATCACGACTAAAAATTTCTTTTAAAACATTACTAAAACCATATTTATAAAAACGTATCATAAGTCATAACATAATTTTCGAGTATTAAATTCAAAACATAATCTCATTATCAGAGTAAAACATTCCCCAGGCTAACTGACTATGGTATGTGCACTGCAACCTCTCCGAGCTCCTCTTTTGAAAACTAAGTGCCTGAAACCAAAACTGAAAACCGTAAGCATGAAGCTTAGTGAGATCCCCCCAAACTACCACATACCATACAACAACATATAAAGCACATACTGGGCCTAGCCCACTGCATCGGACCGAGGTTCGGACTAACTGGGGCCTTGCCCCCTGCATCGGACCAAAGTCCGGAAACTGACTGGGACCTTGTCCCCTGCATCGGACCGAAGTCCGGACTAACTGCGTCAGACCGAAGTCCGGAACTAACTGAACAAAGCATAACATAAACATATCAACTAGCATGAACACACATATATTGCATACTGCATCGGGCCGTAGCCTGGAACACATAACATATAAATCCTGTCTGAGCCACGAAGGCATCAAACATACTAACTATTGCATCGGACCGAAATCCGGAAACTACTGCTAGCTAAATGGGTCGGCATTGTGGCCTTAGACTCGTTCCCTACTGACCGCTAGCTACTCCACTAGAAGCTCTGGATTGTCACTACTGAGAGTATAACTGATCATTACCCGACTAACACCTTCCGCAAGTAGTGAGGCACTAATGAATCCTACACATACATGCTACAGTTACTGTATCCGAAGTAACATGCCCTAGAGGGGACGACCTCCAGCTATCATTCTAACACCTAAGGTATGCAAATGGCATATAACCCAATCACAAGCAGGTAATATAATACTCACAGATACATGCTTACCAACATTGATGCAGTACCATAATAATAGAGTTACTACAAAAGGGAAGAATTCAAATTACATACCTACGATCTAGTGCGGCTCGATCTTGACTTTCTGCGGAATGATGGGCGCCTGACCCTAAACTCTCTCCATCACCAAAACGGGACATCGAGACTTGAAATGACCCAGCTGGTGACAATGAAAACATCTCTGATCCTGCTTACAATCCTGATACATATGTCCCCTTTCTCCGCACTTGAAACACCTGAACTTGTGACAAGCAAACCCACGAGTCCCTCCACACTTACCACACACCTCTAGGTCCTTCTGACCTCCAGTGTCCAAGTCAGTTGAGTAGGACTCCATACTTCTTCCCAATCTCCCTGCAACACGTGCCCGCTTCCTTTTTCTGATTTGCCCATCCAAACCACTCTCCTGCTCTCGAGTGGCCCCGACTACTCCATCAACCGTATGAACAGCAGCTGGCTGTCCCTGAACTTAGCAGTCAACCGACCAGTGACCCGCTCAATGATGTTGGGCAACTCCTTGCAAATGACTAGCGAAACCTCATTAACTACCCAATCGTGCAAAGGTCTCTCTTGGAGACAGGGTGCCCCACTCACTCCTGTCCCATGATGGCAAAAACTAGAAATGGGATCTCCCTCCCTGATGGATCCCTGAACTCAATAAGCATCAGGCTCTAGACGAGCCCCAAACTGTCCTGAAACTATCTCGGCCCTAAAGGCCTCAAGGTGACTGTCCATTAGCACCACGATGGCCTCTCTAACCGAGCCGAAAATTACTGGAGTCTGATCAATTATGTTGCACATAATCTCTGCAGAAATGAAATCCCTCATCTGATCATCAAGCTGCCTAGCTCCAGAGCCCGAGCCAGATCCCTCCTCGGTACCTGAACTGCTAACTGGTAACTCGCGCAACGTCACCATGCTGAAAATATAACACTTCCTGATCAATATACACACCGCTGCTGAGGGATCTCTCACACACTCTAAAATTTCCCTGGTCTTGTCTCGGCCCCTCTTGATTCGAGTACGGATCCTCTGCTTTCAGTAGTACGGGTTTATACTACCTTCCACATCTATCCGTACTTTCCTTAAGAGTTACCTCAACTCCACCAAGTCACTCTACTGCTACTGATCTCTGCTACTACCTTCCTAGGATTGCCCTAGGGAAGTTCTGACTCCACCCAAACCAGTCCTCAGCTGCTGAAGGCCTCCTCGTAATGCCAATTAGTCATCACCTGAATACCATCACATGTGATGAGGCTCAGATAATCCTTCGAGTAAAAGACTCGTCCCTACAGCATTTGGACTCATACAAGAGCTGCGCAATAGGGCCGAATCCAACACTCTGGGATTATTCAACCCTGCTCACATGTGAAGTGACGTATTCATCTAATGGCTAACTCCCATCACTCAGAGTCCCGCAAAGCACAAAGCAAGCAGCATTCGGATAAAGGAAACATACCCATGCAAAACTATTCTCATAACAAGAAACTGTACTAGCATACAATGCTAAGCTCATACTATCAAGCATAACCTACATAGGCTATCCTACTACTGTCTACTCAATACTAGCATGCAATTGTCATAAGGTTGAAACACATAAGCAGTCACATAAGGCATCCTCCTAGATCCTTAGTCCCATACTAGCGTGATGTTCTACTGAAACTGAAACTGGAACTAAAACTGAAACTGAAACTGATAATCATAAACTTGTATGGGTAATTTGGGAGTACTTACTTGAGCTCGGCTGATTACACGCACCACACCTTTCAAGTTATTTTCTTTCTAAATATTCTTTTCCCTTTTTCTAAAACTCTTTTCTTTTCTCAAACTCCTGTTTACCCAAAATTTCCTTTCGAAAATGTTTTTCTTTTGAAAACCTTTTACCGTTTCCTTAGTTTGAGTCCACACACACTCTCAAGTATGTCTGAATCCCTCAAATCAAGGCTTTGATACCAACTTGTAACGACCCAAAAATCACGACTAAAAATTTCGTTTAAAACATTACTAAAACCATATTTATAAAAACGTATCATAAGTCATAACATAATTTTCGAGTATTAAATTCAAAACATAATCTCATTATCAAAGTAAAACATTCCCCAGGCTAACTGAATATGGTGTGTGCACTGCAACCTCTCCGAGCTCCTCTTTTGAAAACTGAGTACTTGAAACCAAAACTGAAAACCATAAGCACGAAGCTTAGTGAGCTCCCCCAAACTACCACATACCATACAACAACATATAAAGCACATACTGGGCCTAGCCCACTGCATCGGACCGAGGTCCGGACTAACTGGGGCCTTGCCCCCTGCATCGGATCAAAGTCCGGAAACTGACTGGGACCTTGTCCCCTGCATCGGACCGAAGTCCGGACTAACTGGGGCCTTTCCCCCTGCATCGGACCGAAGTCCGGAAACTGACTGGGACCTTGTCCCCTGCATCGGACCGAAGTACGGACTAACTGCGTCGGACCAAAGTCCGGAACTAACTGAACAAAGCATAACATAAACATATCAACTAGCATGAACACACATATACTGCATACTGCATCGGGTCGTAGCCCGAAACACATAACACATAAATCCTATCTGAGCCACGAAGGCATCAAACATACTAACTATTGCATCGGACCGAAATCTGGAAACTATTGCTAGCTAAACGGGTCGGCATTGTGGCCTTAGACCCGTTCCTACTGGAAGGAAACTCGCCTCATGATGCTGACTGCTAAACTCCAGAATGAGAAATCCCCGACTGCTACTCCGGCTGCTTCCCAACTATCATGGAAAATAAAATACTAAATCAGAATAGGGATTCTCCTATGGGTAAAATGACCATTTTACCCCTGTTATGGCATGGGTCACAACATTGCCCAAAAACCCTCAATTTCTTCTAAGCCCATCCATGGCCCCACTAAAGGCCCACTAATGGCCTAATTTGCTCCATTGGCCCAAAGCCCTTTATTGGACCTTACTCAAGCCCAATGCTAAATCCTTGGTCCTTAGCAACTGAATTCTGATGGCCCAATAAGGCCCAAGGACCCTAAGTCTCAACTCAGCCCACACTGAGGCCCAAAATGCAATAAGCCCAATTGACTACGTTACGCGGGGCGTACTCTAATGTACGCTTAGCGTACTGGCCTGCTAGAGAGTACGCGGGGCGTACCTGCAATTACGCTCGGCGTACTCATTCTGTTAAGACACTTTCCATTAAGTGCTTAATACTCTGACTCAAGAGCCATAAACTTAGATCTAGGTCTTATTCCATGCCCTAATCCATAAAGTTGCTTACTTTATGGCTTCCATCACTTACATAAGTACCAACTCCAAAACCCATGTTCTAATTCCATGAAAGAAGGTCTTAACTCATGCATGAACTCATTTGGACCATAAAGATCGGAACTTTACTGCTTATGGGACTCATATGACTCTAAGGGAGGCAACCCTGGTCCTAGAAATGGGCTTAAGTCATAAAGTCCCAATCTTGGGACCAAAAAGGTCCATAAACTTGTACTAAGGAGATCTAAGAGGTTAATCATCAAGCTCAAGACTTTTTACCTTCCAGAGGTCCGAAATGAAGCACTTATCCCAGATCTACAAGCTCTAGCTTCAAAGGTTCCTCCTTGCCAACCTTCTTCTCATTACTTCCAAGCTTTAATCCACCAAAATAGGTTCTCCAAGGTCAAGGTCTCATAAAATGAAGGTAGGGACATTCTAGGGTTTCTTCTGAGGTTGGGGATGCTGATATGGGGGCTAGGGTTGGAACCATAATGTCCTTTATATAGTGCTTAACCCAAAAATTAGGGTTTTGAGACTCTAAGCGTACGTTGGGCGTACGCCTTGAACACCCGCGACCACTTGCTCTTCTACGCTGGGCGTACACCAGCCTTACGATGGGCGTACCCAGCTAAACACACATGCACTACATGCGTGCAAAAGGGGCTGCCTTGCCAATTTTTCCATTAAGGGCCATTATTGTCAATATCTTCAAAGTATTGTAACTTCTTTATTCTTGATCCGTTTCCGTCAAACTTTATGTCCACGGAAAGGTGAAGAGAAACCCTACGTTTCTAACAACACAACCCGACTCGAAAACTTCTCGAATAATAACTCAAAATTTAATAAAGGACTAAAACGCCCCTGGCCTTGGCCTCTGAAATTCCATAAACGAATATTTTAGAACAGGGCGTTACAACCTCAACCCAACCCACACAATATGTCGACATATAATAGATAATAACATATAGAGATAAACAGACAGTATCACAGGTAGTCCTACAGATCTACCAGACTAACATATCAAAACTAGCATGCATATATATTCCATACTCAGCATATCAATAAATATCAAGTTATCAAACCAATGGGCTGACCTTGGTGCCTTCGATTCGTAAGTACGGTGAGGAAAAATCACATCACATTGCTAAATTACATTGAAAGTCTTCGGCTGCTGGCTCATAAAATCCCCGTGCTATCATAACAAAATTATCATTCAATTAATAATTGGATTACAACCAAGGCTAATAGTCCATCATTAGGGTAAAAGGCCACTTTACCCTTTCCTTAGTTCGGCTAAGACCTAGGCCCAAATCTTGATCCAAAAGGCCTAAAACTAAGCAATCACTCAAGGCCCATAATCGGCCCAATTTTCTAAATTGGGCCCAAATCCTACTTGGGCCTTACCCTAAAGTCCAACTCTTCACTTAGCCCAAAACACCAATACTCAAATGGTCCAAAAAGGGCCCAATCATCTAAGCCAAAAAGGTAGCATAAACTTGAATCCCAAACTCCAAAACCCAACAGACTAAGTACGTGGGGTGTACCCAACTGTACGCTTAACGTACTCTGCCTTGACCAAAAATGAGCTGCTGACCACCTACGCTTAACGTATGCCCTAGTACGCCCAACGTACATAGTGGCCATGCAAAACTTCAAATAAGGGCTTATTACATTCAGACCAAACGTCCAATAACCAGATCCAAGTCCAAGAAGGTGCTCTTAACCATAAAGTTTCCAACTTTATAGATATCCATGCATCATTAAGACCTAAAACTAACTTTCTATTTGGTCTTAACCATTAAGGACCTCCATACGTTCCATGCAAGTACTAAATGAGTCAAGAAAGCATTTTTATGACTTAACACAACTCAAATCTTCTGAAAAGATAGCTCCTTTGGTCTTAGAGTAGCATTTACTCATTAAGTCCAAGAAAAGGGAACAAAAGTCATAAAAATCCATATGGCTAGATCTTTAAGGAATAAAAGTAAAGTTTGAGACTTTATACCTTATGGAGCTTCCCAAAGAAATGAAGATCTCAGATCTACCAGCTTGAATCCCACACCAAAGCTTCTCAAATAATCCTTTATTCTTTCTTCAACATTAAGAACACACACACACACACACACACACACTTACACACTCAAGCTCAACACCCACAAGGACTAGGGCTTGCAAAATCGAATCAAAGAGGGTGGAGGCTGAAAGGGTGAGGGAAATGAGGTTATAAAGGGGGTTATATAGGTCTCAACCCTAAAAATTAGGGTTTTCAATGTCTTATGAGTATGCCCCGCATACATAGACGTACGCCCCGCGTACTAAGGTGCGCCCTAGTATACTAAGCGTACACACGTACGCATGACGTACTCTCTTTCCTCATAATAATGTTTGTTATAATGTCCACTAATTATTTAGTGAATGACTATTGGATTCTTCATATTCCCTGATCACTCTCCATAATTAGTGGACATTATAACAAACATTATTATGAGTTTTATGAATATAGTTATGCACCTCTATAATAAGCATTCATAACTTACATCACCTTTCATCTTCTTTTTTTAGTATAAATAATAGTTATTATGTATCGTAAAGTTCTTTTTACCATAAATAATGTAATAAAATTCTGTACAATTTCATTTGTTCTTTAATTTAACTTTCTTATTTTATAACTAACGAGAATTTTTTTTTTATCTAAAGTCTAAACCACACCTTTTAGCCAATATTGCATTGGGCCCCAACGGGCTATTTTACAATGAGGCGTAGCAGGACTCTTTTTGCATTGGGGCCCATTTCACAATTAATTATGCAAAATATAGAAAAAGTCAAAACGACAACATGTAATGTAAAAAATTTATTTCGCAGTGGCCACATATTTTGCAAGGTTCGACCACTACAAAACGTGTGGCTAGTTTGAGAAGCATGTGAAGTTTAAGACTTTCTGTTGAGAACTGTTAAGGAGACTACTTATGGTTTTCTTTCTCTCAAATTACAATCCTGCACTCGTACAACATACAAAATATTCACAACATGAACAGTGTTAACATACACCAATCAAAACACAAAGTACAACCCCACAAAGCATACCTTCACATACCAAAATACCTCTTATCTAGGCTTAATTTGAAAAACCCTATTGTACCAAATCGAATGCAATATCATATGAAATAAATCATATTTAACAGGCTTCACATGCCATAAAAAATGCCTCTGAACTTTCCTAACTCCAAACTGTAATTCCCGATACCTTTCATCAGAAATCTCCATGAGTATATTCTTCAAATCGGGAATATTCTTTTCAGCAATAATAACCGAAAACCCGTCCCAATTTAACACCTCGAAAAACGGGGGGACAAAATTGTCCGAAATAATCACGGGGACACATTCGTAAAATATCGCCTCAACTACCCGCGGGCTGTTCACCTCGTACCCTTTCGGGCAGATGCAATACTTGCTGCCCTTCATATATTCAATGTAGGTCATCTTGCTAGCTACCCCGGGCGGCATGGGGCCCAAGATTTTCATATCGGGGTCTTTGTTGTTCCAATACTCGAGGAGGATTTTACGTAAATACCCATGGATGTTTCCCGCGTAGAATGCAAGGATATGGCGATCCGAAGGTGGCTTCCCACCAAGATCCCGGAGTGGGTTTCGGGCGGACCGGACGTAGCATTCGGGCAGGGAGACGTCACGGCCGATTTTGAATCCGGTGGTCACGTCGGCGTTGCAGAGTGCTTTCATGCAGTGTTCCATGTGGTGTCTTGTTTCGTATGGAGCCTACAATGTAACGCATATCAAAAAGGACAATCTTGTACTGCGTTTGACATGAACTAGATTGGTACTAATGTCGCCGAGACACTTTTTGTCTTACCAAAAAAAAGTAGAACAAAAATTGCTCTACATCCGTTGTCAGTGGAAAAGACAAAAAAGTCTTTTTCATTTTGAAAATAACCATAAAAAGTTGCAATGTCCTACTTGAAAAGATGGAACATGATGGGAAATGACTAAGATGTGATTTAATTGCATTGTGTTGTCTACTTAAAAAGATGGAACATGATAGGAAAGGAGTATGATGTGATCTCTTGTATGTGTAAAAGACGATAATATCCTTCATTATCATCATTGAAATTGACTCTATAATGCCGTAATAAACTAGATTTATACTATGTCAAGGGGACAAAAACTGCAAATTTTCATTCTATCAAAAAGGTGGAACATGACTCTATGTAAAAGACGAGAATCCCTTCTCTTATTCATCATTGAAAATAGTTTTAGAAAATTTGTCATGATCTAGTTAGGTTAACAAACATAGCTTAAGAGATTTACCCAATCATGGCAAGCAACAAGAAAATGATCGGCTCCACCGGTTCGATTCCAAAAAGGGTATTTAGCAGCGATTTTTTCCGCATAATTCTTCAAAAATTGTCGTAAATTTGTCCGATTATGAGAGTTACGGACATATAATGTATGTTCTAGCATTCGTGCGCTAAATGGCATATAAAACAAGTGAGCTTTTCGAGGATCTTTAACAACAAATCGCTTACTACCCTCCATAAGTTTCATAAACCACCCCTCGGAGGCGTATAACCCTTTAAGAATCGGTTGATGAAAGATTGGTTTTTCTCCATCTTTGTATACGTATACTTTAAGTGTACGTTCCATGAGTTCATAGCTCCTGTGAATGTAACAAATCAAATAATGCAAAGGCAAAAGGGACTCGAGTCTTTTCAATCACAAATTGAGATTAGGGTTTTAATTTTTAACCTCTTAAACATGGATACATTACGAAAAACAGGAGCATAAAGTTCTTGATCCCCTATTTGGGAGGGTGCTTTGGTAATTTGTATCTTTGAAGCAAGAATTTCTCGATCACGTGGTGAAGACCATCGTGGCCTCTGCAAAAACAATTTGGTTTGAAAAGCCGATTACACCATGAAAAGGAGATGAATTTGCAAAAGAGATTGATCAAGAAACTTGACATTCATACCATGGCTCGAGAGGAAGTGCGATGACGAAGTAACAAACGGTTCATTTGATCGTTGTACATGACTGATTTTGGTGGCATCAAACACTTCATTTGCTTTCTATCATCACTTTGGAACAAAGCGTACTTCTCATTGATTGGAAGAATTTGAGCTTTTAATCCAGGTACAGATTTAACCTCCATGATCTTCGTTTTTACTTCATCTTTAGAAATACTATTATTTACAGAAACTGTATCTGGAAGATTTGTAATTAGGTCTACTGACAGTAGTTCATGCCTTGATTCACCAAGATCTCCAAGCACAAATCGATCATTTTCAAGCTGATTTTGAGCACTGGTATCACTACTTTCCTCCATGAAAACTTCGCCTAATTCTATGTCTTCTTCGAATTCAAGGTTGTCTTCTTGTAATTCGTGCTTAAGAGTACTAAACTGTGATATGAAATACGAAGTGTTGTTGTGACCAGGTAGGAGAGATAGAAGAGCAGTTCCATAAGGAAGCATTAGGGTTTGACAAAACAAATGGATTGCAGCTACTAAAACCAATACTAAAAGCCATCGTCTCTTCTCTATTTGATGAACAAAGTGAAATGGCATTCGGTATTTCTTCATACCTGAATGTCTTGCCCAGAGATTATACAAAGAAGTAGTGAAATCAGTGAGAAAAATCACTTATTACAGCCTCAGACAGTTGAAATCGATCCTTATTAGATACCTATTTCAAAAACTTTCACTGGAATTGATCGAACTACCCATCAGCATACATACAGATTCTCACATTACATTCATCCGACTGTAAATCCGACTGGATTAAAAATGGGACATTGAAGAAATCGTTCACTTCGATCCATGGAGACTCAATTTCCAAGAGAAAATATCAATTTTGGGTCCTTAACTCCTCGAAATTCCCCAAATTTTAAGCAATTTTTGGTCGTTATTTTTCAACAGGTCAAATTGTCGGTCCAAATATTTCAACATTCATATTATATTATATTCTTTTTTTTTTTTTGAGTAAATATGGTCTTGTCCGTTTCCAATCATATTCATATAAAAAACGATTAAAAAATTCAATTGTCGATAATAAACAAAAAAAACCTTGATTTCAATGCAATTATTTACCAAAGTTATATACAATGACGTTTTCAACCATTTTGACTAATAAAAAATATACAAACATTACATACAACACTGGAAAAGACGATATTGGACAGTACTAGACAAGCTACCTACTGTTTAGCAAGTTCTTGTCTCACCTTTTCATATCAGACAAGAAAAAATACTGAAAGCAGTCTTGGTTTCAATTTATTGTATGTCAAACACAGTGCAGTCTATCATGTCCTGTAAACTCTATTAGTCCAAATCGAGTGAAGAATCATATGAAACAAATCAAATTTCACAGGCGTCTTATGCCAAATAAAATGTTGTTGCACCATCTTCACTCTCTCCCACATCTCCTGATATTTTTCATCCGAAATCGCCCTTAGAATTCCACTCAAATTTCCAACATCTTTCTCCAAAACAAACACCGAAAACCCCTCCCAATCCAAAAACTCAAAAAAAGGCGGGACATAATCATCCGATATAATCACGGGAACACACTCATAGTAAACCGCTTCCACAATCCGTGGTGTAAACACCTCATAACCACGAGCACAAATACAATATTTGCTACTCTTCATATACATTCGGTATTTAGTTTTACTTTCAACATCACGAGCCATTGGCCCAAAGATTTTCATGTCGGGTTCTTTATCGTGCCATTGCCGGAGCAAAATTGGCCGGAGGTTTCCGTGCATTCCTCCGGCGAAAAATGCAAGAATTGGTCTTTTGGATGGCGGCTTTCCACCAAGATCTTTCACTGGATCTTCTGATGTACGGATGTAAGTCGCCGGAAGTGTCGTGTCTTTTCCAATCTTAAACCCTCCGGCGAGATTTGAGTTGCAAAGTGATCTTATGCAGTTTCCCATATCATCTTTCGTTAGCTTCATTGCCTATAGCATTATAAATTCTTTATTAAATAAAAAGATTCATCAATCTTAGTAATTAGGAAATTCAAGCTACATGACATAAATTTAGGGTTAATGGGGAAAGCCTCGTTTCTCTGACTTTCTGTATTAAGTCGTTTTTTCTATGTTAAGTGACATAGTTTATCAGATTAAGTCCATTAAGTAAAAAAGAAACAACAGCTATGATACAAAAAGTAAAACATACCCAATCATGACAAGCAACAAGAAAGTGGTCGGCTCCGTTAGTTCTGTTCCAGAAAGGGTATTTTCGGGAGATTAAAGTGGTGTAATTTTTTAAATGTAGTTCCAAATTTTTACGACTCTGAGGAGTATGCTCTTGAGATGTAAGTCTTAGCTTTAGTGAACTAAATGGTAGATAAAATAAGTGTGCTTTTTTGGGATCTTTCACAACAAAGTGTCTATTTTTCTCCATTAGTTTCATAAACCATCCTTCTGAAGCGTAGATTCCTCTTAATTTTGGATCATGATATATTGGTTTCTTTCCTTCCTTGTAGATGTAAACTTTCAAAGTGTCTTCCATCAATTTGTAACTCCTATGATGAAGAAAACAAGATTATTTGCTAAATGAAGTTGTAATAATCCGTTTTCATAGTAGAGTGTTTGACAAATTTTGGTCACATAACTAATAAATAAAAATAAAGGCAAATTGTAGGAAACTACAATGTAAATTTACTCTTTTTATCAATATACAAGAATACAATTTCACCTTAAAAACCGTGAAACATTGCGATAAAGAGACGCATGAAGTCCACCAGTGCTTGCTAATGTGGGCCCCTTTTCAATTTGCATGCGTGCATGTTGAAGTTGTCGCTCATGAACTGACAACAACTTTTCCTTATTTTTCTCATTAAGTGTTGTCTGGATAAATGATGTTTAAAAATAAATTAGAAAGTTAGGACTTATATAGCACCTTGGCTTTCTATCATAAGCAAAAAATATATTTTAAGTCAAAACACAAAAATTTGGAAAACAAAAACATAATAATGAGTGAGTCCCTACATTGAAACGAACCGATTCAAGAACCGAAATCATGTAAGAAAGTCGTGTTGGTTGTGAAGTAATGGTAACATTTTGACCCAAATCATTTACTTTGGCTATAATTTTTGAGACTAAGGATTCGGAATTACAATCATACCCTTTGCACCCTTCTTCTCTTTTCGACTCATTTAGAACTACTCCCTCGTGTGTAATAGAGGTGTTATTGTAAATAGACACTTTGTGGACCAAAATACCCTTGGTGACAGGGGATAGAATGGATGTGTCGTTTTTATATGGGAACGCGAGTAATTGAGCTAGAACTATGAGAACAACCACAAGGCTTATGATCAAAATAAGCAGTCTCTGGATTTGAATTCGACATAATCTTTGTAAAGGGCGTCCGGTTTCCATGGGCGTTTACGTAATTAACTGCATCAAGTACACTTCTGTGGAGCTTGTTATGTATGCCATGTTGCTGATTAATAGTTCGACCTATGATAAATAATATTTGACAAATAAGAGGTATTACTAGAAATGGATTAATGTGAAATTGAATAATTAGATTCAGATAATATGTTGGAACAAAAGAAAAAGGTAGTGTTAAATTCTGACTATCAACGGAAATAACAGATACATAAGGCTATATAAGTAATTTCACTCTACCATTGGATAAATTGATGATTGCAACTTCAAATGACAATGCAGAAAATATAAAAATCTATGCACCTGGTCAAGAACCCCAATCTCATATTCATGGGTCAAAATTCATAAGTCAACATATTCATACTGTTTTTTCAACGCGAATTGACAACAAATCACATGCGAATCTTGACAAATTGGAAGTTCCGATTCTTAGATTCTCATCAAATCATATTTCGGATTCGGACTTATAGATTCACAGCTTATGTTTAAAAATTACCCCAAGGGTAAAACTGACTATTGAACTCAAATGTATTCCTGAAAAGATTGATTAATTTCTTATTGACAAGCATAATAACACGATCAAACAATGCATATTCAGAGAATACCCAAATAGATTGACGACATAAATTCGAAAAAGAAAATCCTACTGAGGTATGAGTAAGTAGCTGAAGTTACCCGATGAATCGATGATGAATGCGAGTAAAGAACAGTTTTTTCCAGAATAATTGAAGAAATACCCACTAAGGATTTATACAGAAAATCATAAAAACTGGTTTTCTGAGTTCCAATTTGAAGTTCCCAGCAATGTGTAATAGTGTGTGTTTCTGGGGGAAAGAGTTCAATGGAGGGTACTAATTTCTAGTTTATGTATGAGTTACAATTTCAGTCCATCAAGTATTGTTTATGTAACTTTATACACCTGTATCAAGTTTACATAAACTGTCCCTGCTTTGAGTGCTTTCATACGAAAATTACAAAGTTGGTCCTTATATTTTATAGATTATAAAAATGGTCTCTGGCTAATAGTAAACTTACAGAAAAGGTCCATACATTTATAAAAGTACAGAAATAGTTCCTAAAATTACAAATACGGTCTTTATGTTTTAAAAATAAAAAACATGGTCTCTGTCTAATAAGAAAACTACATAATTCGTCTCTATGTTCCATAATATTACAGAAACAATCCCTATTTAAAACTTTTAAAACTTTTCCAAAACCATTAACCATTATAAAAACTTGTTTTCAAAATGTGTCATATCAAAGTATCCCATAAACAAAGTCATAAAAAGTGAGGAGTTGTATGATCACGCATTCGCCTTGTCGCGATCCCTTGATGTACCTAAAACAATAAACTGAAACTATAAGTCCAAAAGCTTAGTGAGTTCCCCCAAAATAACCATATCACAATAATACACATATAATCATAAACAACATACTATGGGTCCAGTCAACCATCGGGTTGGAATACCCCAGGCCCTCAACCATCCGGTTGGAATGTCATACTATGGGTCCAATCATCCTCGGGATGGAATACCCTAGGCCCACAACCAACAGGTTGGAATACCCACTTACTATGAGTCCAATCATCCTCGGGATGGAATACTCACGGCACACAACCTACAGGTTGGAATGCCTAGGTCTTTTGGCCTCTACACAAAGCAGATAAACCTCAACCGCTAAACGAACATGTGCACATATAACAGATAATCACATAACAGTCTATAGACAATATTTGATCTAACGGATCATACCACATAGCACATGACACAATCCTATCTACCAGGATGTCGATCTAACAGATCATACCACATATCATATAATATTATCCTACCCTCTAGCATACTGGTCTTACAGGTCATACCACATACAATATAATATTATCCTACCCTCTAGGATACCGTTCTAACAGATCATACAAGCATAACATAACCAGATAACAATATAAAGGGTCGGCCTTGGTGCCTTAGACCCTGGAGTTTAGTGAGGATAACTCAACTCGCAAGTAGCTTGGAAGGTAGTGCCAAACTCCTCCAGATGTAGCTCCAACTCCAACACCTATATTCACCAATGTCCTTTGTTGTCAATATTCAACTTACCAAAATGCCCTCAGAAGTCAACTGGTCAACCCTTGGTCAAAGTCAAAGTCAACTGTCACGGTCAACAATCCATGTTGACCTCAACTCGTCGCGTACCCTTATCTACTCGTCGAGTTCCTTGCATAACTTTCCAACTCGTCGAGTCACTCGTCTGACACGTCGAGCCTAAGGCAATCTTCATCGGACTCGCCGAGTCGTTTGTACGACTCGCCGAGTCCCTTCAATCCTTCATCCATACAGATACTTTTTAAGCCAAGCTAAGGCTCCATACTGCAGATCCAAGCTCCTAGGGCATATTTATCACATAAAGTTGCAAACTTTACGTGCATGCAAGGTGCTAATGACTTAAATCAAGCTAAAGAAGAGGTTCTAGGCAAAAGAGCTTCACCAACATGCTAAAGACTGAGACTTTATGATGATAAGAGCCAAGATGAGCCTAGATCTGAAGTTACAGCTTCAGATCTTGGTTCATCACTCGAAATGCAACACCAAATGCCCAAAATGGTCCCAAAACTCAAATATAAAAGGGATCTAGCTAGAAGAGGCTCAAGGTGATGACTTGATACCTTCAAATGATGATAAACTGAGGTAGAATTCAGATCCCCAACTGTTCCTTGCTCAAAGCTTCTTGATCTTCAAGCCTTTCCTCACTAAGATCCACCTTTCAAGCTTAAAAACACAAGTATGGAGAGAAAATGGAGATTTAGGGTTTCTGGACTCACAGGGGCTGTAAGGGAAGGCTAAGGGGGCAAAGGATCCTTTAAATAGGGTGCAAAACCCCGGGGATTAGGGTTTCACCCTCCAGCTCCAACTCATCGAGTCACTCTTCCGACTCGGCGAGTTGGTCAATTAAATATGTGGCCCAATCCCGCTCCTACTCGACGAGTCAAGACATCCACTCGTCGAGTAGACCTTGAAACTTGAAATTTAAAGTTATACTATCAATACCTGAGAATCGGGGCGTTACATGATTGTACACACCACTCCAACTCGTTTTCTCTTAAAGCTCTTTCTCATTTTAGAAAAATCAATTTTTTTGAAATTTCTTCTCAGGTCCTTATTTGGAGTCCAAACACACCCGGAGGTGCATCCGAATCCCTCAAACCAAGGCTCTGATACCAACTTGTAACAACGTAAATTTTCAAACCAAAATTTTCAATTTAAAAAACACATTTATCTCAATAATAAAATCACAAAATGTTACAATGTCAAATCATCAAATCTCATAACCAAAAACTGTATATATCAAAACTCCAGGATCCTCTCAATCATAACTCAATCTTTGATGTGTGTACAATCAAGTCGACGCCTTCCCGTGATCCCGAAAAGTACATGACACACATAACACATAACATGGTAATCACGAAGCTTAGTGAGTTCCCCAAAATACCACACATGGCTCATTAGCCACTTTAGGCTATAACTCAATAAGACCATCAGATCACCCTCCAGTGCCAACTCAGTAAGCTCATAATAACAATACTCAACATAAATCACAAAGACATAATGCAGAATATTAAGATACACAAGTATGCACAATAAACATCTCAATCACACGAAGGTACTACTCATGGTAAGTATAGTGAGAAGACTCACCTCGTAAGAAATCGACTAATCTCGAACTCAAATCATCGGTCTAGCCTCTGCCTAACACATATGACAATTATCCCTAATTAATCAAGGCTCTCTCTCAATAAGCCAAACTAAACCTTCTACAAACTCACAAAGGGGTAAAAGACCATTTTACCCCTCAATGGCCTTAATAGTCCACAAATTGACCAAACCCTAAAGTCAACCAAAAGTCAATGACAGAGAGTACGCTGCTCGTACCAGCTCTCTACGTTGGGCGTATTCAGCTTCCATGCAAGCATTGGGGATGCGCGACCCCTACGTTGCGCGTACTGGGATTACACCCAGCGTACGCCCCAGTTTCACTCTTCTCACTCATTTGGTCATAATCAGTTAATACCTTGGCTCAAATCATAGATTTTGACTCCCTAACAGCTCTTACTCCATAAAGTTAGTGACTTTAAGCCTTTGCATGGTTGGAATGGTCACAAACACACAAAACACTCACTCTCTTATGCCAAAAAACCCATATCTCATGCATGGCTTGATTCCAACGTCCAAGATTGGATTTTTATGACACTACACCACTAAATACATTCAAATGGGGTTGATCATAGTCTTTGGAGTATAATATCTCATAAAGTCTCCAACTTTTGGGACAAAACCATAAAATACTCTACTATGATGTACAAATCAAAAGAGTGAGAAAGCTTTGAGCTTTATACCTCAAAATGAAGCTCCACACTCAGATAAGTTCAGATCCAAGGCCTGGAATCTCACTCCTTCTTCTTCAAGGCTCCTTCTTCACTCCAAAGAAACACAAGAATACTCTCAAGGCTCTCAAATGCACTCACAAGCTCTAAGAATGAAAACTAGGGTTTAGGAGGGTTGTTTTCTGAGAATGGTGGCCAGAAATAAGGGCATCATACCTCACCCTAAATTAGGGATTTCACTCTAGGCCTAGTACGCCCAACGTACTAGGTGGCTTCTGCGTCAAATGCGCGCGTATGAGTATGCTGAGCGTACACTCACGTACGCCCCGCGTACTCATTCACCACCTTTTCTCAATAAAGGGCTAAAATGGACAAGTGATCAAAAGATCAAGGGTTACAAGGTATACTTGGACTAGGGATGTTACAATTCTCCCCCACTAGAATCAGACTTCGCCCTTGAAGTCATGCTCAACAAATAACTCTGGATACTGCTCCCGCATCTCAGACTCCGGCTCCCAAGTCAATCGAACCCTCTCCGATGTTGCCACTGAACTTGATCCGGGGGCACCTCTTTGTTCCTCAGAACCTTCATCTTTCGATCCAAAATCGCGATCGGCCTCTCGATGTAATTCAGGCTCGCATCCACCTGAATGTCCTCTAGGGGTACCACTGTTGTCTCATCTGCTACACGCTTCCTCAACCGGGACACGTGAAAATCGTATTTTTCACCCTAGTTAGAGTTGTTTACAGCGTTCGGCCAAAATTAATGAAATGAAGTAGCTCATATACCAAACTTTGAGAATTGGTTCCAACCAAAATTAAGCATCCGTGATTAAGTTTTGATTTTTCAAATATTGTGACAGATTAGAGCATTTCACAGCAACACATAAATTGTGTTTTTGAGTTAAACTAGCTTCTTAACCCATTAGGTACTTAATAGAATAAATACCGAAGCTGGAAAATCTGATACTTAAAACTGAAACAACCCAAAATTTTTTGTTTAAATAATACTAAATATATCAACCATTTATCATATATCATGAAATCGTACGTCATAAATCCCAAAAAGTTATAATAGATGTGTCATGACAAAAGAACTGTATCAACATAACATGATAACTGAAATGAACTCCCAGGACAAAAGATGAAACTGTGGTGCGTGCAATGCCATCATCCCGAGCTCTTCCCTTTGCTTGCGGAAGTACCTGGGAACCAAGACTGAAACTGTAAGCACAAAGCTTAGTGAGCTCCCCCAAACTACCACATATCATACCATAATACAGATAACACATACTGGGCCCCGCCCACTACATCGGGCCCTGCCCGACATCAGACTGAAGTCCGGAATAACTTGGGCCCCGCCCACTACATCGGGCCCCGCCCGGCATCAGACCGAAGTCCGGAGTAAACTGGATATAACATATCATGAACATATAGCATAATCACATTCTGTATTGGGCGTGCCCGACCTACTACACATAACAAAACATGCATGAATCACGAAGACATCAAGCATATATACTACTGCATCGGACCAAGGCCCGGAACTACTGCCAACTAAACGAGCCGACATTGTGGCCGTAGACCCGTTCCTACTGGAAGGAAACTCACCTCGTAATGCTGGCTGCTGAGGTGCTAAAACTAAGACTGTCTGACTGCTGCTCCGGAACTCCTCGGCTACAAATCCCATAAACACTAAATCAAATACTGATAACTAATCTCAGGGTAAAATGACCATTTTACCCCTGCTATGGTGTGGGTCACAAACATGGCTCCAAACCCTTAATTGCTTCTAAGACCTCCAATGGCCCACTAATTTCTACGTTGGGCCCAAAATCTCTCTCTGTTGGGCCTTAACCTAGGCCCAACACCTTTATCAGGCCCATATTTACTTACTTCTGATGACTCCTAAGGCCCAAAGACCCTAAGTCCAAAACACAGCCCACTCCGAGGCCCAAATGCTCAAAGTCCAAACTGATAGCGTACACGGGGCGTACACTAAGGTACGCTGAGCGTACTGGCTGATGGCTTGTACGCGGCGCGTACCTCCTTGTACGCCCATCGTACAACCTTGTTAAGCCAAAATCTCGTTAAGTGCTTAATAATCCGATCCAAAAGCTACAAATCTAGATCCTAAGCTTGTTCCATGTCTTAAGCCATAAAGTTGCTTACTTGATGGCCTACAAGTCTCATAAAGGCTCAAACTTCCAAAAATAACATTTTACTTCCATGGAGCTAACTAGATCTCATGCATGGTTCCATATAAGCCACAAAGATTGCAACTTTATCGCTAGGAAGATGTTTCTGAGCCTTAAGGATGACAATCCATACTCCAAAACCGACTTACAAGATCAAGACTCAACCTTTGGACTTAAAAAGGTCCAAACTTCCATAACCTAGATCTAGAAGGAAAGAGGAAGAAAGTTCATAACTTTATACCTTCCTTTGCTGACCAAGAGGGTGCAAAGTCCAGATCCCTGAGCTCAAACTTCTTCTCCAACTTCTTCCCTTCCTTCTACACTACTTCCTTTCCTTGAAACACTCACAAAAGCTTCTTCACACACAAAGAGAGGATAAGAACGAATTAGGGTTTTCTTGAGAGTGAGGAGGCTGATGGGAAAACAGGGAAGGAGGCTATAATGGGGTTTATATAGCCTTAAACCCCTAAAATTAGGGTTTTTCCCCCTGGCCGCGTACGCTGGGCGTACCATATGGTACGCTGCGCGTACGCTTCTCCTCCTCGCGCTTCATTTAATCGCTACACCTAGCGTACAACGGTTTTATGCCCCACGTACGGCTTATGGGTAGACTAAGGCTCGGCCCAAAGCAAAGAGGCTCAATCCCATATACAATTCTATTATAGCCCAACATAAAACTTGAGAATCTAAATAAATTTATACCTTGGAAGGCGATCGTTACAAATCTCCCCTACTTGAATCAGACTTTTTCCTCGAAGTCCGCTGCTAATGAATCTGAAAACAATTCTGGGTAGTGCTCAAACATCTCCTCCTCGGATTCCCACGTCCACTCTGAACCCTTCTGGTGCTGCCACTGCACCTTCACTAGCTGAACTACCTTGTTCCTCAATACGTCTACATAGATACGCTTACATGAATACATTTACATATAGACATTTATTTGTATGCACCCACATGGATACTTGTACCTAGATTCACTAGGATGATTTACTAGTACATTATGTGTAAATTGTCCTGCCTATCCCAGTTCAACGGGATGTCTAGAGGGGACTAACCATTTTCGGAACCCACCTGTTAGCAACAGTGGTAGATGAATATCTACGGATGCATACAGTTATTACTTATATTAGGGGTACCTTTACGGGACTAACCATTCCTTTAGCCTACTGTTCGCTACAGAGGTGAATGACCATCTACGGATGCCTACGGTTAATACTTATATTAGGAGTACCTTTACGGGACTAACCATTCCTTAAACTTGCTGCAGCTACAGAGGAAAATTGAACAATCTACGGATGTTCAAAGGTTATACATTTCGCTAGTCGAGATGTCATGTTAATCCTAATACAAAAGGATAACACTTACATGGTTATATATTTTTCCTATTACTTTATTTTGTGATACATTCACATAAACGATGAGTTAGACTAAGTATTGTTAGTAATAGTCAAAAAGAAGGAAAAACTATCATTGTTATAACAAAACATTCGGGTCTTGGTAGAAGACTACATTTCATACTAGTAGGAAATATGGGATTTTCTAGGGTTTTCATACTTATATCAACTGTTTTATTCAAAGATTTACATGGCATTCATAACAGCTTTCGAAAACCAGACAATGACACTTAAATACTTATGAATTCACCAGCTTTACGCTGATACTCGCTTTCAAAATAACTTGTATTCTCAGGTCACGAGTAGACAGGTACGATGACTAGGTTTTGAGAAGACGGAGCACAGACAAGACTCGTCTTTTATTTTGATTACATATTTTGGTGTCTTATTACAATGAAAGAACACACATGTATTAAAACTTTACTTTTAATGCAATGGATGATGTTGTTGCTTGTTTACTACTTTACACTGTTGTGATACTGTACATGACGTCCTCCACCCCGGAACGTTTCCACCGTTCTTGGTTTTGGGGTGTGACGGTGAGTGTGCGCAACCCCATCATAGCCGCCACCTCAACACGGAAAGTGCTCAACCTCTCGTCCATCAGCTCTAAAATACCCTCCTTGATCGAACCAAAGATCACAGGAGTCTGCTCAAGTATGATGCGAGTAATCTCTGAAGAAAGGAACTCCCTAGTCTGCTCGTCCAACTGCCCGACCTCTGGGTCTGGTCCTAATCCCTCTCCGGCACCTGAACTGCCGACTACTGGTATAGGGTGTAAAACCACCATTCTGAAAACACATAACGACAAACGTCAGAAACACTGATATATTTCGAGGGATCGCTACTACTGCAAGTTTCCTGGTCTCATCTCAAATTTCCTTGGTTCAAGTATGGATCCTCTGCTTTCAGTAGTACGGGCCCATACCACCTTCCACATCTATCCGTACTTTCCTCAAGTACTACCTCGACTCCACCAAGTCACTTCTACTGCTACTGATCTCTGCTACTCTCATCCTAGGCTTGCCCTAGGGAATTCTCTGATTCCACCCAATCCAGTTCTCAGCTGCTGAAGGCCTCCTCGTAATGCTAATTAGCCATCACCTGAATACCATCACATGTGACGAGGCTCAGATAATCCTTCGAGTAAAAGACTGGTCCCTACAACGGTTAGACTCAAACAAGAGCTGCGCAATAGGGCCAAATCCAGCACTCTGAGATTATTCAACCCTGATCACATGTGACGTGACGTATTCACCTAACGGCTAACTCCCATCACTCAGAGTCCTACAAAGCACAAAGCAAGCAGCATTCGGACATAGGAAACTACTCAAGCAAATCTATTCTCATAACGAGAAACTGTACTAGCATACGATGCTAAGCTCATACTATCAGGCATAACCTAAACAGGCTATCCTACTACTGTCTACTCAATACTAGCATGCGATCCTCATAAGGCTGAAACACAATAGCAGGCACATAAGGCATCCTCCTAGACCCTTAGTCCTATTCTAGCATGTTGTTCTACTGAAACTGGAACTGACAATCATAAAATAAACTTGTATGGGTAATTTGGGAGTACTTACTTGAGCTCGACTTCTTGCATGCACCACACCCTTTTCTCTTTTCAAAACTCTTTTCGCTTTTTCTAAAACTCTTTTCTTTATACTTTTTCTAAAATTGTTTTCTTTTCCCAAAATTCTTTTGTAACCATAGTTTTTCTCTTGAAAACTTCATACCAATTCGTTAGTTTGAGTTCAGACACACTCGGGAGTGCGCCCGAATCCCTCAAACCAAGGCTCTGATACCAACTTGAAACAACCCAAAATACGACCCAAAATTTTTTGTTTAAATAATACTAAATATATCAACCATTTATAATATATCATGAAACCATACGTCATAAATCCCAAAAAGTTATAATAGATGTGTCATGACAAAAGAACCGTATCAACATAACATGATAACTAAAATGAACTCCCAGGACAAAAGATGAAACTGTGGTGCGTGCAATGCCATCATCCCGAGCTCTTTCCTTTGCTTGCGGAAGTACCTGGAACCAAGACTGAAACTGTAAGCAAAATCTTAGTCAGCTCCCCCAAACTACCACATATCATACCATAATACATATAAAACATATTGGGCCCCGCCCACTACATCGGGCCCCGCCCACTACATTGTGGCTGTAGACCCGTTCCTACTTGAAGGAAACTCACCTCATAATGCTGGCTGTTGAGGTGCTAAAATTGAGACTGTCTGACTGCTGCTCCGGAACTCCTCGACTACAAATCCCATAAACACTAAATCAAATATTGATAACTAATCTAAGGGTAAAATGTGATGGGTTTTAGCCATAAGAACATCTTATATGCTCATACAAACCCTAATGCTTGGATCTAGGTTTCTCTATTGTACATGCAATTCATCCAAGACTTTAAACCCTAGTTCTAGCATACAATTAATCAAATTAACTTATGAATGGGGTTTAGATCTTACCTTGATTGTTATGTAGCAATAACAATCTCAAATCCTCTTTGTAATGACTTTAGAAAGCTTAGAGTCAAAAATGTCACTCCTCTTATGGTTCACAAACACCAAGAGCAAGAGGATGAAGAATAAGGAGAGGGGAGGCTGCCCAAAACGTGTGGAAACCCTAAGGAATAAGTTCACCACGTTTTTGAGTCTCAAGGGTCCTTTAAATAGTGAGGCTATTAGGGTTATCTAACAAGGAAACCCTAATTTTGATGCTTAGGCCCTAAGCAACCCATGGACTCCCTCCTTAGAAGCCTAGGACGATTTCTAATGGGTTTCCCCATAGAATTCGTCCACCCCTCTAATATGGAGTCCATTAGCCCAATATTCAACTATCACACAATTGACAGTTCTATTCCTTTAAGTTTAATTAATCTCTTTTAGCCACAAACTTAATTCTTATTAATTCTTGACTAATATTAATCAAACAATATGATGTCTCCTTTAATATATTATTCTCATAATATATTAATAAATCATAATTAATCATTTCTCTCCATAATTCATCCTATCAAGTTGCTTTGGTGAAGGCAACCCAAAAGGACCATGCACCATCGGGTCAAGCACATACCAAAATAGTTATGGACTTAGACACTAATCCAATAGTCTCCCACTTGGATAAGTCTAATAACTATTCTGTGTATGACTGCAAATCCTGATCTGCAATCGTAGCTTTCAAAAGCCGCTGTCAACTCTGATCTTATCAGATACGCATCCTTTAGATAAGGGATCATATATTCCTCTATTCTAGATATTTTATAGACTGAGACATGGATTTAAATCATTCTCTCTGTATATGTGTTGTTTCCCGATTTCCGATTTATGACGACTGACAACAGACTACAATTGAACACATCAAATTAGTCCCGGCTTGGCCAAGCACTTAGGTGTCATCACTAAATCATCGAGGGTCCCACAGATATCGCTTTTATCCTTCTTTGGATAAAAGGATCGGATAAACTTTGACTCAATGTTCACTTGCACTCACTTACCAAATTACACACAACAATATGTTTTATAACACCAAGTTACTGGTGCGTTTACATATTATCAATGTCTAACTGACTCGCAAGATACAACTCACACATCTCGGTTTCAAGAATATAAGATGTTATCGTCTCACCAATCACTCGTGATACAATTCATGAAGTGATCCAAGTGAGTGTGGGTTTAATCCAATGCTCAAATCATATTCATAAGCAATCATGAACGTTGCAGCAAACAATTGCTTATGTCTAATACACTTTAGACAATCCACACACCAATTCACGACAGTCTTCATTCATACCTACTTCCAACATATGAACGACTGTGGTCCGTTTGAATAATTTGATTGTTCTGAACCAATTAAATTTTTCAGGAAGTCAAAACATGCAAAGTGAAACACAAGAATAATACTAATCCCATATGGCCCTAAACTTTTGAGTATAAATAAAACACCTTTTATTTATCACCATATTGATTACTCATTATTTGTTGTTTCGGGTAATCAACTTCTTACTTGAATTATTATTACACTTGTCCCATGCTCTTAGCATGCACACAATGTTTACCTACGGTTCTTACTTTGTGAAATAGATCAAATGAACACATTTCCAACCATACTCATTTCACAACTCCTAATCCTTTTCACAAGTGAAAGAATATCACATTCTTACCACTTATAGAATATGCTAGATTCTAACATTTTATGCAATGATCCTTTCATAATGTCATAGTACAAAAGTCACAATGACTATGGCCAATGAAATTACAAAGTCCTCTATCTGAGATTGTTACAATACAATTCCATAGACGTGATGTCTCTCACTCAAAGTACATTCCTTGAACATCCTTTTGCATAAAATTTTCTAATCTAGACATAGACTCTCAATATCCAACTCCTAATATGGAACCATTTCCATATTTTCCATATGACAAGTCATTCTTAATAGAATCTTATCTATTCATAATAACATCGATATGGTCCATCCAATACTATACTTCCAACTACTCACAAGCGTCCTTTGATAGTTGTTTAATTATCTTAGTTAAAATCGATTCTTGTCCTTTTTCCCTCTGAATGCATTAAACATTTGGAAAATTTTAGAATGGTTAAATATTACAGCCCTTGCAATTGATCCTATACCCGAAGCGTATGGGACACGATGCATAATGTCTTACATAAAGATATGATACTTTATCAATCTTCTGCCATAATACTTAATGTGTCACGTTCTCACAATTCGAACTATGAAAAGGGATGCCATAATCATAATCGAAATTTGAGAACACACTATGTATCCTTGTGACTAATTTATTAACATTCCACAACCTACGCCTTTAGATTTGAAATGAAGCGTAATATTCTCCCCTTAATTATAGCAAAACAACTTTTCAACTCTTACGACTTTGCAAAGTATAACTCTTGTTTTCTATAATTAATCTTGCTAACTTGCAATACTTACCTTAATAATCATACAAGCACAACATTTATGCTCCCACTATCATGATGATTATTGTCATATAAGCATAACACTTATTCTCCCACTATCTTTGACATGTATTCAGAAAATATCTTAACTTCCAGAAAAACAATACCTATTGAATTTCTTAAGTTCATATTTCTAATACCTAATGCTTTGATAATCCTTTTATCTAAGCTTCTCAAACTTATACACTTTTGCCTTAAATAGCTAACATGTGTGTCTAAACAATTCAGACTAATTGCCAAATCTCACAATTCGAATCATGGAAAGGGATACCGTAACCATAATCGATTTCGAGAATCCAATTTTCACAATCACTATCTTCTTAAAATCTCTCTTAGTGAAAGCATTTCCTTACAGTCATTTTCATGAAGGAGGGAATCTTATGACACTTGATTTTAATGGTGTATTTGTTCCTATCCATGTGAATTTGTCAAAACCAAAGTTTTCGACAAATTCAAACTCATATGGACCGAACCTTCTCAATCTTGATTTTGTTGCCTTATGGTAACGCGGCTGCCCACCATGTCTTCCAAGTAGTTAAGCAGCTCATCCTTTCTTATCACTGTACTTTTCATTGATCAAGGTGCTTGCCTTTTATGCGTTCAAATGAGAACTCATAGAACTTACATGCATAATTAACTCAATTGGAATGGCACAGAAACAAGATGGTGTCAACACGATAGGCTGTAAACCTCAAGTCGTGTGCTAGTGATGATCGATAAGATTTATTCTTGATTTGTTCTTGAAACCTTTCAAGACCTTTGAGACTCCCACTGACTCCTTGACATATAAGATTCTCTTGTCAATAAACATTTCTTGATAAACAAATATTCAAGAGTTAGTGTAGCTTTTATCAAGACAAAACACTTCACAAAATTGGTCCTAGTTGGTCTTTGTCTCATCCAAGACATCACAACTTTCCAATTTCAAATGTGCAAGAATAAGAAAACCTTTTCCAAATTCCACATTTGATGAATGTTATAAACCTTCTTAAGACTTGTCACTCAATTCACAATCTTAACTCTAAGACTTGATATTGGAATGAAGTATGATTGACTTCTTGATTTAACCATATCTTCAATCCTTGATTCCTCTTCTTAGACATACAATTGTACTAAGACTCATTTAGAGGATCAATTGAGATATGGTTCTTAATCATTAAGACCTATCATAAAACATAATAAAAGGTACTCTCCCTTCTTCTTAGAATAGAGAAACTTTTATCTTTCTGCCTACTTGATTCTTCTTTATTCGTTCTGCTATTGATTGAAACTCTTTCAATCAACTGAGAATTACACTTAATCTCATAAGTATAATCATATTTACTTAACCTTAGTAAATCATGACAAATATCTTTGTTACTCTTATGGTGGACTTAATCAACACACAACCTTGTGTGCTTGATCTCTTAGTCCTTCACTTGACACTTTGTCAACAAATTAGTCTAATTTCCAAATATGAAATTTCTCATTCATCATGCTACCAAGTTGTATGATTCCAAGTTTCTGTCCAATTGAAACTTGGGCGATGAGAAACTTTCCCCATTTGCTAAATTCTTGACCTTTCCACAAATAACATAATTAAGAATCAAATCCATTATTGCTAATAATAGAAACTTACAAACATCAATTTTTCATACACGCCATTGCAAGGATAAATAAATAATATAAAATCAAAATTTATTTTATTGCGGAAAAAAATTGTCCTTACAATGCAATTTAATTGAAAAACTATGTTAATACATATTTCTTAGCAATCTTATTCTAACTCCAAGTAGTAGCTCAAGATTCTAATCTTCAAGTAATGCGATCGAAATCCATTTCTTCACGATTAGATTCCGCTCACTTTTTCCCTTAAGCTTCCTCTCTTTTCTTCGATCCTACAAGACATCGAAATGTAATCTTATCACATCATGTATTAAGAATCTAGAATAGGAACTCAAAAGAGTTAGTTAATGGATTTTACCTAAAGCAGAGCCATACGTTTTGACTCTCCCATCTCTTAGATCTCTTAGGTAAATAGGGCAACTTCGTCTCCAATGCCCCTTCTCTTGGCAATAAAAGCAAATTGACTTCTTTGGAACAGCACACAGAACTACTTCTGACTTTTCCTTTCTCTTATGATCAAACTTTTCGATCATGACATGCCTTTCGTTGCCATTGCCTATATCCATAGAGGTCCGGAAGGCAGATATACCAATCAACTTTGCTTTTCCAGTGCGCCAAATCATTGCTGATTCAGCAGCAATAAGCATATAGGTGAGATCAAGGAGGGTTATGTCATGGTTCATCATATAGTACTCTCTTACGAACTCACTATATGAGTCAGGAAGTGACTGAAGAACCCAGTCAACAGCCAGCTCCTCACAGACAACATATCCCAACATTCTTAATCTATCAATGTGTGACTTCATCTCTAGGATGTATGCACACACTGAGTTTCCTTCTTCATGTTTACTTGCCAAAAGGGCTTGAGTGAGTTTGAACTTTTCAATATTTTGAACTTGTGGGTTAGGGAGAATAATAGGAGGAGGTGGAGGAAGTGAAGCATGATCTCGTGTTCCTTGATCGAATCGTGGAATATCGTCTTCATGTGAAAAGCTTGTTCCACGGGATTTGGGAAGACCATAGTTGTCATACTTTGACATCTACAAAATGGGAGAAAAATTAAATTCAAGTTAATTGATTGATTGAGTCCTTAATAAATCACCCAAATGAGATATTAAGGCTAGGACCCAACACAATACACTACAACCTAGAAAAAGGATGCCGTAATCTAGTTGCAGAATATTTGAAGGTAGGTAAATGACGATTTACCAATTTCCACCATGAAAAACGAAAAAGAAATTTAAGTTTTAAATCTATTGAAAATTCCTAGATCTTTTGAGATTCATTGAACATTTCAATGGCATGTTTAAATCTCGATATACCCTTCTAGTTTGTGACTGGGATACCGAGGATCACAAAGTGGGTGTGAATAACCATGCAAACTTACATGGTGCCCCCGCATGTTACAATCACCTATTCGATGTGTCGGTTAACCACACATGCTCCACCGAACTATGACAAACATTGAATCACCCTTTGCTACCTTTGCTTAGAACCATTTAGTGTGTCGGTTAACCACACACGCTCCACTAACGTCTTCGCAAGGGTACAAAGTGTAATTTCATGGAATTGCATCAATTCACTTTTGCATAAAGTAACTAAGATTGGGAATTTTGTAAAAGCATTTAGTTACTTTTGTACTTCATTATACTTATAATGGAAGGTTTCTGTCCTATCCTACCCGTTCGGCTAACGACCCTCCACCAGTCAAGAGTGCGGTGGGTAAGAGTGGATACCCATTCAATCGCCATTTTATAGGCAATTTCCTTAGACACCCCTTATAGACTAGCTTCGTGAATGAGGCCTACTAACGGTAAGACTGACTTTTACTCATACATATATATTAGACCTTTAATGTTATATATAGTATAGGGTGTATTTTACACTTTTAAATACGAGCTGTCAGACCCTTTGACTCGTCGAGTCTGGACTTGGACTCGTCGAGTACAACTGACTCGGCGAGTTCACCAAGTGACTCAGCGAGTCAAACACTCAGAAGCAAAAAATTTTGATTTTCAGTGATAATTTCGATCAAATAAGCATCAATACAATAGAAACCAATCAAGGCTCTGATACCACTGATGGGTTTTAGCCATAAGAACATCCTATGTGCCCATACAAACCCTAATGTTTGGATCTAGGTTTCTCTATTGTACATGCAATTCATCCAAGACTTTAAACCCTAGTTCTAGCATACAATTAATCAAATTAACTTATGAATGGGGTTTAGATCTTACCTTGATTGTTATGTAGCAATAACAATCTCAAATCCTCCTTGTAATGACTTTAGAAAGCTTAGAGTCACAAATGTCACTCCTCTAATGGTTCACAAACACCAAGAGCAAAAGGATGAAGAATAAGGAGAGGGGAGGCTGCCCAAAACGTGTGGAAACCCTAAGGAATAAGTTCACCACGTTTTTGAGTCTCAAGGGTCCTTTAAATAGTGAGGCTATTAGGGTTATCTAACAAGGAAACCCTAATTTGGATGCTTAGGCCCTAAGCAACCCATGGACTCCCTCCTTAGAGGCCTAGGACGATTTCTAATGGGTTTCCCCATAGAATTCGTCCACCCCTCTAATATGGAGTCCATTAGCCCAATATTCAACTATCACACAATCGACAGTTCTAGTCCCTTAAGTTTAATTAATCTCTTTTAGCCACAAACTTAATTCTTATTAATTCTTGACTAATATTAATTAAACAATATGATTTCTCCTTTAATATATTATTCTCATAATATATTAATAAATCATAATTAATCCTTTCTCTCCATAATTCATCCTATCAAGTTGCTTTGGTGAAGGCAACCCAAAAGGACCATGCACCATCGGGTCAAGTACATACCAAAATAGTTATGGACTTAGACACTAATCCAACAAAATGACCATTTTACCCCTGCTATGGTGTGGGTCACAGACATGGCCCCAAACTCTTAATTCCTTCTAAGATCTCCAATGGCCCACTAAAGGCCCACTAATTTCTACGTTGGGCCCAAAATCTCTCTTTATTGGGCCTTATCCTAGGCCCAACACCTTTATAAGCCCCATATTTACTTACTTCTAATGACTCCTAAGGCCCAAAGACCCTAAGTCCAAAACACAGCCCACTCCGAGGCCCAAATGCTCAAAGTCCAAACTGATAGCGTACATGGGGCGTACACTAAGGTACGCTGAGCGTACTGGCTGCTGGCTTGTACGCGGCGCGTACCTCCTTGTACGCCCAATGTACAACCCTGTTAAGCCAAAATATCATTAAGTGCTTAATAATCCGATCCAGAAGCTACAAATCCATATCCTAAGCTTGTTCCATGTCTTAAGCCATAAAGTTGCTTACTTGATGGCTTACAAGTCTCATAAAGGCTCAAACTTCCAAAAATAACATTCTACTTCCATGAAGCTAACTAGATATCATGCATGGTTCCATATAAGCCACAAAGATTGCAACTTTATCGCTAGGAAGATGTTTCTGAGCCTTAAAGATGGCAATCCATACTCCAAAACCGACTTACAAGATCAAGACTCAACCTTTGGACTTAAAAAGGTCCAAACTTCTATAACCTAGATCTAGAAGGAAAGAGGAAGAAAGTTCATAACTTTATACCTTCCTTTGCTGACCAAGAGGGTGCAAAGTCTAGATCCCTGAGCTCAAGCTTCTTCTCCAACTTCTTCCCTTCCTCCTACACTACTTCCTTTCCTTGAAACACTCACAAAAGCTTCTTCACACACAAAGAGAGGATAAGAACGAGTTAGGGCTTTCTTGAGAGTGAGGAGGCTGATGGGAAAACAGGGAAGGAGGCTATAATGGGGTTTATACAGCCTTAAACCCTTAAAATTAGGGTTTTTCCCCTGGCCGTGTACGTTGGGCATACCATATGGTACGCTGCGCGTACGCTTCTCCTCCCCGTGCTTCATTTAATCGCTACGCCCAACGTACAACAGGTTTACGCCCCGCGTACAGCTTATGGGCAGACTAAGGCTCGGCCCAAAGCAAAAAGGCCCAATCTCATATACAATTCTATTATAGCCCAACATAAAACTTGAGAATCTAAATAAATTTATACCTCGGAAGGCGATCATTACAAAAACCAAATACATGTCTTGATGACTTAATGACCAAAGGTGCTTCAAATTAACACAAAAAAACATTTTTTCTTATGAAAATCATACAATATCAAAATAATGTAAGTAAAATTGTTTCCAATTTGTAGTTCGTTTCGTACGAACGAATTTGTTTTAAGATTGTCGGAATAATATTCTGGTAATGTACGAAAACATAAAAGAAATAGGAAAAAGTTGAGGCATGTGTTTAACACATTGTCCTTAAAACAAATTCGCCCGCTATAGGGTGTTTGTTTCCCATGATACAACAACTAGAAGTGGTTCTTCTAGACTACCCGAACCCTCATTAGGCATGGATTCTACTTTTAAATCAGCAAGAAAACTAAGAAAATGAAATGGAGAAGAAAAGAGTTTTTTTTATTCTTATTGGTGTGCTCAAATGGTGTTAGAGTAGTGGTATTTATACTACGCATTCTATAACCTCCCATGTAAACACCTCTATTAATCACAAAGATTAATATGTGTTAATATGTAATTAAATTGTAATATTAATTACAATTTAAGTTACGAAAGAAAGAAATATTTGCAAGAAAGGTCCCTAAACTTTTCTTTTTTTTTCTCCCACCCATTAAACTCTTTTATTTACTTGTAACATCCCAAAAATCAAGACCAAAATTTTCATTTTAATACATTCATAAACAAACCATAATTGTCAAATCATTTCTTTCATAATCGTAAGTTGCTTTATCAAAACAGAGTATTAATTCAAAACATGCTTATTTTATCAGAGTAAACATCCCAAGCTAAACTTCTTGGTGTGTGCCATGCAGTCAACCCGAGCTCTTCCCTCCGCTACTGGAAGTACTTGAAACCAAAACTTAAAACTGTAAACACGAAGCTTAGTGAGTTCCCCATACTAGCTCATACCATACATATAACCACATATTGGGCCCCCCGCCTGCTGCATTGGGACTTGCCCGACATCGGGCCCCGCCCGGCATCAGACCCAGCCTGGCATCGGGCCCTACCCGACATCAGGCCCCGCTTGGCATCGAGCCCCGCTGGGTATACAGATTTGTCTCTCTTAGGCCCCATCTGTCTCCGGGTCTCGCCCGATATACACATACAAACATATCACATACTAGCACATAAAGAAACAAACTATATTGTACTTCTATTCTAAGGCCTCGCCTAACATGGGCCCCACCCCTGGTCTACTACTGACGAGGTATGGAACCCCGTCCACATTCCTACTGTCAGTGAGATACGGGCCCCCGCCCACGCTCACTACTCTCGGGTCTCTCCCCCACTCTGCTACTATTGAGATATGGAACCCCATCCATACTCATCTAGTAATGAGATAAGGGACCTCGCCCACACTCACCTCCCTACCAGGCACATACAAGTATCACAAAGACAACAAGTATAATCTAACATGCACATACAACTCTTCCTCGGGCTTCCCTCGACATCGGACCCTGGTTAGGAACATACTACCATATAAACATACTTCGGGCTTGCCCCAACATTAGACCTTGGTCCGGAACCTATCGTACCGAAACATGCAAGAATCACAAAGACCTCTAGCACACTAACATTCCTCGGGCCTCGCCTGACATTGGATCGTGATCCGGAACATATAACATACAGTTCCCAGGGCTAACCCCTGGGTGTTCCTAATATACACAAACATAATGGGTCAGCATTGTGGCCTTAGACCCATGCACACGGTGAGGAAACTCACTTTGCACTGCTGAAGTCCTGTGGGTACCCCTCTGGCTGCTATCTGACAATCCCCGAACTGCTGATCCTTTGACTCCCCGAGCTACCAATACCAAAATATCACATAAACTAAATCAATAATCCTTCTTAGGGTAAAATGACCATTCTACCCCCTAGTCCAACTTGGTCCATCTCTAAGGCCCAAGACATAATATAAAAGGCCCAACACTAGGTAGGCTTCCCAAGCCCACTATTGGCCCACTAATGGCCTAATTTGCAAAATTGGTCCCAATCCCTCTAATGGATCTTACCCTAAGCCCAAACATCTTCTTGGCCCACATTATCTGACTTATGATGGCCCACTAAGGCCCAAAGAACCAAAATCCCTTGCATGGCCCAAACCGAGGTCCAAAACAAGCCAAACCCATATTTGATGAGTACGCGGGGCGTACTCCTATGTACGCTAAGTGTACAAGCTAAATGGTGCGTACACTGGGCGTACGTGCATGTACACTCAGCGTACTCCCCTGTTAAGTCACATTCCCATTAAATGCTTAATACTCTACCTCAGAAGCTACAAACACAAATCCAAGTCCTTTACAACGTCTTAAATCATAAAGCCCCTCACTTGGTGGCTTGCAACCCACCAATAGAGCCCAAACTTGAAATATGATAACTAACTTCCATGGGAATGGTCTTAAATCTTGCATGGACCTATTAGGACACCCAAGATGGCAACTTTCTGCCTTAGGGACTCATTTAGAACTGAGAGTAGCAACCCCAAGTCCTAGAAATCGGATTGGACCATAAAGCTTCAACCTTTGGACCAAAATGGTCCAAAAACTCAATCTAAGAGATCTAAGGAGCTAATCACCAAGTTTAAATATTTATACCTTGAAATGGTTTGAAATGGAACCATAATCTTGGATCTAATGCTTTCCCTTGATCCACCACCTTGCTATATTCTTCACTTGCTTGAAAAATGGCTTCACAACACCAAAATGCTCTCTAATGGCCTCCAAAGCTCCAAGAACACTCAAGGGAGGATTAGGGTTTCGTGGTGGCTGTCTAAAGATGAGAAGGAGGTTGGTCCTTGAGGGTATAATGTTCTTTATATAGTGACATACCCCAAAAATTAGGGTTTGGGGCGTACTTCTTGTACGTTGGGCGTACACCTCTCCACACCCACGAACATGCATCCTTATGCGTTGGGCGTAACCCAGCTTACACTTGGCATACCCAACTAAACACATGCATGCATTCCTTGCATGCATGGGTTGCCTTGTCACAAAACTCCATTAGGGGCTAAATTTGACAATAACTTCAAAGTGCCATAACTCCTTTATTCTAAGTCCGTTTCCGACAAACTTGATATCCATGAAAAGGTGGCGGGAAGCCCTATGCTCCTAGCCACACCCCCAAGCCTAAAACCTTCCAGATAAAACCTGAGACCCCATAAAAGACCGAATCGCTTATACCCTAGGCCTCTGAAACCACAACCGAAGTACTTTTCAAACGGGGTGTTACAATCCGATCACGTAAATCCTGCATATATTGAATGGCTTCTGGACCTCATTCTATAGCTTGTATGTTTTATCTATCAATTCCCCCACCTTGGACGTCAGGAGTGACCACAGTGTTCTCCTCAAAATTTGTAAACAAGTCCTCTTCTATATTGTGTTTCCTTATAAAATTATAGATCGCGACATAAGCAATGACTATGTCTCTTTGCACTGTAAAAAGGTCAAGGAGCCATTTGTTTTATGATTGGGAATCTCACCTTTAATACACCATAAGCACGCTCTAGTTAAAGGTCTTCCTCTTCGAAAATTGGCTAACCAATACCTAGTATTGCGGTATGGAGCCACAAATTCCTATTACATTTTGAAATCATTCTCCTTTTCATCTTTCCCTATAACGAGTTTGTGTATCAACGAATACAACCGCATGTACACGAGTTTCATCTAATGCACCTATTGCTCCGTAAAAAATCTCTTTTAACCGTCTATGTCGTTCTGAGTTATGTCTTGTTGGATTAGGAGTTGTTGGTACTATAATTTCTTTTGCAAAACACATCATTGCAGTTAGGACCTCGTGAAAACATTGATGAATCGTTTGTGTGGAGTGATGAACTCTTACCTTAACCATGCAAAAACGTTCATTATGTCCTATAATATGCAAGAACATAGCCATCTTCTCTTCAATGCTTATTGTCCTACTAGCTTGCAACCAATTTTTTTGGTAAAATGGTTGCATAATAATGAAAATGCCTCTTGTGTAAGATGTATCATATCGTAACATTATGTAGGGTTTCCGTACATCAAATCTTGCGTATACGCATACACGCTTGAATTGTTATCTCTAATTCTATGAATTATGATTAGCTTGCACCGGTTTGACCTCAAACAATAAAAAACAACTAAAAGAAAACCTTCAACTTCACCATCAGAAACCATACTTGACCTGTTACAAACATTTAGGTAACATGTTAAAGTTAAAAAAAAAAAACCATGCATGAAAAAAACTAGTAAACATCATCCAAAGTAACAAAAGTCATATAACAAAAAACTAGTAAATAACAAAAGTCATATTCAATGTCCAATATCATATCATCCAATGTAACAAAAGTCATATAACAAAAAACTAGTAAACATCATCCAAAGTAACATCCAAAAAAAGTCATGTAAATAACAAAAAGTAATGCAACAAAAAACTAGTAAACATCGTCAAAGGTAACCATACTTCCTACCCGCACCTATCACCCACGACTCACAACTAGTATGCGAAAGTCGTAACCAAACTTTGCTAACATCGGCGCTTTCACCAAATAGCAAAAGAGTGGTCATGTGTCTTTCATCTTCTTCTCCTCATTCCATTTTGTTCAATTTCTCCATACACGCATCAACATCCTTATCCATTTCAATTTTTTCAATTGTTTCATTTTTTTTCCACTAACGACCTTTAAAGCTTGACAATCTCCTCCTTAACTTATAATGTCCTTGCATCTCTTTTTTTCCACCAACTCTTTTGTTTCCACCAAATTCCTTATCTTTTGAACGCCCCGAAGATTCTTTACTTGCACCTACGTGCTATGTTGAGGTTTCCATTGGATTATCATCATCAAAATCATAGGCACTAAACTCTTCTACAGGACGAGGGAGTCTAGAAGATGACCCCCAACTTTGAAAGCCGGTTGAGGTCGAGCCTTCAAATTGTGGGGGTGCAAAGATCAGGGAACAACAAGAGTTTAGTTATTATGATAACACGAACTTGTTCAATTGTTTACAATTTTTATAAATACTAGTATTTGTTATAAAAATAACCATACTAGTATTTTTTTATAAAAAGTATTACCTTCCTCTCTTCCTTCCATTGTTCATCGGTTAGATTAAATTTATTTTTTATAGGATTATATATATTGCCGATTTTGTTTTTTTAGTTTCACCCTAGCAACATATTCTTATTTGTAGTAGTCAAAGTGGTTTCTCATTTGCTTCTGATCAACCTCTTTACCATGTTCGTTTATCAATTTTTCACGCCTTGTATTCCATGAACTTGCCTTAAGCCAAAACCCACTGACCATTAGTGGTTAGTTCATGGATACATGCATCAAGAAATGTTTTGTCCTCACGTTCGTTCTAAACCAACATCCTAAAATATTAATATTTAAAGTAATTTATGATAACTTTTATCAAGATCAAGAATAATTTTAAACATAAAAAACTTTCTAGCAATGAAGTCAACATCATCCTAAATAATAACAACACAATTAAAGTAAAAAAAATTGATTTGATAGCTTATACACAAACAAGATTTCTGATTTCATAGCATTTAAACAAATAATTTCAGAGTTCATAAAACGTCCATATTCAAGTAATTAAAATCATGACAAATGTATAAACCAATATCTGAAAACGTAAATATTTAAACTAGTTTATCATAACTTTTATCAAGATGAAGATAAACACTGAAATTGTTTCCAGTTCACAAAAAATAACAAGCTAACAATTAAGGTCAAAAATATCAACATATACCTAAACAATTTCATAACATTTGGATTTTGATTTCATAATAAAACAAACATAATTTCTGATTTTATAGCTTATAAACAATAAAGAACTTCAAATCTCATATCTTATACACAAAGAACTTCAAATTTCAGATCGTATACACAAAGAACAAAAAAGAACTTCCAATTCACATACAATTTTAGAATTCATAATATTAGAACAAAAAAGTATTTTGATTTCATATCTTATACACAAAGAACTTCAAATTTCATAAAAATCAAAGCATAAATGGATTCTAATTTTAACAGAAAAGTAGAAGAATAGCTTACCTGTTTGATGAATTTTTGTACGGAGATCGGATATTGGGAAGGCAGAGGAGGTCCGACTGGCGAGATGGTGGCTAGATGGTGCTGAGCGACGACCTCTGTTTGGCGTCGATGAGGCAATGTTTTTTTTTGGGTATGTAGCTGTGTATTTAGACCATGATGGAAAAGAACTAACGAAGGAAGAGAGAATAAAGAGGAAGGGGTAGTCGCCACCATCTAGCCACCATCTCACCGCCATCTCGCCAGTCGGACTTCCTCCGCCTTCCCAATATCCAACCTCCAGATAAAAATTCATCAAACAGGTAAGCTATTTTTCTACTTTTCTGTTAAAATCAAAATCCATTTATGATTTGATGTTATGAAATTTGAAGTTCTTTGTGTATAAGATATGAAATCAAAATACTATTTTGTTCTAATATTATGAATTCTAAATTTGTATGTGAACTGGAAGTTCTTTTTTGTTCTTTTTTTGTAGTTCTTTGTTTATAAGATCTGAAATTTGATTTCATATTTTTTTTGTTCTAATATTATGAATTCTGAAATCAAGTTCTTTACGTTTTAGGATGTTGGTTTATACCTTTGTCATGATTTGAATTACTTGAATATTGATGTTTTATGAAATTTGAAATTATTTGTTTAAATGCTATGAAATCAGCAATCTTTTTTGTGGATAAGCTATCAAATCAGATATTTTTTTTTACTTTAATTGTGCTGTTATTATTTAGGATGATGTTGACTTCATTGGTAGAAAGTCGTTTTATGTTTAAAATTGTTCTTGATCTTGATAAAAGTTATAATACATTACTTCACATAATAATATTTTAGGATGTAGGTTCAGAACGAAAGTGAGGACAAAATATTTTTTGATGCATGTATCCATGAACTAACCACTAATGGTTGTATGGTTTCTGGCTTAAGGCAAGTTCATGGAAGACAAAATGCGAAAAATTGATAAACGAACATGGTAAAGAGGTTGATCAGAAGCTAATGAGAAACCACTTTGATTACTACAAATCAGAATATGTTGCTTGGGTGAAATTGAAAAACAAAATCGGCAATATATATGATCCTATAAAAACTAAATTTAATCTGATCGGTGAACAATAGAAGGAAGAGGGGAAGGTAATATTTTTTATAACAAATACTAGTATGATTATTTTTATAACAAATACTAATATTTATAAAAATTGTAAATAGTTGAACAAGTTTGTGTTTTCATTGAAAACTAAACCCCTGTTGTTCCTTGATCTTTGCACCCAACTATTTGAAAGAACCGACTTTCAAAGTTGGGGGCCATCTTCTACACTCCCTCGTCCTGTAGTAGAGTTTAGTGTTCATGATTTTGATGATGATGTTCCATGTAGGTGCAAGTGAAGAATCTTTGGGGCGTTCAAAAAATAAGGAAGTTGGTGGAAAGAAAAGAGTTGGTGGAAAAAAAAGAGATGCAAGGGCATTACAAGTTGAGGAGGAGATTGTCAAGCTTGCAAGGTCGTTAGTGGAAAAAAATAAAATAATTGAAAAAAGTGAAATGGATGAGGATGTTGATGCATGTATGGAGAAATTAAACAAAATGAAATGGGGAGAAGAAGATGAAAGACACAAGACCGTTGTTATTTGGTGAAAGTGCCGATGTTAGGAAAGTTTGGTTACGACTTTTGCATACTAGTTGAGAGACGTGGGTGATGGGTGCGGGTAGGAAGTGTGGTTACCTTTGATGATGTTTACTAGTTTTTTGTTTCATGACTTTTTGTTATTTCCATGACTTTTGGATGTTATGTTTGATAACTTTTTTGGATGTTACTTTGGATGATGTTTACTAGTTTTTTGTTATATGACTTTTTTACTTTGGATGATGATATGTTATTCGATATTGAATATGACTTTTGTTATTTACTAGTTTTTTGTTATATGACTTTTGTTACTTTGGATGATGTTTACTAGTTTTTTTGGTCCTTAAATTTATTTTACTCGAACATGTTACCTAAATGTTTGTAACATGTCAAGTATGGTTTCTGATGGTGAAGTTGTAGCTTTTCTTTACTTGTGTTTTATTGGTTGAGGTCAAACCGCTGCAGGCTAATCAGAATTCATAGAATTAGAGATAACGATTCAAGCGGGTATGCGTATATGCAAGATTTGATGTGCGGAGACTCTACACAATGTTACGATATGATACGTCTTACACAAGATGTATTTGCATTATACAACCATTTTACCTAAAAAAATTGGTTGCAAGCTAGTAGGACAATAAGAATTGAAGAGAAGATGGCTATGTTCTTACATTTTATAGGACATAATGAACGTTTTCGCACGATTAAGGGAAGATTTCATTACTCCACACAAACGATTCATCAATGTTTTCACAAGGCCCTAACTGCAATGATGTGTTTTTCAAAAGAAATTATAATACCAACATGACATAACATGAAATGACATAGACGGTTAAAAAAGATTTTTTTTTCCGGAGCAATAGGTGCATTAGATGGAACGCTTGTACATGTGGTTGTACCCGTTGATCAACAAACTCGTTATAGGGGAAGAAGAAAAGGAGAATGTTTTCAAAATGTAATAAGAATTTATGATCTTGATATGATTTCACCTTTGTTTTGTTTAGGTTGGATGAGAGGGTATAACACATGATTTAAGAGCTATGAAGGAAGTTGCATTCACTTCGACTTCTGAATTTCCATTTCCTCCACAAGGTTTTTAATCTTCATATAAATTTTATTATCTATCTTCTTTATATAATATGTGTCACACTCATTTGCAGATAAATATTACTACAATGCATAGAATGGGGTCTAGAAGTCATATAATATATGCGTATTTTTCGTGATCAGATTGCAAATCAACTACTTTCATCTACTTTACATTAAATTATTATGTTATTTTAAATTTCATTATTTTTTATTTGGATATTACATGATTTATGTTTAATTCACATTTTGTATGGCAATTTTTATTTGAATTTTTAAATTAAATGTGTGTAATTAAAATTTTGTATGACAATCTGTATGTTTTTATAATTATGCAGCAACTTCATCTATCATTATATACAACAGCAGGGTAAAATGGTCATTCTTCATCAGTCAACACATTCAGTTAGATGTACAATCAAACAACATGGTTTCTTATGCAGTCAATATTTCTTACTTAGTCAGACCTTTCTCAATCAACACTTTCTCAGTCAACAACTATCAAACGGGGCCTTAGTTATTATATGAGGTCAAACATTTTCAATTAAAACTTGGTTGACTATACTCTCCATCCTATTTAATTATTCTCTAAAATGGGTAACTTTTTGAAATTTAAATTTCTAATCCCTTATAATAAGAAAACATATATCTTTGTGCAAAGTTAATTTGGATAAATTTGATAACTTCAAATATTTTCTAACTTTATCCCTATAGTCAGGATTTTGTTTGGCAAGTTAATTTACAATATTTTAGAATAAATTAGATATATATTTAAAGCATTTACCAACGTTTTAAAATTTACCCTTTCAACCATCATTATATCGTTTTCTTTAAGTTGGGGTTGTAGGATATCTTCGTTCTTCTCTAGATAACTTCAATACATCAGGTAATTCAATGGTTTTCATTAAACGATTTGTGCATTTTCTACATTCATAATTTTTTTTCTAAACTGATGTAAATATGATAACTCTATTTTCATTTTTTGATTTTGTAAACTGTGTGGGTGTTTACAAATCCAATGGAGCTTAAGTTAATGATGTGTGTAACTGTTTGTGTGTTTTATGCATTCATAAAACGATGTATGTAAGAGTTTGTGTGTTTTCTGCATTCATACACCAATACTTTTGATTAAGAATAACTGTTTAGTTCATTTATTTATATCGTTTCCTTGGTTAAGTTGCTTTCTGATCAAAGGTTATTATTACAAATCTTTGTTGTCTACTAAGTTAAGTACAAATATCTGGTTCTTTAGTAAAGTGGGTGTTTACGTGGTTCATGTTGCTTATGAACTTCTAAGTATAATTTCTTACACCTATGCTAGTTTTTAGATGATCTTATGCTAAAGTTAGTATGAAAAATGGTGTTGTATGTTATGTTTTGCTTTCTATCGTCTATACAAGATAATTAATTTAAACGATATTAAGAACAAACTTGTGTGATTATTTATCATGTACTTTGTTAAATTATGATCCTTTCTTTATGCTGAATTAAGTGTTGGAATTTTCCTTATTTATTCATATGTTGTAATAATTGTATGTTTGTGTTTAAATGAGTCCAAAATTAAGTTGCATGCTATTTAATCCAATAATTCTCAATACTGTTCTGTTATGTTCAAATTCTCATCTTTTCTCCATAATTTAGTATGGATATATATTCATATTGGTTATGTTATCCTTTGTTGACACCTTCTCAATACGATTAATTCATAGTATTCTACTTATTTTTTTGGTTCATTGCACTTCTTTAATATTGTGTGTTTGAAGTTTATTGTTTTATTAACCGTTATGTATAATTTCTTTAACTGTTATGTATAATTTCTATAACCTTTAAAAAACATGACTGTATATGTATACTAATTTTCCATAAACCAATTTTCATTTACATCATTGATTATGGTAGTTTTTTATTTTTTAGTTTTTTTTATTCAGTTTTATATTTCATTATATAATATCATCATTTTTTTCTTTATTTACACATAAATACGTCAAAATCATATAACTCTATATATTAATAATTTGGCGAAAATAGTTGATTAATTATTATAATTTTTAGCTATCAATTTTTAATTAATTTTGTAACTCTGGTTCCCATGACTTATAGCCTAGTTCATTATATCTTGTGATGGTGGAGTAGGTTTTTTGAGAGAGGACGCTACATGGCAACATCTCATTCTATATATCCACAAATTCTTTTGAGAACCAAAAGATTTGCGAGAACTTGTGAACTCATAATCAACTCATCACTTTTCAACACCAAAAACAACAATCTTCTCCAAATATTGTGTCTAAGCCATATCTAGGCTAAAAAAAGATTTGACGATTGTTTTTTTTTTGAATTTTTTTGTATGACTCCTGATGAGCACAATCAGCAGTCATATGGACTGTTGATTGCTCATCAACATTCCATATGACTGTTGATTGTGCACATCCCCAATCCATACGACTTGACTATGCTCATCAACAGTCCATACAACTGCTAATTATGCATACATGCAAATTAAAAAAAATGTGAAATCTTTTTTGTGTCTAGATATGATTTTGACGCACAATTTGAAGAAGATTGATGTTTTTGTTGTTGAAAAATGATGAGTTGATTATGAGTTCGCAAGTACTCACAAATCCTTTGGTTCGCACAATAACTCAGCCATATATATATATATATATATATATATATATATATATATATATATATATATATATATATATAACACAAAGTTAATTTGTATAACAACGAAGATCCTTTTAAGCTGGCAGTTTTCCTGCACAGTTGGAAAGGATTAAACGTGAGAAATAACTATTACTTTTGTTAATTTGTAGTTGTTTATAACAAAGATAAATATGTATTTTTTGGAATATAAAACATTATGAAAACTTAAATTGTACTGTTGTGCTTTTTATATAAAAAAATAGTAATAGTAATGTACTTTCATTTTATAAAACATTCGAATGAATATACCCGACACTACACCGAGTATGATGAAATAAATAATAAGAACGCAGTTTCATATTTTTTCTTAATTAATGCAATTCACTATAAAAATAACCAAAAAGTTCTTGACTCAACATCTAAACCCTATTATAAAACAGATTAATAAAAAATACAAATGAGAACATATAAAAAACAATTCTACTTAATATGTGTATGGCGTAACTAATTGTTTTTCGTCCCAATGAATTTGTGTACTATGTGTTGAATCCAATGTACTATGCATATTGGCCTTTGCATGGGGATTAAACTGGGTTAAGGGTAGAAATTCCATTTCTCTCTTGTTGGATGATTAGATTAGGATCAAGGGTAGAAGGGTCATTTTTGTATTGTTGCATGATCAGATTAGGATCAATGGCAAGGCTCTCATTTCTATATGTCCCATAGCTTTATAAGGTGTTCTTATTGTTAAACCTAATAAGCCACAAATAATCATTTTGATAATGGAAAAAAAAGGTTATATATATCTATACTACCTTATCAAAGAAATCTTATTATTTCTATAAATAGAATCAATATAATAATAATATTTTTTTAAGACGTTCAAGTCTTTAAGCTTAAAGTACAACCAACTATTAATATAATAATATTATAATATATATCTTACAAATGATAATGCTAGGGATACAAGTATTAAAAACACATTTAAATTAGTATTTCCTTATTTTTAGGGATTGAATTAGTATTTTAATCAATTTTGACCCAACTTGTACTCCTAAAATATCTCTTCTTTGGTATCTGGGGCATTCGAAATTTGAAACACTTCTTTTCGAAAAATCGTTTGAAATTTAAAAGCTCATTCAAATTGGAGTTTCCTAATTTTTTGCATAAAATATAGTTGACTAGAGACTAATTCAAATCTTCATCTCCTTTTCCTCCATGGAATCCACCACCACAATATTTTTTGGTTTTGGCATTGCACTTTTTATTTTTGTGAAACCGATCGATAATGGTGCAAGTGTTCTTAGAAATAAAACATGTCTCCGAATGGAACTAATTGCTTGAAAGAAACTATTTGTCGCCGCCGCTTTGCGCGGGCAAACGGCTAGTGTGTGTATATATATATATATATATATATATATATATATATATATATATATATATATATATATATATATATATATATAAAAGGTTGCCTCCACAGTTAAATTCATAACCACTTGGATTTGTAAGTTTATCAGCTTTATTGGCAATCTTGAATCAGAAACACCATCTTTTCTAGTGATTGTCAGATTCATAATTATTTAAAAAAAAATTAAAGAATTCATGACGATTTTAGTTAGCTTAAAAAGTTAAATTGTGAGACATTTTTTATTCAAGCATGATTGATAGTTAGTTGTTCGCATAGAGGGGTGTTGAAAACTTTATGTTTACCAAATTGATTAGCCAATCCGGTTGTGCAACGAAAGACACCACGAAAACCCAAATATATAAGAACTGTGATTCCAAAATTCGAATTTAGTTCCCAATTTACTACCAATTTAGCTTAATTTGTTATAATATGGTAATCATAATAAAAATCCAGTTAAGAATCCTTGCTAATTGTACGGTTCCATTTAGAAAAGGGGATTCTATTAAACGTAATTGGCCCACTCATGAAAAATCAGAAATATGAATCAAGTAATTAAACAAAAATGTTGATACAACAGAATCGGAAAAAGGCATGATTTTTTTTAAAAAAAATAAGGAATAATATATCCAGATACATAGATAAGAGGTAGCAAAAGTAAAAGTATCGAGGATCAGAATTTAAAGCTCTTCTGAGAGAGGTGGAATTGTTGATGAATATGAAACCAACTGGGAAAATGACTTAGGGGTCGTTTGATAGTTGCTAATCGAGTTAGTACTAACTGAGTTAGTGCTGGCTGGGTTAGAACTTTTGATTGAGTCTACATTTGACTGAAACCATGTTGTTTGATTATATCTCTGACTGACTGTGTTAAATGATACAAAATGACCATATTACGCTTATATAGCAAAATTTGTTTTCATCAAGTATTCATCTATTTTTAACACCAATAAAGACATAAATATAATTGTACTTTTATTAAAAAAAATTATATTTATAATAATATTTTTCATTAAAAGTTTTGTATTGTAGTATCTCAAATGTAATTGTGCTAAAAAATAATACATCAAATAAACCTAAGCTTCTTTTAGAGTACAATCTCTATTTTCTTTAACTTTAAGATTTTTGTATTTTGACTAGTCAACTTCTACATCCTTCCATCTTTCTGTACATTCATATTTTAAGCTTTCAAGATCCGGATTTCACTGATTCTTTTTCTTTCGCTAGAAAGCTTCTATGATGACTTAACATCTTTGTACCTCTGGAAATCCATCTGGGATTTGTGTATTTAGCTTCAAGAAAATGGCACCAAGTTATGTGGTAGTCGCAATAGAAAAACCAAGCAACATATCTTTAGTAGAATTCAGTGAGTCAAAAACATCTATGTTTCTTGAGAAGCAAAAAATAGCAAGCACGAAACAGTTTTCATGGCTGCTTTTAATCAAAGATGAAAGAATCCTCTCTTTCTTTCCATGGTTAGTAATGAGGGTTTCCAAGACTTTTGTTTCTTTTAAAAAGCACATTTATTTATCATATTCAAGCAAAGATAATGTCAAATGTAAAGAGAGGATTGTGAAAGAGTCGATCAATCAAGAATTCCCAAATTACAAATCACAATTCTTAAGTTTCGATTTTCCTTTACCTTTACTTTATGTTTTAATAAATATATTGTAATTTCTATAGATCAAACATTCAAACCAAAAAACTATAGACGATAGCCTTCTTCAAAGGTTTGGCCTGTTGCATTTTTGCCTAATGAAGTTGTTCTTGGGAGGCGCTAAAGTGAAGTCTCGTTGAAGGGCAAATATGTGAAGTTGATGCAAAGGACCGAGTCAATGTTATTTTTTTCGAGGACCAAGGCCATTCACTACCCATCAACTGACCGAGTATGAGTATAAACCTTGGTAGCTCAGACCTAGTCAGAATGAAATCAAACACCCCCTTACCAAGGTAATCATCTTTGTCGCTTTGTTCACATTTACGCAACTTCTTTATTTTTGTACACATTTGACAATTTAACTTGTTATATGTGTTCACATATTACCATTGTCACCGACTATAGCAGGTGACAATGGTAATATGTGAACACATTAACAAATTAAATGATTAAATATGAAAAGAATGTTGTCAAAATGTGCACAAACAAAAAGTTAATTACCCTGATAAGTCATTTTCCCCATTTTTAATATCAATTATATTTTTCATATTTGTTTGTATCATTTTTTTCAAACATTATTTTTAAAATATCTATAATTTTCTAAATATTAAATAAATATTGATCAACTATATAGATTACTTTTTAATTAATAAATATGTTTTTGTTTTGTGAAATATTTTATATAGCCTCTTATATTTTTGTTTTCGTTTGTTTTTAAGCATATACAATATTTTTAAAGTAAATGTTATCTAATAATAAAATTCAATTAATTAAATATATAACAATAAGTATGAAGGGTCTTTAAAAAAAACAAAAAGAAAATATTAGTTAGCAAATAAAAAACAAAAAAATCTATATAATGTAAATGTTTTAAAATTATTACAATTTTTTTAATACTTTTTAATTAGAAGTTTGTAAACTTTTAATTTTTTTAGTACAACGCTTTAAGCTATTATTTGACGAAAGTATTTTTAAATGTTATAAAAAGAATATTAAATTGTCATACAAAATCTGTGAAGCACTTTAAAAATATTGTAAAAGAAAGTTTATAAATAACTGTATGAAAATGTATAAAAAAATTAAAAACTTGTGAGAAAAATTTAAAACATATATAAAATGTTTGGTTTAAAAGCATTTGTATTAAAATTATATGAAAATATAAAAATAGTTAAACAAAATTATAAGAAAAGTTTAAAATATTGTATTAGAAAAACTTATAGAATAAATATCATAAAAATGTTGTAAGCACTTACAAAAAGTCTTAGGAAATTTGTAAAAAAAATTGTTCATATTTAGATAACCTTTTTTTTTGTACACATTTGACCATTTAACTTGTTAAATGTGTTCACCTATTACCATTGTCACTTGTTATAGCAGTGACAATGGTAATATATGAACACATTTAACAACTTAAATGGTCAAATGTGTACAAAAAATGAAGTTGCCTAAACGTGATCAAGACGAAAAGGTAATTACCCTCGCAAGTCATTTTCCCAAACCAAATCACTTATTACATCTTTTAGTACACCAAAACTTGTAATAAAGGAAAAATGAAATAGTTAAAGACAATAACATTGATTTCCCATCTATCATAAAGTTAGAATAAAAATAAAATCCAAGTGAAACGAAAAGGGGTTTTCCACATTCAAACATAATCGATCAGAAGCAGCAGGAAGAAGCAATCTACTTCAAATTATCAACTGATTTTTGCTTCAATTTCTTTATAAAGCGATGAAACCAAACCCCAAAACACAAAAAAACATATAAATAAAGAGAAACAAAACTAAAAATCATGATGTTAATTTGGAAACTGGTCAACTGCACTTACCTAGCTTTCATCTTCCTCCATCTCTACCTACTTCTTCTTTTAATCATGATTTAAGATACGGAAAAGAAAACCCTAGACAACATGTAATCCAATGAAAATTCTTCATATTCGTGTAACACTTGGTTCTGTATTTGCTTCATTATTCGGGGTGGCAACCCAATCATCAGTTGTCATGAGGCTTAGGGCCTTGGGGAGGAATGTGACAACCCGAAAGATTTGGATCAAGCAAAGTCTAATTTGTAACCTTGTGCAAGTGAATTCACAACGTAACCTTGTTGCAATAAACTCTTGAAAGCCATAAGGGCATTAGTTGTATAGGTATGCATATGAGTATATATACATATATACCTTGGAAATCACATTTATAACAAGCTCTTGAAAGTAAACAAACTATAACAAGTCAAGACAAATCAAATAGTTGAAACATAAATAAGGAACTAATATCTTGCCTTATAATCTTAAGCTTAGGACCCCACCCATTTAATGTTTATGAAGTACTAGACAGAAATCACTCCCTTAGTGGGTGATTCAAAACCGAAATCACCATAAGGGAATGTGGTATGACCGAAATCTCAACGCCTAGAAAATCCTTCCCTTGACGTCGTAAAAAGTAATTGTCGTAAATTTATTTCTATTTAAAGGGTTTAGGTTGAAATAAATAAAATAAAAACGGTTTTAACTAATATTTAAAAAAATAATCAATATTTGTAAAGTGTATAATTATATTAAATTAAACAAAGCTAATGTTCAAGATACATAAGGGTTAGAATTAATTCAAATGAAAGTAGTTGGTGAAATGTGAACTAAGGATAAAATTTTGAGGGGTTCATATTGTAAATTTTGAGGGGTTCATATTCAAACATTTTACGTTTCTTTATGTTTCATTATTTATGCGGCCGAAGATTCGGAACGTTTTCTATTGGATACTATAATCGATCAACAAAACCAATACTTTGTGTGTGTTGTGCGTCGATCAACATGAAAAAAATAAAAGAGGGACTTAATTGTAAGATCAAATTGAAACCTCCATAACAATCAATCGACGTGATTATGAGGCGTAATGAGGAGTCCCGCGTTTCTCTTGGGCCACTTATGTTCGATCAATGAGTCTTTTTGTGTTGCTCGTGGATCGGCAGAAGGAACGGGAAAAAAAAAACGAACGTGTTTGGAGAGGGGGGTAACGGCGATCAAGAAGGGGAGAGGTGAAGTGGAAACCTTGCTTGATCGATCCTAGAAGGAAGAAAGAGGGCTGCGATTTTGGCCAAGAATCTGTAAAAAAAAATTATCTTCTAATCTCTTTCTGGTGTTAATTTATCAAGTCCTTATCAATTGATGATTGTTGTTGTCCGTTCTTTTCCTATTTGGTGATTACAATATCATTTTCTTCTTCCTAGAAACCTTGAAGGTTCATATGGTTCAATTTCACTTTTATTGGGTGTTTATGATGGCTCTTTCAAAAATCTCTAACAAACACCTTTAATAACTTCATTGTTCAAGATTATATTTTGATCAAAGTTGTGGAGTCTCAATCTTTGTTGTTGATTCCTAAAAGTTATGTTAACTTCAACCATGAAGCAAATAGATATTTTTCTGTGATTAAATCATGTTTTGAGTCATCCCATAAGCCTCAAAACAATCCTTCAAAGTCTTCTCATGAGAATTCGTGGTGAAAGAAATCCAAGTTCCTATTTGTGCAACTTACCTTGCTTTCCACCAAATGTTATGTACAATGAGTGGGATTGATATTTTTATTGTTTGACATGATATTTCTGTTAAGAAGTTAATTTAACCTTATGGATGTTCTTAGTGATGGCTTAATGTGTTAAGTGGTCAAAAAGTCTTTAAAACCCAAAGCTAGAAAATTCAGCAAAAATTACCAATCTGTCCCTGTGTTGGAAAAATTATAGAAAAATAACTAGGAATCGAATTAATGATCTGTAAACTCTCAAAGGTTCCATCACATTAGTGAGGGAAGTTAGGACCGAAATCTCAAAGGGAATGGGGAGATTTCAATCATGTATGGCCGAAAACTCCAAGTTAGTCCATCCTAGAGTGATTCCAGTGGGATACAAATGATAAGGTTTGACTTTAAAATGTGACATCTCATCAGTTTACCATGCAAAACAATACACAACGTATATCCATGTATAAACTCACAGTTAATACATAAGATTAAAAAAAACATAACTCATTATATTCTACAAATATCATAAGGAAAAGCATGATTTGGAAAACTACAAGGTTTTGACAACTTTTACCAAAAGATAGCTTTTCTAGCAAAAATGGTTACAATATAGTTATTTACTATTTTGGTGGATTACAACCCAAAGACATAATACTTTGACTACGTATTTTAACACTAGGCAAGATTACAACTTTATATTTATATAAAAGATTATATAAATAGTCTCAACAAACATATAAGACAGACGATAATTGGTTTAGTTTGGGAGTCATAAAACCACACTTTCATTTCAGAAGAATCATATAATTATCCAAATGTATAATTATTTCATTTTACAAAAAAAAGGAGTCATAGTTCATGTAAATCAGTTGATGCTCTTGTGAGACATTCTCTTCACCATACCTACCTAGCGTACACCTTAAGTCATGCATTATAACCATAGTCTCCATGAGGGAGATAGAGATAGTTTTGTATAGATCTATACGGGATTGACAACCTCACATCTCAATTGTTCGCTATAGTTAGACCGACAAGTCTAGGGTGACAAAAGTCTACCGATTCCGACGCCTGAAGAACGCCGTTCAGGCATATCAGTCATATTAAGCACGGTTATCATAACTCACATAGGGATTGACAAAACGATTTGGTTTACAGGGTAACTTACACTTCATTAGTTTTATGAAAAGATATAACTACATACTATTGTTGAGTACAACAATACTTATACATTTTTTGAGCTTAGGGTTTAAGACTACAATTCACATTTAAGAAAATGTTGGATTTTCTAGAAACATACATTATCATTTTACAAGGAAAATATACAAAAGAAATGTATACATCTACAACTCATATCTAAGATAATAATGGATTTTCTGGAAACATACATTATCATTTTACAAGGAAAGATACAAAAGAAATGCATACATCTACAACTCATATCTAAGAAAATATTGGATTTTCTGGAAACTTACATTATCTTTTTACAAGGAAACGATACAAAGAAAATACATACATTTATGGTTCATATTAAAGAAAATATTGGATTTTTAGAAGTATACAAAATCATTTTACACGCAAACATTACAAATCCTTATCACACAAAAATGTTTATGAACTCACCAACTTAATTGTTGACACTTTTCAAAATCACTTGTGTTCTCAGGAAACCAGTAGACAAGTATTCAACCCTTCTTGAGGACCGGCGTCGTCGTTTCATGTTTTCTACTTTTCAGTTATTTGTATTAACATTTGAGCAAACAAATTTTGTAAACAATGTAAACTTAAATTCTCAATGTATGAATGCTTGAGTTGCTATGTTTCATTTATATTCAAAAGTCACTCCATCCGCCTCTAGACGTTTCCACCATTCTGGTTTTGGGTGTGACAGATTGGTATCAGAGCATTGTTTACAGTGAACTAGTATATCGAACCATACAAGATATACAACTATAAATACAATGGGGCTAAAACACTCTGACTAAAAATATACTTTTAAAAATATAATAATATTTTAAGTAAATACATGCATACATACTAGAACAATGTCACAATAAAAACAAAACAAAAGTATTAAGATAAGTTGGACACTACGATTAAACCTTGGTGTATGTAATCTGGTCTGGGATAAATATAGACTGTTCAACTATATTTATCCGAGAGGTGACTAGCGTATGCCTGGGAATAGTTGTGGTGAGCAACAAGTCTATAACTTACCAACTCTATATACAAAGAAACTCTAGAACCAAACATAAAGCTTAAAATACTATAGGAGGATTTTATGATACTATAAATAATTCATGTGAAAACTAAAGATCCTTAATGGAAGGTCTATAATTACTTAGTGTATACGTTAAGGTTATATATGATTAAGATTTTATGGACTTAGAAATTGTGATTTCGCTTTACTTCCTATTCCTTGTTTGGTTGTGGTCTTAGAGTAGCATCACTTATTCGAAGGTCTATTTGATCTTAGTTATATACGACTTGTATACACTACGTCATTATAGGAGGACCCGGTAAGGATCACACCACAATTTTTTTCATTAGATATGCTTCTATTAATCTCATAGATTCTTTACATACCCCTATTCTCGCACAAACAACATATCTAGACATCACAACCCCACTACAACAACTAACGGAGGAGTCGAGGAAGAACCAGAAGGGGGTTCATAAAGAGGATTCCGAGAAGGGATCAGAAGAAGAGAAGGGTGCTGGAGAGACTATTAATGAACCTTACCCTATCAGGAATAGACATGAGAGGCCCGCTCAGACATTCGGGTTCTGAATCTCCATCACGAAGTAATGGAGATCAGTGGCAAAGCTCGGAACATGACAATGCAAATCTAACACACCCACGAAAAACAAAGAACGCCATATGGATTCCATGCCTACAAGTAGACCAGGAAGACAATACGGACCGCCTACACTCTTTAGAGGAAAAGATAGCCACCATAAGACAACAAATCCTTGCAGCTGAGGCTAGGGCAGTCTTAGCATAACAGAGAGCGAAGGAGGCCACATTGCGAAATGAGTGAAATGGTTGGGCACCTTGTGCGCCATTTTGGCATATGATAGACTAGCATAGCCGAGTGAGTTAGTGACTACACTACTCGCACTATGTCTTAGGTTTATTGCATCTTTCATCGCAACTTGTACTAGTAAACCAAGAGAGGGACGCCCTCCAAGACCCATGTAACCCAAATGAACTTAATGTATTGACGGTTATGTTCTATTTTTATAACTTAACGTTCGTACAATACCTACTACCTACCACCATAAGTACATTTTGATGATGTGGTCGAAACATTTGGGAATCATACAACGAAACATGTAATATATATATATATATATATATATATATATATATATATATATATATATATATATATATATATATGAGATACAATTAGCAACGACCATAGTTACTTACGAACTCGTTTCATACTATACGACAGAATCATGCCGCAACACGGAAGTAGCCAGCATGCAGGAGAAACACCAGTTCTACAAATGGACCTCACTACATTTCAAGCCATTGTAACAGCCGCCATGACAGCCTACATGGTACAAATTAGCGCTAAAAACACAAACAAAAACGAGAGCGGTGCCAGTAGTACCAACCCCGGTAGCAACCAAGGACACAAACAGGTGTGTTGCTACAAGGACACTCCAAATCACAAACCTAAGAACTCCCAAGACAATGGAGGAGTACTACCCAAGAAGAAGAAGAAGTTCTGGAACAAGAAAAAGGGTCGTTCGACTCAAGGACCTGCCAAAAGGCAACAAACTATGGCAGTCCATATCGCCACTGTACCAACTGCCTCAGTGCCGACAAGAACATATGCTGGAAACTTGCCAAAGTGCGACAAGTGCAACTTTCATCACTATGGATCATGCCGAGAATTGCATTGCAACCACTGCAATAAAAATGGTCAAGCCACTCGTTCTTGTTGGGTGCTAGCTCAAGGATCGGTCCAGTAGCCTATAGAGTTCGGTTACCACAGGAACTCAGCGACATACATCCCACAATCCACTTGTCCGACCTTAAGAAGTGTAGTTCTGCCGAAACTCTTGTAGTCCCACTCGATGAAGTTGAGGTAAACGAGAACCTACACCCCAAATAAGAACATGTGGGGATCATGGATAGGGAAATAAAGCGAGGGCCTGAAATTCACCAAGGAGCGGAAAGATCAAATAAAACAGAGATACCCGCCACTTTTCCTCCAAATTGCAAGAACCCGCACAAGATGCTAATTTTGGGACGAAATTACCTCTAACCGGGGGGGGGGGGGGGGTGATGTGACAACCTGAAAGATTTGGATCAAGCAAAGTCTAAATTGTAACCTTGTGCAAGTGAATTCACAACGTAACCTTGTTGCAATAAACTCTTGAAATCCATAAGGGCATTAGTTGTATTGGTATGCATATGAGTATATAAATACATATATACCTTGGAAATCATATTTATAACAAGCTCTTGAAAGTAAACAAACTATAACAAGTCAAGACAAATCAAATAGTTGAAATATAAATCAGTAACAAATACCTTGCCTTATAATTTTAAGCCAAGGACCCCACCCATTTAATTTTTATGAAGTACTAGACCGAAATCACCCTCATAGTGGGTGATTCAAAACCAAAATCACCATGAGGGAATGAGGTATGACCGAAATCTCAATGCCTAGAAAGCACTAAGGCTGAAAACTCTAAAGGTAAGTCCATTAAGGCCGAAAACCCTAAGGATGAGTCCACTAAGGCCGAAATCACATTAGTGGGGGGAGTTAGGACCGAAATCTCAAAGGGAATGGGGAGATTTCGATCATGTATGGCCGAAAACTCCAAGGTAGTCGATCCTAGAGTGATTCCAATGGGATACAAAGGATAAGGTTTGACTTTAAAATGTGATATCTCATCAGTATCCCATGCAAAACAATACACAACATATATCCATGTATTAACCCACAGTTAACCAAGTAAACATCACATCACCTTCCTTTCCTTATATTTGGACGAAATCACACCCAAACTCCACCATTTCTTCATCCTCCTTCCTGTTAACTTCCTTATTCTCTAAAAAATTCATTTCCAAGTTTTAAAGGACTTTTAGCTCGAAGTCCATCCTTAGATTTTGGTAAGTATTTTCATAATACCCTAGTGTTTATATACATTTTTATGGTTGTTTGATCATCTTTACACACATTATTATATGTTATACACTTAAGATAATAACATATCCAAGAAGTTCATCAACACCATCCAAGAGCTTAGGCTTGGAAATCACCACATCATCCTCTTAAACAACCCACAAATCCACTCAAGGTGAGATCATACCCCCATATTTTCAAGCTCGTTCATGTTTTTAGGGGGGGTGGGGGTAAAAGTAAAACTTTGTTATCACACAAATACATACATGTTTGCTTCTTGACGTTAAAAATAAGATATTATTTGCAAAAGGTATAATTATCCCTACTTTTATATAATATTTGTGATATATTAGTTTTTGTACGCAAGGTTAACAAAAACATAACTCATTATATGCTACAAATATCATAAGGAAAAGCATGATTTGGAAAACTACAAGGTTTTGACAACTTTTACCAAAAGATAGCTTTTCTAGCAAAAATGGTTACAATATAGTTATTTACTATTTTGGTGGGTTACAACCCAAAGACATAATATTTTGACTACATATTTTAACACTAGGCAAGATTACAACTTTATATTTATATAAAAGATTATATAAATAGTCTCAACAAACATATAAGACAGACTATAATTGGTTTAGTTTGGGAGTCATAAAACCACACTTTCATTTTAGAAGAACCATATAATTATTCAAATGTATAATTATTTCATTTTACAAGAAAAAGGAGTCATAGTTCACGTAAATCAGTTGATGCTCTTGTGAGACATTCTCTTCACCGTACCTACCTAGCGTATACCTTAAGTCATGCATTATAACCATAGTCTCCATGAGGGAGAGAGAGATAGTTTTGTAGAGATCTATACGAGATTGACAACCTCACACCTCAATTGTTCGCTACACTTAGACCGACAAGTCTAGGGTGACAAAAGTCTACCGATTCCGACGCCTGAAGAACGTCGTTCAGGCATATCAGTCATATTAAGCACAATTATCATAACTCACATAAGGATTGACAAAACGATTTGGTTTACAGGGTAACTTACACTTCATTAGTTTTATAAAAAGATATAACTACATACTATTGTTGAGTACAACAATACTTATACACTTTTTGGTCTTAGGGTTTAAGACTATAGTTCACATTTAAGAAAATGTTGGATTTTCTAGAAACATACATTATCATTTTACAAGGAAAAATATAAAAGAAATGTATACATCTACAACTCATATCTAAGATAATAATGGATTTTCTGGAAACATACGTTATCATTTTACAAGGAAAGATACAAAAGAAATGCATACATCTACAACAATACTTATACATTTTTTGAGCTTAGGGTTTAAGACTACAATTCACATTTAAGAAAATGTTGGATTTTCTAGAAACATACATTATCATTTTACAAGGAAAATATACAAAAGAAATGTATACATCTACAACTCATATCTAAGATAATAATGGATTTTCTGGAAACATACATTATCATTTTACAAGGAAAGATACAAAAGAAATGCATACATCTACAACTCATATCTAAGAAAATATTGGATTTTCTGGAAACTTACATTATCTTTTTACAAGGAAACGATACAAAGAAAATACATACATTTATGGTTCATATTAAAGAAAATATTGGATTTTTAGAAGTATACAAAATCATTTTACACGCAAACATTACAAATCCTTATCACACAAAAATGTTTATGAACTCACCAACTTAATTGTTGACACTTTTCAAAATCACTTGTGTTCTCAGAAACCAGTAGACAAGTATCCAACCTTTCTTGAGGACCGGCGTCGTCGTTTCATGTTTTCTACTTTTTAGTTATTTGTATCAACTTTTGAGCAAACAAAGTTTGTAAACAATATAAACTTAAATTCTCAATGTATGAAAGTTTGTGTTCTATGTTTCATTTATATTCAATTGTTATGATACTGTACATGAAGTTACTTCATTCACCCCAGACGTTTCTGCCGTTCTAGTTTGCGGGTGTGACAAAGAAAGGATTTGGCCCTTTTCAGATGTGGGTGTCATGGTTTAAGTGATCCAAGTGTTCGATGGTGTATTTGGAGGCCAAGGGTATAATCATAATTTGATAACTTGGTCGTTTATAGATTTTGGGTTTTGTTCGGGAAGTTTTAAGGCTATGGTGTGTTGTTAGGAGCATAGGGCTTCTCGTTGCCTTTCCATGGATATAAGGTTCGTTGGAAACGGACCTAAGATTAGGAAGTTAGAGTATTTTGAAATAATGACAGAAATGGCCCTTGGTGGAAAAAGTTGGCAAGCTGGTCCCATGCGTGCATGGAGGAGGGCACGTGCCTGGGTGAGTACGCCCAACGTAATGAGCCAGGGTTTAGGCACTATGTAAACATCTTTATAAGCTCAAGATCATTCATTTCTCATCCTCCATTGTTTTTTAGCCTCATTTCCAACCCTAATCCCTTGGTGGTGCATTCTTGAGCTTGGAGATGATTTTTGAAGGTTCTTAGTGTTATTTCAAGGAAGTGGGTCTTGGTGATTAAGCTTGGTGTAGCTTTGGGGTTATAGATATAGAATCTTCACACTCTTGGGAAACTTCAGGAGGTAAAAAGTTCTTATATTGACTTCTTCTTATGCTAGTTTGAGTTTAGGGCAAGAGTAAGGGTTTTTATGGTGTATTAAACTCTCCTCGTGAGTCTGAGCCACTCCAGGAGCTTGGAGTGATAGATCTTGCCTCTTCTGATGTTTCTAGTTCATAAAAATGCTTTTTTGATGTTTAATAATGGTCAATGTATGTTCTAGTTGGATTAGAATGGGTCTTAATGGATTAAGATGGTTCTTGGGTCCCATTGAGTCATGAAAATGCATAAAGTTGCTGATGTTATGCATTAAGTGATGGGTTTTGAGCACTATAACACTCCTATGGTGCACATGCAACCCTAAATGCTTTGGATCTATGTTTTCTCTATTATACATGCATATTTTCAATTTTTTTCAAAGCATTGTCCTAAATAGCATACAAATTGCCAATTGAATAAAACATCTAGATAGATGACATACCTTTTGAGGGACTTGTAGTTCTTGACCCTTGAAAGCTTGAGCACCTCAAGTATGATGCCTCTAATGGTTCACAAACACCAATATGCAAAAGGATGATTTAAGAGAATAATCTATTTATCTCTAAGAGAAGAGGCAACCAATTTTGGTCTATGGAGCGTTCTTTTTATAGTGTTGGACATGCTAGGGTTACACTTGGTAAACCCTAATAACCCATGACTTTCTACATTCTCATGCTTCATGGGTTTAACCTCCATGGGCTATCCATGGATTAGTTTAGACCGTAATCATGGATCATTAGCCCACACTACAAGAATGATTGGTTTACACAATCAATTCCCTTATATTTAATTAGTCTCTTTTGATCACAAAATTAATAAATTAATTCTTGATCAATACTAATTAAATAATTCTATATTAATATATTTTACTTGTAATATATTAATATACCATAAATAACCTTTTTCTCAAAATCCATCCTATCAAATTGCACCGGTGAAGCAACCCAAAAGGACCATGCTACAATCGGGTCAAGTACATACCAGTTATAGTTATGGGCTTAGACACCAAATCCAACATTAAGAGCTTTATTTTAAGGTCCTCTAAAGTTTAGGCGCAAAGTGCTTAAGTGGTTAAGCCATCAATTCGAGTTTGGATTAATCCAGGTCACGCCTCACGGAACTGGCCGTACGCCCAGCATACCGAGTTAAAGTCGCAACCAGGGTTCTTCGAGTATGCCATGCGTAGCTGAGCATACGCCCCGCGTTCGATGCGGGCTTTGGGCTTGTCGTGTTTTTGGGCCTCGCATCTTTGGGCTGATTATGGACTTATTTCGTGAAGTGGGGTTTTTCATTAAAGTTTAAAGTAATTTGTTGGGTTTTCAATTTGGGTCTAGGATTGTGGTTTTGGACCTTAGCGGGCCCATTGGGCTTGAGCTTCGCGGTGTCTTTTGGGCCTTGTTGCTTTGGGCCTTTTGGGCTATCTGAGATCAACTGTTGGACTAAGGTAATTATTAGGCTTAGGATAAGGCCCATATAGGGCTGGCCCCAGTTTGGAAAATTGGGCCATTAGTGGGCCTTTGTGGATCTTTTGGTGTTGGGCCTTTCTGGTCTTTGGGTTTCGGCCTCAGTTTTGGTTCAAATTGGGTCAGGGGTAAAATGACCAAACCAATTGCTAATTGGGTGTAATTTTGTTATTTATAGTTCGGAGGAGTCGTCAGGGCAGCAACTAGAGATTTCTTTCCAGTGAGCTTATGCATTCAAGGTGAGTATCCCCACTGTTCAATGGGTCGAAGGCACCAATTCCGGCCCATTTGGTTATGTATCGTAGGAAGATCCAGGGGTAACCCATGGCAGTTTGTATGAACGACCAGGAGGCGGCTCTTGGCAATCTGTATGCAAGACCAGAGTAAGACCTCTGGCAATTATTAGTTAAGTAGCTGTAGATTGTATGCTAGTTGTCTTTATGACGCTTGCATGGAAGACCAGGAGGTGGATCCTGACACTTGTCTATAAGACCCAGGGTTTTGGCCATTGACCTGGCAAGGAAGACCACGAGGCAGCTCCTGGCATAATGGCAAGACTATGGTGGGCACATAGCACTTTTATCGATTGATTAGATATGTATGACATGTATGGCTCGTATATGTATGGTATGTGGTATTTGGGGAAATCACTAAGAATTGTGCTTACAGCTTGTGGTTTATGGTTTCAGGTACTTCCGGTTCGAAAGGAAAGGGACCAGCTTGATCGCAGTGTATACACCCGTGTTTTCCACAATACGTGATTTTGGGATTTACTCTGATAACTGTTTTATTCTATAATACCTTAAATGTTTGGATAAATGTAAATGAATGTTTAAATTTATATATTAAAAATGAAATTTTTACCCTTGATTTCCGGGATGTTACAAGTTGGTATTAGAGCCTTGGTTTGAGGGATTTAGGCATACTCTCGGGTATGTCTGAACTCAAACTGAGGGTTTGGTGAATTTTTTTATAAAATGAACATTTAATTAAAAATATATTTCTAATCAAAGAAAGGGGTGTGATGTGTCACACCCCGAAAACCAAAGGCGGAAACATTTTCGGGGCGGACTCCACGTTGAGTATCAAATCCAATGTACATAGTAAGCAAGTAAACAACCATTACATTACATATTAGAATTTACATATGTTTAAAAGTAAAATATTACAAGTGTTATACATATGTATATATGGACAAAAGTAGAGACGAGTCTTCTGCGAACTCCGTCTTCGCCAAAAAGGATCGCTGGGTACCTGTCTAACATGGACCTGAGAATACAAGCAGTTTGAAAATCAGCATAAAGTTGGTGAGTTCATAAGCGGTTTTGTTTTCTGAAATTGTACAAGTTCCTTTCTGTTTTCTGAAAAAGTTTCACACCAAGAAAATCCCATATTTTCTTAAAAGTAATGTTATCGAATCCAAAATGTAATGTAAAAGATGTACACTGAAAACATGTTTACCCTTGTGAAATGTAAAGTTCAGTTATCTAGTTTGTTACACGTTTCTGGTTATGTACAAATGTTTTCCCCAGGAAAATCCCATATTTTCCTAAAAGTTGGTTATTGAACCCCAAAATGTAATGTAAAGATGTACATTGAAAACATGTTTACCCTTGTGAAATGTAAAGTTCAGTTATCTGGTTTATTACACGTTTCTGGTTATGTACAAATGTTTCCCCAGGAAAATACCATATTTTCCTAAATGTGTGAATTGTTACCGAATCTGAAAGTAATGTACAAGTATCTACCATACTTAAAGTGTGTGTGTGGAGTCTCCTGAATGTCCGATTACCTTTAAATGTACATTAGTTTTAACACACATATAAAACTAATAAATACGTGCAAAGTATTCATAATCTTGATTGCGAGTCCTTAACCATACTTCAGACTAGATATGAATCGAGCCGTGGTCAGTATCTTTTTATGACTTTTGTCACCCTTGAACCTTGCAGTTTAGCTGTAGCTAGCAGCCAGGTGCGGGATAGTCGGTCCCATATAGATCTATACACTCAAGTCACGTTCTCTCTTCTGGAGATTCTGGTTATAGGGATAGTCCTCCACTCTCTCGTGCCAAGGGAAGTGTTACAAAGGACGTGTCTCCAATCTTTAAGATTACTCTTTACTCTCGTGACTAGGGGAGTAGTATCTATAACTGACTAAGTTCTAATGATGCTTGTCCTTCACACTCGAACCTAGGTGTTTTATTAAGGACAAATACAAATTTTCTATGACTTCTATCAGTTAAAGTGTGAACAACTCAATTGTGAAGTACAAATATAACACTATATAATAAGAATTGAATTAGATTCGAAGAACAATTCCATAAGTTAAACGTTTGTTAATATGTTTTCAATTCTTAAAAGTGTACGAATTATGAAACCATTTAAATGAAATAATGAATTTAAGTACAAGATATTCTTGTACTTTTGCTTGTATCCTCCCCCTGAAAACATTGAAAATCCATTGAAAAGGGTAGGGGTATGAACTCACCGATTGAGAAACGCGTCAGTTTTGGATCCTATACGTCAGTTCTGGGTTCGCAAACGCACAAGATTCCTATGTATTATGAAAAGATACACATTTGTATCTAATTAGGACTTGATTAATTTATTTTTTAGGGACATACACTTCTAGTTGCAGAAACACTCCATTACAAGTGTTTGGAAGGACCCGGGTGACATTTCTGGACATGAATGGCTAGGATATGGAGTTTACTCTTCAAGAGTAAACTCTAAGGAGTGTGCACGGCCCTATACACCACATCCCCATGATTTTACGGCCGTAAACTCATGGTGGGGTGTTCTTATGTACTAAATGGCCTTAAATCAAATGAGGGGTGTTGCTAGGTTTTGTTCTAGGGCATTTGAAAGGGACTAAATCAAACATATGGGCATTTGGGCATCATTTGACATGATTTTAGGAGTTTACGGCCCATGACTCCCCTTATGGCCGTGAACTCCTTAGAGGGGTGATTTCTTTATGTTTTAGGCTTATAAGTTGTTCATGTTTGCTTCTAGATTTTTGTTCAAGGCTTAGAAGGTGTACAAATGGCAATTTAACACCATAGAAGGAGTTTACTCCCCTTGGAGATGAGTTTACGGCCCAAGCATGTTCTTGGGCAGTAAACTCATGTTTACTCCTCAAAAATGATGATTAAGGTGTTCTAAGTCCTAATTGGTAAGCCATATAGTTGTATCTAAGTCCCAAAATTGGTTTGGAGGGGTTTAAAGGCATAAAAACCCATTTTATTTGAGTTTACGGCCCAAGCATGATCCATGGCTGTAAACTCATGAAGATGGTCCTTTTCCAAGTTTTAAACACGAATTTGAGGGCCTATGGTGCTATACTATGAGTTAGAGAAGTTAGCTTAATGGATTTGAGCCTTAAATTGATGTTTTTGGACCTAGTTCTTTGGTTTGAGGAGAGAGGTTAGAGAGAGAGAGTATTGAGAGAGGGAAAAAGCTTCAAATGGAAGCTTAATCATCTTTAAATAGTGTCTAAGATTTTTACACGATGGAATTCTACCCGATACCGACGTTAGACGTGGCTTTTGGTCACACCCGATAAAGTTGCCGTAACCCGATATGGTTGATTCTAAAATTTTTCCGATAACTAGAGTGGGGTGCTAAAATGAGTTCTAAATGTGTCGGGACACTCATTAATCCATAATAATACTTTCAAATTAATGACTTAATTTAATTACAAAATTGGAAACGAATTGCTAAAAACGGGTCTTACGGACGAATTGGGTTTCGGCGATGGATAACTTCGGGTTGTCACATGATGTGTGAAATCAACCGAGCTCAAGTAAGTGGTTCCCAGAATACCAATACATGTTTATTATGATATATTTCATGATTATGAGAATTGCATGCTAGATTAGGGCTAAGGATCTGCCTAGTATTGTATGATAGGAGAGATGCCTTTATATGCCTGATTGTATGAGCTGTAGAATTGCATGCTAGTATGTATTCCAGATGTGTAACACCCATAAAATTCGAGCCAATTTAAAACTTTTAAATTCATTTGAAACCATTCATTTATTACAATTTGTTTCAAAATAGTTTATACATCAGAGTTCCCATAAATCATAAACGTCAATTGAGAAAGTGTACGGTCACGCCTTCGCCTACCGCGCGGCCATCCGTTGAACCTAAAACAATAAACTGAAATTGTAAGCCCGAAAGCTTAGTGAGTTACCCCCAAAATACCAACCTCATATAACCATAATCATATCATATCAACAAATACAGAACATCCATGCATCTCGAGTCTACAGAGTGACGGGTCCGCCCGCACCAAGCCTTCAGTCCACCTGGTCCACTCTCTGAGTCTACAGTATGATTGGACCGCCCGCACCGATCCTTCAGTCTATCCGGTCCACTCTTCAAGCCTCGACATGTCTGGTCCGCCCTCTTAGGGCCTTCATCCTATCCAGACCGCTCGTCGGGCCTTCGGCCTGACTATGTGCCCTCCCGAGTTTGCAGTCTATCCGGTCCGCCCTGGATTTGTTGGCCTACAGCACGAAGCAGGACCCGCCTCAAACCAAACCCCAATCAACAACCATGTGCACATATAACAGATAATCACATAATAGTCTATAGGTAAACAAACCGATCTAACAGATCATATAGCATAGCAACATCCTATAACCAGGATACCGACCTAACCGGTCACTAACATAGCATCATCCTATATACCAGGATACTGACCTAAAGCAGGTTACTAAACATAAAATCATCCTATATACCAGGATACCGACCTAAACTAGGTCACTAGACATAATATTGTCCTAACTACCAGGTCACAGATTTAACAGATCATTAAACATATCATGCAAATACCCGGATACAAGGGTCGACCTTGGTGCCGTATACCCTGTTGATATAGTGAGGATAACTCACCTTGAAATGCCAAAATGAAGAGGTAAGATCAAATCCCCGATCACAGCCAGAAACTCCACCGCCTAACACTTTGATGAAACCATATCTGTAAGTGCCCAAATTACTAGAATACCCTTGGAAGTCAAACTGGTCAACTCTTGGTCAAATTCAAAGTCCTAGTCAAAGTCAGCCTTCCTGATTGACCCTACTCGCCGAGTCAGCCTATTGACTCGCTGAGTTCCTAAACTCAGAAAATCCTCATATCACGACTCAACTCGCCGAGTCACCCCGTGACTCGTCGAGCTCATCAATCCCCGAGTCATAGCTTGTCTAACTCACTGAGTCACCACTCAACTCACTGGTCCTTATCATAACCAGATGGGTTAGAGTTTGCGACCCGACTCGTCGAGTCTAAGAACAGACTCGCCGAGTTCACTTAAGTCATCCTCATTCAGACGATTTCAGTCCATCCCACTGCTTCCAACTCATAGATCTGGATTCCTAGGGCTAGTTTTACACGTAAAGTTTCCAAATTTACGTGCATGCAACGTGATTTTGGCTCAATACAAGCTAGAGAGAAGGTTCAAGACAAGAATGCTCATCAACAAGCTAAAGGGCTGATACTTTATGCCTCCATGGACAAAGATAAGTCTAGATCTGAAGTTGCAACCCCATATCTAGTCCCAACACCCAAAATGGATTTCAAACATGCTAAATAGCCCCAAATCATCATCCAAGAATAGATCTAGAAGGGAAGAGCTCAAGGAAGTGACCTGTTACCTCCAAAATGTGCCCAAGATGAAGTAGATTCTGGATCTACACGAATTCCTTGATGCTAGTCTCTTGATCTACAAGTTTCCTTCACTAGAATCACCTTCCAAAGCTCAAAAACTCTCACCAATGGCTCACACACGAATTTAGGGTTTACTGACTCTCAAGGGGTAACAAAGAGGCTCAGGTGAGGACATAAGGTCCTTTAAATAGGGTGCAAACCCTAAAATTTAGGGTTTTATCTTCCCAGCATTGACTGGTCGAGTCCCGCCGCCGACTCAGCGAGTCGAGTCACTTAACACTTGCCCAACACCCGCTCTGGCTTGATGAGTTAATACACCTACTCGTCGAGTCTAATCCTTTATTTACACATAGCACCTTGAACTTATATTCCTGAACTTGGGATGTTACAAGATGAGTGGATAGAATGGCTTGATTAGTGCATGTTGGTCAGACTTTCCATTGTCTGAATGTTACTTGCTTTGTGCTTTGTGGGACTCTTGGTGATGTGAATTGACTGCTAAGTGAATATGCTAAGCCACATTTGGCACAAGTTAAATAATCTTAGAGTGATGGGTTTGTCGACCCTATTGCGCACCTCTTGTTTGATTCCAACCGTTCTAGGGTTGAGTCTTTTACTCGAAGGTTTATCTGATCTCTATTACATGTGACTATATTCATGAGGCAGCTAGTTGACATTGGTGGGAGTCCTTCAGCATCTAAGGGTTGGGTAAGGTTAGTAACCTAGGAGAGCCTAGGATATGCTTCAGTGGGTTTAGTGGTGTGGTTTAGTGAGTTTTGGTGCATTGGTTTGAGAAGGTGACTTAGAGGATTCAGAATGATTGTGGAGGAAAATATGAATAGGTGTGGAAGGTAGTATTGGGACCGTACTACTAAAATTACAAGATCCATACTCAAATCAGTGAGAGTCTTGGAGAATCTAAGAAGCTTATGAGAGGAGGATTTTTTAGTATGTTTTGATCTTCAGCATGTTGTATTTCAGGTTGGTGATGAGCACTCAGGGAGGTGGTTCTGGTTCTGGTTCTGGCTTAGGAGCAGGTTTTGAGCCGATTAGCGAGCAGATGCAAGAATTCATTTCATCAGAGATTTCTCGTAGTATTTCGGAGATCTTGGATGAACGCTTGGGCACGTTCTGTGCTGAGTTTATGGCTATCGTTGGAGCTCGCATTTTTTCTTTCTAGGAGTTTCGTGCTTGTGGAACTCCTGCGTTCCATATGGATAAGGACCCCATTGTCAGTCGGAGGTAGTTGGCGGATATTGCTAACGCATTCAGGACGAGTTTCTGCCCCGAGGAGGTGAAGAACATATATGCTTCCTTCCTAATGAAGGACAGGGAATAAGATTGGTAGTGAGATGGGTGATAATGTTATTGATGCTATGTTATCGGATGACTTCTCAACTAGGTTCCTAGTGTTTGCAACGGCGATTGAGGTGCAGCAGTTGGCACGAGAGTTTCTGGATCTCCGCCACACTGCTCAGACTGTGGCAGAGATCACTGCCAAGTTCCGAGAGAGGGCTTTATTGGTTCCGCAGTATGCAACATATGAGGAAGTAAAGAAGGTAAGGTGTCATGATATGTTGTGGGATAATATAAGGGAGTTTGTGAGTATTTCAGGATGCAAGACCTTGAATGATATGATTTATAGAGCCCGAGAGTGGGAGATCGATTTGGATCACCTCCGGAAGAGGGGATCAGATCAGGTGCATATAGTGGAGGGTCCCAGGAAGAGACCCAAGAATTCTCATTAGCGTTTGGGAGGCCAACAGGGTCGGGGTTATTGCAACACGTGCGGGAAACTGCATGATGGAGTTTTTCGTTCCAAGGGTTTGGGCTGCTACAAGTGTGGCAGGTTTGGTCACGTCAGCAGGGATTGTCCTGAGGGGGCAAGCCTGCTATGTTTTCACTACGATCAGGTGGGCCATAGGAAGGCTGACTGTCCGATGTTGAGGGGAGGAGCAGTGAGTGCGCCTGCTCCAACTACTTTGAGGATCACCGATGGATGAGAGGGTAGGACAGGAGCCCCATCAGAGTGGAGTCAGGCTTTGTAGTGTCAGACAGGGGAGGTCAGGACTCCAACAACTGACATTGCAGGTATGTATCTTTTGCCTTCTTTCTGGTTGGTAGTCAAAATCGGTTCAGGGGAATTGTGTGGAAGGTTTATGGTCAGGATTCAGCGGGTTGGTTCTCCAGTATCGCCAGGATTCAGTGGTTTCCATAATTGTGCTTGGATTGGCTTTTGGGGGTGCCAAGGGAAGTGGTTTATTGCTGAGGTTTTGGTCTGAGCTATAGCTTTTGGGGTTATCAGTTTTGTTGGGATTCGGGAAGTGTTCTTCTGTTCTTCAGGGGTTGTGTAGTCTTTTGGGTTTCACTAGTGATGGATCACTAGCATTGGTAAGTGCAGGTTGTCAGCAGATCGATCATTGAAGGTAATAAAGATTGAAAATCCTTCAATTCTTGCGTGGGGTAAGATCTTAGTCGAATCAAAGTGGGGGAGAATCGTTTAGGTATTCAGGATCAAAAGTAGGTGTGAAACTAGGTTGAGTTTCGCATCCCCGTCGGGGAGGAAGGCGACCCAAGTGGCCGTGTGGATTGAGGATTGTGTGGGATGGGAGTTCGGGAAACTTCCTAATATTTGGTTCATGCCTTCTTGGTGTTGGATAACAGACTTTGGGGGACCCAACTTGGGGTTCCAGTCATGACTCGAGTTCAGCTTGGGTGTTAGTCAGGAAATGGAAGGTCGTGGGAGACCGGGTATTAGGTAAGACTACAGTTGGTCCTGTAGCGTTCAGTTTAGCATTGGGTTTGGTGTTGAGATGGTTCAGGTAATTATTTCAAATCGAGGTTTCCTTTCAGAAGTCGTGTGGGCGACTGTGTGAGTGTCTTTCAGCTCAGCAACCAGGCAGGAACCCGATATTTTAGATAATTAGTAGACAAGTTGGGACCAGGGAGGTCTCAACTGCTTTCGGAAAGTAGCTAGAAGGCATTGTGATGTTTTGGGCAGTATTAGTGATTTGGGATTCATGTGTGTGGAGTAGCTCGTTGTTCAGGAAATGCTAAGTCATTTGCAGACGGTATTAAATAATCTCAGAGTAATTGATTTGACCCGGTTGTGTAGCTCTCGTTTAAGTCTAACCATTGCAGGGATAAGTGTTTTGCAGCTGTTTATGGTCAGTGACCTTGTTTCCATTGGTCGCATCAAGATAATCAAGTTGGAAGTGTTTTGTTTAGTGTAACAAACCGTTATTTCAAACCTATGTAATAGTATAGGTCGATTTGTAGTCTTTCTAAAATAATAAAGAAAAATTTTATATAGCGCCCGTAGATCAGGGCTAGTCAATTTAGAGACGATAAGCGTCAAAAATGACTTTTTGATAGAAGATTATTTAGGATGAATAACACTAACTAAGTTGTAGTATATGTTACAAGGTTTCCGTGCATATAAAGAACTCCAAAATCCGAGTTATAACGAAGAAGTTATGACTTGTTGAAGTTTCGCGACAGAATCGGCACAACGCTGAATGACGTAAAAAGTGAATTTACGTTAGAGTGATATTTAGCCTTAGCGATCTAAACGAGAATCGAAGATCTCGTTGTTAGTAGTGAAACGACGAAAAGTTAGGCAAGAACGGACGTCAAACGAAGAAGTTATGAATTTATAACGAAATTTTCTATCCCGGCCTATTAAAAATAAATAATAAAAATAAAAGTCAAAATTAGCCGACGGAGTCTAAACGAAAGTCGTAGAGCGTAGTCTCACCTACGCGTGGATATAAAGAACGTCGAAAACGAAGTTCGTATGAAGAAGATATGAATTTTCGAAGTTTATTAAATAATTAATAATTAAATTTAATTATTAAATCCCGGTATTATCCAAAGACGAGTCATCGGACTCATCCGAAGTATGCCCCGCGTACAGCGAAGCATGACGACCTTCGCACTCGAGTTCTTCGGATGACGCATGCAGTGACGTTTCGGACGCGTACGCCCCGCGTACTCCGAGGCTCCAGCCTCCTATAAATAGGATGCGAGGGCAGCCGGCTCATTTGCTCTTTTTCTCTCTTCTCTCTCCCGTTTTGCATCGTTTTGCGTGCCCGAAGTGTCCCAAAGCCCAGGTCTCAATCCTGAGTCCCGAAGCAAGATCCGAAGCCCCGAGAATCCCGAAGAGCGTGATTCCCGAGCCGAAGCTCTGCCCGCGAGAAGTTCAATTTTTGTGAAGATCTTCTAGATCTGCGGAGATATACTACTTCTGCAAGCTGTAGTGCTATCTGATCATCTTCTGATCAAGTGAGTGTATACTACCTTTCATAAACACGATAATAATACAAGTATGGTTTGAGTGTATTAAGTATATTGTTGTTTATATGTGTGAGTGTGTAGTTAATTTCTTCTAACACATAAATATGAAGTATTTGCTATGAAATACGTGCTATGTGTTTATATATTATTTGTCTATTTGAGATGGGCGTGGAATTGATGTTTTATACAAGTGTTAAATGATTTAAACTGTGTAAGTATTTATATCTACGAAAATGTTGGGTAGAACTTGGGTAGATGGGATAGTTGGTGATTATGGAGTTAGCGCCTATTGTATAAACCTTGGCGACGATGTGACTTCGTGCCCGTTTGATGAACCTTGGCGACTATGGAGTTAGCGCACGTTGAGTAAACCTTGGAGACTATGGAGTTAGCGCTTGTTGAGTAAGACCTTGGCGACTATGGAGTTAGCGCTTGTTAAGTGAACCTTGGTGACTATGGAGTTAGCGCCTGATAACTATGGATTTAGTACTTGATAAATAAACTTTGGCAGCAATGGAATTCGTGCCAATTCCTTACGAATAAATGAATGAAGGATAGTTGGTTCTTAGGGTAAAACCTTAAGAAGATAATGGGGGTGGGTAATTGGGTTGATTGTTTGCTGATTAAATATAATAATTATATTATTGTGGGTTGAAAACCCTATATGCTCACCAGGCTCCCAAGCCTGACCCACTCAGTTTTCTTTTCATTACAGGTAATGGCACAAGGATATAAGTTGGTGGACTTGACGAGAGATTTTGGATTATAGATCAGTAGTTATAAATAACTATTGTAAGATCTATTTTATATTGTTTATGCTTTTGGTCTGTATCGAACATGACATCTCGAGGTTTTATTATTTAATGAAAATACATTCTCTTTGAGAAACATTTTGATAAATTTTATCATATTTTATTTTGGGAACAAATTCCGCAACCGTTTTCTTTAAACGATCACTCTGATTTATAAAACAAAGCATAAACAAATCGGTCTTTTCTGGCCGTGAAATTGGGGATGTCACAGTTGGTATCAGAGCATTAATTTAAGCGAACTAGGAATATGGATGTATTACTAGACTTAAACTTAGAATGCTAAGCAATGATTGTGAGTTGAGTGTGTCCATTATATTTTAAGTAGTACACCTAAATTGACACAGGCACTAGTTTATTTTAGGAAAATTGCCTAAAATGTTATTATGTGCTAATTGTTATATGTTTGCCATATATGATGTTAATTGTTCGGATCTATGGTCTGTTGCCGACCGGATCTGGAAACCTTATGTGTTTAGGATTCTAAGCGTGCGTCTACGATATTAGAACTAGCATGTAAATGTTTTGGAGTGATAAGGATGATTTGAATATCTATCGTGAATAAGGATCTAATTTCACCTTATTCGGTGTATAGATCAAAAATGGTGAGAACGAGGAGTGGAGTTGGAAATGCTGATGAAAACAGGAATCAAATACCAGTGATTGAACAAATACCTGTTGTAGCAGCAGCGCCTAAACCAATGACAATGGTCGGAGTTCAAGTGATGATCCAGGCAATGTTGAATAATCAGATGGAAGAAACCAGACGCCTGATCAGGCAGAATCGCGAAGAATTGTCAATTCAAGTTGAAGAGCCCGAAGTAAATGGAGGGCAGTCTGAAGGAGGAAACTACAGTGGGACCGTTGGTCAAGCCAACCCACCAATAGTTCGCCAAAACAACCAGGATGGAGGAAATGGCGGACGTGGATGCAAGTATAAGGATTTCATGGCATCCAAACCACCATGTCTTTCTGGGAGCCCGACACCGGTGCAAGTCATGGACTGGATCTCCGAAATGGAGACAATGTTTGAAAGTTGCGAGTGTAGAAACAGACAGAAGACCGCTCTTGCAATCCCTCTGTTAAAATCTGGAGTACTGAGCTGGTGGAAGTTACTGGCCGGTTCGATGCCCAAGGGGGAAGCTAGCAAGATGTCTTGGGAAGAGTTCGTGGTGCAACTGAAAATGCAATACTGCTCTGAGCAAGATCTTCTGGAAATCAACAATGAGTTCCAAAATCTAAAGAAAGGAAAATTGAGCGTCACTGAATACGCTACGAGCTTTACGGAGAAGATGAATCTTATTCCATACCTAATTCCAACTGAACTTTCCAAGGTCAACAAGTTTGCCAATGGATTACCAGCGGACTTTGGTCCGATAGTCAAGCAAGCAACCACTCTGAAAGCCGCCATCTGGGCAACCAAGAATGTTGAGACCCAAATAAAAGAAAAGGGTCTGGAAAGAGCTGAAGTTGGAGAGAAAAGGAAGCGTGAAGGGTCTTCAATAATCGACAAAGAAAGCAAATTCTCAAAATCTGGGGGAAGAGATGAAGCTAAGTGGTGTGATAAGTGTAAGAAGACACACTTCGGGAAATGTAGCGAGGAGATGACTTGCTACAAATGTGGAAAGACAGGGCACTACGCCAACAAGTGCGCACCCATCAAGAAGATGTGCTATAGATGTAATGAAGAAGGGCATATTTCTAAAGACTGCCCAAAGAAAAACATGCCTCCACAGCCAAGGGCATTCAACATGTTCCTCAACGAAGCAAAAAAGGATGGGAGGATTAAAAGATGAAAACTTCATATTAATATATAAAGTCTGTATCAGGAAGCATAGCCTGTTAGAGGCATAGTATAGGGTGAACTTGAACTTTTGTGTAATAGTTTCAAGAATTAATATAAACCCTGGTTTTGTTATCTGATGTGTTGAATGATTATATGATTTATGTATGGTGACTTGGTTAACTGCGAGACAATGCTTGGGACGAGTATGAGTAGGTGTGAATGGTAGTAGAGATCTATGCTACCGGAAGCACAGGACTCACGCTTGGATCAGGGAAAGTCACAAGGTTACCAAGAAGCTAGTAATTGATTTCGTTTTATTCAAGTTTTTCATTACCCTTGTTTCGGTAATGGCTAGTAGGATGATGGTTATTCCGACCCTAGTGGTCATATTAAATTGAGTCCGCCTACGATGAGAGGTCATCGGGGCACGACCCATCGGTTAGTTACAATAGATAAATAAATGTATTTATCCTTAGAAGAAGAAGGAGTCCACAATAAGGATTTATTTTGTAACTTAAAGATGTCGATCGAAAGTCCAACGTAGTACGAAGAGCATATGCAGGATTGAGCATCAAGGTTATTACTTAGGATGGAGAGATAACTTATGGAGTCAGTATACGAATCCTATTTCGTTGATGATTCCGGGACGTAATCATCCTAAGGGGGAGATAATTGTAACGCCCGTAGATCAGGGCTAGTCAATTTAGAGACGATAAGCGTCAAAAATGACTTTTTGATAGAAGATTATTTAGGATGAATAATCCTAACTAAGTTGTAGTATATGTTACAAGGTTTCCGTGCATATAAAGAACGCCAAAATCCGAGTTATAACGAAGAAGTTATGACTTGTTGAAGTTTCGCGACAGAACCAGCACAACGCTAAATGACGTAAAAAGTGAATTTACGTTAGAGTGATATTTAGCCTTAGCGATCTAAACGAGAATCGAAGATCTCGTTGTTAGTAGCGAAACGACGAAAAGTTAGGCAAGAACGGACGTCAAACGAAGAAGTTATGAATTTATAACGAAATTTTCTGTCCCGGCCTATTAAAAATAAATAATAAAAATAAAATTCAAAATTAGCCGACGGAGTCTAAATGAAAGTCGTAGAGCGTAGTCTCACCTACGCGTGGATATAAAGAACGTCAAAAACGGAGTTCGTATGAAGAAGATATGAATTTTCGAAGTTTATTAAATAATTAATAATTAAATTTAATTATTAAATCCCGGTATTATCCGAAGACGAGTCATCAGACTCATCCGAAGTACGCCCCGCGTACAGCGAAGCATGACGACCTTCGCACTCGAGTTCTTCGGATGACGCATGCAGTGACGTTTCGGACGCGTACGCCCCGCGTACTCCGAGGCTCCAGCCTCCTATAAATAGGATGCGAGGGCAACCGACTCATTTGCTCTTTTTCTCTCTTCTCTCTCCCGTTTTGCATCGTTTTGCGTGCCCGAAGTGTCCCGCAGCCCCAGTCTCAATCCCGAGTCCCGAAGCAAGATCCGAAGCCCCGAGAATCCCGAAGAGCGTGATTCCCGAGCCGAAGCTCTGCCCGCGAGAAGTTCAATTTTTGTGAAGATCTTCCAGATCTGCGGAGATATACTACTTCTGCAAGCCGTAGTGTTGTCTGATCATCTTCTGATCAAGTGAGTGTATACTACCTTTCATAAACACGATAATAATACAAGTATGGTTTGAGTGTATTAAGTATATTGTTGTTTATATGCGTGAGTGTGTAGTTACTTTCTTCTAACACATAAATATGAAGTATTTGCTATGAAATACGTGCTATGTGTTTATATATTATTTGTCTATTTGAGATGGGCGTGTAATTGATGTTTTATACAAGTGTTAAATGATTTAAACTGTGTAAGTATTTATATCTACGAAAATGTTGGGTAGAACTTGGGAAGATGGGATAGCTGGTGACTATGGAGTTAGCGCCTATTGTATAAACCTTGGCGACGATGTGACTTCGTGCCTATTTGATGAACCTTGGCGACTATGGAGTTAGCACACGTTGAGTAAACCTTGGCGACTATGGAGTTAGCGCTTGTTGAGTAAGACCTTGGCGACTATGGAGTTAGCGCTTGTTAAGTGAACCTTGGTGACTATGGAGTTAGCGCCTGATAACTATGGATTTAGTACTTGATAAATAAACTTTGGCAGCAATGGAATTCGTGCCAATTCCTTACGAATAAATGAATGAAGGATAGTTGGTTCTTAGGGTAAAACCTTAAGAAGATAATGGGGGTGAGTAATTGGGTTGATTGTTTGATGATTAAATATAATAATTATATTATCGTGGGTTGAAAACCCTATATGCTCACCAGGCTCCCAAGCCTGACCCACTCAGTTTTCTTTTCATTACAGGTAATGGCACAAGGGTATAAGTTAGTGGACTTGACGAGAGATTTTGGATTATAGATCAGTAGTTATAAATAACTATTGTAAGATCTATTTTATATTGTTTATGCTTTTGGTCTGTATCGAACATGACATCCCGAGGTTTTATTATTTAATGAAAATACATTCTCTTTGAGAAACGTTTTGATAAATTTTATCATATTTTATTTTGGGAACAAATTCCGCAACCATTTTCTTTAAACGATCACTCTGATTTATAAAACAAAACATAAACAAATCGGTCTTTTCTGGCCGTGAAATTGGGGATGTCACATTTTAGCATACTGTGTATATTTACATAATTGACCCTCAAAAATAAAGTATTAAACAATGTCAATAGGGATGAACAAAGTGATAGAGATTGTAACAAGGTTTCCAAAAATATAAAGAACACTAAAATCCGATTTATAATGAAGAAGTTATGACCAATCGAAAATCCGCGACAAAACCTGTAAAACGTTGTTTAGTGTAAAAAGTGAGTTTTCAATAAAAGGCTTTTTAGCCTTAACAATCTAAATAAAAGTTGTAGAATATGCTAAACCGAGAACTTTCATAAAAAAGAACGCCAAAATCTGACTTCGTATAAGGAAGTTATGATTTTTCTAAGTTTCAGTATAGCAGTATACAGCTAAAAACTCGAAATAAAGATCGAGTGATTTTTAGCCGACACAACCTAAACGAGAATTGAAGGTCACGTCAATAGTAGTACAATGGTAAAAAGACAGACAAAAACTGACGTCGTATGATGAAGTTATGAATTTTTAACAGATTTTTCTGTCCCGGTCTATTAAAAATAATAATATTAAAAATAAATTCAAAATTAGCTGACGAAGTATAAACGAAAGTCGTAGAGTATAATTTTACCTATGTGTGCGTATAAAGAACGTCAAAAACGGAGTTCTTATGCGAAAGTTATAAATTTTAGAAGTTTTTGGCTCAAAAACCGAGAATTAGTGGATAACCGGGAATTTTCACATGGCTGACATTCGGCAACGTCGCCTAACATCCGAGACCATCCGGTGTCGCCCCGTGTTAGCTACTGATTCGTCCGAAGTTGAGGTCAAATGGGCATCTGATGCGCCTCGCACCGGCGGCGCCTTCCGAGCTTCGCATCGTGGCTCTCCCTCTCGTTGCCACGTATCCCGCTGACTCACCCTTCGGACCGAACCCTGGAACCTTATATAAGGGTTGCGAGACTTCTCGGATTTAACACATTTTTTTCACCATTTTCCATTATTTTTGACCCCTTTCACTTCCATAAACTTACATACAACCCCCAAAGCCTCGATATCATTTCTAAAACCCTAAGCAAGCCTAGAAGCCTCGAGATTCTCGAGAAAAACAACCTTCTCCAGTCGAAACTCTACCCGAATAAAGCCGGTTTTTCTACAAACAAACTCCTTTTTAGAAAACGAAACGCTATCCAAATCACCACCTATCAAGTGAGTTCATACCCCCCGTACTTTCATAATTTTTACTGTTTTAAAAGAGGGGGGGGGGGATACAAGTCTAACACAAGAAGTTTGTGTTACAAACAAATGATTTCAAATCGTGCTAAAAAGACATTAAGTCATCAAAAATACTCAAAATACTAAACTCTTCTATAAACTTATATTTTCCCCAAAATTCATATATATATATATATATATATATATATATATATATATATATATATATATATATATATATATATATATATATATAAAGATTTAAAAGGCTTAGGACTGATAACTCATTCTGTGTCCTTTTTTGTTTGGATGTGGGCTTATAGTACCGGTTACTTGTCCGGATGTCGTTTAAATTTTACTTATATATAATTGTATATGTATATAAATATAAATGTTATTTCATCAGTTTAAATACCCTTTGTAACATGTTGAGCAAGGGGTTACATGCAAAAATAGTTAAATACCAATTTAGAAAGTACATATAAATTATAATAGATATAATTGGGTTACATTCAAAAATAGTTAAATACCAATTTAGAAAGTACATATAAATTATAATAGGTATAATTTATGATACACATAACAATAATTCATGATTCAAGTATACTAGAATACACCGTTTTACAAGAAATAAAGGTTTGATTAAAAACAAATCAAGGGTTTACAGTTTTCAAATACATGTTAAGAATACTAATTCATATACAATTAATAATTATTTCAGGATGATTGGGTTTTCATAACTATTATACATGTAACGTTTATATGCTTTTTATGAGTCATTCAATTCAGGTTGTTTAATTCATTTAAACAGCAGGGATAAAGTCTTGATATTATAACCAAATTCTCCAGTCAGGGGATCGAAACAAGTTGTGTATATCTATATTGGGATTGACAACCCCTCACTCAGATTGCTAGCTACAGTCAGGCATACATGCCAATGAGTGACAATTGTTATCAACAATTTAAACGCCTACAAAGCGTTTGTTTCAGGCTATCTAGTCATAGTATGATTATAATAACTCATTAAAAAGATATTAACAATATGTTAGTGTATAAACAACTAAACGTAAGTACATCTTCAAAGTACCAGTTTACAAAATACAAACTACAATAGTATATTATAGTTTTCAATAACAACTGGTGAAACCAGGCACACTCTCACTTACAAGTTTTACATAAAGGAATACAAATACAAAACATTGGTTTACAAATGGAACGGTTTTATGGGAATAAAACTACTTTTCATATATAGCAGTAAATATAGGATTTTCTGGAACAGTTTACATATTCAAGATACAAAGACATCCTTTCAAACATAAATACTTATGCACTCACTTAACTTTATGTTGATACTTTCTTTTCAAATTACTTGTACTCTTAGGGAAACAATAAATAGGTACTCCCCGAGCTTTTTGAGAAGATGGAGCTATTTTGAGTCATATCTTCTTCTTTTGTATAACTATTTTGGTTTCAATATACAATGATTGAACACATGTAAATACTTATACTATTTAAATACAATGGTTGTTTGTACTTTGATTACTATGATGCATGTGTTGTGATACTACAAATGAAGTCCTCCGCCCCCGGACGTTTCCGCCATCTGGTTTGGGGGTGTGACATTTAGTCTGTGGTTCGATGTGGAATTGCCATGGTAATGATTCAATCAGGGCGGTCTGTCAGGGAGTCAGACCAAGGAAGATTTTAGGTTTTAGAAAGGTAGAAGTGTTTTTTTGCAGGTGCTAAGGGTTTTTTCTTCTTCGCGTTGGAAGTTCTATTTGGGTTCGGTTGTCTTGGAAATGTCGTTTTATGCTCAAAATTTTCAGTTTTGTTCCTCGGGTTGTTTGGTGCGATCTGAGTGTTAGTAAGGAGACACGTCAAAGACGAAATCTAATTTAAGTGGGGGAGAGTTGTAACACTCAGTTCTGGTTTTGCTTCATTATTCGAGGTGGCAGCCCAATCATTAGTTATCATGAGGCTTAGGGCCCTTAGGAAGAATGGATTTGGCCCTTTTCGGATGTGGGTATCATGGTTTAAGTGATCCAAGTGTTCAATGGTGTCTTCGGAGGCCAAGGGTATAATTGTAATTTGATAACTCTGTCTTTTATGGATTTTGGATTTTGTTCAGGAAGCTTTAAGGCTATGGTGTGTTGTTAGGAGCATAGGGCTTCTCACCACCTTTCTGTGGATATAAGGTTCATTGGAAACGAACCTAAGATGAGGAAGTTAGAGTAGTTTGAAATAATGACATAAATGGCCCTTGGTGGAAAAAGTTGGTAAGCTGGTCCCATTCGTACATGGAGAAGGGCATGTGCCTGGGTGAGTACGCCCAACGTAAGATGGGGGTACGCCCAACATAATGAGCAGAGTGCCAAACATTAATTTTAAGGGTTCGGGAACTATTTAAACATCTTTAAGAGCTCAAGGCTCTTTCATTTCTCAGCCTCCATTGTTTTTATCCTCATTTCTAACCCTAATCCCTTGGTGGTGCATTCTTGAGCTTGGAGATGATTTTTGAAGGTTCTTAGTGTTATTTCAAGGAAGTGGGTCTTGGTGATCAAGCTTGGTGTAGCTTTGGGGTTATAGATCCAAAATCTTTACACTCTTGGGAAGCTTCAGGAGGTAAAAGTTCTTATCTTGACTTCTTCTTATGCTAGTTTGAATTTAGGGCAAGATTAAGGGATTTTATGATGTATTAAGTTCTCATTGTGAGTTGGAGCCATTCCAACAGCTAGAGTGATATATCTTGCCTCTTCTGATGTTTCTAGTTCATAAAATGCTTGCTTAATGTTTAAGAACGGTCCATGTATGTTCTAGTTGGATTAGAATGGGTCTTAATGGATTTAGATGGTTGTTGGGTCCCATTGAGTCATTCAACTGCATAAAGGTGCCGACTTTATGCATTAAAAGCTTTATATCAAGGTCCTCTAAAGTTTGGGTTCAAAGTGCTAAAGTGGTTAAGCCATAAAGTGGAGTTTGGATTAAGCCAGGTTACTCCCCGTGTAAGTGGCCATATGCCCAGCATACCAAGTTTAAGTCGCGACCATGGTTCATCGAGTACGCCTAACGTAGCTGAGCGTATGCCCCGCGTTCGGTGTGGGCTTTGGTCTTGTCGTGTTTTTAGGCCTCGCATCTTTGGGTTGAGTTTGGGCTTATTTCGTGAAGTAATGTTTTTCATTAAAGTTTGAAGTAATTTCTTGGGTTTGCAGTTTGGGTCTAGGATTGTGGTTTTGGGCCTGAGTGGGCCCAATGGGCTTGAGCTCGTGGTGTCTGTTGGGCCTTTTGGGCCACCTGAAACCAATTGTTGGACTAAGGGAGTTATTAGGCTTAGGATAAGGACCATATGGGGTTGGGCCCAAATTTGAAAATTGGGCTATTAGTTGGCCTTTGTGGATCTTTTGGTTTTGGACATTTTTGGTCTTTGGGTTTAGGCATCGGTTTTGGTTCAAGTGGGGCCAGGGGAAAAATGGTCATTTTACCCCAAGTATGGATTATGGATCATATTTTGGAACCCAATTACTAATTGTGTAATTGTGGTATTTATAGCTTGGAGGAGTCGTCAGGGCAGCAACTAGAGATTTCTTTTTAGTGAGCTTCTGCATTCGAGGTGTGTCTCCTCACTGTTCTATGGGTCGAAGGCACAAATGCCGGTCCATTTGGTTTATGTATCGTAGGAAGACCCGGGGATAACCCTTGGCAGTTTGTATGAAAGACCAGGAGGCGGGTCCTGGATATATATATATATGCAAGACCAGAGTCAGAACTCTGTCAATTATTAGTTAAGTAGTTGTAGATTGTATGCTAGTTGTCTTTGTGATGCTTGCATGGAAGACCAGGAGGTGGATCCTGACACTTGTCTGTAAGACCTAGGGTTTTGGCTGTTGACCTGGCAAGGAAGACCACGAGGCAGCTCGTGACATAATGGCAAGACTATGGTGGGCACATAGAACTTTTATCAATTAATTGGATATGTATGATATGTATGGATCGTATGATATGTGGTATTTGGGGAACTCACTAAGCTTTGTGCATACAGTTTGTGGTTTATGGTTTCAGGTACTTCCGGTTCGAAAGAAAAGAGCTCGTCTTGATCGCAGCGCATACACCCGTGTTTTCCGCAATATGTGATTTTGGGATTTACTTTGATAATTGTTTTATTTTGGAATATCTTAAATGTTTGGATAAATGTAAATGAATGTTTAAATTTATATATTAAAAATGAAATTTTTACCCTTGATATTTGGAATGTTACAATTCGGGCCTCAACTACTCTATATATCGAGTATCTCCATTACGACCCTGAAAAGAAAAAGGTGAATGTTATATACGATGAGTAAGAGAGAAGACGTTTGGCGAACTAAAGAGTAATTGAAACAAACTGATATTGAATCCCTTGTATCCAAGATCGATAACATATGTAAGGACTACGTGGTGGAGACCAAATGGTTTTAAATCAACAAATGCAACCATACTTACTGAGTAGATAAAGGGGATGGTTATGATGTTTGTAGTTTGAGGTAATAAAGGAAATTGATAGTGGATAACGGTTGTTTTTTGTGGTGTTTTTCAATTTCCAACGATGATGGAGTAGGTTTTTTTAGAGAGGACGCTACGTGGCAACATCCAGTTATCAGGGTCGGTCTAATAAAAGAATCTAAATTTTGCCACTTGGCATTTTCTAATAGTTTTCATTTTTTTCTTCTATTTTCTAAAAATGATACATGTAATTTTCTATGATTTTCCTGAATTTTTGGGATACATATCAATTGCCCCGAATTTATTTAGGCACCAACTTTATCAATTTGATGCATTCCACGAGAAATCAACCAATCTTCTCCAAATTTGAAAACGATTACTACATATATTCCTCTGAAAACGATTACTACACATATACACACAATTTTTAGAAGAATTTGTGTTGCTTTTCTGCATGACGTTATCTATTCGAAGACAATTTCAGTCGGTATGTTCTTTTAATTTTTATATTTTGATCTGATTTCATGTATTTTTTTTTAAATTTTGTATATGTACGTTTCTAAAACAAAACGATTATGACTGCTTCAATTTTTGCCATTCTAGCTTTTTGGATTTTCATCGGTACTAAAATTTTATTGATGAAGTGTTCATATATTTAAGGATGTGTCATGTGTGCACGATACTGGATTTTCTGAAGTTGTGCTTGAAGAAGAGTCTACAAGTCGTACTCCTAAAGTAATCGAAAAGGTTTTTGTTTTTTCTTCTCATGATTTGCATATTTGTTACAAAACTATCTTATAATACATATATTCATTGATTGTTTTTGGTTTTTTTTTTCAGCTTAATGATTTAGAAAAAGATCAAAACAATGACTTAGGCATATTAATACTTTTGAACTCATTGGAATGTCAACTTTCTTGGATCCCTCCAGGTCTTTGGATAAAGAGGTGGATAATTCTATCATATTTTTTTCAATATTTCTAACAAATCAAGACAGGTTTGATCATCTTGGGATTCCTACTCGGTGCTCTACTTCTGATGATGTAAAGTTATTTGAATCTATTTCAATTCATGTAGATAGATTCCATCATTGCCATTCTAATACATTTTTTAATCAAAATGGATTTGTATCATGAATCAAATTGATTGCTCCAAATTATTTCACAACATGAGAGATTAAAGGAGAAATTCATGTAATAGGTCTAAAAACCTTACAGATCCATATCTTGAGTTTGGATTCACACAATTTATCATCTAATTTGCTCAAACCAGGGCTCTGATACCAAATTATTGTTGGGTTTTGAGCATTCTAACACTCCAAAGTGTACATGCAACCCTAAATACCTTGGATCTATGTTTTCTCTATTATACATGCAAATATGAACTTCCAAGGTATTATCCTAATCTAGCATACAAAAAAAAATGAATATAACAAGATAGAATACATACCTCTTTGATGTAGAAAGTCTTCATGACGTTTGAGTGCCTAGTGCCTCAAGTGTGACACCTTAAATGGTTCACACAACACCAAATACAATTGGAATAACTTGAGAGAATTCTACACTTCATGCAAATCGGCTAGCCCTTCTATTACACACACTAGTGGCCGATTTTGGTGAATAATATGATGCTTATATAGTGTGTTACAATTAGGGTTACACCATGTAAACCCTAATTGTCATGACCTTTCATTTCCATGACCCATGGGTTATGTAACCTTCATGGAGCATCCTATGGGTTTAACCCAACTTGATTATCCATGGATCTTTGGCCCACTATATAAGTTATGGATGATTTGCACAATCAACCCATATATTTAATTAATCTTCTTTTGATCACATAATTAATTCTAAATTAATTCTTGATCATACTAATTAAATATTATTATTCTTATTATTAATATACTAGAACTTATAATATATTAATAACCATAAGTGTCTTATTTCTCTCATTTAGTCTATCCAAGTGCATGATGCCATGTAACCCAAATGGACCATGTCGGGTCGGGTCAAGTCTTACCAATTATAGTTATGGACTTAGAAATTAATCCAACAGTCTCCCATTTGGATAAGTCTAAAACTATTATTGCGTATGACTTCAAGAACCGACTGGAAATCGTAGCTCTCAAAAGCTTCTGTCGAACTTTGACCTTGTAGATGAAATCTGACCTTGTCAATGACTTGTCCATTAGATAAGGGATCATATATTCCTCCATTCTAGATATCATATGGACTGAGACATGGATTATCATCATTCTCTCTGTCCATTTGTTGTTTCCTGATTTCCGATTTATGATGACTGACTAATTGAACAAATCAAATCAGTCTTGGCCCGGCCGAGCACTTCCATTTTTCATCATCAAATCATCGAGGGGCCCACATATATCACTTTTATCCCGAAGGTAAAAGGAATGGATAAACTTCGACTCGTATGGCTTGTTCTACTACTTGTTGAATCATACACAAATGCACGTTTTATAACATCGAGTTACTAATGCGTTTTCGTGAAATCAATGTATAACCAACTCATAGTAACAACTCATATCTCTAGGTTTGAAGAATATAAGATATTATCGTCTCATGATCACTCGTGATAAAATCCATGAAGTGATTCCAATGAGCGCGGCTTGAATCCAATACTCAGAACTTATGAGCACTCATGAGTGTTGTAGCCCTTTGTCCAACATATTAGACCTTTACAAGCCAACCCATGAGAGTGTTAATTCATATCTACTTCCAACATATGACCGACTATGGATGGTTTGAATAACTTAGTCATCCAGAACAATGACCTAGTTATTCTGGAAGTTAAAACATGCAAAATGAAACACAATAATAATTGAATCCAATATGGTTTCAAAACCTATGAACATAAATAAAACACCTTTTATTTATCACCATATGATTACACATTATTCATTGTATACTGTTTCAGCTATCAACTTTATTCTTGAATTTAAAACAATAGTTGTCCCATGCTCCAAGCATGTACACTATGTTTTCTAAACACTAGTCATGTCACACACCAAGTATGCATACTATGTTTGTCTATGATCTTTACTTTGTGAATTTGATCAATTGAACATAACTCCAATGATCCTCTTTTCACAGTCCCAAATCCTAACTGCAAATGCAAGAATTCCAAATTCATGCCATTTACTGAAATCTGTTAGATTCTAAACTTATATGCATTGATCCTCTTGTAATGATTATGCACAAAGTCAGAAAGACTTGACAAAAATCATTACAGAGCATTCCAAAGGAGATCAGCTCCTTGGAAACACCCTTCTTGCATTAAGTTTCCTAATCTTACACAGATTGAATAATTTCTAACTTTGAAACATTTCCATATTCCATTTTGACTATCACTTCTGAACAAAAGTTGCCTCCTTACAGATTATGTCAATATGGTCCTTCCAGAATTATCACTATACTTCCAATTGTCCTTGAGCAACCAATCTTTGGTAAACCATAAATTGTCCTCGACAATTGTTTAATCCTTTTAGTCACATCCAGTTCTAAACCGTTTCCCTTCTTAATGCCTCAGGCATTTAAAAAAATTTAGAACGGATGAATATAGCACATGTAATCGATCCTATATCCGAAGCATATGGGACACCATTCATGATGTCTCACATAAAGACTAACCAATCTTTTGCTATAACATTTCCATTTCTATTTGCCAAGTTCCCATAATTCAGATTATGAAAAGGGATGTCGTAATCATAATTGAATTTTAGAAGACAAATAATGGAACCATATACAAAATTTCCTTATGTTGAGCCATTCCAACATCAAATTCATATATATATATATATATATATATATATATATATATATATATATATATCCTTGACTAAATACGATTAAAACCTCAATCTAATCTTTTAGATTTGAGATGAAGTATAATTTCTCTCCCTTAATTATAGCAAAACAACTCTTTCCCAGTTGAAACTTTTGTTTTCTATAATTAACATTGCTAACTTGCAACCTTTATCATAATTATCATGCTCCCACTAGCATGATGATTATTAGCATAACACTTATGCTCCCACTAGCTTTGACATGTATTCAGAAATTAGCTGACTTTCTTACCAAAGTTCAGATTTCTGATACTAGATTGTTTTGATAAAACTTTATCAAAATCATACACCTCTTTTAGATAGCTCACAGGTGTGTCTAAACAATTTTAAGAACTATGAAAAGGGATGCCGTAATCATAGTCTTGATTGTTTTGACCTTTGCCACTTCTCACAAGTCCATGTTAGTGTGCCGGTAAACCACACACACTCCACTAATGACTTTGAGAATGCAAATATCACAATTGCTATCTAGCTAAAATCTACTTAGTGAAAGTGTTTCCTCACCATCATTTTCATGAATCGGAGAGAAACCTTATGACACTTAGATTTAGTGGTGTATGTGTTCTTATCCATGTGAATTGTCAAAACCATAGTCACAAGACATGGATAATGACAAATTTAAACTCATATGAACTGAACTCAATCTTAATTTCTTGCCACCTGGCAGCTCAAGGGCCTGCCATCGCTTCCAAGTTGTTGTGCAACCAATTGAGAACTCTAAGAACTCATATGCAAAGCCAACTTTAACTGGAATGGGCACAGGATATGTCAACACGATAGGTTATAAACCTCAAGTCGTGTGCTAGTGACGAACTTCAAGTTTTATTATTGATTAGTTCTTGAGACTTTTAAGACCTTAAAGACTCCCATTGTCCTCTTGACATATAAGACTTCCTTGTCAGATATTCAAGAGATAGTGTGGATTCTAATCAAGACAAACACTTCACACAATTGGCCTTAGTTGGTCTTTGTTTTATCCAAAACATCACAACTTACCAATTTCAAATGTACAAGAGTAGAAAACTTTTACTCTTACATTTGATAAGTGTTTTAAACCTTCTTTAAGACATGTCACTCAAGTTACAATCTTAGAGTATAACTCTAAGAATTGTTTTTGGAATGAAGTATGAATCATCTTCTTTATTTAACCACTTCAACAATTCATAACCCCTCTTCTTAACTATCAGAATGCACTTAGAGGATGAATTGTGATAAGGTCTCTAAATCATTAAGATGATCATATAACATTATACTAAAGTACTCTCCCATCTTTTCATATTTGAAAAACTTTTATCCTTCTGCCTAATTTGATTCTTCTTATTCGCTCTGCCATACATTGGAACCTTTTCCAATGTCTCAGAGTTACACTTATGCTTGTAAGTATAATCATATTTACTGAGCTTTAGTAAACTATGACGAATAGTCTTATCGATCTTTTGTGGTGGACTTAATTAGTGCACAAGAATGTGTACTCGATCCCTTAGTCCATTACTTAAGTCACACATCCATGTGAACAAGTAGATAGTCTTAATTTTTCCAATGCTTGAAAGTTCTCATTCATCATGCTATACAACTTGCATGATTCCAACTTTCTATCTAACTGAAACTTGGGTGATGAGAATCTTTTCGTATTTGGTAAATTTAGACATTACCACAAATGAAAGAATCAATTTCATATTTCCACTCTTGTTATTAATGGAATCATATAAACAACAATTTTTCCTCAAACGCCATTGTAAGGATACATAAAATAAATAAAATCAAAAATTTCATTTTCTTTTAAAACTTTGCGGAAAAACTTATTCTTACAATCCATATGAAAACTTTTTGTTATCTATTCCTAAGCAATATCTCATAACTCCTATGAAGTAGCTCAAGAATTCGATCTTCAAACTATGCGATAGAACATCTACGCGATCAGATTCAGCATATTCTTTCTTTAAGTTTCTTCAGTTCTCTTTGATTCTTAAAACATCAACATGTGACCCAGTCACATCATGTATCAAAAATCTCAGAATAGAAACTTAGCAGAGTTAGATTGTGGATTTTACCTGAAGTAGAGTCAAACATCCTTAGGTAAAATTAGGCAGCTTCGCAACTACTGCCCCTTCCTTTGGCAATGGACCCTTGATAATGAGACTATCTCAGACTTAGCCTCTCTCTTTACCATTTGGTCAACTGAGTTGAATATGGCCAATCCCTTTCCATTGGGAAGAGAGAGCTTTACTGGATATCCAATGTCATTATTGTCAATGTCCATAAAGTTTTAGGAATTTGATCTTAGCAAATAGATAAGATCATTAAGGGTCTTGTCATAGTTTGTTTCATAGGAGTCCCAAAGGAGCTTACTATGTGACTTAGAAAGTAGTTGAGCCACCAACTTTCTCAAGACTTTGACACCCAACTCTCCCGGCTTGTCAATATGTGACTACATCTCCAAGATGTGATCACACATAGACCTTTGTTTGCCAATAGGGCTTGAGTGACCTTAAACTTTTCAAGAACTTATGGGTTAGGGAGAATAATTGGGGGAGGTGAAAGAAGTATGATTTCCATGGGACATCATCTTTATTTAGGAAAGATTGTTTCAAGAGATTTGGGAAGATCATAGATGTCTAAACCAGACATTTTTTGGGAGATATTCAAGATAGTCGATCTAAAGTCCTTAATATGACACCCAATATGAAATATTAAGGCTAGGACCCAACAAACTATTTTATAACTTAGAAGATGGATTTCGTAATCCAAGCTATAAAATATTTGAAGGTAGGTGAATGACGATTCACCAATTTCCACCAAGATAAACGAAATGTATTATTAGGTTTTAGTTGGATTTGAAACTCCTAGATCTTTGAGATTCATTGAACTGTTCAATGGCATGTTTCAATCTCGAGTGTGCCCTTCAGGTTTTGTGACTGTGATGCCGAGGATAACAAAACAAAGTGTGAAGTAACCATGCAAATTACTTGGTACCCTTAAGTGTTTACCCCTCAATCGATGTGCCAGTTAACCACAGACGCTCCATCGATACTATGATAAACATTAAGTTACCCTTTTCCTACCTTGTTAAATACGATTTAGTGTGCCGTTTAACCACACACGCTCCACTAACCGAATTAAATAAAGTGCAAAGTGTAATTTCATGGATTAGCACCTTATTCACATTTTCCTAAGTAACTAAGATTGGGTATTTATAAAAGGTTTAGTTGCTTAGTATTTATCATTAATACTTTTAATGAAGGGAGAATTCTAGTCCTTGTCCTACCCGTTCGGCTAACGACCCTCCACCAGTCAAGGAAGCGGTGGGTGAGAGTGGACACCCATTAAACTGCCATTTTATAGGCAATAACCTTATACCCCCCCCCCCTTATAGACCGACTTCGTGAATGAGGTCTACTAACGGTAAGACTGACTTTACTCTTATACATATATATAAATATTATTAACTTATAATATTATAAAGTATAAGGGTTGAATTTTAACTTTTAAAATTCTAAGTGCTAACTTGGAATTAAAGTATTCATAAGAGATAATTTTTCAAATTCCAAAACTTGTGGGCAAGTTTTGAAACTATTCAAAACTAATTAATTCCATAACTTATGTGTTTAAAGTAGTTTTAATCCAAAAACTCTTCAAGTTCCATAACTTGAGGACAAGTTATGGAAGACTTTAAATTATTAAAGAATGTAACTTTTTCTTTATTTTGTAACTTATGGAATTAATTAAGGTTACATATTTTATTACTTAATGAAGTGACTCTTGAACCTCCATAACTTGAGGACAAGACTCTTCATTTTTTTTGTAACCTTTGCCAACTTTTATGAGTTTTATGAAACTTAAATGTGACTTTTCATATAACTTGAGGACAAGTTACAAAAACACATTTTAGAATCAACTCTTAGATTAATTTGGATTGAAAACAATAATTTCACATAACTTTATATTAATCTAAGCAACTCATAAGAACAAGATAATTCAAATCAAAAATTTTCATGTAATTAGCCTAATCACTAAACTAATTCAAAACATGAATCTATTGACAATTATCTTTGAAATTGGATTAGCATGAACATTACCACATCAAAAACAAGTTTATAAGTTCAAAAACAGCTTAGGGTAATGTTCCTAGTCCATTTCTAGCCAAAAAACTCGAAAATATGCTGTCTGGGGCTCCTACTCATCGAGTGCATGAACCTACTCGACGAGTAGGATGATTTTACTCATGGACTCGGCGAGTTCATCAGTGGACTCAGCGAGTCCAGTGCCCAGAAAGCCAGAAAATCGAGGTTTTCAGCATTTTTCAGCAATTTGCATCAAGTATAATTGAAAACAAGCCTAGTCTCTGATACCACTGTTGGGTTTTGAGCATTCTAACACTCCTAAGTGTACATGCAACCCTAAATACCTTGGATCTATGTTTTCTCTATTATACATGCAAATATGAACTTCCAAGGTATTATCCTAATCTAGCATACAAAACAATGAATATTACAAGATAGAATACATACCTCTTTGATGTAGAAAGTCTTCATGAAGCTTGAGTGCCTAGTCCCTCAAGTGTGACACTTCAAATGGTTCACACAACACCAAATACACTTGGAATAACTTGAAAGAATTCTACACTTCATGAAAATCGGCTAGCCCTTCTATTACACACACTAGTGGCCGATTTTGGTGAATAATATGATGCTTATATGGTGTGTTACAATTAGGGTTACACCATGTAAAACCTAATTGTCATGACCTTTCATTTCCATGACCCATGGGTTATGTAACCTCCATGGAGCATCCATGGAGCATCCTATGGGTTTAACCCAACTTGATTATCCATGGAACTTTGGCCCACTATATAAGTTATGGATGATTTGCACAATCAACCCATATATTTAATTAGTCTTCTTTTGATCACATAATTAATTTTAAATTAATTACTGATCAATACTAATTAAATATTATTATTCTTATTATTAATATACTAGAACTTATAATATATTAATAACCATAAGTGTCTTATTTCTCTCATTTAGTCTATCCAAGTGCATGATGCCATGCAACCCAAATGGACCATGCCGGGTCGGCTCAAGTCTTACCAATTATAGTTATGGACTTAGACATTAATCCAACAATTACAATGTCTCAAAAACCAAGGTAAAATTTTCATTTTTAAAATCCAACTGTAACGACCAAAAATTTCAACCAATTTAAAATTTTCGAAAACAACCCGATTCCATTAAAGTTATTACAAAAAGGTTTTCAATACAATTTATTTTAAGTATTCCCAGAATCTCATCACAACATAAACATGAGGAGCGGTACGATCACGCCTTCGCCTTGCCACGGTCTCCTGAAGAACCTGAAAAACATAAAACCACAACTGTAAGCCCGAAAGCTTAGTGAGATATCCCCAAAATACTAACCACATATACTATACACGCATAACATGCCATAACATATCCGATCACAGAACAGCCATGCACTTCGGGTCTACTGTGTGACTAGTCCGCTGCACCAGCCAACAGTCCACCTGGTCCACCCTCTAAGTCTATCCACATACAACGAGTCTGCAGTGTGATTGGTCCGCCCGCACCGGGCCTTCAATCCACTTGGTCCACTCTCTGAGTCTACAGTATGACTGGTCCGCCCGCACCGGGCCTTCAGTCGGCCTGGTCCACTCTCCGAGCCTCGGCACGTCTGGTCCGCCCTCATGGGGCCTACAGCATATCCGGACCGCTCGCTGGGCCTTCGGGACAACCGGTCCGCCCTGGGTATCTTGGCCTACAGCACAAAGCAGGACCCGCCTCAACCTAAATCCAGTCCAAACAACCATGTGCACATAAACATACAAACATATAACAATTCACAGTCAACAAGACGATCAAAAAGATCGCATAACATATCATCATCCTAACCAGGATACCGACCTAACCGGTCACTAGCATAGCATCACCCTACATCTCAGAATACCGATCTCAACCAGGTCTCTAACACATACCATCCTAGCTACCAGGATGCAACATATCAAAGCAATAACATATCAACAAATACCCGGATAGTGCCCCTCCTTTCCGCACTTGCGGCATGCACCACCGGACCTACAAACTCCGGTGTGACCCCTCCCACACTTCCCACAAGTGTGGCTGCTCAGATCTCCCACTCTAGCATCAACGGTCTTGGACCGTTTCGGCGCCGGCTGCGACTGCACCGGAACCTGCCTCAGCTCACGCAACTGCAACTCAATCTCTAACTCACGCCGCCTGGCGGCCTCCTACAACTCCAACAAGGTCTCGCAACTCTGCGCAGACACAAACTGTCTGATGTCCCTCTTGAGCATGTTCAGATATCGAGACATCTGAGCCTGCTCCGAAGCGAACTCTGGGCAAAACATCGCCCTCTTAGTGAACATCCTGGTGATCTCAGTCACCGACTCCGAATCCTGCTTCAGCTCAAGGAACTCCTGAGCCAATCTCTCCCTCTCAACTTGCGGAACATAGCGAGTGCTGAACATCTCTCTAAACTGATCCCATGAAACCGCATCCCTCTGCGCATCCGAAAATGACCCCGTGGTCAATCTCCACCAATCCATCGCCCCGAGCCTTAACAGGTTCAGAGCACACCTCACCCTCTGATCAGAAGGGCATGAACATGTGAAGAAACACCCCTCCACGTCCGATAACCACCTCATAGCAACAATCGGGTCCTTAACTCCATCTAAGGTGGGAGGCTTCGTATTATCGAAGTCCTGATATTGAAAACCCCGACCAACTCCTCCCCCTGCCGCTGCTACAGCCGTTGTAGCCGCCGCGGCAGCCGTCTCTGTGAGAGTTGCATAGCGCTCATCAAAATACTCAACCATGGCGGTCTTTATCGACCCAAACAGTTCCGGCAACTCAGCCCGGAACAGCGCAGCAACCTCATCATGCAGGATCTCACGAATCGTAGCATCCAATTCGCACGTGCTCATCTGACCAATAACCTCTGGCGGCACAGACCCGCCCGGAACTCCCTCTCCTGCTCCCGATCCTAAACCGGATCCGCTCCCAGCATGCCTCGGAATCTCCGTACTGAAAAACACCACAAAATCTCAGACACTTCCCACCAATCCGGGAACCAACTCTCTCAACCCAACCCTAGAGGTCATGGTTTCCCTGATACGCGTATGGGTCCTATGCTTTCAGTAGTACGGGCACATACTACCTTCCACACCTACCCATATTTGTATGAAGTACTACCACAACACCCTAGAGAAAACATGCATAACAACTCTCAACCCTCACCACTAGAGGAACACTGAAAATCTCCCACAAGGAAACCCTAGGCTACAGGCATCACAAATCAGACAACATTATCATGAAATCCTGAAGATCCCTAGCCTAACACTAGCATGCTGCTCTATCAAAGCTCAAAAACAAATATTATGTATGGCATTTTCGGGTTACTTACTGGCTCCGGCTGATCGTACCTTCGCGTCCTCCTTTACTCATTTTGAAAACCATTTTAAATTCTCTTTTGAAAACTCTCCTCGATTTGAGACTGGAGTCACACGAGTGTTCCTCCAATTCACTCAAACCAAGGCTCTGATACCAACTTGTAACGACCAAAAATTTCAACCAATTTAAAATTTTCGAAAACAACCCGATTCCATTAAAGTTATTACAAAAAGGTTTTGAATACAATTTATTTTAAGTATTCCCAGAATCTCATCACAACATAAACACGAGGAGCGGTACGATCACGCCTTCGCCTTACCACGGTCTCCTGAAGAACCTGAAAAACATAAAACCACAACTGTAAGCCCAAAAGCTTAGTGAGATATCCCCAAAATACTAACCACATATACTATACACGCATAACATGCCATAACATATCCGATCACAGAATAGCCATGCACTTCGGGTCTACTGTGTGACTGGTCCGCCGTACCGGCCAACAATCCACCTGGTCCACCCTCTAAGTCTATCCACATACAACGAGTCTGCAGTGTGATTGGTCCGCCCGCACTGGGCCTTCAATCCACCTGGTCCACTACAGTATGATTGGTCCGCCCGCACCGGGCCTTCAGTCGGCCTGGTCCACTCTCCGAGCCTCGGCGCGTCTGGTCCGCCCTCTTGGGGCCTACAGCCTATCCGGACCGCTCGCTAGGCCTTCGGGACAACCGGTCCGCCCTGGGTATCTTGGCCTACAGCACAAAGCAGGACCCGCCTCAACCCAACTCCAGTCCAAACAACCATGTGCACATAAACATACAAACATATAACAATTCACAGTCAACAAGACGATCAAACAGATCGCATAACATATCATCATCCTAACCAGGATACCGACCTAACCGGTCACTAGCATAGCATCACCCTACATCTCAGAATACCGATCTCAACCAGGTCTCTAACACATACCATCCTAGCTACCAGGATGCAACATATCAAAGCAATAACATATCAACAAATACCCGGATCTCAGTCCGATAAGGGCCGGCCTTGGTGCCTTAGACCCTGTTGATATAGTGAGGATAACTCACCTCGATACTGCCGACTAAACAGATAACCCAAGCTGCTCCGATCACTGATACGATCTCCACCAATGGACAACCACCAAGGCACTGAACTCAAAACAATATCCATCAATTACCAAAATGCCCCTGGAACCACTGGTCAACGCTTCGTCAAAGTCAACCCCTGACTGACTCTACTCGCCGAGTCAACCCGATGACTCGCCGAGTCCCCATGCTCAGAAATTCTCCAAACCGCGACTCAACTCGTCGAGTGACCCCGAGACTCGCCGAGTTAAACAACTCTGGGTCCAATCTCACACAACTCACCGAGTCATCCCCTTGATTCACCGATTCACGGCTCAACCAGAAAAGATTGGGACTCTTCGACAAGACTCGCCGAGTCCAAGAACAGACTCGTCGAGTCTAAGGTTATCTTCAACCTACTCGCCGAGTTGTTCTTCCAACTCGTCGAGTTCCAGGCCATCTTCATCCAACTTGTCGAGTTGTTCTTCCAACTCGTCGAGTTCCAGCCTATCTTCAAGCAACTCGCCGAGTCCACCCATGTGACTCGCCGAGTACCAGTGGGTCTGAATCCATACAGAGGCTTTCCAAGCCATGCAGATGGTCCAAACCATAGATCTACCTTTCCTAAGGCCATCCATCACGTAAAGTGGCAAACTTTACATGAATTCAAGGACATCTAGGCCTTTTCACTCTAGGGTTTGGGTTTGGGACAAGATAGCTCCATCAATCACTCACAAACAGGGACTTTCATGCATTCCAACCCTTCTCCAATCCAGATCTGAGGTAGCAACCTTAGATCTAACCTCTAAACTCCAATACATCAAAAGATATGATTTCTAACACCCCCAAAATAATACCTCAAACAATGAAATAATACCTCAAAAGGAAGCTCCAAGAGAAGATTAACCCGAATCCTTGCAAAGCCCTTTGATCCAAGTCTCTTTTCCTTCAAGATCTCTTCAACAACCACCTCTCCAAGCTCCATATCACTCAACAATGGGGTTTCTTCACGAAATTAGGGTTTCTGGAACTCAAGGGATGATAAGGAGGCTGGGGAGGAAACATAATGTTCTTTATATAGGGCTCAACCTTCGGATTTAGGGTTTTCTCCACTCAGCGCCTACTCGCCGAGTCCAATCCACTGACTCGCCGAGTCGGCCACTTGACACGCGACCAAGTCGCGACTCTACTCGCCGAGTCCACCCATGGACTCGCTGAGTTCCCCTTTCCCATTTTACTCTTTTAGCCCTTCAACTTTACTCTTGCTATTCCGGGATGTTACACCAACCAAAACCCATAATTGTTTACAAAATATTGTTCTCATAAGTAATAATCTCAAATCAGAGTATCGTAAAATCCAAAATCATAAAACCAGAAGGATGTGCACGATCATGCCTTTGCTTTCCCCCGATCATCTGAAGTACCTGAAACATAAAATTGAAAATCCTAAGCCAAAGCTTATTGAGTTCGCCCAAAGTACCACACACAACCAATACAAATATACATATTGCATGTTGGGTCCACAACTTGCCGGTTGGATTACTCAAGCCCACAACCTCCCAGTTGGATTTCTTTGGCCCACAACCACCCGATTGTAATGCCCCGGGTTTGTTGACTTACATCATGAAGGAATACACCTTCAACCCAACCACCCTATGTTGACATAAGCAATAGATAAACATATAACCAACAAACGGATAATCATGCAGATCTAGCAGATCAATATCACATAACAACATCCTATATACTAGGATATATAACCTAGTAGGCTGACATTGGTGCCTTCAACCCACAAGTATAGTGAGAAAATCTCACCTCACAGTCTGATGAAATAGATAAACAACAAGGTGTCTGAATACCAACTCTACCGGTCACCTTACAACAAACAGTGACCAAAAGTCAGACTATAACTTAAAATACGCAAAAAAAAACCCTAGGTTAAACTTGATCAAAATCCTGGTCAAAGGTCAAACGGGACTTTACACGAGAACGCTCAACGTACTCAAAACTATGCTCAACGTACTCGGTCAGATGACATTTTTCCATTAAGTGATTAATCTCTTAAGCCCTTTCGTCCAAAGCCCGTATCTAGTCCCAAATAGTGTTATAAATAATAAAGTTTCCAACTTTATGACCTTGCATGGCTATTAAGTGCCCAAACCTTAAAAACCAAACTTTTTAACCCATTAAGACATCAGAACCTTTGCATGGTAGGAAAAGAACGACCAAGATCACATTTTTATCAATTTAAACACCCTAATGTTGGATTAGTGTCTAAGTCCATAACTATTTTGGTATGTACTTGACCCGATTATGAACATGGTCCTTTTGGGTTGCCTTCACCATAGCAATATGTATGATGAATTAAGAAGAGAAAGGTTTAATTATGATTTATTAATATATTATAAGAATAATATATTAAAGGAGAAATCATAATGTTTAATTAATATTAGTCAAGAATTAATTCTGTGAGTAAAAGAGATTAATTAAACTTAAGGGACTTATTGTGTAATTATAAAATAATTACATAGATGGGCTTATGGACTCCATAGAAGGTGGAGTGGACGAATTCTATGGGGGAAACCCATTAGAAGTCGTCCAAGGCTTCTAAAGAAGGGGTTCATGGGCTGCTTAGGGCTTAAGCAGTCAAATTAGGGTTTCATTGTCAGATAACCCTAATTGCCTAAGTATATAAGGAGCCCTTAGGCACCAAAAATGTGGGCAACTCAAGCATTAGGGTTTCCAGCCGTTTTTGGTGTCTCCCCTCTCTTCTCTTCTTCATCTTGTTGCTTAGTGGTGTTTGTGACTCCATTATAGGTGCAACAATTAAGACACTAAGCTTTTCAAGCCAATCAAAACAAGGAATTGATTGTTATTGCAATATAACAATCAAAGGTAATTACTAAACCCTTATTTCAGTTCTTATATGATAGATCTAGGGTTTATAGCTTTGGATATTCAATTGCATGTTCATTAGACAAACTAGATCCAAAAGCTATTAGGGTTTGCATGTACACCATAGGATTGATGTTTTGCTCAAAACCCATCACCTAAAACATACAAAAGGACAACTCATTTAGTCTAGAGTAACTCCTACTCAAATGGACCAAGATTACGAGGCTAATAAGCATAAAACTCCACATCTAGCAAGAACACCAACAACACACTCCAAGGTGAATCCACTTCCTTCTTCCTCCTTCAAGAACACCAACAACACACTCTAAGGCTCAAAATGTTCACAAAGGTGGATTAGGGTTTGTAAGATACGAAATGAGGGGTGAAGGCTGATGATGGGAAGTGGTCTTGGGAGTTAATGATGCTTAAATAGAGTCCAAACCCTAAAAATTAAGGTTTGGCCTTCATCCACGTACGCTCAATGTACCAAGCATACGCCCAACATACTCCATCAGATCCACACGTTTTATTTAAGTGCCACATGTGATCATTTTGTGTAGCCTAGAAAACCCATCAAACTGTAATTCTCAAGTCAAATTCACAAGTATAATTTTTTTTTCATACAATCTTTTATTACAAAGAATTTCCAATATTTGATTCAAATATCGATATGGATGTCTTTTTATAAAGAACAAAAAGTTATAAATTTTGATAAAAAAAAGTTAAAATAACAAAAGGAAATAAACAATAGTAGCCACAATTGATTTTTTTTTCTAAATTTGAATGATTTTTTTAGAAGAATTGAACATGCTAAATAGGAAGCAACAGGTAATAGTGGTCGTGATAATTTTTTTTTGAAAATATTAATGATTTTTATAAAAAAAAAATACGATGTAAACCGAATATTGACCAAATTATATCGATTTTTATGTTGGCTTTAATTTAAATTATAAATAACAAATACAATAATTTTTTTTTTGAATTTACTCCATATTGACATACTTCAATCAATTATTATTTGTCTAAATATAAATTAAACAACTCAATAATAGTATAATAAATACATTCCACGGTTAGTATTTAATATGTAATTTTATCCGATAAAATATTTTAACCTAATGGGTTAAAAAAAGGTTGGGATCATATGCCAAATTTAAACATGACAAAAACCATTTAGAAATAATAAACATTTTAATTCAATTAAGTTATTCTCGACAAAATATTAAGAATTAAATTAAACATATTAATAAGTTTTAAGATTTAATATGTTGCTTTCTTTATAAGCGAAATCTTAATCTTAATTTTGGAAGATTTTATAATATGTAACCGTTAGAAGTTGAAAGGGTTGGCTTAGTATTCCCGCTATTTATACGTTCTTCTTCTTCAGGTGTCCCAAAAGCACCCCACAGACACATAGCGATTCCAGTAGCTCCGCCATCCATCGCCGGAGATCTAAAACTGATGGAAATCGAAAGGGTTGCGTTCTTCAGTCATTCCGCTCGTAACAAATTTAAACACCCCCGAGACCAATGGCGATCGATGTAATTCTACTGCACGAGACCAAAACACCCCAACCTTCGCAGTAGAATCTCATTCACCTGTTAGTCCAAGAAGTTATCAAGATCGATGTAAGTTTTCTCTAGGGTTTTTTGGTGATTCAGATATTGTAATTTTCTTGTAAAATTAAAATTGATGTTTGATTAAGAAAGAATCGAAGGTTAATTGCTGTTTTTTTCTCGTTGTGGTTTCTAGTATTACCATGCATTCCTCTTCATCTTTTCGTTGACGTTTTTTTTTCGTTTAAACTCTGATTTTGTCAGTTTAACTAAATGCACCAGACCCATTACAACTTAAAAAAGAAACTGCATTTTGTTGGTTTTTTTTCTTCTTCATCTTTTTATTCTTATAGTTTTTTATTCTCTAATCTAGGGTTTTTCTTTTATTCAGACGTGATTTTTCTTATGTACAAATAAAGTTAATGTATGGAAAAGAAAATGAGTATGAACCTTGACTACTTGTTATGATAACTGTCCCATGTTATATAGTTTTATGAAGATTTGTAAAATTAATATCATGTAACACATCCTGTTTTCTGGCTATCTGACAGGATAACTGGAGGGAGTTTTTGGTCATAATCAAGAACAACAAGAAGAAATGAAATCGATTCAGCAGCCAAACAGAGGTTTAATTTTTTTAATAACTAGTTTTTAATATATGAGATACGATTTTTTTTTTCATGAAACTTCTCAATCTATTTGAAGTATGGTCATTTGTGGGTTCTGTAACTCATTTAAATAATTGATCACACTGCTCTATTTTGTTGTTTTGATTGTGATTCTAGTGAGTTTGCCCATCAGATTATCCAGTAACTGATTAAAATCTGCAAATACAGGTTTTTGAATAGTCACAAACTGGTTTAGATTATAAGTTTTTGAGTCTCCATTTTATGGTTGTGTTAGATTTCAGTGATTTTTCATTACATCTTGACTGAGTATGATTCTTTATCATATGTAAACCAGAAAGGAGAAAGAAGAAACAGGGGAGCCCTTTGGAAAATGAAATAGGAAAGTCCTAACTGAGGTAAGCATGTTTTATTTATACTTTATATAAAATTAGCCTTACTTTATATAATATCAAATTATTTAATTAGTATCCATACTTGTCCTATAGAAATGAGTATTCAGAGAGCATTGAATGTGCTTTGAACCACATACAATGAAAAGAAAAGGTATTTTTTCCAGTTTATTTTGGCAATTCTTTTCATTTTTTTTCTGAAAAAGAAGAAGATGATGAAAATTGTAAATGCCAGGTCATCAGACTTTATGTGTTTTTCATCACCTATGGGCAACTAACTCATCAATATTATATGGGTAAATTTGAAACAGTTAGGTTAAAGAAAGGAAATTTACATGAATGATTGGTAACATTGTGGGTTTGGCTCATGCAATGGGTTTGTTGGATCATTTACAAAAAGGTAAGATGGTTTTTGATTATTTTTTATCATTTTATTAACTAAGATTATATATAGAGTTAATCTTGAAACTTTGAAGGGTGATATACATGCTGGAGACTCCTAACAACCCAACCCAATGGTGTAAACATGAATCTACAAATATCACATGATGAAGGGCATACATGTCATTTCATTGCCACTCTAATGGAAGGATGTTTGTACTGAGAGGAATCTTTCTTATATCTTGTTGGCTCTCATGAATCCAATTTGGCTCCTGGTATTGTATAGTTTTTTTAGTTCTTTATTATCTTTTTAACATTTAGTATTAAAATTGTATTGTATTTTTATTATATACAGCTTTAGGGTGGTTGGAGAGAGAGAGAGAGAGATAGAGAGAGAGAAAGAGAGAAAATATGACTATTTGGCACAAGGATTAATTTTTATGATTTTGAAGAAAAGGTTAGACATTTATTTCAACTTAACTTAAATACTTTAATTTTCATTTAAATTAATGAGATTTAGCACCAGTGAGCCATCTGTGACAGAAGATGAACTCAAGCTGATGTTGAGGGTTGCAGGGTTGATTCAGAAGAAAAGAGAAAGCATGTCACATTTGTTCCCAAGTTTTAGTATTTCTTGAAAATGTGTTGGAGATAAAAGGCACCAATGTGAAGGAGGTTATGACTCCTCTTGTAGATGTAGTTCTAGCTGATTCTGGTGACATATATAATATTGATTTCATCAATATTACATTATGGGTAAATTTGAAACAATTTAGTCTAAAGAAAGGAATTTTCCATGAAAGATTTATTTAACAATCGTTAAATTGGTCTCATTCATTAGGTGCCAGTATTTGAGGGGCGGAGGTGTGGCTTATGCAATGGATTTGTTAGATCTTGTACAAAAAGTAAGATGGATTTTGATCATTTTATGTTTGTTTGTTTATTAGTTAAGAGTGTAGAATTAATCTTGAAACTTTGAATGAGAGAGAGCCTGTATATTTTTGTTCCTGGTAAGAGTTGACTAAAAAAACTGGTCAATTTCATTGACATTTGTTTCTATTGCGTTCTAAATCCTGGTAAGAGTACTTGACTAAATATGTATATTTTGATTGTTAATTTATATATATATATATATATATATATATATATATATATTTTGAAGATGTTGAATATATATATATATATATATATATATATATATATATTTTGAAGATGTTGAATATTTTTTTTGTTAACATGTTGGAATCATTACAAGTAAATCCCTGCATGAGGTCCAGTTAGAGTAGTGAGACTCCTAACAACCTAATGCTGTGAACATGTTGGAATCTTTAAATGTCAGATGATTAGGGAAGGGCATACATGTCATTTCATTGCCACTCCAATGGAAGGATGTTTGTACAGGGGAACTGAGAGGAATCTTTTTTCTCGCTATCTTGTTGGCCCTCATGAATCCAAAATATTGTTATGATTTTGAAGAAAATGTAGAAATCAGGCAAAATGGGTACCAAAGTGTGATATTGTTTATAACAATTTAGGATAGTTAAGTTATTTAAAAAAAAAATTAATATTCATTAAATCCTACTTATTGCTATAAATGTATGTCTTATATGCTTCCTATAACTATTTATGAGATAATTTATGAAACTTTAATCTACTTTGGAAAGGAAATTTGAATTGAGAATTGAGATATATTGATGGAGTGAGATTAGCATGTGATAGTTTTTCTAATGATAATGAATGAATCTTCATCTGCAGATAATAAATAGACTGTGTAATTATGGGTTGAAGTTTTTGATTGAAATAGGGCTTCCAACATCTTGTCTTCACTTAACCTTGGGATTGATTTGTGTGGGTAGGTAGGTTGTTAGCAATTATGAATGGAGCCTGTTTTTTATTATAAACATATATAGAGACATTCGAATTTTAATATTTTAATTTTAAAATTTCAGGGATTGGTTCTTCCATGGCTTGGGTGGTGGTGTGAAGGTAATTATTCTTACTGTTAATAGGCTTATATAATATGTTCAGTTATTATCATATCATATCATCTTCCAGACATTTTACTTTTAAAATATCAAACTTGTTTGATTTTGCTTAAAGAGATTGGACTTTAAAAGTTAAATTGGACATTTGATGCAACTTTGACTTTGAGTCAGACTAACTAACTAAGATTTAACAAGTATTCTTCGATCCATTTTGTTTTAGAGTTTTGATATGTGAAAGACATGATTGGGGACAGGTGATGTCAAAGAAATAGAAGCATGCTTCTCATTTTTCTTTCTAATACTCATATTACGTAACAAAATCATTATTTTTTGTTTTTTTAGATACATTTCTATACAGTTGAAGATCTGTAGAAGCACCCTCTTCATCTTTTTTTGTTGGAGGGTTTTTTGTGAATTCTGATTTTGGCAGTTTAACTAATATCATTCAAATTACAACTTAAAAAAAGAAACCGCATTTTGTTGATGGGGTTCTTTGGTTTTTCATTGGGTGTTTTTCTACTTCATCTTTTCATTCGTATATGTATTTTATTTCTTTGCTCCAGGTTTTTCCTGTTATTCAGACATGATTTTTCTTATGTATGGAAAAGAAAACTAATTTTATCAACACATGGATTGATTCTAGATTTGTATAATGAGTATGAACCTTGGCTACTTATTATGAAAACTACCCAATGTTATATAATTTTGTGAAGATTTGTAAAATTAATATCATGTAACACATCCTGTTTTCTGGCTATCTGATAGGATAACTGGAGCAGTGATAGAGCTTTTGGTCTTAATCAAGAACAAGAAGAAGAAATGATGTCGATTCAAAAACAGCCAAACAGAGGTTTGATTTTTTCAACAACTAGTTTTTAATAGATGAGATACGATTTCTTTTTTTCTTTCATGAAATTTCTCCTGAATCTGTTTGAAATCTGGGCATTTGAGAAAATTCCTCTCTAGATTTGTGATCAAAATAATTCATCTGACCCCTCTATTCTGTCGTTTTGATTGTGAATCTGCTCTTCTAATTAACAAAAGTGATTTAAATTTTTCTTTTTTGAGTTTTTATCAGAAAAAATTGATTTTAGTGAGTTTGCTCGTCAGATTATCCTCTGAATGAAAAATACAGGTTTAAAATCTGCAAGTATTGGGTGTTATGATCAGTCAATAACTGGATTAGATTTTAAATTTTTTTGAGTCTTCATTTTATGTTTGTGTTAGATTTTGGTGAAAGAAGGAACAGGGGAGGGAGCCCTTGCTGACATTAGAAGATGAAAAAGGAAAGTCCCAACTGCTTTGTTTATACTTTATAATAAAATTAGCATTAAAAATATAATTAATGTCTCAAGTATTAAATAGGTATGGCCTGCAATTGTTTATTTATATCCAGTTGGAAGAACAGTAGCTTTTCTTTCAATGGGAATGCTTAAAGTTGATGGTTGGTTTAAAAGGGAAAAGGTTAGCCATTTATTTCAACTTAACTTAAATACTTTAATTTTCATTTAAATTAATGATTTCCAGTTAGATTTTGCAGCAGTGACAGAAGATGAACTCAAGCTGATGTTGAGGGTTGTAGAGTTGATTCAGGCTATTGAGGAAGAAGAGCAAGATGCATAAAGTTTATTTATGTCACATTTTTTTCCAAGTTTCAATATTTCTTTAAAATGTGTTGGAGATAAAAGGCACCCATGTGAAAGAGGTTATGAGTTATGACCATTATATTTGACCACCTTTTAAAAAAAGTTATCACTTATTTTGAGAACATGAATCTTCAAATGTCAGATGATTAGGGGCATACATGTCCTTTTACTGCCACTCTAATGGAATGATGTTTGTACTGAGAGGAATCTTTTTTCTCACTATCTTGACTTGGCCCTCATGAATCCAATTTGACTCCTGGAATTATATATATATATATATATATATATATATATATATATATATATATATATATATATATATATATATATATATATATATAAATATATTATATTGATTTTTCAACTTTTTAACATTTACTTTTAAAATTGAATTGTGTTTTATATAGAGCTTCCGGGTGGTTGGAGAAAGAGCCAGATATGACTGTTAGGCCCAAGTATTTTTATGATTTTCAAGAAAATGCAGAAATCGGGCAAAATGGGTACCAAAAAAGTTAGGTAAAATAAAATAAAAGTTGATCGGTTTTGATAATTTGTATAGATTATAAACATAATTATGGTTGTGTTTTTTTTTCCAGCAAAGAAAGACACAAGGTATTTTGGCAGTTTATTATGGAAAAGTCTTTCAACTGTTTCTCTGAAAAAGAAAGAAAAGGTATTTTTCCATTGTAAATACTAAGCAGCTGTAATTATATATGGTTGTACTTTTGATGGTGACACTGAAACCAAAGGTCCAGTCAATCATTAAAGGTAAAGTGTTTGAGTATGAAAATATGCTCTACTTTTAATCGAGTGTGTCACATATAGAATTGATATGAATTTTGTTACTATTTACTATAATTGTTTGGATCAGGGTTATATATGTATTGTATTTAATTGTTAAAGCTATTGTAGCCAAGTGTCTTAACTAACATTCGGGCTTTATGTTTAGGGAATGTATAAATATGAGCACCGGGATAAATCCATGTTTTCCAAAAATCAGATAATTCGATGTTTTGAGACACTGGGATAAAAGTAAGATGAACAAATGATGGATGATTGATTTAAGTAAAATTCATTACATTACATTATATTCAATTACTAATGCTTTTGTCAAATGAGCATAGGGATGCTCTCACAGGTTTTCAATTCAGTTTCAAGAAGGTTTTCAATTTCATGATACCAATTACCTCAATAAGAAGTTTCTACCAGCAAAGCAAAAACACAGCACAACAAAGAAAAGGTATTATGGCAAGTCTTTTCATTTATTTTCTGGAAAAAAAAAAGATGATGAAACCTTTTTTCATTGTAAATGCCAGGTCATCAGATTTATGTATTTTTGATGGCTGTGATGATATATATGAGCAGAGATCAATGAGTTGTCAAATTTTGTGACTCTAAAATCATAGGTCTAATCTATCACTCATCTTACACTTTCCTTGTTTAGCTGTTGGAATCATAATAAAGAATAATGAAATCTATGTTGATCCAAAAAACATTTGAATTCATTTTGATAGGTAAAAGATGTTCATGTTGTGGTGGATCCATGGTTCTTGAAAATTGAAATGGATTTTACACCTGTTAGTTGACACCACGACCTTTTATTTATTTACATAGTAACAAAATTTGCATCTTTTTTATTATTCTTGATTACCCTTATCACCTCTTATTGATCGTTTTAAGACTTTATAACCTTAATTATATAATATGATGATGTTGATGATGATATGGTGGTATATATGCTTTTAGTTTTGAGTTGAAATGAATAAATGACGGATTTTTATTGATTGATTGATTAAATGGGTAACATATAAACATGATGTCCTTAACATTTTTTTTCTGCAAAACATGATTTTTTTAAATGATTTCTACTTTGAAATGGAGTGAGATTAGCATGTGATATAGGTTATGGAAAAGCTTGCAGATATCTAAAAATGATTTCTACTTTGCATTAAGTTAAATTTTCTAATGATCAAT